>NC_062568.1:19395000-20780000 GCF_022837055.1 Prionailurus viverrinus
CTGAAGGATTTCATGAATCTAATCCCTGTTAGAAAGATTAACATAGTCATTTTTTTAATGTATTCATATTGTGGAAAGATAAGGCTCTACTCTAGAAATGGAAATATAAATAATAGTTGCTATGTTTGAATATTAATGCTGTCAAGTAAATTTTTTGATAAACTTGAAAGCATCTATAGGAAGCCATTTAGAAGTGTTCTCAAAAGCAAGATTAGTCTAGAAAATGTACTTTGACTACTAAGAAAGCAATGAGTACACTATGTTCAAGAGTAACCTAATGGAGATTCTGGGTAAAGCCAGTGGAAATCAAATGAATCCATCACCATGAAATCCATCATTGTTTGTCCATTATCTAAACCCTCACAGCTCAGAAAGGATACTTTGTCCCCCCCACTGTGCTTACCTACTACTATATTCTTGCAGTGTAATGTAGTAACCAAGTGACCGTAGGTCTGAACAATTTCAAGTCTCCCACACAGTTCAGGGCAGCACACAGTATCTTTGATAGAAAGCAACATTTCTGCACTATTCATTATTAAACAATTGTAAGGAGTCTGGTAAAAGAAAAATGTCAGATGTGTTTATGAGACCATTTTTAGTTCCTGGCTTTACTGTGGGCAAGTGTATATGTCCATAAAATGAAGATGGGAAAAAGAAAAGATGAAGTATTTCCAAGTATTAAGTTTGATGAAACGAAGGTTTTAAAAGATTTGTTATAAATTTCTGCTAAATTATCTTTTGTCTATATTCCACAACTAATCTATAAAAAGTTAATATACATTAATAGCTTTTTGCAACTTCTTATCCATGGTCTCTTATTTTTAAACTCATATTCTCATTTCATTCCTGCTTCAGAGATACATAGATAAGCACACTAAATTGATCTTACCAATTTGTCTTAATAGTAGGAGGACACCATCAAAAGAAACTTTATAATTTATCATAAGAAACGGGTAACCACATAAAATTTAAATAAAATGAATCTTTTTAATTTAAAAGTCCACTGTTCTGAATGAAATAGTATTAGTAAGGATCTGTGTTGTTAACAGAAGGGAAATGGAAGGAGAAGCAGAAGTCCAGAGACAAACTAGCTTGTGGAATATCAACTTTCTGCATATAATTTTCGAAGGGTAAAACAGATATCATTCATTATGTATCATATTTATGATCCATTTTATTTACATATATTAAAATTTAAGTGATCGTGTGTGAAATTAAATTTCTCTTAGGTCACCAAAGTTCTTTAAAATGATGGTATTAGAACAAAATATATCCATGTTTGATTCATAAGACCTGGAATCTAACAACAGATCTTAATCAGGTGTTTCTATGAACAAGTTACAAAGACAGCAAAACCAAACAATTTATTTTCGTTTAATTTCCGCATAGAAAATAGTATTATGGGTAATGTTCAAGTGATTGGCCCCAGTATTTATGCTACTAAGATGTCGTTGGTTAAGATCAATTTATCACACAAAGTATGGTGCTTATGTGGGTCCATCTGTCTATCTGTGAAGCAAGTATGTGACTATGATTAAAAATAGAGAACTTACATAGACAGTGATAAAAATAAGTTTTTAAAATGTATCAACTTGTTATAGATAAGCATGGAAAATGGCAAAAAGTAACAGTTTTTCTTTCAGAGACTTAAATATATTAAGTGATAAATTGTGACTGGCATGTTTTTTTCCAAATCTCTTTCTGATGATTCCTTTAAAAATAATTTTGCTATGTGGAGGAAAAGTAGCTATAAGAAACAAATTGTAACATCAGTATAACCTTCAAAAAATTTTTTTCTAACACTTTATTCTCTGTAAACCAACATAAACAAAAAACAAACAAACAAACAAAACAAACATTTAGAGTGGGACATCTGGGACAAACCAGTTAGTTGGCCCTTCCCCCTGGCTGATGGAAGTATGTATAACTTGATTACTGAAGTCTTGCTTATCCTGTAATAATAAATATGTTTTTAATTTTGGTAGCTTCTGGGGATCAGTACAGCAAAATGGTTGCCTGCTCCCTCCAAAGTACTGGCTGAAACACTCTGCAATGAGCAGTTCAGAGCAGTAAATATTATTTAAAGGTACTGAACTTGTTAATAGAATCAGCTTTTTACAGAAAAGGTCAAAGTCCTTTTACATTCAAAGTTGAGCATAGTTGTAAGATTGTAAGAATAAACAATAACTGTTTTACCTCTGGGGGTTTATTTGAAACATATTATTGTACCTAAAGGGGAATTCATTTTATTTGGTGCTTTTCCCTTAACACCAGTGGGACTGAATTGTGTAGTATGAATTTTGCTTACAGTTGACATGGTGAACTTGTTTAGAAACCGTTGGAAGCTGAGGTGGGAACAGGTGATGTGTAAGTTGGCAGTGTTTTAGGCATGCTTATTAATATAAAATTTTGATTTCTTGTACTATCTCTAACCCCATCTAGATTGTATTTAAATCTGTAATAAACTCCATGCTGACAAGATAACTGTTTATGAGTATATTACAATAATAGATAAGATTTTAAAATGTCTTCTATTAAGAAACTGGGAAAAATGGGTCACAGTTGTGAGAATAAACAGCAGCATTGCTATGCCTAAGGCTTTAGCATGGTGATTTCTTATCTCTCTTGAGTTTTTCTGTAGCTGTTAGGCTAAAGCTAGGCAAATGCCACTCAGCCACCTTCAATGACTACTTAAGGACTTTAATAAGTTTGTAAATGAGGGCTCTTTTTCTTTCTAAAGGAAACAAACTTCATGGTTTAGTACAGACCAATTTAATACTAGCCATGAAGAAGCCCATTTTTTTTTTCAAAAATTTTTTTTAACGTTTATTTATTTTTGAGACAGAGAGAGACAGAGCATGAATGGGGGAGGGTCAGAGAGAGAGGGAGACACAGAATCTGAAACAGGCTCCAGGCTCTGAGCCGTCAACACAGAGCCTGAACGCGGGGCTTGAACTCACGGACCGCGAGATCATGACCTGAGCTGAAGTCGGACGCTTAATCGACTGAGCCACCCAGGTGCCCCAGAAACCCATTTTAAAGTTTATTTAATGCTGATAGTTGCTTTATAATTTTATAATTGAGAATCCTAGGACATATAAAATAAGCTGTTATTATTCTTCAGAATTTTATAAAAAAATGTAGTATTCTTGTCATAAAACATAAGAACACATGAGCCTACATAATAAAATGAGACACAGAGAATCAAATGCAATGTAATTTATGAACTAAAAGTATCATTGAAGATTGTACTTGAAAATGCAGCTTATATTTTTTAAATACTGACTAGTCACCGTTTATTGTAAAATTATTCAAGATAATTTTATAGACAATAATTTTAAGATATACAATGTAAACTAAATATCAGAGTCTCATCCCCCCTCTTAGATTGTTCTCTGGGGATAGGGATTCTGCGTTATTCAACATTCGATCACTCATAAGTCTAGAAAAGGTCTTTGCATTCAACATGGGATTAATAAGGACTTCCTGAAAACAAAACAAAATAAAGGAAAATAAAAGAAATTCAACAGATACGTGTCCCCAAGCCCAACTCCAGTTTGTAAAAGTCCCTTGAAAATATTAAGTGATTTATACTCACTTTTTGTTTTTCAGTTACCTTCTCTTGTTTGTCTTTCTGCAGATGAAATTTTCCATAAAAGAGTCTCTTAACTCCAGAAATACCCCTGTAATGGCAATGCTGTCTTTCAAGAGCAATTCCACCTCACTCTATGTCTGTAAACAGATTTGGGAGACAAGTTTAAAGATAAAAAGCTTTGTGAAATTGCTGGTGTAAAAATGAAACTCTGAGGAATACTCAAGTTGTTTTCTCATATACTTATGTTTTATATGTTTTTATATATATGCTCATGTATGTATTTATATGTGTGTGTGTTTGTGTGTGTTTGTGCATGTGTGTGTGAGTGTATCATTGTGGACTTCATGTATACACCTTCATTTTGCATGTAAACGTATTTCTTAGCTTATATAGTACCAGTAGGTGGAACACATTGAAGCTGATCTGGAAATACCCATATACTGTTCTTTCTTGTGGTCTCCTTTTGCTCAGGCTCTGGTCTTCTTTCCTTAGGACTTACTAAAATTGCAGAGCACCTCAGGAATCCCAGTAATAGATGGAACTTTTGAATCGCTATATTGTACAACTGAAAATACAATACTGTATGCTAACTTCACTGGAATTATAACAAAACAAAACAAAACAAAACATAAAGCACTTATATCTTTAAAAAAAAGTAGATGTTTGTAACAATAGATAGTTGGCGACATAGGTTCATTGGTTTTATTGTTATTCTCTCTACTTTTCTGTATATTTAAAATTTGTCACATTAAAACTTTTTTTTTATAGAACAAACCAAACAAACAAGTATCACCTGACCTAGATTTAAACTTTCTGCTAGCTCCTAACAGTAGACAGGTACCTATGTGAAACTGCTTAGGAACTACCACTTTAAGTCTCATTTGTATGATAGTTATATTCTTTTAATTTGATCAGTCAACTGCATGTGGAAAAAGACTCATTACAAATATATCTGCAGAATAAAAAAAGAGCCTTCGTCGGTCAAGATAAGCCACGTTATATATAAATCCCGCAGTGACATATATATTCTGAAAAGTAACAAAATCTTAGAAGAATGCAGGCTTATATGTCTATTTTAGAAAGTGTCAGTATAGATCAACAACTCTCCATCCTGTGTGTCGCTGTACCATCTAGTACATGTGGCCTCCAGAGTCACCATGTAAGAAAAAGGGAGGAATGAAGGAGGTACACTCGTTGTTAACTGCATTGGCCCAGAAGTTACAACAAATATTTCCATTCATAGTTCATTGCCCAGAGTTAGTCATGTCATGCTGATATAACAAAAAAAACATTTATTGAATCTGTTCCAGAGGCCTTATGATCTTTTACTTAACTCTTTAGTGTAATGGTTCAAGATTTCTTGATTCAGGATTTCTTTTTGCTGTCCCCCTACCCCTTTTACACACTGGTCTGCAAAATAGATTTCAGTGCAGATTCTCTTCCCCCTTCTTTCAGTATCTGTCTGACTGTTCTAGGGAGCAGTTTCAGAGACACTGTAAACATTCTTAGGGTAGAAGTTTTGAAGGTACAGAGGAAACTAATAATGGCAAAATATCTGGCATAGATTGTATCTGCTTAGAAAATAATTTCTAGTGATTTATACCAATACTTTATTTTTAGTGGGTCCCAAATCTAGGGTTTAAAGTGATACATTTATTGCCAGAGAATTCGAAACTGAGAAAAACATTTATCTCCCAAGACTGGTCTGAACTTTCTATTTGGCACAGAACAATATTAAATTATATTTGTGAACTGGAAGTGGAGGAGTTTCCAGTATGCCAAGCAACTCACCATAGTAAAATGATTTTTTTAACAGGCATTTTATTAATGGAATATATTTTTGCTTTCATTTTGCGGTTTGGAGTAATTTGATTTGCTGTACATAAAAAAGATGGTGCTGGGCTGCCTGGGTGACTCAGTCAATTGAGGACCTGACTCTTGATTTCAGCTCATGTCATCATCACAGGGTTGTGGGTTTGAGCCCTGTGTCAGGCTCCATGCTAAGCATGAAGCCTGCTTGGGATTCTTGACCCTCTGTCTGTGTCTCTCTCTCTCTCTGTTTTCCTCTTCCCCTCTTCCCCTCTCCCCCTCCCCTGCTTGATGGCACTCTCTCTAGGGGGGGAAAAAAAGAAAAGAAAAGAAAAAGATGATGGTGCTGTTTTACATTTCAAGTTTTATTAAATTCACTTTATTTTCATGTTATTACGTGTATACACTTATATAATTCCTTTAATGTGTGTAAGAGAGTAACCAATTTTTTAATTAAAATAATTTAACTTAGTATTTCAACTGACAGCCTAGTCTGACAAATATTTTCCAATAAATTATTGCTTTTTTTCCCCAAAGAAGAATTTCTGGTCTATTGATCAGACTTTTTGTCTTGATTTGTTTCCATATCTAATGCATCCCTTAACATTATCTTATAAAGCACTTCCTTGTTTGAAAGATGATACCATACTAATCCATTTATGTGAGGGTCATTTGCTAGTGTATGATTTTAGCAACATGATTATCTCTGTTGGCATAATCCATAGCAGCCAAGGTATTCATAGGTGCTCTGATTATATGTTCAGTTATTGGAACAAATGAGGAAAAATACAGAAAATGAAAATTTTCTTGTGATAGCTATTATGGTTATTAAATGCTTGAAATGTGGCCAGCATAACTAAGGAACTGAATTTTAATTTTATTTATTTTTGATTAATCTGAATTTAAATAGCCATATGTGGGTAGTATCAAATTTGGTCAGCACTGCTTCAAACACCCAAATTTTGTTTATTATTAAAAAAATCATCGTCACCATCCCCCCAAAACACACTATTTGGAATAGAGGAGAAATTCACTTTCTAGTCATTCATTCTCCTTATATTAGTTTGCTGGGGTGGCCATAAATCACATACTGGGTAGTTTAAACAACAGAAATTTATTTTCTCAATTCTGGATTCTAAAAGTCCATGATCAAGGTGGGAGCGCAGATATTTTTGTCCTGAGGCTTCTCTCCTTGGCTTGCAGGTAGCCACCTTCTCTCGGTGTGATCATGTGGGCTTTCCTCTGTGCCCAGTGCGCACTTAGTTTCTCTATATGTCTGTCCATATTTCCTTTCCTGTAAAGATACCAGTCCTACTGAATTAGGGACCAATCCTATTGGCCTCATTTTAAGTTAATTACCTCTTTAAAGGCCCTAACTCTAGACACAATCCTAGGCTGAGTACTGGGGAATAGGGTTTCAACATGAGAACTTTGAAGGGACAGAGTACAACCCATAATGCCCCCCAACTAATAATGCATTATCTTCTATTTAACATCTAATGCTTCCCTAGAGATGTATACCCAAGGTACTTTCTATTTTTGCTTTGGTTGCTTTTTATTTCAAACTAGAATCATATTTGTATTTATTAGAACACAATAAATGCAGATTTTAAAATTCAGCCTTTTTACAAGTGGTGATAATTGTATTTTTAGTAACTATTTTTTATTCTTTATTTTGAATGTGTCATTTCATTTATGGTTTGTTTATGATTTGTTTTGTCTTGAAAACCAGTGTTTCTCTGGGAATGGTCTACAATTTTATAAACTCATGAAATAGTTTATAGATAAATATTGTGTTTTACTGATCATAGAACTCACATGACAGATTTGAACCACTTAATATTTCTTCAAAATGTTCTGATATTACCAGGAAAGGTAGCTGATTTGAAGGCCATACATTTTAGTCTCTTTATCTTGCTGCTTTGTGAAACATTCAATTTTTCTTTAAGTGACACATTTTTGCTAGGGTTACTTTCTCAGTCTTCTTGGGAATATATCCTGTCCAACTAAGGGCAACCATATGACATCGTTTTGGCAAAGGAGATACAAATGAAATTTTACAGGAGATTTTTAGGGAAGTGTTTGCTTGACTAAAGAATAAGTAGGTTTAGTCTCTACTTCCTTTTCTACACTTGTTCCCATTTTGGATGTGAAAAGTGTATGGATCTACAGTGGACATAGTGCATCAACGAAGTGAAAAGTGTAAGGCAAAACTGATAACCCACAAAGCCTACAAGAGTGGTAGAAGAGAAATAGAGTCGGCTTTCTTTTTGTCATTAATTAGCAGTTAAACTAATGTCATTTTCCTATGGTGACTTGGGGGAACTTTATTTAACTTAACGGAAAGTGATGAGGTTTGAGGTACTGTGGCCACTCTTTCTAGCAGTAATATGTGAGACTATCTGCCTCTCTGTGTAGTTGCCTTACTAAAATAGATGACATTTATTTAAAGCAAGTTTCTCAGTACCATAACAATATAAATTTGGTGGTGAAACACTTAGGTGTTTCACTTTAGGGTATGAGCTCAGTTTCAATGAAAGCATTTCACCATTTCTTTCTTTTCCTGTGAACTTTTGGATAAGAGTTCTTTGTGAAATAATTATTTAATTTCATTGGAAATTCTAGATAGTTTCTTGGTGCTAAGAGTTGTACTTTAATTGGCTTATAAAGGAATTGACAAAATGCCCTCCCATTCAGAAATATATAATAATAGGAAGTGCTGAATAAAGATTGGATGCCATAATGCCTAAAGCTAGCTGAACAGATGGGAAGTTCCTTTAAACTGTATTTTAAAACATAAAATGTTAGTTATCCTTGGGCCCCTGGTGGCTCAGTTGGTTAAGTGTACTACTCGGCTCAGGTCATATCTCATGGTTCGTGGGTTCAAGCTCCACATCGAGCTCTGTGCTGACAGCTCAGAGCCTGGAGTCTGCTTCAGATTCTGTGTCTCCCTCTCTCTCTGCCCCTCCCCTGCTCATGCTCTGTCTCTGTCTCTCAAAAATGAATAAAAATGTTAAAAAAATTTAAAAAAATCAAGTGTTAGTTATCCTCATTTTCCCCCAAAAGACCACCAAGACTTATTTAAATTTGTATTCTGAATCACTTAAGTTTTTAAGTTAAAATAATAATATTTCTTCCAGTTATTATTTCTTTAAATCTTAAGGAGGTATGAAAAGAAAGCTAATCAAATAAGTGAACATTGCTTCCATTCTGTAAAGCTATCTGATATCTGTTATGTCCTCAGAATTCATTTTGTATACACTAGTGATTCCTGTTGCCCTATTATTTTTTCAAGTCACAAAATTAGGAGTAATATGAAAGCATCAATCAAAATTTTATTTATTAACCAAAAAATAAAGCATCATGGGGCAATAATGGAAATCTTTAAACACATGGACCCTCCTAAAATAATTGTCACCAGTTGTGTAGGTCATAATCTATATATAAAATTATTTTTGTCAATTAAATGCAAAGTGTTAACTACATTTTTCTTCCTTTGGTATTTATATATCATCTGCATATCAGATGTTGAAAAAATGAAAGTTGTTATTATTTCCATGAGGAGAGTCAGGGTTTTGGAAAGCTTGCCAAAGCATGCTTCCTAATGCTGTGACTTACAGTGTTAGCACTCAGGCTTATCTGATATGGCTCTTTTAGATAAGGCTGTGCCAGAGAAGTTCATGTTCTGTCAACTCCAAAGCCAAGCTAATTCATATATCAGAAACCAGTTGATTTTATTTCACTAATTAGAAGTACGAATCAAAACAACAAAAAAAGAGTTGTTGCAAAGGTGACTGGAAAAATATTTGTTTAAATATAAAGCAAAATCGAGTATGGTATTTCTAAAACAAATAATCATTTTAGGGTTTGTTAGTTATGTCTTTCCTACTGCCCTTAATTCTTTCCATTCTTTCCTAAGTACCTCAGCCCTGAGAATTACAAAGGATAGGGTACTTCCTGTGCTTTAAAGTTTCAACATGTATTGTGTGATAGATCCAGAAACCAATAGTTAAGATACACTGCAATAGTGCTATAACAGAGGTGTATACAAAGTGCCCTAAAGTAATAAATTTACAAAATATGACTTGACAATGTATTTTTACTTGACATTTGTTGGTGTTTTGTGCCATTTTTTTCAGAAGGAGGAGTTCATATAACATTCTTTTAAAAATATGTTTTAGTGCTTGGTGTGAAACAAGATAGAAAAATTTAGTGTGAATTGAATTTGAAAGTTTAATCACATTAGAACACACTTAAATTGTGTTAAAAAACACAATCTGGACATTATGCATTGGTTTAAAAAACAATATTTTTTCATAGTTTATGTCACTTAATGGGTTTTAGGCGGGAAGAGTCACTGAGAAAATATAAAAATAGGTATCAGATAATTAGGAAATGTAGATACAGTCAATCTCTTAAATGTTCTGCCTGTATAGGGTGACAACATAAATGTTGATAGGTACCTGACAAAAATAGTGCTCTGGTATTCTTGGCTGTAAGCTTTTTTTATCTGCTGTGACAAAGAATTGACTATCTCTACCTCTGAAAGTGTGTTTCTAAAATGGAAGTTAAATTGTCTAGACAACTGATATTCAAGAAAAGTTCACTTATCAGCTTAAATAAACTCTCCATTAAATAGACTTCTGGAAGAACACACATTTTTAAGTGCAAATGCAATCTTGAATTTCCTAATGGGTCAATAGTGGAAAATATACATTGTACTACTTCTATATCTTTTTTGGAGAGTTAAAATAAAGTTCCTTTCCTTCTTCTTTCAAATTGTATTGATTTTAGAACTGAAAAATTATTTTTCTTCAACCCAAATTTTAATGGGCCGATCAGGTGCATTATTATTGTCAAAAAATGACTTTAGAATTTACATTTTAAATATACTTATAATATTATAGATGACATATAAAAACAAGTTGTGAAGATGAAAACATTTTTTTTACCTAATTTTCTAACCCCTCCCCCAATGTGATTGTTTTAGTTTATAGCTTCAAATATAACTATAGATATTCACTCAGGAATCTGTCCATCTGTCTATCTATCTATCTCATGCCACCCAGTGACTATCACAAATTATAATTTAAGAGATATGATATTTGTGGCATTTTAACTAATGTCTAGTCAGTTCATCTAGTCCCATATGCTTTGTCCAAATAAAGCCATGCTAGCAAGAGAACTATATACATCTAAACTGTTTGGTCAGCTACCCATAGGTTAGCTTTTTACTAACTCCTTTTTACTTAGTTTATATTAAGAAAAACCTTTTGAAATATACAACGGTGTTGTTAAGAATTGCTGAAGGTTTATATCATTATGTTCTTTTTTTTTTTTTTACATGGACTCTAGAGGAATATCTTTTTTAGATGTTAGTATCAGGACATTATGTTTTATTCTGAATAACTTTTGCCTAATGTGAAGCAATGTTTTCTAAAGTGTATTCAACAAATCACTAAATATCTTGGAAGATGTTTGTAAGAAGGTTTCCCCAAAATATATTTAGTCTCAAATATGTTTAGGATAAGTGGACTCTTGCCTCTTGAACATTTATGGTGAACATCAGCGTGCTAAAAGACACTGAGCAGTTTACAGCAGAGCACCCTCTTTAGTTAAGAGAACGTTTTGCAAATTAATTTTTCTGTGGTACCCTTACTACAACACAGGCTAACATCTTGGACACACCTTTTCTCAGCTAACAGTGCAGAGAATGCTAATCCAAAGAATCTTGTGAATTACACAATTTATGGGTGTTCCCTCATTGTAGTAGCTGGTAGAAAACCATAATTTTACTTGGTGCAAATAAATATGCCACTACCATGTGACTCAGCTATCTTATTCTTAGATATAAACCAGAGAAACTCTCACAATGGTCTTGTCAGAAGGTATGTATGAAAATCTCCACTGAAGCACTGTTTGTGGTAGGGAGAGTGAAGAGCAGCCCAAGTAACTATCACAGTATCATATACCACTATAATTTTGTATATGCCTGATACAGCTTATCATGAAACAATCAGATGTAATACGTTACATGAAGCAACAGAAATAGATCTTAAAACATAATCAGAGTGTGAGTGTACTATGAACTCTACAAGAGTTCAAGTAGAGTATTTGCTACCTTAAGTGATAAGGGCTCCATCAAATGCAAGATTATACCAGCCTCTTTCCTTCTGGCTGTTTATATTTACTGATTTTATTTCCCAGTTGCATAATAAAATTTTGCATCTACTTTAATGTTTATTTGTATGTTTTTCCTTACTTTTCCATAATTTATGGGTGTTTATAAGCCTCCTTGGGAAAGGATTTTTTATCTTAAAATCAACAATTACTTATTCTCTTAATTATAAGTGATATTCAGTTTTTCATCTTTCATTCTTTTAGGCCGTGGAGGTAATGGAGAGACAAAGAGATTATTTTCATATGTATGTGACAATTCTGAGCTTGGACAATGATTTTCCTCTTGCCAAAATAATCTAGTTGTATTGAATGTCGATGAGAAGATGAACAGAAAAAAACTAATCAAAATAAAACATTTATTATATTTTCTATAGCCTCTTCTTATGAGGAGGGTATTGCTCATTATTTTTTAACAATAAAAATCAAGGTTGTAACATTAGAAATCAGGAATGAGGATAGTATATAAAATCCACAGTGGTTATTAATAGCTTTCAATATGGCATTAAATGTTCCAGATCAGCCTAAGTTATAACTATAGTCATCATTTTGAATTGTAATTATGGTAGACTGCTTCTAGTCCCAGGGAAAAAATGTATTGCTTATCTACCTACTATGCAGGTAGGACAGGTAAGAACTGTTAAACATAGGAGTGGCTACAAAAAAAAAATACAAACAAAGTTTGTTTGTTTTTTCTCCCAGTGCATCACGCAAACAGCACCATACTTTATTTGCCTAGAAAGTCCTACTTTCATGCTATATAATAATGCAATTAAGGTTGATGGCATCATATAATTAACTGCCCCATGATTACTTAGGGACAATATAGTAGATTGCCTAACAGTTCTGTTTCTGGAATAGAAATATCTGGGAAATAATCTGATCTTGACAATTACTGGATGTAGGATTTGGGGCATGCATTCAAACTCTGAGACTATTTTCTTATCTGTACAATGAGATAATGATAGTAGAAATCTCATAGGGTTGTTGTAAAAATTAAATGAAATAATACTTGTGAAAATACCTAGCACACTGCCTAGCATTTAGCAGGAAGTAATAAAATTTAACTATGTGATTATTATTGTTATTACTAATTGAGGTATATATTCTTTTATTATTTTCACCTCATGTTTCTCAGCTGAGAACAGTTACGCCCCCCCAAGGACACTTGACAATGTTTGGAGACAATTTTGATTGTTAGAACGTGGGGTGGGGGGTGACAGTTATTACTTGCATCTTGTGAACAGAAAGCAGGGATGTTGCTAAATATTCCACAGTGCACAGGATAGCCTCCCTGACAAAGAATTATCCAGTTCCAGTATGTCAGTAGTACAGAGGTTGAGAAACTTGCTTTAATTATTTTGAGTACTAAGCTAAGAGATATTAATCCTTTTGTATTTCTTCAGTATCTACTAGTATATAATGCTTTCTTCTGTGATATAGTCAAGTAGGTGGCCCTATCTGTATAACCACAATTTCTTTCTTAATTTTTCCCAGCAAATAGCAGTTCCACAAAAGAGTTAAAAAAAAAAGTAATGTTTGTATTTTCTTGACAGAGAGACACACAGAGCACAAGAGGGGGAGGAGCAGAGAGAGAAAGGGAGACAGAATCTAAAGCAGGCTCCAGGCTCTGAACTGTCAGCACAGGGCTTGATGCAGGGCTTGAACCCATGACCTGTGAGATTGTGACCTGATCCGACCCCTGGCAAACAGACTATGAAGTCTTTGGTTTCAGGAAAAGCAATTATAGAAAAATGGAAAATAATTTTGTATTGGAATTATTTTATTCCTTATATATATATATATATATATAATTTATTATAAGAAATGAGTTCTCAAGAATGGCTATACATGGTATGAATAACTATGAATATTTGGCAAATGTAAACATCGGTAGAAATATAAAATATTTAAACATGAAATTTAATACATAAAATTAAATTTAAATAACCTAGCCTGATTAGTGAAATGTGTGCAGCTCTTTGGTGTTTTTTTCAGTATCTGTGATAAGAAATACATCAATGTATTAAAGCTTAGAAAATAACTATGTGTAATACTAATGTATGCGTTGTTTTTGCAGTGAATTTTGTTGAATTGATGTGTTTCCAATGAAATGACAGGGATTGCTTTCTCGGAGTCCTTTACTTATAAAAGTCAGAAATCTATGCTTTCTTGGCCTTCTTCCATATTCAGTAAAACCCGATTATACATTTCTGTTCCATTCAATGCATTTAGAATTTTATGTGGTAGTATCTAATGATTTATAAGATCCTTATTACAATAAGAAGGAAATCAATCATGTGTTTTTCCTATCACTTTAGGATAAAAATGAATGAACAAAGATAACAATTTCATATGAATACTCCAGACTGTGACAGAATGACACCCATACCTAAGGCAATGGATAGTTTTTACTTCTCTCTGTCAGCATTGACTTTATTTCCACATGATATATTCTTACTGGAAGTGTGTGGTAGAAATAATTTGAGACTTAGATTCACATGTAGACAAGTATTATCCCAAGAGTATTATCAGTGGTTCAGTGTCTTCCCAGTTTGAGTGGTAGGTCAGGGGAATTTTGAATGCTATTCCAAAGGCATATGGAATTATTAAAAATGTTCATTGATGACTTTTTGATGAAATAAAAAAATATATATAACCTATAAAATTATTAAGACCATAATTTCAGGTTGGTACTGTGGGGTTTATTGTTGATAATTTGAATTTAGAGTTGCTTGCCAAGCAGGAAAAAAAAAAAGAAATTCATGGGTTAAAGATTAATGGAATAATTTCACTAGTTATAAATAAAAGAGAGCCCATAAATAGAAGATATTAAAGCTTGGACCTTCTTTATTCATAGATTAGAAGCTAAATGTGAATAAGAAGATTAGTATTTTAAAAATATGTTTATATAACTCTAGTATTATATAATGGGAAGTCATTGTTTAGAACCTACAATATCATCTATTCATAAGTTATAAAAGAGTTAGGGAGCTTAATGATCTTGTAAAAAATAGAGTATACTGCTTGTTAGAGTAGTGTGTGAGACAATCAGGCAGGAATAAGTATTATTGGGGCATTAATTTCCCTTTCATAATTGAAAACCCAGAGATATGGCTTTATTTTCATGAACATGAAGCTAAAGAGCCAACACTTTCAGCACCTTTGTCTTGGTTTTTATTAAGTTTATGTGACTCATGATTATTATTACTAGGAGAAGCACGATCTTTTCTTAAAAAACTTTCAGTTACAGAGAGGGAGGGAGGCAAACCTTAAGAGAGTCTTAAATACAGAGAACAATCTGAGGATTGATGGGGGAGGTGGCGGAAAGGGAAAATGGGTGATGGGCATTGAGGAGGGCACTTATTGGGATGACACTGCATGTTGTATGTAAGCGATGAATCAAAGGAATCTACCTCCAAAACCAAGAGCACACTGTACACACTGTTAACCAATTTGACAATAAATTATATTAAAAAAAAAAACAAAAAGAAACAAAAAAAATAAAAGCTTTTAGTAACTTTCACAAAATATAAAAGCCATAAAAACAATCGATTTCAGACTTCGTTAGACACGGAACCCTACTCAGGACTGTTCCTAGATATTCAATAAATAAAATAGATAAAAAGGAAGCCATTCTAATTGAAGAATGACAGGTGGCCTAGCCAAACTTTATACATCTATTCATTTAAAAAACTTCTATATTTAAAATAATCGAAATTTGTACATATTCTGATATGCAGGAATAAAAAGATGTTCTAGAAAATAAACTGCCAGCCATTATGATGTTGCACAAATTAACACATGAAATGTTTACTTACAAGCTGCTAAATGTGACTTGAAGTCAGTATACACAGAGTTTAAGAAATAAATTATAATGCAAAAATAATTTTAAAAAATAATAGAAGCAAATATTTATTAATTTATTAGTGCAATAATTATGTAGCAGTCATGAAAATTCCCTTTTCAGGTTTCCAACCTTGGTCACTACTGAACACTAAAATAGTGAAGCTACACTTTCCATGTCAGCACCAAGAAAATGACTGAGCATAGCACAGATATCAATCCAAGCATTCTTGAGAGACTTGGGACTCCTATTTCAGGAGACTTTGACTTGAAGATTCACTATTGGCCTTGTGGAACTTCCTTAGAACTGCAAAGCAGTCTTAGACTCTTCTACCTAGTTGTCCTTCCTTCTCTCCCCGCACCTTTTTTTTAAGAGGTTTACATGTGCATTATGGTCTCATGTACTACCTACTTTCCCTCACAGTCTTTTACTCTAATAAACCTCTTACTTGTCTGGTGCAATCTTGATTTCTGCTTCTTGCAGGACTCACAGTAACAACCTAGTTTGTAGTGAGTGTTCAGTATCCTTATTATATTATAAAGCAACCAAAATAAGTACCATTATTGTCTCGATTTTGCATGAGAATTTTTCCCTACTGTTTTTGGCAGGTGATCTCTTCACACTGACCAGCTTCTGCATCTGTGGATTCTCTTGTTAGTCTTATCCTTTCTATACTGGTATACTGGTTTGATGCAGAAAGACCCCGCCCCCCACCCACCCCCACCACGTGCCTGGGTGGTTCAGTTGGATTAAGCATCTGACTTGATATCCACTTAAAGTCATGATCTGACAGCCCATAGCTTGCTGCTTGGGATTCTCTCTCTCCCTCTCTCGCTGTTCCTCCCTCACTCGCAGTGCCAAATCATAAATTTAGACTTGTTTTATTTTAAAAGAAAGTATTTAAAAAAAATTTAAATGTTTATTTATTATTTTTGAGAGACAGAGAGAGACAGAGCATGAGAGGGGAAAGGGCAGAGAGAGACAAAGGGAGACACAAAATCCGAAGCAGGCTCTGGGCTCTGAGCTGTCAGCACAGAGCCCAACATAGGGCTCAAATTCACAGACCGTGAGATCATGACCTGAGCCAAAGTTGGACAGAGTTACCGACAGAGTTACCTGAAAAGTGTTTTTTCTTTGCATGGTGGTTCCTACTCTTGTGCACATGCTCTGAGTTCTTTTTAGTGCTAGTGGTGGTTTTGTGGAACAGGAGTTATTATAGAGACCACCAGCAAATTTGACAGAGAGAAAAGGATTTCAGTTTAAGCACCACAGATTTGCTGACAGAGAAGAAGTCATTTACCCTGTCAGATATTAATCTGCCCATTCCTGATTCCACAGTCTCTTCATTTTCTCTGATGTTCAATCCCTCTGGGCAATAGAATACTCTGATTTTACTGATTAGCTTTCTCAGGACTCGATAAGCACACTACTTTCATTTTCTATGTACTTAATGTATTATTTCTAAAAAGTAAAGTTTTAATTATTTAATAGCAATTCAGTTACTTTCTAAGAAGATTCATAGCACTTTCTAGATTATCCATTTCCTACTGCTTTCTTTACTAGGTAACTTCCTGTGGGTTCTTTGAAATTCAAACTCATAGACCAATGGGAATGAGGATAGCCTGGGACCAGTTTGTTTTCTGTTTGTTCATGCTCTACTACAGTATAATTTGAGTTAACTAGATTAAGACTAGATAAATGCCTTATTTTTAATATTTTATAGGCGATATATTGGGTCTTTCTGTTAAAAAAATACGTCATGACATTTGTTAAAGGTGGTAAAGAAGACTTTATTCAAGATGTAGGGTCCACTGCAGTGGGGCCTTGTGATCAGGAATAGAGAAGAGGTTCAACTCCGAATAAACCAGCACAAGTAGAGATTTATAGCCAAGGAGCAAGGTGGGTGTCAGTGAATAGAAAATTACTAAGAGGAAACATCAAGGCTAGGGGAATTCTTGTTACATCTACTGAACAGAATTCTTGCTGAGGCTGAGTGGGGTAATTATTGAAAGTGTAGGATGAATAATTTGATGAGATATCCAACAGAGACCACTGATGGGGGGAATCTTTGTTAAACTGACTCAGCAGGATTCTTGATGAAACTAGACTGAGCTGGCCAAGGACAGGTCTGGGAGTATAGAAGAGGCAATCAGGGGAGTCTGTCTCCAGTTTGGTGAAGAGATTCTTTATCATTTCACCCAATAGAGTATGTCTATACCTTTATAACATGAGGGGCCTTTTACTCTTGAACAGTCAACAGCTTTTATAATCAAGGAGCAAAATATACACTGAAGAATTACAAAGGAAGTGAAATGTGGTTCTAAAATTTGAACAACACATTAGTGCTTATATGTATATAAATAATATAACTTACCAGTAAAAATTTAAGACAATTGTGTCTACTTTCAAAATTGTTAATTCTTTTTAACAACTTTAGATGGCTAAAAGAACCTTGTTTTAAGTCAGTTGTACTTCTAAGACAACACTTAGTATGGTCCCCTAGGAGAACAAAGAAATACCTTGGATAGTAATTTTGTTTTTTATATAATATCAAATATTTTGGCAGGCTCATTTCAAAAACATTTAGCACAATTTAGTTCTTATTTAGAAAAAAACAAATTTCAGTTACCTATATTTCATTAGCTGTTTGTCTTCTATGGGAAGAAATTTTTAAAGATTAAAAATGAAATACTTCTTAAAGTAACAACTTTGGAGACATAGTGAGGCAGTGGTTTATTTCCTAGGGAAGCAAAGAGCCCTGTACATATTTAAAGATTTTGATAAATCTTGTGAGTTAAGTCAGCTGTGATTATCTAAGATTCTTAACTGACATAGAATATATACAATTTCTCACCTAGAGAGCTTCTAGTAGAATCTAATAGGCCAAAAACAAAACAATACAATACAATCATTCGATTGAATTATAAAGAAAGAAGTGACTGAAAGTATCTTGTTTCTAGAAAAGAGTAGAATATAAATTTTAACCAAGGATTTAAAAGTGTTGATGTATCTTGAAGACCTAAGACTACGGTATTGCTCTCATATCTAGTAGGCCCTCATCATATTTTATGTATTTGAACACAATTCAGATACATTTTTAAAAACTTTATGTCAACCAATACATAGGAATTATAGTTATTTTGGCACTAATAATTTTCTCTTTTTCACTAGGAGCTATAGAATGAGAATTTTTTGGACTAGAATATTATATACTCTCTCAAAATCTAAAGCAAGCAGATTTTTGTATTATTTCTTAAAAAAGCCTCTCAGAAATTAGAAAAAAAGAAAAACCTCTGAGTTTTTTTTAAGTTTGCTTCCCCATGCTATTTCCTCAAATGAGAATAAATTAGGTAATTGTTCCCACAGTATGGTGTATTTAAAAAAGACCAAGTTCCTTTAGTGGGGGAAAAAAAAAGAAAAGAAGGAAAATCCTCTGACCTTGGCCAGGTACATAATTATTTTGCAAATGAAGCAGTGGAGTGTGTAACTTTTTTAATGAGGCAAAATTTGCATTGAGTTGTAATCTGATTGCTGGTGTGCACCACTTGAACTTGACCCTAAGGTTAAACCAGTTTTAGTTAATTTATAAAAAACAACACATACCGGTAAGGTTAGCCTGGATATATGATTTACTAATACTATACTATATTTTTAAACTTTCACTTGAGTTTATTGCTTTCTTCTAAACTAATGAACTGGAAACATTTTTTGAAGGTGATATTTCCATCTTTATTCTCTTTCCAAATTCCAATTGGAAATATTGCAATATTAAATGCCAATATACTAGGCAGGAGGATGAAGTCGACTTTAGAATGTATGAGTCTGTTTTCCTTCACTCTTTGTATAATTAATCTCATGTTACATTGTATGAGTTGTTCTCAGGTTTTTCATATGAACATGAAACATCCATTTAAATGTACTTTGATCGTTTTAAAATTGATTGTTCTTCCATGATTGACTAGATAAATCAATACTTACAGGGGAGGCACATGAGTCAATCAATGTTGATGCAATGCCTAAACAAAAGCCCCTTTGCTAGATGTTATACCTGTGGGGTATGAGTTGAATGGTATGTGAAGCAAAGTATTACACATCCTAGTGCATTCTTTATTTTCTCTGAAGTTATTTCACAGTGGGAAACATTAAGAGAAGAGTGATAAAATATATAAAGCATTCCTTTAATAAAATGTTATAATTTTAGCTACTATTTTTCATTATGATGAGACCTTAAAGATGCTGCTCTATCAAATACAGATGACTGAAATATCCACCTTGAATTCATGTTATCTTGTACATAAATATAATCCTTCATGCCCCATGTAACTGTACCATGTGGGATGATTGGAGAATAAATTTGCTTCTACAGTAGGGCTAGGTCTAAGGCAATAGACTCATTTCTAGACTGTGGAAGTTTCATATCTGCTAGAAAAGAGTATCTGAAGGGTGTGACAATGAAGGTAGTAAACGAAAGCAGTGACTGCCAGAAGTCTAATGTGAAATACTTGAGAAGTTTCTATCAGACAATAGTACTGGGATGGAGAGTCCAGAAGTAGATCAGAGTTTGCTATCAGTCTGAAGTGTGGCTAAAGATTTCCCTTATTTGGGATTCAAAATTAGGGTAACATAAAGTTTGCTCAGGACAGTTCCAGTTTATGTCAACTATTCTGGCATAATTATTAATGGCACAACCTATTATTCTCAAAAATGTCTGGTTTGAAAGATAAACTGTAGTTTCTGGATAAGACTTCTGAGTTAAAATCTTCCATCTAAGAAAAATTCCAAAACTAGGAAGATTACTAAAATAGTGATCAAACAAAGGGAACAGTTGTGGATCACAAGTATGTTTGAAAACAGTGTCTTTAAAACAGTGCAAAAACTCATTTACAGAGCTAATGAACAATTTCAGACTTTAGGTAGCAAGGGTAGATTAATGTTGGAACTTTAGGATATCAGGATTGCTCCTAAGCAGCATTTCACAAACTTTCTAGTTACGCTAGGAATGCAAGAGGCTTTTGCTAAAATGCAGATTCTCAGCCCTCACTCCATACCTACGGAATGAGACTCTCCCAAGGTGGGCATGGAATTAGCATTTTAAATAATCTTGTGATTCCTATTCACACTAAAGTATAAGAACTTGTAAAAGAGATGAGGGAGGGGCCAGCATTTTGAAAGAAATAAGTGCCATCTAAAATTTTGTGAAGGGCTGTTGGCTGAATATAAATTACAAATAAACACATAAAGTTAAAGAATTGGCCAGCTGTCCTTATTAGTCTTGGTAGATTTTAACTTCTGCATTATATTTTATAAATTGGGTCATAATGTCCTGAATATAATAGAAAGGTTATGGTATATTAAGAACAGGGTTTATTGGTTAGCCATATGTTACTGCATGAAAGTTTTCCTAAACAAATGATAAGTATGCCTTGAGGAAAATTGGCAACCTAAATGGAAGAAAAAAAAAATCTACAATCTATTTGTAGCTCTTCTGAGAACATTGAAACAGATATGACTCTTAACCTAGAAATCTTTATGCAAATTTATTGGGGGAAAAGAGAATGAATATACTCAAAATATATGTTATGATATGCTGGATATCAGGCAATACATTTCATAGAAACTGAGGGAATCTGTGTCCAAGTCAACAGTGACACTTCATGTACTTCAACCTTGGTATTCAAAAGATGGTCCTCAACCAGTAGTGCTGACTTCTAAGAAATGCAGAATCTTGTTTTTTTGTTTTTTTAATGTTTTTTTTAAATATTTATTTATTTTTGAGAGAGAGAGAGAGAGAGAGAGAGAGAGAGAGAGAGAGAGAGAGAAAGCTGGGGAAGGGGCAGAGAGAGGGAGACACAGAATCCAAAGCAGGCTCTAGGCTCTGAGCTGTCAGCACGGAACCCGATGCAGGACTCAAACTCATGAGCTGTGAAATCATGACCTGAGCCAAAGTTGAAATTGGACTCTTAACCAACTGAGCCATCCAGGTGCCCCATGTTTTGCTTTTTAGATTTCAATCAAACAAACCAGGAAGGGGGCCTTGGGTAGCCAGGCAGTGAAGCATCCAATTCTTGATTTTGGCTCAAGTCCTAGAATTGAGTCCCACGTCAAACTCTGCGCACAGTGCGGAACCTGCTTGTGATTCTCCCTGTCTCATCAACTCTCTCCTCCTCTCCCCCTCATGCTCTCTTTCAAAATTAAAAAAAAAATTAACTGAAGAAACAAACAAAAACACACAAACAGACTTATAACTACAGACAACTAACTGGTGGTTGCCAGAGAGGAGGAAGGTGGGGGAATGCATGAAATAGGTAAAGGAGATTAAGAGGTAGAAAATTCCAGTTATAAAATAAATAAGCTATGGCATGAAAAATACAGCATAGGAAATATAGTCATATTAAAATATTGAAATAACATATGGGGACACATAGTAACTACACTTACCACAGTAAGTAGTGTGTAATGTATAGAATTGTTGAATTATTGTGCTAGACACCTGAAACTTACATAGCATTGTGTGTCAACTATAATTCAATAATAATTAAAAAAAAGAAATACAGAATTCAGGCTCCATCTCAGACCTCCTTGATCAGAACCTATATTTTAATAAAATCCTTAAGTCATTCATACATGCATTAAAGTTTGAGAAGCATTGCTGTACAAGCAGAAGTGTCTGACCTGACAAAAATTTGCTTGTATTTGGGAAGCTTAATCCCAGGGGAAAGTGGAGAGTTATAACGAGTCTACTAAAATGTTACTATTCAAATGATAACATTTATTTCAATCCTGCTATGATTCTGAAGTACTTGCAAGAACATCTTTTATAAAAGCAAAAACATCTTACTGGCAGTTCAGGTAGTTCAGAGCAGTGTGGTACCCTCACAGTAGCCTGAAATTTTGTCTGTGATTTGGGGCTATCAAAGTAAAAATTTAGAAATGTACTTCTCTGTCATAAATGACATTTTAGTATAGAAAGCAAAATTGGATCATAGGCATCAAGTGTCTACAATCCAATATTGGTTCAGGGTGCATTTTGTGTCTTTGAGATTCCAAAAGATCATTGGCAGAGTTTTGTTTCTGGGATAAAAATAAGTAACTCACATAAATGCAATAAGAAAAGGCAAAATAAAAAATTAAAGAGACAGATTTCCCTAAATTTGAAGAGAGATGAGGTATTTATAAAATTGTCTTTGGTCTGTAATAGTGACCTCATATGTTTTTTTTTGTTTTTTGTTTTTAAGTTTTGTTTATTTATTTTGAGAGAGTGTGTGCACATGTGCATGGGAGAGGGGCAGAGGGAGAAGAAGAGAGAATCCCATATACGCTCCACAAAAGCCTTAGCAACTGAGTCACTCAGGCACCCCAATGACCTCATATGTTAATGGAAAGAAGACAGGAAGATTATATAAGTATTGTAAATTAGAAATCTAGTGGGGCGCCTGGGTGGCTCAGTGGGTTAAGCGTCCAACTTCAGCTCAGGTCATGATGTCATTTTTCATGCGTCCGAGGCCCACGTCAAGCCTGGAGCCTGCTTTGGATTTGTGTCGCCTTCTCTCTTTGCCCCTCCCCTGCTCATGCTCTCTCTCTCTCCTTCTCTCTCTGTCTCAAAAATAAACATAAAAAAAAAATCTAGCAACTCCTCAGTTAAAGGGGAGCTGATAGAAAAGAGGTCACAGACAAGTAAAAAATCACAGTGAATACAAGCTAATCAAAATATTATAAAACATGGATTTAATATCAATCTATTTTTTCAAAATTAATGTTCATTATTTCAGCAGTTTAGATCAGCATCTCCCAAAGTTTACTTAGTGTCTCCCTATACTTTCTCCAACTCCCTCAAATGCTTGCTTATGGGGGCACCTGGGTGGCTCAGTCAGTTAAGCATCCAACTCTTGGTTTTGGCTCACGTCATGATCTCATAGTTCATGAATTTGAGCCCCGCGTTGGGCTCCGTGCTGGTAACATAGAACCTATTTGAGATTCTCTCTGTCTCTCTCTGTCTCTCTCTCTCTCTCTCTCTCTCTCTGCCTGTCCCTCTGCTCGTGTGGGTGTGGGTGTGTCCCCATGCGTGCATGAACTTCTCTCAAAACAATAAATATTTAAAAAAAGTTTTGAGGAGCAGTATGTTTGGAAACACTGCATATTTTCTTCCCTTTTCATTGAACAAATGATTATAGGATAACTTACAATCTATTGTATGTTAGGCATTATATATTAAAAGCTATGAGTAGACTTGAAGTAGGGAAACAAACCTGTTTGATTCTACTCAATCTGGAGTTTCCAAAAAGTTAACTGTGGAACTTCTTTTTCATGAAACATCAACTAAAACTAGTTCCTAAACATGTGAGGCAAGGAGAACTGTGTAACAAAATGGAAAGTCATGCTCCTGGGCCCTGACTATAGTCTTTGGTATTCTTTCCACCTTTGGGTCACGTGGTTACCATTCTTTGTGTTTCAAATATCTAACTCACAAGTGCCATGATTAATCCTAATCCACAAGGAATCTGAAAGCCCTGATTACTTTACCTCCTGAGCAATTCTAAGTTTTTGCATATTTATACCATATTAATCCATTAAATACTATTCCTTATAACTACTATTGATGAAATCAAACCAAAGTTCATTGTATCATGGGTACAAAAAAAAAAGCTTTTCTTCCTTTATTTTTACTTCACTCTTCTCAAAAAACTTCACATGGATAGAAAAAAAAGAATTTACCCTAAAATCTTTTTTAAATTGCAAACCATTGGTTTCCTTATTCCATATAGTATTAGGAGTCATATCACACATTTTCTTTGCTCCAGTTATTTAAAACTTCACAGTTTTGAGTGGTAAGCATAATGCACTTTTTTTTGAAGTTTATGTAAGAATACAATGAACACATACAGTATCTAAAGTTTACTGAAAGATCCAAATAGGGGCATGTGGGTAGCTTGGTTGGTTAAACCTTCTACTTTGGCTCAGGTCATGATCTCATGGTTCCTGGGTTTGAGCCCCACATCAGGCTTGTGCTGACAGTGTAGAGCCTACTTCTGCTTCATATCCTCTATCCTCTATCTGTCTCTCTGCCTGCCTCCTCCCTGCGTCCCCTGCCACTGCTTGCGTGTACGCACACACTCTCCAAAATAAAAATAAATAAAGATTAAAAAAAAATTAAATTCACTTGGAATGATATACCAATATACTATTATGGATTAGAAAATCACATGTTTTACTAATGTACTTATGCCTCCGTTTTTTTTTTTTACCCTGCATACTACTTGCATAAGTAAAATTAGTAATCTGTTCCAAAATACATCATTTATAAAAAAAAAATCAGTTTTATATTGTGGAAAGTAATCTTTTATATTACACAACATGGGTTTTAAATTACTCCATGCCTTATTTTTAAGCCCTTCAGATACATAGTTTTATTTTTATAATTTTAAGGCCCTTGGCAATTAGATATAACCTCCTACTCCATTGATAATAATTGATGCTTTAGAAGGGTTACAGAGCTTATACATATCTCTATAGACAATGTTTAGGTCATTTGAATGACCCAAATGACCTATTTGAATGGGTCATACTAAATAGCTCTCATTCAGGATTCAGAAATGTAATGATAAAACTAGTAAACAATAAGGTAAATTAAAAGGTAGTATTTTCTTTAAGATATTATTGCACAAGAACTTATCCAAATATAAATCTTGATAAAGTGATCTATTCAGGAATTACTTGCTTGATTATGAAGTATGAGCACTGAAATGAATGATAGTCCCCAGACATATTTATAGTGTCTCTTTGGAATTTATGTTTTCCCAACCAATAGAGAATGTTGTCATGAATTAAAATGAGCACTTAAATTACTATATCTGAATCATGTCTAAATAATCTAAATTCATTGGTATCAGATTTGAAATAAATTAAATATGAATCTTGAGAGGTTTTTTGTTCTATTTATTCATTCATGTAACATTTATTAAATGTCTATTATATGCCATGCACTGAGTAAAAGTGAGACATAGTTTGAATCAGTCATGGAAATACAAATACAACATAAGTGCTAAAATAAATGTTAAATATTAAGTGTCATTAGCCACTGCTAAATGACTAGTAAGTACATTTTAACTAACCATACCTTGTTGCTATAGGAGTAGAAATAATGAGATTGATTCATTGATTCATTGATTCATTGATTCATTCATTCAACAAGTAATTATTGAGCACCTACTTTGTGCCAGGCGCTGAGAGTACATCAGGAAACAAAATTTTAAATATGTCTTCTGCCCTGGAGATTGCATTCTGAAGGTATGGAGAAAAATTCCTTCTAAGTAACATTAGTATTGAAGGATAAGTAGTAATTCAGTAGATAGGGCAAAGTATGGGGGTAAAAGAGAAAGATTTAAGAGTGATAAATAAAAAATGAAAATGAATTATAATTTTACCATTAATTTACTGAGAGGATCTAAAGAAGCTAAATCATCCATGAATCTTTTCCTTTATGTACAATTCTGCAGATAGCAATATTTTAAGATTTTAAGATCTGTGTGTAGAAGAGGTTATAGTTTTGAGGATGCTAGTAAAGTGTTTGAAAAGCCCCTGTAGTAAGCCCCCAATCAAGTAGCTTATAATTTTAATAGACATGGCAGAGTCACTGTCCGAAGAGGAATATATCCTTTGGAGCAGTAACTCTAATGAATTTACGTACTAGATGCCTCAGCTGAATAATTCAAGGGTGGTGGTTTCCTCTTAGGAATAAGGACTGTGAACTCAAGCTATGTAGTTCCAAAATTCTGATTCACAAAGAAGCTACAGCAAAATGACTAGGGTTTAAAAATACAACCAAACCAAACCAAAGAAACATTATTGATTCTCCATCTTCCAAAACTGGGATCCTAATTCATCAGATGTATGGGTGAGCCTAGGGAACAATATTTTTTAAGCTACCAAGATTATGCTGTTGTGTGGACAGACTTTGGAACTGCTACTGAAGGATTCCTTAATGATCACCCAGATTCTGGTATTTTGGATGAAATAACAAATGAATAAGATCATTTGCTGGGACTCTAAATCTAGCAGTCAGAACCCATAGCTTAACCAGAGTTTTCCCAGGGTGTAGCCTGATAGGCACTTAATAATTATTTGTTGAATGACTGAGCAAACTTTGACTATACTTTATACTGATCTACTAAATATAATTGTGTGTGAAGGTATATATATGTGTGTAGTCTGCATTTTAACCATTTGACAGGAATCATTTCTGGGAATTGTTAGCATTTTTCATCCAAGGAAAAGTCATGATGTTGGGTTGACCAGTATCCTATTCTGTATCAGTTTCTTTCTAGACTCCTGTCCTCTTTAGTTGCAAAATATCTGAGAAGGAAAAATAAAATAAAATAATTACCCACCTTTCAATGCTTTACATAGCAACTCCACTGATTTTTGGCATGGAAAATTCAGATTTTTTTTTGGACCCTACCACAAAGAAACCCAAATAGACATTCTTTTTATTGATTTTTTTAGACTTGAAATTATTCCTTTAAGTGTCAAGATCAGAAAGTCCACCGGTCTTTGTAACTGTGGAAGCCAATTGAGTTCCAGCCCAGAGAAAAAATGAACTCTTTTCATCTGTCTCTGTATGTATCATGGGAATAATGCCAGAATTCTTGGAAAGGGCCTACTAAGAAAAATAAAATAATAATGAAGGCATTAATAGTATTAACTAATTATAGAGTTTGAAAAAAGGGGACAGATAAAATAAATCTAGAATAATCTATATTTGGTTTGAAAGAATGAAGAGAGGATGGTGGCATGGTTTTTGCCTTTAGGCTCAGAAAGGTGTATTTTCAGAACAATTTAAATAATCTTTTTTAAAGACACAAATTATGCTTAATTTTATTAATTTTTCTGGAAAATTCCATAGGTAGTTTAATCCTGATTTATATATGGGTGACCTGAGGCAATAGGATATGTGATTGGGTAGGTTTTCTAGAGATATTCTCTGGCAGAATATAAAATCATTTGTGCTTAAATATTGGATTAGTATCTGTCATCAGGTTTACAACTCTGTTATTACTCAAATGCTAACTTAACACTAGCTATAGGTTATATGTCATTAGGCAAAAATGGCAAAAATATATAAAACATAATTCCTGTCCTCTACAAGTTCATAATTAACAAAAGAAGAGTTGTATTTAAAAATCTGAATTTCTCTGTGAGCATAAAACTCTCATCAGTCATACACACTAATTTGAATTAATTTAATAAGATTATCTCTAATGAAAATACATAGTGAAGGAAGTTCTAGGTTAGAATCTGTTATTTACTTTAAAAGATTGTAATGAGCACTGGGTGTTATATATAAGTGATAAATCACTGAGTTCTCCTCCAGAAGCCAATACTATACCATATGTAACTAACTTGAATTTAAGTAAATAAGTAAGTAAGTAAGTAAGTAAATAAATAAATAAATAAATAAATAAATAAATAAATAAAAGATTATATCCTCTCCATCTCTCTGGGCTCCAGTATTGTAATCTAAAAAATGAAGGAGTAGGAATAGGTTTTCACTAAATGGCTTACTTACTTTAAAAGTTTCTAGTACAGCATGTTCATGGTTGTGTGTGTCCTGTCTCGGTTTGCAAGATTCCCTTAACTGGAGAATGCCAGCGTTGAAAAATTATAGGTTCAGTTCATATTCTAACTAGTTGTATGACTGTGAGTGAGTCAATGAAAGTGTTGAACCAAGTGATGCGTAAGGTCATTTCCAGCTTTAAAGAGACAGAAAGGCTAGATCATTAGCAAAAATATATAAGGATATACATATAGGATCCTGCAAAAGTAGGAGCTGAGTCTTACCCTTTCTCTGCTACATGGAGAAGACCACACACACACACACACACACACACACACACACACACCTCGGATCTATACCATGATCTTAAACATGGTAATTTCTTAATAAACACTGAAAGAATGGATGAATAAAACCAGTGTGTTTATGTCACAAGGAAGTCTGCAGCCCACTTTGGGAGAGGATTAAAGTCAAAGATCACATTGGCATAGGGGGGTTCTGGAATTGAGTCTGAGGATGTCTTTAGTAATGTAAAACGGCATTTCTTTAGAGACCCCCAAATATACCAGTCACTATTATCTCAGACATTCTGTCTCCCAGAGATGACGCAAGAATGTTTTAAAGAGTTTTTGTGACATAGTATGTGGAAGAGCTTTTTTTTTTTTTTTTAAACTAAGGAGGCTCATCATTGAATCGCTATAAGCAATTCACCAAATATTTGGCCAGGAGAAAGAAAAAAAAAACCCTTTTATTTAAATTACCATATACAGTGAGCATATTTTTGATGTTTATTATAAAACTTATTGTGTATGCTTGAAGATAAAGGACTTTAAAATCTTTCTTTAACTTTTAGGGTGCCTGGATAGTTCAGCTGGTTGAGTGTCTGATTCTTGGGTTTGGCTTGGGTCATGATCTCGTGGTTCCTGGGTTCCAGGAACGCAGGGCTCTGCACTGACCATGCAGAGTCTTGGGATTCTTTCTCTCTCCCTCTCTCCCCCATCCCTATTCACGAGCACACATGCACTCTCAAAATAAACAAGCTTAAAAAAATAAAAATAAATCCTCCTTTTACTTTTAAATGCTTCATTTTTCAGAATGACTTGTTAGAGAAAAATAAGCAATCGTAATACAAATGCAGAATGATTAATATGATATAACAGTAAGAATCATGGACCTGGAATGTTTCATGGACATATTTCTTCACCATTAATTGTCTTAAAATGCATACAAACCACTACTGAGGGTATGAAAAGCATTCTAATTTGGGGTCCACAGCCCCTGAATTGTATTATCATGGATTAAAAACCAGCAATATATTATCCTGGCTCCAGTTCTTCTGTTCTATCAAAGGCTCTATCAGAGAGTCTTATTTGTTATCTTGCTTGAGATGTACAGGTTGAACACTTCATCTGGAATGTCTTATTTGTTGCCAAATAATTAGGCTGATAAGATCATTGAAAAACAACTTGATTTGGAAAATAATAGGGAAATGTTTATTTGTGTTTGTCTATCCCCCAAAGAATGTGTGTTTTAGTGACGATACTCCATTTTACACCTTTATTTCTGTGTGGCATTTTAAATCAGGTTTGGTAACATGGCTTTTGCTTACAGTCTCTCCTAAACTGTTAGTCATAAAACTTTAATACACAGGAATGATAAATTATAAAAACACATTTACTGCTAACTCTCTGATAAACTTAGCAACAAAGAAGCAGCTGGTACTTTATTGCTTACAACTTCCTACATATTTCCCCAAAGTTCCAGCTAAACAAGAATACATTTACGTTTTATTTTTTTCTAATTAAGTACGAAAGAAAAACAGAGTCAGAGATTGATGAGTTTCAGATTTAAAGCATTTCTGTTGTAATTGTCAGGCAATCAATTAACCAATTTCTGAAGGCTTTAATATCTCTTTTACTGTTATGCTTCTCATTTCCTTCAGTTTCATCCTTTGAAATGGAAAGCCTTTTTTATTTCTTTTCCACTTTTCAGAGACAGAATTCATTCACTGTAGACATGAGCCAGACAAATAGATCAGTGATACTATTTAAATATAGTCTGCATGAGAATGTTTTCCAAATTTAAAATCTACAAATCATTTTTATGGACTATCTTTAGATTCATATACTATACCAAGAGTCACTACAGTTTAAGGGCTCAAAGGGATTAGACAGGAGAAAGTATAGTAAGAATGAGTAACATGGATCCTTCCCAAAAAATGGATTTTCTAATAAGAAATCCATTTGTATTAATTATTCATTATTTACTTTCAGTAATTTAGGGAGTACATTATGCTAAGGACTGCAAATGTTATTACTTATTCTAAAGTTTGGGGCACAAGATGGGTTTTTGAGGTGGTAGTAAGATTTTGCTTCTTGGCTTGAGTAGTGTTTACATGGGTGTGGGCACTTTTTGTTTATTCATTAAGCTATACAATTGTGACTTGTGTACTTTTCTGTATGAATGTTATACCACAACTTTGGTGGGGGGAGGGTAGATTCCTGGGCTGTGGCAATGTTAGGCACTGGGCACCTCGTCAGATTGTCCAAGATCAATTTTTAGATGTTTAATAAAACTAAATGCAGTGTTATCCACCCCTTTACACACAAATAATCAATACTTTTAAAAACCCAATATGAACATTCTCTATGGTTATGCTTTTATGAAGAATTCTAATCTTCTCACCAAGAAAGTACAGTTAGTACTAAAATCCTAGTTATAGAATTTGGATAAATATAAACAAAATCCATCTCTTCTTTTAACATTTATGTCTTTTAAAATTAGTTGTAGTCTAGTGTTCACTAATTTACCAAAAACGTGTAGAATTCCTATTATGTGGCAGATACTATTCTGTGAATGCAGTAATATAATGAATCAAAGAAAGAAGGAAAGAAAAACAACAAACCTCTTCCCTTAAGCTGTTTAAAGTTTTGTTACAAAACTGATGTTAAATACAATGATAGAAAATAATCATTAAAAAAATAGGGGTGGCTGGGTGGCTCAGTAGGTTAAGTGACTGACTCTTGACTTCGGCTCTGGTCATGAGCTTGCGGTTTGTGGGTTTGAGCCCCAAGTCGGGCTCTGCACTGACAGTACATAGCCTCCTTGGGATTCTCTGTCTCCATCTCTCTCTGCCCCTCCCCCACTTACTCTATTTGTCTCTCAAAAATAAACATTAAAAAAATAACACAACAATACAGTTCAATAATAAAGCTATGTATAGACTAGATGTTTTTGAGCTTGGAGCCCTGACAGATCAGTCCTGCTTGGTTCAGTCTATGATATCATCACCAAAAAAATTATATCTGAATTGAGATTTCAAGGATGTGTAAAGACCATGTATATTTGTTATAATAGGAAGTTCAGAGTCATGCTGATTATTTTCCCACAGTTTTGACATTGTTACCTGCCATTCACAATGTTGGCTTCAAAATTTAGGTTTGTTATCCTTGTGATCATAAGTGGGCTGCCAAAACCAAATGTGACAGTATGCTTCCTTTTTCAGGTCCAGTGAGAGAGGGGAAAAAAAAAGTTACAATTCATTAGTTCACTGAGGAGTCTCATATACTTAGGAGTTTCATATGGGTTAACGAATACTTGAACATTTTGTGATTTTGTGATGAAGATAGAAGAAGTAAGGTGTGAGGCATGTGAGTGGATGGATTCTGACCAGGCAACCAACAACTTCTATCACAATGGAGTTTTTAAAAACGACAGTTATTAAATAGGCTTCAGAGAGGCCATGGTTTCTGATATTTTATTAATACTTTTGTCTGTGTATATATTTATCTTTCTGGAGACAGGTACCAAATATTTTAACATATTTTCAATGTGATACATGACTAACAAATTGGGAATCAATGCTCTAAAAAATGGGACTTAAAATAATCATGTTTTTTCTACCTCACAAGGCAAAATTTTTGCCTTATGAATACTACCTTATTTTGTGCTAATGATGTTTTTGGTAACTTGGCAATACCTACATTATTCTCATCATCGTCAATGTCATCACCATCATTATCATGCTATATTATTACACTTTCAGAGACCCAGTAAGTTCCCCAAGGCCACACAGCTGATGACTGCTGAGTTTATTGGGAATTATCAGTCACTATCGAAAGTTTTTTCTTTATGGCTTGCCTCATTGGAGAGTAGAAAAGGAACAATACACAACAATCTCAACCCCTTTCCTATATTTAATTCAGATTTTTTTGAAAGATATAGCAAAGTTCTTAAGATAGCCTTTGCTTTAAATCTTAGATAAAAATCAAAATTAGACAATTTTCATCAAAAACAGCTGGGCTCAGGATGATGGCTAATTTGGGGAAAATAAAGTTCTGATTAAGAATTATTAAATAAGTAAAAACATAGTACATAGATCTATATATAATCATTTAGTAAAAAAAAAGCCTTTCAGTTGTGGAATGATTAAAATGTAATGATTAAAGTACTTAAGCAGTTTTCTAATATGGAACGATGTGGAAAGCAATTCTTGAATATGCGTTCATTGGGTAAGTATTTCCAGACTATGCAGGATTATTCTATCTCAAGTAGAAAAATTAGAATTGTTTATTTTAAATGTGAGTTAACAATCCAATTTTTATTCAATCAAGCAATCAGCTCCCTATTTTTTTAAGTCCTGATTTCAAGATTAATATTATTTCTTTTTTTCAGCTACACACAATAGCGTTTAGAGATATTAGCAAGCAGCTAGTTCTGTTTACCATATGTATATAAAGTGATATGCTATTCTGGTGCTACATGTCCAAGTGTTTGTACTGAATGCTTCCATAATGTCAATAATGATCCACTATTCAAAATTAGATGTAGCCCCAATTTCTCAAATGCTTGAGTGATCATTTTCTTTAGTAATTGAGTTCCTCATAGAATTCCACTGCTCTGATTACTCGCTCAGTAATCTAAGCATATTAATTTGAAAAGCTGCATAAGCGTGTGGCCAGGATAATGGCAGTGAAGTAATTGCAAGGAAATCTTTTACAACAGACTTATTTTCATCTAATAAATTCTTCCCTGATGGTTAACCAGCATGCAGTGAATGTGATATGAGTTCTATAATGTATGTGTGTTTAAATATCTGTTGAGATATGGAAGACTAGACATTCTAGAAGACAATCACTTAAAAATATGTTTTTAAAATACTGTGTGTGTGTTTCTTTTCAGCTTATTAGGAGGTCTGGATTTTAAGAGGAAAGTCAATAATTTTTTGAGTGTCCATCAAATGACCCAAATTATGTTAGATGTCTTTCCTCTGTTGCCACAGGTAATTCTCACATTAACATTGTGTAAAATATTTTATGATCTCTGTTATACAAAAATGAAAAAAGGAGCCAGATTGGTGAGGTTATTTGCCCAAAGTTAGAAGTCTAGACCTCAGGTCAGTTCTGTCTGATTCTAAACCAGTCCACTCTTTGGTTTCTGCTTCCTTACAAAAAATTAACTATAATTTTAGGGTTATATCCTAGCATTTTAAAAATTAACTAATTAGTTAATTTATTTATAAAAAATATTGACGTATAACTGACATGCAATACCCTATTAGTTTCAGGTGTAAATCATAGTGATTTGATATTTATATACATTACAAGATGATCCCCATAAGTCTAGTGACCATCTGTCACCAATGTTGTTACAACATAATTGACTGTATTCCCTATGTTATACATTACATCCGTATGACTTATTTTTTTGACTGAGAGTTTGTATTTCTTACTCCCCTTCACCTACTTCATCTGCTCCCCCAAGCCCCTACCCCTTCTGGTAACCAATAGTTTGTTTCCTGTATATATGAGTCCGTTTCTGTTTTGTTTGTTTTGTTTGTTTTGTTTTTTAGATTCTACATAAATGAAATCATACGGTCTTTGTATTTCTCTGACTTATTTCACTTTGCATAATACCCTCTAGGTCCATCCATGTTGAGTAATATTCGTGTGTGTGTGTGTGTGTGTGTGTGTGTGTGTGTGTGTACGTACCCTACTTCATCTAGTGATAGGCACTAAGGTTGCTTCCATGTCTTGACTATTATAAAGAATGCTTCAATGAGCACAGGGGTGCATGTATCTCTTTGAATTGGTGTTTTTGTTTTCTTCATATAGATATCCGGAAGTAGAATTGCTGGGTTATATGGTATTCCATTTCTAACATTTTGAGGAACATACATACTGTTTTCCATGGTGTCTGCACTAATTCCAGCATTTTACATACAGTATAAGAGCTCAAGTTTCAAAGTTTAAACTTAGATAATGACTCTTGGGAGGAGATAAGGATTACAAATATTGTATCTATTCTGCGTAATCTTTGAACAGGTATTATACCCCCAAATCACATTATTCTCTGTTAGGTGGTTCTTCTTAAACTGTCCATCACAAGAAGGCAGAACTCCATATTTGTATATTATGTATTCTTTTAACAAGTATATAGTCAACTGACTATTAGCTCTTTGTAGTCATGCTGAAGAATGAATTTCTTGGTTGGTATTCCGTGAATGATACCAGCAAGACATTTAGTTCACTGTGAATAATTGCAGGAATATTTCTAATGCCTTACTGTGCTTGAAAATTCCTGAAGTTTAAGCCCAGCTCTTAGCAGGAACACAGGTTTGTTGTTGTTTTTATTTTAAATTATGTGCTATAAGCGGTTTACTACCTTAAATTTCATTAGGTTTTGAGTAAGTGAAGCTCTTGTCAACTTCTGTAGAAACAGATTTATTTGGTAGGTGTTTGCTTTATTTTATTTCCTTAGTGAATATGTAGTCCTTCAATTAATCTGGCAATTAATTTAGCTGGTCTTTAACTACCTTAAGCATAAGTAAGACTTTAATATGTCACATTATACAAGAGTAAAACATAAAAGTTAAAACACTGTGATAAAATAGCACATGTATAGTATTAATAAAGAGCACATGTTTATAGTAGCCTACAGACTAGGAAATGTAAATTACCACATCAGTCTATAGTATTTTTCTAATGATCTCATAGTAAAATTCTATGATGAAGTTTTTTTTTTAAGTTTCTGACCTATTGCTTCTTTTCATATCTAGGTTTAAAAAAAATAAACATATAAATAAAACATAAACAAAATGATTTGCTCAGGTTTTATTTTGTTGAGTTTTGTTACAGAGGGAGATTTTGAATCAAATAATAATAATAATATATTGGCACGGCCCTTTACAATTTTCAAGTCACATTACAATAATCATTTAATTTGATTCTCACAACAGCATGGTGATGTTGTGTAGGGAAGGTAAACATCATCCACCTGTGGTTAAAAAGGAAACTGGCCCCAGAGCTGGCAAAGGTGGGGAGAAATAGGGGAAAGCCTGAGAGTGGTGACTTCTTTCCTTGTCATTACCCCAATTTTCTATGTCCCAATGTTCCTCTCTTTGATAGCACCCTCAAGCCTTTTTGCTTATCCTTACTCCTACTTGCAATGACTCCCACCCTTTCCTCCCTTCATGCTCCTGGGACTAAGGATATAATAGCCTGCATCTTGTTTTCTCTGATATGTAGATTCATTTTCCTTTAGTCCTTTCAGTGCAAAAATCCTACAGTTGAAAATTGCCTCTAGCGGGGCGCCTGGGTGGCGCAGTCGGTTAAGCGTCCGACTTCAGCCAGGTCACGATCTCGCGGTCCGTGAGTTCGAGCCCCGCGTCGGGCTCTGGGCTGGTGGCTCAGAGCCTGGAGCCTGTTTCCGATTCTGTGTCTTCCTCTCTCTCTGCCCCTCCCCATTCATGCTCTGTCTCTCTCTGTCCCAAAAATAAATAAACGTTGAAAAAAAAATTAAAAAAAAAAAAGAAAATTGCCTCTAGAGCTTTAAGAATGGAAGTGCTGAGAGACTGGACAATCAGAGTACATATTCTCTAAATGCCTTATTTCTTATTTGTTCACTATTAGTAAGAGGGGGAAAAAAAGATCTGAATTTGAATCTGCATTTCATGCCCCTGAGACAGTAGGTGAGGAATTTGGTAGGCTAATTTCTGGCATCCTCAGGAAAAAAAAAAGGAGAAGAAGAAGGGGAAAAGAAAAAAGAAAAGTGTGAAAAGTGTGACTGGGAAATCTCCAAGCAGACTTACCCAATCAAGAGATACCACCCTTTCTTTATCCCATGTACCTGAATCCTCATACTTAACTCTCCCTTCTTACCTCAGTGTGTTAACCCCATCACTTCCACTTGCTTAGACCAGGTGACCTGCATTATTAGGAAGCAGAAACACCTGCTTTGGGGCCATATTGGAGGAAAATTCCAGTGCACCTGTCTGAAAGGGAAAGTGAGGATGATGGAATTTCTAAACATATCTTGAAAAGATGAGAGTGCATTGTGTTTCTGTCCCCTAGCTTTGCAACTCAAAATTAATTTATCCTGGTAATGTAGTTGTTTAGCACTCTTACAGACAAGTATATGTTGAAAGTTGTGGCTTAGAAAAAGGGTTGGCATCGTTTACATAAAGAGATAAATTCGAACTTACTGTTTATTGACTTGAGAATCAATCTTTGGGAGAAAAAAAACCAGAAGACATATTACTTGAGCAATAACATAGATATTTAAGCTTTAGTCTTCATCATAAACTGGAAAGTGTTGGATAAGATGTACTTATATGCTTCACATTTAAATGTCACAGCTTCTTGTGACAATATGCCACTTTATACAGAGTTGTTCTATCATTGTCCTTGCTATATTCAGTTATAACTAGAGTCAAGTTTTTACATGGATTTGAATGCTTGGGGTTGCTACAAAAATTTCATTAAGAAAGGTTGCATTTAAAACTTGCTTGGAAATTTTGAGAAAGCTGGGCAACTACTTTTTTTTAAACAAATAAATGTAAACCCAGAACAAAAAGAAAAGAACCCACAAATATAACAATGACAGTTATAACAAAAACAAGACCGAAACAAAGGAAACCTAGGTAAAGTGAATTAAAGGGCTTGAGCATGTTTAAAATAGAGATAACTGAAGTGAGGAGGGTTCTTTGCTATTATTAATCATGTGAAGGCTCTGATGTATGAAAAATGAAATAGACCTGTTTTGTTTGCAAAATGAAAGCAAAAGCAACAGGTAGAAATAATTACAGGTTGATACATTTTTGACCCTGAAAAGAAGAAAAAGGTTCTGGTCCTTAGCTTGGTCCCACAAAATAAACTACCTGTAGTGATGGTAAGTTCAATACATGGACTATTGGAGGTAACAGAACACAGTGATGATATAGGTAGGATCATTGAAGTTGGAGCATAAGTCTGAAATATGTGTGATTCCATGACTCTGATGCAAAGAGATCATGGAAGAATTATAGACATCAGTTTGCTTGGCATACTTCACCATGACATGTGGCAATATGCCATCAATTAGCAAAGCTGTGAGAATCTTTTCTTCAACATCCTTCTTCTCCATTCTATACTATTATGGGTAGAAGACCAGTAGTTTTAGCTTCTGGAGAGAAATATCCTGGCAAGGTTTACATGGTAAAAAAATAGGTATTTTAAGCAGAACCTTAGAAAACATGTTTCTATCAGTAGATTTACCTATTATAATATAATAACAATCTACTTGGCTCTAAAGCAACTCTTCAACTCTAGTCAAATAAATCAGCTTCTGTTTTCCCACAAACCAAAAAACAACTATTGTCTTGTTCCCACCTGTCAAAATGTCTTAGGCGAAATCAAATTTACAAGGAGGATATCTTGTTACATCTTCTTTTTTAGCTCATTCTGATTTGTCTTTTTCTTTCTTTAGAGACTAACCCAATTTATTTCTCACAACACTTCTTTTGAGAAAAGAAATAACTAATTTACAATAATCCCTTGGAGGAGGAAAGAAATCAAATGCATAAAAAATAGACTAGGAAGAAGTTCTTTCCTCATTATGCTATTTTGTGTTCGTAATTTTGCAAAACAGGCAAATGAAAGAAAGGTCTGATTACAACAGTAATTATATCAGAGAAATTTAAATGCCCTAAGTTTAGGAATACAACCTAAACTGAACATGTATGGCTAGTAAACTATGTATTGAAGCCTTAAGCATAAAGACTTTTTTTCATGCAGATCTGCATTTGAGTGCTGCCTGTTTTTCCTAGCTGTGTGATTCTGGGCAGTTTATGTAATCCTTCTGAGCTTTAGTTACTGAATTTGTAAGCTAAGAATCATAAAAAAATACCTACTTTATAAGATTTTATGATCATGAAAATCAAAGACTTAACTTAGGGCCACCTGGATCAAGTGTAATGTATTCAGTGAAAGTTTGTGATTATTTTAATTAACCTGAGGGAAGATTACACTTATAGCTTTACTAATATCTCCTTTGGATAGCTACTTATATGTAGATTTTGAAAGGTAGGTGGTGAGCATCATTTAAAGTGATACCGTGGCTTATATTTGCCAAAGCTCTTTTTTCATGAGTTATTTTATTTGAGGATTGTTTTTTCCTTGAAGAGGTATATGGGGGTAGATTAAAGAGGAAAAATTGAAAATGATGCTTGAAAAACATGACTGCCTTTTAAATATTTTTGATTCCTGTTCACTGGAAATTTTAAAGGACAATTCTGGGCAGAGTAGGGAAGCGGTTACAGTCATCAATAAATGATAGATACTGTCAAATGTAGAGTAGATATGTGGATCTTTGTGTGAATGGAAGACTAAAGGTTTCTGAGGAGGAATACACATTTAAAAGTGTATGCTTCTTTTAAGGTTGTGATTCAGTCATTATTTCATTTCAAAATTTGAAAAAAATGCATTAAATAGGGTTGCTAGTAATCTGAGGAAATAGAAATCTGCGTATCATAGGGAAGCAAAAATGTAAAGTGGATTTACTAGAAGTACATAGGACATGAAAAACATTTGTTTCATGGCAGAGAGTGTTAGAGTAGGAACAAGATGTAAGTTCTAGTCCTAACCTTATGACATATCTGTGAGCTTTGAGGCATGAATTTATCCTTTTAGATCTTAATTCCCTCATCTGTAAAACATGAGACTGGACTAGATACTCTCTTAAAGTTCTTTTCATTTTAGAAACACCTGCAGTTCTAAGAATTGTGTGAAATTATATCATTCAGACTAAATACATATTTTGTCCATAAACTCTGATACAAAAACGAATTAAAATTACCTGAGTTAATTGTTAAGAATGTTGATTTGGGAGAACGAATCTCAATCGCAAAGCATCAGAATATTATCCATGGGATCTAGAACCTGTGTTTTTAACAAGCTATCCAAGCAATTTATAGTTCAGGTAGTGGTTAAAATAACTATTACTTTGTTATTAAAGATAAAATACAATTTTTGATTAATATCTTTACGTAAAAGTTTTTAATTTATCACAAAGCATTTTACTCTGCTATTTGAATGAGGATTCTGAAAAGAAAATAATGGAATCAAGGAATTTCCAATAGTTTTTTAACATATCTTTGACTATGTAGAGTTGTTCACTGAGGAAAAATCTTAATGGAAACAATGGGAGTAAATGACTGAAACACTTTGTTATTTTTATACATTAAAATACTTATAAAATATGAATTGGAACAGAAAAAAAAACTTTCTCAGTCACTTAATAATTACTTTTAAAAAATGGAAAATGCATTAGCTCTAGAATTTTGCAAATATTGAATAAGAACATATTACACATGGTTAAGAGAACAAAATCACTCTAGATTTTAATCTAGTTATCTTTCAAATAAGTTCCTCAAACTTGGAGCTGGGTGAAACAGACTAATGATAAGTAGCATTTACTTATACATCTATAATAATCAAGTATTAAAAAAAACAGCTTTATTGAGATTCACTGAAAATGTACACTTCAATGCATCCACTTAAAGTGCACATTTCAATGTTTTCTTAGTATATACACATGCTTGTGCAGCCATTGCAAGCAAGTGGTTTTTAACCTCTTAAAAGTCTTTCCATTTTTAGGAAGATGCTTGCTCAGCTACTAGTCTCTCAGCTGACACCATACATTCCAAACAAGCAATTTCACTCAGCATTTTATTGACAAACCACTTTTATCAGAACGCCAGGGGCTATCTGGGTACAATTCCGTGAAAGAGTGATTTTGAACTTATACTGGATCATTCGGGATTCCAAAGTAAATTCACCTGAAAGCTTATTTAGTGTGAATGAGAGTTGCCATGCAGCTTGACGAATGTGAAGCTGAAGAAGATTGATGATAGAAAAGAGGTGGGCGGGGGGGCTTCAGATGGACCTGCTGCAAGGGCATAGCCATCAAATTTGATTAAAGACTGCTTTGGGGGTTAGATGCTCTTTGATGCTAGATTATTAAGCAATTCCCACCTCCCCAAAGGACATATACATTTCTGTAGTCTCTTTTGGGCATCCATGTAGAGTGTGTGCATGTGTGTGTGTGTGTGTGTGTGTGTGTGTGTGTGTGTGTGTGTGAAAGAGAGAGAGAGAGAGAGACGGAGGGAGAGAGAGATTGAGAAAGAGAGACTTACAGTGCATCATTCTACTTTAGGTAACAGAAAAAAATCATCAAAAAAGTTCCTCTTATTTGTGAAGATACTATTAAGAGGAAAAGAATAAAACGTACACAGCAAATAAGAGGGTTTATGATAGTTTCTTCAAAAATTGCTATTTAAAGCCATGGGTTTGTTATTTATTTATGCTTTTAGTCACTGGCTCACATACTTTCTTGGAACATCTTTCTTTCTTTCTTTCTTTCTTTCTTTCTTTCTTTCTTTCTTTTAAAAATTTGTACTGGTAGCAGTTAATATTTGGCTTCTTACTTCTTTGTCTAATTAATATTTGGAGATGTATTTATTAAAAGATTAATATGAATATCATGATGTAACTGCTCTGATAATTCTGAGTGACTGTAAGTTTATATTTAGCTCCATATTGTACATATGTCCTCTTATGAATTCAGTTATTGCCTTTAGAAAATAATTGGCTCTTTGTAGTGTCAGGAAGTTTGTTTTATTGTATAATACATTTCTCTCCTTTGACATCAAAATTCAAAAAAAGAAAAGCCATATATCAGCAAAATGCCTAAAATCTGACCATTGTATTTTGTACTAAGAAAAGCGAAGTATTCCTTTGTGTATGAGCTGCAAAGTGGTACAGATCATTTGGAAAATCAAAACAACTGTGTTTTCTACCTAGACATGGGAGGATGTTTGCATAACTCTGGAAAAGTTACAGAAACCATGACTCTAATATCAGATTCCTTAGAGTTCTTATGTGATATTATTTATTTTATAGCCTAGAATCTGTATCAAGTCAAAACTATGTGTTACTGTATAAATATTTTAAAAATAATTTTAAGAAATTTAATGGAAATAAGATATAATTGTATGTGTGATGTGTGTGTGTGTCTGTGGCTATTTGTGTGGGTGCACATGTGTGTATTTTATCTAGATTTTTTTTAAAAGTCATCTGTTGGATTCTCATTCTTGAATCACTAGTCGACTAAGACTGATCTAATTAAGAGAAACTGAATCTCTAACCCAGATATTCAAAGTGATGTATGACGTAAACAATTTTAGGATTGTTTGTTCTAGTTCTGTGAAAAATGCTATTGGAATTGTTAATTCTTGGGCTATTTTATACCAAGATGAATGTTCAAATAGAGAAAACCAGAGAGGCGTACTATATATGTGTGTATATATATATATATATATATATATACACACACACACACACACTATATATATATAGTATATACTATATACTATATATATATATAGGCGTACTATATATATATATACTATATACTATGTATATACTATATACTATATATACTATATATACATATATATACTATATATGTATATATATATGTATATATAGTGTGTATATATATATATATATATATATATATATATATATATACACAGTCTTATGTGTAACAGAAGTAAAGTAGGATCAAATGTTAAAAGGAGAACTAAGGAGAACTAAGGGATTCCTGAGTGGCTCAGTCAGTTAAGCGTCTGACTTCAGCTGAGGTCATGATCTTGTAGTCCATGATTTCAAGCCTGGTGGCAGGCTCTGTGCTGACAGCTCAGAGCTTGGAGCCTGCTTCGGATTCTGTGTCTCTCTCTGTCCCTGCACCTCTCACTCCTGTCTGTCTGTCTGTCTCTCTCTCTCAAAAATAAACACTAAAAAAATAAAAGGAGAACTAAAAGGTTTGTAATTAATAAGCATATTTGGCAATCTTTCCCTACAATTCTCCAAACTTATCTTGGTGTGTGGTGTATAATATGTAATATATGAATGCCCAAAAGCTTCTGTTTCTTCATAACTTAAATGATCTCAAAGTATATAAAGGTACCTAAAGCTATAACCAGCCTCTTTTCCAGAGGAAAAATAAATTAGCTTAAGTTCTCCCACAGATTTAGGATTGTTAATTAATTCAGCCTTATACCATTATACAATTAGAGTTTAAACTCATGGTCTCTACATCTGCTAACAATGAAAAGTAATGAACAAAATAATGTTGATGATGATTTAAAATGACTTGCCCATAGTAAAATAGTAAATAGAAGGGAAAGGCTCTTTCTGGGTATGAGACCTAGATGGAGATCAAATTTAAGCAGTTGGCTCAAATATATTTTCAATCTTAATTTACATTTTCTGTTAATTTCCTTAATGACTTAAGTACTAAGTGAATTTATATGCTAATTAATTGTTTATAAGTATCTTTCAGAAGTTTATTTTTAAGTTTTTAATTTTAATTCCAGTATAGTTAATATACAGTGTTATATTAGTTTCAGGTATACAATATTGTGATTCAGCAATTCTATACATTACTCAGTGCTCATTATTATAAATGCACTCTTAATCCCCTTCACATATTTCACCAATCCCACTACCCACTTTCCCTCTGGCAACCATCAGTTTGTTCTCTATAGTTAAGAGTCTATTTCAAAAGAAAGAATGAAAGAAAGAAAGAAAGAAAGAAAGAGAAAGAAAGAAGGAAAGAAAGAAGGAAGGAAAGAAAGAAAAGAGAGAGAAAGAAGAAGAGAGACAGAGAAAAGGAAGGAAGGAAAGAAAGGAAAGAAGGAGGGAGGAAGGAAGGAAAAACGGGTCTGCTTCTTGATTTCTCTCTTTTTTCCTTATTCATTTTGTTTCTTAAATTCCACATATGAGTGAAATCCTATGGTATTTGTCTTTCTCTGACTAAATTATTTCACTTAGCATTATACTCTTTAGCTCCATCCATTTTGTTAAAAATGGCAAGATTTCATTCTTTTGTATGGCTGAAAAATACTCCATTTTATGTATATGTCACATTTTCTTTACCCATTCATCTATAGATGGACACTTGGACTGCTTCCATAATTTAGCGATTGTAAATAGTGCAGCAGTAAACATCAGGGTGCACGTATCCCTTTGAATTAGTGTTTTTGTATTTTGGGGGGGGTAAATACCCAGCAATGGAATTACTAGATCATAGGGTAGTTATATTTTTAATTTTTAAGGAACCTGCATACTGTCTTCCACTGTGGCTATACCAGTTTGCATTCCCACCAACAGTGTGTGAGGCTTTCTTTTTCCCCACATCCGTGTTTACACTTGATATTTCTTGTTTTTTTTTCTTATTTTAGCCAATCTAACAGGTGTGAGATGATATCTTATTGTAGTCTTGATTTACATTTCCCTGATGATGAGTGATTCGAAGCATTTTTTCATGTGTCTGTTGGCCATCTGTGTATTTTCTTTAGAGAAATGTCCATGTCTTCACCGGTTTTTTAATTGGATTATTTGGTTTTTGGGTGTTGAGTTTTATTCATTCTTTGTATATTTTGGATACTAACCCTTTATTAGATACATCATTTGCAAATATCTTCTCCCGTTCAGCAGGTTGCATTTTAGATTTGTTGGTTGTTTCCTTCACTGTGCAGAAACCTTTTATTCTGATGTAGTCCCAACACTGCATTTTTGCTTTTATTCCCCTTGCCTCAGGAGACATATTTAGGAAAAAAAAATGTTGCTATGGTTAATGTCAAAGAAATTAATGCCTGTGCTCTCTTTTAGGATTTTTATGGTTTCAGGTGTCATATTTAGATCTTTAATCCATTCTGAGTTTATTTTTGTGTATGGTGCAAGAAAGTGATCCAGTTTCATTCTTTTACTTGTAGCCCTCCAGTTTTCCCAGCACAATGTGTCAAAGACACTGTCTTTTTTCCCATTGCATATTCTTTCCTCCTTTGTTGAAGTTAATTGACCAAATAATTTATTTCTGGATTTTCTATTGTGTTCCATTGATCTATGTGTTTATTTTTTTGTCAGTATCATACTGTTTTGATTACTACAGCTTTATAATATAACTTGAAGTCTGGAATTGTGATGCCTCCAGCTTTTCATTTCTTTATTGCTTTGGCTATTTGAGGTCTTTTGTGGTGCCAAACAAATTTTAGGATTGTTTGTTCTAGTTCTGTGAAAAATGCTATTGGTATTTTGATGTGGATTGCATTAAATGTGTAGATTGCTTTTGATAGTATGGATATTTTAACAATATTTGTTCTTCTAATCCACGAGCATAGAATGTCTCTCCATTTCTTTGTGTCCTTCTCAGTTTCTTTCATCAGTGATTTATAGTTTTCAGAGTACAGGTCTTTCATGTCTTTGGATAGGTTTATTCCTAGGTATCTTATTATTTTCGTTGTAGTTGTAACTGGGGTTGTTTTCTTAAGTTCTTTCTTTGCTGCTCCATTATTATTATATAGAAATTATTATATAGAAATTATATTATCTATTATATTATTATAGATAGTATAGATTTCTGTACATTGATTTTGTATCCTGCAACTTTACTGAACTCATTAATCAGTTCTAGTATTTTTTTTTCATGGAATCTTTTGGGTTTTCCATATAGAGTACCATGTCATCTGCAAATTGTGAAAGTTTTACTTCTTCCTTACCATTTTGGATGCTTTTCTTTTTTTCCTGATTGTTGGTTAGGACTTTCAGTACTATATTGACTAAAAATAGCGAGAGTGGACATCTTGTCTTGTTTTCGTTCAGAAATTTTGAAGTTGGCCCTTCTTGAAATAACAAAAATATGGTTATTTTAATATTCCTTTTTTTCCCTTTCTATACTGCAAGTAAAATAGAAAATTTGTTGATGATACATAAGTAAACTTTCAAAATAATCATAATAATGTTTTAACTGTTTATGTTTTTATAGAATACCACAAACTTTGATATAAACCTCTTGGGGTGCACTTTAGGATGCTGTAACTTGCCAGTGGTGGGTTTAAAGAAAGAGTGCTTGAAAATGTATTTTAAAAATGTGCTGGAAAAAAAATCCATAAAAAGTAACCAAATTGAAGCAAGGTTAGACAAAGACAGCTTGAAATCTTTTTATTTGTATGAAAACTGAGTACAATATTTTCAATTCAATGCTTTTCAAAACATTCTTGGAAAAATGATCTAAATTAAGTTTGAAAATAATTTGATTACATGCTTTCATAATTCAGTGTTTTAGTAATTGAATATTTTAAGAAACTACCTAATTCAGCCAACTCATCTTGAAATGTGATTTCACTTATATATAGGACCCTGTAGTCTTAAAACTAATTTGATTATATGTTTTACTCTTAAGGTAGGTATCTGGAAGTGGATTTGGAAATTGTAGATAATTTAAATTGAGGTGGGGGGAGATAGCCACAAATGGAAATTGATTCATGCTGAAAAGTTCCTCAAGAACTTTGAGATCCTATCTTAATACGTTAATGATTTAGTAGAAGAGATTGAACAGAAGTTAATGAAATTTATAAATGGATTCTAAACTTGTATATGTTAGCAGAGGTTATTAAGAATAAATATTTTTTAATGAGACACTAACCAAGGTAATTTAAAAATCCCTTAAATGAATAATCCTAGAAAACAAAAACTAAATTTAAATCCTAATTTTAAATCCTAGAAAACAAAACTAAATTCTGATGTGTAGGGATGGTGTTATCCTAAGCAATTTTATAATATTCATAAGGTGACACATTAATTATGCTTTTATACAGATGGGATAGAAGAACACAGCATTGATTCACATTCTGATATATTCTTCTAAACTGAGGCATTTTATGCTTTGGATTCTCTTTCTCTGTGTCCCTCCCCCACACTCACTCACACACATACTCTCTCTCTCTCCCTCCCTCTCTCAAAAATAAATGATTAAACATTAAAAAATTAAATTGAGGAATTTTAATATCAAAATGTATATGTTGCATAGTATCAATAAAGTGAGGTAGTTAACAGTAAAAAAAAAGATAGTGAGGCTAGAGTATATTGACTTGGCATATGCTGAGGTATATAAAATATATGACAAATTATGAAAAGGAAAAAATCAAGTGTCACAAAATGAACCCACAAGGGAATAATTTCTTAATTTCTTAAAAGTTAGTTGTCAGGGCTCTAGTTTGGTATCATTCGTTAGCCATAATTGATATTAGGGACAGTTTATACTTTTAAACTTAACTGAGATCAATTTTGTAAAGTATGTTTTGAAAAGCATTGAATTGAAAATATACTTAGGTTCATATGGATAAAGACTTTTTCAAACTGTCTTTGTTTATTCTTGCTTCAATTTTGTTGATTTTTAAGGATTTTTTTCCAAGGCTCATTTCAAAACTGTGATGAGTAACAGCATCCCAAAGTATATGCCAGGAGGTTTAGATCAAAGTTTGTGGTATTATCTGAAAAAGAGATGTTACATTTTGATAGTCTGGAATGTCTATCAGTTATTTACAGGTTTTGTTATTTTTATTTATTAAAAAAAATTAAGCTTATTTATTTACTTTGAGAGAGACAGAGACAGCCTGAGCAGGGGAGGGACAGAGATAGAAGGAGAGAGAATCCCAAGCAGGCTCCATGCTGCCAGTGCAGAGCCATATGTGGGGCTCAAACTCAAAAAACTGTGAGATCATGACCTGAGCAGAAACCTGAGCAGAGTTGGATGCTCAACTGACTGGCCCAACTAGGTGCCCCTCTTTCCAGTTTTTAAATTGTGTTAGTAATAACGTTTAAGCATCAGCTAAAAAAATATGTTATATACTGGTTTGTAAATGGGGAACACTTTGGTACATAAAATTGATCAAAAAAGTTGGTGTCCAACAGAAATATATTTCTGGAATATATTTTTACTAATTTCTTTTTTACTAATTTCTAAATTGTCTAGATTGTTCATTGTTTCTACCATATGAAAATAAGCTTATCCAAATGTTTCCAGCATTCTTTACTGTACTTTGAATGTTGAAGAAAGTCATTATCTAATTTTTATTAATAAATGTTTTTGTAGTTATGAGATAGAATCATAATAACTTTCCAAAGCCTATTTATTGAATTTATGAAATTTCACAATTGAAATAACTTTAGTAATGTTTCTTTAAAAACTTGGTATTGTTTATTTTCTGCTTTGGCTTCTATTGTATTTCACTTTATTATAGGATGTGTTAAAAATGTGAAAGAGAAAATGTGTTTAATTCATTTGTTGGAATTATCTATATCTATGCAATTGTCAGAAAAATCTTTGCTCCTGCATTGAGCTGAAATGAATGATAAGAAATTGGAATTATCTTCTTCTTTAGAAACAGTCTACTGCCTAAGATTTAATTAATAAATAAAAGAAGAAGGAGGTGGAAGAGAATGAGAAGGAAGAAAAGAACAGAAGCAAAGGAGAAAAGAAGAAGAGGGAAAAAGGGAAGGGAGAAAGAGAAAAAAGTTTAGAGTTTTCTACTCACTTTAAAGCTGTTCAGTTTAACATAGTCACAGATATTTTTGCTGTTTGCAAGCTTAATCACTTCAATAGTAAAGAAGAGATAAGAACTATTTTTGTATATATCTGAATTCCATCTTACCTATTAAAGAACTACATATACTTTTTACATACTTAAAAGTAGTTATTTAGAGTAGGTTTACTCTTAATTTGATCATTTACTCATATAATTTAGAGATAGTACCTGCCGACAATTAACATCAGTAATTTTTTTCCAACAAACATTTAATGAGCACCAACTCAAACGTTTGGGTATAAAACATTCTTATTTCTTGGAACTTATAGTAGGGAGGCAGGTAATAAATTAATGGACCAACAGACACATAATTTCTAATTCAGTGAATCTTGGAAATTTTACCACCAAAAAGTCTCACAAAATAAGAATAATTATTCAAGGGTATATGGTACAAAACAGGAATTGCTTCATTTTACAGTGCTCGTATTTGAGAAGACAAATTAAGTTTGAATCCCCCTGTTTCACTAAATCAGCAAAATCTTTTTTGATCTCAGGCTACTCCAGTGCAATTCCTTGAAGGGGAAAGAATCAAGGGAAATTTCCCTCCGGTATCCCTCTCCAACCCACCTGCACTTAAGATATGAAGTAAAGATTCTGAGAGAGACTTCAGGACTCTGCCTATCCAGGAAGGATCTTTACTTTCTTCAGGGTCCAACTGGGTGGTTTTTACCTGAAGACAAAATACTGATAAATGGGGTGAAGAGTTGAGCTGTTTTCAGAGTTGGACTGAAAGTCTTTAAATCATGATCCTGACGATTGCTCCAGGGCATCCTCTGTCTTTCTGTACTTGTTTACCAGAGCTTAGGTTTATGAATTCTTAGATTTGCTCTTATCTTCCCAACAGGTTTCTCTTGTGTGCATTTTAACATGGATGTGAGTGTGGCTTTTCTGCATTTGTCATTTTTGTCCCATCTAATGCTTCCCACTAAGCAATTCCTCATTGTTTCTTGTCAACCGATAGAATCCTTTTTATTTCCAAATTTGTTATGGATGCATTCTTTAAAAACTATTTGTCTCATTTGTGGTTTTAAAAAGATTTCAAACTAGAGGAAAGATTATGTGATCAGTTCACTTTATTGATAGAATAGGGACACTCTCTCGTTTTCTAAGAACTTCTTACTTGTTTGCACAAACAGACCTGTGAGTATGTTTCAGTAGAGATAAGAAAATAAAATAGCTCTATTTTGTGACTGTATTTGGTGTTTACAGTTTTGGTGCCTATAGTTTTTATTAATTAGCTGTGTAGGGGATATGGCACTGCTCAGGGGAGACATGGGGATTTAGACCACTCATTGTGAAAGAGGAGACTCTAAAATTTTTAATACAGAGGAGATCATAGTCTGAATGTGGATGTTTAAAGAAACAAATTAATTTAGCCTTTACAAGTAAAAATGACCAGTGGTAAACACAGTGAATTATTGAGATTTATATTTGTCATGGACATTCTCTAGAGGGCCCATTCTTCTCTAAAATACAACAATGTGATGAGAGTTATTTAAACATTGAAGATAGGTACCGTTAACAGTGGCTGAAATTCTGCTTCATCCTTCCATATGTATTCTTTTTTTTTCTATCCTGTTCTACACTTCCTTTGCTTCAAAAGACTTAGTAACAAGAAAACAATATAAAATATCTCTTTAATAATTTTATACTGATTACATGTTTTATATAATGTTTTGTATATACTGAGTTAAATAAAATTTGTTAGCTAAATTAGTTTCACATTTTTGTTTTACTTGTTTTAAAAAAAATCTTTTTTTGTTTACCATTTATTCGTTTTTGAAAGGCAGAGAGAGACAGAGCGCGAATGGGGGAGGGGCAGAGAGAGAGGGAGAGAGAAACAGAAGCAGGTTCCAGGCTCCAGGCTCCAGGCTCCAGGCCCCAGGGTCCGAGCTATCAGCACAGAGCCCAACGCAGGGCTCAAACTCACAGACCAAGAGATCATGACCTGAGCTAAAGTCGGCCACTTAACTGACTGAGCCACCCTGGCGCCCTTGTTTGTTTTACTTTTTAATTGGGCTACTAGAAAATTTAAATTGCATTTGTTGCTCATTGTATATTTCTACTGGGCAGTGCTACTCTGTAACCTGTATAGTTAATGCATATCTGCTAATTTTCATGGTAAAAAGTGAACTGTTTAATTTCATTTTTGAAAATGGGTTTTTCACTTAATTTTTCTTCCAATTTTTTTTGTTTAGTTTGCAAGAAACTTCAGAACTCTATTTTTTTTTTTTGATAGAGAAACTCAAACATGGAGGCATTAGATGATTTACCTGAGATTACTTAGACATACATAGTAAATGCTAGACATAATAAATAAGTGAAATCTCATGGTTCAAACATATGTCTGTGTATAATAAGCCAGAAAGAGTAACAAGTATTGGCTGTATGAAAAATAAAAACAAACATTCTCTTATGATTTTAGAAAAGTAGCATAGGTTAATTAGGTGAATGTTTTAGCCAATTTCCTCAAACTCTTCCACAAAGGCAGGCTGCATATTGCTTTTGTCAGTTTCTCTGCTGATGCCACTATTAACTGGCATAAATGTGATGTCCTCAACAATACAGTATAATTAACAGTGTTCAGTGTGATACTGTTTGAATAAATGAAAATGCAAATTGAAAAGATATTAAAATAGTGCCAGTATTAATAATTGTGGTTATAACAGGGATAATGGTGAATTTTAATTTTAGATGTGATGAAATGATTAAAAATAAATACAGTAGTCCCTGTAAGAGACTTTAAGACAATGAGCTGACATTTAACTGAAGAGAAGTTTATTGTACAAATCAGTTTGCTGACAAAGAAAAATGTTTCCACTTCCATGGTTATCAGCCACATTTTGCCTTAATGTCTAGAAAGTTAGAATTGTAAGGTTTATGGGACTCTAACCTTTAAAACATTGCCCAATATATTGACTTACTTGTATTTTAGATTTTTTTTCTTTTTATTATATAGGATGATAAAATCTTTTGAGATTAAATATACTATATAAGTTTTTAGATTTCTGACTTTTCATTGTTACTAACAATGAAACTCATAAGTTGAAGAATTAAAGGCCTCTGATTTTGAAAAAAAAATTCTCAAAGCTTATAGTGGCATTGGAAGTTGTGACACAGATAAATACTGAACATGAGTTGCAAGTGTATATAACTAATCTGAAGTGCCTTTCATTATTCTTTGGTTATTGAATTAGTTAACTCATCTTAAATTACTATTACTACTGAAAAGTACATCTTAAAAGTACTCATTGATGGCAACTGGACGTATCATGTGGATCATTTCATAGTTATAAAAATTTTAAGTTTATTTATTTTGAGAGAGAGAAGGAGAGGGAGAGAGGGGAGAGAGGCAGAGAAAGAGGGAGAGAGAGAGAGAATCCCAAGCAGGGCCAGTGCAGAGCCTGATGCAGGGCTCAATGCCACAAGCTGTGAAATCATGACCTGAACTATAATCAAGGGTCAGACACTTAACTAACTGAGCCATCCAGCTGCCCCAATAATGTATAAAAATTTTAAACCCCTGTGATGTACACCTAAAGTTAATAGGGTATTGTATATCAGTTATACTCTGATTAAAATAAGACAAAACAAAACTATTGAGGTGAATAAATATTTATTTGAAATTAGAAACAAAAAGAATACTCATTCTCTCCCTATACCAGAGAATGATCACAAATTTATTGAGTGCCAGCTATGTACCACTCATGATGCTAGATACTTTTATAAATATCTCATTCTAATCCTTTAACACTCATGATAATCTAACAAAGTAATTGTTCTTGTGTATCTTAAAGGTAAAAAAGAACTAAAACTGAAAGTGTCTCATTTGTCTTTGCTAAAGTTCCAGGCAATATTTATTTCATAGTAAGTATTCAATAAGTAATTATCAGATAAATATGCTAAAGGAAATATTATGCATTTCTTAAGGATTAGATCTTCTATGTGTTTCCACTTTTAGATGATTGGAATGTCAGAACAGAATAACAGTGTTGATAGTTTTATATTTCCTTGGAACACGTAAATTAATAAAAGTTCTCAAATCAGTGGGCATTAAATTAATTTTCAGGGGATTTTTAAATAATTTTTTAATGTTTATTTTTGAGAGAGAGAGAAGGAGAGACAGAGCACAAATGGGGGAGGGGCAGAGAGAGATGGAGACACAGAATCCGAGGCAGGTTCCAGGCTCTGAGCAGTCAGCACAGAGCCTGACACGAGGCTCAAACTCATGAAATGTGAGATCATGACCCGAGCTGAAGTCGGACACTTAGCAGACTGAGCCACCAGGCACCACCAGGGGATTTTTTTTTTCTAATGGTCATAGTTTTTGTTTTGTTTTGTTTTGTTTTGTTTTGTTTTTTTCCCCTCTGTATTTCTTCATATACTGTTCGTCTAGGTGAACTCTCTTATAACTTAATATTCTGTGATGCTCATTCTAAGTTTAGTTGACCAGAGTCTCCACCCACAGATTGAGTAATTTTTTGCTATTTTACATATGTTAAATTGAAAAGGACATCAGGTAGATTACTTGTTTTCTGCTAGGGAGATTTATACCCAGTATTGTTATAGACCCAAATAATGCCTTTAAGTAACTCTTCTAATACAATTTCCCCAACATGCAGTTTTCTTTGACTACCAAAATGATGATCATCTAGCTTAGCAAAATTATAGAACTATAAATCTGTTGATGTTGAACATTGTTTCAACTCATTTAATTAACTTTACCCTCAAAGAAATATATGCCTGAGTTTCATGACCCAGTATCCTGTATGGAGAACTGGCAGGAATTAGGCTCACAGCTTTATTCCTACTCATCATTGCTAACCTTTATCTCTTTAACTGAGGAGAGGAGAAAGTTGAGGGGAAGAAATTTTATCAGTATTTATTGATCAGCCTTTGATATTTTAGACAGAAGATGTCTAGGGGTCAAACTGTATGACTTTAAAACACCTTCTGGTATTTTAGTGCTCCTTCAGAGTCTTTTATAGAAATATCATTTAGAGAATGAATGTAGGTAGGAATGAGATGTTTGATAAAGAAAATGCCAACTCTAAATGTTATAAACAAAACTGTTTTCTCAGACTCATTCATTTATAACTGGTGTTTAAAACACGGTAGAGTTTTTGGTGTCCAGGATCCTTGATCTCCTCTACAATGCATGACTGAGTAAATGAGAAAAGGAAATTTCTCTTGAATGCTTTATAACTATCTCATTACTTATGAGAATAATTCTGGATATACTGTAATTTGGCTAGTAACATTCAGAAAGAGGAGTTCAGATTTAGTTTACATTCAATGCCTTTTATTTGTCAGAGACTGTGCTTAATGTTTCTTCAACTATTGTCATTTATATCAAAACCAACAACCAAGTATTTTTTTAAATGTTTATTTATTTTTGAGAGAGAGAGAGAGAAAGAGAGAGAGAGAGACAGAGCACGAGTAGGGGAGGGGCAGAGAGAGGGGAAGACAGAATCTGAGAGCACAGGGCACTAAGTGGAGAGCTTGTACTCACAACTGTGAGATCATGACCTAAGCTGAAGTTGGACATTTAACCGACTTGAGCCACCCAGGTGCCCTGACAACCAAGTGTTTTTATTAAGCAATTCTCATCTGGACTGCATTCAACTAGGTGTCATTATTCTATGGGAATTGTGGGGGATATATATGCACACGTTTGGTTGAAATGAAGATAGAAAAAATAGCAGCTGTTTTTCAAAATTTCAAAACAAGTTATCTCTTTCTTCATTATGAAACAGGATTTGGGGACTTTCATCTTTTATGTGTTTGAACATTTGAGAACACATAAAGCTATTGTTCGGAAGTCTTAAGCAGCCTGTATTCCTTGAGAATACTTTGAATCAAGGGGTGATTGGTGGCCTTTTTGGGGTCAAGGAGATAAGTTGAGTGTTTTTATTATCAAGAGAAAATATTAACTTTGCCTCATATCACCTGCTATTTGAAGCAAACATTTAAAATCCCTGTATTTTAGACACTAGCCTGTGACCTCAATCTCATATTATGTATATGATAGCAAAAATCTCTCAGATTGTTATTTGAAAGAATCAGTCCTAGAAACATACTAAGCATTTTTTCAACCTTTAATTCTGTGTGCTCCTCATTCAGATGAATGACTGGTAAGCAACAAACTTGGTCTATATTACTTAAAAATCTCCTGAAATGCCTTTTATTTTTTTTTTATTATTTTTTTTTTAATTTTTTTTTTCAACGTTTATTTATTTTTGGGACAGAGAGAGACAGAGCATGAACGGGGGAGGGGCAGAGAGAGAGCGAGACACAGAATTGGAAGCAGGCTCCAGGCTCTGAGCCATCAGCCCAGAGCCTGACGCGGGGCTCGAACTCACGGACCACGAGATCGTGACCTGGCTGAAGTCGGACGCTTAACTGACTGCGCCACCCAGGCGCCCCATCCTGAAATGCCTTTTAGAAGAGCAATTTAACATTGTGTTCTTGGGAGAGATAAGACAAGGATAAATGGTAATTATGCATGCTTTTTTTAATAACTGTCATTGAATATATTTTATTATGTAATTTAAAGTAGCACTGTAAAATACTTGTGAAGAAAAAAGTTTGTTTCTGCCAGTATTCAGCGTGATTTATTTTTGAAGTCAGGCAGTAGTAGCTGTGAACCTCTTAGTGGTTCCCCGTTTTTGCCGGGAGTTTTAAGAACTAATAGTCAGAGAAGCTGTTCTGCTTTCAGTTGAACTGTATGTTTTCCCCCATCTCTTCTTTTCTCATTAAAATAATAGAGATTTTAGAACTAATGGGGACCTGGGAGGTCATGTGATCCAACTCCTTGGTTAGCAAAAGGAGAAACTGAGAATTTGAGAGTCTAAATGATGGAGCCAAGTACACACAGGTAATAAGTAACTGAGTTTTCATAATAAATTGGACCATAAGCCTTCTGGCTTCAAGCTTGAAATACATTTTATTGCCAAGTCTGTTCTCTTACTCATTTTAGTGATTTAGTGATATGATTCAATGATATTTAGGTCTTCCATCTTAAGCTATCTCTAGTGGTTTTTAGAAAAATTTTGGAGTAATAAATTGTGGAAACCAAAATAGTTTTTAGTCAATTGAAAATGTCATCCAGAGGAGCGCCTGGGTGGCTCAGTTGGTTGAGCGTCCGACTTCGGCTCAGGTCATGATCTCACAGTCCATGAGTTTGAGCCCCGCTTCGGGTTCTGTGTCTCCCTCTCTCTCTGCCCCTCCCCCGCTCATGCTCTGTCTCTCTCTGTCTGAAAAATAAATAAAAACGTTAAAAAAAAATAAAAAAAAAAGAAAATGTCATCCAGAAATCTCTACCATTGAACCTTATTTACATTTACAGAAGGCATAAAGGATTTTAATTGCCTTTTAAAAAATTATTTTAAGTCAAATAATAATTACTAGATAAGTAAATTTGTAAGTAAGAATTCATAACAAATTTTTTAAAAGTGATACAAGAAATGTATCTAAACTTTAAGAATTAAATTTGAGTGTTACTATAAAAATGTGATCATACTACTAGGATATAAATTTATTCAGAAACTGGACTGCTTTTACCAGCCAGGCAAATCAGGACATGGGGCTTAATAAATATTGAATAAAATAAGGAAGAAATGTGAATTTGATGAAGTTTGCTGGCAATTAGAGCAATTTATTTCAGTATTAACATGACAAGCTCTAAATGGAAATCAGCTATGAATGTAAATGCAGTTTTATTGCCTGGTATTCCCAATGCCATGTAATTAAATAAAGAATGGGGTAGAGGGGGAAAGAGGTGTCCATGCCTGACCGTTCCGGCAAGGCCACCATCCATCATGCACGAGCTTACTGCCGTCACAGTGCTGAGATGGGGATTATTTGTGAGTTTGTATATACTCAGGGAGAGTTTTAATTACAGAGTTTTTTTTTCTTGTTTGCAATATTGTATCTCAAATGGAAGGAAAACAATAGTCTTTCTGGGTGTAAAATGGAAGTACAATTAAATGGTGTAGTTTTGTGGGGGAAGGGAGCAGCTATGAGAGAATTTTTACTTCTTATTATGAAAATCAAACTTGAACCGAATGCTACTCCATAGTATCTACTATTGCACATAAATATGAATTTTATGCTATTATCTTTTTAAAGCAGTGAGTTGGGATGTTGTATGTGTGTGTGTGTGAATAAATATACACCCACAACTTAATTATCTGTTTGTGGATAAGCAGCCTAGGTAAATATTTCATGTTTAGCGTATTTACTTACACAAATATCAGTAGGTTCGCTTTCTTCCCATTTCTCCACTCTCAGTGTTTTCATAGGGCATGTTTCAACAGACATTTCTTCTTCCTGTGCTTCTTCCCTAAATCAAATAAATTAAAAATCAGCTATTTCAGGGAAAACACGGCTTCCTGAAGCAAGAACATGGCTGGTAGCAAAGGCTGGCTCTTTTTTTTTTTCCCCAGACATCTGTCTTTATTTTAAAGCTCCTCAGCCTAATTTTCAGTTACTGACCAGTAATCTTTAGTTTGCACTCATCAAAACTAATGACACTTTTGGGAAATGTAGTCACGTGGTAAAATATAGTACCCTATGAATTCTATTTCAAAATCAAACTGGAATCCTAAGATATATTTAATATTCAGAGAGATCCTTATGAGACTGATTCCTTCTTTACAACCATTAGAGCTTAAGCAATATTAAGCATGTGCTAAGTAAATACAGCTTGGTGTACAAAAACCAAATGTCAGTGGAACAAATTTCCTTGTAATTTGTGAACTTAAGCCTGGTTGAAAGAAATGAATATCTTTATACCAGTGGATAAAGAACCATACCTATATTTGCATGATCAAGCGGAAGCTATAGTCAAATATAAATAATTAGAGTGTTTTGTGAAGAAATCCTGACCATCTCTCCTGTCTGAAGCTCTTTAAACCGCAAAGCACTGGAGACGGCAGTGGGGAGAAATGTTCCTTTTTGCTTGGAAAGCACTACTTCTCCTGTTCATTGTAGCAGTTGCTAAGTGATTATGGGATACATTCAGGGTGGTTTTTCTGATTTTGGTCCACTTACACCTTGGAATGAAAATATAAATCTTCCTCCTGATAATGAAGGAAAATAAAAATTTAAGTGTCTATCTCCCTCCATTCCTCATCCTTTCCCCTTCCTTCCTTATCCCCACTTTCTCCTCTTCTCCCTGCTTCCTTATTCCCTCTCCCTCCGCTCCCTCCTTCTTTTCTTCCTAAAGGGCTTTCCTGGAGCAAATCCCCTCTGTTATTCTTTGTCATAAACAGTTGTTTATGTACATGCATGGGAATAATAGCTTCAAAATCAAGGGAAGATTGTTCATTTAAATGGAAATAAAAGAAAATAACATAGTCATGTACACATGTCTGCTTTCTTAACAACAATGGTAAATGCCGCGTTAAAAAAATCCTGCTAATTACTTAGACAAAGCTAAAATATTTATTCATGTTTTATAGGAGGTCATAATGTTTTTATCCTTTTGGAAATTCACAAGAGCCATTCATCTCTTTCTTCAATTACATAAGTTATTTGACTTTTGAGATACTACTTACCTAATAAAAATAAAGAAGGTGATTGCTTAGGAAATCCTCAAACTCATATTTTGCTAATCCTTTATTATACTGCAATTATATGGAGTAATAAAATGGAATCTAATTCACCCTTATTTTGATGGCTCATAAATTTAAACACGTGGAACTGTGGAATAAAAGTTGTTATGTTACAAAGTTGATTTTATTATACCAAACAGACATAAAGTAAGCTGAAATGGGAAGATTTTGTACAAATAATTTACATCTACCTAAAGACAAACATACTATTAAATATATGTATTAAATTTATTATCTTTTGTTCAGCATATATCTAATAACTCCAAGGGAAGGTAGAAATAAATGATGGCTCTTTAGTTTTCTGGGTGCCAGATGACTTATACATTATAACCTAGTGAACAATCTCTTGATGTAGGTGGTAGTGGGTTCCCATTACAATTGGAGAAACTGAGGTTTAGAACACTTAACTAATTTACCCAAGATCACATCTCTAGTAAGCAGTGGAATCTGTCTGTCCAAGTTCAAATCAGGTGCTCCTTCAACAACCCCACATTAGGTAATGGTGATAATGAGAGGGTTATCAAAAGCAGCAAGGCACAATTATATTCAAAAATGTCGGGGCGCCTGTGTGGCGCAGTCGGTTAAGCGTCCGACTTCAGCCAGGTCACGATCTCGCGGTCCGTGAGTTCGAGCCCCGCGTCGGGCTCTGGGCTGATGGCTCAGAGCCTGGAGCCTGTTTCCGATTCTGTGTCTCCCTCTCTCTCTGCCCCTCCCCCGTTCATGCTCTGTCTCTCTCTGTCCCAAAAAAAATAAACGTTGAAAAAAAAATTTTAAAATGTCCACTCATATCCCTGATGACAGAGGATAGAGATAGAGTATCCTTACTAATAGCATTACATTTTATTCAGATCTTATATTTTATTTTAAAACTTGTGTATGGCTTTTCTATTTTATGTTTTATGTAAAGCAAATATGATGTAGTTTTATTTACCATGCCTCAACATCATCCTTACCCTGTGATTTCAAATGCTTTCTGATCCACATTATCCATTTTTGAGAAGCAAAGAATTAGAACAACATGTAAGTATTAGGGCACTTAAGGGAAGTTGTACAGATGGGCTTATTAATATTGTCTGTGGGAATGATGATGCCTGGACTTCCATGGCATATAATTTCTGAACTCATATTCATCATCCCTGAGTATGTAACAATTTTTATTACAAAAATTACTAAACTTGCAGGGATTCCAAATTTATCATGTTTACTGAGGTATGTCTAACACCTAGCATGTTGCCTAGTCAAAACAGGTATTTAATTAATGTTAGTTGTTTGAATGAATCATTTTTGAGGCACGTAATGTGGTATAGGCTAAGAAAATTTTGTGAGATATGTATCTCACAAATGTGTTTCTTTACCATAAGTTGAGAAATATTTCTTTATCATTTTTCTTTAGATGGAATATATTGGTCTCTGATTTTTTTGGGGGGAGGCATAGGGAGAGAGAGAGCACATGCTCTGGGAAGGGGGAAAAGGAGAGGAAGAGAGAGAATCTTAAGCAGGTTCCATGCCCAGTGTGGAGCCCCACATGGGGCTCAAGCTCAGGGTCATGAGATCATGACCTGAGCCGAAACCAAGAGTCAGACACTTAACCAACTGAGCCGCCCAGGTATCCATAGTCTCTGATTTTTGAATCAATTCATTTTATTCTATTTATTCTTTAGAGCTTTAAGACTCTACGTTATAGGGAATTGAAATGGCACCTAAGGAAGACAAGTGATGCTTAAGCTAAACTTTATTCAACATTGTAAAAAAAAAATGTAGGCAAAAAGTACACTTAGGAATGTTATTATGATATTTGAGGGTTTTCAGACAGGGTATCAACATGATAGGGGAAACTATGATAAGGAAAGTACAAGACATGGAATCAGGGAAGGAAAAGTTTACAATATTTTGAAAATATTATAAAAGCATAGCAATATATACTATCTAATAATAATGATCTAGCTAGAGATTAACAGTGGAACTGTCCAAATATTTTACCAAAATTTCTAAGAAACATTTTAAGTGAATAATTTTTCTGGCTTAATAAATAAAACCAGAGAAGAATTCTTTCTTTATTTTCTAGCCATCGTTTTGAACGAAATCTATTATGTTAGGAATTAAGGGCCTTTGCTTTCTAGAGACCAAAGTTAAGCACATGCACAAGTGATAGTACATTTTTCTAAAATTTATCTTTATGATGTCTGAGTGAAATAGAAGTAGTTATATTTGCACATTGGAGAAATATGTTTGTCCATGGGTCAAAAGCATTTCTAAGATTAGAACCCAGATTCTCTAAGTCCATTTGTAATGGTTCATCTGAAGAAAATATAAGTTATTATATTTGCTACATGTTTTGATCATCTCATAAGATAACCAAGTGGGTATATTGTTTAACTCTGGCACCTGGTCTGCAATTATTAAGTGGTTTCCTTCACAAGCCCTTATCTCCTTGTTCTATCCCATTTTATACCTTCCTTATTAGTAACTATTAAAAACAGTTTTATAGAGCAAAGTTGACCTGTGTGTGTGTGGGGGGGGGGGCTAGGATTCTTTTGAAATCTCATAAAAACTGTGGTCATTCTCACAAGAAAAATGCAGATATGCTATTATACTCAAAATTTTTAGTCAGTTTCATAAAGCTCCTAGTTAAAGAGCAAACAAAAAATGAGCAAACCCTATATAACAACATAAATGTTTTATTTAGTAATCCTATTTATACTAGACTGCTTACATTGCTTTTATGTAATTGTTAAGTAAAATTGAGAGTGTTTTAAAATGCTAAAGCCAAGAGCATGTGAATATGGGTCACACACACACAAAGATGAAACGAAGCATAATGTGCAAGTAGATATTCTCAGGAGACCTGTTCAGCAGAAGGGCATAGTGTTAGATGTAATTTGTTTATTGACAATATCCGACAATGGTGCAGTGAACCAGCAAACACCACAAAAGTAATGAATCCTTTCCTTTTTTAAGTAATTATATTTGAACAGTTCAAATTAACCTGTGGTTTGAGGCTACTGCTTGGGTGAACTAATTCGCTGATGTAATGACTTTTCTTATTTTTGCTCCAATGATTTAGGTAAGAAAGGAGGATAAATGAAAATATGGGGCCATAAGTTTATACCTTAATGGAAAAAAAAAGCAAAAAAAAAACCTGCTGTTTACTGCAAGTCACATATGAAGACTGTCTCTAGCTGATCTAATGTAGGACATGATAGTTAAAATGTCAAACTAAAAACAAACAAAATTTCTGCCATGCTATGTGGCAATACTGTGAATAAAATGAGCTGAATTGAAAGAGATAGATAGTTTGTGAAAACTATTATAAAGATTCACCAATCTTTTCAAACCACAGACTGCTGTTCTGTTGGCTATCACTGCTCATTAGTGCTTGAAATCTAAGTTTGCAGGAGCTGCTGCTTATCCTGATGCCTAGGATGGTGATACCATGCTGGCATTATTGGGGCTATTATTTCTAAATAATGCTATATCATTACCTCTATGTCCCTGTCATTATTATACATAGATATTCAGTAATGAGACTCAAAGTAAAATCTCAGGGGAACTTAGGCAAGCTTTCATAGCACCTAGGACAGGTGACACTATTGATTGTCACTCAATAAATATTAGTGGGGGCGTCTGGGTGGCTCAGTAGGTTAAGCGTCCGACTTTGGCTCAGGTTATGAACTTGCGGTCTGTGAGTTCAAGCCCTGTGTCGGGCTCTGTGCTGACAGCTCAGAGCCTGGAGCCTGCTTAGGTTTCTGTATCTCCCTCTCTCTCTGCCCCTCCCCCACTCATGCTCTGTCTCTGTCTCTCTCTGTCAAAAATAAATAAACATTAAAAAAATTAAAAATAAATAAATATTAATGGAGGAAATAATTCCACTTAAGAATGTATACATGTTGTCTAAAACAAGAGTATTTCATACACCACTTTTTATATTACATACTTGTAAATAATTTAGAGTTTTCCATTAATTATTGTCTTAAAATTGAGACAGTAACCATTGCTTTCTTCAAAAAGGACTGGCTAGCATTAATGTCAATATTAAGATTCAATGGCCCATAAATGATTCCTCAATTGATGGCATAAATAACTGATGTCCTTATGAGTATGATCTCCTGCCTTTTTGTAATATAGACAAGCAGTATAGCATAGTGGTTTGACTTGTTAGGTTTGTTTCTTGTATTAATGGCTGTGTGTGATCTAGAAAATGTTGTTATGTCCTGCTTTCTAGATTTGTAATATGGGGCCAACAATTATCATACCTACCTCACAGATTATTGAGGATTAAATGGGGTTATCTGTGTAAAGCCTTTAACCCAGTGGATAGCACTGAACAACCGAGCTCACAATGTTATCTATTATTAGGGTAATTATTATCATGTGAAGAAAAGTATTTCATAGCGAAAGGGAAATTTGGTACAGAATGCATAGACTAATATGTCATCCAGGATGAAGAAAATGACATCTGTTCCTTTGAAGCAATTATTTAGGAGCTGGCAATCTAATTTCCAGACTTAAGCATTGGTTGATCTGACATCTATATCCATAGGTGCTCCCTACCTAATTTCCAAATAAACAATCATCATTTTGCTATATGTCTGACTTTTCTGTATGTTGTAAAGGAAGCTCCCCAAAAGAGCATGTTCTTTAAATCCTTAATTGGAGCTCTTAGTTAATCGTCTTACATATGGGAAGGCTTCATTGAGGATCATGAACAAGTTTAAGGATGGCAGTGTCCTAAATATATGAGATAGGAGTTCTAGGGAGAGGGGCGCCTGGATGGCTCAGTCCCTTCAGCGTCCGACTCTTGATTTCAGCTCAGCTCATGATCTCATGGTTTGTGAGATCGAGCTATCAGCATGGAGCCTGCTTGGGATTCTCTCTCTCTCTCTCTCTCTCTCTCTTTCTTTCTTTCTCTCTTTTTCTCTTTCTCTCTCAGCCCCTAACCTGCTTGTGCTCACTTTTTCTCTCTCTCAAAATAAACAAATACATATTTTTAAAAAAGGGGGTGGGGTTGCCAGGGAGTATATTTTATTTTACCTACACAGAGATTCTTTAATTTTTTTTAATGTTTATTTATTTTTGAGAGAGAGAGATACAGAGTGTGAGTAGGGGAGGAGCAGAGAGAGAGGGAGATACAGAATCCGATGCAGGATCCAGGCTCTGAGCTGTCAGAACAGAGCCCCAGGGGGGGACTCAAACTCACAAACCGTGAGAACATGACCTGAGCTGAAGTCTGATGCTTAACTCACTGAACCACCCAGGCCCCCTACCTACACAGAGATTCTTTAAAAGACTCTATAGACTTGGCGGGGGACTGAGGAACTAGTTAAAATAGTTCCTTAAGGAAACATACCTCCAATAAGGAAAACTAGTCCTGAGTTTCTCTTTCTACCAAAATAAAACTCTTTTGTCATAGACATAGAATACTGTTTTCTAATTCCTGACAGGAAAGTTAGAGGCTAGCAAATGTCCAATTTTTATCTTCTGAATTAGATTACACAGAAATATAAGTGAACCTGTGATACATTCTTCCATGATGTGAAGCTTATGTAAAACATTTTACTCTATGTAGGAAATGATCTCTTTTACCAGGTGGTAAAGAATAAGATTGATTTTCAAGCACAGAAAATGGTGAGTAATAATAAAATAGTGTCCTGTCTACAGCAGTCAAGAAATTCAAAACTATATCTAGACTTACAGAACTGGAACACATTGTCTTTTAATTAAGTTCTTTTAAAATGTTAATTTCCCAAAAGATTTGCCTCTTAAAATATGTTTGTGAGAATGAATTATAGTAAGATAATGATACATTTTCCCCAATAGTTTACATTTAAAACAAGCATAATTAAGGCACCAGATTTCAGTACAGTTTTCTAGCTTCAGATAAAGATATATTTTGGTTTATTTGCTATTTCATTATTTTTTGTGGCTAAGATCAAATGGCCTTGTTTCAAAATTCAAATATTTTCACATTGAATTTACATTGATCTGTTTTTTTTAAAGTTTATTTATTTTGAGAGACAAAGCATAGGCAGGGGAGGGGCAGAGAGAAAGAGAGAGAGAATCCCAAGCAGGCTCCATCCTGCCAGCCACTGAGCCTGACTTGGGGCTTGAACTCACAAACTGCAAGATCATGACGTGAGTTGGACATTTAACTAACTGAGCCACCCAGGAGCCTCTACATTCATTTGTATTCTTATATAGTATTTTAAGGATGTTTGATCACAAATACCTTTAAAATAAGTAATGGAGAGGTGCCTGGGTAGCTCAGTCATTTGACATCTGACTTCGACTCAGGTCATGATCTCCCGGTTCATGGGTTCCAGCCCCACATTGAGCTCTGTGCTGACAGCTCAGAGCCTGGAGCCTGCTTCAGGTTCTGTGTCTCCCTCTCTCTCTCTGCCCCTCCCCTGCTTTTACTCTATCTCTGTCTCTCAAAAAATAAACATTAAAAAAATCTTTAAATAAGAAATGGAATCATTGCTAGTGACCATTCTATATATAATATATATTGTGTGTGCGTATATATAATTACATTTAATTTAAAATTATATTTGAGTGAACATTATGTATACTTTCCTTTCATCATCTTTCAGTTTTTTTCTGGAAACTTTTTATACTTTATTTGAAATATTATAATATTAAATATGTTTATTAAAAATCTATAAATAAAAGTTATTTTTAAATACCTAGTGACAGATAATGTTTCAGTTGATCTTTCAAGTCTTTTTAATGTCTGTTTCACTTAGGTTTCCCTTTTACAAAATGAAAGTATTGGTTTTAGATATATCATTCCTTTATCAAAAACATAAGTATCTTGGGCCTGGTGGCTCAGTTGGTTAAGCGTCCAACTTCAGCTCAGGTCATGATCTCACGGTTGGTGGATTCCAGCCCCACATTTGGGCTCTGTGCTGACAGCTCAGAGCCTGGAGCCTGCTTCAGATTTTGTGTCTCCCTCTCTCTCTGCCCCCTCCCCTGCTCACACTGTCTCTCTCTGTCTCTCTCTGTCTCTCTCTCTCTGTCTCTCTGTCTCTGTCTCTCTCTCTCTCTCAAAAATAAATAAACACTAAAAATTTAATTTAAAAAATGTATCTTTTAGTGGTATAAAATTTGTGACACAATTATAAATTGATAGCTGTTAAGAAACAGGTAAAATGGGATCACACTCATACTATGGAATTGATCTGTTTCGATCACAGAAGTTTCATTAGTGTTTAAAAATGTCATTTTGGGTAGGATAAGAAGTCAAATCCAAGAGCAGACGATTTTTGTTTCAATAAAATGGTTTTTGTGCACATATGTGTCACATACATATTTATTGTAAGAGAAAGCTAAAACAGATTTATTTGATAATCTAAAATAGAATATGCATTACCACCAATTAATTTTAAGGCTGCTTTTTATATATAAATAATGATGCTTCCAGTCTATGGCCATACCACCCTGAATGTGCCCGATCTTGTCTGATCTTGGAAGCTAAGCAGGGTCGGACCTGGTTAGTACTTGGATGGGAGATTATGTATTGCTACCAATTAATTTTAAGGCTGTTTTTTATATGTAAATAATGATGCTTCCAAACATCCATTTACTCAAGAAATGACAACAGTTCTAAATATGTATTCAGATATGAATAACAACATACTTGTAAGCTGACTTAAAATTGAAATGATGCTTGTGAGAGTCAGTGTAGAAAAGAGAATTTAATGTGAAGAGGTGTGAGCCAGGAAGAGAATGGATAAGGGATGGTGAAGCAAAAATGAGCTACATTAGTGAATATGACTACTCTTAGGGTATGCTACAGAAAACCAAAGAAACTGGAATCATCAGGGAGATCCTGTCTTGAAGGAGGTATACTTGTTATGGATGCAGACTCGGTACCAAAGATGGGGTGGATGAGTGTGGTTAGTACTTGAAAGTGAGTTCCTCCTTAAATTTCACAATGTGGGCACCTCATTTTACCTCATCCTGGTCCAAGTCTTAGTGACTACTTGCAAGTTTCTGTCCTCTTGCTCTCCAAACTCCTCCCAAAGATTTTCTGATTGTTCACATTAAGATGAAAACCAGTGGCAAACAAGATGGAGTCTCAGCCTCCTTGGGTAGAGAGTAGAGTAGAGAAGGGCTTGGGGAGAGGCAAAGGTGCATATTCTCTAGTACCAGGACAGAGAGAAAAGAGGATGAAGAGGGTATACACATTTAATTTTGTTCCTTTGAATATACTTATTTTGATATTCCTCCAAGTTCTTGTACATGACCTTGAAATATTTGTGCATGTTACTGAAGAGTTGTTACATATGGCATTTCTTTTTTTTTTAAATTTTTTTTTTTCAACATTTATTTATTTATTTTTGGGACAGAGAGAGACAGAGCATGAACGGGGGTGGGGCAGAGAGAGAGGGAGACACAGAATCGGAAACAGGCTCCAGGCTCTGAGCCATCAGCCCAGAGCCCGACGCGGGGCTCGAACTCACGGACCGCGAGATCGTGACCTGGCTGAAGTCGGACGCTTAACCGACTGCGCCACCCAGGCGCCCCTCATATGGCATTTCAAATTGAACATATCAATGTCTTTTTTTCTGGATTTGAAGCAGATGGAATTCCCTTATTGGAAAACATTAGTCCTCTCCTTTCCCCTTGGTTAACTTTCTTGTTCTATAATTATCCTACATTGTCATAGGGATATATACTGGTGAGTAGAAATTGATAGAAAGCTGCAAAGGGCCTCTTTAATGCTTTGGCCTTGATCAAGTGTAACTGCAGTCTAAATGCTGGGGATCGTGGTGATCCCCATGGTTACTAATATATTATTATAGCTTAAAATTGTAATAACACTTATAAAGTACCTAATATGCAGATGTTCACATACTGAATGCTCAATGAATAATAGCTGTTAATTGAGTTGTCTTGTCTAGTGATTATCGCAGAATTTTTATAGAGTGGCAACAGAGCTTGGGCCATCCATGGATCATCTGATTAAGAGAACTTCAAGCAACAAATTAAAAAGTAAAAATATTGAGTTGATGCATGACATTTGATGATGAATTTGATGAATAGTTAGCAAAAGTTTTAGGGCTAATCAGTCTGAGTTTTATGTTTTGTGGTCTTGACTAAAATTCATACATTTACTCTGATTAGAAACATTACACTTTTTTTTAAAGGTTATTTATTTTCAGAGAGCGTGTGTGAGGGCGAGTGGGGGAAGGGCAGAGAGAGAAGGAGAGAGAGAATCTTACGTAGGTTCCATGATGCTCAGTGCAGAACTCAGTTCGGGGCTTCATCTCATGAACCATGAGATTATGACCTGAGCCAAAATCAAGAGTCAGACACTTAGCCAACTGAGCTACCCGGGTGCCCCTGGAAACAATATACCACATTTAAATCAAAGACTGTGCAAATGTGTCATTTCCCTAAATCACAATAATACAGCTGTCATTTACTGCACAACTACTATGTTCTAGTTATTTTACATATAATTGTTAACCCTTGCCATTTTACTGCAGCACCACTGACATTCGTAGATTAGCTTGTAGAATGCCATAGAACTAGTAAGTGACAGAACAGGGATTTGATCTCATGTTTACCTACCCCTGAAACCCATGTTATTTCTACTAGATTGTGGTGTGGTGGTAGACCATAATTTATGTATGTATGTACACACACACACACACACACACACACACACACGTGTACGGCCATACTACTATATGGATTTTCTCATGTGCAACACAGAAATGCATGAAAATAATATAGTCAGTGAAAATTCTCTTAATTTAAGTTGTACATTTTAAAGTTAAGATCTATGTCATTTGGACACTCAGGAATCTCACCACAGCTGTGCAATCAAGGAATCTGTCTTTCCTTTTTTTTTTTTTTTTTTAAATGTTCTAAGTTGCATTTCTTAATGTGCTGATTTGTTTATGGGCTCTTCCAGTAATTTTTTATTAGGTAAAGATAGATATTTAAAAGGATTTTGTTATGTAAATAGTGATACTTTAAAAGCAAGGAGTCACCCATGCATTGAGGACATCAATATATCAGACTTTTAATTGACAACTTGCAAGACCTGCTTGTGATTTATAGCTCGATTACAAACTCACTCTTCCCCCTCTGCCAATGGAATTGGCAGTATTTTTTCAGCCCAGATGGTACATTAGCCTTGGCCAGCTGGTTCTCCCCATGCTGCCTCATCACAGGACCATACAGCAAATATCGCCACGTATGACCCAGTTCAATAGGTAACACATGAAGGCTTCATGCCTGGCTTTGCCCTTAGGGCATATGGAAGTGAACCTGAATGAGATTTATGCATCCAAATTTTTACACTCTATCAAGCTTCCCACAGTCATTCACTTTTCTGACCTGACTTTTGAAGTTATTTAGAGCAGACATATAGAGCTATATTATTCAGTTCAAAAATTTGGTTGTATTGTACAATTCTTAATTTTCACATTTCAGTTATTTTGCTGACTTTAAGACAATATTTTTAAAGATCTTAAGCAGTAATAGATATGTTGGAATTATAAATGCATATTTTAAGGAGTTTTAAATGTAAATACAGTTTCAATAGCATCCATAAAAATAAGTGTTAGGAGAATATGTTTTGACATATTTCAAAGTCACAATTTTTAATAGAGAGATTGGGTACAAACAATAGCTACCACATATTAAACTTTACAGATTGAAATGAATATATCTATCTATCTATCCATCTATCTATCTATATGAATATACATGAAATGAATATATATATGAATGAATATGTATGAAATGAATGTATATATATATATGAATGAATATATATATAATTTATACTAATTACTGTAATTCTAAGATTTAAGATTATGAATGATGAGAGGAAGTGAGATGGAGGAAAAAAAGGCTATTTACTACCAAAAAAAAAATCATCTCCTGAATATATTTTAGATTATGTAAGCATAGAGGCACAAACTTCACACTTTTAGGGTACTTTCAGTTTTCTCCCTAATAGTTTTCTATTTCAAATAAAATGTGTAGGTAATTCATAAATTATTTTCCATGATAGATCATTCTACATAGTTTTTCCATTGGATTGAATTGGATAATAAAACCTTGAATAGGCTCCATATTTGTATGTTTGCAATAGGAAAATGAAATAATACCAAATGATATCCTTAGAAATGTAGTTTTATTTAGTTTGTTTTATTCATATAGTTGTTACAGTGACCGTGCTTATAAAGGATTATCTCTAATTAACTTGGTATTTTCGGTTTTACTGTTGAAGGAAATACATTTTTTGTGTGTTCAATATCAATTCTGATTCTGATTTTCTAAGGGAACTGGAAAAATAAAATAGTTTTTAGTATCTAAAATAGTATATATATGTGTGTGGTGTGTGTGCATACATATCGTTTTATATCATGCATTATGTATATGTGTCATATGACTTTTTCTTAACCCATTGAGTTAATTTTAATTTAAATCTGAAAAAATTATGTATCATAATGGTTCTTTGCATAAATCTTTAATAAAGTTTGCTGTCTGCATCAGTTTTGACAAGCTTTTTAAAAAGTTATTTGGAGCTATTTTTCAATATTGAGAGCTACATTAAATTAAAAAAATAATAATGTTTATTTTTGAGAGTGACAGAGCCCAAGTAGAGGAGGGGCAGAGAGAGAGGGAAACAGAATCCAAAGCAGGTCCTAGGCTTTGAGCTGACAGCACAGAGGACCCAAACCCACAAACCCCAAGATCATGACCTCAAAGTCAGAAGCTAAACTAACTGAGCCACCCAGACTCCCTGAGAACTACAATAAGTTAAAAAAATTTTTTTTTCAACGTTTATTTATTTTTGGGACAGAGAGAGACAGAGCATGAACGGGGGAAGGGCAGAGAGAGAGGGAGACACAGAATCGGAAACAGGCTCCAGGCTCTGAGCCATCAGCCCAGAGCCCGACGCGGGGCTCGAACTCACGGACCGCAAGATCGTGACCTGGCTGAAGTCGGACGCTTAACCGACTGCGCCACCCAGGCGCCCCTACAATAAGTTTTAAAGTAATGAGATTTTTTTTTATTATGGAGTGGTTTTTTAAAATTATTTTTTAAAATTTATTTTTGAGAGACAGAGAGAGACGAGCACAAGTGGAGGAGGGGCAGAGAAAGAGGGAGACACAGAATCTGAATCAGGCTCCAGGCTCTGAGCTACCAGCACAGAGCCTGACTCTGGGCTGGAACCCAGGAACTGCGAGATCATGACCTCATGACCTGAGCTGAAGTCAGACGCTTAACCAGCAGAGCCATCCAGATGCCCCTAGGGAGTAATTTTTTTAAATAAATCTTTGGGGAGCCTGGGTGGCTCAGTTCGTTGAACATCTGACTCTTGATTTCAGCTCAGATCATGATCCCAGGGTCATGGGATCGAGCCCCACATTGGACTCCACACTCCACGCTGGGAATCAGTCTCCTCTCTCTCTCTCTCTCTCTCTCCCCAAATAATTTTTTTTCTGGAATTCTTATAATAAGAGTTCTTGAGCCTTTTTCTAGTTTGCTGTTTTGATTTCCATTCACTAACTTTCATTAAAAAATGAAAGTGAAGGCAATCTTTTCTGAGTTTTAAACATACTTTTACTTAACATATTCATTACATTTATAGATATATAAATTATAAATTTAAGTCCTTATTAACCTTTTGGTTTCATACAAAAGGGTCAAATGTTTATAAACTTTTGACTGCCCTCTTTTCTTTTTTCTATAAACACCATAATACTGTTGCATCAATTGTCACTGATATCATCAATAATCTAAATTGTTTACTACCATGTATTTACAATTAAACATAATTAAAAAATACCTGATTATATTTGTCTCAATTTTTTCAGGTTGGTTGATTTTAAGTCTAAGCTAATTCGAATAGGGGAATCGTCATGCTTAATTATATCATTACTATTTTTTACCTATGATATCTCTCATAGAAATTAACATCACAGTTAATATTAATCCTAGCAATTGGTGGAATATTCAGAAATCACTGAACTACTACTGGTAAGAATTAAGTTCTAGTTACATTTCTGCCACTAAGAAATTCTATTAAGCACTCTTTTACTTTCTGAAACTTATTCTTTATTTATAAAGTTGGAAGGTTGGAGAAGATCCTTTCTAAATTTATTTCCAATTATAAAACGAAAGTATGATTTTAAACTATACTTTAAAAGTCTTTGAGTAAGAAATCTTTATGTCAGAGACATTTTTTAGTAGCTGGGAATCAAGTAGAAGTCAGAAGAGGCATTTGGTAAGTGAAAAAGTTGGATTTTTTGAATTCAAAATTGTTTATTTTGAAACAAACAAAAAAACCTAAATTATCTTTTTTCAAAAATTTATTTCCAGAATTATAGCCAGAGATATTAAAGATTATAGTACTTCAACCTCCTTTTCCTCATCTGTAAAACAAATACTGTTTCATAAAGTATTGTGATGACAAATTCTATAAGAAGTCAAATGTTTGGCCCCAGTAAATTTAGTTATATTAATGTTTTCTATAATCATAAATACATGCACTCCAGAAAACACACAGGAAATTTTATTGTAACAGTCCACAGAAAAACTACAAACTATTTTCCTTTTTCCTTTTCTCACTGAACTAGTTCTGAAGGAGCCTAGTAAAATACATTTGAAAAGTAGAGTTAAGCATCCTGAACCTATTTACGGTGTTATGAGGAGAATGCTTGTTAAGAATTTGCTATATAGTCCGTTAAATTTGATTTCTCTTTTTAACTAAGTATTCAAATTAAGTTACAAGTTATGTATATACTAAAACTATTCAGACTTTGTAACTCAGATAAAAACAAACAACTAAATAGCACCTGTGATACAACCACACATTTAAAGAATATTTTGTCATTCTTGTACAAATGGGCCTAACTTACCATTATCAATGAAATTAGCTTAATTTTAATGCAAATTGTTCACTTTTCATAGGAAAAAAAAATCCAGTATAAAGCCTTTATAAAACACAGGATAAGATTATGTTAAAGCTGATTAAAATACATGCAGGATTATACTCCTAAATGTTCCTTAGCATCGTCTGTGTCTCTGTGTTCTCTTTTATTATTTTGTACAGTCTGTAGGAAGTGTTGTTGCCATGGGCTGTGTAAAAGCTGTTTCAATCTTAAACATGCTTGGACAGATAAGGGTATTATACAACTACTCAGGTCTAAATGGCTGGAGCTCTCTATCCCATAATAGGTTTCCTGCTCCATCAGGCAGTGCGGTTTGGTAGAGGTAATATTTGGAAGAAGTAGCCACAGAAAACACCAGAATATATGGAAACAATTGTCTTTTCTCTGGGGTCTCTTACAGACTTCAACTAGAGTAATCATTTGTACACATGAAAACATACACTCTCATTGTGCTTGCGTTTTTCAGTCTTGCTCTGTTAGACTCTAGGCTCCATGAAAATAGTTTTTCTTTTTTGTTTTTTTTGTGTATACCCTGCCTGGCATACTGCCTACTACATAGTACATGTTGAGTATTTTCTTTGTCAGCTTTATTATTCCATTGATATACCTTCACTCCTAACATGTACACAAAGACATACACATAATAAAAGAAACATAGCATAGCATGTAAAATGTGACTGTCACATTTTACAATTGGTGGTCTGTCATTATGGAAAAAGCATCTCACTAGTAAGTAAGAGATCTTGCCTCTTTGGAACTCTTCTAATTACTTGTGTGCCCTAAGGAGCCTCTCTTCCCTGAGGCACAGATTCCATAGCTATTAAACAAGAGAGGTGATTTCTAGGCTCTGTTCCCACTGAATCCTATGAATCTAGAATTTTTAATTTACATTCTGGATTTAAAATTTTCATTCCTTTTACTTAATAATTTTATATGGTAAAGACCATTTACAGTCATATCAAACAATGCCTATAGTATTATGTCTATATGCATGCATTTGTATATATAATGGTAGCTGGAAGGTTACTGATCAGACTTACAGTGCTGATTATGGGGGGTGAGAGAAGAGGAGAGCAGGACTATGTGTGCATGTTAAAATGGACTTTGCTTTCTTCTCCTTTCCTCTGCATTTAGGATACACACACATACCCACACACAAATATACTGCTTAAGTCATTTTAAAAATACAAATATGAGAGTAAAAAGGCTGAAACAGATGCTAATATGGTGTGGGGAAATAGGTATTTGCTATATTCCTTTTTTATAATTAAAAAAGACTGCTAACTAGGTTATATGAATTGTTGGCTCTTAAACTTACATGTGACATTTTTACAGTTAAGGATTTGGATATATGCTAGAGATGGGGGAGATATTTCCCCTCTACTTGCATACTGCCTTTTGCAAGGCTGACAGGTTTAGTCTCAGTTAAATCTTCTATAGAATTTGTATGACAGAGAATCTGGATTATATTCAAAACTCGTAGGTTAAAATTCTAATTTCAGGATGCCATAATTTGAGCTAGTCTCTCCAATTAAGCTTTTGTTTTTTTATTTTTTAATCAAAATAATTCTACTTGGAAAAAGTGAGGAAACAAAAAAGCCCCTATAATACTGCCACTTGCTTTGTTCCTTAAAACTTTGTTGTAGTAGTTAAATCCCTAGTTAGTAACTGCCCTTCCAGTAGACTAAATTCTGCCCTCAAATACTCAGACAAAACTCCCATTGGGCCCAATTCTGCTGTCCTCCTTCAGGCAAGAAGTCCCTTTGAATTTAAATAGTCTCACTCAGGTACTATATTAATAGGCACCAAACATGCACAAAGAAAGACAGTAAAGGGGAACTTTCTTGTGTAAGCATGGCTGACTCAGCATCTTGAGGTATTCCAACAAATAATCTGTAAAGAATTTGGGCAATTACAAATTTTCCATCAGATATTCACTAACTCAGAGAATTTTTCATGAATCCTTTCTGTTCTGCTGAATGCAACTTCTATTAAAGTAACTATCACGTATCCAAAGATACGGTAGGCACCACCTTTTAAGAACCCAGAAGTTTACTACTTAGAAAAATGCTATCTATTAGATTGTCTGACTATTCTAAAACAATCAAAATAGACAAGTGAAGGCAGATTTCAAAGTTAGTAAATTTTTTTTAAGAAAACACATTTTTCAAATTAGTATTAGTGGAAAGCAATATTTCAAATCACCCTCATTTTATTTAAAGGGCATGATGAATTATATAGCTAAGGCTGGCCTTAGGCATAATTGGAGGTTCAATAGTTTTTATCTTCAGTTTCTGTCCTTTCCTTACCTGTGTTCTACTCAGCTGTACAGGAGGCTCCTTGGGTTTCCCAAGGCTCTCAGCCTAGTGGTTCCCTGAGGTCTCCCATACTTTATTCTTTCTGATATCTAAGCTTTCTCCTTCTTACCTTTCTGTATAACATCTGCTTTTAGAAACAGTCCTTCCATTTGATAACCCAATAAAATAAATGAAACACAAAGTGCAAATGAAAGGAGATCTGGTGAGAGCCTCCTTGTAGGTGGGAAGGTCTTTCCCAGAGCCTCAAATCAAGACCTAGAAGAAGCTATAGAGTTACAGTTAACAGTGGAATTAATGAGTTCATAGTTCTTCAAACACATTAAAACTTACACAGAGCTTTCATGATATTTTCTCTGCCTGAAGCACTGGTCTATCCCCATTTTATTCTACTATTGTCTTCTGTACCTTTAAGAGTGCATGGGTTGTGTATGATTGAAACGTAGTCTAACCTAAGCAAAGATATTCTGTTAGATCACAAAAATAGGAAGTCCAGAAATGATTTAGTCTTCTTTTTTTTTAATTTTATTTTTTTGAGAGTGAGCAGGGGAGGGGCAGAGAGATAGAGGATCTGAATCAGGCTCTGTGCTGACAGCAGAGAGCCTGACGCAGGGCTGGAACTTACAAACCCACGAACCCTAAGATCGTGACCTGAGGTGAAGGCAGACGGTTAACTGACTGAGTCACCCAGAGGCCCAGTGTTTTTAAGCACACATAGATCCAGGGATGCGATCATGTTATTAGGACACCGTCTCACCATCTTAATGTCTCAGCTCTAGTTTTCTCTCTTCTGGCTTTATTCTTAGTCAGACTTTCCTCAAATTGTGATAAAAAAGGGCTCAAAGCAGTTCTGTTCTCCTGTTGTTTTCATAGTTGCGCTCTTACTGCAAAGAACATGTCTCTTGTCAGATAGCCCCCATCACTGTGAATAGGGAAATAAGGTCACATCGTTGAGGATGAATCATATGGTTGTTCATGTCATAGGTAGGCAGAGGAATAAGTTTACAAGAATTCTTTAGAACAAATTCACTTTAAAAATGAATTTTTAAAATCCTGTTAATAGGGGAGAGGGTAAAAGGAAAAACATGTTGAAGAGACAAAACTATGACCATCACTGTTCATGATAGAGCTTATCAAAAGTTGTAACTATGTATGGGTTTTGGCTGTCTTCTTCACTACAATTCTGTGAGAGATTGTTCGCTACTATGTACCAGTGCCTATTACAATTCATTATTTGTATTAAGAAATCAGCAAATATTGGGGTGCCTGGTTGGTCAGTTGGTTAAGTGTCCAACTTCAGCTCAGATCATGATCTCACGGTTCGTGAGTTCGAGCCCCATATTGGCAACTGTGCTGACAACTCAGATTCTGTGTCTCCCTCTCTCTCTCTGCCCCTCTCCCACTTGTACTCTGTCTCTCTCTCTCAAAAATAAACAAAACACTAAACAGCAAATATTTGTTTCTGTAATTGACTCATTTAATCTTAAATATTTTCTTCATCTTAAAATTGGAAACGGAGGCCCAGACAAGTTATGTAACCCATCTTTAGAGATTATATGTTGTGACTTTATATAGCATACAGATTCTTAAAAATTAATAATGTTTTTTGTAAATGTTACAGGTAATATAGAAACCAGTATAGATTTAGAAACTTCATGTGTTTAGTAAGTTATAGATAAAAACAAAATTTAATGTTTATTTATTTTTGAGAGAGAGAGAGAGAGAGAGAGAGAGAGAGAGAGAGAGAGATGGAGTATGTGAGCAGGGGAGGGACAGAGAGGAGGAGACACAGAATCAGAAGTAGGCTCCAGGCTCTGAGCTGAGAGCACAGAGTGCAATGTGCGCTCAAACTCACAAGCCATGGGTTCATGACCTGAGCCGAAGTCAGACGCTTAACCAACTGAGCCACCCAGGCACCCCCAAATTTGTTTAACATACTTAGTATGAATCACTTATGTTTCTTCTAGGACCCCTTAAAATATTAGCACAGCTTTAACAAAATAATTTCCTTTTGAAGTTAGTCACATTTTACAATAATAATGTTAATATTTGAGAAAAGCTTTTGTAAACCACAAGAACCAAAGTAATACTACTCAGCTGCCCATTTTGGAAACAAGTCACACTAAAATAATATGTGCCTTTCCCTTAGAAGTATCGGTCTCAGTGAAATTTAAAATCATCATAAGGGAACAACCAAGGGGACAAACTCATGGCATCCATTATGAATTATTTGAATATGTCAAACCTGAATTAAATGTCCTTAATACTATGAAATGTGAAGAAAAGCAGTCATGTAAAACTTACACATATATGATAAAGCCATTAACCCACGTGGAAACATGTAGAAAGAAATAAGGAGTCTACCATTTAGGAAAATTGTTTTTACATACATGCCTGGTTATTTTTGAGCCTAAATATTAAGACTTTGCATTTGTGTGGTTTCTACTTCAAAAGCTGAATATTGTAAATGTGAGTGGGCATTGATACAAAGTCTTACATGATAAATCCATTTCTGATGCTCATTGTTTTGTAATTTTTATGCTCTTAACATAAACCATTTAGTTTAAGTACTTAGCTGATTTTTGTTTTGCATTTATTATAAGCTAAGTGTCTGTTAATAAGTATTCACTGTACAGTCCATATATTTGTCAAAATCATTTCCATGATTGTTTTGATTCCTAATCTAGGTTGACTCTATAACTAGTATTTGAGACCATAGATATTTTGATTCCTATACAAATAGCTGTGGCTTAACGCCTAACCCATTACCTATTCAGTCTTCTCATGGATTTTTGTCGTCATGGCAAAAAAGCTGTGTGAAATTACTAACAATTTTGGCTACAGTCTCTTTTGGAATGTTTGTTGTCCTTAGAGACTCACAGCAGGCAAAGAAATCACTGTCCCCTTCAACAACCTGTGCTTTCCTGAAATATTGGCTTTGACAAGCCTGCAGGAGTGAGAAATAATTTTGTGTGTGAGGGTTTGCACTTCATGGGTGTCTTTCTGAGTTTATTACCAGGAGGAAATGGAAAGAAAGCCATTCTCACCCTTACCTTAAACCAATAATTATATGACCATGGTGCTGAATGATTGACTCAGCTTTGGGGAAAGTGTATACTGAGCCCTCTTAGATAGAAGCTAGTACCTGGAACTCATCTGATTGATTATATTGATTTAAATATCAGCAACTCTAATAATTGGCTACCTTGTCTTCCTAGAACTTCTATCTCTTATGTCTTGTTTTTCTTGTTTTGGACTATCAACTTAGAGCCACATTATGAGAGGAACTAGATTGTCAATATCTAGTTGCTATCGCATGTGTTGCATGTCAGGATGCTATGTCTTACTCCTCTTCAGAAAACTCATCAGGAAACACCAAGGATTATTGAAATTCTGTGCTGTTGTTTAATATTCAAAAAGAGCTCTTTCCAGAGGGATCTGCAAGCTATCCTGATCTTTGTAAACACCTTCATGTAGTCTTTTGAAAATAATGTGGTCAGATTACCAAGGAGAAAATAAACTAAAGGGGGAAACTACAATTTCACATATGTCTAGGTGTAAGTAAATTATTTTTTTTCCAAGGACAAGAAGCAAGTAACATTTGTGTATGTTTGCCATGGAATACAGAGGTTGAAAGATACTCATATACTCTGTCAAATACTTTGAACAAGTGAGCTGCTAAGCTTAATGCAGACAGAATATTTGAAGTAGACTACAAATTGAAATGCCCCAGAAATCTTTTATCAATTGGGCCTTATGTTCACTCTTGTAATAAAGAGGCTTTTGGAGTTTATATGCCACAGTCTAATAGGTGACTGTTTAATGGGATTTACATTCACTCAAACAAAATTAGGCTGGTAAAAGACAATGCAACATGCTGTAATGTAAATGGACTGACGGCAGAATTAAATGTTTGTGGAAACAGGGCAGCAGATCTATCAAGAGCTAATTAGACAGAGAGTTCAGAGGCAGACTTGGAAGTAAACAGTATCAACAAAGAAAGAAAGAGAGCAAGAATGGAGGGGAAAAAAAGACCTTTTGTGAGGGGAAGAAAAGGAACTATACAAAAGTTATTTAATTAGAAACTCAGATGGAGTCTCTCCCATGAGAAAAACTTATATTGTTATCTGAACCTGTTGATAATATTAAGTTGAATAATAACTTAGATAAATTATTATGTGTCTGAGTAGTTCTTTGTTATAATTGGTATTTGAATATTTGGCTTTAATAGAACTCTTCACACGGTGACTTTCCTAGCTATGTTCAATCTATCCGGAAAAAAATTTTTTTGGATATCTTTGTGTATCTTTGAAGTTTTTCTAACAGAAAGAATATCTTTGAAGTTTTTCTAATAGAAAGAATAACACTGAGACAAAGAAGTTTGGGGCTTTAGTAAGGAAGGACGAAGGGCTAAATTGGCAATAAACAATAAAAATAAAGAATAACAACTTTGGATTTGAGTTTCAATTAGCATGTGGATAAATATAATATTTTTTAAATTTAAAAATTTTTAAACAAACTCTTTTCATAGTATTTCACTATAGTCACTATTTTTCAGCTGAGCCATTGTATAGGGAAAATAATCCATCTTTTGGTATAGTTGAGAAACTGCTTTTATGAAATAAATCAGGATCTATATGCTTGATATTTAAAGTAGTAAGGCCTAATTCCTTGATTCACTTTCTTTTTAAATCTCATATTCAGCATTTAAATTAGCATTGCATAAATCGTTTTTCATTAAAAAAAGAATTTAATGAATGTGTTAGGGTTTAAAATTATTTTTATGGAGTGTAAGGGGTGGTATATATCTTGTTTTGCATGAAACCAAAAGTAAATCAGATATACCTCAAGATATTTGCATTCTGCTAAGAATATATTTTAATTATAATCTTTCAATTTGTTTAGAATTGCTCTACTTCATGCTCTGTTGCAAGTATCAAGTGGGTTAATATATGTGAAAGTGCTTTGAAAATGATGGAGTACTGTTCACATTGTGTGATATCATTAACGGAGAATCTCTAAGCATTTATGAGATACTATTGCTATGCTGATGGGCATATGGATTTGTAAATGACAAATGTTCTATTGAGTAATTAAACCCAATAGTTCAAGTCAGACCGATTGCTTTTTTGCCTCCTGTACTACACAAACAAGAATTGTTCTGTGGACACGTTCTAGATTGTTTGTGGTTTGGTTAATCCGTAAAATCCATGATCTGCATTACTGTCAGCAGTTAATGCCCTGAGATTGCTTTATTCTTTAATGAAAAGATCAGTAAGATTAGGATTGTTTTGTCCTTGCCATGGAAATAGACCAAGTACGAATGCCCAGTTTCTCTTGGTGGAGTTCCAATCTGTCTCTGACCCAGAAATATAGGTGGTATTTGGCAGTTTTTCTACCCACTTGTGACAAAGACATCTATCTCGCTTATTTATAAAATAGAGAAACTGGATTGGGTCAATTTTAACAGTAGGTGCATTTTCTTTCTAAACATTCTAAACTTGTAAGGCAGGATCCTCTTAACTTTCAGTGGTATTGCCAGTGTTCCCAAATCTTGGCTAATTATGAAAATCACCTGGGGAGCCACTTAAAAATACAAATTCCCAGGCGCCTTCCTTGGAGATTCTGATTCAGTGGGTCTGGGGCGGAGCCAGAAAAATCTCAAGTGACTCTAATGATTAGCGAAGTTAGCCAAGTTAGGAAAACACTCATGGAATGGAATAAAATATATTCCACTTACATTGGTTCATAATAAATAACAAACATATAATTTACCCTAACTTGCCTTGAAATGTTTCTGAAATAATGTAATGGACAGACTCAAGGTATGCATGTGACTGCATACTAGCTACAGCATCTCCCAGAGCCCGTGTCCTTCCATTATTAATTAGGGTGATAACACCACATCACAGGATGTTGTTATGAGAAAGAGAGATTTTGGAAAAAGAAAGTGGTTTCAAGAGCTCAAAGAGCTGCTTTAGCACTGATGGTTAGTAATAACTGTGACTGGTATTTGGGAGACGGTTCTAGTCCCCGCCGTGTCACTTGAGTCGCTTTGTGACCAATTTTACAATCATTTTAGCTTTCAGAATTTCACTTCCCTTATCTATAAAATGAGGGGATTGGAACCCCTGAAGTCCTGCCAGGTTAATTTATATAGACAGCATTGAGTTCTGCCACATATTCCAAATGGTAGAAGAGAACTTCAGGGCTATTTAGTGAGCATCAGTGAACATGATGATTACCTGAGAGATTGGACATTGTCCTAAATGTGACTTGTAAATGATCAAATTATTCATTATAAGTTTGGGTATGACATCAAATGATTCTTAAATATAATTTTACACCTTGATAAATAATGCATGAATATATGTTATATATACATATATGATTTCTTTGGACTTGTGGTTTTATAAATTCATCATGTACTCAAATCGTATATATTTTATAGTCTGTTTAGACAATTGATTTTACTATAGCACTTTATGCCACATTGTAGCAGAGTTGCACAAACTACACTTTGCCTAAAATTTACTATGCCTAAATTTACTAGGCCTAAAATTCTACTATGGCACACATATAGGCACAGAATTTAAGTGAAGAGAAAGATACTATTTGAGCAATGATGGAAAATTGATATACTAATTTAAGCTCTGTGGTATTTAATGAACCACATAATGTGCCATAGAGACTTCAGAGCTTTAAATGTAGAAATTCTCTAGAAACAATGCACTGCCTTGTAAGGAGAGAACAAGATGGCAAAGAGCTGAAAGAAACCAGAGTGATCCAGATGGCTGGAACACGGAGAGCTTGAGCAAGTGATATGAATGAAATGGGTAAGTCTGACTAATACAAATAATTTTTTTTTAATGTATGATTACAGAGGAACCAATGGTGAGATGGATAATTTGCTTTTCCCAAATACCTATATTTGTCTGGGTTATCACATTCATTTAGAAGTAAATCTTTTAGTCTGATTAACAGATTTTACATCTTTAAAGAAAAAATTTCACCTGTTGTGTGTCTTTTGAACTAGACACTAATTCCTATAACATCTCACAATTACATTTTACAAATAATGTAGTTCACATACTACTTTAAATATTGTGGGAAGAGGGAGGCAAATTCACCAGGATCTTTTAGAGAAAATCAGTTAATGAAACTAGCAAACTAATTAGAGGAGGGAAAAGGAAAAATTGAGATCTATGACTCTTTCAAGTGATTTTCAAAATTACAACTGTGCTTGTTAGAACAAGAAAAATGAGGGGCCATTGATATTACTTAGAGGCAATGGGAAGAACAGTTTTAATAAATAATTCCTGAAGGGATGTGATTTTTTCCCATTTTTCATTACCATTCCTCCCCTCAATTTCATTGTTTGAGGGTCAAGCAAGTTTAGATTACAGTTTTGAATATGTCAGGTCTACTGTCCAGTTCTGATTCTTTTGATCATGAGAAGCATAACTTCTCCAGCCCCTGTTTCTGATACCTTAAATGAAAGCTTTGGATGAATAGATTTCCAGGGCCCCTCCTCAATTCTAAACATCTATTTCCAAGTCTTCAGTCTATCTTTCAGCTTAATTCCATTCAGTGTGCTTTCATTATATGTTCTGCATGTTTTCCCACTTTGCTTTGCTCCTTTCTATCATCTAATTGCATTGTTCTGAAGTTGACTCTGGGATAAATAAAGTTACCTGACTGACACATTCCAGATGGAAAATGTTGCTCACTTCAGAAAAAAAAATGTATAGAAGATATTTAACGCATGTTTAGGAGCAACTTCTTGTAAGTTTAAAAAGTGGCCAAACTTTGGCCTAATTTATTATAAAAATTTCTGATATTGAATATTGATTTTTTTCTTGTCATTGAGGAAAACTATTTATGAATCACTTCATTCTTCATCAAACTTCCAGCATCTGTTAAGATTTTTTGTTTCTTTCCCTCATACATTTGTAGTAAATTGGCCATTCTGAGGGGACACCATGTGCCCTTACATAAGGGACTTGGTTTTGACAGAATGGATTTTCATGTCTGACCTTAGAAATAGGTTGGTTGCTATAAGATAAATTAATGAACATGTGCTCCTAGTAAAAAAAAATGGCTGCATATCCAACAACTACTACATTTGTGGAAGCAAACTGGATGCCTAGTATTTAAACAGGTAATGAGGTACACCTTTCATTGTTTATTCAGTCTGTGCTGGCATCACATGGTCATTTAGGACCTTATTTTATTTTCAAATAATTTATTTCCCATATGCTGAGGCAGATTTTCAAGTTCTTTTTAAAGAACATTTCTTTCCATTGTAATTCGGTTACAGACACCACAATTATTTTAATGTTGTTTGATCTTTGTTAAAAATGAATAAGTTCTGTTAGGAGATCGTTCTTTTCTAAAACTTTGGAATATAATTACATTACTCTTTTACAATTAAGCATTTTTAGCCTATTCATGCAAGGACTTTTTATACCCTTTACTGGATTAAAGTGTTCTCCTTAATTTAAGTACTCTCTTTAGAAACTAATGACCTGAACATTCATAAGATTCCAATTTAACTTTAAAGGGAAAAGTTTGCATTTCAACACAAATAATAAAACTGATTAAGTTTCATCAACTTTTGAAAGAAAAGCAAGTGTCTTGCATTGGCATATTTGTTGAGAGAGGATGATCCTATACATACTTTGATTAATTAGCAAAATAAAAGTTACCTCATGAAATTAATATGAAGGCAGATTTTGAGAAAAATTGATAGGATGAGGAGGAACGGCAATAAAAAATATGATGGTCATAGGATTAGCCTTTGAATCATTATGAACACTTACTGCTTTGATGATAATAATTATGACATAAATGTGCAGCTGATTTTCTTTAATAAAATAGGATCATTAAGTTACAGAATTATGAAATATAAACTGTATCTCCCCTTTCATCCTCTCTCACATTCCCATCACAAATAGAAATCAGCAACATTCTATTAGTTGAATGAAGTTTCAATATTTTCCTCATGAAATTTTAATAATTCAGATGTATAAACCTAAATGGAGAGCTGAAAGCGGTAGGTTTGGTGACAAGTATCAAATCTGATATTTTACAGATTTTTTAATTATTATCTGCAAAAGTTCTAGAAAGCAGAGGAAATTTAGTTTACGTGGAGACATTCAGTGTAGAGAAAATTTTATTAATTATCCCATTCTCTTCCACCCTTGTAACATTATTTGTAAAATATTTATTTAATAATTCATCTCTTTATGTCACACTAAAATGTACACAAACTCACATTAAATGGGTTATGTTTAATTGTTCTGATATACTTAAAAAGACCTTTCCTCAGAGAGGGATGAATTTATAATCTGTAATGTATATGCAAAAGGAATCATCCAAAATTTTTATGATCCCTGAAGTATAGTTATATCCTGTGTCTCTGACATAGATCCAGAATAGAGCTCCAAAATCCAAACAAATGCTATGTGTGATTAATTTTCTGTATGGATATGAATGTTAATTGGGTTTTTAAAGTGAACAATTATGCTAGGAAGTGTGACAAATCAACACTTTTTTCAAATATTGATATATTAATTTTATTAATTTGTTTTTTTAAGGAAAGTTTGCTTTTTTACTTCCATTGTCCAATAACAGCTGCCAGATGTGCCTAACTTTTAATTCTTTCATTTTTAAGGTGTAGTAAAAGAATAGAAAAACTCTTCTGTGTGATTTGCAGATTTCAGCTAGACTGTGTTTTTGCATAGAAGAGTCGTCAAATATGGAATGATAACAAATCAGAATTTAAATGTACAAAGCCATTATGTGACTGGTGTGACCTAAAATGAATCAGGTCTACTTGACTCAATGTGGTTTTTCTACGTAAAACCCAGAAGCTGTGCTGCTTTTCCCCATCCCTGGAAAGTCCATAAGGCTTTCATTGTGTAAAGATAGAATTGTATCCATCCATCTCCATTTTAGTAGAAGTATAAATTCAATTACATTTGGTAAAGTTAAAAAGAAATCTTCAAATTGTCCATTACACAAAAATAAAATAAAGGACCCTTGTGCTGACTAGTTGGCCCATGAGCAGAAATAAAATGTCACTTACATTATGGCAATTTCTATAGATTGAAGTACTACTATTTTATGTGGTGGAGTTTATATAGACATAGGATAGACAAAATTCCAACAAGAAAAACACACTGCTGTTTTCCCTCTGTATTTCTTGTTGCAGTGTTTAAAGTACAGAACAGGTCATGGCTTAAGAAGCCTTGTCATATTTAACAACATTAATGGCAACTGCTGAACAGGTCTGAGATTTTTAAAGATAAACAATCAAGAATAGTTTATAGTGTTACTGATTTTATCACAATGAAGTCCTTATTGAAGAGTAGTCATCAGATTTTTCACCTTGTTTCTACTGATAGCATGATGATTTAAAAGTATATATTTTCCAGAATATACCTTGAAGCATAATAGCCATCACTCCTTTGTTTATTAATTTGTACAGTCCATTCAATAAGCAACTCTTCTTTCATTCATTTGAAATGAAATGAACCTACCCATGTTTTGTTCCAGGTTTTGTGTCTATGTTGGCATATAAAGGGAAACAGGAAAAGACAAGGGACCTTGAGTCTAGGGAGGAAAATCAAGTAATAAACATGTAGGCAGGACACAAAAAACTTCGTTATGGTGGGCATTCTTTTTGATGGGGTGATCAGGGAAGACCTCTCTGTGGAGGTGATGTATGAATGGAGACCTAACGAACAGGACGCAGCCAGCCATAAAAAGATCTGGTGATTTATTAGCACCAAAATATTTCAGGCTTTAGAGTAGGCCCTGGAAATGCAGTGAGGAATGAAATGAGATAATGCCTTCAAGGAGCTCACAAAGAATATATTTTTCTTACTTATTTGGGGATGAGATCATTTGGGATCCATTGCAGTCACAAAGTCCCATTTGTTCAATAAACACATATTAAAACATATTAAATGAATAAACTGGCATCAGTTTAAAACTTGGCATTTACTATTACTCTTGTCATATGTATTGCTTATTAACATGATGTATGATTTTATGTTTTACTTATCAAGGATGCTTCATAGTACTGGAAATGCTTCTCTGGATCTTTTTAGTCAAAGTGTATTTGCAGCCCACTGCCCTTAAATCTCTCTGCCAACTTACTTCTAATATACCTCATTCCCCCTTGCTTGCTGACTATTCTCTCACGTGATAAATAACTCTGCCTTATCAAGGTCAGTTGGAAAGGCCCCTTTTACATATCTCATAAATTTTAGCCAGGTGCCACTGATGTGAGATTAATGTAATGGCACCATGGCAAGCACTCAGGCTTGTCTTAATTATGCTAAGGTTGCTGGTTCACCGTTTCTCTTCATCTGTCTCCTGCTTTAGGGAACACTAAACACTATGTCATTAGATTGTCTGTTCCACAACATTGGCTCTTTGCATTTACAAAGTCATCAGATGGCTTATGACATAGCTTTTCTAAGAAATTAAATTAAACAAATAGTGAAAACAAAAATTAGGGGAAAGTGCCTGAAAAAGAGGTTTTGAGTTATAATCAGAAGAGTAAAAAAGAAAAAAAAAATCCTGTGTTCCATAGTGATTTTCCTCTGAGCAATGAGTTATATACGCTTGATCACAGGGAAACTTTTGGCTCTGGGTGATCTCAAGTATGAATAATTATGAGGTTTCTTTACATTTAAGAATGAAGACTCCTCATGTGTGCTATTGGCCAAGATCCATGTGCACATTCTCAGAAACCTTTCTCTCTATCCTCCCTTCCCTTTGTGAATGACTAGTTTCCAGGGGGAAGCTATCTCTAAGCCATATGTCCTACATGGGTGTTTAATTACCTCATCTATTTTTGCTTAAAGTCCCCATCTACATTGCAAATGGCATTCCAGTTTAGTCTCTTGTTGAATTTGGAATAAAAACAGTTCATTTCCCTGTTTTTGTTAAATCTATGATGATTTGTTTTGAATTTTCTCTCCAGATATTAATATGCTTTTTTATGAGGGAACAGATATCTAAACTGGCATCTTCCCTTGATTTTTTTTAAATTCAAGTAAAAATCTTTTTTGAATGGCTGCTATGTTCTAAGGGCTCTGCTCAGTATAGGTAGTTTTATGAATAAGAAGCAGCCAAACTCAAGATACTCGGGATAAAGATAATCTTTTGTATGCAATGAAATAATTTGAGAGAATAATGGTTTGATTAATTATATGGACCCTGGAACCACATTTCTTAGGTATAAATCCTGCCCCCACCATTTGCTAGTTATATGATCTCTGATAAGTTAGTTCACTTTTTCATGCTTCAATGCCTCATCTTTAAAATATAAGTAATAATATTACTGACCTGCTGAAGTTATTTTAAGGATATTGGAAGAATGTAAAAGCATATGGGTCAATAGTTGATTCGTACTAAATGCTATATAGGGTATTTGCTATTCCTATCCGGACTCTTCTTAAGCCACTAGTTCAAAATTCACTTCTGTGTGTTTGCTTTTGCAAACATTTTGAACCTTGGAATTAAAAAACTCAATGTATCAAATATGTAGCATTACAGATTTGCTATTTATTTTATGAAAGAATGAGAGATAACTATAAGAATAGGTATGATTATAAGACCACCAATTGGATAATAAGAAAAGTTTAATACACCATATGATATGATAGTCTTATAACTAGGTAAAAATGAATACTAATAAAATTTTCTCATGTCTCTGTAATAAGCCACCTGTTATTGAATCTGGAGTGGAGAATCATATTTTTCTTTCTTTTTCCAGAAATGGTAAAGGAATACCATGAAGGGATACTGTGTTGGCTAGAAATCCACATATATAAAAGTGTAATAATGGCCCTCACTATTCAATGAATATATGTAAATATTTCAGTAAGCAACATACACATTAGTGTAAACATATAGTCCATAATAACTTGCCAAGTAAGTCAAATGTATACCTTTTAAGTTGATGTCTTTATTTGATCATTTAAATATATATATATATATATATATATATATATATATATATATATATACATATATATATTTGATAGCTGAGTTGTAAATAAAAACATTATTTTCAAATCTCATTTTGTATTTTTGAAAAAAATTATAAATTCTAAGTTCAATGGAGTTTTAGCTTAGCTTCATATAGAGACGTAGAGAATATTAATCTATAATTCTAAAAACTTGGAATTATTTCCACCCAACCAAAAAAAAATTATCTCATAGTATCACAGGGTATTGAATCAAATTTTAAAACTTAAATTCCTAGTCCTAGTGTCATTTGTGGTGATTACTGCAAACTGACCCATCTGTCAACCCATGTATTCCTAGTGGTTTAATCCAATAAAAGTTTTTTTTTTTCTTTTTTACTTTGTAGTTTGATGCTGGTCAGGTGACTCTCTACCACCCTGGGGCTACAGGTGTAACACATGACTCTAAGGTTGTTGTAGGAGAGAAAAGTAAAGCTATGGGGAACCACTTCTTTGAGACTGGAAGAGACCACGTCACATCTGCTCACAGTTCACTGGCCACAACTTAATCATATGATCCAACCTCTAACTTTATGGAAGAGTGAAAAACAAAGTCTTCTTGTGTGCCTAACAAGAAGAAAAAGAAATAGAATTTGCTGAACACTTATCTTCTACTTTAAGATCTTTTAACTTCTGTCAATTACTCTTTTTTCTTTTTTTTTAAATTTTATTTTAACTCCAGAATTAAACGCAGTGTTGTATTAGTTTCTGTTGTACAATATAGTGATTCAACAATTGCATATACATCACCCAGTACTTATTATTTTTTTAACGTTTAAAATGATCCAGATACTATAGCTACATGTCAGAATCAAATTCAACACCTTTTTGGCAAAGTGTGTATATGTCTGGGGATAGACACACACAAATATATATACATATATATATATATGTATGTATATATGTATATGTATATATGTACATACATATGTACATATGTATATGTGTATACGTACATATGTGTGTATATATATGTATATATATATATATAAATGTTTAATATGCATGAGTGGGGGAGAGGCAGAAAGAGAGATTGGGGGAGATACATACTTAGAGAGAGAGAGAGAGAGAGAGAGAGAATCCCAGTCAGGCTCTGCAATGTTAGCATAGAGCTCAGTACGGGGCTCAATCTCAGGAACTGTGATATCATGACCTGAGCTGAAATTGAGACTCTTACCCAGCTGGGTAAGGCTCAGCTTTTCACATTCTGTATTTTCTGCTTTGACCATAAGCCTTTAAAAAAAATGGTAATGGGGAATTAGTTAATCTTAAATCTTATAAAGAACTGGACTCTTAAATTTGCCAAATAACCTCAGGAGGAGATTTATCTGAGTGAAACTTTTAGAACATCTGGCCTTTGCTTCTCTTGACTTGGCTTCTGTTCCCTCTAAAGGAGAATGTGGATATCTATCAACCTGGAAGCACTCTCCACAAACATTTGATAGTATTATTACTGAGTGTACCTGGAAGAATTCCAAATCTAAATGTGCAGTTCATATTTGTGAGATAAAAGGAATAGGCTTTTGTCAGGAAAAGTCTATTGAGAAGTGTCTCTTTGATTCCCACTTGCTTATTAGACAAGAAAGAGCACTATAGGAAAGGAAGGTGCACTGACAATTGTAAAAAAATAACATTTTAGAGGGAATGAAGAGCTCATAGAAATGATTTTCAATCACTGAGACTATGTTGTTTTGTGATTTTGGAAAATTAATTTAAAGAGGTAAGAACATAAGTACAGATACTGTGAGGAATCTTTAAGTATGTAACCATAAATTATGAGAACTTTTGGAATCATTTTCAAAAAAAGATATTCTGAAAGTAGCAGATGAAAGAAAGTGCTACTAAAATGATTTAGAAAAGATCACATATGAAAAAAAATACTTTTCTAACCTATTTTCTACCAACCTGAATATCACTTGTGTAATAAGCATGGTAAAATGGTTGATTACCAAAAAAGAGCCAGCATTACTAATAATCAAATCACCTCCCTCCCTTCCTTTAACACATAATAATTCATTTTCAGACATTATAATAATACTGAAAGTCTAAATCAGATAGTGATTCTGCCTTCACAGGTTTCTCCACTATATAAACAGGTAGGCAGTAGATAAATAAATTAACAGATTTTAAAGTATTAATAACATATAATAACTGCTCATGGAAATAAATAGGATACTGGAATATAGAAAGAATTCTGGTTATCCATTTCTGCATAGCAAACTAATGCAAAAATTGGCTTAAAACAGTTTATAATATGTTTTTTCTTAATTATCCAGGACATGATATTGAGCAAGACACAGTGGGGATGGCTTGTCTCTGCTCTACAATGCCTTGGACCTCAGCGGGAATGACTGTTCACTCTCTCTCTTGCCTTTTCCTCCCTCTTTCCTGCCTTCCACCTTTCCTTCTCTAAGACTGTTCAAATGGCTACCTTAAGCTTCCTCAAAACATGACACCCTCAGGGATATCAGAGTTCTTACCTGTTATTTAGGACTCCAAGAGCAAATATTTCAAGAGAAAGAAAAGTGGAAAGTTCCAGTCTTCTTAAAAGTTAGGCCAGAACTGACATAGTGTCATTTCTGACAGCGTGTCATTTACCACCAGTAAACATGGTCACAGTACAACCCAGATTCAAAGGGAATCTCCTTCCATACTTCTCAATGGAAGGAGCAAATGACCCAACTCAGCCAACTAGGAGAATTTCTGATAAAGAATAGTGCCTTAATCTCTATTCTATAGTCACTAAAATAAAAAAACAAACAAACAACAGCAACATCAACAACAACAGCAACAATAACAACAAACACCCTGAAGAGGAAACAGAAAAAAAATTATTGTATTGTTGTTGATATTTTACGTGATACTTAGAGGTATTTGGTGTTATGATACTCCGTTATGGATAAAGAAATCAGTACCTATGCCACAGAAGTGTAAAACAAAGCAAAGAGTAAGTTATGAATTAGTGAACCATCATAGTTGGGCTGAGCATGTATAAAAATTTGGTATTACTTCCAAAAAGGTTCCATGAGTCAGAGAGAAACTGGTATTAGACATTAGAATGTGTGACTGGTTCCTTGAATCTCATGTTAACACTGAGACAAAAACTTAAAATTTCTGGGCCTGTGTTTATTTGTATTGCCCCAGCTATCTCCGAGTAGGTAATCTAATCATCCCATTTAATTAAATTGAGTACCTATCATTAAATGCACAAATAATTTCTAATGGCAAAAAAAAAAAAATCTAAACTATGTACTACAAGACTCAAATATCAGTTGACAGCATATCTGCATGTTTTTAATGGATGTAGATCATGCAGGTTTGCTGGCTTGCTTTAGACATAAATATGTGTGAAAATGAATGGCTAGAGCTACCTCCCAATTTTATAAATCCTGAAGGTGTGAATTGAGTATACCCATCATAAAGCAAGTTCCTTGGTCTACTCTTATTTCAGCTTCTGATTTCTTCCTGGCATCCTGTTTTCTGGGGATGTGGGCAAATGGCATTTAGGTTGGTGAGTAGTCACTGTAATTTCCAACTGCATAGCTAAATTGCAGGCACATTGAAAAGGCAAGTGACTTTTATGAACTGTAGAAATTCAGGTGGTGATATGGTGACAGATCCCTATAGTTTTGTGGACTATTTTGCTCTTTCTTTTGAATACCTGTTTATATTGACTCTTCAGTGTTAATTATGTACATTATATAACAGAAAGGATTTTAAAATCACATACATTTTTCTTTTTGCCCACATTTTAAATACTTTCATTATTGTAAGAACAGAAGTGCTAATGGCTTGTTCAATGGGTGTTTAAATCTTTGTTATAAGACCGTCAGAAAACAGAAGAGTCAGTATAAATTAGATAAATTGAGCTGATTTCATCTCTGAATGAGAGATTTAAGACAAGAAGTTAGGCTTTCTATGATTTTTTTTTCAAGTTTTCATTTAATTTCTAATTAGTTAACACATAGTGTAATCTTGGTGTCAGGAGTAGAATTTAGTGATTTATCACTTATGTGTAACACCTAGTGCACAAGGGTTACCTTTTCTACACATTCTCACCAACACTTGTTATTGTTTGTCTTTTTGATAGTACCCATTTTAACAGATGTAAAGTGATATCTTATTGTGTTTTTTATTTGCATTTACCTGATGATTAGTGATGTTGAACACCCTTTCATGTACCTGTTGTCCATATGTATGTCTTCTTTGGAAAAAATATCTATTCAGATCCTCTACTTATTTTAATAAGATGATTATTATCGTTTTTGCTAAGGAATTATATGAATTCTTTATATATTTTTATCTTAACCTCTTTTCAGATAATTTGAAAGTATTTCTCCCATTCAGTAGGTTTCCTTTTCATTTTTTATAGTTTTCTTTACTGCACAAAAGCCTGTTGGTTTGACGTAGCCCAACTTGTATATTTTTGTTTTTATTGCCTTTGATTTTGGTGTCAAGTCCGAAAACTTACTGCCAAGATAAGTGTCGAGGTTACCGCCTATGTTTTCTTTCAGTAGCTTTATGGCTTCATGTCTTACATTTAAGTTTTTAATCTGAGTTAATTTTTGTATACAGTGTAAAATAGTGTTTGAGTTTAATTCTTTTGCATGTTGCTGTTTAGCTTTCCTAGTGCCATTTATTGAAGAGACTGTCTTTTCCCCATTGTGCATTCTTGGATCTTTTGTCATAAATTAATTGACCATGTCTGCATGAGTTTATTTCTGGGCTCTCTATTCTGTTCTGTTATTCTGTGTGTCTGTTTTTATTGTAGTACCATAATGTTTTGATTACAATAGCTCTCTAATACAATTTGAAATCAGGAAACTTTGTTCTTCATTCTCAAGATTGGCTATTTGGAGTCTTTTGTGGCTCCATATAAATTTTAGAATCGTTTGTTTATTCTATTTCTGTGAAAAATGCCATTGGAATTTTGATAGGGCTTACATTAAATCTGTAGATTCTTTTGGGTAGTATGGCATTTTAACAATGTTCTTCCAGTTCATGAGCATGGCATATCTTTCTGTTTATTTGTGTTTTCTTAAATTTCTTTCATCAGTGTTTTATAGTTTTCAGTGTACATTGAAAGGAGGAGATCTTTCACCTCCTTGGTTAAATTTATTCTTAGTTATTTTATTCCTTTTGATGAAATTATAAATGATTTTTTTCTTAATTTCTCTTTTTTATAGTTTGTTATTAGTGTCTAGAAATGCAACACACTTTTATATATTGATTTTGTGTCCTGCAGCTTTAAGGAATTCATTTATTAACTCTTAAGAGTTTTTTGGTGGAGTCTTCAGGATTTTCTCTATGTAGCATCATGTCATCTCCAAATAATGGCAGTTTTAGTTCTTCCTTTCCAATTTGGATAACTTTTACTTTTCTTGCCTAATTATTTTCTTGCAATACTATGCTGTATTTAAGGGGTAAGAATGGACATTTTTGTTTCGTTCACAATCTTGAGGGAAAAGCTTTCAGCTTTTTACCATTGAGTATAATGGTAGCTGGGGGCTTGTCATACATGGCTTTTATTTTGTTGAGTTACATTCTCTCTATATGCACTTTGTTGAAAGTTTTTATCATGAATGGATCTTGAATTCTGTCAAATGCTTTTTTTCCCATTTTTCAGATGATCAAGATTTTTATCCTTCATTTTGTTAATATGGTTTATCACATTGATTGATTTGTGAATGCTTAACCATCCTTGCTTCTGGAATAAATCCCACTTGATCATAGTTTATGATCCTTATAATGTATTGTTGCATTCAATTTGCATATATTTCGTTGATGATTTTTGTGTCTATGTTCATCAAGGATATTGGCCTGTAATCTTTTAATCTTTTTTTTTTCCTTTTTTTCCCCTTGTGGTGTCCTTGTGGTGTCCTTTTGGTATCAGGGTGATGCTGGCCTTATGAAGTGAATTTAAAAGTGTCCCCACTTCTGTTTTTTGGAAGTGTTTGGAAGGAGTGGTATTCATCTTTGAACATTTGGCAGAAATTACCAGTTAAGCCATCAGTCCTAGACTTTAGTTTGTAAGGAGTTTTTAAATTCCTAATTTAAACTTTTTTTTTTTTTTTTGCTGATAATTGTTCTGTGCAGTTTTTCTGTTTGTTCATGCTTTAGTCTTGGAAGGTTGTATGTTTCTCAGATTTTATCCTTTCATCTAGGTTGCTCAACATATTGGTGTGTAATTGTTCATTGTAGTCTCCTATGATCCTTTGTATATCTGTGGTATCATTTATAAGGTCTCTTTCATTTCCAATTGTATTTACTTGAGCCTATTGAAAATCTCTCTGTCTTTTTTTCTTGGTGAGTCTAGCTAAAGATTTCTCATTTTGTTTATCTTCTCCAGGAACCAGCTCTTGGTTTCATTCATTGATCTTCCCTGTTGTCTTTTTAGTTTCTGTTTTATTTATTTCTGCTTTGATCTTTATTATTTTCTTCCTTCTACTAACCATGGGCTTAATTTCTTTCCCCTGGATCCTGAGGTATAAATTTAGGTTGTTTATTTGAGACTTTTCTTTTTTCTTGAGGTAGGCATTAAGTTCCTTCTTAGAATTGCTTTTGTTGCATCCCATAAATTTTGGTATGTTGTACTTCCATTTTCATTTGTCTCAGTGTATTTATTGATTTTGCTTTTGATTTCTTCATTAACTCATTGGTTGTTCAGTTTTTGTAAACTAAAGTTTTATTGGAAAATGGCCACACTCATTTGATTATGTATTATCAGTAACTGCTTTCATGCTACCACACAGAATTGAGTAGGTGAGTCAGGTGTGCAGCTTTGTGCCCGCAAAGCTTAAATACTTGATTTAGTATATGACCTTTAGCAGAACAGTTTATTGGTCCCAAAATTGGAGAACCAAATGCATATATGAATTAACTCAAATAATGGTAGTAGCTATTATTATTTCAAAAAAAACCCACAAATCTTTAATTAGATATGTCCCTGCATATTTTTGTAGATGTACATAGATATTTACATACTTATATTGTACTGTACTGCACCAATGTGAGTGTATCATATAATAAAGTTAATGTTACAAAGAGCTGCAAGGAGTTTTACATGATTTGTTTCCTATGAGATCTTGATTTTTGTGATATTAGATTTTATCTCATTGTTCTGAAAATGTCATTTTCATCCTATGAAATTAAAGGATCAAGGTTGTTAGTGTAATCAAACAATTTCTTTTCTCACCAATTTCAAGATGTTGTACCAAAACTTCTAGTGAAATTCCTTGGCTATTTGATAACTTTAAGCACACTATTCTACATACTCCATAAATCATCTACTGTGAAATAACCTTTATGGTTCCCACCCTCTCCTAGAGCATGCTAAGTAGAAATTGCATTTGAGAGTTGATATGATGGTGATGTTTCAAGCCCTTTCTGCTGGGAAGATTAATTTTACATTGGGCATAGCACACTGTTGATTTTCAGATAATTATAAGTAGTAATTTACAATATTTATAATAAAAGCCCTATATTTTGACATGGTTATCACAAAATATATCCCTGACCGACTAACAATTCTCTAAGATGATCATTAAATTGCTACTGGGCTATAATTATATTCTTCTGTGGGATCTAATGGTGTCAGGTATAGGAATGAGAATGAGTAAGAATATTGTGTTTGGGAGTTTTTTTGGGGGGGTGTATTTTATTGAAATATCGGTGAAAATCTGTTATTCAAATCCTGAGTTTCTCTACTAAAACAATCACCTGGAGTTTATACATTGAAATAAGCTGAGGTAAACTGGCAACGTAGAGCTATTCAAGTATGGGTTCCTAAGGTTTTGGTTTTTTGTTTTTAACTTCTATATAAAATCTTGGACCTTTGTTACCTATCAGTTTGCTTTTATCATTATGCATATGTATGCAGTAATATTTACTAAATTTGTATTTGAAATATGATAAATGGGTAATTTTCATGGGGAATTATTTTCTTTTTAGTGATATCTTCTTTCTCCATGTTCTGATTTCACAAACATTATGGTTTATTGAAATGCATGTTCACAAAGCAGCTCTTCAATTTAGCTTTTCCCATTTGATTAAGGCTTGTTGAGCAAGAGGCAACCAAATTTGGTGTTGTGTGATATTTTGACATTTTTATACCCAGTATGTGCACAGCTGTAATTTAGAACAGCTCTGACTAGTGTTTAATCATCTACACTGAATATTTAAGCATTTGTTTATCTGTTAAATCGGGATTTCAAAGTCTCCAAACTTCAGGTAGATACTAGGTACAAAACTATGTGTTAGTACAGGTTTTTTTCATTAAGTTTGGCAGAAACAAACCAAAATTAAAAGTTTTATGGGAATAATATCTGATGCTATGCAAATGAAACTGATATAATTTTGCTTCCTTTTTTTTTCTTTTTCTTTCTTTCTTTCTTTCTTTCTTTCTTTTTCTTTCTTTTCTTTCTTTCTTTCTTTCTTTCTTTCTTTCTTTCCCTTTCTTTCTTTCTTTCTCTCTCTCTCTTTCTTCTTTCTTTCTTTCTTTCTTTCTTTCTTTCTTTCTTTACCATTTTCAGTTTAAATTAAAACCCAATTTCTACTTTTATCGACTTTAGCTGTGGTTTTAACTTCAAACCTAGTTGACAGGTATTCTCTTTTAAATCATTTTTGTTAGCATGAAGAAGTGTTCTGAAAATATTCCACTAATAATAACAATACTGTCACCAATTTTACTCTTCATTTGGAGAAGGGGGGCTTTTCTTTTCTGCACTTTTCATTCATCTCTAGGATGATCTCCTAGTACAGGAGGCAGTGAAGTTCCATTTGGAAGTAGCATCAGCGGCAGTAGTGAGAGATTAGTAGTTTCCATAGGTAACTGCCTTGAGATCTCACTTTACAAAATCGCAAGTCTCTTTAGAACCCACTGAGCAAGGTCCAAGAAAGAACCGGCAAGTTACCCTGGAACTTGTTCCAGCGTTCCCTTTTGTAACAACAGTTCTTGCATGATTTTTAGTGGAGACTTTTTCCTGGTAGAACTGTCCTGGTTCAAAGGGGAATCTTTTCTGCCTCAGGGCAGAAATATCTGATTAAAAATCATTCCCTTTGGATGGTTATATCTTAATCTTAAAGGAAAGGTAATTGAGAAAAGAAATATTCCTTTAATGTCTTCTATAACAATATCCTTCCTCCTAGTATTAGTTTTCAGGGGGAAAAATGAAAGGAATTTCATCTCTAGGCATAAAGTTAAGGGCAAAGGAAGGAGAAAGGAGAGAGACAGAGGAAGAGAGGGGGTGCATGCAATTGAAACAGAGGCTCTAAGTCACTCAAACCATGATATGATTATTTTTGGAGCACTGGTGTTCTCTTAAAGGGTATTGGAGTTCAAAATGAAAATTGCTTTTGCAGCAAAGTGCACCATCAGGTCTGTGGGGACCGATTAGCAGAGTGGCTCTCTGTGTCCTATATACTATATGCCGCTTCAGTGGTTACTGTAACACATGGGACATGGAGAAGTGAAAACTTTGATTCATAAAAGAACCTCATGTGACTCTCTGCTGGCTTTATATTTAAAATGTGTTTGATCATTTACCACCTACTTTTAAACTAATTCACAAAGACTAAGTAATTGATGGATTAGGTACAGTCTGTTGGTTTGCAGTTTAAGCAGAGAAAAGTTTTCTTGCATCGTGGAGTATACTTTGCAAATTCAGTTTTCAGTCCCCCATTCCTGTCTCTTAAGTTATATTAATAAGTTTTAGGATCTACTCATATATTTTCTGAAGTTTATTTTTTATGTTTGAAAGAGAGAAAGGGAATGAGAGCAAGGAGAAAGAGGGGCAGAGGGAGAGAGAAAGAGAGAGAGGGAGAGACAATCTTAAGCAGGCTCCATGCTCAGTGCAGAGCCTGAAGTAGGGCCTCCATCTCAGGACCATGAGATCATGACCTGAGCTGAAATCAAGAGACACTTAACTGACTGAGCCACCCAGGTGCCCCTCGTTATAATTTTTTTTATGCTGAATGAAATTCAGAGGATGGTGTCATCTTTGAGCAGTGAGGAGAGGAATATATATATATATATATAGTATTAATATAGTATATAATAAATGTATGAGTATATTTTAAATATATATATATATTTATATATATATTTATGAGTATATTTTAAATATATACATTTATAATATACTCTATATATTATAAATGTATGAGTATATTTTAAAGAAACATTAGAAACCCTACAGCCAGTGAGAGAGACCCTGCATTTTTCTTACACTGTGTTGCAAGTAAGCTGCTGGGATAGGACCCATAAATATATTTCTTAGGACATGCATTCTCTGTTTTACTATTATTATATCTAGAAAGATGATAATAGATATCCTGATATCTACTCAGATTACTTTCTTTAGGATCCCTAAGACCTTTTATTGATTAATTTATTTTTGTATCACCTGGTACTAGTCTTCCTACTAGAAAGTGACTGCAATTATAGATCTATATTCACAATTGATATGTAAAAGATTTTAAACTGAGAATAAAGAAGTGCATTATTAAACTGATGAAAGATAAGGCAAAAGTATTTATCATAGTCTTATCTTTTAATACAAAAACATTATAAGAGGGAAAATGCTTTAATTGGCTAGCTCTTGTCATAGAATACTCTGCTTGGAACATCAAGAGCATTTTATTATAAAAGAATAGCTCTTCTGAATAACAGAAGTGGTGGGAAATCCCATGTTTGGCCATCCAGGGTGGCTCAAGAGATAGTAAGGCCTATCTGTATCCTTGCCCCAATTTCTTTATAAACTATGAACTTGCTGAAACCAAATCTTTGTGTCTTATGTCATCCTGGTGGTTAAAATGGGAGAGCAGTGGGTAGCCGTGCTTCACTGTATAGACCTATACTCTGAAATATAATAAAAGTTCTTCTTATATCTACTTGCCAAAATACGTGTGAACATGTTATACTATTTTGTTGGAGCATTTTTCTAGTAAAATTTCCTTAAAAATGATATAGCCAACTGGTGTTAATTTGAATATTATAGAAGGCAGCATTTTAAAAATGTAAATTAGGCATATTATAGGAGATATCTGTATATATACAGATACCTCCTTGATGACAGTTTCCATGACCTTTTGGACATTGGAAAATCATTGTCTCTTTTGTCTGTTTATATCTAATGCACTTCCATGGTGCCAAACATGTGCATGGCATGGCACAGAGACCATGGAAAATACATATGATATATATTAGGTCTTGTCCTCTAGATTTTGAGCTGCTCAAGGGCAGAGGGATGGTATTTTTGATCTTTGTTTTACTGATCTAAATGAACTGTCTTGAGCACTGAATATGTGTTGACAGAATGAACCAGTGAGAGCACACATTTACACTGTGCCTCTTCTGCAGAATCAACCTTCAATGCCCCCACCCAATGGCGATACTCAGGGGAAGCCTAGACCAATAGGAATTAGCCAAAAATAATCCAGTTTCACCTTATTACTAAATAGAAACATGATGGAGGGAACATTACCACCAGGAGCTACCCAGAGTTTGTTTGAGACAAAGAGTTTATAATGGGCCTGTAGACACCATTTTATTGTTTATTCATATAGTGATTTACTGAGGCTACTTTTCTATTGTCTATTTTTATTTAATGCACTAAAGTTTCATACAGAAAGTTTCTAAATAATAAAAGTATTTGGAGTTGTTTTATTCATTTCAGATTGATGCATAAAATGCAAGATGAGAGAAAGAGGGTTAATTACTATTTCCTAACATTTATGGGTTTAATAATTTAAAAAACCTTCTTGTATAAAATCAGGATGTTTTAAAACAAAATGAAACTGCATAGTGGTAAGACTGTCTTGACAATTGTGACCAGGGACTCCGTGGAAATTGTCCATGGGAGAGTTGCTGAGAGACACAGACTCCTTGACCATAGGGCACACTGCGGGATTCTCCTTCCAGGAATATACAGTGTGTGTGCTTGGGACAGTTCCACTTGGCCCAATCGCATTTTCCAGGCCAGTGAGCATAATGACAGGGTAGAAATGAGATGTGTCTATGTGCCTTTGGTAATTACTGAATATATGTTAATGAAGAGCTTTTCCTTGGCCTTGCACCAGCACAGTTAAATATGACTAACTAGAGCTTTTCCTTGATGAAAGGAAAGCCACTAGCACAGCTATAGAACTCCATGTAAACAAATTGCATATAGATTTAATTTTGAACTAACATGAATGCAAATCTTCTCAAATGGATTGCTCCATTTGAACTGTAGTTCTTTACAGTTGAAGGAATTCTGAAAGTGAGTGCCCTTCTATGGAGACATCACATTATTGTTGGTGTAATGAATTTGCCTCCAGGTAGTAAGCATCTATAGTATACATAAGACATGTATACTAGGCATTGTGAGCAAAGAAAAAGTTGCACAGAACCTGGCTACTGCACTCTATGACATTAAGATTTAGCAGGGTGGACAAGCCATAGATACTCACTAACCAATGAAAAGGTTTAGCAATTACATGGGCATCTCAGAAGTGATAATTAAGATACTGTTAAATTCTTGAAAAGCAAAGTAAAAAGGAGAATGTGAGGGAATATAATTACCGAAGAAAAAGAGAAGAAATGTGATTCCAGTGATCAAGTATTATGTTTATTGGTTTCTCTTCCCACGATGGCCAGTTAAGATGGTATTTGGCACTTATTTATTATGGCACATTAAACGATTTTGAAAATCAGAGAATAATACCAAGTCAGGCATCATATTTTATTATAATGTTTGGTAATATTTCTCATAGAAAAGGAATTTACAGAGTTGTTAACTTTTCCCAGAAACAACACATTAGTCACTTTCCTATTTGATATTCAGTTGCTTAAACATTTAACTTTAGGAGGACTGAGGAAACACAATTTAGAGCATGGCCGTACTCTGTGAAGTGTTTTTGCTATATCCTAAGAGGAACCCCTTTATTCTATGGGTGTTTAGACCCATATAAACATACAATTCACACATCTATTGTCATGGTAACCATCTTGGAGATGTTTCTAGGTAGAGACAGTATATTGGTTTCTTGCTGATAACATAAAAAAGTTACCACCAACTGAATGATTTGAAACAACAAAAATTTATTCTCTCAGTTTTGGAAACCAGAAGTCCCAAATCAAGGTGTCAGTAGGGTTGGTTCCTTTGGAAGCTCTCAGGTAGATATTGCCCCACGCTTTTCTCCCAGTTTCTGGTGGTTGTTGGCAATCATAGGCATTACTTGGCTTGTAGATGCATTTTTTCAGTTTCTTTTTTTTTTAAATTTTTTAAAATGTTTATTTATTTTTTGAAGGAGAGAGAGATACAGCGTGAGCGGGGAGGGGCAGACACAGAATCTGAAGTAGGCTTCAGGCTCTGAGCTGTCAGTACAGAGCCCATCGGGGGGCTTGAACCCACAAACTGTGAGATCATGACCTCAGCTGAATTCCGACACTCAACCAACTGAGCCATCCAGGCACCCCAGCATTGTTTCAGTTTCTGCTTCCATTTTCACATTGCCTTCTTGTCTGCATCTCTGTGTCTTTTGCTTTTTTCTTTCTTATAAAACACTCTCACTGGATTTAGGGCCCACCCTAATCCACTATGTTCTTATCTGGATCTCTACCTTAATACAATCTGCAACAAAGCTTATTTTAAATAAGGTCACATGATTTTAGAGAGGACAGTATTCAACCCATTGCAGGTTGTAATTGTGAATAGGTATGATTACCCAGGACATTTCTGAAGTATTAATTTATTTCTTGTTTGATGAGAATTTAAGGTTTCTGACATGCCTTTAGATATAATAACTAACATATACTCCTTGTTACTTTTGTTCCATAGAGTTATCCAGAGAAAATTGAGGCCAAAATATATGATTCTATGTATCCAACTTTATATTTGCACTTCACACTTACTCTTATATAGTTCTAAAATCGAATTTGTTTTTTACTCTTTCTATTTCTTATCCTACCTAACGCTACTTGTATTCAGAGGCAAGTTGATTATGACAGTAAACTGTTCGGGCTAGTTTCTTTCAAAGCCTTGGGAGGGCTTTAGCAATGGGTTTACAAAATTATGCTTTTTTTTTTTTTAATTTGCAGTAGAAAGATAATTTATAGTTAGGTAACATTGATCTCACTTTCTATTCTGATTTTTCTTCCAAAACACTTCTCTATATACTACAGAAATACAGGGCCAAACGTGGTAGAAAGTTACTCATATGCATAATGGAGCCTTGCTATGGATATATGTGGGCAGTGGAGAAGAAACAAGACTTGAAATGTGTGGAGCAGCAGCTATTCTGTGGGAAATTCTGAATCATACAGCTCATATGGAAAAAATCTTGATAGATATTTTTCCAAGGTTGACAGCAATTCTAACAATTTTCATGGCATTACCAATAATAGGTTGTGAAGTTAAAAGAAACTACAGGAGAAAGGAAAGTCTGAATTATCCCTTTAGATTTTCTATAGAAAAATAGTTTTCCAAAATCTTTGTCATATGAAGAGGTGATCAGACTACACAGCCAAAAATAGGAAAAAAATATTATCTTTTTTTTAAGTTTATTTATTTATTTTGAGAGAGAGAGAGAGAGAGCATGAGAGAGAGAGAGAGGATCCCAAGCAGGCTTTGCGCTGTCAGTGCAGAGCCCAATGTGGGCCTCAAACTCAGGAACCATGAGATCATGACCTGAGCTGAAATCAAGAGTCAACTGCTTAACCAAATGAGCTCCCCAGATGCCCCGGAAAGAAAGTTATTATAGAGTTGTATCCATCAGTAATCAAAGATCTACCAGTTGGAATATATGTTTTTGGCATTTGTTGGATTTATAAAATAAGTGATTTGATGGGATTTACACTGTCCTTAAAAATAAATATATACATTTGTCCCTTATTTTGTAAATTTAATTTTATCCTCTTAAAGAGTCCCTCCCAGGGGCACCTGGGTGGCTCCGTCGGTTAAGCGACCGACTTTGGCTGAGGTCATGATCTGGCGGTCTGTGAGTTCGAGCCCCGCTCGAGCCCCGCATCGGGCTCTGGGCTGATGGCTCGGACCCTGGAGCCTGTTTCCGATTCTGTGTCTCCCTCTCTGTCTGCCCCTCCCCCGTTCATGCTCTGTCTGTCTCTGTCCCAAAAAAATAAATAAACGTTGAAAAAATAAATAAATAAATAAATAAAGAGTCCCTCCCATATTTTACAAGCTTCAGGTCTCCCCCAAAAAACAGAATCCATCTTTGCTTTTATCTTTTATTCTATAAAAAAAATCCCACTTACCAAAATACAAGAGTTTTTTTTTTAAATAACTTTGTCTCTTGAAAAATAAGATTAAAATGCAAAGCTTTATGAAGTTGTGCTTTTATTACCACCCTTCTTTGCTGAATCATAAAAACATCTAAATGTTGAGCAGCTATTTGTCCCTCAAAAATTAAGTCATCATATGTAGTTTGTTTTTGCCTCTTAATTCTTTTCTTCAGATAGTCTTTGACTAGAATCATTGGACAGTATTTTAATGTCTTTAATACAAAGAAAACATTAATTTGGATTCTATTGGGATTTCTTTTGTCAAAGGGAGTACCTACTTCCTGAATTGTCATAGTTTTATAGATTATTTTATTAGGTATATAGAGATGACACAGATTAACATATTTTTGACCTTATCTCTGTGTTTAAGCTTCCTTTACTCAATTTTAGCTAAGAATAATCTTCATAAATTGTTCATTACCATGTGGATTTTAACCCATCAAGAATATCTCATTTCCTTTACATTTGATTCCTGTCTTTTATTTTTTTTCCATTATCTCTTCATATAATCAAATATATCCATTTATATAATCTCTCTTTCTCTCTCTGTCTCTCTCTTAGAGATGATCTCTGTGTATAAGCAAGCAGCATCTTGGCCATAAAAAAAATGTTCCAGATATTCTGGTACATAGAAACCTGAAATTTTACATGCAGAAAGGCTCGATGAGAATATTCAGATGGAACAACTCATTTTGCAGAGATGGAAGTAGTTTTAAACAAGATATTTTGCTTTATCCAAGCAAAGTCAGGATTGGAACCTAGGTTTTCTTGTGTTGAGTCCAAATTGAGTATGCTTTAATATTTACTACAGATACTTGCAATGTACTCACATCCATATGTGGGCCTTAATTTTCAATTTTTACTTTTTCCAAAATAATAATTTCCCATTTCTCTGTCACCTTTTCTTCAAATAACCACTTAAAGCCAATTGTATAAACACTTACGAGGAGACTCTACCTTCGTAATCCCTGTCATTACTTAACAAACTGTTGATGGCACTATGGACATGTTAAGGTAAACTAATGACATAGATTGATTTTTTTGTCCACTGTGAGTTTGTTTAAAACTTTGATTTAAACTTTAATTTAATGTTTTTCCTAACTCCAATAATCTGTAGTCCTTCAGGTGTGAAACCCCACTAACTTTAAATAGCAGTACCAAATTAAGCCTATCTTATTTTCTCCAATGTTCTGCTCTTTCATTTCTTGTTTCTACTCTACAAGTATTCTTTCAGTCTCCTAATTCTCTAGTTTTCTCTAGCATACCTCATTTCCCCACTTCATTTTCTAGATAGTTTCATTTAAAAACAAATAAAAATTTAATTTTATCTCTTTTAAGATGGACATTCTAATATGGCACATTTTTTTTCATATATGTGTAGAAGAAGTTGATTTCTTACTCTATACTGTTATTCTTCCCATTAATTCAAATTATAACATTTAAACATAAGAACTTACAGTACAGAAATAGTAGTATTGATTTTGCACAATTAAACAAAAGGTGCCTAAATTTAAAACCTGAAACACTGTCTTTATTTATTTAGTAATTTCTATAAACTGGAACTCACTAAATATTTAAATTGTTAATTAATGAAGACATTTTAAAAGAGTTTCTTTTGGTTCACACAATATATATTGTATTTTTTAAAGTCAGTGTTTGGACTTTTAATATTTAATATGTCCATATTTGTGTCCTTGTTTCTTTTTTCCAATAATTATATTCACATGGTTGACTCATTAATTTCAGTAAGAGGAATAAAAGTCATTGTTTAAACAAGGCCTGCTTTCTTAGGTTTGGGTCAGAGCATTTAATGGGCTGTACCTGGAATTTCTCAAGTGTGTGTGTGTGTGTGTGTGTGTGTGTGTGTGTGCACGTGCGTGCCCGCATTGGGAGGGAGGCCCACTGGCTTTCCAAGTACTTGTCTCAGAATAAATTTTAAAGTATAATTTATAAGGTGCAGAGAGGAAATGTTGTTTATAGATTTTTAAACCTTTTTTTTTTTACTATTTTAATACCCATGTTTAAAGACAGTAACACATACTTTGTCATGGTAGTATTGGCATTCATATGTTACAAAGTTTAATGATCTGATAAAGAACATTAATTGAGTTCTATTTTTCCAACATTTTATCATGAAAGTTTTTACATATACACAAAAGTTGAAAGAATTTTGCAGTAAATGCCTATGTACGCACTTTCTAAATGCTACTACAGTTGGCATTGTTCACTATTCGTCTATAAATACATCTTTTGTTCTTTTGATGCGTTTCACTGCAAGGTGTAAATGTCAGTAGACTTCCAACTCTGATTTTGTTTCTTGATTTTCTTGACTTTCCTCATGACTTTCCTCTCAGACAATCATTGTTTGAGGCATAGATATGTAATAAATGGAAGATATAAATGCTTTTAGTATTCATCAAAATTGTATATCCCAACTCATGAGTTTTATAATGCCCTCCAAAAAAAAAAAAGGTGCTAGAAATGCAGGCTGTAGCATTCTTTGTGTACAAGCTAAATAATTTCCAGAAACACTTACCTTAACTAGATGATACTACTTAAGGCACTTTTAACTAATTAGTTTCAAACCGAATTACTTTTAAGATTTTTTTTTATGTTTATTTATTTTTGAGAGAGAGAGATAGAGTGCGAGCAGGGGAGGGGCAGAGAGAGAGGGAAACACAGAATCCAAAGCAGGCTCCAGGCTCTGAGCTTCCAGAACAGAGCCTGCCTGAGGCAGGGCTCAAACTCACCAATCCTGAGATCATTACCTGAGCCGAAGTCGGACGCTTAACCCACTGAGCCACCCAGGCACCCCTCATTTATTTATATTTTGAAGTTTGGGGAAAAAGTGGTATGATTACAGAGTAAATATAGAAGACATTCAGGGAATTAGAGACTATACTTTTTCAGTTATTAAATAACCTACAGATATATACGTTGTAAAGATTTTCAGAATATTTATTTTTCCCCTTTAAAATATAAGCTATTTATCATTTAATACTCAATTCTTCCTGAGATGGTGGGTTGTATTTTTCATTATTGTTAAAATTCTATGATATGGTTTTGTTTAGGTAAACAAATTTTGAATCTGTTAACAGGTGTTTATTCAAATTCTTTGGCTTTTACTAACATAATTAAGGAGGAGTCCTCAATAAGAAAGTTTTAAAAAGAGTAAAACAAAAATATTATTTTACAACTAGTATATGAAGTTACCCAAGGCTTACGTATTTGAAACACTTAAAATTTAAATTTTTATTTAAATGTTTATTTATTTTTGAGAGAGACAGTACGAGTGTCAGAGGGACACTCTGAGTGAGGGAAACACAGAATCCGAAGCAAGCTCCAGGCTCTGAGCTGTCAGTACTGAGCCAAAGTCTGACGCCCAACCAACTGAGCCAACAAGGTACCCCTGAAACCCTTAAAATTTAAAAAGAAATCTATTTTTTTTTACTAAGAATAGGAAACAAATTATAACTGTATACTTATTTTTTGTATTTGTATTGATACTAACATTCCTGTAAAACAATTTTGTACACAACTAATAATTTATATGCTAGTATATTGAAATATTTTCAAGCACATTCTGAATACTAGAATTATTTGTTAATTTTTTTCTGCTTTTCTGTCTGTCTGTCTCTCTTTCTAGTAGAATGAATTGAGGTTTTATGGAATAGTGAGGATATTTTCTCAAGGACAAATACCTGAGTTAGTGAAAGATTAGGGACCATTTTTATTGACTGACAGTCCAGTCCACTAATTACCAGACCATGTTTTCTTCTCATTTCTTCTACATATTCATGCATTTAATGAGATTCTGTTTATAACTAGGAACTTAATGTATTTTCCTTAGATTACCACAGTAGATAATATGTGCACGTTACAAAGTGCGGAGAAATTTGTGTGCTTCATTAAGAGAATTTCATTTTATGTTCGAAGCATGACATTGCATTTAGAGTGAATTCATAACAATTCACTGATTGTTTATGCAACTTTGAGCCAAGGTGGCTAAACTCTGGGTCTTAGTGTTTATGGTACTGAAGTGTTTGTAAATTTTATTTCTTGAATAAAACCTTTTTTCAGGGATATAAAGAAAAAATATACTTACAAAGAACCTGAAACTGAAAACTGATGTTTGGTTTCTAAATTAGAGAAACTAAATTCTAAACAGTCAGTGGAAGTATTAAACAATAGAAAATCTGGGTCTTGACCTCAACTGGGAAAAACACTAATTACTTCATACTTATGAAATAATAGAAGTAAAGTGACCATGAAGTCCAAACTTATCTACGATTCCATATCATAGATAACAAAATAAATCTAGATCTTTAGCTAACTGGAAGCAAAATTATTCTGGTTTAGAGTTTCTGGCATCCGGCTTTGTATTTAAGGTGTTAGAATACAGATTGCTACAGATCCCCATTTTCTACACACAAATGTAATGTTTTGTGGTGTTTGTATAGGCTGTTATAACATTTTGTCTGCAAAATTTGCTAACTTTCTTAGATCCTCCCTTTTTTCTAGTTGTGGGAAATGTTTAAGTTTTGAAGTCATGTGAATCCAGGTTGGAGTCCTCGTTCTGTCTCTAGCCCAGAGGATAATGGGACAATGTGACAATGTGAGGATAAGAATAGCTACCTCAGGGCATTACTAGGTAAACTAAATGAAACATATAGTATAGTGCTTAATATATGTAGGTCCTCAATAATGGTTAATAATAACTTATTGCTATTCCAACCCTGGAAGAGATTTTCAAAGGAAACACATAATTTTTTTTTCCTTTTTTTATTCCCATGATGTTGACACTCTTTTTTTTTAATTTACATTTTAGTTAGTTATATACAGTAAAATATTAGTTTCAGGAGTAGAATACATCGATTCATCACCTACATACAACACCCTGTGCTCATCATAAGTGCCGTACTTAATACCCATCATTCACATATCCCTTCCCCACCCACCTCCCTTCATCCACCCTCAGTTTGTTCTCTATTGTTAAGAGTCTCTGGTGGTTTGTTTCTCTTTCTTCTTTCCCCTCCCTTACCATATGTTCATCTGTTTTCTTTCTTCAGTTCTACATATAAGAGAAATCATTTGATATTTGTCTTTCTCTGATTATCTTCTTTAGCATAATACATTCTAGCTCTATCCATGTCATTTACACTCTTACCTACAATCCTTTTTTTGTTTCTGACAGTCCAATTAATTTTTGTTTGACTTAACCTATCCAACAACAAAGGGCAACTGATAATTTCCTTAAATAATAATATGGTGATGATGATGATGATGGTGATGGTGATGATAACGACAACGATGATAATTGCCGTGATGGCAATAAGGCAAATGATTTGACTCAGCAAACCAAAAATAATAACACTTTGTATGTTAATAGAAATTGCTAGTTACCAAAGCAATTTTTATGAAGGCAGTTGTGAAAAACCAATGAGATAATATATGGGAAAGAAGTCAAGGATCTCTTTAGCAAAATAAACACAATCTATTTTAAATGTCACAAAATATTCTATATATGCATACCCAGTGATGTGAAGGAGTTAGTATATTCTTAAATATTCTTTCCTCAAGAGCTGACAGTGTATTTTGACTTAATATTACAAATGTACTCATTCATATATTCTAGATTTCTTATTTGTACATTAGTTAGAGATAATTGGCAGATTAAGTAAACTGTGCCCTTTATAGCATCATATTATGGGGGGGGTGGAGAATGGAATTGTATTAGTTAAAAAATGAAAATTTGCTGAATTAGCTACTTTATTAAATGGTGAATAACTCTTTTCTTTACCCTCAACAGAATGATTGACTTTCTTGTAGTGTGTGTGTGTGTGTGTGTGTGTGTGTGTGTGTGTGTGTGTGTGTATACACACACACACACACACACACACACACAATCTACTGGAGAATGGTCTTTTTCATCATTGGGGTAAAATACTTTTATTTATGTTAATCTTAATGATGATAATTAGTTATATGGTCATTTTCATGAATACACGTAATGTAAAACAGTGAGAAAGATGTCCTTAATATAAACTATTATAAAATATTGAACTCTTTATTTTACCTCATTTAATGCCATAAATAAATTATATATGTGTATGTTTGTTATGTGTGTTATGTATGTGTATAGGTGTGTATGTGTGTATGTGTGTATTAAGGTGTAGCTGTATAACTATTAAGTGATCTAAGGTAGAATGGATTCCTCTTTGCTGCACTCTTAAACAGCATCTGAACATTCTAATAAAATTGGACTTTTTTAGAGAGCACCTCTCTCACTAACAACATATGACAAAATATTTACTGTACTGTCTGTTACTTGCATCTGAAATTGTGAAGGTGATTTATAGGAACTAGCCCTCTGGACTGACAATTCTTCTGAAATTGGACCTTTATGACCTGCTCCTTATCCTCTTTTAATACATAAACACTGTGTGCCCTGAGTTTTGACAATATTTCAGAGAAATTTTATTGCTTTATGAAAGCAGGTTAGAAAAATTTCCCATCATCAGTATGCTATATTTTTCTTATGCTGTGCTTTTAATATACATAAACAAAATTACAAATTCATGGGGAATCATGTTAGGAGCTCTTCTGAGACAGCGCTGGCTGCCTGGATATTGCTGCCCTGAGGGGGTTTGTTCAAATGATTGTGATCCCACAGTAGAGCAGATTGAGCCAGTCTAACCTGGCAAGTGGGAGCAGGTGTGGGAAAACAGCACAGCAGAGTCATAACAAAGCGTTTATTGCCACTTACAGGATTGCAATTTTAAATAATGCTATTTGTTTTGTTTGTTCCCTGTGCAGTGTGATTCAGTGTCGGATCCAACATAGATGTCTGCATTTTAACTTAATCTCTCTTCCTTTGATTTTGTTATTTAATGAGTGGATTGGTGTGAAATTAGGCTCTGTGCTGCAGGTAATAATCTGGTAAATAAAATAAGGAGTAAGTTTTTTGCATTGAGGGATTCTTACAAATTTTGTTTGTTTTTAATTAGAGGCTGTAACATTTTAAGGAGGCTTTGGAATTGTATGTTTACATTGATAATCTTTTCCAGAAATATATATATATATATATATATATATATATATATATATATATATAATCAACTAGATAAAATATATTTTTTAATTCTATTTAACTCTGGTTTTTAAAAGGAAGCCCAAATAATCAAGCATGGAATAACTAAGTTATTGTCTTGACTTCTGTGGAAATGCCAAGAGACATAGTGGAGTAACATCCTTGTTACTCCAAATGTGCTCTGCTGACCTGTAGCATGGGCATAACATGAGACCTTGTTAGAACTGCAAAACGATAAACCTCACCCCAGACCCTGTTGAATCATAATCTGCATTTTAATAAAATCCTAGGTAATTACTATGTACGTAAACATGTGAAAAGCATTGATTTCAATGGAGAAGAGAAGCAAATTTACTTATTCTTGATTTTTTTAATGTATATAATGGAAGAACTAATGAGGAAGAATGCATTAGAATCTGGTCATGGCTTTCAGTCTGTCACAGACAACGACCTGAATAGAATTTGGAGATGTTCATTCAATTTTTATTTACTTGAGCATTTTTAAATATTTATTTTTTTTCTTTAAAGTGACAGCTCCTATCCTGCCTCACTTTTAGAGTTTTCTTGGATCATACCCAAAATAAGAAGACTAATAGGATGCTTGTACCCAGTTTTAATTAAACATATTAGTAATTGGGTTACAGATTATGTGGTATCTATGACTTTGGCAACTCCTATCACATGAAGTTTATTCACATTAAATAGAGTAAATCTGCAGGCGTTTTGCTTCTAAGAAGAGTAAGCTACTGAAGCATGTAATATATAACTGAAGACTTTTTTCAGTGAAAATGTAGGATGTACATGTCACACTGGCATGGATATTAGAAAAAAATGTAAATGATATTATGCAGATTGTCTTCCAAGACGCTCACTTGTGTTAACGTATTTTTTGATTACATATTTGAGTGTCTAGTATCTTTAGATAACACCCTGAGAAAATGTGACACTTCTTAAATTTTCCTTTTTTACAATGTACTTGTCTATGTTGGAACAGGTATTCTCACCATCACACCTACACACTCTCTGTCATCTGTGCCCCTACTTGCAAAAACATGGGCTTTGCATGCTTCTGATCTAGCCATCTTATGCCATCTACCCTCACTTTATCCTAAAGACATTGGCCTAACAATTCTCTCCTGTTTGATGTATCATTAGAAAACAAGGATATCATTATTTCTCCTATCTCTAAAAACTTTTTTTTTTTGGACCCTGCTTTTTCCTCTGGCTACCTCCCTTATTTCTCCTTCCTTTACCAAGAAAATACTTAGAAGTACACAGCATTTTGCTATCTGTAATTTTCCTCCTTCATCTTTTCTTGAAACCATCCCGGTCAGGCATTTGAACTTGCTATCTTCCAAAAACAGCTCTTATAAAGGTCAAAAATAACTCCCATGCTTTGTGTTCAGTTTTAGTTTTCATCTTATCTAATCTATCAGCAGTATTTCACATAGAGGGTCATTTTCTTTTCCTTGAAACATTTTCTTAACTTGGCTTTCATAACAACACAATTCTTCCTACTTCTGGTTTTCTCATTTTCTTTTGTTCATTTGCCCTCCCTTCCTCTACTTCCAAATGTTGGAGTGCACCCTAGGGCTGAGTTTTTGGACACCTTTTTGTGTATCTACAGTAATGTCCTTCTTCATGATGCACTTAATGCAATATGTTGATGACTCAAATTTAGACATTATCTCAGTAAAGATAAGATCTAAATTTGGGTGTACATCCAAATGCCAACAATTCTGAGGTTTCTATCTTCAACATATATCTAGAATCCAGTGACATATTAACATCTGCAGTGTTGCACACTTGAAAGAGCCATTCTTTCTCTTCCTTGGATTATTGTGATGACCTTATGTCTAGTCTTCTTTCTTCTACCCATACCCCCTCATTAGTCTGTTCTTAATACAAAAGCCAGAATATTAAATGTAAATCAGACCATGATACTCTGCTCTAAACTTGATGGCTTCCAAAAAGTCAACATTGCATCTACAAGGAACTACATGGCCCACTTATCACTTTTCTAACTGCATCTCTTACCATTTCTCCCTCACTTTCTTCTCACCTGCTACAGTGACATTTTTATATCTAGAACATATCAGGCACACCCCTGCCTCAGGACTTTTGCACTTGCTGCTCTTTTCTGCCTGTGTACATTCCTTCCATAGTCTGAATGGTGCTGTCTCTCATTTTCTTCACATAGTTTTTCAAAATCCAAACAAGTTCTTGTCTTGACCATCCAGTCAAAAATGGTAACTTCCTGGATATAACTCATTTTCTTGGCATTTTCCCCTATTCTTTACTAGTGTCAAACATATATTTTATTTGCTTATCTTGTCTTTCTCTCCTCATTAGGATACGAGGAATTTGAGGGCAGGGTTTTTGCTTTTGTTTTTGTTTCTCCCCTGCCCCTGGCTGTTCTCTAAGTGGATATCTGGTTCAAATAAGTACACAGTAAATATTTATCAAATGCTAGTATTCTAGTTTTCAATAAATTTCTACCAAAAAACTCTTTTGAAAATAAAACAGTAAACTGTATATGTAATTCTTCCTAAACAGAAATTGAGTTCCTTATTGGAATTAAAAATATAAAGAGATTTAAACTAGAGTCACACATACTCTCTCTGTAATAACAACTCTTGAACTTAGAATACTTGGAAGAACTTTATATCCATCAACTTGAAGCTGAACTGCTACTGCCAGTCATAGACTATATTTGATATAGAAACTAACTTTATAATTTAGGCTAGAGTTTTAGAAATTCTATTTCAAAATCTCTCAAAATCTGAAGACTACACAACTGTTTATTTGTCAACATCTTTTTAAAGTTTGTGTTTAAGTTTGTATTAATATTTAATTTTCAGGGTGTCTGCATGACTTAGTTGGTTAAGTGTCTGACTCTTGGTTTTGGCCCAGGTCATCATCTCACAGTTCAAGGGTTTGAGCCCCATGTCAGGCTCCAGGCTGGCAGCGTGGAGCCTGCTTGGGGATTTTCTGGCTCCCTCTCTTTCTCTCTGCCCCTCCGCTGCTCGCTCACTTTCTCTCTCAATAAATAAATAAGCATTAAAAAGTAATATTTAATGTTGAGGAATGGAAATGAGAGACAAGGGGTAGTAACTTTTTTTGTCTTTTACTTCAAACATTTCTGAACGGATATTTTGACACTATAAGGTTATTATTCTTTTGAATAAAAACAAAAACAAAACAAAAAACAAGGCTGCTTATGTGTGCTTGGCCAGAACATGAAGAGAAGATGATTGAATTAATTCAGATATTGATGTGTAATAAAAAATAAATAAATGCATGAATTTAGATCGTATGTTATTTGAATACTACCAGTTCAGATTGTATCATTTTAAATTTGTCTAATTTTCCTGAAACTAATCATGGTGTCCCAAATTCAATATATAATTCTACTACACAATAGGCTGACATTTAAATATCTGGCAATCTTAGCCATCTAGAACATACTATGAATAAAGAAGCAAATTAGGAGTCTCCTGAGCATTCAAAATTGATATCAGAAAGTCACTGAGAGAAATCTCAAGCACTGGATAGTTCCAACAGTTCCCTTAGAGCTAATTTACACATTTTTTTTTACAATTACAAAAAGCTTCAAACTTCATACACATTTGGAAGTGTAAATTAATAGACATGTAAAGAATTATCTTTTATAGATAGAAACATTGATAGCTAAGACAAATGTCAGCTGGCAGCAAATGATGAAATAGAAAACCCCTAACACATATACTTGTAAGAATAAAAAAGAAAAGAAAAGAAAATATACCTTAGAGTCATTTATGTGGGAAGAATGACTTATAAACTCAGAAGTTCCAAAAACATCATTGTGTTACCATACCAAATAATTATTCCTGTTCCTTTTGGTCATCATCAGTTGTCAAGCTATCAAGGAGAGGTTGGATTGTGTTCAGTACATTGTGTTTAAGAAGGCAGGAGAGGGGTGCCTGGGTGGTTCAGTTGGTTGAGCCTCAGACTTCAGTTCAGGTCATGATCTCACGGTCGTGAGTTCGGGCCCGCATGGGCTTTGTGCTGACCTCTCAGAGCCTGGAGCCTGCTTCGGATTCCGTGTTCCCCTCTCTCTCTGCCCCTCCCCCACTTGTGCTCTGTCTCTCTCTGCCTCTCTAAAATAGAAAACTAATAAAAAAAAAAAAAACCTGGGGGCGCTTGGGTGGCGCAGTCGGTTAAGCGTCCGACTTCAGCCAGGTCACGATCTCGCGGTCCGTGAGTTCGAGCCCCGCGTCGGGCTCTGGGCTGATGGCTCAGAGCCTGGGGCCTGTTTCCGATTCTGTGTCTCCCTCTCTCTCTGCCCCTCCCCCGTTCACGCTCTGTCTCTCTCTGTCCCAAAAATAAATAAACGTTGAAAAAAAAAAAATTAAAAAAAAAAAACCTGAAAACTAATAAAAAAATTTAAAAAAGAAGGCAGGAGACCATCCCAAATGTTTTTCTTTTTTCTTTTTTCTTTTTTTCTTTTTTTCTTTTTTTCTTTTGTTTATGTTTATTTATTTCTAGGACAGAGAGAGACTGAGCGTGAGGAGAGTAGGGGCAGAGAGAGAGGGAGACACAGAATCAGAAGCAGGCTCCAGGCTCTGAGCTGTCAGCACAGAGCCTGAAGCGGGGCTTGAGCTTGAACTCAACAGACTGCAAGTTCATGACCTGAGCCGAAGCCAGATGCTCAACCGACTGAGCCCCCCAGGAGCCCCCCAAATATTTTTCAAAAAAAATGTGGTGTTGAAATAACTCTTAGCAACTGAATAGATTATTGTATGCAGTTGTTGGCCAGAGGTTAGATGCAATGATTAAATAGATAGTAATATGCATATTCGTCTGGAACTATATAACACCAGATGGACTTTTAGGTTGTGCAACTGATTTCAGTTGCCTGTTAATTGCAAGTCAGCTCTTTGAAATTGTCAGACTTCTTGGCTATATGCATATGCATAAATCAGTGTTCAATTTGCTGTAAATAAAAAATACATCTTAGCAAATCAATTCCCTTTTATATGCAGTGGTGCTTGTGGTCATATCTGTTGGCAAGCACAATAAAATGTTTACGTTCTTTGGTTTGTAGATTAACCCATAAATGGGTTCTGAGCTTCTGTGAAGTTTCAGTTCTTTGATCCCCAGTTGGAGGCAGCAACTTTTATAGCTAAGTTTCCTCTGATTAAAACATTCTTGTAGCACCTAAGTTTCTGTTTTGCTTTTAGTAAAGTTTTCTCTTTAGGAATGTCATCAATTCCATATGTTGCCTTATTGTTCTCACCCTAAAATGACACGAAGCTAAAAGAAACAAATAGAAATTGAGCTAAATATATGTCTCCACCTTTCTTCTCCATGTCATAGGTGATGATTTCCCCTTTGGTTGTCAGAATCTCTTCCAAAATATAAATTTAATTATGGGGAGTCTTTCTACTTCTTAAGTTCTTTCCAGTCTCCGTTTTTATATGAATAGACACACACATGTATGTATGTATGTATGTATGTATGTATGTATGTATTTATGATGCACAAATGTATTTACATATTATCTGTCTTACAGAACTACCTTAGTAACATGTGATGGACTTGTACATATCTTGCTTTTCTGGGCAGGAGATCAAAATACACTAATATTTTAATAGTCATCGACAATGCAGTTGATTTACTTAATTATTATGCTTTATTGTAAACAATAAGCTAGGTCAATGAGTGTTAGCAGAGAGTAAATGATATTCAGTTGCTGGCTTAGTCTCTGTTAAAATAGCGGCTCATACAATTCATTTTTGTTTATTCACATTGTAGAAATCAGGTGTTTGACTATGCAGTAGAATGCCCCACTCCCAGATTATATGCATAGTTCATTTAATTTGAAGATAAAGATAAATGTATCCAAAACATTATGGAGAAAAAACAACAACAACAACAAAGTATTTAATGGCTGGTGGCAGAGACCACTTATAGTGGTCTTTTCTGTCTGAGACACTTTTTCTCCTGATCATCCCAAGGCTGGATCTTTCTTGTTTTTAAGCGCTCAGTTTAAATGCCAAGTCCTTCAATACAAACTAATTCTCATCATTACCTGACCTTTGTTGTTGTTGTTGTTATGTTTATTATCTTTACCCATCTCCCAAATTGAATGAAAATCGCATGAGAACAGAGCCTTCTCTGTTTCATTCATTACAGAGGACCCACACTTTTCATAGCCTGTGCTCAGTAAATATGCCAGGTAGATATATACAAATTTTGTTCTTGGCCTTAAATCTAGGGTTTAAAAAAAGTACATTACAGTTATTTATGTCACTCCTTGTTAGTATAGTCGTATGTGTTTTGTTTTCACTATTATATTTTCTTCACAAAAATTTGGAGACTCGGCTCCAGTTTCATTGATTTAAGGGGAACAAGAGAATATAATTTTGCCACACTAATGTCTATTTCTTTAAAAAATGCTATAAATAATGACAACATTATTTAGAAACTTTCAACCACAGTCCTCTTAAACCCCAGGATGGGAGAAAATATTTTGAAATGTTAATAGTTTAATCAAAAAACACTAATATTTGACAAGAGAAACGCAAACAACTTTCCATTAGAAATAACAATTACGACATACAGGTGAAATCCCAAATGTTTTCTACAGCCGAATGCTTTAGTTTAGACTCCAATCATAGGTTGTGGAGGAATGTCAGATAGTAACTGGAAGATAGGATAGATCATACCTTTTCAGAATTTAAATGAACAGTTGTAGACCAATAATTATCTCTTTATTTTCTCTTTTCTCAAACTATGAATCTTTGGTTTCCAGGAATTTATTGATGTCTAAAATTCTTTGACTAAGTATTTGCTAGACAGTTTAACCAAAATGATTTTTTTTTTTTAAATTTTTTTTTTTTTCAACGTTTATTTATTTTTGGGACAGAGAGAGACAGAGCATGAACGGGGGAGGGGCAGAGAGAGAGGGAGTCACAGAATCGGAAACAGGCTCCAGGCTCTGAGCCATCAGCCCAGAGCCCGACGCGGGGCTCGAACTCACGGACCGCGAGATCGTGACCTGGCTGAAGTCGGACGCTTAACCGACTGCGCCACCCAGGTGCCCCTAACCAAAATGATTTTTAAGTGACTTAGATTTTTTGGAGTTTGAGCCGGAAGAAAATTTATAAATCATCTATCAGTTTCTTTCAGTTAAGAAAACTAAGGCCTAGGGAATTTAGGCAGTAAATCTTGTGAAAACTTACCAAGCACCTGCAGAAATCTAGTTACACAGAAAGTAAAGAAACAAGTTGCTGCTACATTTACCCTGAAGATTTCCTTCCTTGTTGCTTTTCTTCCTATTATTTTCTCTTCCTGTGCTCTTCATTCTCAGCTTCACTTTCCTAATTCCATTCAAGACCCAGTTCAAATCCCACTCTCTTTTCAAGCCTTTTCTGATTCCAGAACCGTCATTTATTTGTCATCCTCTGCACACCAGTCACTTTTTAGCTATGTCTCCTATGACATCTCTCTCTGTCTTGTATTTTATCTGTAGTCTCTGTGTTCTTACACTAACTTTACGCTGCTACTTAAAGGCAGTGGTTATTACCTCATTCATGTTTTCATCTCCTATAAACTTAACTGAGTCATTTAATTGTATTCACTACGTATTTATTGAATAAGTATACGGGATGTGGTGTTGATTTCTGATATTCAAATGTAGATAACATCCCTGTTAATTTTTTTTTCCTAAGGACAGATAGTACACTCAATGAATATATTTCACCTCATGAACATTTATTAGTCATGTAGCCACATTCAAGCTGCTTAAAATGAAATATTAATCTAATTAATTTGAGCTTTTAAAACAAAGTAATTTGCAGTTCTCTTCTTTGCTGAAATGGTCTTATGAACATAAATTAGTCCTTTTATGTTAAACTTCTTTGAGTAGTGTATTGCAGGTACATGCGAACTGGCATTTCCATATTCAGAGAATGGGATTTAGAGAAGACCTAGAGAGGTCATTTAATCTACATTTGCAGAGCTCTTTGAGACAGCCCACACCTAAGCCAGCTCTGATAGAGGACCATCTCTCCAGTCTTAAAGGCTCTTCTGAGGTTTGCAAAGGAACACTGACAGATGCAAAGCCTGTTGACTCTGAATGCCTGTATCCTATAAAAATCACAACCGTATAGCCTTTCGCTTGGCCATAGAAAATATTTAATATAATATCTTCCTCTCAACTTTTCTCCCACCTCCCTTTTGTAAATAGTCAGAAGGAGGGGAAAGTATCTCAGAGAGTAGGAGAAGATGAGAAGGCTTTCTGCAGTTTCTCTTTCTTTGACAAGCTGGTATTATTAGGTTGAGATGAGGGTGTAAATTAAGGGCCTGGTTATAAGATTGGTGGCATCATCTAGATTTATCCCGAGATACGAGTCGTGGTGGTTGTGTCCTTAAACTCTTAGAAACAACAATCGTCAGATTTCACACCATCCTTGGGATGCTTTTGCATAATAGGAAACTTGTGTTTCTACAATAAAATTTCACTTTTTACGGTGGAATTAAATCTAAGGTAAAAAATCACAAAAGGAATGAAAGTGATACTACCAAATATAGTTATCTGAAGGAGGTTTTTTTTTCTTTTAAGGTTCAGGCATGATTTTTTTTCTTGTTGCTATTGTCATAGATTTTAAGTTGTAAGAGATTATATCAGATATGGACTTCGTCAATATTCCAAAATATTTTTCCAAACTATTTTCAGTAACACTGGAATGAAACTAGAGAGAAAGACCACTTACAAGTTTTGATGTATTCATTTACCATGATGGTAAGATAACTTCTATGCAATTGTTAAAAAATATATATATTTCAAAACTATTGAAAACCAAGGTAATATTAAAGATACACAGGATACATTGAACATTTTACAAAGTTTGGCATGTGTACATCCACAGGAAAACACCCAAAAGGAAATACACTTTCATAGTTCTGGTGAAAAGACTTATAAATGACTTTTATATTTTTAATCTTATATACTTTACAAAATTTTCTTTAATAAGCATGTATTTATTTTATAAGAGCAAAATGTTATTTTTAAAAGACAATACAGGGCCTCTGTTTTTAAATTATGTTTTTACTTAAATAACTTCTAGACTTCTGAGGTCTCAGTGGACCTTTTATATATCATGAAAGTAACAGTATCAATAAGCTATGGGGTCATTTGTAATACATTTAACAATAGCATACACATGCATATATAGAATGTTTTATAATGCCTCTTACCTTTTATCTTCGTAAGAATCTTATCACACAATGAGAAAGGGAAATATATTGAGAAGTTAGGTCACTTGACAAATTCTGTGCCAGTAGTAAATGAGAGACTCAATACAAGTCAGCCTGATAACTTTTTCATGTATAGCAATGTTTTGTTGAACCCCAGCACAAAGCTGAACTTAGTAGTTACATACAGACTTTACTTGATTTCTCAGGATCTAATAAATATTTTAAAATCCCTGATTACATTTAAAATTTTATGTAGTATTATGATATCTTGTGAGAATGTATTCATCTTCTTTTGATTTACTTTTATCCCTTCTATGTTGAGCTCAAGAAGAGTGACTATTTGGTTGAAGTTATGATTTTGCCATTTTCAGCCACTGTAATAATTTCCAACTTTGTCTCTCTGTATAAACTTTAGATATACAATTCTTAATCACCTGTACCAAGTTTTCTATTTTGGTAAAATAGAAAATTGTAATGTTCACATCATGGAACCATTACTGTATAGATAAATATCTTTTAACTCCCAACACTCAACTGTTGGCAAGCAGCCAGCGATTTCATAGGAAAGCCAAATGCTGGTTTGCAACTCGCGTAGGAAAATATAATTTTGGAGTATGAAAGTGGTAAGGATTGTTAATATCACAGGTACAAAAGCACACATTGTATGAAAGTCTAATATAGGAAAGTCACAGCTTACCTTTGTGCCATGTTATAAAATTTCTTTAATAAGATTAAGCATTTATATTAATGTAGCTTAAGTTCTCAAATCAGCAACTCTGTGGCTGACAGGAATAGGAGCTATCCCGGGTCATCTCTAGTTTCTTGACTAAGATTTGGAATTGAGGGATGCCTGGGTGGCTCAGCCAATTAAGCCTCTGACTCTTGATTTGGCTCAGGTCATGATCTTACATTTCTTGAGATTGAGGTTCCTGAGTTTGAGCCCTGCATCTGGCTCCACACTGACAGTGGAAGCCTGTTTGGGATTCTCTCTCTCCCCCCCTCTCTCTCTGCCCTTACCCAGCTCATGTGCATGCTCTCTCTCTCTCTCTTTCTCAAAAATAAATAAATAAACTTAAAAAAAGAAGATTTGGAATTGGGCTCCTAGTTTGTCTTTGAACTATTTAGGCCATTTTAAACATGTGAAAGATGTCATTTTGGTGGGACTTTTCTTGCAGTATAGTTAGTATATGTTTCATGATGGCTCTGGAGTCAAGTGACCTCAGTTCAGTTCCTGGCTCCAGAACTCATTGTCTAACTTTGGGCAAGTCCCTTAACATCTATAAAATGGAGAGAATGACAATCCAACTATATTGGGTTGTTGTGAAGATTATTTGAGGAAAAATATGTAAATCACTTGTAACAGTGAGTGCCTGATATGTAGTAAGTACTTGATTAATTTTAGCTAGAACATAATTATTGTAATATAGGTGAGAGAGCCCAGGCACAGAAATTTGAAGCACTCACATAACAATGCAACCTTGCAAATGATTAAGTAGCACCAATAAACAGTGGTATAGGTATAGGAAATCACATGGAGAGAGGTTATTGAGATCCTCAAGAAATGTTGTGGAAGAGTTTGAAAAGATAGTTTTCTCTGACTTTGACTCAAGGTGAGAGGAATGTTAGCACCTGAGGGAAGTGTACAGGTTGAGAAAGGAAATTTACCAGGGTTGAATAAAAGATATTAGGGTGAAGTATATTTCCCTGGGAAACACCTGTTCTCATGATCCTCTCTTTTATCAGAGCTTGAAAGTGGAAACAGCTTAGGATGAGTGTGGTCACCATAAAGCAGAAATTAAGTGGAAATTATTTTCTCAATGCCCCCCTTCCCAATCTTTATCTTCTTAGTCAATTTTGATCTCACATTTAGTCTTGTGGAGTTTTCAAGGGCAAAATCACAGCCATATGTCTTCTCAGATGCTTCAGGCATGACCTCTGGATTCCATTCTATGTTAACTTCTGGAGTAAAACCCATAGTCTTTTGGCTGAGACTTCTAAAATGTTGCCTTTGAAAACTGGTGGAAAAGGGATGGATTTGTGATGTTGACATACAATGGGGGAAAGCAGGTATTTTATTATTTCTTTTCTTCCATGTACTTCATGAACTTCTAGCATATAATGCAAAACTGTTTTTATAAAGTGTGCTGATTTTTCATGAATCACACCATTCTCCTTTTTCCCTCCTATATTTCTTTTATTATATTGTTAGAACCATAAGCTTTTACATTGCTAGTACTCCCCTGAAGAGTGTATACATAATCAATATTAAGTAGATAGTGCAAAATACTGATCTTAGGACACCTACATTAAATTAGCTTGAATTACGTTTTCCATTCTTATGTTTTCAAAGAATCATCTTTCATTATACATACATTTCAAAGTTCATCTTTCATTATACATACATGGGCCTTGCTAACTGTAATGAGGTTGATAAAGAAGCCACTTGAAAGAGCCAGAGATCATTAAGTTCATTTTTAAAATTGCTTATTGAATTCCAGTTACTGATGAGAATTCCTGGGCTTTCCTTCCCCCTGTCTTTTATTCTTCTTTTTCTTACTTGTACCTGGGGTATCTTGCTCTATAGACATTATTTCTTTCCCTAGATAGCAAAAACATTTGATATTTATAGTATTTTTACCTTAATTCCAGAGCCCAGATGTAATTGATTTGTGTATAACTACACACCAGAACTGAAATTCATAGAGTGACTACTAGAGTAATCCCAGAGTACCTGAAGACTACAATACTCTATAATGGAAAAATAATAATCTTAGAAATATAGTCATTATGGTGGGATTTGAAGAGAAATGAAGTCCCTCTGGTTCATCCTATGAATTGATTCTGATGGATATCACTTAATCTATTTCAGGCTTTCAATTTGCTTTACAATTATCACTTTATTTTTCTTTTCATTTTTTGAAATACAATATAAACATGCACTTATTTATATGTGTTTGAGTATTTGTTACCAACATCATGACATCTGGGTTGTTAGTTCCAACATGCAAGTCCTATTCTGTAGTATATTTATTCTAAAACACATCACCCAGTCATAAAGTGTAACTGCAGTAGAATCAGTTGCTTTCATATGCCTTTTGTACATTGATGTTCATACCACTAAGACTAATAGAAAGCTTAAAGTTCACAAACATTGTAAGGGTTTTTTCTTCCTTACAAGGGGATATAAGGCCATTAAGAAAGACATGAGTTTGTTATGACAAAAAAAAAAAAAAAACCAACCCTCATTTCACAGAATTACCCTCACTGTCCTGCTAGAAATCAGAACATCCAAATATGGTTCTTAATCTTTTTAAAAAAAAATAAACACTTTCACCTTTGCATCAGTTGAATGCTTCCTAAGTGGCTACAGTCTGCCAGATGTATGGCTTGCCAATCTGGTCACTGCTCTTTTAATTTTTTTTTTTTTGAATACTGAAAAAAAAAAAAAAAGAACTACATTAGCTGCTAAGGAGGAGCCCGTTCTGTGCCATTGATTAATTGGCATTGATAAATAAGCCACTTTAGTATTACAAGAAAATGGCATAACAGATTGATGTCAACTCAAGCTCTCTAGGAATAAAGCTGAAGAGAACTCAGCACACCATCTGGAAGAGACAATGAAAGGTGGCAAATTTCATGCAATGGGGAAAAGGGGAGGGTGCTTTTCAGATGCCACATATCTGAACTGACACTTTGATATGTTCAAGTGCAATCTCCCCTGTCAAAATATTTCTTTCTCTAGCTGTACTCAGTCTAATGCAATCAGACCGCAATGTGGAAGGCTGCCATATCCTCTTAGGTGAGATTTGTCTTGGAGTAACAAGCCGCTCAGCTTCCAAATTATAGTGCCACCATTTAAATTATAAAAAGAAAACCAAAAACATCCAGTAGCAGCTTCTGTTAAAATTTACAACCTGCTATGCCATCGTTAATAATTTGAAAATTCAATGTAAAACACTCAAGTTTTTTTAATCATAGTAAGATCTTATAAATGAATGGGTTTATGTTATTTTAAATTTATAAAACATATAAATATATAATCAGTTATTTTATCCACTTCATATTAATCTATCTTCCAATTAGAAACTTCTAATAAGAACAAGTTTATGGACTAATTGTCTTGATTTATTAATGGAGAAACTACCTTCTTGAGATGAGGGATTATACAGATAGAATCATGACAACTTGATCAGATCAATAATACTGTACATATTATATTTACCAGTGCTTTCTGTTCTTTAACAAATGCTTTACTTAATGTAACCAGAGAAATTTGTCTGCTTTGAATATGATCCAAATAAGGTGTGCAGAATTTTAATGTCTTTGGCCAAACATCTTATTAAATTGAGGTCAAAGTTTGTTACTTGGAAATTTAAGATCAATATGATGATAATTTACATTTTAATTGGTAGCATATAAAATTTATTGATGTAAAAATGTTTATGGCTTCATAATCACAAATATTTTTCCTATTCATTCACAGAATTCTGATCTCATTCCTAGTAGACTCATTCATATTGGTCAACTTTTGACCTTTAGTGCTTATATAATATCTTTGAGTATTTTTAAATAGTGGTTTCAGTCTGCTGACCCACAACATATGAAATCACATATACATATTAAATTAAAACATGATAAAATAAAATGACTCTAATCTACACACTGCATCCATTTTCTTTGGGGAGATTTAAATGGAAAATATAAATAATCATCGATAGATTCACCAATGTAATGCAATTACTCTACTGATTTATTTTAGACAATATGTCAAATACCTAAAAGGAATGATTGCAAATGTTGAAAATACTCTAGTAAAAAAAATTACCAAGGGGAAAATCCCACACCAAAGCAAGTCATAGGAAAAAAACACACAGTTTATACTGGAATTTTTTATAGTTCTCTGGATAGAAACAGTGTTATTATCAGTGTCTGAGATAGAAGCTGATATTAATAACCAGATAAAATTAGACAATGTAGATATTATCCATACTACATATTTCTTAATTAAAGTATGGGTAAGTCAGTAAAATCTTAGAACTGCTCACATATATATCCTATACAACTTAAGATAATTTTGCTGATGTTGTTACCCATTTATACACAACTAGGTAAAAAATATATAGATGGACATAAAACCTGTCTGTATTTGGTGACATGAATAGTGAAAGGCTGGAATTTTTTAATTTATCCTGTAATGAATATAAAGACTTGAAAATTTAGTGTTTAAACAAGGGATTATTCAAATTTACTGTGGACTGGTCAACTCATGCTTTTTTTTTTTTAAATTAAATCACTTTATTGGGGTATTACTGACATATAAAAAGGTATACATATTTAATGTATGCTATTTGATGAGTTTGGAGATCATTATACACTGATCTCCATTTGATGAGTTTGAATTTGGAGATCATTATACACTGGCAAAACCATCAATACAATCTTTGCTGTAAACATAACCAGCACCTCCATCAATTTCATTCTTATTAATTATTTTTATTCCTCAATAATCATATTAATAATTTGAGATAAGAACACTTCACACAGATCTATCCTCTTAGCAACTTTTCAAGTGTATAATACAGTGTTATTAAGCATTAGCTCTATGCTCTACAGTATATCTCTAGGATTTTTCATCTTGCATAACTAAAATTTTGTACCCTTTGACTAATATCTTCTTGTTTCCCTGTTGCCGTAGCTCCTAGATCCTGGCAACCACTATTCTATTCCCTGCTTGTATGAGTTTCACTATTTTAGGTTTCTGTATAAGTGAGATCATGTAGTTTTGTCCTTCTGTGTCTAGCTTGTTTTGCTTAGAAAATTGTCCTCCAGGTTCATCCATGTTGTCTCAAATGGCAAGATTGCTTTCTTTTTAAAGGCTGAATGATATTTCACTTCTCACATTTTCTTTATCCGCTCATCTATCAAGAGTCTTAGGTTGTTTTGATGTCTTGACTATTGTGAATAATGCTGCAACAAACATGGGAGTGCAAGTATTTCTATGAGATCTTGATTTCAATTCATTTGGATATATGTCCAGAAGTGGGATTGCTGGATCATGTGGTAGTTCTATTTCTAATTTATTGAGGAACCTCTGTACTGTTTGCCATAGAAACTGTACTAATCTGTGTTCCTGCCAACAGTGTGCAAGGGCTCTCTCCACATCCTTGTAAAGAACACTTGTTATCTTTTATTATTTTGATAACAGCTATCTTAGAACATGCGAGATAATATTTCATTGTGGTTTTTGATTTACATTTTCTTGATGATTAGTGATGTTAAGCACTTTTTTATATACTGGTTGATGATTTTTTGTCATCTTTGTAGAATATTTATTCAATTTCTTTGCCCATTTTTAAATTGGGTTATTTGTTGTTGTTAAATTATATGAATCTCTTATGGATCTTGGATATTAACCCTTTATCAGATATACGGTTTATAAGTAATTTCTTTCATAGTTCACCCTTTTATTTTCTTGATTCTTTCTTTTGCTGTGCAGAAGCTTTTAAATTTGTTGTCTCATCTGTTGTTGTTTTCTTTTGTTGCCTCTTATTTGAGAATTATTATCCAAGAAATCATTGCCAAAAACAATGTCAAGAAACTTTTTTCCCTATATTTTCTTGGAGTTTTATGGTTTCAGATCTTATGTTTTTGATGTGCTCTATTGATGTGGCCCCTGTTTTAAGAGCGATTTTTGACACGGGAGTTTGTCTAAAGAGAGGATCTGAGATGGTTTAGGCACCTGATACCTGGTCTTCAGAAGAATTTAAAAAGTGCAGTATTTATTTTTGAGGGAGAAAATCCAGGGAGAAGAAAGTATCTTCAAATATATACAGTTTGTCATATGCAAAAGGGAAGGGAAAGTTCTTTGAACATTCCATAAGGGTGGAAGTTGTAGAGAAACAGAGTTTGCTAGTAATAGGAGGGAGTTAATTAATTAATTTCTGTTTAACTGCCTGAACCTAATATGGCCTACTGTGAAAGGGGCAAATTCCTGATCACTGAAGATGGTTGTAAAAAGGTGAGATAGCCTCTTGTTAGGCAATCTGTGGGCTAACTGAATGACGTCTCCTGCCAAACCTAGAATCTGTTCCCCTAAAAATGCTATGACCATCTGTATATTTGTCATAAACAATGAAAAATATAGATTTTTAGATTTTGCTCACATCCTTGCTACACTGTGATAGCATTATGAAATCCCAAGTTTTTCTGCTCCCTACTGTTTGAATACTTTAATTTCATTAATTATCTGGAAATAAATGTAATTGCTAATAATTTCCTGGAAATACAATTACATTTTTATATATGATTTCAAGAAAACACTCAAATCCCCATTGCCAGTTTTCGTAATAGTTAGGTGATAGTTTAAAAGCAAACATTCATGTCCTATACTTGTTCTTACTCTACCTCCATGGAAGAACAATTAAGACTTTAATTTGCTGAGAGCATCAAATCAGGATTTTGTGATAAACAATTGAGCAAGATTAAGGTATCTGACTATGGCCACAAAGCTATCAAGGTGGACATTTTAATCTAAAGTTTGGATTTTAGAACCTCTGATTAGATGATTTTGCTGCTTCCCCATTTTATTTCTTTGTGTATTACTTTGCCTCTTAATGTGTAACAATGTTTTCCATTTAACTTGATTTTCCTCCCCTGAAAAGCTTGTTATTCAATCCCTTTAGGATTAGAGTTCTGGCAGATAAAAACATTTTCAGCTTTCACTTGTTTTTTGTATTTGTATATTAGCATAATTTTCTATTTCATATCTCTTTATGTTTGAAGGGATGTGCCACATTATCATTATAAAAACCTCCTGATAAAGTTGAATTGTGTTTTAAAGTGGAGTGAAAACCTGAGGTTATGAATAAAAGGAAGCCTCCTCAGCAAATACTTTGGAGCTCAACCAGATAGCTTGAAAATAACAAGTAGCAGAGGGACAGGAAGAGACTTTTAGGATATCTTACTAGTTAAGGTGAAGACAATGGAAACTGCCTTCAGAAGTAGCTTTGGGAACCTGACTGAGGTAGAAATAACTTTCTTGATATTTTGGATGGTGATTTACCCCTTACAAAACACTTTGATGTAAATTGTAACGTAACTGTGTCAGAAATGTAGAACATTTTTGTCATATTCCTATATACATGTAAAGAAATTAAATCTCTAAGAAGTTAAGTAATTTATAAAGACCATTAATTAATAAGTTCTTAAACTGATAACGCACTTGAAGCCCAGACCCCAAATTCAATTTTCTTTGCATTATTCTTCTAATGAAGATTTTTGTGGCTGGGCGGTGGGGGGAGGGGGGGCGGGATTTTGCTTCGCACTCTATACAAGACTGAAGTGTTACATTTTGGCTTCTTTAAGCCATTATATTTCACATGAATTATGGGAAAACTATAGGGGAAAAACTGCAAATGTAACAGTCTTGATTATAGTTGTATTATTTACCATTGAAATTATTAAAAACCCCTTGCTTAAAATTTTCTTAAAAAGAAGATTGAAGCGTTTACCAAATTTTAAAAGAAAAATAAAGAGAAAAGTAGAAAAATAAGCTAAATTAATTTTACTCTAGTTGATTGAAAGATTTGTTCAAATAAATAAATGAATGCCATGATTAGTTGTATTTGTGCAGAAAGGATAAAACCTATAAGGAGAATAAACAGTATATATAATGCTGGATGGTATCTAATTAATTTTTATCATATACTTTTGTGAGAACTAATATGTATGAAGTGTGAATAAACATAAGGAAAATATCCACACCATGGACCATTTCCCTTTTCCAGAATAAACCTTGGCAGGCCATGTTATCCATGTAATTGCCATTTCCTGATGAAAACAGAGGTTTCTTCGAAGACATTTAACAAGAGCCAAATTTTTAATGCTTCTTCTGGCACCTACCTATGGTATCTAGGCACTTTGCCATTTCAATCTGAAATAATGAAAGATGTAAGGAAAAGATCTTCTTTTTTAAGTTGCAGGCCTCTGTAGGTATAAGCACATCGGGAGTCCAGACAAATGATTCATAACTGGTTGAAGATCAAAGTGAAAAGGTTTGCAACTTGTTTTGTTTTTTTTTGTCTATTTAGAATGAGTGAATTTTTTTCTTGATTCTTAGTGTGAAATCATTCCTTCAAAAGCTCTCCATAATCTAATGCTCAATTATCTTTGATTTTCTGTAAAATTAGATGAAAATATTGGAGGAACAGAAAAGTGAAGTTAATTTTGGAAGATTAAATCATTGAAATAAGGTATCTTGGTAAGCTTCCCTAGTTTTGTTGATATCCACATCCTAACTGTTTCTAAAGTAGATGAAGAAAAATAAATCAATTTCTTAAATTTGGGAAAATTGGCAGTCTTTTGTGAAAATTTTTTAAGTATTAGTGAATGAAAATAAACCCCAGTGATTAGTTTACTTGCTGGTATTAGTTCTATGCATAATCTCATTTAAAGACTCTATAGTAAATTCATCATTCCCTTTTAATTGCTAGGATGTCACTGCTTACAGGCTTTTGAGACTCCAGAGTCTTTATCATGCTCACCTTTAGTGACAAATTTTTATATAACGATTCCTCACCTTAGATAATTAGGTAAGTAGATAGATAAAAAGATAACCTAAATGAGTGTGCATAATTCATATTATTAAGACATAAGATTTGCAGAATAAGTTCAGCAAACTGTATGCACTAAGAGCTATGTGCATTTGTATGTTACATGTTTTCTGTTTAAGTATTTAAAAACAGTAATTATCCTAAAGATGGTATGTGCTTGATGATTTGTGCGATGGTGTTCAATAATGAGCTTAGCAATTTAAACCAAAAGATATTTTACCTCAATTGCCTTTGAAAGGCAATAAGCTGGATTTTGAATTTAAATTTTGCTTATCTTAGAACATAAAATCCATTGGAAATCAATTAAGTAAGTTAGTAGAAACTGCATGTTTTATTTTGGATAAAGTATTTTTCGTCTCCTATCTACATTCAGACTTCTTTTTATGTTGTAACCCATATTGGTATGTATTCATTCTGTGGGCTCTATCACACTGTATTTGGGCTTTGGCCAAGCATTATAATCTTCCTCCAGCCATAATCTTAACTTCTTTCTCTACCTTCCATATCATATTAATGAGCTACTGTCCAACCACTGGCTTCAGCCAGGCATATGGTACTCACTTGTCAGCTCTTTTTCTTTTATCCCCACATGAAATCGAACACTATATCCCATTAATTTACTTTATACATTTAACAGGAAGCTCTCCCCTCCTTTCCCTTCCATTCCACTCGTTATTTCTTAGATTCTCATTATTTATCACCTGGATAATCATAACAATCCTAAACGTACCTCCTTGTTTTTGGTCTTAACACTTTCTTACACAGACCAAAGAGAGCTCTCTCATTTTAGTGTCACTTGAGTGTGACACTCATCTGCTCCAGTATGATTACCTCCTTTACCTTCACTGTAAAATACAAAGTTGAGCTTGATTGACTGGCCCTCTGCTATCTCTCTGGTCACTTTTCTTTCCACACTCTGACCCCACTCTGAGGTGTCCCAAATGGAACAGGCCATGGCATAATTTAACTGTGCGTTTTGCATATGTATGTGGCTCCTTACACTCAGGGCACCTTGCTGTCCTTTGCACACTATCCCCAGTCTTTTCTCAGCTCTAAATATAATCCACCCAGACTCCACTGAGGCATCACTTTTTATTTGAAAAGATGATTCCTGAGCTCCTCTTTCACCTTTTTTTTTCCCTTTGAGTTAGTTGATCTCATCACATGTTTCTATTGGAATTTCTGCTTCCCTCTTTCCTAATTGATCATCCTATATGATGATTAGTGATGTTTTCCTCATTATGCATTGCACATCAGATTATGTGTTTGTAACTAAAACACTGTACATTATACACCTCTTTTTCACACAAATGTACATATATTCTCTCTCTCCCTCCCTCTCTTTCCACCTTTCCATGAATTCATGCTGGTATCTCCAATTCCAAACCAACAGACAGGTTATTCTACTTTTCTCCTTGGGCATTTTGTCAATATTGTTCACTCCAGAGATTCTAGTCTTTTAAGATACATATTACAGACTTACCAGAAAACCTCACTTGCACATACAATTTGGCTTAGTTGATACAATTAGTTGAAATGTATTGTCTAGACAGTTCTAAACTTTACAGGAAAAAAATGAACGATTTGAAAGCTTTTGTGCATATGGCAATTTGCCATTGTATATATCACCATCTGGTTGGTTGTCTAGATTCGTATTTATTTGTCCAGATGTCTGGTGCTAGATAGAGAGATTCATTGCCACTGTACCATAACACCTAGGTGGGGTGTATTGGGGTCTTTGCTTGATATTCTCATTAGCTACCATCTCACACACATGATAGGCTCTGAAGAATGAAAATTCCATTTTCTGCTTCTTCCTCCTTCCAGTATTGTAATTCTGGGCAGTGCTATGAATACGATAGCCTCATAAAAATGTTCTTGCTGAATGAATGTGTGAATTAAGGTATCCATTGAAGATCATGAAGGCTCATTAGTCTATTGAAAATATGTGACTTTAATTATAAATTATTTCCTTTCCTCTGCTATATTGTAATTGAACATACATCATAACTAAAGGTGCACACACAGATGAGTTTTCTTTTTTTTTTTTTCAACGTTTTTATTTTTATTTTTGGGACAGAGAGAAACAGAGCATGAACGGGGGAGGGGCAGAGAGAGAGGGAGACACAGAATCGGAAACAGGCTCCAGGCTCTGAGCCATCATCAGCCCAGAGCCCGACGCGGGGCTCGAACTCCCGGACCGCGAGATCGTGACCTGGCTGAAGCCGGACGCTTAACCGACTGCGCCACCCAGGCGCCCCAACAGATGAGTTTTCTGAGGTGGCCTCACCACTTTATCATGTTTAGATCCTCTAGGTTAGGTTTAGTGTTTGGAAATCGTCCACAGATATTTACCCTGGTTTTGTTGTCTTCTTCCAAATTGCATGTCACAAGTTTTTTAGATGATTGCCTATGCTTCTTGCTTTTAAGTAAATAGGAATGTTAACCAACACTGATTTATTTAAAATATGGGGATTTCTATGGGGCGCATGGGTGGCTCAGTCAGTTGAGTGCCGACTTCAGCTCAGGTCAGGATCTCACGGTTCGTGGGTTTGAGCCCTGTGTTGGGCTCTGTGCTACAGCTCAGTCTGGACCCTGCTTTGGATTCTGTGTCTCCCTCTCGCTTTGCTCCTCCCCCACTCACGCTCTGTGTCTCTCTCTCAAAAATAAATAAACATTAAAAAAATTAAATATGGGGATTTCTGCTTTTATATTTAAGCAACCAACAGAATGAGCTTCACATAAATTAAAGAGGTGATGTGAAAGGGAATGTTTTTTATTGTTTGGTAGAATATTAAAACAAGTTAGGGATATCTGTTTCTCTTTTGTGTAATCTTTTCTTTTGGGTAACATGATCCAAACAGTGTGACATGCCCTTTAAGCTCAGCTTGATTGGCAGAAAGCCACAAATTCTCCTTGTCTCTGACAGCACAATGCCAACCATACTGTCTCATCACTACAAATCTCATTATTATTTATGCTATGTGAGTGTGCATTGATTTTCATTCAGAGTAAATTCCCATAAGATTTATATATATATATACTGGAGAGTAATCTACTGAGTTTTATTTAAACTCTCTCTCTTGTCCACAAACTTTAATTATATAAGAATCCAAGTTGATAAAAAACAATTTTTTTATAGCTAAAGGCAAGGAAATAGTTTTCCCTGCATAGCACCATTGAAAGACTTGATTACTTGTCATGTATTTCTTTATTTTCATTTTATGGTTTTCTGCAGCTTCTGGATGCTCAATTAATGATCATTGGTTATGAGGAAAAAAATAGTAAGATAAAACTATTATTTTTAAGGGATTGGTTCACAATATATAAAGTGACTTTTCAAATTAACCATTGATTGTCTATAAGCTGAGAGAAATATTGAGATAGACATGTATTTAGCAAAACTTAGTTCAATGGTGATTAACTTCTGATGGTACAGAGATCATCGTATATTCCCTTTTCTCAGCAAGAAAGACAGTCACTACTTTCTCAAGTTTTGAGCCAGCTATTCAAGTTGATAATGCTACTACTTGCTGTTTGTAATCTTCATTTTGCTATATGAAAATATATTCTTAGAAGCCATTTCCAGTTTCCATGTGGAAACTAGTTTCCCTCATACTTATGGAGATCCCAAAGTGACTTAAAGGAAGTGTGTGAGATTCCTGTCATTCCTGCATGTGTCTGAGCCCTGATAGGACTGATAGGAATTCCAACCTCTCTGATCTTACAAACTTGATTTTTCTGAATTAAACTTTTTTGGTGTTCCATTCACTTTTTTTAGTATGGGTGTAATCCAATAAAATTTATGAAATAAAGTAGATAATAAAAATAGGTTTACGTTCTACACAACATAGATTGTTGTGGTATATTGCAAAATACTAGTAGTTAGATTGATACAAAGAAGTAGTATGAAGTTACAGCTGTCATTCAGCAAATGTTTATCAGTGATTATGTTTTTCATTGGTGAAATTTCAATAAATTTAATAAATTTTCTTAAAATGACATAATTATGTTTCCTTCAGTAGAGAATAATTTTTCCTTTGACTCCGATAAAGTCCTTGGACTGTATTAATCTTCCATTCCTGTGTAACAAATTACCATATACTTAATGGCTCAAACAACATACATTTATTATGTCAGTTCCTGTGGGTTAGAAGTACAGGCACAGCATGTCTGTTCAGAGTCTCATAAGGCTGAAATAAAGATACCAGCTAGTGTTGAATTCTCATCTGGAGATTGCTATCCTCTTCCAAACTCATTAAGGTTGTTGGAAGAATTCAAGTTCTTACAGCTGCAGGAACAAGATCCTTGTTTTCTCGGGGCCATCAGCCTACCGTTGATTTCAGAACCTGCAGACTACCATCAAGTCCTAGCCAAGTAGCTTCCTCCATAGGCAGTTGATAACATGGCTGTCTCTTTGGACCCAGGCCAGCTTTGAACTGCTCTGACTTGTAGGGGTTCACCTAATTAGGTGAGGCCCACCCCAAATAATCTCCCCTTTTGTTAATTCAAAGTCAACTGCATAGAGATATTAGTTACATCTGCAAAATCTCTTTGTCAGCAGCAAAAATAACATAATTATGAGAGTGAAGTTATAGTTACATGATTATGCACATTCAGGGGGTTCCACCATGGGGCAGAATTTTGGGGGCCGTCTTATTAAGGACCATGTAACTTTGGGAATAGTTTGAAACTAGAAAGAAAGAAATAGGAGGAAGTAAGAGAGGGGGTAATAGAAAGAGAAAAGTATCTTATAGGAAAATATTCAATGTAAAATTCTCAGCGTGGTGAAATGCATATGGATTGATTCATTCAATCTCTTTTATAGAGCTATACATTAAATACATTGTTTTAAGTAAGTCCTAATTACATATACAGGGTAGCTATTTTCTTTTTTTTTTTTTTTAATTTTTTTTTCAACGTTTATTTATTTTTGGGACAGAGAGAGACAGAGCATGAACGGGCAAGGGGCAGAGAGAGAGGGAGACACAGAATCTGAAACAGGCTCCAGGCTCTGAGCCATCAGCCCAGAGCCCGATGCGGGGCTCGAACTCACGGACCGCGAGATTGTGACCTGGCTGAAGTCGGAGGCTTAACCGACTGCGCCACCCAGGCGCCCCGACAGGGTAGCTATTTTCATATCATGTGACAAAATACTATAGTGACTTTTGTTTGCTTTTTATTTGTCACATTGGGAATGTTCTTAGTTTTGGCTGACAATGCAGTATTCCATAGTTCAATATATCATGAATAGTGATGATAGAATGAATCTTTTCAGATTACATCCAAATACTCTATTTCAACCTCATGTAAATGTTAGCAGTGAAGAAATTACATCTCCAAAAGATGAGAAATTATTTTGTTTTTAAAAATATACTGAGTTGTATAGACTTATAAGTTAACATATTCTTAAAATAACTAGTAACAAAAATTACTTCAATTTCTTAAGTTTGTCACTTCCGGTGGTACTTGGAATTAGTAATAGAACTATTACATTTTTTCCCAAAAATTAAAGCTGTAAAAAATGTGTGAATAAATAAGTTTTTACATGTTAAAATCCTATGAGGGAAAGAGGAACAGAAAAGTTTTGCATGACTTCTGAAAGATACCTACAGTAAGTGAAATGACATCTAATAAATCTAATAAAAATGATTCAGAAAAATTGAATTTTGATTGACTTTGATTAGTGTAATTAGTGCAGAATTCTTTTCAACATGACAAAGAACAAGGGCAATATAACCCAAATTCTTACAATTTAAAATGCAAATGCAAAATATTGTTTCAAATATCAAAAGGCTTGTTCTTCTGGTAAACTCCTTTGTATCATTTTTCTACCCCATTTTTTACACCTTATACAAATTCCCATTAAAATAAGGTAGTAACACTAAATCCATTACTTCTTTGTTTTTTAAGCCTTATTAAACTGCATGTTGTTTGGCTGCCATTGTGTGTGTGTATGTGTGTGTGTGTGTGTGTGTGTGTGTGCGCGCCTGTGAGGGGAGGTTAATTGTTTACTTAGAGCTGTTGCCAGGATATAGTCAAGAGGTGTTTAATAACCCCACCTTTTTGTTTTGTGTTGGCTTGTTTTTGTGGGTGTGGAGGGTAAAAGAGTAAGCAGAAGAGTAATACACAGGTCTCTCTTTTCCTATTTTTGCTTAGCTGGAAACAGAAGTTAATTTAGTTTCATTTTTGTTTACACCAGCAAACTTGGCTTTATTATATCCACCGCCCACCTGAAATAAATATAACATAGCTCTGGTGATCCCACCCAAGTTGTTTCTAGGTGTCAAACTCATTATCCTAATGAAAATTCCTTTATTTGATAACTATAGAATATAGTTTGGAATATGAAGTCACAGTATGTTGATTTGGCTTCACTTAAGAGATTTAACTTCAACTTTACACACCTTTGAATAATGAAGTTCATATAGGTGAGAAGAGGAGAAAAATCGGCTATCATTCTTGAACTGGTGTTTTAATTTGACATAAATTTATATTTAAATAATTCACACACATGTATGTACATATAAATATATTCCTCATATATATTGCTGTTTGTTTATTTTGTAAAAGTATGGCCCAATTATTGTAACTTTAGCCCTTTTTTTTTAAAATTTTTTTTTCAACGTTTATTTATTTTTGGGACAGAGAGAGACAGAGCATGAACAGGGGAGGGGCAGAGAGAGAGGGAGGCACAGAATCGGAAACAGGCTCCAGGCTCTGAGCCATCAGCCCCGAGCCTGATGCGGGGCTCAAACTCACGGACCACGAGATCATGACCTGGCTGAAGTCGGACGCTTAACCGACTGCACCACCCAGGCGCCCCATGTAACTTTAGCCCTTTAAGAGTGATTTTAAATTGGGGGCAGGGCTTAGGCACTGGGGGCAGGAGTTGGGAGAAAGCATATCAGAGGAATAAATAATGCCAAGAGTGAATCTAACTGTAAACTATGGACTTTAGGTGATAATGGTGGGCCATTGTAGGTCCATCAGTTATAACAGATGTACCACTCTGGTGGGAGAGGTTGATAATTGAGAAGGCCATGAATGAGGAGGGGCAAGAAGTACATGGGATATCTTTGTATTCTGCCCAATTTTGCTGTGAAACTAAAATTTCTCTTTAAAAAAGTCTACCTAAAAACAAACACAAAACAGAAAAGCATCTTTGCTTTGGATATTTTGAAGATACTACAAGAAATTTGACCATTTATTTATGCAACAATCATTGAACAAATATTCTTCAGTTATGTGCAAGGTCCTTCTGAACAAAATAGACATAGTATCTCCTCTGCTGGAGATTATAGTCTACTGTGGATTGCGTAGGGGTATCAAACACACAACTACTCAAGAAAATATACAATGTTAGAAAATATTAATCACAACTATGAAAGTGAACTGAAGGATTTTACTAAAGAGGAAAATGCAAATTAGGTAGGAACATCAAGCAAGATTTAGAAGTGACATTTAAGCTGGGCCTAGAAGGGGAAAAAGTGGAAATATGAGGGTAAGAAAAAGCCAAGAGAATATGGTGTTCATGAAAGCCAGGAGACTATATAGCATATCAAGAAGAATGTGTTTGTATTATATATTGCTAAAAATAGTTTATAGGAGTTGAAAGTATCCAGTGAATTTGACAATGAGGAAATCATTGCTGACTTCAGCAAGAGCAGAGTTAGAGCTAAAACCAGACTGCAATGAGTTGATTTTTTAATTTTTTTTCCAATATGTTAAGTATTTTTAAAATTATAATCCGTAGGGGTGCCTGGGTGTTTCAGTCAGTTAAGCATCCAACTTTGGGTCAGGTCATAATTTCATGGTTTGTAGGTTTGAGCCCCAAGTTGCGCTCTCTGCTGTCAGCACAGAGCCCACTTTAGATCCTCTGCCCACCCCCCTCTCTCTCTGCCCCTCCCCTGCTCACGCTCATGTGCACGTGCTCTCTCAAAATATAAACGTTAAAAAGTGATTAAAAGAACTTAAGAATTTGTAACCTTTGTAATGTTTTAAAAATGTGAATGGGAGGTTTACTGAAGCAGAATGTATGGATGGTAATTATGTAGAAATGTTGAAAATGTTTCCTAGTGGTTTTGACCATTAACTTACACCTCCCATTCCTGGTTGTGAATGTCCCTGTTGATAAAGAATTAATGTTAATAGCAACGAAAGGTCATAGTTTAGTCATTCAGAACTGCAGTAATATAAAAATAGTGAAACCACTGCACACATGAAAATCCCACAAAACAGTTCACTTAAGCACTAAAGAAACATTTCTTTTATATGATAATTTTTTAAGGCTGTTATCACAAGTATTTGTTTACTTAATTTACTAACATATTTATCAGAGGCTTATTTGTTCTGGACACTAGATATGAGTACCGTTGATGTGGCTACTGTGAACGAGAGAGTTAAGCTATCCTTATCTTCACAATTTGTATGTCATATAGTATTTTTACAGATATTAAAAGATAGACAACCTTTTTTGAAGGAGTCCACGTAATAGATCAAGCATAAGTGAGGTATAATTAAATGTTGATGCTGGGAGGAGGGTCATGGATTACTTAGGAATAGTAGCAATGAGTCTCTCCTGTTGAGGAGGGAAAACTAAGGAAGTAGGGGACTTTAGAAGAAAATTTAATAATAAATTATTTTTTCAGGAATATTTTTAATGGTTCTTTGCATTTTGACAGCTACAGATTGTTTTTCCTTCTTTGTTCAACAAGTATGAATGGATACTGGGAGAGCGCCTTTACGTGAGAAAGTTAAATGATAGAGTCTGTGTGTCTGTGTGTCTTTGGTATAAATGAAGCTGTTGAAAGAGACTGTTTTCACCTTTCTGAGGCTCACTGAGATGCTTGTATTCTAAAACCTGACTGTGCTACATTATTAAGTGGCTGACCTCTTATCCATATCTATGATTTTATATTGTTTTTGTGGATTTGCCAAAAGGCAAACATAATATTTTTTTTGGCAAATTTTAACCAAAGATAGTCTTGTTATAAAAGGAATGGCTTACGTATCAACTGAAGTTACATATTCGTTTTATGCTTAGTAGTTATCTGAGTCTCTTGAGTACATGCTCCTTTATATCAATTCAAACAGCTGACACCTGATTTGCTGTTACAGATCTATGGTCCCCCTGACCCCATCAACTCAAAGAAGTTCCATTTTTATGCCCAAGTGTATATATTAACAAAATTGAAAGTGCCACTCAAAAATGGCTCCTATTTCCTGATCCATGGTTCAATCAGAACATGAGGTATAATTGTTCCTTCTGTTATTAACAAGTAAAGAGATAATGTTGGAGTCTACTACAAACTAGATTCAGGATTGGATCATTAATATTTTTTCAAAACAATTGTATGAAATACTTTTTTTTTTTTTTAGTATCACATCCTTTGCTGGAAACAAGATCTGCAAAATCAGCAAAAATAAACATGATCCTTGTCTTCATGGAGCTTATATCATAGTGGGGAGTGAAATATGAATTGACCAATCAAACCAATAACAATAGAGTAAATACAGAGGTAGAGTACCTAATTAGGGGATCTGACCTGATAAAGGAGGTCAGAAAGGCTTTTCCCCACAAATTACTATTTGCACAGTGAAGGATAAGAAAGCGCTAATTGGATTTGATGGCAGGGGGGCAGGGATGGGGAGAAACACCTTTCAAAGAAGGAAAAGTGTGTGCAAAAACCTTTTGGCAAAAGGGGTTGATCATTGTTCACACATTCTTTGTTGCTGTCTCAAACAGGGCAGGGGCAAGAGATATACTAGGGAATTTGGAAGGCACATTGTATTTTCCCAGGAAAAGAGATCTAGGGAACAGTATATCCCTATTTATTATTCTCTGCTGAAGTATCTCTGGGTTAACTGAACACAGCCAAATTTCTAGTTTTTATAACTAGAGCAAACCATTGCTAGATATTCAGAATGGTGTTCAAAAAGTTTTTCTTTGTGTATGTTTGTGTCTACTTGGCAGTGTGTTGTTTAGACTTAATTTGTCTTCCAGCCTCCTGTGACATTGAAGAATTTTTAGCAAATATGAAATATAGTAGGCAAAAAGGACTCAGTGAATGTATGTTTTTATATAGTCAAAAATACTGATCCAATTATAAAAGGAGAAAAATATTTTACCGTAGTTCTCATTGTTTGAGGACTTTACATTGCGGTGACTAAATTCTGTTTTGATAAGCAAGTTTCTTATTCTTTGAAATGTTACAAAAGTGATTTATTATCCAAAATTAACACTATTTTCTTAAGGTAGTATAATAGCTGAAATAAATTTTCTACTTCTTTTATTATGGAAGGTTCCTTCACCTCTGGCAATGCTGATGAAAAATCCATTTTGTTTTTTTGCAAGTGGATAAAAAAATATATTTTTCATTCCTGAATTAAATATTGTATAAAAATAAAAGTTTATTTTTGAAGTTATAAAACAATCACTTTATAATAAAAGTCTATTCTCGGTGCGCCTGGATGACTTAGCTGGTTGAACATCTGACTTTAGTTCAGGTCATGATCTTGTGGCTCGTGGGTTCGAGCACCATGTCAGGCTCTGTGCTGACAGCTCTGAGCCTGGAGACTGCTTCAGATTCTGTGTCTCCCTCTCTCTGTGTCCCTCCCCCACTTATGCTCTGTCTCTCTCTCTCTCTCTCTCTCTCTCTCAAAAGTGAATACACATTTAAAAAATTTTTAATACAAGGCTATCCTCACTGACACAACTAAAGGCTTTCTACTGGCTTCTATTTTGTTCCTAAGAATGTTTCATATTATCAGTTTAGATACACACCCAATTTTCACTAAGGTATAGCCGTGAAGGATACATACTTTCAGGAATGGAAGACAAGGACAAAGGAGATATGTGATATAAGTGCCCATTGGCTCTTAATAGCTTCTAGGGAAGCTCAGTAAGTAGTGGAAGAATGCTGCAGGCAGGGCTAGTATGAATAATTTAATTAAATTGTTAACTTTTCCCCTCAAACATTGCTGTTAGAAATTTAACCAACAAAAGTGGATAAAGGTAATCAAAAGTGAGCTGTTTGGGATCAAAATGTATCTTAATCTCAAGCAGAAGGACTTGCTTAAGAAATATTCTTGATTTTATTGAAAAATATCTATTGAGGAATATTGAAGAATGCTATAATTTAGATCCTTTTGACATGCTTGTCCAGCAGTCTTATTGTGTGAACATGTGTGCATCAGAATTACAGTATGAAGGTGACATTCACCTCTTTATTGATTGCTATGGGAAGGTTTCATGAAAACCTTAGCCCGCCAGGTGTAGTTTATATGTATATACTTCTCAGAAATATAATAATGGTTAGAGGACAAAATAAGAAATAGTCTCAGCTCACCACTGACTGTTTAAAGTCCTAATTTCTTTGAGTCTCATTCTTTTTGTTTTTAACTTTCGAGTGTTGGGTTATACAGTCTCTAAACTGACACTTCATGATTTTGTGATTGTACTAAATCTCCCTTTCTTCCTTAAAATCATAAAATAATACTATTTTATAACATTTTTGATATCACAAAAAGGAATGGGTTCTGGCAGGAATCACACGGTGTGCTTTTTTCACTCCATGGGGAGAACATGTGTATGTCTGTTTTAAATTGTTACTTTTGAGTAGCTAAAAAAAAGTGATATACAACATTGCAGAATAAAAGTTCATGGAGATATGATGAACTTTAAAAAAAGGTATCATGGTTTTAAAAATGATAAACATGGCTGTTTGGGGGAATTTTACATATTGGGTGTAAATTGAGAGATTTGTGTGGATCTCTCATCTCTTGGAGCCCCCTAAGCCTAGATTACCAGGGTAAATACCATAATACTAACTTATGCCAGCATGAGCCATTGGCATACTGTGCCAGATGGCTGGCAACCTTGAGCGAGATAGGAGTAGTGTATATTCCCTCTTGCCCATGTGAAATTCCTTATTTAACTAAAATGGAATGGCAGTATTTAGAATGATGATGAACATTGTTGAAGGTAATTAGCTGGTTAACTAACTCCAGGTTCACGTGGTATTAATTCGAGATGTTCTTTCACAGACTTAAATCTCTTCAGAACATGGCCTGACTTTGCCCTCTATATTCTTACTGGCTTACTACCTCAGTGTCCTTATAAATGAATAAGCAAACGTACAAAACAAAACGATGAATGCTGTAGCCAGGATATTTTACTCTTTGAAGGCCAGAGTTAGGATATTGTTTACAATTTTTTTTCATATATTATGGAGGATTCAATTGCCTCTGATTTTCTGGATAAGCCCTCCCAATAGAAAAGTTTAATTTGTGCTTCAGATGTTATTAATTAAAGACATGCAAAAATGAAATACTTACCAACTGAAACTCAAAGTAAGTCCTGTAATTATATACAACTTAAAAAAAAAGGTTTTATGCCAATATTTGTAAAGCAGTTCTTCTTAGCAATGCAGTTTGAGATCACAGCAAACAACTGTTTGATTTCTCTAATATTGATTTTGATAATAATCATGTCACATGATGTCACAGAGGCAAACTGATATAATTAAGCATTCAGTAAATTGAGTTATAAATTTTTTTCTTAGCCCATTTACAAAGAGATCTTAATCTTTTTGTATGTGTAGTCATGATACATATTGGCTCAAAATTCTGTCTTAGGTTATAAATGCATCAAATGGAGTCTACTTTTCTGGAGCATTTATTATATTCTAGGATCTAAGTGCCTTATGTATATTGTCTCATTCAGTCTTCACAAAAATACTAGTAGTATCATTTTATAGACTAAGATATGGAAGTGTAAGTATATTAAGAAAATTATCTAGGCTCAGCAACATGACAAGTGTCTTAAATTTAAAAGTAGTTCTTTATGATTCTGAAGCTTACGTTTTATTTTTTAGGTTTATTTTTGAGAGAGAGCAAGAGTGGGTACAGGTGCAGGCATGGGTGGGGGAGGGGCAGAGAGAGAGAGAGGGAGAGAGAGACTCCCAAGCAGGCTCCACGCTGTTAGCATGGACCCCAATGCAGGGTTCGATCTCAAGAACAAGGAGATCATGACCTGAGCGGAACCAGGAGTTGGATACTTAACCCACTGAGCCAACCAGGTACCCGCTGAAGCCCATTTTTTAATGGCTCTGTTAAACTACTCCCAAACCTAATTGATGTGTTGATAGCAACGTGGTTGTCACTGTGAGAATTGGAATAGTTCCTTCTTTTTCCTTTGGAAATTTATACTCGGATGTGTGTTGTCTGCTTAGCATTTCCGTGGCCACCCTCTATAGACATGTTTTACAATACCATCATATTATTCACATTTTGATTCAAATTAAATTGCCTGTTCTTTTATATGAGGATGGAGTTCTCTGTCTTATTTTCCTCCTGTATTCCTAATACAGGATACCTGACTCAATAAATATTTGTTGAATGAGTGAACACATTTAAGCTGAGTTTTAAAGGTTAGATAACAATTGGCCTTGCAAGAATGTCAAGGAGCTTTGATGAGTGGTGGCAGATGTTAGAGATGTATATTTTGAGTTTGGCTCTCTCAACTCCAGAGGGGGCTCCTTTGTCTTTAGATAAATTAAAATATAGATCTTGTCCTTTTCAGGCTATTGCATAATAGAGCTAGTATCCATTGCCTTTCTTTCTGTCAAAGTCAAGAGTCAGTGCAAATTATATTCTATCATCCAAAGTAAGAATACAACTATGCTTTAATTTTCCTCAAGCCATTGATTGCTAATTGTCTGATGTTACCTAACTCTTTAGTGTGTGTTCATTGTGCTATGGAACAGATGCTTCGATATGCAGTGTCTTAACATATACAGGAGAGGAGTGTTGCATGGCATGTTTAAAAGTAAAAGAAAGAAATCTGTGGTTACTTTTTAAAACGTAGAGGAGGTATAAGGTTATAATAGTGTGAACTCTTGCTTTCGTGCATTTGATTGGTTTACTTGTGTAAAAAACTAAATGATAGGACTTTTTGATAGCTGAGAATTTTATAAATGTTGTGGATCATATCTGAGTGAGCCCAGAAAATCATATAGTACGTGCGATCTGTTATATTGCAATAAGGAAAAATGAGAACCATTATGGTAGAGACAGCTTCATAGGAAGAATAGCAATAAATAGAAGTTTAACAGCCTTATTTGAGTTCCTATACAACCTACTTTTCACCTTTTTACATTCATTCAAATACCTAATTCTGAATGGAGATACTAATTCTCCTGAAGGGATAAATCTTTCATGGCTTCTTTGATTCATAACGTTAAAAACAATTAGATCAATTGTTTTTTAAGACTAGTTTAATGAATGCATTGGAAGATAAAAAATCAACCCACTCTCCTTATAGGATTGGCAATAGTACATGAAGAAATAACATACATCATTCTAAAGAAAATTATTACATTAATAGTAAATTAATGAAAATGTTCTCATGCATGAAATGAATAATATAAACAAATTCACTATTGGTACATCTTATAAATACTGAATTTTTACATCTCACGCACACAAACACACACACATATACACAAAATCTGAGGTAATAGGTAATAAACTTTTACTTATGGAGTCCTTGGATTCTGTTGTGAAAAGGATGAGTTGAATAATTTACATCAATAAAAAGGAGGAAAAGATATTATACATAAAGATTATCATAAAATAATATTCTCATTGCTTTATCTATTTGAGATCTATATATGATACAACTGTAACAGTCTTCCACAAATGAAGTGGAAACTTACAACACAAGTATTTTGACCATAACACCAGAGCAAATCTTTTTTTATTAACTGAGTTGAACTTTAAAATTATGTTATGACCAAAAATCAATAAAGAGAAACTGATTTAAGTTCATCCAAGTGTGAAGGGGTTTATTACTAGTGCTACATCACTCTAATGATGTTCTCTTAAAAATTTGTTTTTGTGATATATTGCATCTATTATTGCTAAAAGGATAAAACTGCAAAGCAACCTTGGACATTAATAAATCAATTTAAGAAAAGTAGGCAAATAGCCAAAGGAAAAGTAAAAAATCAGTATAGAGGTTTTAAATGTTAGGTAGTTATAATATATGCAAAGTATGCCATATCAAATTACTAATGAGGATTTCCTTCACAGGAATTTAAGTAACAAAGTATTGTCCTTATTAGTGACTTCACAGCATGCAGATAGGTAATACTTCTAAAGCTTGTTTTCCTTTATAACCTTCAAGGTAAAAAACAAAAACAAAAAAACTGCTATATATAAAAAGTAAAAAAAAAACAGAACAAAACCCTACTATATAAAAAAAAAGCAACTAATGTTCTGTGAGCTGAATTTCAGAAATTATTATTCCTCATGTTCTTAGTCCTATCCATAGTACAGGCTTTGTTAAAAATATTAAGAAATCATAACTCACTTTTTACATTTTGTAAAAAGTGCACCTTACACTACAGAGAGCTTATATGATGAAAAAATGGCAATTTTAGTCCTCGCTAAAATAATTCCCTTAGGCTTTTCATCCTTTATCTTTTCTCAGTAATTTTTTTTCCACGTATATATTTATTTACTCACTGTCTCCTAATGGATATTTGGACTGTGATATGTATACGTATATATATGTATATATATATCTTATAGAATGCTTAGGGTAAATGTGATTATTGATTTCACGTATCACATACAAATAGAAGATTGTTCAAATCCTAAGTATTCATCTCTGTGAATTTCCACAAACTAGGCACACTATCTAATCACCTCCCAAATCAGGTGAACAAAATATACAAATACTGCAAAGTCTTACTTGTCTTGCACCCACCACCACACTCCTCTTTTCCCCCAAAGTAACCATAACCTGACTTTAACACCAAATGTTAATTTTGCTTGTTTGAACAAAATATGGATTCATAAAATATGTATTCTTTTGTTTCTGGATTAATTCACTCAACAGTATATTTGTGAGATTCAATAGTTATTTCAGTAATTTCCCTTGGTGTATAGCTTCGTTTATGTGACCATGTCATAATTTATTTATTGATTGTACTGTTGCTGAACATGGAATGGTGGCCGATACAAACACGAGTAGAGCAATGAACATTTTGCATATGCTTTTTGGTGCACATATGTGGCATTTCTATTGGGATTAGATGTCAGAGTAGAATTCCTGAGTTACAGGTTTGCTCATCTTTAGTAGGAAAATGTCTTTGTTAAAGACTTTTCCAAAGTGGTGATATAAATTTACACTTCTACCAACAGTGCACAGGAATTCCAGTTGTTCTTATTGTACATTTTGGCCAACCCCTGATATCAACAGGTTTTGTTGTTGTTGTTGTTTTATTTGTTTATGTCGGGGGGTATGTTTATTTAATATCCACCATTTTGTGGATATGTAGTGATAGCTCATTGTGGTTTTAAAATCTATTTTCATAGTTATTAATGAAATTTAGAAATCTCTATGTACTTACTGGCCACTTGTATATCTTCTATGAAACATCACGATACACACACACACACACACACACACACACACACACACACACAATGAGGAATAAATAGATAAAGTAAGTCAGGTGAAAATAAGAATAGGAAAACCTAATTCAAAGCCAATGGCGAATTTACTATCAATGGCTACTCACTTTTAAAGGATGGGCTACAAATTTGTATTAAGCTTCCTAGAAGTCAGAAAGAAAGGAGAGATATACAATAAATTATTCATTTCATGTCTTTTCTTGGACTAAGTCCTATGAAAAATTTATTTCATGGATTTTTATAAAGGTGAAACTATAAACAACATTCTCAACAACATTCCTGAAACAAGCAAAATGGCAAGTTCAATTAATTAATTCTCTTAGTATTCTTCCATGCAAGTGCATGGAAGAACTATTACTTGCATTAAGTTTTGTATACATAGTTATGTAGGTCTGTAGACAGCCATTGGGATATGAGCATATGGACTTATGCAAAAAAGACTATATTCCTAAATATCATGTTATTACTATAAATATCAATTAGCAATCTTACAATAATGTACATAAGTACAGCAACCATATAAGACAATTTAGTCTATGTCTCTAATTATATTTTAAAACTGTGCTGACCAACAGAGTAGTCACTAACCACATGTAATTATTTAAGTTTAATTTAGTTAAAATTAGATAAAACTAAAAATTAGACATAATTCAATTGTCACTAGCCACAGGTAGCTTTTGTGACTATACTAGGCAGCACATAAATAAAACATTTCAATTATCACAGAGAGATCTATTGAATAATATTATTTTAAAGCTTTAAAAGAATGTTTCTTATAATTTACAAAAATGCTGTGTTAATTGGAACATTTAACTTAAACAATCTATTATCTGTTGGTACCAGATAAAATGTGTCATGTATCTAATTGGAAGGATTAAGAATTAAAAGGTTTATGTGATTGAAAGATTGCTTTTGGATCAGAAAACCTCAATTTTAGTCTCAGCCCTGTCTTCACATCGGCTCTGTGATTTAAGGAAAATCCTCAGTGTCAATCAAATTTAGTCTTACCTTTTGTATAACAAATGGATTAACCTACAGACTCCAAAAGAAATCTGAATTCTCTGAATTTCTTTTATCATAATCTTGCATCCAAATGAATGACAGCATAAAGATCATTTATGGAATTCTGATGCTTTCGATAGAAAAAAAAATCCTCTGAGTTTAAAGACAGAGTCGATCAAGTCTTAAAGATAACAGACAGCAGGGTTCTTAGGAGAAAGAGGCATTCTTCTTCCAGTTAAACCAACACTGTTGAAATATTAGTTGGTTCTTTCAGATATTACAATTTTACCCATTTAAGAATACCTGACAAAGATATTAAGAACATGAAAGAGTTTATTTCAATCTGACTCCAAACCGTAATCTGAAGGTGAGGTCAACTGTACACATTTCAACAAAAACATTTTGTCTCCAGATTCAATTATATTCATCTTAAAGATATTAGTTCTGAGATTTAAAAATAATGAAAACGGGCGCCTGAGTGGCTCAGTCGGTTGAGGGTCTGACTCTTGATTTCGGCTCAGTCATAATCTCACATTTGTGAGATCGAGTCCCATGTCTGGCTCTGCACTGAGCACAGAGCCTGTTTGGGATTCTCTCTTTCCCTCCTTCTCTGCCCCCCACCCTCTCATGCTCTCTCACAATAAATAAATAAACTTATTAAAAAATAAAAATAATGAAAACAGTGATTTTGGTATATTTCATATCTTAACTGAAGCTTTTTAATGATATAAATTTTTATTTTGCTGACTTATTGACAACATTGCTGAAAGTGATGTGGAAACAAAAGCTTTGACTAATGATATGAAACCATTCTATTATATTCAGGTATGCTCTCTCTATTTAGTCAGCTTTACTGAAGTATAATTGATATATAAAATAATAAGATATTTAAAGCATACATCATGGTGATTTCATATATGTACATATTGCAAAAAGATTCTCCCAATCTAGTTAAAACATCCATCACCTCACATATTTGTCATTTTTGTGCATATGTGAGAACATTTAAGTTTTACTCTCTTGGCAGATTTCAGCCATACCATACAATCTTATCAACTATTGTCACATGAGGCCCTCAGACCTTACTTATTTAAAAGTGTGTACACTTTTATCAACTTCTGTTTCTCTCACCCTCCAGCCTCTTGTGACAATTTTTCTACTCTCTATTTCTTAGAATCTGATTTTTTTAAAATAAATTCTACATATAGGCGGGGTGCCAAGGTGGTACATTCGGTTAAGTGTCCGACTTCTGCTCAGGTCATGATCTCTCATTTCGTGAACTCAAGCCCCGCATCGGGCCTGTGCTGACAGCTTGGAACCTGGAGCCTGCTTCAGATTCTTTGTCTCACTCTCTGTCTGCCCCTGCCCTGCTCACACTCTGTCTCTCTCTCTCAAAAAGTGAATAAGCATTAAAAAAAATATTGTAATAAAGACTACATATAGGCAACACCATGCATATTGTCTTTGTCTGGCTTATTTCACTTAGCATAATGCCTTCATGGTCTATCCATGTTGTTGTAAATGGCAGGATCCCCTTCTTTCTCATGGCTGAATGATATTGTGTAACATATGCACCACATTTTCTTTATCCATTCATCCATTGATTGACATTTAGGTTATTTTCATATCTTGGCTATTGGGAATGCTGCTGCACTGAACATGGGAATGTGGATATTCTTCAATAATCTGTTTTCATTTCCTTAGGATATATAGCCAGAGGTAGGATTGTTGGACCATATGGTAGTTCTATTTTTAATATTGTGAGGAATCTTCTTCTTGTTTTTCATACAGGCTACACCAATTTATTTTCCTACCAACAGTCCACAAGGTATCTCTTTTCTCTACATTGTCAGCAATATCTTATCTCTTTCCTTTTTAATGATAATCATTCTAAGATGTAAAATGATATCTTAACATTTTATTTTATTTTTTGAGAGATAGAGTGTGAGCAGGGGAAGGGCAGAGAAAGAGGGAGACACAGAAACCAAAGCAAGCTCCAGGTTCTGAGCTGTATCAGCACAGAGCCGGGTGTGGGGCTAGAACCCATGAACGCGAGATCATGACCGAAGATGAAGTGGGATGCTCAACCGACTGAGCCACCTGAGTGCCCCAATGTAAAGTGATATTGCGATTTTGATTTTCATTTCCCTGATGAGTGATGATGCCATATGCTTCCTCTTGGCTGGCTAGGTCTGAAATAACCTGAGTTCCCTTCTCACAAAAAGGTGTCACAGTTGTCTCTTTATGTAGAAGCTGGATAGGTGAGCGATGTCTTCAACAGTCAAGTCCATACTTGACTGTGGGCGGACAACCACTGCAGTGAAAGAGCGTTTTCCACAAAGACAAAAAAAAAAAAAAAAAGGCTTAAAATGTCATAGTAGAAATGTTACCCTGAAGAATTCTCAGTAGACCTTGGGAGGGCAAATTTAGTTTTCATGGTGTCAGTTGCCCCTGAATAAGAAAGAGTTCTGGCTATCTGCAAATTGCCAATTTTTGTTCTTCATCAGATGAGATTATGTTATGTTGATTTCATGCATTTGGCACAGATGCTGCCAGACCAGCCCCCAAGACTCAAGACTGGGGCTGAGTTAAGTGGAAGTTGCTGTGAGATGGGTTAAGTGCTCTCTGCAAGCAGAACTTCCCCTCTGCTCTGCACAACAACTTCTGATGGTGCCTGCCTCCTTCACTCACACACTGGGGAGTTCCCAGAGAGAAGATGGAGCCCTGCTACGGGTTGTAGAGGGGAATGTCCAGGCCTAGCTTGTCCATGAAGAGTTGGATGGTGTCATCACACTTCCCATGGAGATTTAGGGCAGCCCAGTCATCCTTCAAGGTCTACTGCAAGTTCACAACACAGAGTGTGGACCTCCAGCTGGGGAGCTTTATCACATACCAGAAGCAAGAATACTTTTTATTTTAAAATGTTTATTTATTTTTGTAAGAGAGGTGAGGAGGGGCAGAGAGAGGGAAACAGAAACTCCCAAGTACGTTCCACACTGTCAGTGCAGAGCCTGATGCCAGGCTTCAACTCATGAACTGCTAGATCATGACCTGAGCTGAAACCAAGAGTTGGACGCTCAACCGACTAAGCAACCCAGGCACCCCAAGGATACTGTTTTAGAACACTTAAGGTAGAACCTAAACACAGGATTGTGTCTGTTTTGGTGGCAGCTACAATGGCCACCTCCCAATTCAGAAGCTTCCCCAAAATCTCCCTCCCCCAGAAGGCACAATATTGCCCCATTGCTGGGTCCCTCACTTGTCACAGACCGTCAGTGCAGATCAGTGCCAAACTGAGTATAGAGGGAACAGACCTCAGCGTAATAAAATAAATCTACCTTAAGACTGTAACATATAACTCTGCATAAGTTGCCGTCTGTACCAATCCTTCCCAAACTCTTCCAGAAAATTCAAGAGGAAGGAACACTCCCAAACTCATTTTACAGGGCCAGTATGACTCTGTTACCAAAACCAGACAAGGATCCTACAAGAAAAGAAAATTACAGGTGAATATCCCTGATAAACGTAGACACAAAAATCCTCAACAAGAGATTAAAACCACATTCAACAATACATGAAGGGATTATGGGCCTTTAAATTAAATTACCATGATCTAGTGGAGTTTATTCAAGGGAAGCAAGGATGGTTCAACATATGCAAGTTAATCAACAGCATAGATTACATTAACAAAATGAAGGATAAAAAACCTGTATGTCCATCTCAATAGATGCAGAAAAAGCATTTGACAAAATTCAACCCTCAGAAAAAGCATTTGACAAAATTCAACCCTCATTCATAATAAAAACTCCCAACAAACTGAATTCTCTGTTTGTTGATGGGCTGCTCTCATGGCCTTTTGGCTAGAAACCTTATTTGAAATCCTGAGGAATATAGCTAAAACTCAAAATGAAACACAATTAAATAGCCTGTAGACTTTACTAAATGTGGTTACAGAGTTACCATACCACAGACTTGGAGTCTAGTGATTATGTCCATCACCCTACTTTAAGGAAATCTTAACTATTTGTTCCATAAAATTATTTTTACTTCAGAAATTGAATGAGTACATTTATATTTGTAGTTTTCATACAGTTACTCTAGCCTCTTAATCCTATTGATTGCATAAGAAAATATAAACATTTTCAATTATGTAGGTCCTATATTAGTCTTTGGGATGATGTAAGAGGGCTTTTCCATTATTCTAATATCTTTAAACTGCTCTTCTAGATAAAATCTAATTTTTCAAATAAAATCTACTTTTAGAACTGTTCTCATTACATGCATGCAATTAAAACAAGTTCCTATTAAATGTCTACTAACATCTAAGACAACTGTTTACCACTAAGCCTTCCTAAATAAACCATGGATCTACCTACCATTTATGCCCCAACTCTCCTCTGCAAGGAGGTTTTGTTAAATCATTCAATATTATGCATACTATATTATTTTATAAAATGTCAACTATATGCCTGGCTCTGAGTTAATTACTAAGGACACAGTGATCAGGAAGATACAGTCAGTTTTCAGGGAAGGCTGATCTTGTCACTAAGTCAAGTGTTCTGTAGCACAAGGGCCTATGTAAAATATTATTAACAGGAGCATCTGCCCATCAGTGTGTGTGCATGCGTGTGTGTGTGTGTGTGTGTGTGCACGTGTGTGTGTTCATTCCCTCTCCAGTGAAAGCTTTTTTGCAGAAATAGTGCTTAAATGGATACTTGAGGGTTGAGTGGAAGTTAAGACTGAGAAGCAGAGATACTCATGAAAGCTACAGTAGTACAAGCATCTTAGAATAAAGAAGTAAATGATATGTTTAAGGTGTAGAATTTATAGCACATAATGAGTAATTAGATTGGGGAAGTTGGGAGAGGAGTCAAGGATGGCCGTCACTTTGTTGATTTGGAAAACAGTGGGTGGAGATGCTAGTCATTGAAAGAAGGATCACATAAGGAGAAAAAAAATAGGTTGAAAGTAAGAAGCAAGTGACAGACTTTGGTTTGGACCTGATGAAAGAGGAGAGTGCTTGAGGGTACGTGTGCATGTGGTGAGAGAGAGAGAGAGAGAAAGAGCGAGTGCAGGCTCTCTACTGCTGCTTCTTATAAGGACACAAATCCTGTGGGAGGAAAGCCCCACCCTATGACCTCATTTAATGTCACTTTCTTATACTTCTGATAGGCTCTGTCCCTAAATAAAATCACTTTGGGGATTAGGGCTTTAATATATGAGTTTGGGGATGGGGGGCACAATTCAGTCCATTGCACCACTAATAAGTGAGAAGGTCAGAATTTTAACCCACACAGTTTTAATACTAGCATGCAGTCTCTGAACCTCTAGTATCTGTTTTGTATCCTTAAAAGTAAACCAACAAAAGTACTTAGTATAGAATGTTGGAGAAATATCATAAGATACTGTTTTCTCTAAAGTAGCAGAACAAACATTATATTAAAATTTACCTAGACATATAATCAAAGTAGCCATTTTCATTATGACTTGGTAACTTAATTTCTTTTGATATCAAATAAATAGCATGTATACACTGAGATAAAAAAAAGTAATATGCATTTAAAAATGGTTATGATTCATGTCTGGGTATGTAGTCTGTATTGCCGTTAAATTAGAAGAATGTTTCATTACAGAAAATTCAGTTACACAGAGTTCATCTGAGTTGGACATTTCAAATGTCTGTGGCAACAATTTTATTTCCATAGAAGGGTTTATGAATTTTTATGTAAAGAAATTATGGGATCAGGAAATCTCCAATATAGCACAGATGCTATCACAGTTGAGAAAATGAAAAGGATCTAAAATGTTTCTTGTATATTCTGATATACATGTCGACCTAAATTTAACCTAATAAAATACATAGGAATTAATCGGGAATATTTTTTCTGTGTTCAAAATTATTTTGAAACTTTATTTGCAAAGTTTTCTGACGTATAATAGGATCAGAGAGAATAAAGATCTTTAAGCTATGTATTTATAAATAAAGGTATTTTTCATCTAAATTATGAAATAAGAAGGATAGGTACATTTTTCCCCTTCATATGAGCAGTTATCTATTTAATGCCAGAAGTGTTACAGTATTGTTCAAAGTGATGTGGTTGCTCTTGGCATATTTTGTCAGTTTGTCTTTTTAATTTTTTTTAAGTTTATTTATTCTTGAGAGAGAGAGGGAGACAGAGCACGAATGGGGAAGGGGCAGAAAGAGAGGCAGGCACAGAATCTGAAGCAGGCTCTAGGCTCTGAGCAGTCAGCACAGAGCCCGACATGGGGCTCGAACTCACAAACCACGAGATCATGACCTGAGCAGAAGTTGGATGCTTAACCGACTGAGCCACCCAGGCACCCCGTCAGTTTTTCTTTTAAGGTATCTATCTCCCTCCCTTAAAAGTTCAATAGGCGGGGCGCCTGGGTGGCTCAGTCGGTTAAGCGTCCGACTTCAGCTCAGGTCATGATCTCACGGTCCGTGAGTTCAAGCCCCGCGTGGGGCTCTGTGCTGACAGCTCAGAGCCTGGAGCCTGTTTTGGATTCTGTGTGTGTCTCTCTCTCTGCCCCTCCCCTGTTCATGCTCTGTCTCTCTCTGTCTCAAAAATAAAATAAAACGTTAAAAAAAATTAAAAGTTCAGTAGGCAGTAAAGCTCATCTTCTTAGTGTTTTGAGTTCTCACTGCCTCCAAACATCCGTTAACATCCTCAAAAACTTCATACTAAATCTATCTTTCTTATGTTGCATTTCAAGACGAGTGAAGTTTCTTTCTTAACATTGTAATTCTCTTCCTTGGGTTCTAAATCTCAATTATATCCTATTCCAATATAATCTCTTGTCTTAGGCATTTTTAGGCATTTCACAATTTATCTCTCCTTTATGTTTAATTCTTTCTATGAAATCTTCCACCAAGACAAGTAAGATTTTATATGTTATACTAATATGTTCTAAGGAGAAAAACCAATGAGAGAGGATATGGACTGAAATTTTAGATAAAGTGATACATGAAAGTCTTCACTGGGAAAATGGATTTGGAGTAAAAACCTAAACCAAGAGAAGGAATTAGCCTTGTAAGTGCGAGAGGGAAGCACAGTCCAGGAAGAGGAGCAGTGAATGAAAATTCTGCAACAGAAATGTGCCAGGCATATGCAAGAAACTGATCATTAATCAGTTCTTTTTTTGGTTCTAAGCTTCATAAGTATTCCTTAAATAAGGGGAATATAAATCCTAAGAAAAAAGAAATCACATAAAATAAAATAAGCAAATATTAAATCCTTTGATCAAGTAGTTGCTTTTTAGGAAATACTGCTTACAGTAATATATATATTATCCTCTGAAGGTCAATTTAAAGAAGTGTATGACTCTAATTGGTACAATGTGATTTAATTTTACATCTAATTGTTTAAATTTCATTTAAAAAGTAATACTATTCAGGGGGCAACTGCATGGCTCAGTTGGTATAGGGCAGACTCTTGATTTTGGCTCAGGTCATGATCTCATGGTTCCTGAGTTTGAGCCCCACGTTGGGTTCTGTGCTGACAGTGCAGAGCCTGCTTGGGATTCTCTCTCTCCCTCTTTCTGCCCTTTCCCCACTTGCACACACTCATGAACACTCTCTCTCTCTCTCTCTCTAAATAAATAAATAAGTAAACATTAAAAAAAATTTAAGGGTGTCCAGGTGGCTCAGTTAAGTGGCTGACTTCAGCTCAGACCATGATCTCATGTTTGGGGTGTTCCAGCCCTACATAGGGCTCTGTGCTGACAATGCACAGTCTGCTTGGGATTCTCTCTCTCTGTCTGTCTCTGTACCCCTCCCCTCCACTCTTTCTCTCAAAATAAATAAACCTTGAAAATAAGTAAAACTGTTCATAAACTCCTATACGTTTTAGAAAAGAATGGCAAGGTAAAAGAAAGGAACTTGACTATATAACACTAAGTTAAATCCAGTCCAAATTCTTTTTTTTTTTAATTTTTTTTTCAACATTTATTTATTTTTGGGACAGAGAGAGACAGAGCATGAACGGGGGAGGGGCAGAGAGAGAGGGAGACACAGAATCGGAAACAGGCTCCAGGCTCTGAGCCATCAGCCCAGAGCCTGACGCAGGCCTCGAACTCACGGACCGCGAGATCGTGACCTGGCTGAAGTCGGATGCTTAACCGACTGCGCCACCCAGGCGCCCCCAGTACAAATTCTTTAAGTAGATGATCTCTATTAGGTAAAAATTCCACATCTGCTAAAGCAGGTAAAACCCTATGCATTTCATAGGAGGTTTGATGTAGAGATTTTTAGTAACTTGTCCAAGATCAGTGAAGTAATAAATTGCAAGCCTAAATCTATCATTTTACAAAGTCTGTGCTATTTCATAAGCATGTAATTTGTTTATGGCATTATGTGCCAGCAATCTTATCCCAAATGATCCCTAAGAAATGTGTCAGTTCTTGTACTTGTTCTTGATAGCCTGTATTTAATGTAGCATTGGATAACATTAACAAATTTAGATCCAATTCCACTTCAGCTGAAATAATGTTTCGTTATTTTTTGAGTTCACAATTTTGATCCTTTATAGCACATGGTTAAAGAAAAATTAATTCCCCTTTTGTATATTATCATATAAAAACAGATGACACTGCTTCTCAATACATAGGATTATTCACAGGAAAACAAATAGATAATTCTGTTAGTTGAAAAGTCTTATATAAATAATGATCCATTATCATTGTTTGTATCAACTCCACTTATGTTTCTCTCTTTACTGTGACTGAACTGGCTGCATTTCTCTTATTCTAGCTTTCATCAGAAGGATTTTTATGACTTTTTTTTATTATTGACAAAAGGTTTTATGTACAATCACTGTTAATTTTAATAGGAACAAAATTAAAGAATTTGAGAAGATGATTTCTTTAGAATATGTTTCTGTCCAGTTCCAGTTTAGGAATCCATGCAGAACAGACATTTATAAACATGACTCTGTGTAATTATATTTCTGAAAAGCTTATTAATATTTCCTTTTTCAATACTTGTCAGAAAAAGAAACACTGTGAATTACAAACCATAGAATTCATGATCATGCTACTTACGATCTGTTAAAACTATGATAAAGTATAACTTTTAAAAAAATTTGAGAGAGACAGAGAGAAAATGAGGGATAAGGGCAGAGGGAGAGAGAGGCAGAAGGAGAGAGGGGGAGGGAGGGAGGGAGGGAGGGAGGGAGAGAGAGAGAGAGAGAGAGAGAGAGAGAGAGAATCTTAAGCAGGCTCCACACTCAGCACAGAGCCTGACTCAGGGCTCAGCCTCATGACTATGAGATGATGACCTGAGCCAAAATCAAGAGTCAATGCTTACCTGACTGAACCACCCAGATGTTCCCAAAACCAATAGTTCTAACTGGTATTACTGACTACTCATATTGGTTAAAAATATGTGCCTGCTATGGGCGCCTGAGTGGCTCAGTCTGTTGGGCGGTCAGTCAGTCAGACTTCAGCCAAGGTCATGATCTCATGATTCCTGGGTTTGAGCCCCATGACAGGCTCTGTGCTGACAGCTTGGATCCTGGAGCCTGCTTCAGATTCTGTGTCTCCCTCTCTCTCTACCCCTCCCCTGCGCATGCTCTGTCTCTCAAAACTAAACAAATGTTAAAAAAAAATATGTGCCTGCTTCATGTTTCAGAATCAGATTTCCAACCGAGATCTTGCCTGTAGTGAAGGCAGCCTTATTACTGTTACTTCATTATGTTTATCTGCATGGTACTGTTAAGATGAAATTAATGCATGTATTTAAATATTTCAGCGTCAAAACATAGCCTCAGTCTCTATTGTATGTGAGATATATAGCAGGTCCTCAATACATATTTATTGAATAAATTAATGAATGAATGTAGAAATGATAAATGTACACCTTTGATAAAATCCAGTGAAAATTAACATCCCTAATAAAAGCACCATTTTAAATAAATTAAATTCCCATTTAAATGAAGGGGGGTAGAATCATTTACTTCCTTCATTGGGTTTATCACGTGGTCGCTGGGGTGGCTTAGTTGGTTGAGTGTCCAACTCTTGGTTTCAGGTCATTTCATTATCCCTGCGGGATTGAGCCCTGAATCTGGCTCCATGCTGAGTATGGATTCTTTCTCTCTCCCTCTGCCCTCCCCCCACTCATGCACTTGCTCTCTCTCTCTCTCTCTCTCTCTCTCTCTCTTTCTCTCAAAAACAGAGGTTTATCACATTTCAAATGCAGTTTATACCACAATTCTAGCTTTGTAATCAAAGGAGTATTAATTTGACAAACATTTCTTGAGTGTTGCTATCTCCATTCAGAATATAGGATGAATACAGTAGTCTTTCCCCCATGATCTTCCTTTCAATCCTCCACCTTCCCTCTCTCCCATACATACATGTAAACACACATAGGCACACATACACACACATTGTAAGTGCCAGCAACAAAAAAAGGGTAGTAAGGATATATGATTGTAAACATTGGTACACATGACAGTTTGACAAGAGTCAACCACTCAAATAAAACCTTGCTTTCTGGACAGCAAACCAAATGTATAGGAAAATTCTATCGATTGGTTTAGCATGGTGTCAGAGAGGACAAAATAAAGGATGCATAAGAAAAATAACTCCCTTTAGATGAATTTTAATATATGGAATGTGTTTTAGTAATTCTGATTTAAAGAAAATTTGAAGAAAATTCAAAGAAAGTATTTTGACAGAGTTATCTTCTAAATGAAGCAATATTATTATAAGAACATTAGAGATGAAAATCTAACTTTAGCCAGCTAAGAGTCTTATATTTTTCTCATCACTTCTGAAAATATTTATTGATTAATCAACACTGAAAAAGTTAAATCTATCCCAAATGCACCTTATTGTAACAGTCCAGAATGCCAACCAGTACTCCACTCAACAGGTTCAACTAGCCTGAGCTGCGTTAGAGTTGGGATAAAAAAATACTCCCAAAATCCGTTAAAATATTCTAATATATTTGAAGTGGATTTCATGTAGCGTAAAGAGGAAAACAGTATGCTCCACTGATTTTTATATTTTTAAGGTAATTTAACATAGTTATGGTTGCATGCTAATATGTTCATAGAAAGGAGAGAAAATAATCAACAAATATGGGGTAATTAAACACCAGGGTAAGTTATACAAGAAGGAAAACTTGGAGAATTAAATTTTAAATGAACTTCCTCAGTATTTAATTGATGAATTCTGAGGAAAAAGAAATGTAATGTATATGCATCTGTATTTTTGTTGGTTTTCCTTCCCACATGAATTCAAGGGAGTTGGCATTTTTAAAAATTCTTCCTGGAAACATTTTGACAAGTATGGCTTTTAGACTCAAACAAATACCACCCTACTGACTGACTGATTCCTCAGGCCAGGTTTATAAAATCACTGTGGTAGAGACCATATTTAACACTTTCTAATTATAAGTATGTGAAATACTAATTAAGTAGTCATGTGATACTAATTAGTTAGCACCCCTCAATTGTCTTAAGTGAAAATACATCTTTTTGGAGCTTCCTACAGAGGAAATGTGGTATTGTCTTTTAGGAAGAGAATATTAGTAATTCAAAAACAGTTTTGAATTTGATTTGCTTCTAACACCAACAAACTCTCTTTGACCAACAACTATTGCAGAGTTACTAGCCATGTGGTCTCATTAACACTGTTACATTTAGTCAAACACTTTTAAGCTAGACAGTGTTCCAAACTCTTTACAAATTTTAGCTTATCAAAGTCTCATCATAACTCTACAGTGTAGGTACTATTACTAACTTTAATTAATACAACTTTCTTATCAAGTAGTATTGAAACTTATTTATACTGTAAATAAAAATAACCAATAGCATTGGCAGTTTTTCCATTTTAACTTTCTGGAAAATTTCACAGAAATTTTCAGATGAAAATGCTCAGATGAAACTTTTCTGTAAAGATATATTTAGAGCCAAATACTAGGAAGGGCTATAATACAGACTTTATTATTGAGATATTGGTTTACATATATTACTTTATTTGTCTACACATTCCTTTTCCGTTATGTCCCTTAATGTTATTGGTTGATTTTTTTACTGAGTGTATCTGTGTACATTAACCTCCTCAAAGCAGAGTGAAATTAAATAGATCTTTCCTATTTTATGTGGTCTGGAAGAAGGGGGCCTTGGTTAAACTGAGACTGTCACCCATGTCTGAGGAGAAATTAATGTTCTATAATCACCAGTTGCCATACTCTTTTACAAAATTTTAAGCAAGGAGAGTGCACAAAGCCAAAACCTTCAATAAATTTTTTACTTTGCTAAAAATTCTTCAGTTTCAATCATCTATTACATTAACATGTCTGCAGATAGTTGACTATACAAATTAGTATTTGGCCATGTCCCAGATGTCAACTAATGTCTTTTCTTATTTAACTGGCCTGACTCTATGCTAGGGACATAGATCAGACTGGCATTCAGTGAATTCTGATTGGTTTGTTGTCTGTCTCTGACAGAAAATAGGTAAATAGTCCTTTCTTTTTTTTTTTTTTTTTTTTTTTTTGTTAGGGAGTGCTAACTATCCATTCCTAATTGAAAATGAAAAGTTTCTGATTGGCATATGCATGAACAGTGTTGAAGAAACCTACAAATCTGAGGTATAAGGATGGACTGAAGAAGTAGGCCAGACTCTCTATAATGCTTTATGGCCTTAAAAGTCATCATGTATATATTTGTAGGTAGGTTAAGAATACCATATTTTCTGAGTAATTTCAGTTTATGTGTTCTTTCCTCCTCTGTGACGATAAGCATGAGTCTCAAAAGCACCAGAGACTCCAAAGTTTATTATATATCCACTTCAATTTGTATTAAATAATTAAGTCCTGGGGGTGGCTGGGTGGCTCAGTTGGGTAAGCATCTGACTTTGGCTCAGGTCATGATCTCATGGTTCATGGGCTGGGGCCCCGGGTCAGGCTCTGTGCTGACAACCTAGAGCCTGGAACCTGCTTTGGATTCTGTGTCTCCCTCTGTCTCTGCCCCTCCCCTGCTTGCACTCAGTCTCTCTCAGTCTCTCAGAAATGAATAAACATTAAAAAAATAATAATTACGTCCTGGGACTCTGGGTAAGTTACTTAACCGTTCCATATAATATGTAAGGTCTCTAATGAGATTTGTTCATTTATTCAAATTTTAAGGAGCTACTACCATTATTCTGACATAATAGACATGGTATAATATTCAAGAAGTAAAAACAAAATGACGAACAGAATAATGTATAAGAACGTAAACGGAAAATTAAAATACTTATCTGTTATCAGTAATGAGTTGGTAGCTAAATAGTTTGGGGTTTCTGGATAATGTGAAATCATAAAAATTGAGCATTTTCAAACACATGTTGGTGAAGATATGGAGAAATTGGAATCCTTGTGCATTTTTTTTTAGAGAGAGAGCATGAATGGGGAAGAAAGAGGGGGAGGGAATAATTTTTTTTTCTTGAGTTTATTTATTTTGAGAGAGAGAGAGAGAGAACTGGGGAGGGGCAAGGAAAGGAGAGAGAATCCACTGAGAGCATGAAGCCTGACATGAGGCTTGAATCCACGAACTGCGAGATCATAACCTTAGTGGAAATCAAGTGTCAGATATTTAACCGACTGAGCCACTCAGAACCTTGTGCATTCTGGTGGGAATTTAAAATGTTATAGCTACTGTAGAAAACAATGTGATGGGTCATGGGCAATTCTCCAAATCATTCTTGGCGCTATAGACAGAATGCTCACGATGAAACTAATACTCTGTATTTATGATACTAGCCTTATAATTTTGGGTAAGATATTTACCAGTGTTAACCTTCAATTTCCTTGTATATAAATTGATAACAACATTACCTTTCTAATAGGTGTGTACTGAGGATTAAATGAGAAAACCCAGATCCACAGTTACTCCCCAAATCTACAATGTTCTGAAAGTTAACAGTTTTTTTTTTAAGTTGAATCCAAAATTCACTTAGCAAAACAAACAAACAAACAAACAAAAACTCTTACATAAATGGATTTAAGACTCTTTTTAGTCTTTATTGATCCCACTTATTGTGACTTTTTTATGTTTTACTGAGAATTACTAAAGTGATTGAATATGGGTGCTGTTCAGCCCAGGGTGAAGTATAACATGATACATGGTAAATGCACTAAATTACCCATCTAAAACTCTGAACATGTCTGGCTCCAGGGATTTGGGTTAAGGGGTTGTGAAAATATATATAGAAAGCATTTAAAATACTTCACACATATTCAGCACTTCATTTAGCTATTATAATTATTAATTTGGGCACATAATTATTAATTTGAAGTTAAAAAGAAACCAAACTGTTTCATTTAAGATGTAGTCAGAAGAGTCACTTAAATTGGTGTAATTTTTTTTCCAAATCAGTAAACAAGCATTACTTTATAAGGATTAGCACTTTCTCTTATGAGATACCTGCTTCCTTCCTTACCTTCTAAACTATAAAATTGTCTTGCATCATTTAAATGTTTCAGGCCAAATTATTACAAATTACTACATTAAAATTGCTTTTATCCTTCTCACTAGACACTGACCTTTTTCAAAATAAATTGATATTATGCATTTCTGGCCATGCATGATGGACTGCTTTACAAGAAAACAAAACAAAACAAACAAAAACACTTTCCATTTTTCAGGCTCACCCTTCCTTCTAAGTTGTGGCATAAAGAAAAGAATACTGGCTAGAGGACCAGAAAAGGACACTGGCTTATAGGTTTGGCCAGTTTAATGTTTCCTTGATTATTTACAACACGGAACTTAAACATTTCTGAAAAGTTCTTGAAGTACATTTTTTATGGGCACATGGTTGGCTCAGTCAGTTAAGTGTCAGACTCTTGATTTTAGCTCACTCAGGTTGTGATCTCATGGCTCCTGAGATCAAGCCCCACATTGGGTTCCACGCTGGTAGTGTGGAGCCTGCTTGGGATTCTCTCTCCTCTCTCTCTGCCCCTCCCCCAGCTCATACATGCTCTGCCTCTCTTTCTCTAAAAATAAATAAACTTAAAAATATAAAGAAATCCAGTTTTAAATTTTGATTTATACAGGTGAAGTATGGGGTATGTTAAGCCATCTGTATGTTGTTTTTTTTTTTTTTAAGTTTATTTATTTTGAGAGAGAGAAAGAGAGAGAGAGACAGAGTGAGAGCAGGGGAGGCACAGAGAGAGAGAGAGGGAGAGAGAGAATCCCAAGCAGGCTCCATGCCATCAGTGCAGAGCCCGATGCCAAGCTCAAACTCACAAACTGTGAGATCATGACCTGAGCCCAAATCAGGAGTTGGATGCTTAACCAACTGAGCCACCCAGGTGCCTCTATATGTTGTTTATTTTTATTTTATAAAGACAGTGTTCACAAAAACAATAATGAGCTCATAAATTATGCTTATGTCATATAAAAAATTATGCCCCATTGAATTTTTATTATCTACTATAGCCAAGTCTATTTTTTTCTTAATTATGAATCTCAAAATGATTTATGTATTTTTATGAGAAGCCCAATTAATTTTTTAAAGCTGTGTATTTTATTTAATTAATTTAACATAAAAATAGCCTTATTTTGAAAAATGTAACTTTGACTATGTAAGTTGTTATGTGATAAACTATTAGTAGTAAACTAAAAATATATTTTTTCAATTCCTTTTTTTCTGAATCTTAGAATATGCCTTTATTTAATTTTCTTAGAAAGTGGCACCTTGAGTAACTATCAGCTGTCTAAGGCAACTTACAAGTCATAACAATTGCTGTTCAGAATCTTTTCAAACATTGGTAAGCTGATATCTTCAAAAGAGGAGGAAAAAAATTACACTACCAAATTTATAATGTATTCTGACAAATGAGGACTCTAGTAATACCTACAATGACATGATACTTGTTACATTAATGGAATTTATCCAAACATTTTTTATACACTATATACACTTTTTAAATCCTATTTGTATTTTACTGGAATTTAACATACTGCATTTTTTCTGCTTCTCAAAATAGTGTGTGGAAAATCCCTGAACTTCCTGTGTTTAATTTTTATGCATTTTTATTTTAATATATCTCAGGTAATCATGACTCCTGTAGGTGAAAAAGAAACAATTGTGGTTTATTTTTTCCTCTTAATAATTTAGAATCTCTATACTACTAAAACTCTTTTCCATATGGCTTACTAGATGGAAGTTTATCATTTTGATATTCCTTTTGAGAATGATTACTTTTCTTTCTAAAATTTGAATATGAAATTTTTGGAAGCCTTCAGACATTAATTAGTATATTAATTTTGAAACAGCTGTCTGGAGGATCACAACTTTAACTTTTCAGCCACATGTAACAATTAGATCTGTGCAAGTTAACTTAAACAATGAGCACTTCCAATTGATTAGTATATTATAAGCAACTGCTACCCAGTTGTATGATCCTAGTGAACAAGCCTTGTATTGTCAACACATATTTGACACGAATGGAATATTATTACATTAGAGAAACAGTAACATGTTACACAGTACTGCTGCTGGAACAGAATCTCCTACTTAATGCTCCAGTCATTTAAAAGAAAATATTTTCTTGAACTTTATATTCATAAAAGATCAATTACAGCCTGTCTTATGAACCAAAATCAAGCTGATTATTTTTGAAAGGAAACAAAGTATCCATATATATACACACATGTACATAATTTCCCTTCACTTCTGCCCTAAAAATTTCTTTCCTTTTTCCCTAACACTTTCGTTTCACAGCTTACCTTTGTTCTTTTCTGTCCATCTTATAGATATGTTCTGATAAATCTTCAACATTTTTTAACTTTTATTACTTTGCATGGTTATAAAAAGTTAATAACAGATTTATATTTTTATTAGCATTTATGCTGCAAATACAGGAGACATCTTAAATTCTAATTTAATGCACCTTTAAAGTCATTTTTATTAGCCCGTTAAGCTGTACTGTTTTATTGAAATGTGCACTGCATTTGTGCCATAGTCAAAACAGTTGTATGGATCTAGAATTGTAAAGAAAAAAATATCTCTAGTAGTTGGATAAAGTACGCACTCAACAGTCTTGAAAGCCTACCATAAACATTACTGGCTCATTGAAGTTATAACAGTAATGACATATCTTTTAGTATTATAAATAAAGTATTCCTCATATTCGTACATCCATAGGTAGGAGATTTTTATTGGTAGGTAAAGTAAGACATCTATTATTGATGACAATTCTTAAATTCTATTTTAAATACAAACTTTTATGATACAGTTTCAGAAATATGTATGCCTAAAAATCTAGATTCATGTATGAATAATAAGATGACTTTCTTGAGAACTAGAATTGTACTGTTCTAAGAGTTCTCATGCATCTCACATGAATGAAAACTTTTGGGTTTGTTTTAATGTAATAAGAAAATATGCATTTGCGATGTTCAATGGCCAACCTAATTTTATTATTTCTCCTACCAGAGCTCAGAAACCATATTCTGCCTTCCTATTTGTATTCCATGTGTGACCCAGTAGGTGTCAAGTTAGAGAAGATTGGAGAAACAGATAGTCCATCTCTAATTAAATACCTAACTCTTCCCCACCATTTTTATGTGCATTACCCCAAATGGAAAAGCATATGGTATCACTTGAGCTTATGTAGCGACAACCTCCTTTTTAAATTTCTACTGAAATGGAAAAGTGGGGACACTGCCAATTCAGCTGTTACAGCTCATTCTCATAATGGACATGATGGCAAATTAGTTGGGAGGGAGTTAGAGCACCCTGGGGGTATAAATATAAGTCATCTTCACTGCCACTGCATCAGTCCAGTCATATCCAAACCCAGGGGGAAAACATGCGAGTCTAGCTTTATTTTGTACATAGCAGGAGCTGGCAGTAAAGTTACATGGTAAAATAGATTTCCAACATTTTCCCTGCCGTTAATTGTAATTTTCCAAGGTTTCCTCTGTGACAGAGTTTACAAAAGGGAGCTTTAGTAAACTATCATTAGCTTCATGGATCAATATGGTTTAGGGAATACAAAACAACTTCAGTTGTTTAAAAATAGGAAGTATCAGAGGGTGTCCCTCTCCTCCCCATGGATATCAAATCACACTATTGATCAGTCAACAGTGTAACAGTGAAAAATTTTCAGATACCAGGTGGACTAGCTGGGAATATAAATAAAGCCAGTCTACTAGCAAGTATGGTATATGGCTCCTGAGAGACCTCCTGAGTGTCCCAGTATGAATTCTTCTCTAAAAGATGTGGCTTCTGTCTATGATAAGACCATGGAAAATAAGAAAGGCTTAAGACCAAAGGCATCATTGTTCTATTTTTTCCCCTATTTGTTCTCTTCTCCTATATATTTAACCATTTGTCCAATGGCTTTTATCAAGTATTCTGAAAAACAGATAATTAAAAAATGGAAAAAATGTTTATGGAAAACCACATAAAATAAAACAGATTGAAATATAATCTCCACATACATGGGATGGTAGTATGGTTACAATGTTTAGAAGAAAAAAATTGAAATAAATAATTACAAAAATCAAAGATGTATTGCCTGAAATGCTCAAATCAATATGAAGGATTAGCAAACTTCTATTTCGGTTTGGAATAATGTCTTGCTCAACTGATAGAATACATATACCTACAAGTAGACTGTAAAATTTTCTATTTCTCAGTATACTTTATATTTAAAAAAATAAAGTCAAATTCATTTGTGGTGACAGAAAAATAGGATGATTCCTTAAATCAGTGAATTTCAAAGTGTGGTCTCCAGACCAACAGAATCAGCATTATCTAGGGAATTACTTGAAATGTAAATTTTTTGAGCAGACCTACAGAATCAGAAAATGGGGATAAGACTCAGCTATCTGTATAAGTCCTTGACATGATTTTTATGCAGTCCAAAATTTGAGAATCACTTCCTTAGGCCTTTATTTTATGGAGCTGCCTTTACTGGTGAAATTAAATAGTTACTAATAAAATTGGTAAGGGGGCACCTGGGTGGCTCAGTTGGTTAAGCATCCGACTTCAGCTCAGGTCATGATCTCACAGTTTGTGAGTTTTAGTCCTGCACCGGGGTCTGTGCTGACAGCCCAGAGCCTGGAGCCTGCTTCAGATTCTGTGTCTTCATCTTTCTCTGTCCCTTCCCTGCTCGTGCTCTGTCTTTGTCTCTGTCTCTCTGTTTCTCTCAAAAATAAATAAACATAAAAAAGATTAAAAAATAATAAAATAAAATTGGTAGTTATACAGAAGTATATATTAACTTAATTTTTAACTGCCCTTATTCCTATGTTGATTGATATTTTGATCTTTAAGGAGGGGCAGTGAAATATAGGGAAATTTGTAGTTATCTAAATCAGCCTATTTCAGATGTGTTTGAATATTTTGTATGTTATTGTGTCTATATGCATTTTTTAATACAAGTCTTAAAATGCTTTCAGAACGAATGGGAACCAGGTTTGATTTCTTAGTTTTTAAAACAATATCCAGTTATGAATGAGCCATACCAATTTGATAAAAATAGAATAACTTTAATTATCCAATCTATTTTTGTTTAAGATAAAGGTTTTTATCACCAAGATATGACACTGAGTGAATTTTATTTTCTCAGGTTTGTTTAGGTGTCTAGATTTTAGCTGGTTGAAATTGACTCTACCGGCTGCAACATTCATTGTAAAGGATCAGATGGCTGTATTAACAATGGTCAAAAACGTACTTGACTTAAATGTATTGAAGTACGATAGTCCCCAGATCCTTAAAAGATAGAACCTATTCAAGTAGGTCTAACCATTTAAATGAATCTCTAATGAAAGTGCTAGCTCTAGATAATAATTGCATATTTGAAATTTTAAAATCTTTCTGGTTCAGTAAATAAGGCTTTTTAGAATGCAAAGCTATCAGTGGCTAGAAGAGAACAGCATTCAAGAATTCTCACTTAGAACGGAGTTACTCTTATGAATATTTTATTATGTTGTATCTATATAAATTTTGCTATCCAAAAGAAATGCTTCCATTAACCTTACCAAGACATGTTCCAATATTATATGTAATATTGTATCTAAAATAGTTTTGCTAGCAGTTAAGATGATCCTATGATAGGGGCGCCTGGGTGGCTCAGTCAGTTGAGCTTCCAACTTCGGTTCAGGTCATGATCTCACAGTCTGTGAGTTTGAGCCCCGCATTGGGCTCTGTGCTGACAGCTCAGATTGTGAAGCCTGCTTCAGATTCTGTGTCTCCCTCTCTCTCTGACCGCCCCCCCCCAACCCCCCCGTTCATGCTCTCTCTCTCTCTCTCTCTCTCTCTCTCTCTGTCTCAAAAATAAATAAAAACATTAAAAAAAATAAGATGATCTTATGATATAATTAGTTTACCTCCTTTGGTTCCTGCCAACATAATGTTTTCAACCTGTTCAAGTCAGATTTTAAAATGTTAGCAGGTATGTTAGGAGACTGAGAAATTGCATATGATCTAATTATTTAAGGGTGTTATAAATCAATGTGAATCTTCTGTACCTTAATAATAGTGCTCAGATATTTAAGGTAAAAGACCTATAATGGGAGAAGAAACTTTTTCTTTAAATTAGGTTACAGTAGGACACACTTATTTTACCTAATATTTTTGTAGTATGTATCATGTTCCTGTAATATATTTAGTGCACTACACTAGACACTTTATGGAATATAAACTTGTTTGTAAATTAGGACATTGAAGATTATTATGAGCCATTGTTATGCCACTCTCAAGAAAGAAACTTGTAAGATGTACCAAGGTTTTTGGAAGGTTTAAAATTTTTAACCTGTAATCATGAAGAAAAGAGGTTGACAGAGGTCTTGAAATAAAATGACAGGACAGTTAAGGTGGGGGAGATAAGCAGAAGACATGGCAGAAATAGAGATGAAAGAGAACGATCTTTGATAAAATAATCAGAAAATCCACAACAGCAAGAATTGGGAACCATGTATATATAGAAAAATAAGTCATTTATGTATCTCTTCAGCTCTCATAATGTTCAACATGCATTTAATAAGAACCCATATGTCAGGCACAGTGGGACAAGTATTGTCTCTATCCTCACGTAGTTTATGTTCTAACAGGGAAGCCAAACAATGAACACATTGCAAGGATGAGTGAGTGGAAGACTGTAGCAGGTAGAATTCACCTAGCAGGGAAGATTAAGCTTAATACTCAAGCTGAGATCTGAAGGATCTAGATAAAGAGAGGAAAAAAGCTTTTTCTAGGTAAAATAAACAGCTAGGCAAAATATGATTCCAATCTATTGAACAAGGACAAAAGTGGCATTAGATGAAACTGAAGAGGTAGGTAGAAGCCAAATTGTCTTAGTCTTTGTGAGGAAGGCCATGAATTGGGACTAGAATTCAAACAGTAAGAGGAAGTGGTGGGAGAGGGGAAGAGGGACTGAGAATGGAGGAGAGAGGAGAGCTATTTGCAAGGGAGGGTTGACAGGATTTGGGGTTTGCCATGAAAAGCTCCTCATCTCTGACCAGAGTAACTGAGTTGATGTGGGCAATATCTACCAAGATACGGACTTCTGGAGGTATGGGGATGAGTGGTGAATTCCTAGGTGAAGATTTTCTTTGTAGTCTATGTGAGATATTGTAAGAGTAGATCACTAAAGAATAATATAAGATTGAAATTAGATGTCTTATTTCTAGAGGTTGTTAACTGTCAATGCTCTAAAATTAGACTTTAATGGGTGAGAACATATTGCCGTATATCAGAACATTAGGAGCTCTCAGTCACATTATTTGTATTTCATAATGTCACTTCTAATATTTCACCTTGAAGATCATTCATGCCTCTGAGAATAATTTGTATCTGCCTTTGCATTATTATTTGCTCTCCTTTACAACACTGGCTAAGCCTCTGAGAGGAATTTATGATATTATCTCAAGTTGGAGTCACTTAAATGTCTCTTCTCCTTTGGAGTTACATGCCCTTAATTTTACAAAATAGTAACAGATTGAGAATTACATATTTCAAAGTCCTCTTTTAAAAAATTGTAACAGGTCTAAGACAGATATTCTGGCTGTCAAATTTATGTTGGTATATTTCAACGTAAGCTATCTTAATGATTCCACATTGTGGAGTATTTACTGACAACACATTTTATAAAGAATAACTTTTTTTCTGGTTGAAATTTTTGGGGAAATGACCAACTCACATACTAGTGATTATCAATAATAATCACCATTATCAATAATAATCAAATGTTTCTTGCAACATTAAAGCATAACACTGTTGTGATTCTGTGTTTATTGTCTGGATGGTAGCATCATCATGTTCCTCTGTGCCGCCTTTTAACATTAGAGTCCAGTAAGATCCAGGTATTTTTGATCTTAGGGTTCAGCCTCTGAGCAAAACCTAAAATCTGATCTTAGTCTGTAGAAGAGAGAATAATGCAAACCTTACAATTATATATTTAAATTTGATTTTAAGGAGAAATGCTATTTAAAAAGTATACACACATTTAAAAGTAATAATTGCAAATAATGATAAAATAATCCTTGTGAATCCTCACATTTTTTTAGCTTGTGAAGCCAGGAGACTAGATGCTTTCATAGGAATGTGAAAAGGAAATAGAGCAGGACAAGTCTGAATTTCTTACGGTTCTTGAAAGAACCACCATAATGTAAAGAAGTAGCAAACTTTTGTTGTGTGTTATTTGGCTGCACATTTCCATCATTCAGTATTGTTTTGATGTAATGTTAAGTATGTTGAGTTAGGGGGGAAAAAAACCAGAACAAATCTCTCCTTGAATTTCCTTATGAATTTTTGTTGGCTCATATAATCCCTGTTTTATTCTTTGACTCTTCAGTTTGTTCTGCTTAAAGAAACAGCAGAGGGAAAGGAGGCTCATTTAAGACCTTTAAGGATAGGAACATAGAGAGTCTCTTGCTCAGGATGAGAAGGTTGAGTAAAATTTGATAAAAATCAGGGCTGAACAATTTAGTGAGATTAGGGAAGAACCTGATTTATAGGTTGTCTCTTCACACCCACACTTGTTTTATTGTTTTAATTGTCTTTACCAGTGAAGTAAAGCCAAAAATGAGCTAAGTCAGATGAACACCTACATAGTTTGACTGATTTAACTGGGAGATGTCTTACTGAGTAGATGGATTATCTGACACTCATGACTAGCTAAATCAGACAGAGCGGTTAAACCAGTGTTTAGGCAGACACATCGTTAATGTGGGCAGCCAAGAACTGGGATTGCTTAACAAAGATGGCACAAGGTAGTTAGCCATATGTTTGAAATGATTTAAGTGAAGCTTGCCAGAAGCTGGAATGGACTAAATGACCTCTGGGAGGCACTTCCCAGTCCTATGTTTCTCATTTAATCTAATTGTAATATTTAAATCTATATGGAGGATACGAACCTATTTTATTTCAAAATGCTGTGAGTTTAGTTAGGTGACAAACAATTCAAAAGGAATGTATTTCTTTATAAGCAAGCATTTGAATTCAGTGCTAACATAGCTGTTTTGATCAAACACCAATTACTTTAAGTTGTAGGATAATTAACTTTACTGTTTAAACATTCATTAGACAACTGCCTGAGAAATTTTTATGTATTTATTTGCATTTTTAGAACAATGAAACATATTTATAAAATATTGAAATATGTACTTTATATGCACAAAGAGAAATAGAACTTTTCCAAAATATGCTTATAATTTGAAAATTAAACTACTTTCTTCTCCTCTGTCCCCCATACCTACTCAGTAGCTGAGAAAAAAAAATAGCTACTTTTTAGTTTTCCTTATGTTCCCTGTTAGCCAAATTTCTCCCCACTTCTGTCATTACTTGCTTTTTTCTCCATCCAGTCAGGAACCAGACTGGTCTCATTTCCCCAGCATTTAGACTATGGATTCTTTTTAAGATTTCTTCCCTCTAAGCACCCCACCTTTGTGACCATGGCCATTATGAGTTATGCAGAGCTGGCCGTCACTCTAGGGAAGATCTGAAGCACTTATATGTTAGTAGATTAAAACAAAAAAATGAACAAAACAAAATGAAACAAACAAAAATAACAAGAATACACAATTTCTTTGAGGGATATTTGTATTTTAATTGAGCATGACTTCTAAAAATTTTTTGTTTATTTATTTATTTTGAGAAAGACAGAGACAGCATGAGTAGGGGAGGGGCAGAGAGAGGGAGGGAGAGAGAGAGAGAATCCCAAGCAGGCTCCACACCATCAGCACAGAGCCCGATGTGGGACTTGAACTCACTAAACTGAGACATCATGACCTGAGCCAAAATCAAGAGTCGGATGCTTAACTGACTAAGCCACGTAGGCACCCCAAGCACAGCTTCTAAATAGCCAAAAGATTGAAAACCTCAGGTAAAATGGTAGTCTTTGAGTAGTTCCTAGCAGAAGTAGCTCTTTTGTATCTGAGGCTACCAAACACATTCTTGGAGAATAAGTAACTGTGATCTGTGGATATGTGTGTGTGTGTGTGTGTGTGTGTGTGTGTGTGTGTGTGTGTGTGTGTGAACTAAGACAGTATTCCATGGGTGAAGTTTTCGCTGTATTGGTCCTTGTAAATCCTCACATTTTGTAAGCTTGTGAAGCCAGGAGACTAGATGCTTAAATCAATCAGTCAATCAATCAATCATTCCCTGTGAACCTGTCTTTAAGAACACCAAATGAAACTGATTCTCGGGCCTGGCATTAAATTAAGAAAGAATTAATTTGGGGACATTTGTGAAAATGTTCTGGAATTTGAATATCACTTTCTAAAATTGCAATACTATATTTTACTGTTACTTCCAAACCTATCTAAAATTGTAAAAATCTTTTCAGTGCAGTGAGATTGTATGATTGGTAAAGCAAATGGACAAAAACAAACAAAAACCTGGTTCATTTGTACTCAGTCTATTAAGCTGTTAGTGAGCATTTACTAGGTGCTCTAAACTGACAAAACAGATGTTAAATATTTGTGCTTGAAGGTGTCAAGAGTAAAGAATTTAGGAAGTTATATAAGACATAAGCCTCACCTACTGGAATTTACAATTTGTTAGTTAAATGACACCAGTGTAACTAAAACACAGTCAAACAATTTAAAACCTTATATGAATAAATATTAGTGTGTGGTATAGCTCTGAGTACTTAGAGTTAGGGGCAGGAAGGGGATAGTTAATGATAGTTGAAATAGTCTAGAAGATAGGATCTTCTGCTGGGTCTTACAAGTTAAGGTTTCATGAGGGAAAGAGGACCAGGTCATTTCAGGAAAGCATCAAGATTTAAGCAAAGTTCTGGAAATGGGAATTAGCCCCAGGCAATAGCACACTACACCAAGAACCATGCCCCTTGATTCAGTCCATTTCTTACTCTGTGACGCATAAAATGTTTTATTTCATTTTAAAATGTTCAGTCCACTAATGACCTAAGGCAGGAGAAAAGCAGCTATCAAAATTGCTAGTGATGTGTATGGTCACTTCATAAATATGATTTAATGACTTTGAAAACAGACCGAATAGAAACAGAGCATGCTGAAAGCAGTAATAAGGCATTTCTGAAAAGTGTCAGGTTTTTAAATCATAAATCCAAAATGAGAAAGAACAGACCTTTCTCCTATGGTTAATCTGTAAAAATATCTTTGGAAAAGATAGAAAAGTAGCTTATTTTCTGATTGTTCTTGACCAGTAGTAGTAAAATTATGCATAAGTGAATTTCATGGTCATTTGGTTTTAGGGATTTTCCTGTTGAAAGAATTTTAATTTCTTTGTCCTCAAAGAATGTCCTTTCATATTTTATATAATGGATTTTAAAAATATTGTATAGTGTACTTTTATAAATTAGCTAAAAATCTAGCAAGAAAAAAGTCTCCATAGTGTAGTATTTCAGTGCACTTAAAAAGAAAGTACAAAGCTATATAAAAAGAGAGGGCAACCATTAAATTCTTTTAGAAACTCAGGATTAGTTTTGTTTGAAGAATAAAGTTTAAATTTGATATGTCTTATGTCAACTAATTTAGTCATATCTCATCTTCTATTTTATAACTGAAATAGTTTTTGCTATATATGTACATCTTCAAGGATAACATTCTTGTTTGAACACCAATAACTATAATGTTACCTGCTAGTTAAAAGTTACATAGCAAGTTACCTAGACTACCCATAGTACTACCCACTACATCTAATACTACAACATGAAGATATACATGAAGATATAAAACCTACTGAAGTTTAAAGTGTTATGACAATAAAATTGCAATCCTTTGTCTTCATATCTAGAGTACACATATGTGTTTAAAGAAAGAACTAAAAGACGTTTTGTAAATGAAAAAAAATTTAAGTGAAAAAAATTTTTTTAAGGAACCCAACATCTTATTTCTTTTTTCTAATGACGAACTCAGATTTCTGTGCTGAGATAACACCTTAGGGTTTCTTTATCAAATTCTATACTATAGCATTTCTAAAGGCATATTTTGTGAACATGTCTGTATTATAAAAAATCTTAAATCACACGTAAAATATCATTTTAACATATATATGTGTAATAATTTACTTGAATTTTGTAGCAGATTCTGAATTGAAACTGGTAATGTTTTACAATTTAGATTTTGTCTGTATCATTTCTGAACAAAGGGCTAAATTGTGTGGTCAGGGTTTGAAGTATGGTTGCCCAAACAAAACCTGTTCTCCCCTTTTTAAAATTTACTAGTCAAAAACATTCATTTTACAAATCAATAAGAAACACAACTACAGCAGAATTTTTACCTGGCCAAAGAATATGAATAGTCCGTGGCCATTATACATGGAGATAGGCTTTTAAGAGGCTTTCCAAAACAGAACAAAAGCAAACAAAGCTAGTTTCTGTCACATGCTGTTTTCCAACATGTAAACACTCCTACCCATGTTCCATTTCACTACCAACTTGATGTCACTGAAGGTGGAGATGGGAAGAGATACTCAAACCCTGTGCAAGCTGGCTTTAGGACACCACTAATTAAAATATGTTCAATCTCACTAGTAAAAAATGTAAATTAAAACAACAGTTCAAAACATCATTTTTCACCTACAAGCCTGGCAAAGATGAATGTATATGCCCTTTGTTCCAGCATTTATACCTCTAGGAAGTTTATCCCAAGAAAATAATAGGACAAGTTCAAAATAGTGTGCAGCTCATTATAACATTTTTTGTAATGATGCAAAATTAGAAATAAAGTAAATGTTTATAAATAGGATGGACAAAAAAACAGTCTGGAATAGTGGTCAGGAATGAAACCTGTGGAGTGACATCACTTGTGTTCAAGTACCATCCTTAATAATTACTGTATGACTTTGGCCAAGTTATTTAACTTGCCCGGTGCTTATCATTAAAATGGGAATAATAATAGTGCTGATTTAATAGTGTTATTATAAGAATTAAGTGAGTTAATAGATATTAAGGATTTAGAATATTTCTGGCATGTAGTGAGTATTTGGGGAATGTTACCTGTTATAGTTATGGTACATCTATTCATTTAAGGACTGTTTCAGTTATTAAGTTAATTTAGTTTTCCATGTGATTAGGTAATTACAGGCCAAATATCAAAATGTGGTAAGGATACCACATAAATAATTGCTAATCTTATACTTGTAGTGTTTTTCATAGCATATTCGTTATCTCACAAAAGTGTTTCTAACCTACGTAGAGGAAACAGATGTGCTAACCATGATTTTCTTTGTTGGTTAATGCCTCTTTACAGGTAGGGGGAAATTTGAAGAAGAAAAAGCTGAATAGATTTCTCCTTTCCCTTAGAAACCTGAAGACTCATGAATGTTGATTCTAATTGGAAATTGAGTCTCTTGCTTTTATAGGTCTTTTCATAAAACTCTCTCCTAGTTCATTAAATCATTAAATGAATGTAGCAGGTATTGGTTTTGATTTTTATTAATTGTGACTTGTTTTTCATTATGAGATAATTGTCAGTCATGAAACATAACTGCTGCACATTGGAGCAAAAGCAGATTTCTGCTGGATGGATGTAGAACTGCGCAAAATCAGCTGAAATTCTGGGTGGTAACCATATGTGTATGATCAGTAGTAACAATATGTGTTATTATTCATATGTGTTACTATTCATGATCAATATGATCGATAATAAAAGAGATCACTTAACAGGTTTCCAAGAGTAACTGATAAGGAGGTCTACATTTTGCATGTGTTATTTAATCTTGTCATTTATCAACCTCTCAGAAATATATATGTAATATATACACACAATATATATATTTCCTATATCTAATATTTAATATCTATCAGCCTGGCAGAAAAGAATATATTTGTGATGGCAATTTGATGTGGATAGAACTAAACATTTGAAAAACAGAAAGGCAAATTTATATAAAACCAAGAATTAAACTTTATCCTAAATCAAGTCAAGTTATAGGAGAGTAGTTTGAAGGTATGGTCAAAAACAAATGATCTGGAGAAAGCCTGCCTGTATTCCAATTCTGATTCTACTACCTCATGGCTACATGATCTTGGGCAAGTTGGTTAACCACTCTGGATCTCAATGTACTTGTCTGTAGAATTGAAATAGGAGTTCTGACCTTATAGCTATAGTTATTGTGAGAAAGGATTTATTATATGTGAGGCACCTAGAACTGAATCTAGTTCATAGAATAAACACAATAAATATTAATATTTAGTATAATAAAGTTATTAGAGTACATCTAGAAAGGGCATGATGATTCTGTTGCCATAAGAACTTATTAGCATCAGGGTGCCTGGGTGGCTCAGTTGGTTAAGCATCCGACTTTAGTTCGGGTCATGATCTCACGGTTTGTGGGTTCAAGCACCACATCAGGCTCAGTGCTGACAGCTTGAGCCTGCTTCAGATTCTCTGTCTCTGCCGCTACCCCACTCATGCTCTGTCTCTCTCTCAAAAATAAATAAACACACAAAAAATAAAAAAAAATTGTTAGCATCATGTACTAAATGTCTCTAGGAGTACAGTCAAAGAATTTAGGCAATATACAGTTGAATTTTCAGTTGAGGCAGAAGATGATGTAATTAGACATATGTGTTTCTAAATACATTGTGTGGTATTAGGAAAAGATAAATTGGAAGTGTGCTAATCATGAGTTAAAGAATTGGTGACATTAGAGAAAATGTTCTAGAGGATAGGAATTCATCCTGTGTTTTAACAGGAATCTCCCATTGCGAATATCATATACAGCATAATATTTTGGTTTTGACTAATAAGGTTTTAGACAGAGAGTAAGAAATCTGTGATGGGTGATCTATGAAAATAACCCTGTCACATGGAATGTAATGGTTTTAAAGGCAAATGAGATGGTATATTACAGCTGAGTTGGAAGGGATAGGCATTATTGCCCCTGAAAATTCTTGAGGAGAACGTTTGCTGTCTAAGTAGCCTTGTTTCTTAGATCCTGTATCCACTATGATTATAATTTTGCAGTCCTGAGATGATCCAGGTGTTTCACTCACCAGCCATCTGTCCAAGGAAAAATATGCTTATCCCGAATTGACAGGATATCACATGTATTTAGTGAAGTTTATCTTCACAGTTGGGCAAGAACAAATAAAACAGCAGTGTAGCCCCTGTGAGGAAACACTCTATGCTTCAATTATTGGTCCATTATATCAGAGGCAGATGTTACATTTCAGAACCTAATAGGAAACTTTTTTGATCAGCAAAACCAATATTTTGGTGTGCGCTGGCAGTTATCACCACCATTCTCCTTCAAAGGATGCTACATGCCTTTATACTACCAATTTTAGATATAAAATTTTACAGGAGTATATGTAAAATAAGTTTTACCCCAATGGGCCAGTTTTCTAGGTACCATTCAGTGAGATTTACGTCTCATTACCTGTCATTTGCTTTCTCATCACATTTATGCCAACAGCATCCCATTCTAAAGGGTTTTCTCAGTATCATAAAAAACAAATATTTTGAGAAATATGTGCAGATTTAGGAGACCATTCTCTATAATGCAACTGGATCGACCTAATGAAATATTTCATCAGAATGTTTGTTTATAATTGGTGCATTTTCCATGGAGAGGAGCTTTCTAGCTCAAACATCTATCATCTTTGATTTATAACAACTCGACTTAAAATAATTTTCACTTACATCCATATTAGCACTTGTAAACGGCAGCTCACAAATTAATGTAAGTCATCATTCACTTTTGAGGAAATGAGTCTGGGCACAAATGCAGCCCAAGGGCCAGCAACGTGATCTCTAATTCCCAACCCATCAGCCCAAGGTAATCTTTCCCGCTTCTGTCTGACTACATTTCATTGTTATTCCCTTCTCCTAGAATCTGTCTACCCTGTTCTTTTTTTTCTCTCTCTTCTTTTTTTTTCTCTTTACTAATTTTAGAATATACTATTTTTAAATTTAAGAACTGTAGCTTACTCTCTGCTCTTTTTGTTTCTTTGAGTACCCTCAATGCTTAGCCCATTACATGCAAAAACAACAACAACAACAACAAAAAGCTCTCAATGTTTGTTGGATTGGACTGTAATGCCACAGGGATGTTTAAATCAGAAAGGAAAATAGGAAAAAAAAATTTACTCCTTAAAAAGTCACCAAGTAGCCCTGTGTCTCCTCCAAAATGTCCTCAGTGATGCTAAAACAGGCTTTCTGCATTTTGTAGCTCTGAAATTTCCTGTCTTTAGTTACCAAATATAATATTTTAGTTATATTTTCATTAATTTGAATGTAATTTAAGAAGGACTGTACTATAAAGGATCATTATGTTATATTTGATTAACTGTGGTGTTTTTTTATCATTTCTATAAAAAGGTGAGACTCAAATCTTTTTTTAAATTTTTTAAATTTTTTTAATGTTTATTTTTGAGAGAGAGAGAAACATGTGGGGAGGCACACAGAGAGAGAGGGAGACACAAAATCCAAAGCAGGCTCTAAGTTCTGAGCTGTCAGCACAGAGCCTGACTTGGAGCTGAACCCAAGAGCTGTGAGATCATGACCTGAGCTAAAGTTGGATGCTCCACCAACTAAGCCACCCAGGTGCCCCGTTGAGACTCAAATCTTGGTTCAGAAAACTACTTTCTTACAATAGGATTTCTATGGAAAAGTCAGATTTAGTTTACAATCCTGTTATCTGTAGTATAATTTGTCGTAATTGAAAGAATTGCTTACATGTTTTTTTTTTTTTTTTTTAATTATTGGCTGGTGTTAGCAAGGGAAGAAGGGTGCCAGCATCAAACAAATAAATGTAAACACCTGTCTTATCTTCAAATCTCTGATTATCAATAATAATGCATAATAGTGACCAGAATTAAAGATTAAAGTTCAGTACTTATTTCACAATATTAGAGTGTTACACTCCCACTTTTTCCTTAAAATGAATTTCATGACATATATTTTGTTTTCATCCATATAGTGCAGGAATATTTGAGCCCAGGGTTTTTAATACCTACTTCTTTAAGTTTTTCTAGTTTTATTGAGACATAAATTAACATATAACATCATATTCATTTAAGATGTACAACATAATGATTAGATATATGTACATATTGTGAATTTATTACCACAGTAAATTTAATTAACCTCCATCACTTCACATTTTATATATTTTTTTCATGTAAGGAGATTTACTCTCTGTAACTTTCTTTTTTTAAAATTTTTTTTTAACGTTTATTTAATTTGGGGACAGAGAGAGACTGAGCATGAACGGGGGAGGGGCAGAGAGAGAGGAAGACACAGAATCGGAAGCAGGCTCCAGGCTCTGAGCCATCAGCCCAGAGCCTGATGCGGGGCTCGAACTCATGGACTGCGAGACCGTGACCTGAGCTGAAGTCGGACGCTTAACAGACTGAGCCACCCAGGCGCCCCACTCTCTGTAACTTTCAAGTATAAAATATCCTATTGCTAACTATAGTCACCCTATTGTATATTGCCTCTCCAGAATTTATTCATCAATTTATGATTGGAAAATTTACTTATTTATTTATGATTGGAAATTTGTAAGTTTAACTCTCACCCATTTCCTGCACCCCCTACCCCCCTGCCTCTGGCAACACCAAGCATAAAGACATTTCTGTGTCTCTATGAAGCGTTGTTTTTTTTTTTTTTTTAATTCCATGATTTCCTTTTCTCTTTCTTCACCCCTTCCTAACCAAAAAACATAAATAAAGATTCTGCTTAGTTATGTTCCAGGTAATTGGGGTAATATTTTATTGGATTTAGTGCTGAAGTTATCTGTGCTAGGACCCCAACATTTTGAAAGATACTTGGATTCTCTATTTTTGCCTTCATACTGTTGTTAGAAAATACAGTTCATGGTAATAAGAAGAAGTTAGATATTTTTTTTATGATCATAACTACCCTCAAGACATATACATGTGCATTCACATGAATATACATCTCTACACACACACACACACACACACACAGAAAAAGAAAGAGAAGATTTAGCTGCACAAATAGGCTTTCTGGTATTGTATAGACCTAGGGTATGTGTTAATTTTTTCATCAGTGGAATTAAGTGAGCTTCGTTCATTTTACATTTATTGCCTACTTATTATCTGCTAGGCATTATCCTAACTCCTGGTAGTAAGTTCATATAAAGGTGAAAGACATTGTTTCTAAAATTGAAAGAGAGAGTGAATAATTCTGTCTGTGACATTAGAGAAAGGCTTTATACACAATATGGTGACATTTACACTGGATCTTGAAGAAAGAGTGAGAACCATCCAGACAGAAAAAAATGGAACTGGCATTCTTGGCAAAGAAACAGCAAATGCATTTGTCTTTAGAAATGTTAGACCAATTTGGTGTGACTGTAGTTTTGGATGATATGAGTAGAATGGCAAGAGATGAACCTAGAAAAAGTAGATTTGGACCAAATTACTAAGGACTTTGTATGCCATGCTAAGGATTTTGTAACTTAGTCAACAGGAACAATTCAAAGATTTTTTAACAAGAGAGTGATGGAGGGAATTCAGAGGTTCTGTTTATAATATTCCTTTCCCCTCCCCAAGTTCAGAACCACCTGAAAGATGTACACAAATGGAGATCAAAATTATTACCCAATTTAATATGTAGACAAAATGACTTCATAATACTTCACCCCAGTATTGGACTTAGCCCCTCACTAAAAGATCAGTCCCCTTCTTTCAGAAATAAACTTCAAATACCATATGGAGAAACTTCAAATACAGAATAAAGGGCAACCTTAGAGAGACAGAGGAAGAGGCCAATGTGATTTTTCTTTCCTTTTTTCCTTCCAAAGTCCTAATCAATAAATTACCCTTTCCAGGAAGGTAATAAGAACTTAACTCTTGCTTGGAAGCCTCCATGTGGAAACAGGAGGCTAGGGAATTAGGTGCCCTCTCTGGGGAATTAATATAATATTTACAGAATGGGTGATAAAAACAAACTAGATATAGTTATGTCTAGATATGTAGTATATATATACATGTACTATACATATACATATACTATATGTATATCGTATATACTACCTATACACACACACACACACACACACACACACACACACACACACACACAGGAAACCAACACAGTGGATCAGAAAGAGAAACAAGACAAAGGGGTCAGGATAGAAAGTAACAGATGCATACAAAGAACTTTGAGAAGTAGAATCGAAAGAGCATAATGACAAGTTAGAAGGAGGTATGTGAAGAATGGGAAGTGTGTGACATTATGAAGATGATCACTTAGTTTGTGCATTGGGCATCCAAAGAGACATGGGGTTTGTCATTCAAGCTGTATAATGCAGGAGAAAGAACAGACTGAAACAGAGGGGACAGAATGAATGTGGTTTGGGGCAAGAATATATTCCTGAACCTAAATACGAGGCCTTCAGCTATAGACTGGGAGTTATTAGAATAGAATGAGAGCTAAAATTGGATAAGATCACTCAGGGGGAGGAAAAGAAGAGAATTTAGGACAAAACCCTGGAGAATAGTGATATTTAGGGGGCAAGAATGATCATCTAGGAAACAAGATTGAGGAAAACAAATATGAAGAGAGCCAGGAAAGCATTTTCTCTGTGAAAAAAAGTTGATTTTCAGGATGGAATTGATGGTCAACAGTATCTTATAGAAAGGGAAATTCTGTAAAACAGTCTGTGATGACATTTAAACTTATTCATAACAGTGTGTAACTTACTTATTAAAGAAATATATATATATATATATACACACATGCATAGACAGTGTCTTACATCTATGAAGAGAAACAGATTATACTATGGATTTATAAAAAATCTTTTATAGTGTTAATAAAGTATATTTTAATTCATTTGCTGAGCTTCTCAGGAGAGGAAAATCTGCATTTGAAAATGAAAAAAAATGATATTTAGGTAAAGGAATAGTTAAATGAATTTTATTAAACAAGTCTTACCCAAGTCTTTTTTTTTAATAATTTTACTGTGATATTTTGGTAACCCAGAGCAATAACAAAACTGATTATAATCTTCATGAAATATGTGTTTTAATATTTTATTGTGTATATATATGAAATATATGACTACATGTATTAATTTTTTAAATTTTTTTAATGTTCATTTATTTTTGAGAGATAGAGATGGAGCATAAGTGGGGAGGGGCAGAGAGAGAGGGAGACACAGAATCTGAAGCAGGCTCCAGGCTCTAAGCTGTCAGCACAGAGAATAATGTGGGGCTCAAACCCACAAACCGTGAGATCATGACCTGAGCCACCATAACCAACTAAGCCACCCAGGCGCCCCATGACTACATATATTTTTACATTATTATACATGTACACATTTAGATACCTTTTGGAAGAAAATGCTCTTCTTAATGGAATAACCGTAGGTATGTGGATGCTAATATAATGTAGAATATAATATTTTCTCTAATTTTGAAAAGCTTTTTTATGAAACGAATTTGATTTAAAGTTTTGAACAAATAGCATAATTCAGTTAAACAGAAACAATATTTTAATATTCTTACTCCTATGACGTATAGACATCTTTAGCATTTTCCTGTAGGAATAAGAAGCCTACTCCCTGAGCAGTTCACTCTCCCAACCTGGTGCTTTTTATGACCAAAAGTAGATTCAGAAGAGTATTTGGACAGGGCTCATAGGAAAATATGGCTTTAGAAGATAAAATAGTCTTTGTGCAAAGATTAACTAGAGTGTATCCAAAAATGTGGTCTTTTGATCCTTTTAATCAAGTAGAATGTCTAACATGTATCTTCCAAGAGGAATAATGTGTAAGAGATAAGAGTTTCCTAAGTATCATAAGGCTTTTAAGAGTGCCATGTTTTTGTTTTTTAAGCCAAAAGTAAATAAAAGGGAATGTTGGTTGATTGGTGCTATTTCATATAAAGTTGGTCCTGGGAAGTTTCACCTTGTTCTGAAATCCTTATGTTAACTTATGTTAATATGTATGTATCAGTTCTTATGACTATTGATTATAAGAGCAATTTAGAGAATGTTCTCAGAACTTTCATCAGATATACAGTTGACTCTTGAACAAAGAAGAGGTTAGGGGTACTAACCCCCCCCAAAGTAAAAAATCTGCATATAACTTTTTCTCATCCAAAGTCTACTGTTGACTAATAGCCTACTGTTGACTGGAAGCTTTACCAATAACATAAAGTCAATTAACACATATTTTATATGTTATATGTATTATATACTGTCTTCTTACAATAAAGTAGCCTGAGAAAATAAATGTTATTAAGAAAATCATAAGGAAGAGTAAATGCATTTACAGTACTGTACTGTATTTATCAAAAAAAACTTGCATGTAAGTGGACCCTTAAGTTCAAACCTGTGTTGTTCCAGGGTCAGCTGTATTATAGAAACTAGAAACTGTACACACTTAACAATAAATATCTTCTATAATTGAAGCCATGGCTTTAGCATTAAATAGCAAAATATTAAGTGTGCACAGTATGAAAATCCAAAATTGTCAAATTTTAAAATAGTCAAGTCATATAAATCCTTTTTCTCCTTGCCTCTGAAAAATTTCTCATAAGTGTTTTTGACATACATGTCTTCCCTCTAATTTTTATCCGTACCTGCAGTTTTCTATCAGTTCAGCTACAGCAGGAATCTGTCTACTTGCAGACCTTTACTGAGACAGACAGTTAATGGGAACAGTAGCAGCCCTGAGGTGTGTTTATACAGTCAGACTCACTTCCTCTACTTGTGTGATATATGAACTACTTCGGAAGTTTCCCAGCTGTTTCGGTGGATAAATCATGGCAGTAGGAGCTCATATTTAACCTTCACTGTACTGACTCAATACTTTGTAGTCCTCTTCTTTCATCTCTGACTATCTGGAAGAGATTTCAAACAGGCTTGTCCATGCGCAAACGGCATTGTTCTCTCCCTGTGCCCCCTCCCACCTTCTTTCAGCCAGCCCAGGGAAACTGAATCTCTTCTTGTGATTTGCCTTTGTGTCAGTCAAAATAAAATCAACGCTACTAAAGGTCAAGTGGTTTATGGATTCATTTCCCGACATAAAGCAAGATACTTTTGTGTGTTCACATTTAGTGGAAGCCTCCGTTAACGCGGTAGCCATTGTTACAGACAAGATACTGTCTATTGTTTTAGGCAGCTACGGCCACAATCAGTGTACATTTTTTGGCAATAACGGACTGTGACTTCCTATCACCTTTCCCCTGGTTTACTGTCTGTCCCTTCACACCCACCTTCTGTTTGTTACTGGATAGTGACTCAGGGCCTTTCCCCTTGCTATTTCCTCAGTTTACTCTACCCAAAGATATTTTCACAGCTCCGTGGCTTACTTCATCCTGGTCTCTGCTAAATGTTACTTTTCCAGAGTAGCCTACAGGCTACGCTTTATTTAACATAGTATCCATTATCTCCTTCTCCTATTGTTTCTGTCACCATGATTAATTCCAATTTGTAATTATCTTGTGTATTTATTTACTTTCCTGTCTAGAAAAGAAATTCCATGAACACAGGGATTTTTCTGTTTTGTTCTCTATGGTTTCACTAGCATACAGAACCATATCTGATATATAGTAACAACTCAACTTTTAAGGAAATAAAAATTATGTGTATATACACTTATGTAGAGACAGATTTAAAAAATTACAAATGGAGCCATACTACATATACAGTTCTGAAGCTGGTCTTTTCCACAAAATAATATATGTCAATTTTGTGTATTAGTAATTCTAGGCCTTTTAAAAATATATGAATATTATTATATGGGCATGCCCTAATTTATTAACTGGAATCTCTATTGATGGGTAGGCAAGGTTTCCCTTCTTTACCCTAAATACATCTTTGTCAGAGTAAATATTTTTGTATGCATATCTTTATATATTCATGCTAGTATTTCTGTAGAGTAAATTCCAAAGGTTGGAAATGCTGAGTTTAAAGCATATATGAATTTAAAATCTTAGAGGTACTGAAAAATTTCCCCTAAAGTGGAAGCAATGGTTTGCATATTCTCCAGGCATGAAAGAGTGTACCTGTTTCCTCACAGTTTTACCATCACTGAGTGTTATCAAGTTTTCAATCTTTTACCTGATAGGTGAAATTGTATGTGTCATTTTAGTTTTTAAAAAATACGACTGTAACTGAAAGCTAAAACCTTTAGTTACTTTTATTTGAGTAAAATACAAAAACCCTTAGTCTGACATCTAAGTTACTTTAGAGTAATTCTCAACTCTACCATTCTTTACACAGATTCTCTGTTTCAGGTATGGGCCTTATTAATAGTACAGGTCCACTTTATCATTTCTATACTCTGCAGTTTTCTCTCACTGAAATACCACGTATACTTCATTCTCCAGTTTTTTGAAATCTCAAGTGCATCCGACCTTCCCTGCTAATACTTCTTATATTCATTTATTTTCCCTCCATATGGTACCTGTATTATGATTTGCCTGTATACCTAATTTTTCTTGCCAGATTTTACGGTCATCAAGAATCTGAAATTATGAAATGTACATCTTTCTCTCCCACAGCTCTTAGCATGGTGCCTTCCATTAGAAACTGTCTGTTGAAAGAATGAATGCATGCATGCATGTCTAACGCTGCCCAGTGCATAAATAAGCACCAGTGAGGAAACAAAGATGCCATGCCAGGAGAACAATTCTAATGAAAACAAATTGGTGTGCATCTTATATAACATAATGCATGCTAAACTCATTGAAATCTGCAATGGGACAGAATTTTGTTCCTTATTCTTGAAAGAGTCATGCCTAAAATTATCCCAGTGCATTCCTCAAAATTTTTAGATTTCTTTTTTCAGAAATGAAAGATGTCATTTATAAAAAAGAAAGCAGACTAAGTGGCTGCTGCTTCGGTAGAAGTAATCTTAAAGATTTGATTTTCACCAAGTTGTTCTAGCAGTAGAGATTTAAAAGACAAATGAGACAATCTTTGTGGAAGTATTTTGCAAATGTGAAGTACCAAACAAATAAAATGTTATTGTATTCTTTCTACCTGCAGTCAACCAACCACATTAGTTTGAGATGTTCCCATCTACTTCTGTAGTGATAAGAATGTCCTCAAGAATTTCCAGATAGCTAAAGTAAGATACTTTATAAGATAGCTTTGAGCTTAGTACCAAGGAGTGATCACATTTGATCTGTAGGATGCCAAGGGGCAAAGACTGTATTTTCTTTAAAATGGTTAATTTAGTACCCAAAAAAGTGGTTTAGTCAATATTTTTCAAACTGAATTAAATTATGGAAAGAACTGAACAGAATTTGGATCTAGGAAAGTAGAAGTGATCTTATCAGAGAACAGTTTCCCGAAATTTAAATAAGAACAATGTAGTCAAGAAGGGAAATAATAGATGTATATTTATATACATACATATGTACATATACATATAGAAAGAGTTGTGAAATAATTCCCATTTTGCAGGCACAATTTATAATTAAAGCAGAAATTAAAGTTTTATCAACAAAAACTGTTTTAAAATAACTAAGAATTTGTCTATCTGTATTAATTGGTATTGTGTTTGGCTTTAAGTAAAGGAAAACCTACCTACAGAGGTTTAAAGTTGTTTTTCACCAACAAGTATACAGTGTAGGGCTGTACCGTTGCTCATAGCTGATTGTAGGGAGTTACCTTTTAATATTTCTGTTTCTCCATCCTTAGCTCATTGGATATTTTCCCCATATGGTTGAGAAATGGTTGTTGCATATTCAGAATGATGTCAATATTGATGATAGAAAGATACAGAAGGATGAAATGGAGTTAGAGAATGTGCCAGCCAATTCTGACACATTTTATCAGGAAAAGGAGGAGAAAATAAAATAGCTTTCTCAGAAGCTATAATGATTAGTCCACTTTTTCGATTTCATTGGCCCCAAGAATGGCATTTCTCTGATTTGTTACAATGAGTCACTATTTATTCATTGTGGACATAAAAGAATTTATTCTCCCTGCAAACAGATTTTTATTTTTATTTTTTTATCACCTGCTGAGCTAGGATTATGGTGAGGTTAGTTATCTATTCACCTCTGATGCAGAATTTATGTGGATGCCAAAAACTCAGTAGTTAACAAAAATACTTAATGCAACAATAAAAAAAAATCATTGATTCAAAATATATGCCTAATTAACAAAATGTGACATTTTTAAATGGGGAACGGATCCTAATCTATTTACATAAATTATAAGAGATTTGTAATAGGCAGAGAACTGTTATGGTCATTCCCTTAATTACTCAGGATGATAGAAGAAGGGATTATTTATCTAAAAACCAAAAAATAAAAAATAAAAAGCAATTAGATCAGAGATACCTGACAAATGGTAGAGTTAAAAGTAGAAAGAAATAGGATTGATTGGTTGGTTGGCTTTAAAGGAAAGAAAAAATTGTTATTTACTCAGAGTTAGGAAACAGGCTCAAAAATATGTAAAATGAAAATATTGATAAATACAAATCAAAGCCAAGATTTTTGGTATGTTAGTGAATTTTGGTGCCTTAGGGAAACATAATTCATCAAATCTTATTTCTTTCCCTTCCTTTTTGTTCTTGTACAGTATTTCAAAATCAAACTGTTGTCTTATGTTTAGATAAAAAATAATTTCTGCCTGGTGAATGATTTCTATATAAGTGCTTTCATTAAAAGTATGAGAGCCACACATGTAATTTTAAATTTCCTGCCAGCCTCACTAAAAAATAATCCAGAGATGACATTAATTTAATAATATACTTTAATTAAATATACCCAAAACATTATCATTTTAATATGCAATCAAAGTAAAGTTATTAATGACATATCTTTAAAAAAAACATAAAAAAAAACATAGCTTCAAAATCTGGTGTGTATTTTACACTTAACAGCACATGTTAATTCAGACTAGCTATATACCAAATGCTCAGTAGTGGGTAGTGTCCACTGTATTATACAGTACAGCTCTCTATGTATCTAGCTTTTACCTTTTATATATATCTAATATTAATATAATATTAAAAATTGCTCAGTTTGAAAAAAAAATGCTCAGTTTGTCTTGTACCAAAGGTCTTTTCTAAAAATACTGAGCCAAAGAGCCACAAGTTCTAGAAAAGCATCATTATATCATTTGTGTGACTAGCTTTTAATGGAAGAACTCCAGTGACAAGATAGGCACAATGCTGCATTGTTGGGGTTTTTTCTACGAACCACTTCAAATTATATCAGTGTATATAATTCCTTTGTACTATTATTCTTTGGGTTATCATAAATTTTTTGTAGACTAACCAGTTATATTCTAATCACAAGAGTGTCAATTGTTATCACTTGTTTTAATTGTTTTTAAATGTCAATCTCTTATCCGTATGTTAGATTAAGAGTTGAGTTCCAGGGATGCCTGGGTGGCTCAGTTGGTTAAGTATCTGAGTTTGGCTCAGGTCATGATCTCACAGTCTGTGAGTTTGAGCCCCATGTCGGGATCTGTGCTGACAGCTTGGAGCCTGGATCCTGCTTCAGATTCCGTGTCCCCCTCTCTCTGACCCTCCCCCATTCATGCTCTGTCTTTCTCTGTCTCAAAAATAAATAAGTACTAAAAAAAAAGAGTTGAATTCCAAACTTTGTTTTTTAATGTTCATTTATTTTTTTGATAGAGTGTGAGTTGGGGAGGGGCAGAGAGAGGGAGACAACAGAATCTGAAGCAGGCTCCAGGCTCTGAGCTGTCAGCACAGAGCCCGATGAGGGGCTTGAACTCAAGAACTATGAGATCATGACCTGAGTCGAAGTTGGACACTTAACGGATTGAGCCACCCAGGTGCCCTGAGTTGCAAACCCTTAGAACACCAGCAAAATACTGTGGGCTTTGCAGCAGTTACTAAGTTAAATTAATGGAGCATGTTTTATTTAGTGTTCCTCCTTATTAATGAGTGGTGTCTTTACATCATTTGCTTTTTAAAAATTGTCATAATTATTAAAAGAAAAAACAAGAAAAACCAGTTATAGGATGATGGAGTAACTAAAAGAGAAAGAATATTAACATGAAATATTAGTATATGTAGAGTATTTAAGGCTAAATTTATTTCTCAGCATGCTGATGTTAAATTTGTGGGAAAAGAAAAGGCACAGCAGAAAATATTCCATAAAATTGGCTTTGGTTCTTTCTTATAGATAAGAGATTCTTGTTCTCAGATTCTAACAGAAGGAGATAAAATGACTTATTGCCTATTTTGCAAATTGATTTCAGAAGAATGCTGATGTCAGTAAAAAGGTTTGGCATTCCTGCCCTCCAATACTCCCAAAAGGAAACAAAAGAGAAACTTTTGTGAAAGCCAAGGGAATTACAAAAGAGTTATTGTCTTGTTGTCACTATAGAATTGTTTTACCTGAAATTTAAAAGTATTGATTCCTTCATTTGTATGATTAGAAGAAAAATAACACTGCTATTTTTTCTAAGATTTATTATGAAAATCATCAAACAGAGCATGCTTGAAAGACTGTATACACACCAGTTATATATTACCATTAACATTTTAGCATACTTGCATTATCACATTTCTATCCATTGCATTTCAAAATGAATAGTAGAAATCAGTCATCCCCCAAATATGCCAGCATGCCTACTATGTAAATAGAGTTCAGTATCGGCTTATAGTATTTTCCCTTTTAATATAAAATTAATATGCAATGAATTGTACAATTTTAAGTGTACATTCACTGTTTATCAAATGGATACAACTGGGTAATGCAAATTCTTTTCAAGATATAGACATTACTATTATTCTAAAAAAGTTCTCTCACATCCCTTCCCAGTGTATCTCACCCCTGCCTCCAGAGGCAAACACTGCTCTTACTTCTTTACACTGCAGATTAGTCTTGCCTCTTCTAGAATTTTGTTTGAAGTCATATCATACACTATATATAAAAAGCAGTTGATGAAAAAAAGATTAGGAGGGTGACCCTTTAAAAACTGTAGATTTTTACCAACATGAGACCTCAGAGGTAGAAATGCTCTCACATCAAGACACAAACTCCTAATACAATAGAATTTAGAATTTAACAGAATACTTTTCCTAGTCTTTTTTTTTTTTAAATATCTGTGTCAAACTGTGAGAGAAAAGGAGGCATGAATATAGGGGGACTATCCTGATGTTACACAGGTGTAAGGAAGCAAAAATGAATGACAGTTCAGGCAGATGGGTGTGGTAGTAATTTCTACTAAATTGTTAGTATTAAGATCTGTCATGGGAAAGTATTAATAAGTAAAATATCATCAAAAATATCTGTTTTTACTCAGTGAGTATTAAATATAATGATAAGTAAGTGAAGGAGACTCTACAGATATATTTTGATGTGATCTTTTAATTGCACAGCAGATGGAGATTAAAGAAATTTTTGGTTATTATTATTATTTTGGTTCCTATTTTAAGCATACTTCAATCTCTTAATGCTAAAACTCCGGTATTACAGTCTTTTGGATGTGACATATATGTGAATAATTATGAGATATTAAACATATTGTGTACCTGCAATGCATGTTGTTCCTCTTATTTTACTTCACTCTTGGCTTTCTTTGTTAGTATTTGCAGTGCCTCTTTGGAATTTTGTTGCCTATCTTTTTAGTTTGTATTTACAAACATACAAACAGTAATATTTGCTTCTGAAATCAAGCACTTCCTCCTCCCCAATATACTTCCAGTGAAGGCTGTTTGTGTAGATATCTCATAAAAGTTGAGGTATCAGTTAAGAGGTCTTCAGTATGTCAAAAGGTCTTAGGCCTCAGTAGGAAACAGCTGAGTAACTTGATTAAGAAAATTTATGAACAATCTCTCTAAGTCTCTGAACAAAGAAAAGCCTTCAGGCCTAGACCCATGAATTTCCAGTAGAATTCAGGATTTTGATATGTATCTGTCTTCTCTTATGTGGAAAATATAGCATGCTGAAGTGTAACCACACCATGATTATAATGTAATGAAACTGTGCATTAGATACTAAAGGAACATAGAGAAGTTATATTTTTCAATTCCTCACCCACATTCATATACATTTATAAGAGCTTTTTGTCTGTGATATGTACAGATTTTAAAAAAATGTTTCATTTTACTATGGAAGAATCATATGGATGAAGAACCAACGCTCTTTATTAGGAAATAAGAAAAGTGAGTGGGAGAGGGTCACAATTATGAATGATTATAAATCAGTATTTTTATTAATTCTGAATATGAGTTGGCCATGTCCATCTTCCTCAGTGGTTCCCTATCTGAGTTGATAGCTGTCACATAGGCTCCTGAAAGCTTGGGGAGGAGCCTGAAGCACCCAGCCCAAGGTCCCTTATGCTTGGCATGACACAAACTGGTTCTTTCTTATTTGAATTAATTGCACCCAAAGTACATAAGAAGTATCTACTCTGCTGAGGAAAGGGTGATGCTAAAATCAAGAGTAGGGGTTCAGCTGGAGGAAAGAATGATTAATGAAAACAAGAGAAATGGAGAAGTATGAAGACAATGTATTTGGACCTACTATTTGTCTTTGGGAAGCCTGTAGTAAAGGAAAGAGTTGAAGTAAGGCTTCAGATATAGAGTAACCCTAAAAATAATGTCTTTCCTTTTTCATTATTTTGTTAATGTTCAGTTTGCCAGGTTAGATAGAGTAATTAAGAAAACTATGTTAGCTGTTCATTACATTTTTAATGATAAGTTTGGCTCTGAGTATGTTAAGATTCTTGAATATGGATGTGCACAGCATTTTGGAGCAGTTCCAGCAATTACTGTATTGGAAACTAGTGCAGTAAAATGATTCTAATTTCATCTACTTGTTTAAACTGGTTGTCTTGCCTTCTTCAAGCAGTATAATCTTTTCTTTATTGTGCAGCTTTTCATTAATGCACCGGTGAGGATGATAGAAAACAATTCATTGATGTAATTGCAACTAGCCTGTCATATACAACTTGGGAAAGCAGCAAATCCCACAGCATGGGGTCCACATTATGCAGCTGGGCTGGCATTCAGATGAGTTCCTTTTCATTGAAAATATATTAACTCTAATCCATTTAATAGTATAAGTAATACATGTGTAAATCTACATTGTACAAATGTAAAATCTGTTTTCTAACCCCAGTAGTTTAGTTAAGAAGTAAATCTACAGTAGCAATTAATTTGCCATTTTAGACACTAAGAAAAGTGTAGGGTCAAGAATATGGAAATCCTTGAAAGATCATGAGATCATAGAATTATGTAATATATAGGACTCAAGTCGGTAGTAGTTATTTGTCTATTTCTGTGTAGAAAAAAGTATTCTGAGATTTAGCACCTTAAAACAGCAAACACTGGTGATCTCAAAGATTGTGAGGGTCACATTAATAGAGTAGCTTAGGAATCATTCTAACTGACTGTCTCTGCAGAGGTTGCTGTTTGCTGGGGCTGTGGTCCCTTCTAGGCATGACCAGGGCTGGAGAATACACTTCCAAGCTCACTCACATTGTTAGGTGGAGACCTGCTTTCCTTATTATTGGAACACTGCCAGAGGCTACTGCCTTCATAACCTGGCAACTTGCTTCCCCCAGAGTAAGTCTGAAGGAACAAGGGGGAGAAAGAGAGAACATTCGCTAGAGAGCAAGAGTGCACCCAAAATGGAAGCCTCATGTCTCAGTCTTCTTACATACTTTTTAACATTTTATTTAAAAATTTTAATGCTTATTTATTTTTGAGAGAGAGTGCTAGTAGGGAAGGGGCAGAGAATGCTCAACCAACTGAGCCACCCAGGTGCCCCATCAGTCTTTTTACTTTCTAATCACAGAATTGTCATTATTTCTACCATATTCTTTTTGTTAGAAGTGAGTCATGAAGTCTAGCCCACACTCAAGTAAAGGTGAACTCAGCTATACCTCTTAAGAAGTATTTAAGAATTTGTGGATATGTTGTGTAAACTACCACATGGACTTGGAATTTTAAACACAGACATGAATTACTCCCATATATTTTCTTAGATGAGAAACTCAAGGCCCTGTGAAAGGGTTTTGTGCAAAGACCAGTAGATATAAGAGATAGAGATAATGTCTCCAAACTACCTGCTCTTTGAAAAGTAGATGTTTCTATTGGCACATTTGTAAGCAGACCTCAGTTATATAAAAATCATCAAGGAATACTTAATTTTCTGAATAACTGATACTCTTTTAAATAATAAAATTGATTCTAGATATGAAATGCATTTTCTCTGCCTCCTCAAAAATGCTATGTTGACCATAATTCATCAATAATTCATTCATCATGCAGAGTCATCATTAAGAATATAATGTATACCATCACATGAGCAAACAGTGATATAGTCCTGGTCTATTTTTGCCTTACGTTAATATGCCAGGAGGGGGACATGCTAAGGCTGCAAATGTAAAGCTAGGATCTGATCATGGTCTTGATATGCTGTGTTTAGAAGTATGGCATATACCCTGAGGGCATTGGGATTCCATGGATGTGTTTTTGCAGGAGAGTGATGTTAAGACTTACATTTTAAAGGGCATTATTCTGATGAACATATGGAGAAAAGAGTGAAGAAACAAGCAAGATTAAAACCTAGGCGACCAGTTAGGAATCCATTCCTATAATTTTAGCTAAAATAATGATGGTCTGAACTAACCTAGTAACAATGGGCCTGAGGGAAGTGGATTATTTTCAGGGATATTAGGGAGATACTAGGGACTTAGTGATCTGTTTGGTGAAGGAGGGAAAAGATGTCTTCAAGTCTCTGTCTTGGACAAGAGATTAGAAAGGAGGTATCATTAATTAAGCCAAGAAATTAGAAGAGAATCATATTTAGAGATGAAAATATTCCACTAGTGAAATGTGATAAAATACAAAAACTTATTTGCTTACTTTTACCAAAAAGGCAAACAATTAGATAAGATGCACAATCAACACTGATTTTTCTTTGGTCTTATATTGAAAATAATATTCTGTAGTTTGAAATATTTGAATACTGAATACAATTATAGGCTCGGTTGGGTATGTGTGCTTTCCCCACCACAGGCTGACAGTTTTGATGTCTGTGCTGACTGAGACAATTTAGAGGGATGGACTGAATTATTTTCCTATCCACCACTTCTATTTATACAGAAATTACACTTGACTGTAGTGACACTAATCATGGTAGAACTGATCAAATTCAGCTCCCCTGCTGATGAACTCAGCCAATAAGCCATTCATGACTGACAGGTGTTCCTGTCTCCTTTGCTTTTTTCCCCCCACTCTTAAACACATTGGCATTTTATAAGCCACCTTCTTTTAAGCTCCCACTTCTATGTTCGTTCAGAGGAAATGCCAGGGAGGGTTTGTTGGAGTCAGAGACACAGCTTACATTTAGCTCTCTTCCCTTTTTCCTTCTCTCTCTGCAGAAATACAAGGCCCAGGAGGACTGGGACAGGGGTTCTTGACCTTTGTGTGTTTCATGGACACTTTTGTTCATCTCATAGAGCCTGTGGACACCACTCAGAAATATGTTTTTAAATACATCAATAAAATACATAGAGTGACAAAGGCAATCAGCTATATTGAGACACTATTATCAAAATATTACTTAAAATATTCTGATGTTGTAATACATGTGCTAATTTCATAATTCATTAAATTAAAAGCTCTAGCAGTGATAATTTCAAAGTAGGAATAAATGTCAATAATATTTTTAGATATCTATAACAACTGTAATATAATAGGAAAATATCTCTGATTTTTATTGGTGATAACTCACAGATACTTTAAAACTGTGATTTGTTGACTACAGTCAAAATTGAAGGGAACCCTAAATTTCAGTTAGAATTCAGTGAAAATTAAGGACCCTTTTTTCCATCTCAACTTCATAGACCCCTGAGTTCTATGGCTTCCAGTTTAAGAACCTCTGATACAGCACAGTGCTTCTGAAGTTTAGTGTGCATGAGAATTATCTGGAGGTCTTGTTAAAACACAAACTCCTCCCGAGAGATGCTGACTCAGGAGGTCTGGGGTGGGGTCCAAGAATGTAAATTTTAAACACATAGTCAATGTATTTCTCACATATCAAGTTCAAAACTTATCTTCTGAGAAATAAAACGTTAGGATATAGAACAATATTTGTTAAGACGTTGGGATGGAGTGTAGCTATTGGTAGGTCATTACCCTGTGTCAACATTCCAGCTTTTGAATATTTTTCTGTAGAGTAATTATATAATTATTATTCACGTTATTATAAAAATGTATATATAGAAATTTTATATAGGATATTTAGGATATGTGTAGAGTATATTATACATTGAAATTATTATTTGTTGCATCATTTTCCCTGAAAGATACGATTTTTTTTTACAGACAAGCTTTAAGATACCTAACAAAATATCACTAAAGCATAGCGAGGGGTAATAATCATAAATGCAATGCAGTGCAGTCCTGTGACATTGAAATCATTTCAGTAATTTTACAGTACATTTGAATTGCGGCACCAATTCATCCGCTGAGTTTCCATTAACTTTGCTTAAAATCTCTCTGTCCACAAAGAAGCACAAGTGTCAAGTTTCTCCTTCATGCTCCGGGACCTGGCCTGAATAACAATGCTGCAGAAGATAATTGTTATTAATTAAAACATTCCTATCAGGCTGTGTTTTGTTTTAATGCATATTGAACATGTTCATAACCTCTGCTGTATCCATTATTGGAAAAGAAAAATAAGAGAGTACTGTTCTTTGACTCTCTCCATCTCTCCTGGGGTTTTCCCTGGTGTCATTGAACAGCCTTTTTGATTGGCTGATACCTTTTAAAAAAGTAGGGGCGCAATATTATAACACGTTGCAAAGCAGGCTCATTATTGTCAAATTAGATTCACTGACCTTCACTGCCATTTACCAGGAAGAGACAAGCAGCATATCAAGGACGGTTTGCAGTGAGTAAATCCACACTAAGTGCCACTCAACTGTAACTAGCCTAGACATACCTTTATGTTGTTTTAACATGTGAGCTTTTTAACTTATAACAGTCAATGCTATGATTACCTAGGGTTAAGTGAGTAATGTATACAGCATTCTATGCACATAAGTTTTTATTTTTGAAATAAATTTCATTCCAAGGAGCAGACCCCAACACACACACACACACACACACACACACACACACACACACACACACTGAGCATCTGTAGGTGAAATCCATAGTTTCCTTAGTTTATAAAAGAGATCAATAGCTTCCAGATGCATTAAAGTAGGACTGGTGTGCTCAAGTTTGTGGTTCAGTTAAAAACATCCTTTAAGCCATGGAAATAATTTTCCTTCCTTTCTATTTACAAATTTTTTACCTTTTAACTCAGTGTAGGGACGCCTGGGTGGCTCAGTGGGTTAAGCGTCCGACTTCAGCTCAGGTCACGATCTCGCGGTCTGTGAGTTCGAGCCCCGCATCGGGCTCTGGGCTGATGGCTCGGAGCCTGGAGCCTGTTTCCGATTCTGTGTCTCCCTCTCTCTCTGCCCCTCCTCCATTCATGCTCTGTCTCTCTCTGTCTCAAAAATAAAAAAAAAAAAATTAAAAAAAAATGTTAAAAAAATTAACTCAGTGTTGAGACTGAAGACAATACCCATGGTAAAATTGCCATTACTGAGGGAATTCATTCATTCATTCATTCATTCATTCATTTATTCATTCATCCATTCATCCATTCATCCATTCGTGCACCCATCATATATTTTTCTGGGACTAATAAATGCCAGAAACTGCTCTAGAAATATATTCTAAAAACATCTCTTTCTGACTACTGTATATAGGAGAGGGCATATACTAGATATGTTATGCTAGATGTTTAAAACAATAGGGCATTGGGGCGCCTGGGTGGCGCAGTCGGTTAAGCGTCCGACTTCAGCCAGGTCACGATCTCGCGGTCCGTGAGTTCGAGCCCCGCGTCGGGCTCTGGGCTGATGGCTCGGAGCCTGGAGCCTGTTTCCGATTCTGTGTCTCCCTCTCTCTCTGCCCCTCCCCCGTTCATGCTCTGTCTCTCTCTGTCCCAAAAATAAAAACGTTGGGAAAAAAAAAAAAAAAACAATAGGGCATTAATAATTCTTAAATATTAAATGACTGTGTTTAAAAATGAGTATTTTCTGCATGTGCTTACCTTCGTGAGTCAGGGTTCATAATTACGGCTTTATAATCTGCATAATTTTATTGGGATAGAATCACCTGTTCCACTCTAGCTTTCCTCCATCTTATAATTCCTTTATTATGTCCACCTGGAAGAAAGATGATCTATGATACTTTCTTCTAAGGTATGGAAAATTTATTATTTTTCTTTTCCCTATCATTTTATTTTTGTTTTTATGGTGATTTTGCAAATTTCAGTGTATGACAGTGTTCTTTAATCTAACACCCCCTACAGGAGAAGACTAAAGAAGGGTACAAAATGTGACCTTTTAATATTTAATTTCTAGTTATCATTCCCTTAAAGAATAGTATATTGAAAGAAATCCCAAACCAAAAGTTCCCAAATTCAGGGATTTCTTTGACCAATCTCTCCATCCCTATGTTCTGTAAGTAATATAGGATATGTATGTATACTATATGTATAGTACATACACACATGCATACATATATATGACAATATATATACACACATATGCATGCAAAATATATATTCATATGGTTTTATGAAAAACTAATTATATTGTCTTTATTTTCCAGCACTATCAGGGATACACATTTGAGAGACACTGTGGTCTCAGTTGCCTGTATCTATCAAAATAACTTAGACGATGCTAAAATATAAATTCCTGGGTTCCTTTGAGATCCAGTAATCATCATCTTTTTAATACACATTCTAGGTGACATTTTGGGGTACCGGTTTTGAGAACCACTTAAAAGGTTACACAAAAATCTTATCTCCCTTCATTAATAATACAGTTTGGTTATTAAGAGTCTGGATGGCAGAGTCTCACTATTTTTTGTATTGTAAGGATTTATGCAATATTTATTGCATAAATGTATGCAAATGTACAAATGACATAAAATCTGCCTACAAGCTTACTAGTAATGTGACATATGCAAGTTACCTAAGCTCAGTTTCCTCATCTGAAAATGGGAAAAATAGTAGTCGTGTCTACTTGGGGTTGTAATGATTAAATGCAATAGTTTCTGTAACGTGCTCGGCAAAAGCTGGGCATGTAGAAGAGTTCAATAAATGTTAGCTATTGTTGCTGCTTTAAAAGCCATTTTGACTTATTTTCTTTATCAGTAAAATGTGTTGATTAGTATCTATTTTTCCTACTTGGAGGAAAACTGCAAAGTTTCATATATAAGAATGGGTGTGATCACTCTTTATGGACTGGAAGGTTCCATAAAAATATATGGTATTAGTAAAAACAAGATGTCAGGTTTTACCATATCATCCATGTGCATAAATTATAATGGTTGAATTTAAAAGGAATATAAAGTAACAGATATAGCATGCACATTATATTTTCCTTTGATAGGATTTAGGATACTCCAGATCAAAATCTGTTAGAATCCTACTTCTACATCAGTTCTGTACCTTTCCAACAGCCCGGACTGTCCTGAAGGTCAGTAAGTAGCCACTGAAGGATGTTTCCAGGGGTTCTGTTTGACAGGCTTGTAAAAGAGCTTTGTCCACTGGCAGCCTCTATTCTGTCTTACTTTTGGAAGCAGGTGCTTCAATTTTAGGCAGAGGGAGTTTTAGCTATGGGCTTAATGTATGGGAAATCTAGAAGAGAAAAAAAAAGGAAGGAAAAGAAAAGAAAAGAAAGAAAGATAAAAAAGAAAAACGGTGAATTTTACCAAGATTTATTTTTGGAAAAGAGACAGATGAAGCTTAAGATTTTTGGTAGGCTACTCTATCAGTTAACCTTTTCCACAGTAATGCAGCATAACAATACCAGAACTCAGTGGCTTGAAACAACTATTTTATTCTGCTTCATATGTCTGTGGATTAGCTGGTCTAATGTGGCTTGGTTCCAAGTTGCAGGTTTTCCCCCCAGTTGTCTGTCATCCTCCAAGGGAAGTGTTCTTTGTATGGGAATGGTAGAAGCAAAATATGAGGACATTAGAACACGTGATGCCTCTTAATGCCTGTGTTTGGAACGAGCACAGTCTCACTGCTACACATATTTTGCTGGCCAGATCATGTCACATGGCCAAACCCAGTATCAGTTGGGTGGGGAAATACACCCTACCTTTAGTGAGAGGAAGTACAGAGTCACAAGCAAAAGGCATGGATCCCCTGGGGGAAGGGGCAAGAGGCAGTTGGTAGTCAGGATGGAAGAATTAGGAACAAAAATGCAATCCACAGCAGCTCATACCCTAATTTACTGGAACAAGAGGAGTCAGGAATCTGGGAGAGGGAAGTGTGGAATATATTTGGTTGAGCTATGCTTTTTATTCATTATCTCCTAGAAAGCAAAAACTGTGACAGTACAAACCCATAGGATGAAGTGAGGGAAGGTTAGAAACTACAGAGACTACATATGTTCTGGATTTCTTTGCCCCCACCCCAAAAAAAGAAGGTGAGTTTCCTAACATCCGTGTCAGAATCTGAAATCTCCCTTTTAAAGTTTGTATCTTGCTAGTGGATTTTCAAGTGAATTTAAACAAAAAATTGCTAATGATCTATATAATTTTTTTACACTGGCAGAAAATGAAATTGCCAAATATGGTATGTCTTAAAATGTTGCAGGAGTAAAGAAAAAAAATAATGTAAAAGTCTTCTTGATATTGGGAGAATATAATTAAGAATCTATCTGATGTTACAGTCATTAGGGACATGCCTCTAAAAAGTTTATCTTTGTAGAGATAGATGTTTTTTGTACCTCTTGCTATGCTGGGGACTAAAAAACGTTCATCAGCTTATGCTTATTGTATTTTCACAAACTGGTGGAATATGCTGGAACATGTCATCATGTATTTCCTCTTTCAAATCAATATGTGCTTTTTTTTCACACCTGGTACTTCCTTCTATAACTCTAACTTGCCAGGTAACTCTGACTTTGATAAACACACACACACACACACACACACACACAAACATACATTTCATGTGGAATTTGGACAATGGAAAGCATTCTATTGAATTTACAATATATCATTATTCTTGAAAACATTTTTTCAGTGCAGCAAATCACACTGCAGCATTTAGTGTCCTCAGTGGGACTCAGGAGATTTTGCTTTTTAAAAATATTTCCCCCATCAGCTGAGACCCAAAGATTATGTTAGAAGTTATTTTAGTGAAGAAGGGGTAGAAATAATAGTGTCCCTGCAGTGAGAAAACTGTCATTCCAGAGGTCGGAGAAACTAAGAGAAGTTTGGTTTGGCTGGAGTGAAGGGTGCTAATGGAGCAAGGATGGACTGGGGGTAGGTGATGCTGAATGATAGGCTAGACAGGTAAAGGAGAGGCTAGATGATGCATGACCTTTTAAGTCTTTCATCTCAGAAGTTCAAGGAATCTATTGACCGATTTAAGTAGGAGGTGCTACATGAGCAGATTTATGTTAAAAAAAATCTTACAGCAGTATGTGAAATGGTGTGGATGAATTGTTTAGATGGATGCTATAGCAATCTGGACAAAAGATGCTAGGGGTATAGATGAGGGTAGAAACAGTGGGATTGCAGGGGAAAAAATATAGTAAAAGCTATTTTAGATATGGAATCACAGTGACTTGGTGATGTATTTTATGTGGGGCCAGGGAGAAAACTGAGTGGAAAATAACTCAGCCTCCAGCTGGAAGTGGTGAGGTGCTGTTGGTGGTCATTCACCAAACAAGGGAACACAAGAGGAAGAGAAGCTCATTTTGACAGAAGGACATGTTTAATTTTACATCAGTTCATTTTGAAGTGCCTTTAGACTTCTAGGTAGAGATGTGCAATAAGCAGTTAAATGTATGGGTGAGAAGCTCTGAAAAAGTGATGTGGGCTGGATAGAAATATGGGCACCTTCAGTGAATAGGTAAATGCTAATGTAAGCCACTGGGTGGGGGGAAGGGATTATTCAAGGAGAGAATACAGAGATTGTAGAATAGGAGAAGAGAGCTGAAGTTCTGCAGGCAAATATTTAGGTGGAAGACAATGAAGAGTCTCTTTCAAAGAAGACTGAAAGAAAAGCCCAAAGAGAAAGAAGAATACCAGGAGAGTCAACAAATGAGTGCAGTAGGAAGTATTCAGTAAGCTGAATTATTGACCACTACCATTTATTTGAGCCCTAGGATGTGCTGGGCAGTATGTATGGCTAATGCTTTATGTGGGTCATTTTATGTAGTCATCAGAGGAACTCAAGAAGGTTTTATTACTAACTCTCTTTTATAGGGGAAACTGGGTCTAAGCAAAGTTAAGTAATTAGCCCAAGGTCATAAAAACAGTAGGTAATGGAAAAAAAAATTGGCTACAGGAAGTCTGATTCAGGAGGCAGCACTCCTAACTACGTTTTATTAAAAAGTTGAGTTTCTCAGGATCCACATAAGAGTGAACACATATGGTATCTGTCTTTCTCTGTATGACTTATTTCACTTAGCATAACACTCTCCAGTTCCATCCACATTGCTACAAAAGGCCATATTTCATTCTTTCTCATTGCCAAGTAGTATTCCATTGTATATAAACCACAATTTCTTTATCTATTCATCAGTTGATGGACATTTAGGCTTTTTCCATAATTTGGCTATTGTTGAAAGTGTTGCTATAAACATTGGGGTACAAGTGCCTCTATGCATCAACACTCCTGTATCGCTTGGGTCAATTCCTAGCAGTGCTATTGGTGGGTCATAGGGTAGATCTACTTTTAATTTTTTGAGGAGCCTCCACACTGTTTTCCAGAGTGGCTGCACCAGTTTGCATTCCCACCAACAGTGCAAGAGGGTTCCCTTTTCTCCACATCCTCTCCAGCATCTATAGTCTCCTGATTTGTTCATTTTAGCCACTCTGACTGGCATGAGGTGGTATCTCAGTGTGGTTTTGATTTGTATTTCCCTGATGAAGAGTGACGTTGAGCATCTTTTCATGTGCCGGTTGGCTATCTGGATGTCTTCTTTAGAGAAGTGTCTATTCAGGTTTTATGCCCATTTCTTCACTGGATTATTTGTTTAACAGGTGTGTAATTTGGTGAGGTCTTTATAGATTTTGGATACTAGCCCATTGTCTGATATGTCATTTGCAAATATCTTTTCCCATTCCATAGGTTGCCTTTTAGTTTTGTTGATTGTTTCCTTTGCAGTGCAGAAGGCTTTTATCTTCACTCTTATGTGGATCCTGAGTAACAGAAGACCGTGGGGAAGGGGAAGGGAAAAGAAAAAAAAAAGAGAGGGAGGGAGCCAAACCATAAGAGACTCTTAAAAACTGAGAATAAACTGAGGGTTGATGGGGGGGGGGGTGGTGGGAGGAAGGGGAAAGTGGGTGATGGGCATTGAGGAGGGCACCTGATGGGATGAGCACTGGGTGTTGTAGGGAAACCAATTTGACAATAAATTTCATATAAAAAAAAAGTTGAGAATTCCAAATAGTCTAAATGTCCAAAAACCAATACGGCCATGTGATTTATTTAAAAAATGCTTATTTTCTATTTTGTTTTATGCATTTTAACATGAAAAAAAGTAATATATATACCTTTAATTAAAAAAATCATACTACAAAGCAGTTTGTAATATGGGATCTCCATTCAGATATATGTGAATGAAGTAACTGAGAATGCCTAGAATGGGAGTGGATTTTCAGACTTGCAAAATTAGTAACACTGACACTTTTAATGAATGTTAAAGTAGCTATTTCTGGATGGTGTGATTATGCATCATTCTTATTTTTATCACTTTATAATTCCTGAGTTTTCTAAAATTAATATTTATTACTTATATAGTAAAAATATAATTTTTGAAGTTAATTTATTTTGAGAGAGAGAGAGCACGAGCAGGGAGGGGCAGAGAGAGACAGAGAGACAGAGAATCCCAAGCAAGCTCCATGCTCTCAGTGCAGAGCCTGACACAGGGGTCTCATGAACCATGAGATCATGAACCTGAGATCATGACCTGAGCCGAACTCATGAACCATGAGATCATGACCTGAGCCGAAATCAAGAGTCAGATGCTTAACCGACTGAGCCACCCAGGTGCCCCTAAAAATATAATTTTTAATGGCCACCTAGTTAAACTCCTGGGAGACTTAAATGAGGTGGTGTGCATGGAGTGGAAGAGAAGGGGTAACACACCTATTAGATGTTGGATACAGTTGCTGATTTTATATCACATTGCCATACTGTATTGCTTTAAAAATGGGTAAAAGTAATTCCAAAAAATATATGAAAGCAGAACATAGAAAACTTATGTATTGTTATATGTTAACAATAAAAAAAAACTCTACAGCTATACAATTTATCAGAAGATTCAAATGTATTTGTTAAACTACAATATTATGGGCTTTCTATTCTGAACCCATGTATGTTCCCAGTCAGGAGAACAGTTGCAAATTAGAAAGCTTAAAAATGTTGAATAAAATATTCCATTTTCAGTCATACTTAATAGATGAAATATTGATTTTATTTAATCCAGACTTGGTTGCAATAACCTTTCAAAAGGTTGGTACCACGTTATGGAACCAATATTTCTATTGGAGAAGGTTGGGGTTATGGCCAATATACCTGTCATTATTTTTCAATGGCAGAGACAGCCATTCTTCCTCAGCAACCCACTATGAAGATCAAGCATGCATGAAGAGAGTTTAGTGCCATAATCAAATGAAACTTACACTGAAGGTTATCTCACATGAATTTAATGATATGCATAATTGTTATTCTACTGCATGATAATTAGGCATGAATGTAAGCAGCTCTTATAAATGATGGTAATTTGTATGACTTCAGCACAGCCAAAGCAAGCACAAGTGGAATGAGTAGAGCAAAATAATGGGCTATCTCAAGAGGTGAGAAGTAGAAGGGGAATCTGTGTTCCTCAGTAGAGTCTCAAAGTGACTCATTTTAGAGGAAGGAAGGTAGGCCAAGGGGGGAGGAGGGGAAGAGTAAAAGTGTAGAAGAGAAGAAAATTACTGTTACTAGTTTCTTTGGGTTGAATTGTGTTCCCTAAAAAGATATGTTGAAGGTGTAACTGCCAGTACCTGAGAATGTGCCTTATTTGGAAATAGCTCATTGCAAAGACAGTTAAAACTCAGGTCATACCAGAGTATGTAGACTCCTGATCCAATACGAGTGGTGCCCTTATGAGAAGACAGTCACATAAGGGCAGTGACATAGGGAGAAAGCCATGTGAAGATGAAAATAGGAAGTGGAGTTATGCTGCCACAGCCAGGGAATATGCCTGGGGCACCGAGATGCTGGAATTGTCAAGGAGGATCCTTCCCTAAAGTCTTTGAGGGGATGATGGGCCTGCCATCACCTTGATTTTGAAACTCTAGCTTCCAGAACTGTGAGGATAAACTTATGGCACTCAGTTTGCCATGCTTTATTACGGCAGCCCTAGGGAACTAATAGACTACTTTTGCAAGTTTTATCTCCAGCTCTGATTCGGGGCAAATTTGGGCACTTTATGCACAAACGAGTATTTAAGTGCATTCTGCTTGCCTGGTATTTCTTTAGCTACTGAAGTTAAACATTGCTGAACAAGAGAAACAGTCCCTGCCCTGAAGGGACTTATTGTCTGTGACTTCCGTGTTCCTGTCTCTATGGTACTTCGTGTTGTACTGAAACAACTGTCAAATTGTATTGGAACAATTGGTTGCCAAGTTTGTCTGCTCCACAAAATAATGAAATCTTAAGGGCAGGGCATAATAAGTGCTAAAAATGAATGCTTACTGAATTTTTTAAAAAAGAAAGAAAGAAAATGAATGAATGAAGGAATTCTGTGTGAGGGTGAAAGAAGAAAGATTTTGTTGTTAGTGGAGAAGCAGAGATAATAGAAGGGGTGTGTGTGTGTGTGTGTGTGTGTGTGTGTGTGTGTGTGCATGTTTTATTATTTTTAGGTATACAAACGTTGGCCTATTTGTCCATCAAGAATAAGGACATATGAAACATTTCAATTGCATATAGTACTGGGTAGCTGTTTCTGTCTGGAAGTTAGCAAAGTATTTTCCCCCTTTGGTAATATTGCTGACTTTGTTGCTTCAAGTATTACTGGATTTTATCAGTTGTTTATTTTCATGTAAAATTTACAACACCTTTTAACTTTTCATGACCCATTTCATTTTATGAATGCATAAAAAACAATATTTTTTTAAAAGAGAAAGAATTCATGTAATTGAACCTGATGGTTTAAAAGTTCCATGTGGATGTATGTAAACTTTTAAAGATACTTCAGGTAGCAATTAAGGCATGAAAAGGCAAACTCTTGATAAACCCTGCTTTCCATATATTATTCACATGAATTTAAGAAATCAAAATTAAAGATAAAACATAATAGTTTATTTACTATTTATCAAATTGTGGTATGTTAGATTTATCAATTCTTTAAAGAAGTCAAACTTACTCTCCTTATCTTGGAGTTTTCCCTCCTTCTTGAGGTCTCCACCCTTCCTTCAGACCCAGCATTTTGCAGAGTACTTTGTATTTCTTATTGTACATTGTATTTCTTATGTTTCCTTCTTTTGATAGCAATGAAAATGGTTCTATTTGATATGTGTATCTGTCATATTTCTTTTCAAACTGCAAGGGAATTCTGAAAATGATAACTTCATTCTTCTTGCACTTCATAGAGCTAACACATGCACACACACACGCGCACACACACAAAACTCCCTTTTGGGATTAATGCTGGAGATACCAACATGCATATTCCTCTTTTTAGATATAATTCTCTGAATCCAGCTAGTTTTTAGTCTGCATTCATTGCAGGAAAAAATTGAATAATGCTGTGTATACCTGAAGCTGTAATAAAGTCTGGCACCAATTATGCCATTGTAACTAACTTTTTTCTCTATCCCGGAGTCAAAAGAATGTTTTTTGGGAATGGTGCTGCCCCCTGGTGATGAATGGAGTAATAGAATAGAAACTTCATGTCTAGCAACACATATTATTCATGAATAAGTGCAAACTCTTAACACAAAATCTGCAAAAAAAAAAAATAAATAAAATAAAATTCAGTATAAACTGTAAATGCTATAACTTAATTATCTGATATTACAATAATCATTGTAATGATCATTTGATATAACCTAGAAATGGAAGGACAGGGCAAGAAAGATAAATCACAATAGACAATAGACAGACAATAGACCTGAGGACATTAAGATTAAGATTAAGGATGTCACCCCCTCACCATCGCGGATGTGAAGAAGTCACTTCCTCCAAGGGAGGGTTACTGGCAAGCTTCACGCAGAAGAGGACAGCAAAACAAAACTTTACCTTATTTTTCAAACTAACAGGACTTTATTTTAGTGGATTTGATTTTATTTCTGAGAAGTCTTACACCTGGAAGGAGATCGTGAATACATACATCGTCAGTGTCTTTAATTCTGCTGGAGAATATGCATCTTTTCTGTTTTTCTCAGATGTTTACAGAGATTTTTAGAGTTGTGTCCTGTGGCAGTGAGAGAGTAGTTTGTGGATACTTCTTTTTTTATCTATGAGTTGCCTTCTTTGAGTTTTATGCTATGTGTTTTAGGAATAATAATCCACAGTTGATGTCCTGTTATTGGAGTGATATGTAGAGGTTCTCTAGATGGTTTTGAACATGAAACTTAGAACTGGCAGTGACCTTAGAGATCATCTTATCTGACTCATAAATAACTCTAGGGTGCTTAAGCCCTAGTACTGTATTATGGAGAAATCCAATTATTTCACAATTATAATTATTGTTTCAAAAGTGTGCAAACCATAGCAAACAGGGCTTTTCTGTATCAACAGATATATTTTCCCTAGAAATGCCTGTCTTTTATCCTGTCCTCATATCAGTTTATCCTATTTTAACTAATGCCTTCTTGAATAACGATCCTCAGGTTATGAGGGAGAATTGGAGTGGGGAAGGGAAGTCTGGCAGTATTCTGCTGCTGCATTTCCAAATCTATTGAGAAAGCAAATCCGGGGAAGTGCACAAACTTCACTGCACACACAGAATTGTTGTTTGTGCAATGTTAATTAAAAAACATTAAATAGAGTGAATGCTTGCAGTAGTTAGGGACCTCTCTGCAAAAAGCCCCCTAGCTGTTCACAGATAAATAATGTAGGAGTCGTAGAGAAGTTTAAGTGTTGCTGGCGTTGCTATGGAATTTCACTGCTTTGAGCCAACACGATGCTTTATGCAAGTTAAAGTCCCCGGGTGACACTTGGCCCTCAAGTGTGCTGACTTTTCAAAGAAGAAGGAATGGTACATATTTTCAAATGAAGAATCATTACTTAGCTAAGAATTTTTTTTCTACTCATTTAGTACCATATGCTTCTAGAGTTCTTTGTCAAATGATTTTTGGCACTCCTGTGTTCAGCTATTTATTAAATGTTGAAGTTGAAAACAGGGTGATACCCATACAAGGCAGAGAAATGAGTAAAACCAAACAAGGCAGTTCCCAGTCTGTGACTATAGATAACAAGAGACACGGTGTGCATTAGTGTTATTAATGAGCCTAGTCTAAAAATAGAACTGACACTAGACTGAATAATTAATTCTTTACCTTAGATACATTTTTAGCCTGAATGCTGGAGATACTGGCCAGAGCAAATTTCAACAATACTACTAAAATACTAGAGTAATGTCATGCTAAATGAAACTGCAGGCTTCCATAAGACCTCCTTTATGAGAGAAGCATCCGTATCCTGGATCCCTAGCGGAAACACACGAGGAAGCATATATGTGCTGTGCCCCTTGAGCCCTTGGAGGGTCAGGGGGTATAGACTGGGAGCAAGTTTATCAAGCCTGAGTGAGGATAGGGTCAATTCAAGCAGAGTTTTCCAGAGCAGTGCTGTGAAAGGGAGACAGATCCATACAAGGGGAGTGGATTTTAAGGATGAATGGTGTGGGGGCAGCAGGAGTGAGATGATCAGAAGCCTGAGAGTTCTGAAACAGGTTGGCAAAGTGAAGAAATAAGAAAATAATGGACTAGAAAGTATCAGAGAAGGAACTCTGGTGTCTTTTTCTTGTATGCTGGCTGTACTGCTCAGGGCTCTGTGGGCTGAGTCAAGCTGGTACACTTGACTGTTGAGTTTCAGGTGTCAGCTGTATTGGGTAGCAAGGCGGAGAGTAAGTGGACTGGGTAACTCCACAGTTAACTGGTCTGTAGCAGTGTTTTGTTTTGTTTTGTTTTGTTTTCTTTTGTTTTGTTTTAGCACAGGAAGCCTGTATAGCAATGTGTAGAAAAGGCTCAGAATCATTTTTAAACATCTCCCTGCATTTATCTTTAGTCCTTATAAAGGTAAGATGATTCTAGTAGGATATGTGAAAGACTTTTGATACTGGAAGAATGTTATTTTTATACTGACCAGCCCTGGTGTTTATAACAATTGGTACCCAAAATAGTATTCATTGAGGAATATGATGGTATAATCATGAGGTAAAAGGAGGCTGTAATAGCATATGAATGAACAGTAGTTATGCAATCACTAGTCTGGCTATGTCTGGGAAATAAAAATACCATTCAGACTGTATGAGTCAGAGGACTGTGGCTTGAGAAAACCTTCCTATAAAACTTCCTTTAGTGTCTGGTATTCCAAATGATTTTTTTGTTTGCTATTACCACAATTTTTTTTTTAATTTTTTTCAACGTTTTTATTTATTTTTGGGACAGAGAGAGACAGAGCATGAACGGGCGAGGGGCAGAGAGAGAGGGAGACACAGAATCGGAAACAGGCTCCAGGCTCTGAGCCATCAGCCCAGAGCCCGACGCGGGGCTCGAACTCACGGACCGCGAGATCGTGACCTGGCTGAAGTCGGACGCTTAACCGACTGCGCCACCCAGGCGCCCCAACACAATTTTTAAACTTAGTATGCCTGGGCGATATAAACATATTTATGCTTGTACTCATGTATTTTTCAGAAGCATTCCAAAAGTTTTGGTATATGCTTACAAAAACCAAATGCCCTTAAATATAGAAGGTTTCTGAGTAAACACTCAATGAGAAAACAACTTTTTTAACTCCACAAAAGTGGTATATGGATTTGAGCTATTGACTGTTAAGTATTTCAAGAGAAATACTAAAACTAGAAATAAAAAAAAATACTCTGAATTTTAGGGTATGTTAAATGCAATGTCTTACTTTGTATTATTTTGCCTCTTAATTTTGTTATTACTTTCAGCTCTACCCGGGTCACAGTAAGCTGGCCTAGGTTTAAATCTGAAAGCCTTTGGAGTGTGTGATGTACTATCTGGCTTCCCTAGCTAGAAATAATAGAACACAGAATTTAAGGTCTCTATGAGCTAGCTTATTATGTAGGGGAAATTCAGGCACATATACTAGAAACAAGAATAAAATATGCATGCATTTGAAAATGGAAAAATCTTTGTATATAAATTTTAGGGAAATGTAAATTCAGTGAATGGTTTAAATGTTTTCAGAAAGAAGAACACTCTCTAGGCAAATTTTGGGGATAATGATGAGTATGATTTTTGTCAAGGACTTTGGGAGTTTTCATGGTAAAGTGAAAGGAATGAGTTAAAAAATTAGACAGTTGTGGGTGAGTTGAATGATGGATGGCAATAAACCATCTTTTGATTTATTTTAGAAAATTCTTTGGAGAAGACAATTTAGGATTAAGATTATCCAAATCTAAAGATATATTATAGTAGGATTCAATTCATGAAATATCCTTAATGTCAAGCAGGTAATGAGGATTTGATTCAACAGGTAATGAAGAATTAGTAATATTAAACATAATCTCCAAAGAAGAAAGTCACATGTGTACAGATGGTAGTAAAACATATTAGATAATTCATGTTCAAAGTAAAATCATGATTCTGAAAAAATACATAGCATGTATCTAACAAAATCCTCAAAGCAAGCTTCTTCTTAAATAAACCAGAGTTGCAGTGGTGGTCAAATCCATTTCCCAGCACAGATCTATTTCTAGTTAAGTTTCCTATGTCTAATTAACTTCTATTTGACAAAGTGCAAAGAGGAGGAAACAGACTCATAATGGAGTCAGTTGAGGATCTTAATTATTTACTCACACTTTTTCCATAGATATAGAAAAAACTATAACCAATCCATTTTTACTTAACCAATTTCTTCTATTTTTTTCTCTGTGAGTTACTCATAATATTAAGGTAAAGATAACTAGTTTTGTGGAAATTTTTATCAGCTTATTTCTACATTAAAAAAAAATTCGTAATGTCTCTTAGAAGTTCCTTTTTTCCAGGGTACCCAAAATTTGAATTCCTGGCAATTAATCTAATAATTTTGGCTCTTATAAACATATCTTAAATAATTTAGGGTCAAAGAAGTTAATATGAATAAAACTGCTTTGAGAATTATGCAATCTTTTATAAATGTTATCAACTCTAATAATAGCTCTAATAATAATTTAATATTCTAATCCACTGACATTAAACTGTCATACAATTGTTTGGGATAAGTGCAGGTGTGCATATATTTAAGCAAACATGATCTTAGAAATCCCAATTTATAAAACAGTCCAATTAAGAAATGATTATTTCCATTACAAAAAGATTTTTTGTTTACAAAATGGTCTTTGTGAGGTTCTTTTAAAGGCAAATTTCAATATTGCATTAAAAGTATGACTTAGGGGCACCTGGGTGGCTTAGTCAGTTTAGCGTCTGACTTCAGCTCAAGTCATGATCTTGCAGTTGGTGAGTTCAAGCCCTGCGTTGGGCTGTGTGGTGACAGTGCAGAGCCTGCTTGGGATATTCTCTCTCCTTCACTCTCTGCCCCTCTCCTGCTTGCTCTCTCCATGTATTTATTCAACAATTATTGACTGAAAGTCTACAGTGTGCCTGCTCTTTTAGGTGTTGAGCAGACTCACCTTGCCTCCTATGGAGCTTGCACTGTAATATAGAGACATAGAGTAAACAAGTAAGGAAGCAAAATGTATAATGCAATCTCAGATGCAGTGAAACGAAAATAAAGGAGGCAAAGAAGACAGAGCATGAAGGCTGGGAACCACCTACCGGTGGTCAGAGAAGGCTATTTTGAAGGAGTGACATTTGAGCGAAGACCTGAATACAGTTTCTTACAGGCCATGTTGAAAAGTTTGGATTTTATAAGTATGATTAGAAGCCAAAGAGTTTTAAGGATGCCTGGGTGGTTCAGTCGGCTAACCATCTGATTTTGGCTCAGGTCATGATCTCATGGTTCACAAGATTGAGCCCTGAGTCCAGCTTAGAGCTTGGAGCCTGCTTCGGATTCTGTGTGTCCCTCTCTCTGCTCCTGCCCACTCACACTCTGTCTCTTAAAGATAAATAAACATTAAAAAAGAAAGGATGACTTAAAATACATAATTTGACTATAATTCTTTGAAGAATATGTTTATCATGTAATACTGGTTATTTTCAGTATTCATATGGTGCATACTCTTGTTTAACAGATTAAAAAGAAAAGAACAGCAACAACTTTCCTTTTGACAAGCTACATTGAACTTCATTTAACCAGGATTTGAAAACAGAAAAAATAAAAGAAAAAAGATGTTGGTAGGGCTTTACTTTCCAATTACATAATCGACTAGTGCTAGTTAGCCAAATGTTCTTGAGCACACATGCCAAATTTCATGATATAGTTTTCCTACTGGCAGCAAAGCATGATGCTGGGGAATTTTTTCCATAAAGCTGGACAATTTAATGAAGTCTTCTGTTTAACAGGAGACACTGTGCCCATGTGGGTATAGCCCTGAGTTAAGAGTCCTACTTCATTTCTGCCCCTGGCCAGCTGTTTGACCTTTGTTGAACACTTTTTTTGTTTTTACATTGGTCTTTGTTTTCTCATCTACCTGTATGAACTGGATTTGATGATCCCGAAAGATCTTTGCGGTTTCAACATTCTGAGAATCAAAACTAGCATTCAGGTTATATGTGAGCTGGGAATTCTAGACAGAATCCTGTTACTTCCATAGCCACCTACCCAGCCATCCATTCATCCACTCATTAAATACTTAATAGGTGTCTACTATGGGTAAAGCACTTCTAAATGTAAGAAATATAGCAGTGAATAAAATAGAATTCCTGCCCTCATGAAGGTTATATTCTAAATAAAGACAGAAAAGGTGGGTGGTGATGAGTGTTATAAAGTGTAACATTTTCAAATATCGCCGCTCAAAGTGCTATATGCAGACCAGTGCTAGTTTGTTTCTGCTGCACAGATAAATTCATAAACTGATAATAAGCATTTAGAAACTTTCATAAATTTATTCAAAGACAAGCAAGATAGTCCTGTGTCAGATCTTAGGAAGTAAAATAAAACATTATGGGAGTTGATATCAGAAAAGTAGCAGAGGTTCAAATTGTATCAGGGCCTTAGGGAGCAAGATAAGGGCTTTTATTTTATTCTGATTGACATGAGAAACCAGTGAAGATATTTGAACAAAGGAGATAAATGATCAGATTTAAAAGATAAATCATGTTTTACATAAAATGTCAATGTTTTATAAAATTATAAGATTATCAAAAGTATTGATTTTGAATTCGCAAGCACATTCCTATGAAAGAAATGGTATAGCATAGAGTGGATATCTTGCCTTTCTCAGATTAAAAAAAAAAAAAAGAAAAAGTTTCATGAAAATAAAATTCAATCTTAATCTACAAAGATGCTTATAACTTTTATAAATTTACAAATGACAGGTAAAGGAAAGAAAAGAAAAGAAAAAGAAATGTTATTCAGGAATCTTCTGATCAGAGAAAAAACATTTGCAACACATTATTGTATTCCCCAACTAATATTTTTATACACATGTACATATACATGTATACATATATTCTTTAAAAGTATCTTTGAACAATAATATGTTTTGAGGTATTTATTTTATTTTTTCAAAATCATAACAATAAAAAATGATACAACTGTATGAGACTTGTCCTTTAAGAAGTAATGCATTTTAAAAACAGATTCTTTGGGGCGCCTGGGTGGCGCAGTCGGTTAAGCGTCCGACTTCAGCCAGGTCACGATCTCGCGGTCCGTGAGTTCGAGCCCCGCATCGGGCTCTGGGCTGATGGCTCAGAGCCTGGAGCCTGTTTCCGATTCTGTGTCTCCCTCTCTCTCTGCCCCTCGCCCGTTCATGCTCTGTCTCTCTCTGTCCCAAAAATAAATAAACGTTGAAAAAATAAAAATAAAAACAGGTTCTTTGATCATTATTTGATATCTATTGTCTTTATAAATTATAATCAGGTGGTAAATACATCTGAAAACTGAGCATTTGCAAAGAATGATAACAGAGAGTTGATTCTTTATCTTGGCAGAAAATGTCAGTAGCAACTTGAATTCTGTAATGAAAAGAAACTTATTTATATAATTTATCCTAATATACATATTAATTTTTGTGTCAGGAAATAGAAATGAATCATATTCAGAAAAGGCTGCTTGAAATTTTAAAAAAATGATCAAATTTGTGTTGTACTGTAACAAGATTAAAAATAGTAGTGACTATGTACTTCCATTCCACCTGTATCTCTAGGTAAACAGTGATTTAATCTAAATTTTTATTGACCTTCTAGGAAATATCTGTGTACGTATGAACCTCGCCATTTATATAATATAATAATTTTATTTATACAATATAGAGATGTTGTGTTTATCTGCATAGGCTCCCAAAGATTCACATTAAACTAAGAATGACAATGCAAATATTAAGAGATTTTAAATCTGTAATTTAGGATTTCTCTTATTACTAATTCCAGTTTATATAAAGAAAAGAAATCATAGATCATTCTCTACTTTTAAAATTGGATCCAATGCTATGAAACTATGTGTTATTTTGATACCTGTATTACCAAATTGGTTCAGATAAAGTAAAATAAATGAAGGAAACTTATAACACACTTCAGGTTTTATTCTTTTATTATTATTGCCTGAACGCTTTTGACAAAACCACAGCAAAGGTAAAAGACTTGAAATGTGTTATCGCTATCTAGCAAATATCCTATATATAGTTATATTTAAAGTGTATATATATTTAAAGTATTTCACCTAAATGTAAAAGATATTTCTGAGGTCATGTCCAATAATAAAACAAATTTGTTAAATGTCACATTGGCTCTTTATGTGACATACTGAGTGATCAGATTCCATTAAAAATTTGAACATTTACATTAGTTCTAATAGATTTTGTTACTTGCTGCTCCATTTTAATAAAGCCTATAAGTAGGATATCATATTTTTAAAAATTAATTTAATTTTTCCAGCTGTATTGAGATATGATTGACATATAATATTCTGTAAGTTTAAGGTGTACAGTGTGTTGATTTGATACACTTAGATATTGCAAAATAATTATAACCATTTCTCTTTTGTGGAGAGAACATTTAAGATCTGCTCTCTTGACAACTTTGAAGTATGTTATACAATATGATTTACTATAATCACCATGCTATACGTTAGTTCCCCAGAATTTATTCATCTTATAACTGAACATTTGTACTCTTTTATCAACATTTCCCCATTTTTCCCACCTTGCCCCTGGTAATCCCAGTCTACTCTCTGTTGCAGAAAATAGTATGGAAGTTCTTCCAAAATTTAAAAATAGAACTATCATACAATCCAGTAATCCCACATGTGGATATAGATATATCCAAAGGAAATAAAAACAAGATCTGGACTTCTATATCTTTAAATCCAAAGATTAGTGAAACTTTCATAGGAACGCATTCCACATTAAGTGACTGTCCCTGTAGTTTGGGGTCTCATGCCCCTTTAATCCATGAGATTGTGGAATTAATAAGGAAGTTGCTTGTGATACCAGTAGTGGAATGTCTTGGTTAATATCTCAAAATTATGACATCACATTTCTGAATTAAATAAAATGAAAGAAAAAAACTATGATATGTTCGTAATTAAGTCATATAGAATGGGACTGGATTGAAAACCAGCCTTAAGTATAACATATAGCCAGACAAATATGTCTAGCCTGTCTGTGCCAAAGCAGTTTCACTTTTTCCTCTTTGACAAGCGAAGGAGGACCTAGGAGGGATATATACATGAACCTGACTAGGTGGATAAAATGTTTGTGAGGTGTGGTATTTCTTCAGATGTAGATGATACTGATTATTTTGGTAACAGCATTCCCTAACCATTACAGAGAAAGACTTCCCCAAAAATTTCTTCTCACGAGTGATGTCCACCTTTTATAACACAAAAAATATATGTATATATATGTATACATATAAACACATATATATTGTATATACATGTATACACATAAAATTTTTCTGCTTCGTACTATATTGTACATAAGATGAATTTTGACTTTGTGAATCTTTTTTTTTTTTTAATTTTTTTTTCCAACGTTTATTTATTTTTGGGACAGAGAGAGACAGAGCATGAACGGGGGAGGGGCAGAGAGAGAGGGAGACACAGAATCGGAAACAGGCCCCAGGCTCTGAGCCATCATCAGCCCAGAGCCCAACGCGGGGCTTGAACTCCCGGACCGCGAGATCGTGACCTGGCTGAAGTCGGACGCTTAACCGACTGCGCCACCCAGGCGCCCCATTGACTTTGTGAATCTTATTGATTGACAGTGAATCAGTGACCTGGCTGAAGTCGGACGCTTAACCGACTGCGCCACCCAGGCGCCCCATTGACTTTGTGAATCTTATTGATTGACAGTGAATCAAAATCAGAAAAAAATTTCTTTAAAACAGCTTATCTAAATTTATATACTAGTATCATTTCTAAAACCTTTTACAGAGGATTTCTATGAGAGTGTAAATGTTATAAATTTGAGATACAGATCTTATTTAGTTCTTATTCCTTTCACACTTAACTCAAAGTCCATATATTGTGGTTCCCCAATTAACATTTGTTGAATAAATGCATGACAGGATAAATGAATGAATGGCAGATATTGTCCTAGTGATGACTATCTCCTTATCAAACACCTAATTACAATTAGTATTTGAAGTTGATTACATTGTAAAAATAACCACACAGTGCTAATCTGAATCTTTCACAGAGACCAGCCTACTGGAGATTATAGGATCTGGTTTCTAGAAAAATAAATTTGGGGTTATTAGAAAATAGTTTCAAATAAATTATAAGGTGACATTTTATTATGTAGTCTATATCCATCTCAGATGGGTATTTTGCTTGTCAGTTTGTTTTTCATCCAAGAGGGTTATGTGACTAAGAATTGGCTTCTAAAACTTTCAAACATTTTGTTAGAAGGTGATCTTAAATTTGGTTTTACATGTAGATTATCTGAAGATACAGTAAAAAATGTCATCCGCTGCACCCCTTCCTCTCACAAGTCTAAATTTAGCACACTTTTTTTTAAAGTGATTGTTACTTGTTTAGACACATTACCTTGACACAAACATTACCTTGAATAAGCAAGTTTGGATGGAGGACCCAGGACAGTGGAGTGGACCAGAACTTTTCTCTATAGTTACGCAGGTTCATCGCTGCAAATAGGCACATGGACTAGGGTAAAAATGGGAGTGAAACGCTGCCCACATTCTTATCACATAGGCAAAGGTGTGTCCTAGTGTGGAGTTTAATCCACCCAGAAGACAGGTATCTTTCTTCATTTGAGCAAAGACATCTATTGCCCTAGAGCAGCTCTGAGTTGGGGAATGCCTTAGAGGAAGAACCACCTTAAAAAGGAGTGTGTGTGTAACAACAATACCATGTTTCACCCTTGCTATTTCTCAGTTTTGCCAACTGCTTATACAGTTTGATTGAAAATCTTTAGAAAGCACTTATATCGCGTGTTATCAGCCAAGTAAACATTTGCCAGTGGAGAGAATGAAAACAAAGTTTCACTCTGCAACCAATGCAAGACAAAGGCCATAGGGTATTTCTTAATGTACATCTTTATTAATGCTTAAGAAACCAGACTTAATATGTGAGCATAGCTTCACAGTAGGAACAACTAGTCTAATTCCTTCTTTTAAATAGTTCTACTAGGAAAAAAATCCCACAAACTCCACTTTAATTACAATGAATGGCAAAGGTCTCATAGTGATAAGGCATCACAAACAGGCTGGTTTTTATTACACACAGGGGATGGTCGTAGGCATGATAATCTAGGGAAGAAAGATGGTTCCTAATGTTTACATACTTAGCTCCCACTGGCATTTCACCAGCTTGGAGGTTTGCACTGTCCCTCTTAATCTGAGAGAGTGCATCCAGATTCACAGCAAGACCTCAAGGAGAGCCAGATGATGGGGCAGATGGCAGATGACTAATTTGGCAAGCCTTGATGAGTGGAAATTGTTTGCTTTAATTGCTTGTCAAGTCCAGTATGTACATTAAAGTTAAGGACCTAGCACTTTCACAGAAAATGAAATACTACAAAGTAAATAAGAAGGACTATGTGTAGGGGAGTGGTAAGGGGTGGGAAGAATGATTAGGAAAAAAAAAGGCTGGAGAGATTTGTGGCAAAACAGTGGTAGGGGAAATATTATTTTATCCAAGAATAGATGACATAAATGCAATTTCTAACTCTGTAAAGTCTTTCTATAATGTTTTTTTTCACTTTGAACATGGGAATTTTATGTAATGTAATTTAAGAAAAAAATACAATGAAATATTTAAAGACAGGAAACAATCAAGAACAGGAACTAAGAATTATATACAAGCAGTTACAAGTCAGATTTTGATGCTATATATAATGCATTTAAATTCATTTGTAATGTTTTAAATTTACTAGGCTAATTTTTGAAATATAAAACGGAAAAAAAATTAGACCCATAAAAGAATAACCTATTGAGAAGACTGAATTCGAGTAGACAACTTACAAAACATATCATTCATAAACGGGAGACAATCATGTATAATTTTATATCTATCATTTTTTGGTCATTGCCAATGAGATTATTTCTCTTTGCAACATAATTTAGCAGTTTAAACATCTCTGAGGACATTTAGAGACTATTGTGGGTAAACAAAAGTGGGAAATACAGATCAATTACATTTTAGATGGACCAACATGTAACAGTATACATAGTTTATGGACTTGCCTTTCATCAGTCTGTGCTATAGAATGCCTGTCTTTCCTAGCTACAGCTCTATTAGTGAAGGTCTACAATGCCAAGTGCCCTTTTAATTTGGCTCAAACATCATTTAGAAAATGTTTTGTTAATTTCAGCAGATCCCGTGTTTTGTTATTTTGGGAGTCAATAAAATAGTGATAGAAAATGGATTCAGAGAATACACTAGAATGTCACTTACTTTTTTAAAAGGATACCAATCTCTACATCAAAAAATATTTTATTTACAGTTTGTGTAATGTAAATTACAAATCAGAACTATAAACCTATTTTCTTTATCATTTTGGGCATAATTATTCATAAAAGGACCAAAGAAAGCATAAAATACCTGGAAAACAATATAATAAAAATGTTTCATTAATTTCATACAGGAGCATATTTAACTACATTAGATATACAAGCCAACTTGTGTGTTTTGATTTCCACACAGTAAAATTTACAATTTTTTGGTATATAGTTCTCTGAGTTTTAACTGTAGAGATCTATGTAATCACTACCATGGTCAGTATGCAGACTTGTTCTGCTATCTCTCGAAGTTCCCTGGTGATCCTTTTGTCAAACCCTCACTATCCCTCCTCTCCATCCCCTAGCAACCACTGGTTGGTCCTCCATCCTAGTAGTTTTGTTGTTTTACAAAATGGTGTATCCATAGAATCATATGTAGCCTTTTGCGCCTGGTTTCTTTCAGTCAGATAATGCCTTTGAGAAGTTTCCATGTTGATACATCAATCATCTGTTCGTTTTTATAGCTGAATAGATAGATATTAATGGAATATATATACCATAGTTTATCATTTTTCCCATCAAAACACATTTGAGTTGTTTCCAACCTTTTTTGTGAATTTGAGTAGAGCTCCTATAAACATTCCTATACACATTTTTATGTGAACATAATTATTTATCTAGGGACCTACAAATGGGATTGCTGGGTCATTTGATAAGTGTATGCTTAATTTAATTTTTTTAAATATTGATTTTTGATAGAGACAGAGCACAAGTGGGGTAGGTGCAGAGAGAGGAGACACAGAATCCGAAGCAGGCTCCAGGCTCCGAGCTGTCAGCACAGAGCCCGACACAGGGCTCCAACTCGCAAATTGCGAGGTCATGACCTGAGCCGAAGTCAGACACTCAACCAACTGAGCCACGCAGGTGCCCCTTGTATGCTTAATTTATAATGTTGTAAGATGTTGCCACAGTGTGACCTCAGGAGCATCCAATGGATGCAGCCTATTACATAGTGTAGAGTAGGTTTTAAGTAAATACTTTAGAAATAAATTAAATCACAGAATTTCTTAGCTGAGGGGAAACATAAAAATATCCTGTTTGAGAAAAGAGAAAGTTGGAACAAATGAGAACAGAATAATTGTTCAAATTTACGTGGCTAGAAAGTGTTGGAGTGATGGAGTCCCAACCCCTACTTTCTTTGCCCAGTATTCATTCCTTTAGATCAGATTTATTGAGTACATCACCTGTGCAAGTCTTATATTTTAATTGGATTTAATATATTGAATAATGTGCACATGCTATATACTACATATTTTGATAAATGACAGTAGGTAACATTGAGCTCTGTCAATGAATCAAACATTGTGCAAAGCAAGTTACACATTTAGACTCACGTAATCCTCACAATAGCCTATGAGATGGTAGTTGTTATTATGTCCATTTTACAGAAGAGGAAATAGAATGACAGAGTCTAACTTGCTCAAGATTACATTGTAGGCCAGTGATTGAGCTACATTTTTGTGCTGGACATCTGGCTCTAGGCCCTGTGTTCTTAACCTCTAAACTGAGTTTATTGCTAAAAAATACTTAGCACAAAATCCTACTTTGTAGATAACAGAAACAGAGACTCTAAAAATGGTGAAATTATTTACTCAAGTTTATTCAGCTTTTAAAAATGGAAGAACCAGCATATTTGATCCTGGCTCAGTTATGGTTCTCAGTGACTCCAAAGTCCATTCATTTATTCAATAAATATTGACTGAGAGTCTGTGTGCCTGCTCTTTTAGGTGTTAAGCAGACTAAGCTTGCCTCCTATGGAGCTTGTACTGTAATATAGAAACATAGAGTAAATAAGTAAGCAAAATGTATAATACAATCTCAGATAGCAGTAAAAAAAGAAATAAATAAAGGAGGCAAACAAGACAGGCATGAAGTCTGTGAACCAGCTATTTATTTTAGAGAAGGTGGTCAGAGAAGTCTATTCTGAAGGAGTGATGTTCGAGCAAAGACCTGAATATATTTCTTATTAAATACAGTTTCTTACATGCCATGTTGAAATGCTTGGATTTTATAAGTGTGATTAGAAGTCAATGAGAGTTTTAGGGGCACCTGGGTGGTTCAGTCAGTTAAGCATCTGACTTTGGCTCAGGTCATGATCTTGCTGTTCACAAGTTTGAGCCCTGCATCCGGTTCTGTGCTGACAGTTCAGAGCCTGGAACATGCTTTGGATTTTGTGTCTTCCTCTCTCTCTGTACCTCCCCTGCTTGCTCTCTCTCTCTCTCTCTCTCTCTCTCCCTCAAAAATAAGTAAACACTACAGGCAACTGGGTGGCTCAGTCAGTTAAGCATCCGACTTTGGCTCAAGTCATGATATCATGGTTTATGGGGTTCGAGCCCCATATGGGGCTCTGTGCTGACAGCTCAGACATTTTCAGATGATGTGTCTCCCTTTCTCTCTGCCTCTCCCTGGCTCTTGGTCTGTCTGTCTCTCTCTCAAGAATAAAATAAACATTTAAAATAAATAAACAAACAAACAAACATTAAAAACAAAAAGAAAACTCCAAGAAGAGTTTTCATGAGGGAAGTGGTGTGAACGATTTATGTTTTTTACAAAGATCATTCTGGACCCTGTGTGGAGAATGAATTAATCAGGACACTTAAGGAATCCAGGAAATCAGACAGGAGCCTACTGTCAAGTCAAGGGGAAAGATTGCAATAATTTGTTTTAAATGACGATAGTAGTAGAAGTGGCAATTTTCGCCTCATTTGGGGATATATTTTGAACATAGGGCTCCGATCTCTGTGTGACTGTAATAGCATTCAGTAATAGTCACTGAAAATGTTTGCTACTCTTTTGTGCCTTTTTAAAATTAATTTATTTTTTCCTCTCACCTGTTTATTTATTATTATTTTTTTAATTTAAATTCAAGTTAGTTGATATACCGTGTATTCTTAGTTTCAGTGATTCATCTTTTACATATGGCACCCAGTGCTCATCCCAACAAGTGCCCTCCTTAATGCCTATCACCCATTTAGCCCTTCCCCCCTCTACCTCCCCTCTAGCAACCCTTGGTTTGTTCTCTGTATTTAACAGTGTCTTATGGTTTGTCTCCCTCTGTGTTTTTATCTTATTTTACCTTCCCTTTCCCTACATTCACCTGTTGTGTTCCTCAGACACACGAGTTTGACATATGAGTGAAATCATATGATATCTTTCTCTGGACGACTAGTTTTGCTTAGCATAATAAACTCTAGTTCCATCTATGTTGTTGCAAATGGCAAGATTTCATTCTTTTTCATCACTTATGTTTGTGTGTGTGTGTGTGTGTGTGTGTGTGTGTGTGTGTGTGTGTATACCTTATCTTCTTTATCTATTCATCAGGTCAGTGGACATTTGGGCTGTTTCCATGGTTTGGCTATTGTTGATAGCTCTGCTATAAACATTGGGGTGCTTGTGCCCTTTGGAATAAGCATTTTTGGATCCTTTGGATAAATAGCTGTAGTACAATTCCTGGGTTGTAGGGGAGTTCTATTTTTATTTTTTTGTGGAACCTCTATACTGTTTTCCAGAGTGACTGCACTTGTTTGCATTCCCACCAGCAGTGCAAAGGGTTCCTCCTCTTTCTCTGTATCCTCACCAATATCTGTTGTTTCCTGAGTTGTTAATTTTAGCTATTCTGACCCATGTACGATGGTATCTCATTGTGGTTTTGATTTGTATTTCCCTGATGATGTGTGCTTAAGTATTTTATTTTTGGAGATTTACTATAACTCCGGATTTTTAAAAACCCAATAATGTGCATTCAACTAAAGCATATTTGTTATGTTCATATTTCTGAGAGAGTACTTATTATTAAATCAGATAGAAAAATTAGAGAATTTGTTGGGTTACCAAGTATATATATATTTTTATGCAGATTGTCTCTGAATTATGCACACAATATATGCATGGTTTATGTGTATCACTCAATTGCTTCTTTACAATGTACCTTGTACAAACACATTTAATCAATATATATTTTTTTCCATGATACTGGGTCAACAGTAAGATGCTAAGTAAATAATTATTCATTTCTTAATTCATATCTCATATAGGCATTTGATATGAAAGTAAGGGAAAAATTTGATTTTTTTAAGCCCTCTTGTTATCTTTGTCATGTAAACAAATGGAGGGCTGGTTTCCACAGTTATAACATGCCTGGAAGCAGTAATTGATTTTTGGTATTCAAATGGATAATGTTAATGTTTCTTCATTCCACTTCAAATATATTTTCCCCATGAATCAAACAGATAATTTTGTTAACCTGACTTTGCGTATTGTTACAAACTCCTAATTATATTCCTATTTTTTTTTTTTTTTTTACTGAAGGAGGATTATGTAGTTCACTCACTGTTGGAAAATAAATCTTGTCAAGAAGAATAAAAAGCCCATGTTTGCAACTATAGCTACATTTGTAACAGAATCAATACCAAATGGAAAAATTGGTGATTTTATTAAGGCCTCACATACACCTTTACTGCTGGAGTTACAATTGGAATGAAAACTGTAGGAAGCACAGGCAAGTTCAGGATTTTTGAAGCTTGAAGAATTATAAGCTTATAGTTTAAGGACTTCATAATAGTGTTGGCAAAGGGGACTGAATTTTGTTAAACTTGTTTTGGCTGGTAAGGAAAATTTTTCAATTCTGTTTGATAAACAACTTTGTGAAATCAATGAAACTTGATGGTTTAAACATTGTCTTGTATACATTGCCTGATGGTAAAATCAATTGACAAATGGAAGTTGTGAGGCATTCAGTGAAGGCTTCATGAAGAGAAATACAAATGATTTTAATGCATTTATCCAAACTAGTTCTTTTCAGATCAAGTCTGTCTTTCAAGATAAAAGTTAAGAAGAGTATAATAGTCATTATAGACAGCAGTTTGGATCAAAAATAAATATATAGGAAAGCCTCACTGAAACAAAAATATTTCCTAAATTGAACTGTGTGTAGTGAAACCTCCAAAGACCAGAATGTTTGGACAATATTCTAATTAATCGGATTTCCTGTTTATTGGAGGAGTTTGTTGTTGTTGTCGAAAAATATTTCTAAGCATACTCATTCCAATTTTGTTTTCATATGGTATATACAAAACACAGCTGATCATTTATTAAACAATGAAAAATTTTCTGAATTGAGGGCTATGTTATGAATCCCAGTTATAATTGTTTTTATAGAGAGTAAATGAATATTATTAAATGATAATTTCTTGCAAAGCACTATGCTGTATAGTTCAGCCAATACAAAAGAAAAAAAAATAGAAAAGAAAAAGGGGCACCTGGGTGGCTAAGTGGGTTGAGCGTTCTTCTTTCGATCTCAACTCAGTTCTTTTTTTCTTTTTTAATTTACTTTTATTTGAGAGAGAGATAGAGAACAAACAGGTAAGGGACAAAGAGAGAGGGAGACAGAATCCCAAGCAGACTCCCCACTGCCAGCACACATCCTGATATGGGGCTTAAACTCATGAACTGTAAGATCATAACCTGAGCTGAAATCAAGAGATGGATGCTGAACCGACCAAGCTACCCAGGTGCCCTAATCTCACCTCACTTCTTGGTCTCAGTGTTGTGAGTTCAAGCCCCAGGTTGGGCTCCATACTGGGCATGGAGCCTACTTTAAAAAAATAATAATAATAAATTGTACTGTTTTCAAAGAGTTTACAGCCTTTGTGGCTTTCTTATATAAAGAGATGATTATAATAGTTAATAACCATAGTAATTTATAGTATATACTTTTTTCATATATTCAGGATGAGAAATATGGAAAAATGCTTAGTGATTACAATTCTATGAATAAATGTTTCTCCCTAAATTCATTCAGGTTTCTATCCAAAAGGTCAGAGTGCAGTCAATATCTTAGAAAACTTTTCATTTAGATGTTTACATATTGACTTTTATATAGTGATATTAAAGTACAGGTTTTAGGGGCGCCTGGGTGGCGCAGTCGGTTAAGCGTCCGACTTCAGCCAGGTCACGATCTCGCGGTCCGTGAGTTCGAGCCCCGCGTCGGGCTCTGGGCTGATGGCTCAGAGCCTGGAGCCTGTTTCCGATTCTGTGTCTCCCTCTCTCTCTGCCCCTCCCCCGTTCATGCTCTGTCTATCTCTGTCCCAAAAATAAATAAACGTTGAAAAAAATTAAAAAAAAAAAAGTACAGGTTTTATTTCCAATTGAAAGAAACTTGTGCAACATAAGTTGTATATCAATTTCAGTGTGGCATTGCATATATTTTAGAAATAGTGCAGCAAGTTTATTAATCGATGTATAATTTCCCCATCAGTAGTTGTATTAAAATATAAGCTTGTTCTCATTGGAATGTAAAACAATGGAAATCTATATTTCATAAATCCATATCATAGTACCTTTTCTCAACAGACATTTTACAAGTTTATAAAGATTTTGGTATAAATTTTCTAGGAGCAATAAAAATAAGTATTGTGGATTAAAGGTGTTTCTTAGTCTCTGGAGTATATTGGCAAAAAATTAAAAAAATAGACTTTGATATTGGCTGTTAAGGATCATGTACATGAATCAATCACTTTGGTTCACCCGCTATGTTGAAATTATTGTACTTATCAACAGAAATTAATTTTTCTTAATGTCTGTTAGTTTTAATAAGTGAACCTTCCACAGAACCAGTAAAAATGCTCAAATGGTCAAGAATAACTTTGTTTTTTCTTCAGAAACAGACTCAGCTACAGAGAACAAACTGAGGGTTACCAGAGGAGAGGTGGGCAGGGGATGGGTTATATAGGTGATAGGGATTAAGGACGGCACTTGTCGTGATGAGCACCAGGTGTTGTATGTAAATATCGAATCACTAAATTCCACAGGTGAAACTAATATTATACTATGTTAACTGGAATTTACATAAAAATTAAAAAAAATAATGGTTTTGTAATTTCATTCTGAGTTGAATTTTATTTAGTCAAACAATGTAATGGAATAGTAAAAATTACTTAAGGTCAAAAGCGTATAACTTAACTAGAATTTAATACTTGCTATGTATAATATTTTAGCAGTCATTAACAAAATTCACCATTATCTTTATGTTAATGATAATAAAACAATGTAAAATCTTAATTGTTTGAAAACCATGCTTACTTTTAGCTTATTTCTCAACAAATATCTAGGATGTGTCCCTAGGTCTTATGGTCCAAGATGGTGGATCAAGGTTTAGCCATCCCATTCCCATTCCAGACAGCATAAGGAAGGTGTGAAGAAGAAAAGAGACAAAGTTGACTCCAATCATGATTTAAATGAAGTTCTGGCAAGATAGCATACAACGTTACCTCCAAGAGCAGCAATGAGAAATGTAATCTTTTATTGGGGTGGCCATATGCCCAGGTAAAGTTGTGTAGTTATTTACTATGAACGAAGAAGAGAATGGGTATTGAAGATTCAAGAAGTCTTTGCCTCCATCCCTAGCATTCTACAAAAGCTGCATTCTCAAAGGTAACAAATGAATTCCAGCATGGCATGTGAGAGACTTGGCACTCAGCAAGGGAGAACGCAGGGGAGTAGCTTGGAGGTGATAGGGTGACAGGACCCTGGAGAAAGGAAATGAAATTTAACAGTTCTTTAGATGTTAGATTTCAGAAACAGTCTAAATATTATGTATTGGTTTTCTAGAACTGCTCTAACAAAGTACCACAAACCATAGAACAATAGCAGTTTATTCCTTCACAGTTCTGGAGGCTAAAAGTCTAATACCAAGGTGTCGGCAGGGCCTCTGAGACTGGGTAGAATCTTCCCTTGGCTCTTTCTAGCTTCTGGTAGTGGCCATCAATTCTTGACATTCCTTGGCATACAGCTGCATCTCACTCACATCTTTGAGAGAAAGAGGTTATATATTTTTTGTCCTCCGCCCCCCACCATCTATCTTTGTAGTCACATGATGTTTTCCTCTTCCTAGAAGGCCATTATCATATTGGGTTTAGGGCCTACCTAATGTCTTCATCTTAACTTGATTACATCTACAAAGACCCTGTTTCCAAACAAGGTGATAGTCACAGATACCAGGGTCTTAGCCTTCAACATATCTTTTAGAGGGACATAATTTCACTTATAAAATAATATTTCTATAAAATATACTGTTTGATAAACTTTAGACATCCAGATGAGGAAAGTTTGTGTCTTGTTTTTATTTTAGCAGTGAACTTCCACTATGGTTAAAGGTCTACATTATCATTCAATACTTTTAAATTTAGATTTTTGTCATTTTTGATATGTCAGTAGGCAACAATTGTTGTTAAGTTGGTCTTAATTATTGGAATGTATCCATCTAGATTTTTTTTCCTTTGTGTACAGAGACCCATTCCCTTGAATACCACTAAAGCATTATGACTTGTCATTTCTGTGTGCATAACATACAGCTGTTGATGTGACTTTATTACGCAGCTCTGTTTCCAGTGTCTTCAAAGTTTATACTTTATATCTTGCCTTAAGTTGCTGTATATTATGTAACTTCCTCAAAGAAGATAAGTTCACATCCTTTTTTTACACTTTCCATACTATTATTACAAGATGCATAATACAGTTTTTTTCAGGCAATTGAATATTTGAATTGGTACATTAAGTGATAAGGATCTTGTACAGGCAGGTATACAAACCATGAGAAGTAATAACTAAAACACTGACTTCTGGAAGATAGGGAAAATATCAACACAGAAAACAAAACAAAACAAAACAAAAACATGTATGTACACTCAGTGCTCATCTATGAACAGACTCATGATCCATGCCCTTAAAGAAGGCATACTGAGATCCTTTACTGTCAGTCTGTTATACTTTAGAATACTAATGAATATGCTAATGAATATACCTTAGAATACTAATGAATGACCCAGTTGATATCAACAAAAACTCATATTTTACAACATATTCTATTTCTAGTATATGTTTACGAATATATCAATCTAAATTGCTTAACATTTGTATTTTATTTTTTTTATTTTTTTTAATGTGAAATTTATTGTCAAATTGGTTTCCATACAACAGCCAGTGCTCATCCCAACAGGTGCCCTCCTCAATGCCCATCACCCACCCTCCCCTCCCTCCCACCCCCCATCAACCCTCAGTTTGTTCTCAGTTTTTAACAGTCTCTTATGCTTTGGCTCTCTCCCACTCTAACCTCTTTTTTTTTTTTTCCTTCCTCTCCCCCATGGGTTCCTGTTAAGTTTCTCAGGATCCACATAAGAGTGAAAACATATGGTATCTGTCTTTCTCTGTATGGCTTATTTCACTTAGCATCGCACTCTCCAGTTCCACCCACGTTGCTACCAAAGGCCATATTTCATTTTTTCTCATTGCCACGTAATATTCCATTGTGTATATAAGCCACAATTTCTTTATCCATTCACCAGTTGATGGACATTTAGGCTCTTTCCATCATTTGGCTATTGCTGAAAGTGTTGCTATAAACATTGGGGTACAAGTGCCCCTATGCATCAGCACTCCTGTATCCCTTGGGTCAATTCCTAGCAGTACTATTGCTGGGTCATAGGGTAGATCTATTTTTAATTTTTTGAGGAACCTCCAGACTGTTTTCCAGAACCAGTTTGCATTCCCACCAACAGTGCAAGAGGGTTCCCGTTTCTCCACAAATTCTCAAGCATCTATAGTCTGATTTGTTCATTTTAGCCACTCTGACTGGTGTGAGGTGGTATCTGAGTGTGGTTTTGATTTGTATTTCCCTGATGAGGAGCGACATTGAGCATCTTTTCATGTGCCTGTTGGCCGTCTGGATGTTTTCTTTAGAGAAGTGTCTATTCAGGTTTTATGCCCATTTCTTCACTGGATTATTTGTTTATTGGGTGTGGAGTTTGGTGAGCTCTTTATAGATTTTGGATACTAGCCCTTTGTCTGATATGTCATTTGCAAATATCTTTTCCCATTCCATTGGTTGCCTTTTAGTTTTGTTGATTGTTTCCTTTGCAGTGCAGAAGGTTTTTATCTTCATGAGATCCCAGTAGTTCATTTTTGCTTTCAATTTCCTTGCTTTTGGGGATGTGTCAAGTAAGAAATTGCTGTGGCTGAGGTCAGAGAAGTTTTTTTCCTGCTTTTTCCTCTAGGGTTTTGATGGTTTCCTGTCTCACATTCAGGTTCTTTATCCACTTTGAGTTTATTTTTGTGAATGGTGTAAGAAAGTGGTCTAGTTTCATCCTTCTGCATGTTGCTGTCCAGTTCTCCCAGCACCATTTGTTAAAGAGACTGTCTTTTTTCCATTGGATATTCTTTCCTGCTTTGTCAAAGATGATTTGGCCATACTTTCGTGGGTCTAGTTCTGGGGTTTCTATTCTACTCCATTGGTCTGTGTGTCTGTTTTTGTGCCCATACCATGCTGTCTTGATGATTACAGCTTTGTAGTAGAGGCTAAAGGCTGGGATTGTGATGCCTCCTGTTTTGGTCTTCTTCTTCAATATTACTTTGGCTATTCAGGGTCTTTTGGGGTTCCATACAAATTTTAGGATTGCTTCTTCTAGCTTCGAGAAGAATGCTGGTGCAATTTTGATTGGGATTGAATTGAATGTGTAGATAGCTTTGGGTAGTATTGACATTTTAACAATATTTATTCTGCCATTCCATGAGCATGGAATGTTTTTCCATTTCTTTATATCTTCTTCAATTTCCTTCATAAGCTTTCTATAGTTTTCAGCATACAGGTCTTTTACATCTTTGGTTAGGTTTATTCCTAGGTATTTTATGATTCTTGGTACAATTGTGAATGGGATCAGTTTCTTTATTTGTCTTTCTGTTGCTTCATTATTAGTGTATAAGAATGCAACTGATTTCTGTACATTGATTTTTTTATCCTGTGACTTTGCTGAATTCATGTATCAGGTCTAGCAGACTTTTGGTGGAGTCTGTCGGGTTTTCCATGTATAATATCATGTCATCTGCAAAAAGTGAGAGCTTGACTTCATCTTTGCCAGTTTTGATGCCTTTTATTTCCTTTTGTTGTCTGATTGCTGATGCTAGAACATTTGTATTTTAAAATGTAGTATTTGAGGGCTTAAAGGCACAAGTTTTAATTATGTAAAAATTTTACTTAAGAGCGGCTTATTTAGCAATAGAAAAATATTATTTTTAAGAATAAAATTGTTAACATTTATATTTTGATTTTTTACTTATGTAGGTTTATTCTTTTAGGAAATATAGTAAATTATAAGTTCTAAAGAAAATCTTGTTTAAATGAAATTAATGTATTTACATGCTTTATGTGTCACTACAAATGTGATTGTTTTAATTTCCCTCTTTGCTCTGTTTCTTTGGGACCCATGCCTTCTTATCCTCTGTCCTTAGAACATGCAGTTTAGTAATAGAAAACCATAATATCACTTATATGTCTTATCTAAAAAAGCCAAATGCATAAAACAGAGAGTAAAGTGTTAGCTACCTGGGGCTTTGGGGGAGATTACCAATCAAAAGGTACAGACTTCCAGTTATAAGATGAGCAAATTCTGAGGCTCTAACATACAGCATGGTGACTATAATTAACAGTACTATATTACATACTTGAAAGTTGCTTACAGAATAGATCTTAAATGTCACTGTGAAAAAGAAATGGTGATTATGGGGTTCCTGGGTGGCTCGGTTAAGTATCTGACTTTGGCTCAGGTCATGATCTCACAATTCGTGAGTTTGAGCCCCTCATCAGGCTCTTTGCACTTAGCACAGAGCCTGCTTCAGATCCTCTGTCTCCCTCTCTCTACCCATCCCCTTCAAAAATAAATGAGAAATTAAAAAAAATGGTGATTATGAGACCTAAACGAGGGTGTTAGCTAATGCTACGATGGTAATCATTTTTCAACAGGTAAGTGTATCAAATACATACATTGTATACCTTGTATATGTATCAATTATATCTCCTTATAGCTGGGGAAAAAATAAAAGTGAGGATGTGTATCAGTGTGTGGTTTATGTGTATTAATGACATTCAAAATAGTTTTTAGTTCAGGGAATCAGAGTAGAGCATGTGGAGTCAAGAGTTGAGGGAGACTTCTTCATTGTGCATGGCATAGAAAGGTTATATAACTTCCTGTGTATCTTTTTGTCTTGGCAGTGTGTGCAGGGACAGAGAACAAGCTGAGCTCTCTCTCTGACCTGGAGCAGCAGTATCGAGCCTTGCGCAAATACTATGAGAACTGTGAGGTGGTCATGGGCAACCTGGAGATAACCAGCATTGAGCACAACCGGGACCTCTCCTTTCTGCGGGTAAAACTGTCTCTTTCTTTCTCTTCTCTTCTCTGTGAGTGGACGGTGGTGTCACGATGCATAAAGACAGACCATCTTGCTTCAACTTGATGGCTATGCTCTTTTGCCTGGCAGGGACCATGACCATAGGCAGAAGACATATTGAGGCATGCCTAGTAAAAGAACAAGAGTAACAATGCTGTCATGACTGAAACCCTGAGTTTAGAGCAGTTACTGTTATCCTAAGAGAGTTGAAAGATTCTGTCAGGGTGTTGTACATGATATCTAGTAAGTCTGCCTTTTTCTGAATTGCATGCAAGAGGAAATGTGTTAGGCTGGGAACTAGAAGAGTCAAAGGACCAATCAGATAAGAATTGGTAACTTTAGTAATCTCACTTTCTGTCCCTTTTCTGTCACTTTGGAAATTTCAGGCTATTCTATATTACCATAATAAGACTAATACTATTATCTGTAGGAGTAAAATGACATTCATTTTTCAAACCTACAAATTAGTAAAATTAGACACAGGGAATTATAAGTACTTATATAGGTTGATATATGCATGTACATACGTGCAGGTGTGTACATAAAAAGTTACTCAGAGACAACCAGTCCTTTTACAAACTTGTTTTGGCTCTCATTTTTACATCCTTAGTCTGCTTAACAGACTATCATTACTTAATGCCTTCAGTTTCTTATGTTTTGCTTTAACCAGAATAGATACAGGAATATCTGAACTTGAAAGAGATACTATCTTCACACCTATGAATTTATTCTTTTTACAAGAACTAATAAGATGTATTTTAAATAACAGCATCCCTTTAATTTATTTGAGTTTTTCAATAATATTTACACATTTCTCAGGAGTACTGTCTTATGTAAATCTAGACAAAAGTGTTTCAAATACTGATACAGTAAACTATTCAGGAGATGGTGAATTATTTAAAGAACTACGATAATTTAAATAATTCCGTACCTAAATAAGTAGTAACAAAAAGAAGCAATGATCTTATTTAAACACTTTGAAAAACTTGAATAAATATATCTAGAAGGGTAACAACTACAGAAAATAAACCACCTCAAAACTTAAACAGCACTATAAAGCTGACAATACATGTAAGCTTAGTAATGACCCATGAACGTACCTTTATTCTCATCTATTTATTTAAAGGTAATACTATTTTTTTTCATTACTAAAAGCAACATTTTGGTTGTTAGTTCACTTATCTGTTGTTCCTTTGGAAAGTAACTATTTCTATTTGTGACATTTATTTATTCAGTCAACAAATAGTCTGAGCCCAAGAATACAATAGCAAGTAATCTATTGTCCTTGACTTCAACAATCTTGCAGTCTTGTAGAGGGTTACAGGTGTGTGATACATTAAGTATTGTGTATATGTGTGTGTCTATGTGTATGTGGGTGTATATAATGTATACAGTATGTATATGTGCATATATAAAATTTTTATAGTTGCTAAGAGAGAACTAAGATACCAAAATCTGAATGAAGGTATGGTCTTTTGTTAATAGTAGATGGGGGTGCTGGGCAAAGAAAGGAGTGGCTAATTCTGAAGGATTCAGGAAAGATCTCATCAAAGAAATGCTTAAATTGAATCATGAGAAAACGAATAGGAACTTAAAAGGTGAGTGGGTGGAAGAGAAAGGCATTCTGATGGAAGTAATATAAGGGAAGGCTTAGAAAGAAGGCTCTAAGTCAGAGTTAATACAAGTGTACTTAATGTTTACTGCTTTAGATATTAGACATATGCATGTAAGTAAATAACACATCATTCTCACCTTCATGGAAATTGTAGTGTAGAGTGGATGAAGAGAAACTTGTCATGGAATAAAATATTAAATTGGAGAGGTAGAGAACCTTGTACCACAGATAGGTATCCAGGGGACATCAGCATCCAAATTAACTACTTAACATTTGGGTCTTAGGAAAAATCAAGGGGGATTGAAAAGAATTAGACTGAAAAGTAGACCAAGGACTGAACTCTCCACATACCCTATTCTCTGTTTTTAGGTGAGTTCAGTGTTATAAGTACTTTTCTGAATGACCCCTTAAAACAGGGACTATGAGCTGAAGTCTCCATTATGCTACTGTATTGGATGAGACACTCTAACTGTACCTTAGAAAATCCTGAAAGCTCTCCATTTCCAGGTTTTCTCTGTTATTCAAAATTTGCTTTATGTCACTTCACTGTTATGTAAAACCTATAATACTACCTGTTTTTGCTAACCAAAAGAAATCTGAAGAGGATTTTCGCTTTTACAAAATGATCATTGCTTCTTTGCTTCACACCATTTCAAAGAAGGAAGGGTTTCATAGGAACACTCTTCTTTCCGATAGCAGGAGAAAACTGTAATACAAAAAATTTCTCTCTTTAGAACTACGTTATGGTTCATTTGTGTTCTTTGTGGTTTCCCTCCAAAGTACCTAATTTGTCCAATATTGGCATATTACAATAAGTTCAGTGCATGTAAAGGAAATCTCGTGATTTTACATTATGCTATCGTGTTCAATAAGTTTTGAATTGTATCAGCAAGTAGTAATCTTACATTAATCTATTCTATTTATTACATAAGCTTCATATATATTTATGTAAGTGTACTTCACTGAGCAACTTCTTACACAGGTGTGCAATTTCCCCTCCTCTAAGAATGACTCAAACCTGTAATGTGTTCAGAGAGACAGTAATTCTGGAATTAATTTCTTTCTTTAAGAACACAAGAAATTACTTTTGTTTTTAAAAGATTCTACATCTTTATTTTTTTTCTCTAAGTAGTGAGTTCATAGTATTTTGTTTTATTTGTTTTGTATGAAACCACTCAAATTTCTATCATTTACGAGAACAACTTAGCTCAGTATCCTGTCTACCTCTTTCACTATCTGAATAGTCAATGTCTAGGACAGTGCCTAAAATATCATGAGCTTTCATTAAGTATTTGTCTGATGGACAAAGAAATGAATAAAATTTCATAAAACTTAATACTTTATAGATTCCTATTTTGTATATTATATGTTCTCTAGATGAATATGTTCATCTAACCCTTATGTTATTTCTTCATGACACCACCAAAGGTCAGGTATGTGGGCATAGACACAGAATAGGTCAATCAGAATCTCTTCCCATGATTTTCTATACCAGTTTCTTGACTGATATGGGTACATAGTTTCTTGACTATTTGCATACCAGAATACAGTCATCTTTTTTCTTGTGGTTGGAATGTCAGAGAAGGCTGTGCAGACAGCAGAATGGAGCCAACACCCTGAAACAGAGAGCAGAGAGGATGACCATTCACCCCAGATTACTGGTGAGGGAATCATTCATTTCCACATTCCAGTCTGCTTCTCATGACTGGTTGCATTACAGCCAGTGAGTCCAAAAGATACCCCTGGAACTTGAGAGTAACTTTGAAGTGATTTTCCTTTTTATTTTTTTTTCCCTTAAACTAGATGGGTTTTCTATCACTATAACTAAAATATCCCATCTACTCCCATCTCTCAAGATATTAAGAACACAGAAAAAGTAAGCTTTTGAAATGGAATATGTGCTTATATATTATAAATCTAAACAAAAAAAATCAGAAAAAAGATAAAAACACCCTAAAATGTTTTGGAGTTACTTCCTTAATCTCTGTTAGATGTATTTTATTGAAATACTTTGAAATGCATTACTTTCACGATGCTTTTATTACATCAACCTTAGAGTTTATCGCTGTAAGCACCTTTTCACCCAGCTGTGTTGTAACCTCCAAGTTTTTGCATTTCTCTTACGGGAAAAAAAATTTAGTTGACAATAGTTAGCATTAGACCCCCGAGACACCACATAGTTGGCTAGAAAAAGGCCCTAAAACTTATTTACTATGTACTTTATCACCATCACAAGGTTAAGACATAATAGAAAACAGCGAGGCATAAAAATCATAGATTTTGTGTTATTGTCTTACACTTTGTGAACTCTCTCAAACGAGGTGAAATATAGCGAATGATGGGAATGAACTTTTAGACCTTTTACCATCATTAGAATTCTCAAGAGTTTTTTCTCTTTTGTCATTCCATTGGACCTCTTTGCTATTGCTGGTATTCAGTGCTCAGCTTTTATAATTTACATTTATTTTCTTTATTTGATATATTCATTTTAAGCAAATAAGTATTATGTGTCAACTAAGTGTAAGACAGTGTGGTATATAAAGTGGAGTATATATGAGGAGTATTAATGACTATTCTTAACAGGCATAGTTATATCAGGTATAATATAATAGGCATATAATTTTTATATAACAGGTAAAAATATTTAATTCTGACTTGTATTTAGTTGAGTGAAACTTGTTTTGGACATAGTTATTTTTAGGATTATGAAGAGCTAAATTTATTTTAGTGGTTGATCCATTGACCTGAGATATTAAAAACATTAGTAATTATTGAACCTGTCTACACTGTGTAGAAGTCTTAAATCTTGATTATAGATGTCTTTATTACTGAAAGTGAATAAAATAAATTAATATCTTATATTAATAAATAGCAACATTAATATTTTGTTATTGATAGCAAAAGGCACTGTGTTTGAAAAAGTCAGAAAGTATAGTTTTATAAAGCAAAAATACTTTAAACATATCTTCTCTCAGATGATGAATAACACATGTTGTTATGGGAAAGTAAATTTTATGAGAAAACATTTTTTTTGAAAAAAAATAGCTGTTTTTATTGTATTCTTGGCACAAAGCTATAGGGAATTTTTTTGTATATATAAGAAATAATGCCATCTAAAACTTTATTTTGAAATATAAAACTCCAATATATTTCTTGATAGAAACCATATAGTTCATTTTTCTTTACCATAGAAAGTATTTTATTTTTAATTTCAGATATTATCTTTGTCTTTTAGTTAATAATTAACATCTTGTAATGTCATGGAACTATCATCCTTCTTTATTAGGATATATATGGAATTTTTATGTTTGAAGTTGTTGCTTTTCAACCAGTCTCCATTGGACATGAAATTTGTGTTGCTTTTCCAGTGCTAGTAATGGACCTATATTATTTCATTTTATACTCACACATTGTTCCTTTTCTGAGTAAGGACACATATTTGTAGGAAGGCAGATGAAGCTGTAACTCAGAGACTGCAAGATGCTGTCTGGCTTGCTCCCTGGAACTTAAGACCTTGGCTTCATTAGCATGTTTCTGTTACAATGTAATCAGGGATGCTGCCTGGCAGTAATGAGTTTCAAGTTGTAACAAGTAACTCTGCTTTCACCTATTCCTTAGCTGTTTTCAGTAACTAGTCCGGCTTAATATAAAATTCTGAAATATTTGCCTTTCAACCTACTTCTAGCTTCAGGGTCTACCTTATTGTCCTCTGGCAATTCAAAGCAGATGACCAGAATTAAGTCCAACAATATAGGGAGTGGTTTTTATATTTACATTTGTTTCCTATATCTTTCTTCCCCATTTAACTCTATCTATGCCTGGGTAAAGCTGTCTTCTGCATAGCATGATTTATCAAAATGCTATGTGGAATAATTCATATTAAAAAAATAGGTAATTTAGGGACACCTGGGGGGCTCAGTCAGATGAGCGTCCCACACTTGATTTCAGCTCAGGTCATGATCCCAGGGTCGTGGGATTGAGCCCCATGTTGGGTGCCATGCTGAGTGTGGAGCTTGCTTAAGGGGCGCCTGGGTGGCGCAGTCAGTCAAGCGTCCGACTTCAGCCAGGTCACGATCTCGCGGTCCGTGAGTTCGAGCCCCGCGTCGGGCTCTGGGCTGATGGCTCAGAGCCTGGAGCCTGTTTCCGATTCTGTGTCTCCCTCTCTCTCTGCCCCTCGCCCGTTCATGCTCTGCCTCTCTCTGTCCCAAAAATAAATAAACGTTGAAAGATATATTCTCTCTCTCTCTCTCTCTCTCTCTCTCTCTCTCTCTCTCTCTCTCTCGATGTCTCTCCACCCCCCAACCCCATCCCTTCCTCTGCTGGAGCTCTCTCACTCTAAAAATGAATTAAGTGAATAAATAAATAAATAAATAAATAAATAAATAAATAAATAGGTATATGAAGTACTTTATTCCTTTGGGTTAGAAAATAATTTATTGAATAGTTTGTTTACATAATGGTGACCATTGCCTCTGTCTGGTTTTAGCTTATTAAATACTGGATAGAACGACTTGTGTGAGAGAGATTGTGTTGAAAAGGTTGATTAGAATCAGGATGTGAAAACTAGTCATATTTTAGAATCATAAAAAAATTGAAGAGCAAAATACCATTTAGATGAAACATCTATGACATAATAAGGTAGATCCATATGTATATTTTCACATTTGCCTGAAAGATGACATAAATGCACTATTTTCTAATACAGCACACTTATTTCAGCTGTGCACAGAATTTGATTGGACTGCATAGTAAGGGAGAACGAGCCTCAATTTAAGTTTTCCTGAATAACTTTGTAGCATAAATAAGCCATATATTTATTTGTAGGGTGCCTAGGAGGCTCAGTTGGTTAAATGTGCAACTTTGGCTTAAGTACTTATCTCAGTGTGTGAGTTCAAGCCCCACATAGGGCTCTAAGCTGTCAGCACAGAGCCTGCTTTGGATCCTGTCTCCCTCTGTCTCTGACCCTCCCCGGTTTGCATTCTCCCTCTTTCTCTTAAAAACAGACATTAAAAGATAAATAAATAAATAAAAATAAGTGGTATATTAGTAACTCTATCAAATAGTAGATAAGTAAACAGGATTCCTATATCAAGGGTTGATTTTCTTTGTTTACTCACTGAGCATAGAAGTTTAAGTTTTTCTTCCATGCCACTAACTGGAATAGGTAGCAAGAAAGGACCATGAAATTCAATATCTAAAATACTTAGAATGAATCATCATTAGGTTAAAAGAAACTGCACCTTTAAGCAAGCAGTAGACTAAGGGTATTTCAACTTTTTACTTAATTTTATCTTTCTGTCTGAATTCCATGTAAACTACATATGTGCTGTATTTAGATGATGAAAACTTAGCTGATTGAGATGGGGAATATCAAAAAGGAAGTAGACTAATATTTAAACGTGTCTGTTGGGCCAAAACAGATATTCTGGGTTGAATGGAATTTTCAAAGCTATGATAGTTTCTGAAAGCTGTTTCTAAGACTGTTAAATATAATACATATGCAATTTTGTATGTATGTATTTACAGCTGGCTTTTAAATTGAAATTTGATTTTGTACTAAGTCTAATCATAGAAGTTGTATTGCATTTTAAAAAGCTATGCAATTTGCACTTGGCCTAGGGAAAAAACAAAATTTCCTCAAAGGTTAAATACCGTTTAATCTGAAAATATACATGACTTAAAATCCTGATGCTCTTCAGCAATCTTACATGATAAATGATGAAAATGTCTATATTTTTGCTTAGGCAGTGATATAAGCATATTTTTCAAACTTTCTTCTTAATCCTTTAAATTAAATACTAAATAAAAAAGATTGACACTCTTCTCTAGAAAAATATATACATTTAGTAGAAAATAAACATTTGAAGGAGTATTGGAAAGAAGGATAGTAATAAAAATAGATCAGTATAATTTATAATTCGATTATATGTGTATAACAAATATAAATTAGTGACTAGTGACTATATATATATATAATGTGATATATAACATATTATATGTATATAATATAATATATATATTTAACCATTTTCTACGACGGAATCAAATTACTGTGAAATATTAAACCTATATGTTTCTAAGAGACTATTACTAAAAACTGCTTAGAATAAGTTTTTAAGTCCCTAAATTGTAATGCATTTTCTAGAAAAAAAATGCCCTTGTTGCAAATATACTTAAAAATGAATTTATTAGGATGCTGAGCAGATGCAAAGCATTCCTTTATATCTCTGGGGGCTGTACTATTTAAATTTGGCTTAAATGGTGAGTATAATGAGTTTACAGGCTTATCTTAACCTTAATTAGAGAAATATGTGAGTAACAAACCCATTTCACTCTATGATTCTCAGATACTCTTTTCCTAGGGGAATTGAGTATATACAGGTTATTTATTTACCTCTTTTATTTGTAAGTAGAAAAGATCTTGGTTTGAAGAGAGAGAACAAATGATATTTATGTGAGTTTTTAAGACTAACTTGAAGCATTTTGGCAATGGGCTGCCTTTTAATTCTAAAATCCAAATAGTAGAATATAACCAAATAAAACCTTTAAAAATTTTACAGCTGTGTGTATTTTCATTAGCTTTATTTTTCTCAAAAATAAACACTGTTTAACGTGGAACACTGTTTTCTTCAAAAAAGGGAAGATGAACAATTTTTGTATGAGACCAAATCAATTTTAAAGGTCTCTCTTGAGTCACGTAGAGTGTAATTTAAAGTTCAAAAGTGTAAAAATAAAACGTGAAGACGGTTCCATTTAGAGCCACTATAATTATTTCTCCTGATCCCTAATTTGAACCCATTTAACTGTAAAATATTATATTAAAATGTATAATGAAAGTGATAAAATTAAGGTATCTGTTTTAGTAAATATAAGCCTCTTTGAAGTAATTTCTATTCAATCTCTACATGGAAATCAGAATATGTAATTGAATGTTGGAGTAAATCCTCTTAAGCAATTTGGTGCCACATGTATTTCTGAAAATAAAAGTACCTATCAGCATGCTTGTCACCTGGTAGCCCATTAGTAAGAGGCAACTCTATCCAACCCTATTGGGTTTCTTTCTTTCTTCTTTCATTCCCTACACAGCAACTATTGAGCCATACTCTGAAGACCTGACAATAAATTTTTACTAAGTGTTTTTAGAAGTTTGGGATGGTATGATTTTGTATTTTCAGAGAGGCGAAACTGCAAGTCAAACACTTGGTTGTAAGAAGGAATCAATAGTTAAATATGTACAAGCTCTCTCCATAGTGAGTGAGAGTTGTTTCAGCAATCTAAAAGACATCCTGTGGGGTGCCTGGGTGGCTCAGTCAGTTAACTGTCCAACTTCAGCTCAGGTTATGATCTCACAGTCCGTGAGTTTGAGCCCTGCGTTGGGCTCTGTGCTGACAGCTTGGAGCCTGGATCCTATTTCCGATTCTGTGTCTCCCTCTCTCTCTGCCCCTCCCCTGCTCATGCTCTGTCTCTGTCTCAAAAATAAATAAAAACATTTAAAATAAAAATAAAATAAAATAAAATAAAATAAAATAAAATAAAAATAAAAGACATCCTCTGATGGAATCATTGGAAACATTCATGAAAGGAATTAATAAGGCATCAATGAAGCATTGGGAAGAATTCATGAAAGGAAAATAGGTAAAAAAGTATAAGCAAATCAGACTATATGGTATATTATAATACTTTCTTAAAATTTCCCTCCTCTGAGAACAATGGCCAGAATTCTTATGAAGTTCCTATATTATCTGGCCCCTACCTTGTCCTCCACTATTGCTGATGACACTAAAATTCATGGCTATCTTTCAGTATTAGCCAACTTCCTTTGTATATCAAGTTCTCTGTAACGTGATTGCCCTTCCTTCATTTTCAGACGTTCTCCCCGCCGACAAACATAAATACATACACTTATTCCTGTCTAAGTTCTGTTTAATTTTCAAATCTCCTTTTAAAAATAATTTCTCCAGCGAAGCTTTACTGACTCTCATATGTTACTGAATTCTTCCCATTATTACATTCATAGCACTCTATGCTTCTTTGTAGGACTTCCTACATAGCAATTATTTAAGTATTTGCTTAATTTCTGCCTACTCTTCTAAATAATGAATACCTTGAGGGCAAGGGCCATGCCTAGTTCACTGTAAAATTCTAGCACATAATAGAGTGTCTCTCATATAGTGGCTGTTCAGCAAATATTTGTGGAATGAATAAATGAGTAAATTGAATAACAATAAGAATGAATTCTAATACTCTTTATAACTTTTTTAGTCGGGAAAAAATGATTATACTGGCATTTTTTCAAACATTATTTACTTTTCACTTTTCTAATTGAAGCTCCTCTCCCTAGTGCTTCGTAGAATCAATGGTGTCTTATTTATGTTTCATGAACTGATTTGTTTTATAATAAATAATATGCTACCTATAGTGGAAACATGGGAAACTAAACTTACATACTTAACATTAATACATTAAAAACCTAATGGGTGGCTAAGTAGTCTATTTTGTGGACTCAGTTGTGTGAAGATCAAAGTCATGTTGAGGGGACTGGGGTGTGTCAGTAGGTTAAGTGTCCAGCTCAAGTCGACTCTTGATTTTGGCTCAGGTCATGACCTCATGCTTGGCTGAAGCCTGCTTAAGATTCTTTCTCTCTCCCTCTGCCCCTCTCTCCCACACACACGTACTCTCTCTCTCAAATAAAAAAAAATAAAAGAAAAATCTTTAAAAAAAAAAAGTCATGAAACCTTCACAACTTTAAATATCCTCTTCTTTGGACTGCCTTGACTACCTGAGTTTCTGCCCATTAACATGATCTCCGATATCCAGTTACTCTTTTTCTTTTTTTTTTAATGTTTATTTACTTATTTTGAGAGAGAGAGAGAGAGAGAGCGCACACACACACAAGCCAGGGAGGGACAGAGAGGGAGAAAGAGAGAATCCCAAGCAGGCTCTGAACTGTCAGCACAGAGCTCAATGTGGGGCTTGATCCCACAAACCATGAGATCATGACCTGAGCCCAAACCGAGAGTCAGACACTTAACCAACTTAGCCCCCCAGGTACCCCTATATCTAGTTACTGTTTATAAACTAAGGTTTCTATGCTTTTGTTTTTGTTTTTAATTCTTTCATGGTGAATTTCTTTTTAAAATTTTTTAATGTTTATTTTTGAGAGAAAGAGACAGAGTGCAAGTTGGGGAGGGGCAGAGAGAGAGGGAGACACAGAATCCAAAGCAGGTTCCAGGCTCCGAACTGTCAGCACAGAACCCAATGCAGGGCTCGAGCCCTTGGACCATGTTAACTGACTGAGCCACCCAGGCGCCCCTGGTCTCTATGCTTTTGTATGTCATTTCCCCCCTCTCTGGAATGCCTTTCCACTATTAGCATTTTGGAAAATCCTCAGACCTTAACATGTTCCCCAAGTTCAAACTGTAGCCCCAACCCTGCCCCACCACCAAGCCAACCAAAATTCATGTATTCCATATACTTAGTATATGTCTGTGTGATATCATATGTCACTCTGTGTAGGAATGTGTTGGACTGTGGGATGTACTTTGCATTCTCATATATATATATATATATATATATATATATATATATATATGCATTCTCATCAATTTATATATATGTGTATGTGTGTGTGTATATATATATATATTGTGTAGAGCAAATGAGAGTAAATGTTCAGTCAACTTTTGTTCTTTGAGCAGATAAACTGGCTTAAGTGGTTTTCTCCCAGTGAACTTTGTTATACTGTAGTTGTATTCTCTGTAATAAGAAACACTCTGTATATGCATTTTTAGAGTAACCTTTGGGTTGTCACAGACTAATACCTGGTATATATCATTCGTTGAGATAGATGCAAGGCACTATGCTGATTCTGTTTTCCACTCCTTATGACAATCTTATGTGTAAGTGTCATTGTACTTCTTTTTTATAAGTGATGAAACTTAGGCTATGATAAATCGAGTGACTTTCTCAGAACTGCACTGCTAACAGGCAAAGCAAACACTTTAACCCAGTTCTTTCACTTCATAGTGCAGACACTTTTATTTTTCCTTACTATTGCCCACTATTTGTCAATGACCCATGTATTACTTAGAGCAGGTTTTTAGGGAAATTGATACAAGGCAACTATTTTGCATGTATATGCCAGAGGATCAGGACAGATAACTGAGGGTTAAAAAATTCAGGAGGGCCCAGTCATGGGAGCTCCCACAATAATGGTGAGATTTACTTCCAGGAACTTGAGTAGTTAATTGTCCACTGTAAATATCCTGAGAAAAATCCCCACAGGCTTCTACAGGGGGAGGAGAAAAGGAACCATTTTGAAACGCATTCTTTTCTTCTTTTTTAAAATTAAAAAAAAAGTTTATTTATTTTTTGAGAGAGACAGAGCATGAGCAGAGGAGGGGCAGAAAGAGAGACACAGAATCTGAAGCAGGCTCCAGACTCTGAGCTGTTAGCACAGAGCCCGACGTGGGGCCCTCAGTCACGAACCACAAGATCATGACCTGAGCTGAAGTTGGATACTTAACCAACTGAGCCACCCAGGCACCCTGTCCTTTCTTCTTAACAAAGGCCTGTCCTCAGTAGAAATTAGTAAGCCAGAGCCTAAGCTAGATATCTGAGTTTAATGACATGGGGAAGGGAAATATCCAACCCCAGCCTAATCTAGCCACCCTGTTCCATCTAAGAGGGGAGGGAAACAAAAACAAAATCACAAACACAAAACCCTGAGAAACACTTGTGATATTCACAGTCCAAGAGGCATAGACTTACTAAAAGCCTGAGATCTAATTATAAGGCTATAGAATGCTTCCCCTTCCCCTATAACTTACCACCACATAACTAAAGGCTTATTTATAACAGTTTTTTTCCCCATCTTGTCTGGCTATTAAAAAAAAATTACAAGGCATACCAAAAGGCAAAAAAAAAAACACCCCACAATTTGAAGAGACAGATAAAGCATCACAACAAGACATGGTAGGTTTGTTAGAATTATCAGACTGGGAATTTAACACAACTATGATTAATATGCTCAGAGCTTTAATTGATAAAGTACAAAGTATGCAAGAACAGATGGGCAAGAGGGATCTCTCTAAACAGAGAGATAGGAATCCTAAGAAAGAGCCAAACAGAAATGCTACAGATTAAAAAACAAAACAAAATACTAACAAAGCTGAAGAATACTTTTGATGTGCTTATTAATAGACTGAACATGGCTGAGGAAAGAATCTCTGAACTAGAGGATATCTCAATAGGATTTTTCAAAACTGAAAAGTAAAGAGAACTTAGACTGAAAACAAACAAACAAACAAACAAAAATAGAATAGAATAAATGATGTCTGTGGGACAGCTAGAGAAGGTGTCACAGTCACATAACGGAAATACCAAAAGGAGAAGAAGGCAATAGAAGAAATATTTGATACAATTAGGACTGAGAATTTCCTCAAATTAATGTCATATACCAAACCACAAATCTAGGAGTCTCAGATAACACCAAATAGGAATAAATGTCAAATAAATTACACCTGACATATCATTTCCAAATCACAGAAAATTGAAGATAAGAAAAATTCGTGAAAGAACCAGGAGAAACACATTACCTGCAGACAAAGATAGGAATTACATCTGACTTCTCAGAAACCATGCAAACAAGAAGAACATGGAGTAAAATATGTGTTGAGAGAAAAAACCAAACCAAAACAAACAAACAAAACCACTAACCTAGAATTATGTACCCTGATAAAAGTGAAAGAGAAATAGAATTTCTCAAACAAAATTTGAGGGAATTTGTTGCCAGGAGACCTGCCTTGCAAGAAATTTTAAAAGAAGTTCTTTAAAGAGAGGGAAACTAATATAGGTAAGATCTACCTAAAGAAAGGAAGAATACTGAAGAAGAAGGGATAAATGAAAGTAAAATAAAAACTTTTATTTTATTATTCTTAATTGATTTAACAGATATCAGCTCATTCAAAATAATAATAGCAATAATATATTCAATTACATATGCTTAAGACACACACACATATGTGGATTCATTTCACACACACACGTGTGTGTGTGTGCGTAAGTGAAATGAATGACACCAATAATACAAAGGAACATGGGGGAGGAATTGGATTATTTTGTTATTAGAAGGTATTCACACTACCTGGGTCACCTGGGTGGCTCAGTCAGTTAAGCGTCTGACTTCAGCTCAGGTCATGATCTCACGGTTCATGAGTTCAAGCCCTGCATTGGGCTGTCTGCTCTCAGTGCAGAATTCACTTCAGATCCTCTGTCTCCTCACTTTCTCTGCCCCTTCCCTCTTGTTCTCTCTCTGTCTCTCAAAAATAAATACACATTTTTAAGAAAGGTACTCACACTACCCATGAAGTGACATGTGTTATTTGAAACTGAACTTGGATTAATTGTAAATTTATATTGCAAACTTCAGGGCAACCACTTAAAAAAAAAAAAAGATACCTGATATGCTAAGAAAGGAGAGAGAATAGAAGAGAGTAGAACCATATAAAAATTTAATTAAAAGCACAAATGTAGTAAAAGAGTAGAAGACAAAAGTAGGAAGAAAGAACAAGGGCAACAATCTATAAGAGTAATGATATTAATCATTAATCCAACTATATCAATAATTATTTTAAATGTAAATGGTCCAAACATACCAATTAAAAGACAGAGATTGCCAGAGTGGATCAAAAAGTATAACTCAACTATATGTTGCCTAGAAGAAACCCATTCTAAATGTAAAGACACATTTAGATTCAAAGTAAATTTATGGAGAAAAAAATACCATGCTAACACTAATCAAAAGAAAACAAGAATACCAATATTGATCAGACAGAATAGGCTTCAAAGTGAGGAAAGTTACCAGGGAGAAAGAAGGGCATTACATAATGTTAAGGGGTGACTTCTCCAAGAAGACATAATAATTCTCAACGTGTATATAACAGCTAACAACAGGCATCAAACCACATGAGGCAGAAACAGATAGAACTTCAAGGAGAAATAGATCAATCCACTATCATAGTTGGAGACTTTAACACTCTCTCAGAAATGAACAGATTCAGCAGCAGAAAATCAGTAAGGACATCGTTGAACTTAACAACATCATCAATCAGCTGGCTGTCATTGACATCTATAGACTACTTTATATAACTCCAGCAAAATTCACATTTTTCTCAAGCTCACATGGGACATTCACAAGATGGATCACATTCTGGGCCATAAAACATACCTTAAGAAATTTAAAAGAATAGAAATCATGCAATGTCTGTTCTCAGACCTCAGTGGAATTAAACTAGGAATCAATAACAGAAAGACAGCTGGAAAAATCCCAAAATATGTGGAGATTGAACCATACATTTCTAAACAGTGAATGAGTCAAAAAAATTCTCAAGAGAAATTAAAAACTAGTTTGAACTATCTGAAAATGAAAACATAACTTAATCAGAATTTACAGGCTGCAACAAAAGAGTGCTTCAAAAGTTTTTAAAGCATTGAATACATGTATTAGAAAAGAAGGAAGATCTAAAATCAATAATCTGGGATGTCTGGCTAGCTCAGTCAGTAGAGCATGTGATACTTGATCTCAAGATTGTAAATTTGAGCCCCACGTTGGGTGTAGAGATTATTTAAAAATAAAATCTTTTAAAATAATGATAAAAATAAATAATCTAGGTTTCTACCTTAAGTAACTAGAGAAAAACAACAAACTAAATCCAAAGTAATTAGTAGAAAAGAAATAATGAGAATTAGAGCTGAAATCAATGAAATTGAAAACAGGAAATCAATAGAGAAAATAAATACACAAATTGGTGCCTTGAAAAAGTCAGTAAAATCGATAAGCCTTTATCCATGCTAACTAAGAAAAAAAGTGGGCACAAATTAGGAATATCAGAAATGAAAAAGGGAACATCACTGCAGATATCATGGAAATTAAAAAGATAATAAAGGAGAGCTATGAACAATTCTATGCCCACAAATTTGATAACGTAAATGAAGTGAACCATTTCCTTGAAGGGCAAACTCTACCATGACTCACACAAGAAGAAACAGGTGATCTGAATAGGCTTATTTCTATTGAATAAGTTGAATAATAATAGTAATATTTTAAAACAGAAACTGTCAGGCCCAGATGAATTCATTGGTGAATTCTACCAAACTTTTAACAAAAAATATACCAATTCTCTACAGTCTCTTTCAGAGGACAGAAGCAGAGGGAATACTTCCTAACTCATTCTGAACCCTGCAATACCCTAATAGTAAAACCAAACAAAGATATTCTACAGAAAGAAAACTACAACTAGTATCTTTCATGAACATAGATGTAAAAATCCTCAACAATATATTTACAAGTCAAATTCAAAGAAGTATAAAAAGAGTTATGTATCATGACCAAGTGGGATTCATTTGAAAATCAATTACTGTATTCCATCACATCAACAGACAAAAAAAAAAAATCACATGATCATACCAATAAATGCAAAAAAAAAAAAAAACATCTGACAAAATCCAACACCTATTCATGATGAGAACTCACCAATTCATTATAAAACCTGGGAATAGGAAAGGACTTTATCAAGTTAATAAAGACAAAGACTCTCTACAAAAAACATGTAGCTGACATCATACCTAGTGAAGAGAAACTTGAAGCTCTTCCAGTGAGATCAGGTACAATGCCAGCCACATTGAAAGATAGTTTGGTGATTTTGTACTAACCTATATACTCTTACCATATGATTCAGCAACTGTGTTCCTTAGTATTTATCCAAAGGAGTTGAAAACCCATGTCCACACAGAAACCTACACATGGATGTTTATAGCAGCGATTCTTTTTTTTTTTTTTTTTAACGTTTATTTATTTTTGGGACAGAGAGAGACAGAGCATGAACGGGCGAGGGGCAGAGAGAGAGGGAGACACAGAATCGGAAACAGGCTCCAGGCTCTGAGCCATCAGCTTAGAGCCCGACGCGGGGCTCGAACTCACGGACCGCGAGATCGTGACCTGGCTGAAGTCGGACGCTTAACCGACTGCGCCACCCAGGCGCCCCATATAGCAGCGATTCTTAATTACCAAAGCTTGAAAGCAACAAAGATATTTTTCAGTAGGTGAATGGATAAATAAATTGTGGTACATTCAGATAATAAAATATATTTAAGTGCTTAAAAGAAATGAGCTATGAAGCCGTGAAAGGAAAGGCATGGAGCAATCTTAAATGCATATTAGTAAGTGAAGGAAGCCAAACTTAAAAGGCTGAATAATGTATGATTCCACTTATATGACATTCTGGAAAAGGCAAAACTATGGAGATAATAAATACATCAGTTGTTTCTTGGTGGGCAAGAAGGAGAGGCAGAGAGAGATGAATAGGCAGATCACAGAGGATTTTTAGGGAAGTGAAAATAGAATAATAGAAATATATCATTATACTTTGGTCCAAACTCATAGAATGTATAGCACCAAGAGTGAACTCTAAGGTAAACCATGGACTTTGGGGGATTTTGATGTACAGGTTTATCCTTGGTTCAAAAAAAAAAAATTAGCAGGGGCACCTAGGTGTCTCAGTGGGTTAAACGTCCGACTTCGGCTCAGGTCATGATCTCACAGTTTGTGGGTTCAAGTCCTATGTCAGGATGTATGCTGACAGCTCAAAGCCTGGAACCTGCTTCATATTCGTCTCTCTCTCTCTCTCTCTCTCTCTCTGCCCCTCTGCACTCACACTCTGTCTCTCGCTCGCTCTCAAAAATAAATAAACATCAAAAATAATTTTTTTGAAAAGTAGCATTTTGGTGAGTGCTATTGATAATGGGAGAGGCTATGTATGTGTGCAGGCAACGGTCTTGGGAAATCTCTATCTTCCTCTCAATTTTGTTGTAAACCTAAACTCTAATAAATAGATACATAAATAATAAAGTGTTTTGAAAATTGCATAGAAAAAATAAAGCTTAAGTTGTGAAAAAAAATGAAGGTTATTAGAGAACAGAGAAAAGGGAGAAGGAATTCTTGGTGTTCTTTCACTTGGAATCTCCGTATTTTACTCACTATACAGATGTGCAGGCAAGAAAAGACAAAAAAAAGGAAGGATTAATTGGAGGCATGGGGCAGAGTTGAGATGCAAGAGAAACAAGGAAGTGGTAGCCCATTAAGGCAAAACCCAGAAGTCAGAGCCAAACTGGTGAGCTTTTAAGATCTGACAGGTTATTTATATGAAAAGATTATTTGGGGAATTACATCTTATGGGACTATGGGCCTGTTTTAATATCCAAGACATTAGGTTAGTGAAAGCCTGGAAACAGTTGGTCACAGTGACAGTTGAAGGCATGAGATGCGTTTAATAATCATTGTAAACAAAGCTTTAATAGGGCTTAATGGCTAACTGCATGTAGAAGCTGTGGGTGAAGAAGTAGACAAAAAAATATGTCAAAACTGGGCACTTGGATACATGCATTTTCCTGGTTTAAAAAGGGACGAAGGGAGAAGGCCCAATTGTTTTCAAACAACTAGAGTTTCAGATTTTCAGGAAGACCCTCTCAATGAAAATGTGCTTTGCACAGGTGCACTGTCAAGGCATAGGCAAATGTGGGGTAGGAACGTAGCCAGAAAATAGAGGAGTTAGCAAAGCATTTATCAGTATAACTTTTAGTTACAAGGACTGGACGACTGCTGAAGTTTTCTTTTTTCTTTTTTCTTTTTTTTTAAATTCTTATAGACGTTCAGCGGACAAAGTTAGGCTCCAGCAAATGATTGGTTGTGCTTAAGCCTAATTTTCTTTTAAGGGATGTAATTCCCTGGAAAGCTTGGCTTTTTGTTTGCTGAAAGTAGTTTCAACATATTTACAATCAAGACAGGGAGCTGCATTTTTATTGCAGGAACTAAACTGAAAGCAGTTCTGGTAACAAAATTCACAGATAACTGTGCTCTGAAAAAGTCCCATTTGGATTTTCCTCCTTATTAGTTAAAGGATTTATCGGATGTCACTGGAGTCTGACTCAGTTGGGCCTTTTGTCTCAAGTTCTCATTTTATTTTGGTGACGCAGTACCAATAGTGTTTGCTTTATTAGTCCCCATGAAGGAGGTTGGTGGGAAGGTGTTAGCGCTCATGGGGCTGCAATCTAATATCCTTCCTAAGGAGGCAAAAGGCACAAGTTAACTAACATGTGACACAAATAAAGAGGAATATGGAAAAGAAAAGAAGTTGCATCCTTTAGAAAGGGATAGGGCATGTTTAAAAGCTTAGAAGAAAAGAGAAGCAAATAATACCTAAAAATCTGGGTACAGGATGGGTATGGGTGAGCTGAGAGGAAGCCAAGAGTGCAAGAATATGCTAATAAATAAAGGATGTGTAAAATGGACTCCACAGTGCTTTCCAAATTGCTTAGATTTTTAATCTTTTGAGTGGGAGAGCTTCACCTTAAAAACCTCTGACTCTTCTATTCAAGATTTATAAGGCACCTTTTGCCTCGGTATCTTCGTGTTTATGCACAATTTGTCTTTTTAATTGAGCGCTTCTCACTATCCCTGTGAAGTAGCGGGACAATTTCATTTTGCTGATGAGGGCGTTGAGGCACAGAAAGGTTAACTGACTTGCTCAGGGTCATGCATCAGTCGTTGACAGAACTTAAACTCAGAACATTCTGAAGAGACTTACTTAAGAACTTATAACAAAGTTTAGCTTTACAGATAATTAAGCCCAATTAATACCCTCTACATCTTCGTTATGGAATTCATACTAAATCTGTGGTTAACTGAAAGGGAAACTTCACAGCAAATTGTTGCAATATGTTTTCCAACAGAAAAAGAGCTAGTCTCTATTGATATTCGTTTAATTATATCTTGTGTGACAGACCCACGCCCTGCCCCATGCTCAAATACATGTGAAGAAATCACATATCCTCCTAGCATGAATGCTGCTGAAAGGATAGTCTAACTCACTGGCCAGTAAGCTGCTCAGCACAGATTCAACGGCTTTTTTCAGACTCTATTTGGACTATTATATTCAGATAAAGACCTTACATTTAAAGAGAGAATTGACTGATTTGGATTGTGTTTATAATAGGCAATTGGGACAGTGTGTTTCCAGAAAGCCAAGTCTCAAAAGAAACAGTTTGAAAGAAGTGGGTGTGTTGACCCTGGTGAGGAGGGTACTAAAGAAAGGGAAACATGGTAATTGTTTTCAGATATTTAAGGGGCTCTCATAGAAAAGGGAGTGGCCTAGTTTTGAGTTGTTCCAGAACACAGAATTAGGCAGAAGTTAAAAGAAGGCAGATTTTGGCTTAAAATAAAAATGTTGCTAACAATTAGAGCACTCTAACAATATAATGGGGTGCCTTGTTAGATGGGGAAAATAGACGGGAACTCTTAATTGAACACCTTGTGTTTTCCAGGCACTGGGCCATTAGCACCATAAAGCAGCTAAAAAAAAAAGAAAGAAAAGAAAATATGAATTTAAAGAGCTGAGCATATTATAAGCTCCCACTTTTAATGTTCTTTTCCTTTCCCTGAGTATTTCTTCAATATATTCACAACAATCCAATGACATTGTTGTTACTGTCAATGTTTTTTAGAAAAGACAATTTGCCAAAGTCAAACAGCAAGAAAGGGGGTATAGCTAGGACTTGAATCCAGATCTCTCTATGACCAAATCTTACACCCCTTCTGCTGTGCATTGACATCTCTGCCATAAAATTTTGCTGTCTTTCTACTGTGGATGCTCAGTTGAGAGACATCAAGAAAGGACGGACATAACTTTGTGCATTTGATAGGAAATTGGTAAAAGACTTCTAGTCTTTTTATGCTTTATTTTTTTTTACTCTTCTATTTTCTTGAGGAGTTATGCTACTTCCCTGGCATATGCTCTGGGTTGTTCAATTATAGGTTGACTTCTCAAAAGACAGATAGTAACATTTTTAACCTTTCAATGATAGATTTAGCAAGCTGTTTAGAAATAGCTGGTGCACTTCTGGGGAATCACAAAAGTTCCTTCTGATTTTCCTCTATAACTTTACTCATTTACGACATTTTTTTATGTAGGTTATATCAGGGCTTTGGAGAGTGTTAAGGTATAGCAAGGCCCCTGAGCATACTTGTTATCTTCCTTTAAAACTTCATTCCTTTGGTATTGAATCCTTTTCACTTTTCAGTCCTTTATTAAAATGTTCGGACACTGGGGTGGTTTGTCTTGGGAGGGTTAAAACTTATTAATCACCATCTTAGCTATTAGATCTCATCTTGGCTGGAGTTCATTGGAATTTTGTGATCATTCTTGACTAACAGTTTTGTTTGTTGAATGATGTCACAGAAAGCGTCTAGATCTATTTGTTGAGCTGAGCTACTTTTTGAGTACCCTCCATGTTAGGTCTCATGTCACTCTTGCTTTCATTATGTCTTTATACTTTCCTGCCTAACATTTACATATCCATGACTCCTTTCTTCCACAGTGCTAGTTTCAAATAGTTAATGGAAAAACAGAAAACTAGCTTTTTAAACTCTCTGATGGTTTGATATAGTGCAAATTATTGAACTCTCAGAGTTTCTTGTTTCTCCTTTGTAAAATGAAACTATTAGATTAGGATAGTATTTTATAGCTTTAGTCAATATTAAGATGTCTTCATAATTTTTGTCCTGCCCACATAAAACTGTATTCTTATTTTCATTAAATTTTTTATTGAATCATTATTCTACATAATTAAATATTATTTTAAAGTTAAATTCAAAATTACTACCAAAAATGAAACTCCAATATCTCCAACATAAGTATAAAATAATAAAACATTAATGCTAAGAAAAGCATGACTGCCAAAGACTTGGAGCCTAAGGCTTTCTTTTTCTCTCCTAAAGGAAAGGAGAATGGAAAGAGTTAGAGTATTAAAGATATAGAGACACCACACTAATACTTTCTCTTTGGTGTAATCAGAGGGAAGAAGTTTCACACAATGTGATTTAGTGCTGTTTAATGTACTCTATACACCTGAAATTATCTTGTTTACCACCTTTGGGAAACACTGCACTCAAATATCTGCAATGACCTAGATATGGTCTCTAAGCTTAGAGACCATGATCTGGCAAACTACTTTATACTGAAGTTTCAACAGTTGGAGACTCAATGTTTTGTTTTATTTTATTTTGTTTTGTTTTGTTTCAGATTAGAGTTTCCCCATAAACATTAAGCTTTAGGGAATTGTACTGAAGGAGCTATTTTGGAACTAGTGGCATTTCCAGAAGTCATCTAATCTTATTTCTTAGGTAATTTCCTAATGGAGTCCTCCAGTCCCCAGTTACTTTGAGAAATAGTATCTTTTTGAAGGATAAAGGATTTTGGTGGCTGATAAATTCTAACATATGACTTGAATTAATTCCTTAACCATTTTTGGCCTTAATTTTTTCTTAGCAATAAGAGTGCCAACATACACAGGGGGTTCAAATGCAATGGTAAAATGTAGAGTATCTACCATAGCCCATGACACATAACAGATGTTAAATATATATATATACCTTTTTATCTAATTTTGAAATCAAAATATTCTAGCAAAGTGCAAATTTATTTTATTTCTACTTGTTAAATATCTTGATGTTATAAAGAATGCCAAATTACATTTGTGTGACTTTAGATATGCATTTAAAAAAAAAAAGAGTGTTGTTAGGAACATGGACTTTAGAGTCAATGGCATGATTTGACTCCTAATTTATGTAACAGTCATATAATGGATACTCCATAAATGCTTAATGATTCATGCCTTTAATGATGTTTTAAAAAGTGAAATAATTTTCAGAGAAAAATATTTCCAGGAAACACTTCATTGAATTATTATCTTTCTAGTAGATAAACAAAAGTTGCTGTAAAATTAAAATCAGAACATTTAAATGCAGAATACAATACAATACAATACCCCTAAATAAGCTCTTTACTGAATAAACACTGCATATCAACCTTTAACATACAGCATGGACTATAAAAAGGTTAATATTTATATGTTTTCAATTCCTATTTTCATTGATTATAAAAACATTGGTTCACCATTCTCTTAAATTCTATGTGTACACTTACATAAGACAAGTGACTCACTTAGACCCATTAATCTTTTGGTTATATCAAAGAGGATATTGATATCATCAGTGTTTTGCTTAAATTTGGTTACATTTTTAATTAAAAAACTGTTGTTTTACAAATGAAATTTGCATTTAGCATGCTTCATGTAATCCTATTCCCTTTGCCCTCCAAGTAAGTGATGGAGCTAGAAAAATCATCTCATTAATATGTATAATACCAAATAGAATAAAGTTAAAAATGTATTTCTATACTAATAAGAAATCAGATAAACTATTAAGTTAATTCTCATTTAGCCTCTTACTTTGTAAAGAATTCCAGAATGTGACTTACTTGTTTATAGATAACTTTCAGCATATTGACCTTGAAATATTTAATTTTTCTGACATTTTTAATGTAAAATAATCAAAAAGCATAGCCAATGTGCAGGATTATTGGAGTTTAAGTTTCCAACACTTCTGTTTTATAAGCATATTTTTCTTTTGATATTAGAGAAAAGATAAGAGGACAGATAGGTGGAAGAAAGAAATAAGAAAATAAAAGGGGAAAAAGAGGGAAAGGGGAAGGCGGGGGAAAGAAAAGAGAAAGAGAAAGGGGAATAAACATGGAAGGGAAGTGAACAAGAAGGCAGGATGGTAAACAGAGGTCCCCATGATTTTTCATGCTGCCTTGAAAGTCAGGAAGGTAATAGGAAGCAATCATAATCCAGCCAGTTATGCCATGCTGCCCTTTACCCAAAATGACTCTGCTTTTATCTTAGTAACTTTTGGATAATGGTGGAGAGGCTCATCAGCAATCCACCACAGCATCCACCAGAGTCAATGGAGATAGGTTTATAAAGGTCTCATTGTTTACCTTGTTGGGTAGTTAGAACCTAGGGGCACTGTCAGCGCATGCTCTTCTTCAGCAATTAGTGTTAGAGAATGTGTAAATGGGGCTATAGAACACATTGTCCACATATCAAATAATCTTGGATCATTCCTTCCTGGAGAAGAGCTTGAAGAGGAGAGAACATCAGAAGACACTGGGCACTGGCATCTTTATTTTCCTAACCAAAGCAGGATCACATAAATTTATAGGTTGCTGGTTAGATTCAGACTTTGAGAATCATTCTGTACCTTTAATTAAGATTAATACCTTGATAATTTCATGCTACAAAAACCTGAAACTATGACTATATCTTACTTTAAATGTTTCCTGGCTTTAAGAATATCATCAAATGGGGCACCTGGGTGGCTCAGTCAGTTTTTTGAGCAGTTGAGTGTCGACTTAGGCTCAGGTCATGATCTGGCAGTGCATGAGTTTGAGTCTCACATTGGGCTCACTGCTGTGAATGCAGAGCCTGCTTCAGATCCTCTGTCCCCTTCTCTCTGCTTCTCCCCTGCTTGCACACATTCTCTCTCTCTCTCAAAAGTAAACATTAAAAAAAAAAGTATATTATCGAATAATAAGGAAGAACATATGTGAATCCTCACCTCTAATTTGAACATGTTTAATAAGCAAAAATTGTTAACGTTTTGGCACAGGACATATTTCATCTAGTATATGATTCTGTCAGTGTTTAGGGAGAAAAATGTGGCTATGTGGAAAACTTAGAAAGGGCCAGCTCTTCTTCAGAAGAATCTACATTTTAAGCTGTATAATACTGAGAGTCTCATATAATGTGAAAGGCAAATAAAGTTGCCTCAAGATTTTAAAAAAAAAGAAAAAAAAAAGGAAAGTAAATCAAGTTTACATCGACAAAAGCAAAGCCAACCATACAAAAGTCAAGTCATACTGTTTTCTGTTTATTAAAATAAAGGGCTTTTTTTTTCATTTTTAACCTTAATCTCAAATGTTGATAGATCATCATGAATGTACAGTGCTTAACAATGATTCTCTGTACATGCTTCTATATACATGTGTTACATTTTTATAACAAACAGGCAAATTGCAAGTAAACTGTGAAGTACCATCATTTAATTTAATTGAACAGGCATAGAACAGAACTGAAAAATGTCATTGCTTATTTTCATAGTCAGTAAAAATATGTCACATGGACATATAACTCCAAATACTTAACTTTTTACAATATATTCTTTTAGGTGCTGGGCGTTGTGTTAGGTGCTTAGCGTACCAAGATGAATAGGTCCAGTTCTTTGAACTTGAGAGCTCTCAGTGAACAAGAGAAACATCATTATAATGTGGTAGAATACTAATCATACAGATTTGTGATCAAAATGCCTGGAAAGCATGAAATAGGACTAAGAACCACAAATCTGAAAATGGGTATTAAGTAATGGGATAGCCTGCTGTACATTACATTTCTAGTTCAAAGGAAATCACTTTTTGTTTAATTGTTTTTGATTGACCAGTCCCTTCGCAATTCATAAGAACTACTCAGTGCTGGAATATGAACCATGACCTGCCTTTAAGTATAAATTATCCAGCTCTGTTTTGTGTTGTACAGAAAATACAACATGTATTTACCAATTGTACTCTTTCAAAATATAAGATTTATTCTCAAATGACAGAAAATCTGTGGAAATTCATAATTTTTTTTAACTTTTGGAAAGTTCCCCTTTGAAATCATGTATAATTATTATTTTCAAAATGTAAATGTCTTTTAAACTTAGGATTTAGAAGAGATGCATTGTCTAAAAAACAACAACAACAACAAAATTAAACACCAATTTGTGTAACATAGGAAAGACAATCTTCCATTCCTCTAACAGCCATTCTACTCCATGTGCAACACAAAATACATTGAAAATTTGTTATGAGGTGCCTGGGTGGTTCAGTTGGTTAACAATTTGGTTCTTAATCTCCACTCTGGTTGTGATCTCACAGTTCATGAGTTTGAGCCCAAGTCAGGCTCTATCTACAGTGACAGCATGGAGTCTGCTTGGGATTCTTCTGTCTCTCCCTCTCTTTGCCTCTCCTCTGCTCACACATGCTGTCTCTCTAAAATAATAAATAAACCTAGAAAAAGTCGTATATCTACTTAGAATTATTTTTATCTTTTTATTACAGAATACAGAAGTCTGTTGGTCAAAATCTAGATATGCTATAATTATAAAATATGCACAGGATTTTGAAGACTTAATAAACAAAAAAGAATTTAAAAATCTCATGGATAATTTTTATATCAATCACGTATTTAAAAGATAATTTTGATATACCAGAATCATATATATATTATTAAAATTAAACGTACCTAATTCTTTATTTAAATATAAATATGAGAAATTTTTAAATTACATATGCAGCTTGCAGTAAATGCACTCACATTATATTCATTGGACAATGCTGATCTAGAAGGTAGAGAAAGACTTAAAATGCATGTCGTTTCAGCTTACCTGAAAGTGAAGAATAGAGTAATGAACATCCCCGACAGAAGTAACAGCATTTGTAAAGCCTCAAGGCAGGAAGAAGCCAGACAATTTCTGGTAACTAAAAGTAATTGAGTATTTAATATGGCTAAAGCTTCTGGAAGAGAAAGACTACTAGGAAGTTCTATGTATCATATAATGAAATAGATGGATGGATGGATAGGTGGGTGGATAGATGGATGGATGGATGGATGGATGGATGGATGGATGGATGAGTAGGTGGGTGGGTGAGCTCATAAATAGATTGATAAAGAGAGACAGACATAACATTGTTATGTAGAGAATAGGGTACAGATGGTCCCTAACTTATGATGATTCAATTTATAATTTTTTAAAATTTTATGATAGTGTGCAAGTCATAGACAGTCAGTAGAAATCATACTTCACATTTTGAATTTTGATTTTTACCCTGGCTGGCAATATGTGGTATAATACTCTCTCATGGTGCTGGGCAATGACAAAGTCACAGCTCCCAGCCAGCCATGTGATCATGAGGGTAACCAAACAATAAATTTATGACCATTCTATACCCATGCTACCATTCTTTTTCTCACTTTCAGTACATATTCAATATGTTACATGAGATAGTCAATATTATAAATAACCTTTGTATTAGCTAACTTTGCCTAGCCGTGGGGTAATGTAAGTGTCCTGAGCACATTTAAGGTAGACTAGATGAAGCTATGATGTCCAGTAGGTTAGGTTTATTAAAGGCATTTGACTTACGTTATGGTCAACTTGCAATGGGTTTATCAAAATGTAGCTCCCTTTAAAGTTGAGGAAGATATGTGTCAAAGTAGAGAGGAACAAAAGTTGAAGTGGAAATACTGGTTAGTTTATGGTAGATATCTATGTAAGAGATAATAGTGGCTTGGATAATAAAAGTCATTGGAAAGGAGTAAACACATTTGAAACATGGTTGGGAGACAATAGTATTTGCTGCTGAGTGTGGATATTGAGGATGAAGAATAAGATAGAAGGGCAGTCTGGTGGAAGAGGTTTCACTGACACTGAATTGGAATTGATGGCAGAGATACATAGTTCAACTTAGGAAATGTTATATTTGAGATTTCAGTGAAACTCTCAAAGTGATATATATGTGAAGTTGCTTTTGGTATTATTATCTATGATGTTTAAATCATGCCCATATTATTACTAATGGTTTAGCCGTATGCTCATGGTTACAGTGTTTATTAATTGACTAAACAATCACATGGTTTTTTAGAAGGAACATGCATAACCATAAAAGAAACAAGGGGAGAAATTCTCTTTTGAAAAAAAAACAAATTTTGTTGTTGTTATAAATGAAATTTTCCCTGAAGATGAAAATGACCCATGGAATTGAAGCAAACACCAAAGCTGTGTTTAAGCTATGAACACCTTATAGTCAAAGAGATGAATGAAATAGAATGACTAATGTTAATCAAATTTATTGAAATCCAAATGAGTTAATTTTGGAAGCAAATTGATTGGATTTTTAATCAGCACAAATAAGAAAATGAAAAATCACTGAATAAATGAATGATCAGAAAGTAAAATAGTTGCAAAGATCAGATATATACAAAATAAAATTATGAAAATGACCAGTAGTAAGGAGAAAAGATATATATTTTAGAGGAAGACAGAATTAATAAAATAAATTAACCTGAAATTTTTGGACTTCCAAAATTTACTCTAGTTTCTCCAAGAAGGCAAGAAATAAGGCAAGTTCAAAGTGCAGAATTCTATACATGTAATTGATTTGAAAAGGAATTATCATAACCTGGGAAAACTATAGTGAGAACTAAAATCATGGCAACAAAGAGAAATCTGTGACTCAAAAAAGGTAAATTTAACCCCAAGCAAAAGGGTGGGGGTGGGGATTATGGGGTTGTGGTGAGGATAGAGGGTTGCAAGGTGCCTGAATAAGCTTCTAGGAGCTCTTTACAGCTTTTTTTGTGATTGTTGCAAACATATTTATGAAAGACAGTCTAGGAGTGAAATTATAATCATGGACAATGAGCAGTGTTTGAGTATCAGTTAAAACAAATTTCTGACTTGACTAACCTTCCTTTGCAATATATTATTTTCAGTTTCAGGTAACAGGAGCATTTCAACTTATTTTGTTTTTTTTCAGTTTTAATTCTTGTAGCTCTGGAATCATTGGGATATTGTTTCTCTAGATAGATTGGTTATTTTTGTGGTATGCATGTTTTCATCACTGATTTCACATTGCCTAATACTTTCTCTCTCAAATCTTGCAAATCTTTGACCCCAAAATTTAAAAAAGAAGAGAAATACTTTAAAGTTTTGTTTTTATGTTAAAAGTAATTTGAATATAAATGAATTTTATCTTGTTCCAGACACAAAGCATTTTTCAGAGTAGCCATGTATAATTTTATGCTTAAATTTATTCATTCAGTAATTATATTTCAAATGTCTACTATGTGCCACACACTGGAATATTATCTTTTTAAAATTCATTTTGGTACATTGTACATCTGACTATTAATGCTATTAAAGCAAGCTCATAAGTTACCTCTTCACATTTAAGTTTCATGTGTTGAAGATCCTGATTTCCTAACAGTCTCAGCAATCAGAGACCAGTCCCTTGGCTCTCCCCAAATCTATATAAACAAATAATTACTAAAAGTTGACTAACCCACACATCTCATACACAACAACACTAAAATGTCAGCAGATTTTGAAATTATTAGCAATGCAAATTTATCTACTTACCTGTGGCTTACAATAAGCAGAATAAACAAAAACCTAAATCTCTGGAGAATAGCAGCCCTCCAGAACTCTGCTTTAATGACTCTACAGGACTCAAGACCAATCTAAATGCTTGAAAGGTTCTTTGCATTTGATCAGGACTTCTCTTTTCTATAAGACCTTCCCCATACCCACTCAAGCAGAATGATTGCTTCTTCCTTAGGATCCCTCTATTCCCAGTATCCACTTCCTTTATTTAATTTATCATACCATATCGCAATTACATATTTATTCGGCCATTCTCTTGAGGTTAAGGGTTGTGAATTGAGATTTATTTGTGTTTTATATCCTGCACCTTAGCGTTGTGGCTAGCACCTAGTGAGGGCATTTGTGGTTTATGAAACTGATTTACTCTGATTGTTTAAGAAGGGCACTCCTATAAATATTTATACACACACACTAGTAGGAAGGGAAACTATCAGTGAGAATGACATAATTAAAGCTGAACCATCCCATCAGTTTATAAAACCAGTAGTAAATAATAATAATAGGGGTTTTTTGTTTGTTTGTTTTGGTGTTGTTGTTGCTGCTGTTGTTTTTTATCAGATACAGTCATAAGGGAGAGGAATTTGTCTTCAAAAACTGTAGCAGAATCTGGGGCTCAGTCATAGGGATGGAACTCTGCTTAGCTTTCTTTCGCCCCACCCACTCTTCATTACCTTACTTTCCACTTTTAGTTGTGGCTTTCTTTTGCAATAAATGTTGATGTCTATAATTGAGGCCAGGATAAGGTCCATTGATGTAACAAACCATTAGCTGAAACAGCCATCCTGTCAATTAGATCTATTGCAGGCTGTCGATTTACCCTGGGGTTAAATCAAAACAAAACAAAGCAAAACTGTATTCTAATAGTCAGTAATGACTGGAAAACCATTGATACACAATCCCATGTCAGCACTTCACTTTAATATGGAAATAATCATTCAATCTCAATGACACAGCTTTCTTAAATCTACCGTATATCCATCATTTATCTCACCTGCATGCATAGATTTGATAGAAGTGGTTGTGTGATGATCAGTGTTATCTTTAAAATAGAATCAGCATGCTTTAGATATCTCACTAACTCTAGATAACCCTTCTAATCCCTACTATCCCCAATACAGGTAACTTTATGGCAGGGGAAAGAAAAAGGATGAATTTAAAGAATGTAATTAAAATCATCCAGGAAAAAAAAAAAACTTCCCTAAATAAAGTTCTATAGAGCTGACTTCTGAAAGTGGACTAGTAGAATTATAAATTGGCATTGTGCAAGAGCCAAGCTAAAGCTCTGAGATAAGGTAGAGCTTGTAAGAAAGCAAGGACAATGTATTTTTATACCTCAAGGGAAATCATTTCATATCTGTGCCTGTTGCATGTGAATTGGAGATGTGTAGTTAATTGTGCCTTGCTATCAAGGCCATCAAAGTAAAACTATGGCAAGGAATACCTGGATTATTAGTAGTTCAGAAAACACATTTATCAAAATGCAGTGTAGCTATTGTAAGTAGAGAGACATGGCTGTTATTTTTACTACTTAAAAGGTCCTGATATATTTTTTTCATTCTTATAAAATTTCTTGTAATTAGATAGTATGTGACTTACTATTTAATACCATAAACTACATATTATATCCTTATATCTCAAGAGGAAGTTCATGGCATAGAATTTATTTCATCAGTAGCTTCTTAGTATGCATAGCCAAATGTTTATAAGTATGCACAGTTATGAGTATTACATAAGTAGACAGAAAGTTGTTCTCTGCCCACCCCCAGTTTTTCTGTTATTTCATGTATCTGGATACACCTAAGAGTCTTTAATTGTGCATTTGAACCATTTATAGGATATCAATCTTAGGCAAGTGAGTTTTAGTTAAATTCAAATTTTCTTATGTAAATATTAACATCTAGCATATTTTATTGGATATGTTTTAAATGCATCTGTATATCACCTTTCAAAACAAATTTTATAATGTCCATAAGAGACTGGACAAGAAAAGAAAAATCTATTTTTTTTCCCCCAAAGCATCCTTCAAGGGGCTGACAAGGTCTTTAAAAAAATGACACTCCATTTCCAATTGCCTGTTAAATAATCAATTTTCATCAAAGTGGAGGCTTCATTTCATCAAAGTCTGTCAACGATTGAACTGCATACTTTTACATTTCCAGTACATTGATAAACCCTAGATAAACATTCAGTTTCTCATTGGCATTTCTAGAAACTGGAGTACCTAAAGTAGAATTTTTCTCAAATCTGGCCTCACTGCCTTTCTCCGACAAATTATCTGTATCCAAAATATTTCTTTTTAGAGCTAGAAGAAAAATCTCCCTTTAGATCCAAGGTTAGTAACTATCCCTAGGTGTTACCTCTTTATAGAGATATTCCCTGCCCTCTTACATATAAAGGACATAATTTTCCTATTTCTTTAGTGGAACATCCTGTGTGTACTATTACAACAGTAATCAGTTATAATTGTTGATTCTTCTGTTGTCTCTATACCCCAAACCTAGCCTCTAAACTGTGATTTTCTGATGGGAACAATATTTGTCTTTTATCTCTGCATCCCCAGTACTTAGCACAGTGCCTCAGTGTGTTAAGGGGACACTAAATAGACATTTGTTAAATTACTTCATCAGGCTGTGTGTAAGTGGGATGCAACTGTCTAAAGATCACCCTTAAGAACTTCTTGTATATCATTTATATGTATCTGTGTGTGTGTGTGTGTGTGTGTATACACACACACACACACACACACTTATATACACACTTATATACGTATACACACACACTTATATACGTATAAATATATTTTTTCCCTTAAACATTAACTGAGTAGGAAAGTAAGTAGATACTGGGCATAGTAATAATGGAGAAATGGAATCAGGATCAATATAGGAGAGAGGCAGGCAAAATGGAAGTTGCTTTGAATAGTAAAGTATTCAAGATTCCAGCAAATGCCCATCATATCATGCTCCAATTTATCTAAGCGCCTTCATCCCACATTTTCCTGTCTTTCTCTGGCCTGTTGGTTGCCCTTGGTTTACAAAGATTGAGCAGATAATTCAAACCAGAGATTTATTTTTCACTATGCTAAAATTATGAGCTGACAAATAGCAACAATAAAATGTTTAATGTGAAAAGGTCACTGCATTTTTGAAAATGAATGAAATGTGTACTATGTGAGTTTCAATGGCTTACTCATTGAGGCAAACTTTAAGAAATCTGAAACCTCGAGTAATCCACCACCTTTATTTGACTTTGAGGAACAGAACGGTCCTTTAAGCTTTGTTTTCATTACTGAGATGAACACACAGATGTGTCCAAATAAATAACATATGAAATATGTTATTTAACATTTTCACCAAATTCTTTGAGGATGTTCTATAGTTACTATGGTGTTTCTTTTGTTTTCTTTCCATCTGTCCCTCTCTCTCTCTCTCTTTTTTTTTTTCAGTATTTCAACTTTAAACTTGTAACTTGACTCATATAGAGGCTACACTGTTACTAGTCTGCTAAAGTTTTAAAATCTAGGATTTTCTTTTTAATAGTGTCTCAGATTTTGCTTCCTCTATAGTAATTTGTTAACTGACCTCCTAAACCCCTTCTCTTCAATTCATGCCCGAACCTGAAATTCTCCCTCTAAAGCACAATTCACATTTTCCTTTCCTAAATTATTTTTTTTTCAAACCACAACATCATTTGCAGTCAGTGTCGTCTTTTTTTTTTCTCTCTATGAGTATTTCCAATTTTGTCAAAATATTGAGACATGTAGAGAATAGCTCTGGTTTCTTGTGAAAATCTGCCCATTGTACATCAAGCTTCCTTCCTTTTGAGAAGTTTAGTCATAAATTCTCTGCATTCTGACACACAATTTCAAACTAAAACTGCATTAATAATTGAGTCACAAGCCTTTTTTTCTCCTTTCTTTGATTTGTATCGCAAAACAATTAATATTCTGTTGCTTTTTATATCTTCCTAGCACTAATTCCAAAACATTTATATAACTTGGATGTTTTCTCTAGGGTTTTATGCAAACTTTGGGGATTTTATTAGAATCTGAGAACTTTCTGAAATGTACCCATCAAAAGTTATCACCTCCATTATGAATTCTTTAGAAATAGATCCCAGGAGAAAGCTTGGCATATAGCAAATCAGCCAGGAACAAGTTTAATAAAATCAATTTAATAAGTAGGGGAATAACACACAAGAGTTGTTTTGATAACTACATGCCTCTGGTGCATAGAGTAACACAAAGCCAAATGCCAATTGCTTTCAGTATCTTAAAACGTATCTTAAATTAGAACTCAGGAAATGCCTCACAATTGCTTTTCTCAGGCAAGTTCTTATAATGCAGTATTCAAGGCGACAAAGGCAGTGAGGTGTGGGGAGTGCTCTGGGGCAAAGGCAGTCTTCTTCCCCCAGTAACAGTACCTCTGGTGTTTTTGTAGAAAAACAACAATAACAACAGCATACTCTCAGAATCTTAGGAATCATGCAGGAGAATTCCCATATACAGCCAAGCCCTATTTTCTGCTGTTTTAATGAAGGAAAAATACACACAATGCATTTATATCATAAACATTTAAATTTAATGCTTAATCTTTGTGATATATGTATGCCTATAATCTCACTAACACAGTTTATGAAGGTGTCTAGTTTTTAAAATGCTCATTTGTGATTGGATCAAGTTATCTCACTGTGTGTAACAGTGCCTAAATTAGATAGTTTCTTTCTCTGGAAATACATATCCATTTTTTTCCTGATATATCAGAGAATTAAAGTGTGTATTTTTTTGCCAGTAATCACTAATAGCAACTCATTTCTCACATAAAAGCAATCAAAGGTCATAGTAATACGAGAAAATATGTACATATTTATAATGTTATGCTGATCACTGATTATATGACACAGTTCTAAGGACTTTATATAGGTTAACTCATATTATCATTGTAACACCATAAGGTCAAATTAACAATTTCCCCATTTTGCACAGGAGAAGACTGAAAAGGTTGTGTAATGTAAGTAAACTGATTTCAGTTCATTAATGGCAGAGCCAAGATTCAAACTCAGGTAGACAGGTTTCATTGTCTTTACTCTTAATTTCTTTGCTATTATTCTTTGCAATATAATTTTTTTGAGATATACTTCTCTCACATAATAGAGTTATAGATGCCAAATGGGACCCAAAACTTTGGTTAGAACATTCTGGGTTTCATTTCTTGTTTCTTTTCCCTACAAGCTTGAAAAACAATTATTCTTTAACCTTTTTTTAATGTATAAAAGGACAGTAATAAAATCCACCTCATAGACCTTTCATGAAGTTTCAATGACCTACTATATTTAAAAGCACTTAGCAGTGATAAGTACTTGATAAGTGAAATCAAAAGTGTTATATTTTATTATCACATAGGACCTCCTCTGGACATAGTTTCCCATCGGGTTATACCATGGTATACCTCAGAGAGTCTGTTCTAGAGTTGTGGTGCCCACTTTCTGGAACAGATAAAATATGGAGGGATTTTCCATGTGGAAAAAAAGAGAGGAAACACTACAAAACTCAAAATTTGGCGACTGAACAAACTGAGCAGACCAAACGTACTAAGTAAGCTTGAATTTGTCTTAATAGAGTTTACCTTTGTATCTCTAATGACTAATTTTGTTGTTGTTGCTAATTTTATTTTTTAATTTACATTAAATTAGCATATAGTGCTCTAATGACTAACTTTATTGTATATTAATATCCTAAAATTATTTCCACCAACTAATCCCACTTCATTCAACATATATAACCTGTTCAATCAACATACATAGCCTATTATGTTAGTCATGGAGGAATACAATAGAAGGCAGACTAGATTGTTGTTATTCAAATATTTATATTTTCGAATATATGTTGAAATTCTCTTCCTAGGAACAATATAGTTTCTCTCACCCTCATGAGTCTTTACTTCCTGATGTATTAAGAGGCATACAGGTCAGAAAAATTTCAGTGGCTCTTACCTCTTTCAACTTCTTGCCTCACCTGCTTTTGTTAATGTGAACTTGATTATAATACAATAACGATATAAACACTGGTGCATTTCCAATCTCCAGGGAACAGAAATGTTTCTTTTTAAAGTCTCTAAATTTTAATTTCTGAGAACTAAGCAAGAGCAGTATTAAATCAATGCGATTGCTAACATATAAATAAGACTTTAATATTATGTGAAAAGTCTATCTTTGTTCTACAACTATGATAACTATGTATAATTCTCTAATGGCATTTAAGTGGAGCCATTTAACATGTTTTTCACAAAATACTTGAAAATTATGTATATGCAATGATCATAATCAGTTTTAGGAATGAAATTTGCTTCCCTTTGGATATCACTAATAACTGTCTACTTGTGACCTAGAGCTGTAATCATTTTTCCAAGGTCACAGAGGTTGCTTAAATGAAATGGAACTAGAAAGAATATCATGCGTGGGAACTTTGAACAGTTAGAAAGAAAACACTGAGAGGAATGAGCTTGCCAACCAGCGTACTGTTTTACTAATTTAAAGAATAGTGGGACACCTGGGTGGTTCACTCTGTTAAGCATCCGACTCTTGATTTAGGCTCAAGTCATGATCTCATGCTTCATGAGTTTGAGCCCTTCATGGGCTCTGTGTAGGTAGCACAGAGACTGCTTGGGATTCTTTCTCTCCCTCTCTCTCTCCGTCCCTCCTCTGCTTGTGTTCTCTCTCTCTCTTTCTGTCTCTCAAAATAAATAAATAAACAAACAAACAAACAAACAAACAAACATTAAAGAATTTAAAAAATAAAAGAGTGAGAACACTGCTCTAAGTACTGAATTAATCATAAATAAGTTTTTCATCCTTTATTAACTTTTAAAATATGCATTAATAAAATGTTTTGTTGTCATAAAATTAAAAAAAAACCTGTTGTTAGAAAATATGGGTAAGCAAGACAACAAACACCATTTTTTTTTAAATTACATGATATACCAAGCTACAATTAGCCACTGTTAGCATTGTATTTATATCTTTTTCATTCTTCTTTTTTTTTCCCCCATGCATATATAAATAAGTGGGATAATACTTTGGGACTTTTAATCAATTTTTGGTCCAGTAGTATTTCTTTAAACCCTTTGTCTATTCCCTCTTCCAGCTTCTAATGGTTCTGAACATGGGATTGTATCTCACTCTACAAGGGGCATGTAAAAATCTGCAGGAGTATTTGGTGATTTGGAGGGTAAGGAGAAGTAGTTACAATACTGAGAGTATATATACTGCACTTCAATTCCTGATAGTTTCTTTAAGTTTCATGGAAATTAGGTAAAGCTTTAAGGTAAAGTTAGTGAAGTGGGTGTGGGTAATTACCTAATTATTTGAGATTTTAGTTTTTCGTGTTTTTTTAATGTTCATTTATTTTTGAGAGAGAGAGAGAGAAAGAGCATGAGCAGGGGAGGGGCAAAGAGAGAGAGAGAGAGAGCATGAGCAGGGGAGGGGCAAAGAGAGAGAGAGAGAGAGAGAGAGAGAGAGAGAGAGAGAGAGAGGGAGGGAGAGAGACCAAAAGAATCCATACTGTCAGTATGCAGCCTGATGTGGGGTTCAAACTCACAAACCATGAGATTATGACCTGAGGCCAAAATGGATGCCTAACTGACTGAGCCACCTAGGCACTCCTGAGATTTTAGGTTTTTTGACTAGTGGGAAAAGGGGCTTTTAAAATAGAACTTAAGTTTAGGTTAAGATGACTTCAGTTTATTTCAAAAACTGAAGTTGTAATGTCTTCCTTACCCTAATTTTGGAAAGAATTTGTGTCAGCCACATCAATCAACTTTATCTTTCTATACTTCTTTACCTCTTTCCTGCTCTCCCATTTCCCTCCGCCTCTCTCTTACCACAAAAGAAATACGATTATTCCTCATATCCTATTTTTCTTAGTTTTAGATACTTGCGTCATTTTCAATAAGGATATATTTGTCAGTTTGGGGAAAGATGTTAGTTATAAATTCATACTGGGGGGCGCCTGGGTGGCGCAGTCGGTTAAGCGCCCGACTTCAGCCAGGTCACGATCTCGCGGTCCGTGAGTTCGAGCCCCACGTCAGGCTCTGGGCTGATGGCTCGGAGCCTGGAGCCTGTTTCCGATTCTGTGTTTCCCTCTCTCTCTGCCCCTCCTCCGTTCATGCTCTGTCTCTCTCTGTCCCAAAAATAAATAAACGTTGGAAAAAAAAATTAAAAAAAAAATTCATGCTGGGAACCAAGTGGCTGTTTTTTTTTTTTTTTAATGTTTATTTATTCTTGAGACAGAGACAGAGCATGAACAGGGGAGGGTCAGAGAGAGAGGGAGACACAGAATCTGAAACAGGTTCCAGGCTCTGAGCTGTCAGCACAGAGCCTGACGCGGGGCTGCAACTCACGGACCATGAGATCATGACCTGAGTGGAAGTCGGAGGCTTAACCGACTGAGCCACCCAGGCGCCCCCAAGTGTCTGCTTTTAAAGCCAACTTAAAAATTCACATCAAAAGGGTGAAGATGACCAAGACAATGTAAGATAGACAGAATTGGTTGGGGTGATGTCAGAGAAGAGAAACATTACATCTGCTACCTCAGTAGTTTAGTTTTCACAGCTGAAGGAAATCATCAAAAATAATGGAGAGAAGAAACAGAGGAAACAAATAAGACTCCTACAATCAGTGTTCCCTAATAGTAAATAATTGTTTTAATTATTAATCTCTTGAGATTCTGGTGAAGATATTGTTACTTTGATGGGACATTTTTTTAAAAAACATCTATAGTGGACAGACACCAGAAGATTTAAATCAGAGTCTCTAGGGGGGTGAGGGGGTGTGGCCTGTGCATCAGTGTTTTGTTTTGTTTTTAGGCTCTGAATATGATTATAATGTGCACCTAAGATTGAGAACTGTGGAACAAACATGTGTGGGTGAACAGCCAGTTACAATACTTCAAGGACAGACCAAGAAAGTCAGTTTTCAGGAATTCCAGGCTCTGGGACCAACTTCCAAGATTAGCCACTTCTCCAGGCTAGACCAACTTGAGCTCACTGTCACTAAAACCTCAGGGTGTGGAGGCTGTATAACACCGCAAAGCTAGGGAGAAATAGAGCTTTGGAAGTTTCCAACTAAGTTGGGCGTAAGGGGAGATTATCAAAATTGTTACAAGTCAAAGAGGTTTCAAGAAATAAAGTATAAGCATTGAATAGCTGATGTAATAACAGTGATTACAAATAATGGGCTTAATCTTTTTAAATTTTGGTTTTAAATTGTATCACATTTAAGACTTCATAGAGTTTATTTTCAGAGGAATAAATTAAGATGTCACAACTGCTGGATTGAGTGTCTGCTGACCAGCCATGTGTTCTGATGGCATCATTCATCAGATGCCAGTTTCTGAAAAACTAACAGGTGCAAATAGAGCTAACACATCTGACCAGGAAAGACATCTGACCAGGAAGTGATTGCACTTTGTTGTGATGTCCACAGACCTTTAGTAGTTAAAGCTTTGTAGAAGCTTACAAGCAAACCTTGTACTAGGTTGCTCTAACCAGCATGTTTTTCTAAAAGAAAGAGATTTCATGATAATTAAAATACTCACTAGGCACAAATTATATAAGATGTATCTTTTATGTAATATGGATGAAACAAACAAATAAAAGGTAAAGAAAATATTCCCAAGATTACAAATGTGCAATTAAGCCAGGGAGACAAATAAAGTCTAATATGAACCACCATTTAAAAAGTTTCTTAAATGTCTATTGGAACTTTTCTTCCCTATAATGTAAAGTACAATCTCCAATAATCCATTTTATTTGTAATTTTTACTTTATAATTTAAAATTCATTAGTTTTTTATAGAGTCACGCCGAAAAATGGGTATATTTTAAATAATGTAAAATGTGAAATCAGGTTGACATTTTCAGTCTTTTTTCTAGCTTTACTGAGGTATAATTGACAAGGTATTTTTAAAAAGTCTTATATTAGCTTATAATTTATTTTTCTATTTGTTTTTCTTTGCTAATAATTACCAAAATTAGCATTTACACATATTGATAGTAGATGTAGTAGCCGGTCTTCTTATTATTTGATAATTCTATTTTCAATTGAACAGATTCGGGACTCGGAAGAATGGTTGAATTTTGTTTTTTGCCTTTTGTTTTGTTTTCCTGAACTGAATCACTAGTAGTACATAACAGCTCAGATTGCTCATTATTATTATGAGTCAGACAGAATTTATTATAAAGGCCACACACAAAAATGATTTTTGTTTGACTTATTGTTTTCTTAAAATAAACAATAATATACTATTGTTAGAGCATTGCTTCTTATATGTTTATTAGTACAGTATTGTTTACAGCATATACCGATCCTGTGCAGTCTAGTACATGTAAGTGGTGGCAGTGAACAGTTTTACTAAAGGAAATAATCACTTTTGATGTTTTTTTAAAAATATAATTAAAACAGCAAGAGCTTTCTAATTAATCACCCATTTACATTTAAAACTGAGTGATGGATTTATCAGAGAGTGCCTTATTCTATGGTTTTCATAAGTATGAGCTAACCTGGTAATCATAAATGTGGTTGGCATCCAGTTATTAACATAATATTTGTTATACAACTCATCATTTTCCATTTAAAATTTTTTTTTCAACGTTTATTTATTTTTGGGACAGAGAGAGACAGAGCATGAATGGGGAAGGGGCAGAGAGAGAGGGAGACACAGAATCGGAAACAGGCTCCAGGCTCTGAGCCATCAGCCCAGAGCCTGACATGGGGCTCGAACTCACGGACCGCGAGATCGTGACCTGGCTGAAGTCGGACGCTTAACCGACTGCGCCACCCAGGCGCCCCTCATCATTTTCCATTTTAGACCCAAGTGTGTATGATATATGAAAAATGAATATGTTTATTCACCGGTTCATATAACAGATGTATGTTAAATATTTCCTATCTACAAGGTATGCTACACTGAGGTTATAGCAGTGACCAAACGTGGCTGGGTACCTGCTCATAGAAGCACAAATTCTAGCTTAAGGTGAGGGGGACCAGAAAATACAGAAACAAAACCAAATATGTAAAGAGGAAAAAAAGTTTTAGAGCCACAATTGTTATGCAGAGAATTAAAATGGAAGTAATAGGTGTAAATGGTTCTAGCTAACTAGATTGAGGGGTCAAGAAAGGCCTCTAATGAGTGCAATTTAAGGTGCAGTCTGAATGCCAAGAAGCCAGTTGTGTGAAGATCAAGATATCATTTCATACAGAGGGATGTTATTTAACATAAGAGCTCAGAAGAAAGCCCTGACCTGGATTAAATTTGGCTGGGGTTGGAGAGGTAGGTGAGGATACAGTTGACTTGAGTGTGAAATGTGTAACATGAATAACAGAAAACCTTAGGATATTATAGTAGGAAAGGAAAATAATTAAATATATGCTCTAAAAAGGTAATTCTGGCTGCTGTGAATGGATTGAGGAGGAGCAGGAATGGAGCAAGGACACCATCGCAATAGCTGGAGAGAGATGGTGGTGACTCAGATGCTTGAAACTATAAAAGAAATCTGGTCAAACGTGTGGAACACAGGAGCACGTTTTATAGAATGGTCTATGAAACTCCCATCTACTATGTACCTAGGGCTTTGGGTCAAATGATTAACTCAATGAATATAAAATAGAAACAAACAAAAACTGGGAATTTTAGGCAAGTTTTTTTTTAATATTAGTCATTTCAGTCTACTTATAGGTAAAACGAGGATCATATAACCAGATGATCCCAAAGTAATCTTCTGCTTTGTATACAAGATGAATACAATAAAATTTAAAGAAAAGAAAGAGAAAAGCCAGTGAAGCATAGAAGAATCACAGAAGGGTTTCTGAAAAAAAATGAGACTTAATCTGGAGTTTTAAATATTTGTAAGAATTCAACAAGTTTTTGGTTATGAAACAAAGTACAGAAAATAAGCCATTATCTTCCCTCCCTGTTGCCCCTTTATGATCAGCCCCATCAGAAAAAAGAAAAATTCTATCATCTTGCCTTCTCAATGTATTATATTGTTTGTTAAGTCATTTAGGTCTGAGTTATTTATTTGGTCTATAGAAAGGATGCATTGATTAATTTTAGGAGAATGAATACCTCATTTGAAAACAACATTCTGGATACTGCATGGTTGGCTACAAAAGAGAGAATCTGTTAAAACCAAATTCATATTCTGGCATGGTGGAGAGTTAGAGTAATTGGTTTTAAAGTGAGGGCAGTTTGCTTGCTCAAACGTTCATAGAAGGTGATTATTCAGCTGCTCTAAAAGAAGTTCATTGGATATACACACATGAACTGACTGCAGCACCCTAAAATTCTTTGGGAGCCCCAAAAGCACATTCTCTCTGAAAGATAATCTACCAGAGTTCAACCTGTATTACAAAGCTGTAATCATCCAAGACAGTATGGTACTGGAACAAAAACAGACACTCAGATCAATAGAACAGAATAGAGAACCCAGAAATGGACCCACAAACATATGGCCAAGTAATCTTTGACAAAGCAGGAAAGAATATCCAATGGAACAAAGATAGTCTCTTCAGCAAGTGGTGCTGGGAAAATTGGACAGTGACATGTAGAAAAATGAACCTGGACCACTTTCTTACATGATGCAGACAAATAAACTCAAAATGGATGAAAGACCTCAATGTAAGACAGGAAGCCATCAAAATCCTCGAGGAGAAAGCAGGCAAAAACCTCTTTGACCTTGGCCGCAGCAACTTCTTACTGAACACATCTCTGGAGGCAAAGGAAACAAAATCAAAAGTGAACTATTGGGACCTCATCAAAATAAAAAGCTTCTGCACAACAAAGGAAACAATCAGCAAAACTGAAAGGCAACAGATGGAATGGGAGAAGATATTTGCAAACAACATATCAGATAAAGGGTTAGTATCCAAAATCTATAAAGAACTTATCAAACTCAACACCCAAAAAAACAAATAATCCAGTGAAAAGGTGGGCAAAAGACATGAGTAGACACTTCTCCAAAGAAGACATAGAGATGGCCAACCAACACATGAAAAAATGCTCAACATCACTCATCATCAGGGAAATACAAATCAAAACCACAAGGAGATACCACATCACAGCTGTCAGAATGGCAACATTAACAACTCAGACAACAACAGATGTTGGCAAGGATGTGGAGAAATAGGATCTCTTTTGCACTGCTGGTGGGAATGCAAACTGGTGCAGCCACTCTGGAAAACAGTCTGGGGGTTCCTCAAAAAATTAAAAATAGAACTACCTTACAACCAAGCAATTGAACTACTACGTATTTATCCAAGGAACACAGGTATGGTGTTTTGAAGGGACACATGTACCCCAATGTTTATAGCAGCACTATCAACAATAAGCAAAGTATGGAAACAACCCAAATATCCATCGGTGGATGAATGGATAAAGAAGGTGAAGTATTATTCAGCAATCAAAAAGCATGAAATCTTGCCATTTGCAACTATGTGGATAGAACTAGAGGGTATTATGCTAAGTGAAATTAGTCAGTCAGAGAAAGACAAATATTATATGACTTCCCTCATATGAGGACTTTAAGATACAAAACTGATGAAAATAGGGGAAAGGAGGCAAAAATAATATAAAAACAGGGAGGGGGACAAAACATAAGAGACTCTTAAATATGGAGAACAAACAGAGGGTTACTGGAGGGGTTGTGGGAGGGGGGATAGGCTAAATGGGTAAGGGGTGTTAAGGAATCTACTCCTGAAATCATTGTTGCACTATATGCTAACTAACGTGGGTGTAAATTTAAAAAAAATAATAAAATAAATAAATTAAAATAAATAAATAAACATAAAATAATCTTAGTAAATTTTTTAAATAAATAAAAAATAAAAAATAATCTACAAGTGTTTTAAAAGTTGCATAATTTTACTTTTGCATTATTAATTACATCTTTTTCCAAACCAGGAATTTGAAGAATTCTAAGATTTTTTTTTCTCCCTCTACCTACCATCTAGGTCCTGTTTCCTAGGACCTAGATATTTTCACTGGGTCTGCAACAAGCAGAATGTGTTCTCATCATTAGTCCTTAATCAATATGCACTCATAATGATTAAATTCCTTGCATTGCTTTACTTAAAGTATATCTTTCAGTGAAGCTTCTTATGTTTAGAGATTACATATTTGTTCCTATAGTTTGTATGTTGAACTTAATAACAGTGGGATATTTGTTATTTCCAGTAATAAGTTTAAATCAGAAATGCAGTTTTAATCTTTCTTTTTACATGACAAGTATCACACAAAATAGACATATTTGAATGATTCAAAGTATAAGGTACAAATTCACTAAACTTAACTGGAAAATATTTTACAATTATTCTTAAAAATTTCCAGGTACTTTTTCATTTTAAAAATAATTCTTAAATATTCTTACTCAGCTATATTTACCTGAAAAGAGATCCCATAGGAAAAATGGGGCTCTAATAAAAGGGAGGACAGTAGTGGGTTATTTCCTTCAGAGCTTTTTTTGACAATGTTAATTATTTCCTAGAAGATGTTCTAAGACTATGAAAAAAGAAAAGTTAACATGTTTTCAAACAAACATTCTTTTTAAAAAAACTTTATTTTGAGAGAGACAGAAGCCCTAGAAGCAGGGGATGGACAGAGAGAGGGAGAGAGAGAGAGAATCCCAAGCAGGCTCTCTCACTGTCACAGCATAACCCACTGTGGGGCTTGAACTCAGGAACCATGAGATCATGACCTCAGCTGAAGTCAGATGCTTAACTCACTGAGCCACCCAGGTGCCCCTAAAGACATTTTTGCTAGGTATTTAGGTAATTCCTACCAAGTATGTGCCTTTTCATGTGTTAGATGCCAAGGTTCCTGATCATAAGCACCATGTTAGTTGCTTCCTTGCAGCAATAGTGTTTCTTGAGGTAGAACCATACTAGCCAGAGAAAGCAGGTGATTGGACACTGACATTCTTAGCCATTCCCTTAGGGAACTGCCAGCCAGGATTTGGGTCTCACTTTTGCCAGTCACTAGTTCGTTGACATCTGTAAGTTTGCTGCACATCCAAGTCTTCGCTCTCTCATATGATGCTCTTGTGTGAATATCAGATTTGTTATGATGGTTGTATCTAGGAAGAGATAGATGAATACATCCTTTATTCAACCCTTCTTCCACAAAGTGCTTCAAGCACTGATGTTTAATCCTTAAAGTCCGTGTCTTTCTTTAATAAACATAATCATTCTAGCCTCCTTTAATATAAGTTAGAATTTCACTTATGCCCTACTTTAAAATAAGATGATACCTGCAATAGAAAACTTCTGTTTATTAGACTGTTCAAAGACCACACAGTTCAATAACACTTTGATGCTGTTACTTGATTTGTCCTTTATGTATTAGAGCTGCAGGGTTTAGTCTCCGTGATGACCTTTTCCCACTAAATTCTGATTAGATGAAGAAATCTCCACTTGTTCCTGGCTCAGAAAGGAGGGCAGATAAATAACAACAAGAACAAATGAACAATACTAGTAACAATAATACCAAGTAATGATTTTTGAGCTGTTAGTGTCAGACACTGTGCCTAGTGCTTTATACACATTATTTCAATTGACTCCCATAACAGTTCTATAAAGTAAATATTATTCCTGTTTAACAGAAGAAAAAAACTAAAATCTAGAGAAGTTAAGTAAATTGCCTGAGGTCACAAATAAGTGGTAAAGCTAGGATTCTCACCTTTTTCTGCTTTGAAAATGTACCCATGGCATCTTCCTTGTCATTAAAAAAAAACATAGAATGTTATTAGAATTTAGCTCTTAGAAATATTTAAAGCAGCAGACATGTTTTATAGATGAGGAAAGTTAATGCCACTGTCTAGATAGATCTAAGAATCTCTTCCCCTGGCCTCTTGTTTAGAACTCTCTTCGCTAGAGTGCAAATTTTCACCTCTCAAGCTGTTTGGGCTGTGTAGAGTGCTGAGCGGCTGGAAGTGTCACAGAGAAACCCAGCAGGGTGAGGATTGTTAATAGATTTTATTAATTCACCAAACATTTGTTAAACAGTTACTACGTGCCAGGAACCATGATGATGTGGTATGGAAACAAAGACTGATGACAAAATTATAGCTATAGGATGTAGCTGAGATATTGATGACATTATAATCTTATTATAAATTGTATTTGTTGACTTGCATAAATTTATACATACATTCTATTTATCACAGTAAAATTATTTTTACTTCTGTTGTTGTTTGCTTTTTGGAAATGTCCTTTAGTCTCTAAGCAATATAAGCAAAAAAACAATATTATGTACTCGTTATTTAATGAAGTGTATTGCATCAATGGGTTTTAGAGATTTTGTGTATGTGTTAAAACCTTCTTGTTTATGGCCACATTTTCTATATAGAGGGTTACACTAGTAAAAGTTGATGGGTGATCTCTTTAAGGCACCATTGCTCCCTATCACTGATGCACATTCACTAGTACATACAGGTCTTTCTTAGAAGATACAAGTTGATGTGATTAGGTGAAACAAATTTTAGGGTAGGAGTAAAGTCCCTGGCAGGGTGTATTTGAGACTGGTGGAAGCCTCCCAGTAGTCTTATCTTGAATGTGAACATTTTGTTTGGCTCTTGGAGTTCAGGAGTTTTATCTTTAGAAAAAATATTCCTACCCATGTACTTTGAATGAGAAGGTTTGCAGAATCTTCTCATATGATTGAAGAAACAGAACAGATGAACATAGAAGGGGCATAAAAAGGAGAGAGGCAAACCATAAAACATAGTTTTAACTAAAGAGAACAAACTGTGGGTTACTGGAGGGGTGGTGGACCGGGGCATGGGGTTAAATTGGGTGATGGGTATAAAGAGGACAGTTGTGATGAGCACTGGGTGTTGTATGTAAGTGATGAATTACTAAATTCTACTCCTGAAACTAATATACACTATATGTTAACTAACTGAAATTTAAATAAAAACTTGAAACTAAAACAAATGTTTTTAAAATAAATAACTATATACAAAAAAAGAATCTTCTCATAAGACTTGTACATATCATCTGGCCATGATCTCTCTTCTCAGCATTGCTGGATTTGGAAGAGCAGGGCAAGTTGTTGCTTTAATGTGTTAGCCTTGTCCCTTCCCTCTTCCTCTCTCTATCTGCCCAATACAAGGGACAGCTGCTGTATTAGAAATTCTGTAAAATTAAGATGTGATTAAATACTCAAATCTATCTTATTTGCAGTTTCATGTCTGCAACTTAAAAGTTGTATGATATTGGGCAAGTAATTTAGCTATTCTGGGGCTTTGTTACCTCATCCATAAAATTAAGTGGTTAGACCTAAAGTAGCTTAGGCAAAAAGGGAATTTATGATAGTAATATAAATTTATTTCATAAAACCCAAGGACAATTTTTTTTCTTTTTATGGGGGGGGGAGAGTAGAGCCTCAGGAAACATGGGAATCCTAAATATAAAGACTACCTGAATACTGTATCCATTCCTCATCTCTGTTTCTGAGAATTGGCTTCATTTTTTTTCTTCCAACACTTATGTCATCTGCTTCTCTTACCTACATAGTGGAAAATATGACTGCCAACTACTCCTGTGCTGATAGTTCTCAATCGAGATACCCAAAATAAGAATGAATTTTTGTTTGTTTGTTTCCTTTTAATAATTAATTTCAGGGAAGGAGTCTGATTGACCCCTGGCCATGTTAACAGAGGCCAGATGACAGCAACTCCCAACATAATCATGGCAATGAATTAGGTTATGGGGAAGACAGGACTGGAGAAATTCTCAGAATTGGTGTTCTGGACAGACAGAATGTGTATCTATTTTATCACCTTTAATAGTTTTTCATGAAAAAAAATAGTCTTCCTATCCCTTATTATCTGTGGAAACAGGTGACCCTGATATAAAGATATTGAAGGCAATACAATAATGCTAATGACAGCTAAGTTTATTGGCATCATATTATATCTCAGATACTGTTCTAAATTCTTTACATGTATAGACTCCTTTAATTATCAAAAGTTTATGAACAAGGTACAATTATTATTTTTCACATAAGTGTTTATAACTATTAGATAATATTGGGATTTTTTTAGAATATAAAATTATTTGCATTACTATAGGTGTAACATGTATGTGCCCATGGACATACATGTACATTATACATTAATACATACAATAATACATTTTTATTATAATTATTTATTTGCTTATATGTGGAGAGAGAAAAGGGAAAAACTGGGATAAAAATAGCACAAAAATGTTAATAGTGGCTAATACTGTCTTTTTTCCATGTCTATTCTTTATTTGCCAATTTTGTGTAATGAATATGTATGCTTTATTACTAGAAAACTAAAATCCTTTATATTTTCCATTGAGCAATGGCATCATTTAGTTTAGTCTCTTGGATTATCTTAGCTACTATCAAAACAGCAAGTTGACATAGTAAAAGATGTTAAAAATTCTTACACACAAACATATGGCTTCTGTGTTATGAAAGACTGGAAGTAAGAGCCCTCTGTATGTCCCATTGAGCTAAGTGCCACCTCCTTATGCTATCATAACCCCAAAATACATATCTGTCTCACTACACTTATCACATCATGTTATAATCTCCTCTGCATTTTTTTCTTCCTTAGTAGGCCTTCTGAAGGGAAGAAACCATGCTTTGATTATCCCTGTATTCCCAGTATCTACTACAGTGACTGGAAAATAACCTGGTGCTCAATAATCATTTTCAATTCAGAAATGTTCAAGAAATACAGAGGGGGTCCGTCTTTCTCTTCTGAGGTCCCTAGTGGTGGAAACTCCTTGGAATTGATTCACTCTCAGAGAAGACTCTTTTTCTCAACATTCATTCTATTCTTTTAACGATATGGCTTACATACTCCTGGAGATGGAAAACCACTACTCTGAGAGATAACTCATTCTACCATTGCTCACCTGGATTTATTAGAAAGGTTATATTTCCAGGTAATTGAAATGTTTTCTGTTTAATAAGTGTTTTAACTCAATGGAACAAAACAGTTGGGAAAGTATTGGGTTTTGGAGGAGGGAGGGAGGCACATCTTCCTTTATGAAGAAAGGAACTTGCTGAAGAAATGGTGAAGGCATGGTACTGTATTTAAAGGAAATTAATAAAATAAATTTCCTGAGAAGAGGGAATTTCTGCTCTTACAGTTCCCAGTTTTATTTTCAATATACTTATATTACTTTATAGTTTTTCCTGTGAAGATAACCTACAACTGTCAAAAATAAATATGTAAAGAAGATGACCTAAGCCCAGCTGTCTATTTCCTCACTCTTCAGTCAGATGTCAGGCTCCCCATACTCTGCCAAACTGAAAGGGTCAGGGATGAGCAGAAGGAGGTTGTGTATATGCCTAATTGTCATCTATTAGAAAGCTTTTATTCGTCACCCGTTTGTATTCAGTGATGAAAGACTGAGCGATATAAATATAGCCTCCATCTCTGTGATTTCACGAAACAAAGACAACACATGTAGGAATACTTAAGCTAATAATATGTAATCTTTCCTTAATGTAACACTCTGAACTAGAGTAATTTCAAATATATTATTTGGTAATTTTTAAACTATGAAAATTTGAAAAAGAAAACATAAACAAGATGTAGTTTCTACCCAAGATTGAGTTTGGATGTCAAGACTGATGATGTCAAATATGCCTGCCATAAGAGAGATGTGCATTAAAGAAAATAAAACAAACAGATAGTGAAAATAGGTATTGGGTGGGGAAAGATAAAGATGAGGATAAAGGAAGATAAATATTTATTCTCTATCCACTGTATATCCTTTCCTGTGCCTTATCATCTACTGACCTGCAGTTTTGTAAATTGGAACTATGAGATTCAGGCTTTAAATAAATTACCTAAGTCATATAATTTGTAGATGGGGAAGTAGTAGTCACTCTTAACACTTTATGATCTCAGATATCATGCTCTTTCTACCATCTTTCCTTCCAATTAGGGATGACAGTTAAAAAAAAACACGTTTGTAATATGGGAAGCATAGGTATTTTTGTATATATTTCAAAACCAAATGTGATTTTTTCCCACTATTTACTATTTATTATTCCACTCTTTAACATTTCAGTGAGTGCCTATTTTCTCATTTAACACATTTATGAATTAAGTTAAATTTATTATCTCTATTTTTCAGATGTGGAGCTTTTATCACATTCATACATATTATATAAGTGGCAGAGCCAATATTCAAACCTAGGTCTATCTAATTTCAAAAATCACTGTGATTTTCACTAATATCTTCTAACTTGCATTTTTTTTTTACCCATGGGTAATCAAGACTTGGTTCTTAAGTCGTTAAGAAATAGTTGTACAATAAAAGTCTAAGTCAAAATTGTTAACACTTAGGCAATAATGTTTTCTCTGAATCATAGTTTTCTTTATCTGAGAATTAGAGTAGGAGGGAAACTGTTCTTATCCCATGAAAAGAATTCCTCTCCTCTTGTAGATTTTCAGCCTAAAACTAGGTGTTGCCCATGTAACACCACTCATGGCTGTCAAATGGACTCAATGGGTTAGCTCATTTAATTGACTCTCATAAGTGGATAGCTTTATTGCCTTTATCATTTTTGTTTCAGTGCTCTGAATTCCCTCTAATTTGTTGAGTTATCCAATAGAAGGGGATAAAGTGGAGTAAAGTAATAATCTTCTCATGGAAGTCATTTGTCTCCCTATTTATCTTTCCTTATATGTGTGTACAATCGACTCTCAATTATTTGCACAGATAAAGAGGGAGCACTGTGCCATTGATAATCCAAAAGTCATTTACAAAAGATTTACCTTCGTGATTATCTTTGTGTAGGTGATATTCCCTACATACATTTCAACTGCACTCATGAGGGAAGAGAAGACCTGTAAGTGTGCTCAGTGTCAAAGAATAGTCAAATCATAGTGCCTTTTTTTTCTGCAGATAATCTATATGAAGAAAAATAGAGAATGGAATATGTAAAGTCACTCTTTAAGGATATATATTATCCTATTTGGAGTACCATATCGAACATCAGAATTTGAGTTAAGCTATAATCCAAGACTCCTTTCCATTTATAAATCTGTCAAAATTGAGACGTGCATCAGAATCTGTGCATACTTATTTAAAGGAGTTTCCATAATGCCTTACTTACGGGATTGTGCTCACTTACTTTGTTAACCTGTTTTGCCAGGTTTGTCTGGCTTTGTTTGCTTATAATAAATCCAAACTCTCTTTTAACATACACTTGCCTTTTTAGCATGGGCAGTCTTTTGTATAGTCCCTTTTTATGTTCCCACTTGCATCTTCTTGACTCTTTTACTGTTCCTATGTTTATGGTGCCTTCCAATTTACTGTTGTTTTCAAATTTCATTTGTGTGTTGTTTATTCCATATTGCATGTTAGTAATGAAGATACTGAAACCCAAGACCTAAATCAACCTTAGTGACAGTTCACTCCTCCTCTCAGCTCTGTCTTTTGCCATTTATCATTACCCCTTGTTTACAGCTCTTTAAATGGTTTTCAAACCATCTGAGAATAATCATCTCCAGGCCAATTTGAATTAATTTTGTAAGTCAGAGCTTATGAAACATTGAATTAAATACTCTGTGAAAACCCAAATATATTACTTGTACTGCACTCCCTTTATTCATTAATTTTGTACTTCTATAAGAAAAAGCAATCAGGTTTGTCTGTCATGATTTGTTCTTTATATAACCATACTGCTCATTTATTACTCATGGGCCTTCCCTTATCTTTTTCCTTGTACAGATGCTTTATCTTAATGGCTTCTATTAGTAAAAACAAATGATACTAGGTTACTTCTTGTATGATCAATCATAGAGGTGTTTGACTCATTCATTTTTTTCATTAGTAGATGTTGAGGACCTACTGGATGAATTTCTAATGCAAATTTTCATAGGACAAATGAGCATGCTTCAAGCTGACACATAGTTGGTTGGTCAAGATCAGAGAAGGGATTTCCGACATGTGGTTTCCTTTTTTTTACTGTATGATACTAATTCCAACATATATTTATAACTGCATGTACATGTATATTAAGTATATATTTTTCACTTTTTTGCTGTGTTACTACTTTTTCCTGAGACATTGCTTCACATATATTTCTCTAACACTTTAAGGACACCATTAATTTTTCATAATCTTCCTAAATCACTGTCAAGAAAATGTCCCTTTCAGGTTTTTAAGACTAAATGTTATTTGAATCTACTTTATGAAAATGGCTATTCTTATAGAAAGTCAGAAATATTTTGAAAAACTGCAACTGTTTTCTTTTATAATGATAGTCTTTAATTAAAAAAAAGGAAAGAAACTTCTATACTAATACTCACATATGCCATTTTACTATGCCAACATATGCGAATGCTCTCATAAAATATTATTTTATAGTCATCTTTATTTCTCAATTTCTTTGCTCAGAATCTGCGTTTATTACTTTAATTTTAATATAATTCAAACAATACTGCCACATTTAACAAGCAAATAAAAATCGCCTTGAATTTTCTCCTTGTTTTTTAAAAATTAAAATATGTAAGATATTTTAAGAGAAATATTTTATATGAATATAAAGATTTAATAGTTTATGATTAAGTGAATTAATTGCTACATATATAATTTAAGTCTATCACCAAAAGTTGTAAACATCTGCATTTCTACATAAATGTGAATGTGTTCTCCCTACATGATTAAATTCTTCCTTTCAAGAGATCATTGGACTTACAGTAGCTCATCTAGTAGAATGTCACTTATAAAATTTTTTTCATAAATATGAAAAATTACCTTGTTTTATTTTCTAGGTAGTCTTTCTTTAATATAATTGTTCATTGGAACCTTTATAAGGCAGTTATATAGCCAATTTTTGACCATAGTTTAACTCTCAAAAGTAAAAAACAAAATATCTCAAGTGTAATGAAGACGGAAATTTGCCAAGTGGACTGCTTTATGATTATCTCATGATTGCTGCCTGTAAGAATTAATGTCACATATGGAAAACTCAGAACTGACATCCCCTTAAATACATACATATATTCTTATTTTTTTCACTGGAAATGCAATATTTTATTCAGTTTTAAGCATACAAGGCATGCGAATGTTTATAGATTCAGCTTCAATCAATGACCATTTGAAAAGAATTACCCAAAATGGTACATACTGTTGGGTTAGGATGTTAGAAGCAGGAAAATGAGGATATATGTGTAGCTTTTGGATGAGCCTCTCCATAAAGACTTGCATCATTTTAATCAATGAATTTGTTGAAGCTCAGGCAGAGAAGGAGCTCTCACTGACATGTTTAACATTAACACCAGTCAGATGGCAAAAGAAGCATTATGATTTTGATTGATGCCATATGATTTGTACCTTTGGTATTGAGTGATGTCTTTGCATGATTATTCCTGTACTGTCCTGAAGAAAAAGTGTTTTTTAAACAAAAAATATTGTTTTCTCTTTCTTGATTGTTTCTTAATGCCCCAATGGAAAAACTCTTTCTTTCTCATTTTTGTATGACATGCAAATATTGGAGGAGATTCTAGAACATCTAGAAAAGCATTACATCCCAAGATGTTCAATTGCATTTTATCCCCATAACCTGCATGTTGAGTGCAGGACACAAAAAACTCAAAAACTTCTTCACCACCTCCCTTTTTGTTTGCTTCAGCAATCTGTTGTAGGAGATGTCTCTTCTTAACATAACCTTCTGCAGTTCTTTGAAACCCTTGTTGTATGAGTTATGAATGTCACAAACATAACTTTGTATGAGGAGGCTGTCTTATTGACAGAAAAAAATGAAAAGTTATAGTAGACATACAATGTCCAATACTAACACTAGACTACCAGTTGACACATTTGTTCTAAACTGGGAAAGACAGTCTGTAAAGAATGTTTCAAAGAGTATTTTTAGAAACACCTTTAAATGACCTATTAAATGATGATGAAACATCTAGAAATAATATTCAGTTTAAGAAGGTGCTTCAAAGCATCTTGGAGATCTTTTCCACATAGTATATTTCACCATTTTGTCATTTCAGAGGTGACATAGGAAGGGAGCCAGTGCAAAGGGTATGAATAGTTTAAACAATTAAGAAGAAACGTTCAAAAGCAATTCATAAAAACTTACCATGTAAACCCTTAGAAAACTTTTGAATGTAAGGAATTACTTTTTACTATTTACCGTATATCATAAAATGAGATAAACCCTACTGAGGACTCATTTGCTAAATTTTGACCCATGGAGTGTTTCTAGCATATTTTCAGTTGAACTGAATTGGTGAACTCTGAGGCTGTAGGTGCTTTTAAAAAGGAAAACATGCAAATTTACATTTAAAAATATAGTCTTCAAAAGAAAAGCATTCATAATGCATGGCAAACTTAAGACTGAGTAACCATTACTTGAAAAACAATTTTATTATAGAACTTAACCTTAAAAGATTTATTAAGCCACCCCCTCAAACGTATTCTCTTTTCTTGCCTATTTTCTTTAAATTGAAGGACGCCAGATCTGTGTAAAATTCCCATTATGTAAGGAGTTGGTACTCTTTATGATTGATGAGCTGAATAGAAAGTGATTATTGTTTTACAAGTCTACAGGATTTAGAACAAAAATCAATGAAAAATCTGTATAATCCTCAGATACTTAGTTATTGGGCTGGAATTATATATATATATATATATATATATATATATATATGAAACAAGACTCAGGAAATCTGAACCCAGTTGTGAAAGAGTAGCAAAAATGTTCTCTGCATGTGTATATGTTTTTTCCTCTGATTTATATACTTTGTAAAAATGCACTTAGCAAGTACAAAGATGCATTACCTAACCTGAAATTTCCATGATGATGTGTATTTGTTTTATGATTTATAATAGTGCTGTATAAGTTTCTTCATAATATCCTTACAATTAACTTTCTGTAATGAAGGTTATCAGAAGACTATGGGAGTTGTTATACAGAGAAATAAAATATAGTCAATATTTTTACATCACAAAACTTAATTATTAAGGGCATGAACACCTCAAGTTGCTTTCTTAGCAACACAACTGACAGTTTTGGTAGGATTCATCTTTGCTCTTATGTCTCAGCTAGTTTATTTCTCTAGATTTGTTAATTGTATTAGTGACGCCATAGGCTTTTAGAAATATATAGAGAGAGCTATTAAGAATACAGATAATAGTGGCTATTGCTGGCAAGCATAAAGGGAATAAAAATAGATATAATATTGGGGGCTAGAATTTGGCAATATCTCTTAGTAATGAGATCTTTAAATTATTTTTTAAAGTTTATTATTTATTTTTGAGAGAGAGAGGGAGAGAGAGCGCGCGCACAAGCAGAGAGGGGCAGAGAGAAGGAGAGACAGAATCCAAAGCAGCCTCCACACCATCAGTGCAGAGCCCAGTGTGGGGTTCAAACCCATGAACTGTGAGATCATCACCTAAGCTGAGATCAAGAGTAGGACGCTTAACCCACCGCAGCACCCAGGATCCAGATCTTTAAATTCTTGACCTAATGTTTCAACTTGCCCTTCACCACTCCCAAACACACACACACACACACACACACACACATGTTTATTATAGCATTATATTTAATAGTAAAAAAGGAAAGAACACAATGGTTGATCAATAAAAGATGGTCAAATAAGTTGTGCTCTGCATACATAGGGAGAAAAATGAAATAGTAAAAAAGAATGGAGTGATCTATAAATATCTACACAGAAAGATGACCGTATATTAAGTGAAAAATTAAGTTATAGAACAATATGTATATTGCTCTATTTGTAAAAAATTAATAGTAATAATGCTAGTAGTTTAAAATATATTGGTTTTAGTATATTCCTATTTGTACATCTACAATTGTCTATAAACAAATGAAAAATACAGTTGTAGTAATGTGCACCTAATGTAAATGGTAGTTGTCTGTAGAGACTGAGCTCTTAGTGAACTTCTATGTGTCATGTTCTGCATTTCAATGTAATTGAAAGGGGTACAATGAACTCATATTATCACTTTTAAAAAAATAACATTTATTTATTTTCAAGAGACAGAGAGAGATAAAGTGTGAGAGGGGAGGTGCAGAGAGAGAGGGAGACACAGAATCTGAAGCAGGCTCCAGGCTCTGAGCTGTCAGCACAGAGCCTGATGTAGGGCTCAAACCCACCAACAGTGAGATCATGCATGACCTGAGCTGAAGCCAGACGCTCAACTGACTGAGCCACCAAGTCATCCCTAGTCATTCTAAGCAAAAAAAAAAAAAAAAAAAAAGAGACCACCAAATAAATTGTATATATGCATATGTATGTTTTAACATGCTTTCTGATCTTTCTTCTTCCCAAAGGTTTTTTAGTTGAGTAATTTTTTTCTTGTATTATTACTTTTATGATTAATCTGTGTAAATATTCATTTAAGCTTTTTTTTGTTCAATAATAGAGAATGATCTGCACTGTTTCATTTAAGATACTCATAGCTGTCTCCATTTTGAAAGATAGCATACAACACACTCACATACACAGAATCACACACACACACACACACACACACACATACACACACACACACACACACACACACACACACACACACACCTGGTCAGGACTGGATATAGTTTATGCCAGTAGAACCAAGGCCAATGGAGGAAAATACTTTTGTGCTATTAGAGAATTATAGATTTAATCTTATTTTTTGGTAATATAAAATTATAACCTCAGTCAGCTATAATGCATTGAGGTTTATTTTATTTTACTTTTATTTATTTATTTATTTTAGTTGTGGAGTTTGGCTGCCAGTTTGTTACAGCAGATGCAACTCTGGTATCTAATTTTTGCTAGAGGATTTATTTCCTCCTTACTGAAGTATCAGGAAATCTACCTTTTTCTAACTAAATTATAGGATGTCCTTAGAATGAATAAATTTATATCTCCCATTAAAATGACAAGAGTAGGAACCTAGGAACTTGAGGTTTCTTTGTTTGTTTGTTTATTTATTTTTGAACTTGAGGTTTAGAATCAACCCATGTGGATTTGAATCTTCCCTTGGTAGCCTGCAAGCTGTGGGAGTTTCTGCAAAGTATTTAAACTCTCCAGGCCTTGAGTTCCTCACCTGAAAAAATGACAGAGAGAGTTAGTTAGCCCTTACCATATTGACATTGTATGAATGCTAAGATATTAATACACGCAAAATATTTAGAAAGAAGATATGGTATAAATATACAATGGAATATTACTCAGCCATCTAAAAAAATGAAATCTTCCATTTGCAATGACGTGAATGGACCTAGAGAGTATTATGCTGAGTAAAATAAGACAGAGAAAGACAAATATCATATGATTTCATTCATATGTGGAATTTAAGAAATAAAACAGATGAACATATGGGGAGGAGAAGGAAAAGACAAGAAAGGGCAACAAACCACAAGAGATTCTTAATGATAGAGAACAACCTGAGGGTTGATAAAGGAAGGTAGGTGGAGGATGGGCTAGATAGGTGATGGGTATTAAGGAGAGCAATTATCGTGATGAGAACTGAGTGTTGTATGTAAGTGATGAATCACTGAATTCCACTTCTGAAATCAATATTGCACTGTACATTAACTAAAATTTAAATTAAAATATGGTATTGTTAAAAAATAAAATACTTAGAATTCTGGCTGGGATATAGGAAACATTCATTAAATGTAATTATTACAGATGCATAAAATTATAAATGCAACATATATGCTTATATGTAACATACACATATATAACATAATATATATCATATATATATAGTCATACACATGCATATGTATATATACACATATATAATCATATATATATGTATATATATAATCTGTAGAATCAAATAGTACCTAGTGTATAGAAACACTCAATAAATATTAATGATTTATTGTTGCAATATTGTTATTGTTATCACTTATTAAGAGATGTGGAAAAATATAAGATCTAGGAAAAAATACACCACCACCAAAATACCCAGGAAGCAGAATAAAAGTCCAAAAGAGGAAAAACTGTGTCTGAATGGAATCATGAAGTTCCCTGAGCATCAGGGAGCATGAAACATTCAAAGAAAAGAAACAGTTTGGTAAGAGAGGTGCAAGAAGATAGCCAGGAAAAACATACAGAGAACGGTGATTTCAGAATGGTTGAGAGGAAGCAACTAAAATACAAGCCCAGGGATCTATGGCTTGTGAAATGCTATAGAATTCTCATGTTCAGAGAGACCTATAGGAATATCGTACTGTTATAAGTTTGCTTTCAGTGCTGCAGTACTAATGAAGAAATGTGGAATTGCTAGTAGGTTTAAACACTACATTTAAACTAAATTATAGCTTGGGGCACTTGGGTGGCTCATTTGGTTAAGCACCCGATCTTGGTTTCAGCTCAGGTCCTGATCTCACAGTTCATGAGTTTGTGAGTTCAAGCCTCACGTCAGGCTCTGTGTTGACTGTGCAGATCCTGCTTGGGATTCTCTCTCTGCTTCTTAATGCTCCTCCTCTGGTATCTCTCTCTCTCTCTCTCTCTCTCTCTCTCTCTGTCATAACAAATAAATAAACTTAAAAATTAAAACAAGTGTAAAATCAATTACAACTTAATCATATTGAAATGTGTATTGCATTATTCGCAAGTAAGTGACATACAAAATTGAAAAGAACTGAATTCAGGGCTGATTTTATCAATCATATGTCACTAAGCTCCTGTTCATGTAAAATTTATGAAACTATAGAGAAAGTACAGCATCAAAACAAAAAGTGAGGTTAAAGAGCTCCTGAGACAAACAGGAAATTCACTTCATCAAAATGAGGTCCCAGGTCTGTATCTGAGATGAAAAGTGTAGTATATTTGCAATACATTTTCAAATAATTAACTTTTAAATAATTGATAATGCTATTTTCCTGTAATATGATTTTCTCTAATTGTTGAGGGAATCTTCAACTTCTCTTGGAATTACAGTCCTTTCTCTCTTGGTAGACTATGTCTTACTTTATCCTTAGTCAAGAGTGCAATGATTGAGTTATTGCCATTTTAATTTTATAATTTAGTAATTGCTGAGTGCCAACAGAATAATAGCTTCATTCCAAGTTAAAAGCAGAAATTGCTCAGCACATTAATATTTTCAGAAATAAAAAATGTCATTATTGAAAGATGAGAATTTGTATGGGAAAGACAAGTCTGAAGTATTATTCTTCCTTTTATAAATAAGTATGAAATATAAGAAATATACAGAAATACATACTAAGTAAAAATGTACAATTCATGAATTACAAAAAAGTGGACACTCCCTTAACCCCCAGTACCTGTCAAGAAGTTTAACATTGCTTTCTATATGTCCCCTGAATGCCATTCCCAATCGCTGTCCTATTTCCTTTCCAAAATAACTACCTTGACTTATAACATTGTAGTTTAATTTTGTCTGTTGTTGACATTTATGTAAATGGAATCATATTGCATGTATTCTTCATGTGAGCCTTATTTGCTGTTTTTATTATGATTTCTATTCATGTTTTTTTATGAAACCTTGGTTTAAAAATAAAGAATTTAATGCTGTAGAGTATTGTTACACTTATTTCTACTGTGGATGAACATGTGCATTGTTTCCAAATGTTGTCTGTTATAACAGGGCTATCACCATTTCTGTACATATCTTGTGATGTTTATGTCTTGTTAAGTATGTATCTAAGAGTTGAATTACTGGATCCTAGAGTATGCATAAGCTAAACTTTGGTAGACAATGACAGTTTTACTCAATTTGATAGTACTGATACATACTTATAGGCATAAGCATATCTTTGCTAACTTGCTATTGTAGATAATTTCTTTTCTTTTTTTTTTCTTTTAATGTGTATTTATTTTTGAGAGAAACAGAGTGCAAACAGGGGAGGGGCAGAGAGAGAGAGAGGGAGACACAGAATCTGAAGCAGGCTCCAGGCTCTGAGCTGTCAGCACAGAGTGTGACACAGGGCTTGAACTCATGAACCTCGATATCATGACCTGAGCCAAACTCAGATGCTTAACCAACTGAGCCAAGGGGCCCCTGTAGATCATTTTAATTGTAGATAATATTAGGTATGTATCTCATTGTGATTTTATTTTTCATTTCTCTGATTTTTATTAGGTTGCACACATTTTCATATATTAAATGGCCATTTGGATATCCTATTTTTCGACATGTTCATTTAGGACTCTTGACTATTTTTAATTGGATTGATCCTCTTTTCCTTATTAAACTATAAAACTAATTTAAATGCTTTGCCTACAAGCCTTTACAGGTTACATGTATTACAACTGTTTCCTTGTCTGTGGCTTGCATTTTCAGTCTTTAAAGCTGTCTTTTGATGAATGAACATTTTGAAGTGTGAATGTTAATCTTATTTCTTAGATGCAAACTGTTTTCCACAAGCCATTCTTCAATGAGCAATTTGTGTTCTGTGACTTTGCACATAGAGATCGCTTTTACCAAAATAATCTGGTTCTTGACCTCACTGCTCCCTTATACTTCACCAGTCTATGAACTATCTTATTTCTCTCAAGACGTTTAGTTTCTCCTTACACTTTGACTTCATTTGAAAATATATATATTTCTGTTTTTAAATTTTTAGAGTTTTATTTTTATTTATTTTGAGAAAAAGAGAGCAAATGAGGAAGGGGCAGAGAGAGAGGGAGACAGAATCCCAAGCATGCTTCACGCTGTCGGTGCACAGCCCAACCTGGGGCTCAAATTCATAAACCTTGATATTATGACCTGAGCCAAAATCAAGTCAGGCGTTTAACCTACTGAGGCACCCAGGTGCCCCCAAAATATATATATTTCAACTAGATCACCTATCATACTTTATTCTTTTTTTTTTAATTTTGTTAACATTTATTTATTTTTGAGACAGAGAGAGACAGAGCATGAACGGGGGAGGGTCAGAGAGAGAGGGAGACAGAGAATCCAAAACAGACTCCAGGCTCTGAGCTGTTAGCACAGAGCCTGACATGGGGCTCGAACTCACAGACCATGAGGTCATGACCTTAGCCGAAGTCGGACACTTAATTGACTGAGCTACCCAGGCGCCCCCTGTATTCGTTTTTTTAATGTTTATATTTATTTTTGAGTCAGAGAGAAACAGAGCTTAAGCAGGGGAGGGGTAGAGAGAGAGGGAGACACAGAATCTGAAGCAGGCTCCAAGCTGTCAGCACAGAGCCCGACGTGGGGCTCGAACCCACTGACTGTGAGATCATGACCTGAGCTGAAGTCAGACACTCAACCAACTGAGCCACTCAGGCGCCCCTCATACTGTATTCTAATTATTTGTTTACCTTTCTGTCTCCCTCACTAAGCTACAGGGTATCTCATGGGCAGGAAATTCTGGTTTATTCATTTTTTGATGTCTAGCCTAGTTTAGTTATTGCTTAAAATAGGCACTTAATAATACTGTTGCTTCAAATTGAATTGATTCAGTTTCCTTTATCATGCAGTAAAATCAAATAGGGCAAAGCATCTGTCTTATTCATTTTTATTTCTTTTATGATCTAACGCTTTCCTTTTTACATGGAAGACACTTATCAAGTAAATAATTAATGGATTATCTAAAAAGTTGAAGTAATTAAAAGTCTGAAATATAGAATATTTTAAAATGTTTTTAATTCAAATATAAATTATGATTTAATTAGGTTAATATGGACTAATTAGATACAGCCCTTCAGAAATATTTTTAAATGTCTTAATTAAATTAGATAATAGATTCATCATTAATATACCAATTGATGTGAATATAAAAATTTTCATTCTTTTAGTGTTTGTTTTCTTGGTTGTTTAGTTATTCTAAATTCTTATTTTGCTTAAATATTTTAATAGAATAAATTAAAGCTCTCTGGTTAAAATCATGAGCAAATGAAGACATATTCCTCGCAACTAGATTCTAAATTGATATGGTTATCATAAATATAACAGTAGAGGACATCAGAATGTCTGAAACTTTAGTTTTTAGCCATAACAAATTTATTTGTGTTCTTTTCCATTTTGAAGAGAACATTCACATATAATCTTGGCATTAAAATTCAAAAGTATATGAAATTACATTGAAAATGTCTTCTTAGTATGCCCCATGACTGCTATTTCAATAATTTCTTTCAATTCATTTAACTCTGATGAATAATATATAAACAAAAAGTAATATATTTCTCTACATCAAGAAATTTATAAACTATGTAACTGTTTAAAGAGTAGAGAATGTGGAGCACCTAGGTGACTCAGTCAACCAATTAAGCATCAGACTTCAGCCCAGGTCATGATCTCGCAGTTCATGGGTTTGTGCCCCGCATCAAGCTCTCTGCTGACAGCTCAGAGCCTGAAGCCTGTTTCAGATTCTGTGTCTCCCTCTCTCTCTGCCCCTCCCCTGCTGGTGCTCTGTCTCAAAAATAAATAAACCTAAAAGAAAATTTTACAAAATAAATACAGAGTAGAGAACTCAATTCCTTGTCTTTTTCTATGCATATGTAAAGTTACATGAGATTTTTTGCTTTTATTTTTTTCTGACCCTTTGGCTCTGAGAAATACCACCCAAAATGAAATATACTACCCACAGAGATAAGTCTAGTGTACAGTTCCTTTTAGATACCCCAGTCGTTATGAGAAATTCTTAAGGTTATTTAATAAGAATGTTAATATAGAATTAATTCAATGATTATATAATTTTATTCTGGTTTTCATCCAAGTTATACCATACCATTAGAATACATATATTAAGTATTATATTTAATGTCTTAAGATAGTTAGTACATGAAACCCTCGATAGCCTATACGAATTAAAGCATTTTTACAAAATAAATATAGCTTGTCTTGAATGAAAATTGGATTAACTAAAGCCATTAATTAATACTTCTTTTAAAAATCCTCCACAAAAATTTTCTAAGGCATAACACTTTAGTATTCTATGTGCTTTAATTTTCAGAAAAAAAATCTTAACTTGTTTATGCTCATTTTTCATTATGTGTAAAGAGACGAAAAGATGTATAATGGTGAAAAGAGCCCTCTAATGAAAACTAAGACTTGGGTTTGAATGTTACTTTTGTAGTTTAGCTGTGAACTTGGACGAGTTAACATGGTCCTGAGATGTTCTGGAATGCCTCTAGAAATTGGCAGTACCTCGTGACTAGTAAGTTTTAAACAAGGTTTTGAAGATTATTTGGTGAAAGAAGAGGAGTCTAAAGCACTCGGTGGATGGCCGTGCTAGGACCAAATATTAGAACCCAGCACCCCTTTAGAATCGCCTGTAAGCTGCAGACAAATAAATACAAGTTCCTCCACAGAACCACGAAATCAATGTCTAACTGAGAGAATCTGAACTTGAAAAACAAGATCAAATGGACTCTAAAACATCTCTTGAATTCTAACGCCCTTGGATTCTGTGAGTATTAGTCACCTTGTAAAATACAGGTAATTGTTACCTGCCTAGATTGTTGTGAATTTTTATTAAGGTGGTATTTGACAAAGTATCTAGGTACCTGCTAAGCACTATACAGACATAGGTATACATCTTCTTAGCACTGATTCAACTTCTAAATATATACTTGTTTGTTTAATTGTTTGATGAAACCCTATGCCCCCCTAATAAATTCAGGCTTCACAACAATAGAGGCTTTCTTTTTTCTCACCTTTGGATCTCAGGTGCCTAGCCCAGGCTTGACACTTAGTAACCACTTAAACATCCCTTCAGTGGAGGAACTAAAATGACCAATTAGGCACAGCAGCAAAAGCTAGGAATGGGGTCTAATCCTAAGTAGCGGTGCGAGTTCACGTAAAGCTCTGCATTTTGTTATAATAAGATTTGTCTAGCACATCTAAAACAATCTGCAATATTCTAATAATGGGAATGAATTCTTGCTGTCAAGCCCTCTTGCTTGCTTTGGTAAGCATGCATCTTTCTCCAGGGAACTCATTCCAGAAGAATTGTCCTGTTTGTCCCTTCTACACTCAGAGGTCTACTCTATGTCGTAACAGATGGAGCTGTCAGAGGGACAATACACTGTGGATTCAGAAAGATTAAGTTTTGAGAAATTGTGAATTTAGGCATTTCAATATGGAGAATTATCATTCTGCTACGCTTCCTATCACTGCCTTGCCACCGTGATAGCTAGAGTCTGGTGACTTGGACTGTTTCAAAGAAATAACACAATATTCCCCTAAGACAAGAATTGCAAAAGTAGGGGTAATAATATCCTCTTTTAGTTTAAAGATTTTTTTAATGTTTATTCATTTTTTGAGAGAGAGGGAGAGACAGAGCATGAGTGGGGAGAGAGAGAAGGAGGCACAGAATCTGAAGCAGGCTCCAGGCTCTGAGCTGTCAGCACAGAGCCCAATATAAGGCTCAAACTCATGAACCATGAAATCATGACTTGAGCCAAAGTCAGACACTTATCCAACTGAGCCACCCAGGCACCCCTACCCCCTGAAAAAAAATCCTCTTAATCTCAGGTGAGGACAATGTTGTCTGTCACATTCAACAAAATTTGATTGGGGCTGCAACTTCTATACTCACTTATTGTCCTTTGGCCTGAATGCAAACATTTGGAAGTTACTATCTAGAAAAATGCAATGAACAGAGCAAAATTTGGAGTCAGAACTAATTTGTATCTAAGCCTTCCTATTCTGCTAGCTGTGTGACATGGACAGGGTATTCAATTCACTCACTTCTCAGTTTCCTCTTCTATAAAGCTAGAGTATCAGTATCAACTTTGTAATGTTATTGGGGCAATTAAATATAACAATAGACAAAGAGCAACTGTCATGGATAGCATTCAATAGCTGTCTATTGTCTTCACTAACATACTCCAACAAATGGAACTCACATACTCAACAAAGTGAAATGACTTACCCACTCTAGAAAAGTAGATGTGCCTTTCCAACTATGAATCATTTGGGGAAAGAATATTTAGCCAATGTCACAATTACTTCAAATGTGTTATGTTTCATCATAATAACCTTATAACAACAGCAAATTGCTTTAATGACAAAAAGCAAGAAAAATGACATATTTTGTGTGTCTATTGTTAAGGTATGCTTTCTCATGAATAAATATTTTGATTGAACGTTATCTAAAACTACATACTTCAATGCAGCAGTTTATAGCTTTTAATGATTTGAACAGTGATGGAAGATTATTGTCTTTTGTACTCAAACATTGCATTCATGAAGCTTCTACTACCTTATTATGCAAATGTTCCTAAAGAACTTGAGACTGCATTACCTTGTAAATGTATTATCTCTTTGATTAGTGTCTATAGGGCCACTTCTTTTAGGAACTTCTCTCTTTATTGCACTTTGAATTTAGTGTCCCAGAAATCAATGAATATTGATTTAAACTGTGTTTCAGGCTTTTTTTTTCTTTTTAAGTTCTTCTGTTTGCTTTAATTGAAGTTGTTTCACATCCATGCAAAAATTAGTGGTAGCTTAGAAATATAGGTATGGATCAATTCATGGAGATCTTTATTCAACAAATATTTTTATATTTCAACTGCCTTTATATGTGCCAAGATACAATCAACATTGTAAAGTTACAGATTCCCAAAGAAAATATATCTAGTGGGTCTTGGCCAATAGCTCTTTAATGTCATTCAGAGAAGTTAAGGTAAATGACATGTCCAAGGTGCAGAGTTTATTGATTAACTCCTATGTTTTCTTCTAAGTGTTTTATAATTTGAACTCTTACATATATGTCTTTGATCCATTTTGAGATGTTTTGTTTGTTTGTTTGGATATTGTGAAGTAGGGTCTAGCTTCATTTTTTTTGCATGTAAATACACATTTATCCCTGCACTGTTTGTTAGAAAGACTGTTCTTTTCCCATTGAACTGTCTTAGCACCCTCATCAAAAATCAGTTAACCATAGTGCATGGGTTTATTTCTGGATTCTCAATTCTGTTCCATCGATCTAAATGTCTATTATATTATGTCAGTCCCACACTGTTTTACTTACTATAGCTTTTTGGCAAGTTGTGAATCTTGAGTCTTCCAACTTTGCTCTTTTTAAAGATTGTTCTGACTATTCTGGGTCCCTTGAGTTTCTATATGAATCTTAATAGCAGCTTGTCAGTTTTACAAGAAAGCAACCTGGAATTTTGATAGGGATTATACTGTGTCTATAGATCGATTTGAGAAGTACTGCCATCTTACCAATTAGTCTTCCAGTTCAAGAACATGAGTTTTTTTTTCTTTCATTTATTTAGCTCTTCATTTTTTCAACAATATATTGTAGTGTAATTTTCAGTTTAGAAGTCCTGAGCTTCCTTTTAAAAATGTATTCCTAAGTAATTCTTTTTGATGCTATTATGAATGGAATTATTGTCTTAGTTTCATTCTTGGATTTTGTATTGTTTGTGAAAGAAATACAATTGTTTTGGTATATTGTATCTTGATATCGTGCCAACTTCTTTAGTTCCAATAGTTGTATATGTGCATGTGTGCGTATTATGTAGGATTGTTTGCATGTAAGATCATATCATCTGCAAATGGAGATAGTTTTCTTCTTCATTTCTAGTATGAATGAATGCTTTAAAAAATACCTAATTGCACTGACTAGAACCTTAGTTCTAGTACAATAGTTCTAGTACAATATTTAATTGACGTGGCAAGAGTGGACATGTTTGACATAATTCTGATTGTAGAGGGAATCATTCAGTTTTTCATCATTAAGTATAATTTGCTGTGGATTTTTCAAAGATTTCCTTTTCAGATTGAGTTAGCCCAATTGTAATCATAGTTGTTTAGCATTTTTTATCATAACAGAGTGTTGGATTTTGTCAAATGCTTTTTCTATATCAATTAATTATATGTTTTTAATCCTTTATTAATATGATTTATTACATTAGTTGACTTTTGGATGTTAAACCAACCTTGTATTTCTGGGACCAATCACATTTGGTCATGGTGAATAATTCTATTTATAGATTGCTGGGTATGGCTTGCTAATATTTTGTTAAGGACTTTTGCATCTATACACATAAGGGATATTGCACTGGTTTTTACCTGTTTGTTCTTTTTTGTTTTTTCTTGTGATATTTCATTTGGTTAACATTGGCCTCAAAGAATAACTGGGAAGTGATCCTACTTTATTTATATTTTGGAAAGCTTATTGGTACTAGTTCTTCCATGAATATTTGGTACAATTTACCAGTGAAGCCAGCTGGGTCTGGATTTTCCTTTGTGGGAGATTTTTTAAATTACTTAATCCTTTGTTATATGTCTATTCAGAATTTGTATTTTTTCATGAGTTGGTTCTAGTAATTTGAGTCTTTCTAGGACTTTTTATTATCTAAGTTATCTTACTCTGATTATATAGTTAGTTCTTTATATAATCCTCTTAGTTAATTTGTATTCCTATAAGATTAGTAATGGTATTCATTCTTTCTGATTGTGGTATTTTGAGTATCCTCATTTTTATCTTGGACAGTCTAGCTAAAGGTTTATCAATTCTGCTATTTTTTTGATAGATATGAAATATGATTTTATTTTTTTAACTTATTATTTTTTTTAATTTACATTCAAGTTATCATATAGTGTAACAATGATTTTAGGAGTAGATTCCTTAATGCCCCTTACCCATTTAGCCTATCCCCCCTCCCACAACCCCTCCAGTAACCCTCTGTTTGTTCTCCATATTTGAGTCTCTTATGTTTTGTCCCCCTCCCTGTTTTTATGTTATTTTTGCCTCCCTTCCCTTATGTTCATCGGTTTTGTATCTTAAAGGCTTCATATGAGCAAAGTCATAGGATATTTGTCTTTCTCTGACTGACTAATTTCACTTAGCATAATACCCTCTAGTTCTATCTATGTAGTTGCAAATAGCAAGATTTCATTCTTTTTGATTGCTGAGTAATACTCCATCTTCTTTATCCATTCATCCATGGATGGACATTTGGGCTCTTTCCATACTTTGCCTATTGTTGATAGTGCTGCTATAAATATTGGGATGCATGTGTCCCTTTGAAACAGCACACCTGTATCCTTTGGATAAATACCTAGTAGTGCAATTGCTGGGTTGTAGGGTAGTTGTTTTTAATTTTTTGAGGAACCTTCAGACTGTTTTCCAAAGTGGCTGCACCAGTTGGCATTCCCACGAGTGGTGCAAAAGAGATCCTATTTCTCCACATCGTCGCCAACATTTGTTGTTGCCTGAGTTGTTAATGTTAGCCATTCTGACAGGTGGGAGGTGTATCTCCTTGTGGTTTTGATTTGTATTTCCCTGATGATGAAATTTGTTGAGCATTTTTTTATGTGTTGGTTGGCCATCTGGATGTCTTCTTTGGAGAAATGTCCATTCATGTCTTTTGTCCATTTCTTCACTGGATTATTTGTGTTTTTTGGGTGTTGAGTTTGATAAGTTCTTTATAGATTTTGGATACTAACCTTTTATCTGATATGTCGTTTGCAAATATCTTCTCCCATTCTGTTGATTGTCTTTTAGTTTTGCTGATTGCTTCCTTCACTGTGCAAAAGTTTTTATTTTGATGATGTCCCAATAGTTCATTTTTGCTTTTGTTTCCCTTGCTGCCAGTGACGTGTTGAGTAGGAAGATGCTGTGGCTAGGGTCAAAGAGGTTTTTGCCTGCTTTCTCCTCAAGGATTTTGATGGTTTCCTGTCTTACATTTAGGTCTTTCATCCATTTTTGAGTTTATTTTTGTGTATGGAGTAAGAAAGTGGTCCAGGTTCATTCTTCTACATGTCACTGTCCAGGTTTCCCAGCACCACTTGCTGATGAGACTGTCTTTATTCTACTGGATATTCTTTCCTGCTTTGTCAAAGATTAGTTGGCCATATGTTTGTGGGTCCATTTCTGGGTTCTCTCTTCTGTTCCATTTATCTGAGTGTCCGTTTTTGTGCCATCAATTCTGCTATTCTAATCAAAGAATCAACTTTTGGTTTTGTTGATTTTCCTACTGTTTTATTCTTTATTTTATTTATTTACACTTTATTTGTTCCTTCCTCATGCTTGCTGTGGGTTTAGTGGTTTTTTGTTTTTGTTTTTGTTGTTGTTTTGTTTTTTCTAGTTTAGGTGGAAGGTTAGGCTATTGATTTGAAATCTTTCTTTCTTACTATACGTGCTGAACTCTGCTTCGGTTAAATCTCTTAAGTTTTTATCTTTTGTGTTTTTGTTTTTATTCATATTGATATACTTTCTGATTTCATTGGTGATTTCTTCTTTTTTGACCCATTGGTTATTTGAGTATTTTATTAATTTACACATATTTGTGAATTTCTCAGATTTCCTTCTATCATCGATCACTAAGTTCATTCCATTCTGGTCAGAAAACCCACTTTGGATGTTTTTAATCCTATTAAATTTATTGAGGCTTATGTGTGATTTATCCTAGAGAATGCTCTATCCACACGAGGAAAAGGTGTATTCTGCTGTTGTGTGGAATGTAGATGTGTAAATTTAGTTGTTTTAAGTGTTGTTCATGTTCTGTATTTCCTTGTTAATCTTCTGTCTAGTTGTTTTATCCACCACTGTAAGTGGAGAATTAACTTTCCCAACTATTATTGTTGAATTATGGTTTTTTCCCCATGACCCTGAGAGGATTCTTGTTGGCTGTATCTACTCCTCCTCAGTCTTCTAAACTTCTGGATGTTCTTCTGTATTGCTTACGTCAGACCTACCAATCTTCCTTAGGCATGGAGTTCTCCACTCTCCTTACAAAGGCAGACTTGCAAAGCTCTTTATCCTAAAGTTCTCTTTGCAGAATCCCTGTACCACTGCACAGGAGCTAGAGATGGGGATCTGCTTTTCTAGGAGTGACACTCTACCCTGAGTGGGCAAATGAAAGGAGACTATCAAACCCTAGTCTTGCTTTGCCCTCCCTGACATGAAACCCTGTCCTGGGCGGGAGGGTGGTTAGGCCCCAGTATTCTTGGTCTCCTGTACTTGGAGTAGAACGTCTGCTATATCATTGAGGACCTCGGTGAGGGAAAAAGACTTGGTCCTCTTGTCTATAACTGTCTGAAACAGAGCCTCTGCAACTTGGGATAGAGTGAGGTGAGAAGATGATAATGTCATAGTCTGTCCCTCCTCAGGTAAAATTGTAGCCCCAGGCTGGAAGCTGGAAGAACAGGAGCTGAGCATGCTTTTGTCAGAGCTTCCATAACACAGAGCGCTGGGGTGCAGGTGGTGAAGCTGGACATGGCTCAAATTCCATAGGCACTTTCTGTTCTTATAGAGATATGGTAGATTTTCTTATATAAATGTCTCTCCATTTGCTCTGTGCCCACAGGAGAGTATCCATATATTCTAAATGATGGTATGTTTTAATGATTTTCACCAGTTATATTGTTGTTTTCCTGAACTCCTTACTCCATCATTTGCAAAGTCTCACCTCCTAGAGGATTGTGGAGTAATTTTTCAACATTTTTATTTTTCACTCAAAATTGGTTTTGTTTGGGGCACCTGGTTGGCTCAGTCAGTTAAGCATCTGATTCTGGCTCAGGTCATGATCTTGCGGTTTGTGGGTTCGAGCTCTACGCTGGGCTCTGTGCTGACAGCTCAGAGCTTGGAGCCTGCTTCAGATTCTGTGTCCCTTCTCTCCCTGCCCCTCCCCTGCTCATGCCCTGTCTCTCTGTCTCTCAAAAATAAATAAACATTAAAAAATTATTTAAAAATTTGTCTTGTTTGCCAACTCATGCAATAGTAAGTTAAAAACTCTTGTTTTGGCAGTTGGTTGCAACATGATTCATTCATTTTAGTGAAGAATGACATACTGGGTGATAGCTCCTGTTGGACAGAAGTTAAGGACTCCATAGCAAATTGTAGTATCTCAGAACTCGTCTTATTCTTAATTTTTCAAGATTATATGGAACTTTTAGAAAATGATGTAATTAATGAAATTTTAACTCCATCTACTGCAATTATCCTTTTCCTGCCATTTCTAATTATTCACTATTATATAGTAGTCAAAATGTTTGATTGGAATTAGGAAACCTGGAATTAATCCCAGCTCTGCCTCTCAGAAGCTTTTGACCTTGGAAAACCCATTTAACCTTTGTGTCTTTACTTTCTTTACCTGTAAAATTCAGTTGATCAACTAGATGATCCTAAGTCTCCATTCAACTCTGCAATGAGTCTAAGATTCAGGTGGGTATCTTTGATAGTTCTGGATTTTCACTGCCTACATTCTTTAATTTTTTTTTGTTTACTGTTTATTTATATTTGAGAGAGACAGAATGTGAGTGGGGCAGGGGCAGGGAGAGAGGGAGACACAGAACCTTAAGTAGGCTCCAGGCTCTGAGCTGTCAGCACCGAACCCAATGTGGGGCTCGAACTCACCAAACACAAGATCGTGACCTGAGCCATCGATGTTGGACACTTAACTAACTGAACCAACCAGGGGCCCCTCACTGCCTACATTCTTAAATCCATACAATTAGACTTCATTCCTAGCTACCATCTTGCTGCTAATCTCTCAAATGTGAGCTTACAGTGCAAAAGAATTGCATGGTTGCTTGGGCCTCATTTTTCTTGGCATTTCTGTAGCTTTTGATAATATTGATTTACTCTAATTCTTGAAACTGCATCATGGAGAGTTTCAATGACTTCTCAGTAGTCACAGAAATGAAATTATGACATTAATTTCTGAATACCAGACCGGTGTTTTTTCCTTTGATACAGAATGCCAAAGGCAAGATGACACTTGGCTGTATTTCACCTTTGTACCCTCTTGGAAATGAAGTAGAGTACAGCCAAAGCCAGTAATGCTAAGAATGGATCAAATATGCTTCTCAAAAACTTTTTGATGCATCGATGCATTCACATATTCATTTTTTTGCTCCATGATTACTGTAATGACAGCGAGACTATTGTGATCAAAATCAGAAATTATTTTTTCCAATATGAAATTTATTGCCAAATTGGTTTCCATACAACACCCAGTGCTCATCCCAACAGGTGCCCTCCTCAATGCCCATCACCCACCCTCCCCTGCCTCCCACCCTCCATCAACCCTCAGTTTATTCTCAGTTTTTAAGAGTCTCTTATGGTTTGGCTCTCTCCCTCTATAACTTTTTTTTTTCCTTCCCCTCCCCCACAGTCTTCTGTTAAGTTTCTCAGGATCCACAGGAATACTACTTGGCAATGAGAAAGAATGAAATATGGCCTTTTGTAGCAAAATCAGAAATTATTAAAGGGCCTTTGTGTCTTCATTGGAGTAACTTCCTTCCTGGATCAAGGGCAGTACCTTCTTCCCAGTGCATACATTAAGATTGTCAGACAGCACATTGCTGGGGTTATGATATTTTTGCTGGAAATCTGAGATCCATATATGTATGTCTGATCTTCTACAGAATCACATGAATACTTTTCCCCCTTTATTTACCAGTTGTCCTCCCTGTTAAAGCAAGACCATTTTTGTTTTCTCCTACGTAAGGCTGTGAGGCTGAGGTTTGTTAAGTGGCTGTGGAAAGCCACCAAGTTATTGTGCTTCCGCAAAACCCCTCTTCATCTATAATATACTTTTTGGAAGATTTTAGGGCTGACGCCAGAGCCAGCCAAAGGGCTTCAAATTTGTTCCTGTTACTCCACATCCAGAGTAAGAGCCTTTTAAGACCTAATCAAATGAGTAATAGTGGCTACTTTCATCTCGAATATTCTTTTTTGCCTTTTGTTAAGGTAGAGAGAAGTCTGTTCAGCAGTCACTTTGTAACTAGTCATTAGAGTTCTTTTTCTGGCGTGATGTTAAACTCAAATTGAGGGAAAATTGCCTAACATTCCTTGGAGACCAATTGCTTCCAACCAGACTGCTTATTAAATAATTCCAGTTCAGACCTACGATTGTTATATGTACCTTCATCCTCAATTCACTGAGAACAAGCACATTTTTATTTCAACTAAGCATTAAATTCTGTAAATTAATCCTGGTTCTATGGGGTTGGATAATAGTTCTTAGAAAGTGACTACACTCTGCTCCCTGACTTCCACTGATGAGCAGTGAACACCTTCACTTATTTTGACCTTGACATCCCAGAGGGATCCTAATGATATGTAATCTGTTGAAGTCATTATAGACATTTTCAGTTTCCACTTCCTCTCCCTTTCTCACATCTTGCCAAATATATCCAGTTGCTTTTTAAGAACAAATTTGACACTGAATCAGAGAATTATATAGAAAATAAAACAGTAATCTGTCTTTGAAAAGGAATCTGGATGTTAATCTAGATGTTTATAAATCTGCTTGATTAATGCATTGAAATATGGCATATCACATATATTAGATAATTATAAATAATATTTATTTGACTAAATTGTGGAAAAGTAAAATCATTTTCATTTCCATTAGGTTTAGCAAGCAAAATTGCTCTTTTTTATAGGCAATTTTATATGGTTTCCTCTACTATATTCAAAGATTTAGATACATAAACTGGAATTCCTTAGCTTATAAAGGAAAATGTTAGTAGTGAAATTAACTCCTCAGTGCTCAGACACTACTTTTAAAATATTTATGGGGCGCCTGGATGGCTCAGTCCATGAAGCAGCTGATTCTTGGTTTTGGCTCAGGTCATGATTTCTCACAGTTGTGAGATCCAGCCCTGCGTCAGGCTCTGCATTGGGATTCTGTCTCCCTCTCTCTGCTCCTCCCCTGCTCATGTTCTCTCTCTCAAAATAAATAAGTAAACTTCATTTAAAAAATATTCATTTATCAAATTTACATAATTTTCTTCTTATAAGAGGTAGTCACTAGTGCAAAGTACTTTCCAGAGAGGATCTGTCTTAACATATCTCTTTGCAGATACTAAGTAAATAAATACTTGTCTCTAAAGTCCTGATGAGGAACTACTTTTTAGGGGTTTGTCTAGAAGGGGGAATTAGTAATATCATCTAGAGGATTAAGTGAACTGGCTTCTATCATGTCAGCGAAAGAACATAGGACAAATTGAAAGAAAATTAAAAAAAGATACTATGTAGGGAAGCCTATAGTTTAAAAAAGAGTTAGACACATCAGGCAATCACAATGCTTATATAACTTTGTATCTGAAATCAAACAAACTATTAACAACCAATCACAAAAACAGCAAAAATCAGGGAAATTTCAATATTAACAGGATATTTATTATTAAGGTTATAGTATTTTTTTTCTTTTTGTTTTCTCCTCCTCCTCCACCCTTATCTCCCCCTCCTTTACCTCTTCTTCCACCTTCTTCTGTCTCAGTGCCTTTGCTTGTGCTATTTCTTCTTCTCTCTTCCCTTTAGGATATGGGAATTATTCCTTTTGAAATCCATACAGAAATTAGTCTTATGTGTAGTTTAACTGATATTTTTAATACTGGTTACGTAGAGTTTTGTTTTGTTTTGTTTTGTTTTTGGTAGAATGGTTGTAAGCATATCCCTTCTGGGGAATCTAAGTTTATTTAGGGAATTGGAAATTCATATGTGTCAGTATAATAAATGCATAAAAATAAGACCTACACAAAGTGCAAAGAGGACAGTGGGAAGGAAGACATGGGTTCCAACATGGGACCCAAAAAGTCTACTAGAATATTTCAGCAGAATCTTGAAGGAAAGATTTTTTTTTTTAATCTCTAAACTCTTTCCTCTTCTCCATCCTTTGAGCGGCCACTAAGATTACTTTTTAAAGTTCATTTACTTATTTATTTTGAGAGAGAGAGAGGGAGAGTACATGCAGCATGAGTGGGGAAGGGGGCAGAGAGAGAAAGAGAGAGAATTCCAAGCAGTTTCCTTGCTGTCAGCACACAGGGTCCAATGTAGGGCTTGATCCCACAAACAGTGAGATCATGACCTGGGCTGAAATCAAGAGTAGGATGCTTAACAGCACCTGGGCAGCTCAGTCCGTTAAGTGTCTGACTTAGGCTCAGGTTATGATCTCATGGTTCATAAGTTTGAGCCTCACATTGGGCTGTCTGCTGTCAGCACAGAGCCCACTTGATATCCTCTGTCCCGCTGTCCCTCTCTCTGTGCCCTTCCCCTGCTTCCCTGCTTGTGCTCTCTCTCTCTCTCTCAAAAATAAATGAACATTAAAAAAAAAAAAGAGTAGGACACTTAACTGACTGAGCCACCAAGGCACCCCTAAGTTTCCTTTTTAAAACGCTAGCCTCATAACATTAGCGCATTATTGTAAAAGTTTTCTGCATCAACCATAAATAGGATTAAAATTATTTAGCATGGCACACACATATTTATTTAGCATGTGACACACATTTGAAACTTCATTTAACACCATTAATACTCTGTGAACTTCAGTTGTGCCTAATGCCTTACAATATGCTGGACTTCCCTTTCTGTATTGTGCCTCAGGCATTTGTATAGGATGTTTGTTGTTTTTGTTTTTGGTTTATGTTTTTGCCTGGAATCCCCCTGTGATTTAGAGGAATTAATACTCATCCTTCTGAGTTGAGCCTGGAGTGCCCCCTCCTCAGCAAAGATTTCTTTGCCCTCCTTGTTCTCCAAATAAAGAGGGAGGGATTTTGTTTTGTTTTGTTTTGTTTTGTTTTGTTTTAACCTGTTCTTACTAGTCTTGTACATATCTTTGTTAATAGTGATTTAATTTCATCAAGTCTTAGTTATCTTGTCTGTAAATGCAGACAGTAAACCAGGATAATCTCTAAAGTCACCTCTATCTTTAATGTTCCTTAACAGCCACTACTCCCGAGGAAGGCCATTTACGCCCTATTCAAAGCAGTGGTACAGATAGATGGAATCCTCTGCCAAATTGTAATTGAGTCACAACTAACAATACTTTCTGAATTAATCCCTAGCTCCTGTGTTTTTGCAACAGTCATGTGTATACTCTTTTTTTGTTTGTTTGTTTCTGTGTTTAGCCTATTTATGGCTTTTAAAAGTTTTAGTTCATTGATTTTAGTGGGGTTTTGTTTTAATTTTGTTTGTTTTCCCATTATGAATTTTTAATTATTATGTTCTCAATTTTATAATTTTCCCTCTGTGATTGTGGGTTTAATATCATGCTTTAAATGGTGATAAAATCTCTGGACTATAAAAATATGCATCTACATTTTTTCTTGTATTTAAATGTTTCCTCTTTTTATATACTATATTTTAACATCCGAAATGTTTCTTTGTTTAACAAGTGACATAGGAATCTTGATTTTTCCTCAAATGGCTAACCAGTTGTCCCAGAATTATTTATTGAATATACCATTTGTACCTCAAATATTTCAGATAACACACACACACACACACACACACACACACACACTTTTAAATTCATGAGTTTATTTCCATGTTACTAATAATTTATTAAAATTTATTTTGTTATTCTAAATCATTTGCTTTGGTTCTAGTAGAAAACATCATCCCTACACTAATGTTTTTGCTCTTTTTTAAAGTTCAATAGGAATAAATTATTATGTCGTAGCGAGCTTCCTCGTTTGGATGGAAAAAATAAACAAAGTTCCATTTTTGCTTAAAATAGTGTATCAGGGGCATATTAAGTAGGTATCCTCTGTATGCATGTGATCACTTCCATTTTGTTAGGCATTGTTCTAAATAATTTATATATTTTATCTCATTTAATCCTCACAATAACTCTGTGAGATCGATGATATAATCCTGTTTTACATACGAGGACACTGACACTTCTAATAGTTAACTAACTTGCCTATGGACCATATCATACACTGAACAGTCTGTTCCAAAGCCAGGGTCCCCTTATAATATTTCATTTAATCTTTTTATCTACCTAACCTCGGACTCCTACAGTTATACTGGACAGTTGACTCCATCTGAGATACTGAGTTTTCTTTCTTAAAAAATTGAGAAGACCAGGAGAAAGAAGGGAAATCTAGAAGGAGACTACTGTTAGCAGAATTAAGAGTCCATTTAAACTAGCACCTTTAGTCTCACTTTTAAATTTATTGACATGTAAATATGGATGTGTAGAAAAGCAGTCTTTTCTACATCCTACTCAATTAATGTACATATAGGTGTTTGAGAAAAAGCAGATTATGTCTTTTATACTGTTCTTATAAGAAAATCAAAATTTGTAGCATAAAAACACTTAGAATAGATTCTGATTATGCCTCATAATGAGCACATCTAAAACAAAGTATGTATACGTAATTTTGGCAGATGGGATTCTTTTTAACTGTCTAAAGGAAACAATCTAATGTGGTATTCAGGGACCATTTCATAGGTCCACCTCATGGTTTCCACCCATATCAACCCCCACTCCTCACAAAATTGTCTCTACAATGACTAATTTTAGGGATGGTGTGATGGATATTAAAATGGTTATTGAAGTATAAAGAATGCTAAAAAGCACAAAAGATGGCCTAAAGAAAACACATGTGTTGTTTCTCTTCGTCTGTTTAACATTTATTTGGTAGCATTGTCTACTGGCCCTGGGTGGGACTTGGGGAGGGTAACCAGGACTTTTCTGCTTACTCTGAGATATGCAATTCCACAGTCACCATTAAGTGACTATCTCAATTGATAGCATCTATTCCAAGATACTCATTAATACTTTAGTCTTCATTCAGAGGTAAAATTCGCCCCTCCCTCTGCCAGCTAAGGACACCATTGCCATCCCACTGTCATCTAGAAAGGGAGTACAAGAGCTCTTTTTCTTAGGAGCTCTGCCTCAACAGCTTGCTTGCTACAGCTTTAGCCCCTCTAGAACTGCCATTTGAGATGGAAGAAGGAAAAGTGGAAGCTCTTAAGTTTCTTCCTTGGGGATAGCCTGAGGCCTGCCAGCAGAAGCCCTCTATCCTGAATTCTTCAATATTCATATCACTAGATTCCTTTCCAATGGAAACTTGCTTGCTGCTCAGGATTCTTCTCAGTCCTTGGGTTATTTAGTCCTTCCAACCTGTTTTGATGATGACTCACTCCATCCAGTCTCCTGCATGAGAATCCTTCTCCCTCCCAAGTTTTCCTCTGAAACAGGACTTGAAATTGCTCTGGACCTCTTCTTTCTATCCTGTATGGCCCATATCTGACCCAGGGAAAATGTTACCATAGAACCAGAAAGTAGAACGGTGGTTGCCAGGAGATAGAAGGAGGGGGGAATGAGGAGTTGTTGGTCATGGAGTGCAAGTTTTAGTTATGCAAGGTGAATATGTTGTATTTATCTAACAAAAGATGTAACATACAAGAGATCTGATGTACAACTTAATTGTAGTTAAGGTACTGAAGTACTACACTGTATACTTAAAATTTGCTGAAAGACTATGCCTGTGTTCTCACCACACACATACAAACACACACACAGTAACTATGATGATGTATATATTAGCTTGATTTGGTGATTACTTTACAATGCATATGTATATTAAATCATCAAGTTTGTATCCCTTAAAAATATGCAATTTCTCATTGTCCCTTATGCTGTAATAAAGATTCCTGTTTTCTTACAACTGGATGTGAATCTAAATTATCCCAAAATAAGAGGTTTAAAAAATAAGTATTTTTGAATGAAAAAAATAGTAATTCTTAGATCCTTTTTTCAGACACAGATCAAAGAAGGCAGAGTATTCCCACCACAAAAGCAGTTATCCTGTTCCTACCCTATTAATTGCTTGCATGGGGGTTATACTATCTTTTTCTCTTCCATCCAGTTACATGGATCATATAATAAACTCTTTGCCACAGCACAGTGTAAACCTACCTTACTTGATGTGAAAGAAGGAGAGGGAGGTTACTGTATGGCTTGTTCTATAGACATCATGTCTCAAAATTCCCATTTTCTTCCGCCCCAGCCTATTTTCTCCCAGCTTCCCTCCTGTCCACCTCTATACTCTATCGGGGGAAAGTGAGTTTTTAATTGTAATTTGAGGAGTCTTCATTCAGAATGCAATGTTAATTTTAGGCTACACTTGGTATTGTAAAACGCCTGTTGAATAAGTGATACTTGCAACCTGAACATGAGTACGATTTAGCCAGGAAGAGAAGTGAGTCTTCCAGGCAAAGAATAGACCTGAGCTATAACTTGAGGAGTAAGGGAATTAACTATGAGACAAAGAATGCAAGAGGTGAGAGGAGGAGGAAGCAGGGACAGTCATAGGGTGCCCAATGAGCCATTTAAGGAGCTTGTTTTCATCCCAAGAGCAAAGGGAAGTCTCTGAAGGTTTATAAGCTGGGAAGTGACATGACACATAGTTTTTTGTGTTTGTTTTTGTTTTTGTTTTTGTTTTTTAATTACTATAGCTTCAGACTGGAGAATGGATATGCGAGGAGCAAGGTGAGAGGCAGCAAGACCAGTTAAGAGGGTAAAGAGCAGTTTGTGTGAAATTCCTGGCCTGGACTGGGGAGGCCTCAGTGGGGGTGGGGAAGAGTATCTTTTGAGATATTATCAGAATGAACATTATCAGACCTGGTGACTGGATGTTTAAATTGGGCCAGTGGGAATTGATCATAATTTAGTCTTTTTTTTTTAATTTTTTAATGTTTATTTTTGAGAGAGAGAGACAGAGTGTGAGCAGCGGGGAGGGTCAGAGAGAGAGGCAGACACAGAATCTGAAGCAGGCTCCAGGCTCTGAGCTGTCAGCGCAGTGCCCAATGTGGGGCTCGAACTCAAAAACGGTGAGATCAGACCTGAACCAAAGTCAGACACCCAACCGACTGAGCCACTCAGGCGCCCCGGCCATAATTTAATCTTCTTTGAAAATGTAATGTTTTTGCCCCTTACTAAAAATAGGCATTTTGGGGGAGGTACAAGTTTGGAAAGGGAAATGATATGTTCAGTTTTAGAAAAGCTAAGTTGGAGGAAACATTTAAACATTCACTACAATCCTGTTAGGTATTATCCCTATTGTATATGTAAGAAAACTGAAGCCACAAATTTTGCAAGTGCTAAGGTTAGAATGTGACCCTCGGTCTGACTCTGGCCCAAATTCATATATTGTAGCTATGTGTTGTTTTGTAGTACTCAAACATCATGGTATTTTAGAAATGGTTAAATATATATAACAATAAGGATATTATGATTATAATAACCACAATGGGTAATAGTATTTAAGATGTCTTAAAATTTAGGGGGCACCTGGGTGGCTCAGTTGGTTAAGTGTCCAACTTTGTCTCAGGTCATGGTCTCGTGGTTCATGAGTCCAACTTTGTCTCAGGTCATGGTCTCGTGGTTCATGAGTTCACGCCCCCGCCCCAGTCCAGCTCTGTGCTGACAGCTCGGAGCCTGGAGCCTGCTTTGGATTCTGTGTCTCCTTCTCTCTCTGCCCCTCCCGCGCTCATGCTCTGTCTCTTTCTCTCAAAAATAAATAAACATTAAACATTTTTTTGAAAAAGTCTTAAAATTTAGATTAATATAAAACTTCACCTTGCAAATAAATAGGAAATAGCGAGTAAAAGAAATAGAAGATCATAGAGAAGGAATAAGGAAGAAGTAAAAGGAAGGTGATCATATTACAGTTTAAGATGTGGTTGTTTTGTTTTTAAATTTTCTTTAGGTTGAGTGTTATATACTAACCCTCATGCTTCCATGATTACTGTAAGAGGGTATTTTTGTTTTCAATAGAGGAATTCAGAAGCTTTCTCACTTGAGCTGCTATAGGAAATTATATCATGCAAAAGATGAAAGTAACCTCAGTTTTAAGTACACTATGAAAATTGTTGAAAATATTATTTAAATGTATATGTAGGAGCGTTAAAAAAATAAAAGCTTTTGTGAATACTATGTGATTCACTCTATTTAAAGAAAACTCGGTTGATAACAATTTGGCCTCATGCCTCACTTTTAATCCTTACATCTAAAGTTATTTTACATGTTTAATACCTAGAGCACCTAAATAAATTACTTAAAAAGTAATTCAAATAAATTACCTTAAAATACTTAAAGAAATGAAATGATTTGTATGTCAATGCGAATTCAGAAGCAGAGCAAAGAAATAGAATGCTAGGCTCTGACACAACCCAAATATTACCTTTCAAAGCTTAGCCGATCTCGTTTTTACTTTCTGAATAGGAGGTGTAGGCATTCTTTCTAAAAATGTCTGTAGATTTGGGGGAATGTTGGCAAAGAGCAAACACTTGGACTCCTTGTGGCAGTGCCTTTGTTCCCTGGAAGACGGATTGCTATTCCAGTTACAATATTGGTTTGTACAGAGAGGCTGCTATTCCTTTACATTTCCTGGTTGTCTGTTACAGAAGCTTGCAGATGTACCTTCTGTTGCAAATAAGACAGAAATTCCCATTATTTGGAGGTGGCTTGGGAGTGGTAGTAGTGGATTATTTTTGCCTGCTTTATTTAAGGATCTAATATTTAAAAAAACAGAAAACAACTACAGGGTTCTTAGTTATCAGAGCAAAAGAAAATTTAAAAAAAGAGCCAAAAGTGAATGAGAAATCACCCTCATCACAATTGCAGTCCATTTATTTTCCATACTAGCTCAGATAACAGAGAGTAATACTTAATTTTACAGTGGAATTTGGTGAGATTAGTTCCCACTTAATTATTTACTCTAGAAGTAATTTCTTTTTTTTTTTAATTTTTTTTTCAACGTTTTTTATTTATTTTTGAGACAGAGAGAGACAGAGCATGAACGAGGGAGGGGCAGAGAGAGAGGGAGACACAGAATCGGAAACAGGCTCCAGGCTCTGAGCCATCAGCCCAGAGCCTGATGCGGGGCTCGAACTCGCGGACCGCGAGATCGTGACCTGGCTGAAGTCGGACGCTTAACTGACTGCGCCACCCAGGCACCCCTCTAGAAGTAATTTCAACAGAAGAGCATTAATGTCATTTTATTTGTTTATTTTTCTAAGTTTTTGTTTAAATTCCAGATAGTTAATATACAGTATAATATTAGTTCCAGGTATAGAATTTAGTGATTCGTCAATACCATTTTAAACATTCTACCTTTGTTTTATTTTTCAAATGCTATTCTACCCAGTACTGTACCAGAAAATTCATTTAAGTCCGAAGGAGCAAAACCAGAATCAAATCAGGAGGACTATGGCAAATGGGGAGGAGTGTCAAAGCATTCCATCCTTTTATCACCTGGCGTGTCTGCAAACATGAGGAGAAAGTAAATTTTCTTACAAAGAAATGTAAACTAATAAAGTGATTATATTAGAGATGTGCATTAAGATGTATGCATTTAGAAAGTGGGTATATATACAAAAATCTCTTTAAATACCCTAAGTCTAGATTTTATGCTAGGAAGTTTTCAGACCTAAGAACTTGACTTAGTCACAAAGTTATTCAGGTAATGGTACCTGCCCTGGCTCAGAAAGTACATTAGAGCACACTCTACAAAAAGGAGGGGGTAGGGGAAAACAGAGTAAAAACATGAAAAATACGTTTTAAAGATTTAAATACTTGAAACTTGATATTTGCAGGAATGTGTTATCAGAATTCCTCCTGTTTTTCTTGAAAAAGTGACCCTGGTTTATGTTTCTCCCCTACTCCCTTCTGGTATTGTATTTCTCACTGTTCTTATCTGTAAGTTTTCTCAAACTTTTAACTCAATTGCCACTACTGGAAAAAAAAATCAAAACACATACGCTTTATTAATGGGTCAGTAAATTATATGTGGAGTGTAGACTTAGAAAGTAGTAGATAACGTATCCCATAGTTCTGATTTGTGAAGTGAGGTGCAATAATTATGTGTGAAGCCCACACAGGTTTCTCTGACTCACTAGAGTCACCTGAGGGGCAAAAACCATTTGAGACAAAGGCATCACTTCCTATAAAGCAATTTTGCCTAGTGAGAGCTTTCAGTGAAGAGAACTTTTCAAAATAAGGTAAAAATCAACAGTCAATCGATATTCTTATAATATTCTCTCCTCCTTTAAACTCACATCTCTATTTTTCTGATAACTTCAAATACTGAGAGATACACAGAAAAAAAATCTAAAATATCACTGTTCTAACTATATAGAGACAATACAAGTAAGCATGATTCTCTACTTTCCTAATTCAAAACATACTAGGATACATAAATATACCAGTATCAGACTTGCATACAAATAGCAATAATAACAAAAAATAATAGGGGAAACAAAACCATAAAAAATAGATCTGAAAAACAATCAGAAGTACCTCTGTATAAATTCAATTATCTTTATGTCAGTAAAAGTTGAACAAACAATAATATCCCTTAAATATGTCATACATTGTATATTTGATGTTCCCAAAGGTGACTTTAATTTAACAGAGATGCCATAATTATGGTTTGTAGTCTGTGTTTAAGAAATAATGGAAATGAAGAAAGACTTCTACCCCAAATCCAAAACTAGATTTATTTATTTTTATTGCTACATAACCAATTACTACAACTTAAAACAAATTTATTATCTTACAGTTTCTGTTTGGTCATGAATCTGGGTACAGGTTAGCTCAGTCTTCTGCTAAAGACCTCAAGGTGTCTGCCTGGATTGCACTCTCATATCAGGCTCTGGGTTCTCTTCCAAGTCATTGGTTGTTGGCAGAATTCCATGCCTTGTGGTTGTAGAACTGAAGTCTTCATTCTCTTGCATGTTATTGGCTGAGAACTCTCAAACCTTAAGGGTCCACCTTTAGATTCTTGTCACAAAGCTCCATAACAGATTCACAAAATGATCATTTGCTTCTTTAAGAAAAGGATGAAATCTCTCTCTGGCTTTAATTCTATCCTCTTTTAAGGACTCATTTAATTAGGGTGAGCTTACCCAGTTCAATCTCCATTTTGATTAAGTCAAAGTCAATTGATAAGGCCTTTACTTACATCTTCAGAATCCATTCCTTCATATAAAGTAACAAGCATGGAGTGATATCTCATCATATTAAAGTCCTTTATACTCAAGGAGGGAGGATTATGCAGGGCATATACACAAGGGGGTGGGAATCTTGGGGCCATCTAAGATTTTTGCTTACTACACTAGGTTTTAGATCTTGAAAGAGTAAATTTCACATAGCAGCATTGCTCACTATAGAGAAAAGGTCACAGCAACATAAGTGTCCCTTGACCAGTGAATAAGCAAAATGTAGTATATACATACATGGAAATATTATTCAGCCTTAAAAAGGAAGAGAATTCTGACCTGTGCTACAACATGGATGAATCTTGAGGACATTGTGCTAAGTGAAATAAGCCAATCACAAAACACAAATACCATGTCATCCCCCTATATGATATGCTTAGAGTAGCAAATCCATACAGACAGAAGGTACCATGGGTTGTTGCCAGGGGCTGAGGGTAGGGAAGAATGGGGATTGTCATTTAATCGGTACAGAGCTTCAGTTGTGTAAAATAAAAAGCATTCTGGAGATTGGCTGTACAATAGTGTGAATGTACTTAACACTTCTGATCTCTATGCTTAAATATTGTTAAGATAGTACATTTTATGTCATATGTGTTTTATCACAGTTAAAAATAAAAGAAGAAAATCAAGTTTCAGCATCAAAAAAATTCAGAGATGTAATAGTTCTTTCTCTTTCTGTTCTAAATTATCTGCTAAAAAAAACCCACAAAAAGAAACAGTGAAAAATTGTATCATGGGCTACAGTCATCAAGGGAAGCTTTGTGGAGACTGTAGTTCTGAACTTAGTGTTGTTTTTTTTTTAAGTAAATAGTGTTTGGATACTTAGAAAAACAGAATAAATGGGACAAACTTGCCAAGACATAGAGTTGTTCAGAAGAGGGAGTTCCTAGCCAGAGTTATATAGAGACAAAGTGGAGGTTTTCAAAGAAAGTTGAGGTGAGAATGTAAAGGGTTTTTAAATGCTAAACTAAAGGAAATGGGTTTTAGTTTATAGTTTGTGAGGAAATATTGAAAATAGTATAATGTATTCTATGATACTGTTGTCTAGGAGTCCTTGTCATATGCCTCAGGTTATACATTCCTGGAGGAAACAAACAGAATGTGACAGCAAGATGTGTGGTTAACAGATTCATAATTATTATTTGTTTTTCTGATAAAATGTTTCCCTATCACATGCAAAATGCAAAACGGTTATCTTTGTTCAAGGAATCTGTTGCACTAAAGAATCAATTACTGATATTGAATAATCTGTATGATTGACACTAAGGCAAAGAACATGTCTTAATTTATCTTTGTATCTTTCTCTAAGTCTTAAAAACCAGTGCCTTGCATATAGTGATTGTTGAGTTAAAGTAGTATGCTGAAGAATGTAAGTGTTCTGTCCTGAAAATTACATCTATAGAACCTTGCATCTGTAATCCAAATAGACAGCAAAATATAGTGGTAATTCTTGGTAGGCAGTGTAACCTCACAATTCTTCCCAAGTAATTCCATTTGAGAATGACTTTCAATACCGAACACTGGTAATAAAATTGACTATTCAAAAAAGATGAAAAAAAAACTTTATTAAAAGAGTATACATATTATTTTAAGAAAAAAATTTAAATGAAATCTCCAATATTTCAGGGAGAAATTTTCTTAGACATTAAAAGATAACTCAGCTTCTTTGCATTGTTTTCACTCATCCATTGAGTCAACTCAATTTTGAGTTAAACCTTTTTTTCTTTTTTTAAAAGACAGACAACACTGGTGGGGGAAGGGCAGAGAAAGGGAGAAAGAATCCCAACCAGGCTCTGCCCTGCCAGTGCAGAACCCCATACGGGCCTTGACCCCAGGAAGCCGTGAGATCATGACCTTAGCCAAAACCAGGAGTCGGTTGCTTAACTGACTGAGCTACCCCAAATGTCCCTAAACCTTTTCTTTTTAACCATACTCTCAGAATTTTCCATTTGAGAGCACAATCCTGGGAATACTTTACTGGCTGAGCAGCCAGCTTCAACTGTATTAAAACTTTAAAATACCTGGTTATGTTTTCCAGTCTGTTCTTTGATACAAATAAAATATATGCTGAGTTGTTTATTTAAGAAATGTTAATTCAGGGCGCCTGGGTAGCTGAATCCGTTGGCCGTCTGACTTCGGTTCAGGTCATGATCTTGTGGTTTGTGGGTTTGAGCCCCGCATAGGGCTCTGTGCTGCCTCTCAGAGTGTGGAGCCTGTTTCGGATTCTGTGTCTCCCTCTCTCTCTGCCCCTCCTCCACTCATGCTCTGTCTCTCAAAAATAAATAAACGTTAAAAAAAGAAGTTAAAAAAAATAAATGGAAATTCATATCTTGAACAGGTGAAAGCCATCATATAATCTGCATTCTACCCAAACTCAATGGCAAATTAAACTTAAATACAAATATGGCAGCTCTTTCTCTCATTTGCTTCCAGGGTGATATCTAGGTTATAAGAGACTTGAAGTCTGTAAAAATATGGAGATGGGGGTTTCGTCATTAAGAATATAAAATTATGATGTTAAATTAGGTTTAGAGCCTCAAAAGGGACACGTGCAAGTGAGGGGCCCTGAAGTTTATGCCTTATTTGTCTTTATGATAAACCCTCCTCTGCTTGCTTCTTTGGCCAGATCGTGATCCTGGAAGTTTCACTGGAGGATCTTCTTGTTAAGAGATACCTCATTTTTGCCTCATTCTTTTCCTTTTTTTTTTCAAATATATATATTTTTTAATGTTTACTTATTTTTTGAGAGAGACAGAGACTGAGTGTGAGTGGGGCAGGGATAGAGAGTGAGGAGTGAGAGAGACACAGAATCTGAAGCAGGATCCAGGCTCTGAGCTGTCAGCATGGAGCCCAACACGAGGCTCAAACTCACAAACTGTGAGATCATGACCTGAGCCAAAGTCAGACACTTAACCAACTAAGCCACCCAGTCGTACCTCATTCTTTTCCTTAATTAGCTTTTTTTTCCACCACTCCACCCCACTCCCTCAATTGTGGTATTTAGTTTAATGCAAAATTGAGATAATTTACTTTCCCCTCTGCTCCTACTATAACTTTCTGGCAAATGTAATGATAGCCAATTTGATTCACATCTGTGTTTTAAATAGGCATATTTCCAGAGAATCATTTTAAATTTAACATGAACTTTACATATTTGGCATGTTGTGTACATGCTCTATCTACATAAATGCACAAAATGAGGGAGTCTGGTTGGTAATTGATTACCTAAATATTAGTTTTGCATTATCTTTAAATTCAAGGCATAGACATGTGCTCATAGATTCTAAGTAAACCACTTTCCTTATTTTATAAAGAATATAATACATAAATCGTGAAATCTACAGAGTATTGAGTGTGAGAAGAATTTATAAATCATATTTGATGAGCTGATATTTACAATCAGTTTATCCAAAGATTCACAGACTGACCACTCTATTCTATACCAAAAAGGTAATATTTTGTCTTATAACTTCAAATCATTTTATCTGTTCATCCATGAGAACTTCTCTTGCAATGTCTTCTGTTCCCCATCATCCTCAACCCTAACCCACTTATTGGAAGCAAATGAGATAAATGTCCATTTCTTGTACTAAAAATGACATGAATATAAGCATACACATATTTGGGTTACTTAGTTTTTAAATTAATAGCAAAAGCTATTATATTTTAGGTCAGAAAAACTAAATAATGCCATTTATTTGTAAGTTCTTTGTAGCTAGAATTGATTATACAATATCCTGAACTGTCAACAAAGACAATTTAAAGTCAAGGGTCTTAGGTGATGTAATGAAGTTCTTCAATATAGATTTTCTATAGTTCTTCAATATAGATTTCTGTTGAGTAAATTTTGAGAATGATCAACCCAAACAACTGTGTGGTAATATATCTTGTGTTTTTTTGGTTTGTTTTGTTTTGCTTTGTTATTTAGATGACATATAGCATTATATTAGTTTCAGGTATAAAATGTGCTTTGAAATTTATATATATTGTGAAACAATCACCAGAATAAGTCTAGTTAACATTCATCACCAAACACAGTTATAATTTTGTGTGTGTGTGTTGAGAACTTTTAAGATGTACTCTCTTAGCAGCTTTCAAATATATAGTACAGTATTTTTAACACTGGTCACCATTCTGTATGTTACCTAACCTATTATTTTATAGCTGGGTGTTTGATAACAGCTATTCCAATAGGTGTGAGGTGATATCTTACTGTGGTTTTGATTTGCATTTCCCTGATGATTATTGATGTTGAACACTATTGGCCATCCGTGTGTCTTCTTTGGAAAAATGCCTATTCAGCTCCTCTGCCCATGTTATAATAGAATCATTTTTTTTTTACATTGAGGTCTATGAGTTTTTATGTATTTTGGATATTAACTCCTTATCAGATGTATGATTTGCAAATATTTTTCTCCCAGTCAGGAGGTTGCCTTTTCATTGGGTTAATGATATCCTTTGCTGTTGAGAAGCTTTTTACTTTGATGTTGTCCTACTTATTTATTTTTTGCTTTTGTTGTCTTTGCTTTTGTGTCAGATCCAAATTATCATCATCGTGAAGCTTACTGCTTTTGTTTTCTAGGTAACTACTTTCTTCTTTTTGGTATTTTTTCATATTAAATTTTCCTTATTTTTCCTTTAAACTAATGTTACAAATTTGGAGAAAAAGTTTATTTTTTAAATGTATGCACAACAGTTACTGCCTTAATAAGAAAAGGAATATGTTTTAGAAGCGCTCAAGATACATGTATATAGTATAAACTTGGGGAGAGGTTTAGTGATGGGGGAATACTTAGAGAAACTCTTAAGGCAAGGTTGTTTATATGAAGCCTCAACAAATTAGGCAGAAAGTATGGAACTGAAAGGTAACTGCTGGGCCACACTCCCCAGTCTCTTTGGTAGAAGATATAAATATGAGAGGAAAACCCTGTGAAACGTTATGTTTCTTGAGGACAGATCCCATACTTGATCGAATGTCCTGTGTAATTAGACCACAGGTGTGACATTTCTACCTATATCTGTTTTGCTCTTCATGGCCAAGTTTTATAAAAGGGCCACACTCACCAACTGTCCCCATTTCCAAATTCTGCATTTGCTCTCCAACTGTGTAACTCCAGCTCCTGCTTATATCACCTGACTAGAAATGTCCTTTTTTTGGTAATTGTTTGCTTACCTCTTGCCAAAGCCATTGGGAATTACTTTGGGCGTTATCTTACTTGATATCCATTATGGAAATTTACATTATTTCTTAACTTTATTTTTCTTAAAAAAAATTCTCACTATATGTATGTATACATAAATCTTTAGTTAAAAATTCAGAAAGATCTAGAAATCAATAGATTATAAACAACACCTGCAGCTTACTGCCCCTCCCCAATTCATTGGTATAAGTCTGTTTCTCTCACACATGCAAGTTATAATGTATATTCAGAGAAGCTTACTAATTTTCTTAATTAAGCTTCATATTATAAATATTTCTTCATGCCCTTAAAAATTTTTCAAGCATCTATAATGACTGTATAATATTCTAGTCTATAGATGCACCTAATTCCAACATTTTACTTAAATATATTTCAAACTTTCACAATTACAAATAATGTTGGGAACACATCCTTGGGTATAAAATTCTTTATATCTACTGTTGAATATTTTCTAGGATATATTTGAGGAAGTGTAATTACCAAAGCAAAAGTTATGGCCATTTGTAAGGTTCTGGATACATGAAGTTAATTTGTTTTCCAGAGAGGTGCTGAATTTTTTTTTTTTTTGCCAGGACTGAGAAAATATCCATTATATCACACATTTGCTAAACTTTTTCCAGTTGGGTAAAAACATGATACTGGTTTTATTTTGTATTTCTATAAGGTGTGTAATATAGAGTGCAATCTAGATAATTATCTCCAAACCTTTAAAAGTTTTCTTCTCTAATGTTTTTTAATTAAATCATCTATGATTTTTCTTAATTTTTTATGGAATTGCAAAATTCTCTTCTCGATTATGTTACTCTTGGGGGCCTTATCTTTGTAGTCTGATTCTCTCATTTCAATTAATTAATTCATTTTATTGTGTTGCTTCATCATCCCACATGGGCTTTTCTTATTTTATATCTAACAAAACGTGATGTCAAAACATACTCCATATTTCCATTAGAAGTACCAACTAAAAAGATTATATATACATTGCACTAACTTACAGGAGACGCATGTGATGCACTTACCCTACTAAGAGATTTATATTTATATTTTGTCTGATTTGGGAAAATGACTTTACTTTTTATTCAGAGGATTAAGGAAGTTAAGAAGAAAGGTGTCAAATATGTATTTTAACAGTGTTATTTAAGAGCTATAGTTAATAATATATTTTCATAAAACTATTTTCATTTTTCTTCTCATACTTAAAATTGTTAAAATTTGAGGAAGTAATACATATTTCATTATCAAAAAAAAGTTAATTGCATAAAATAACAATGATGTAGTCTCACAAAAAATGTATTTAATTCAGTACAATAGGAAAAGGAGAGTTGCTGTTTCAGACTTTTCCATGTCTTAAGAGATGAAGCAAAATCATTGGTGCCATCAGTGTTCACATTTAAATAATCAGAATGGAATACCTGAATAGTTATTGTATTCATCGACTGACAGAAATTTTAGTTGATGGAAAAACATAATTCTCCAGGTAATTACTTTTTTGTTAGACTCTGAAAGCTCCTCTGAATGTGTGAGACTCTCTGACCCAACCATACTAGATAAGCCTACAAGGACTTGGCCCACTTTTCATTCTTTAACAGGTAGAATAGTGCTCCTAATAAAATAAAAGGTCTGCATCCCTTTAAGCACACTGATGAATTTGCTCACACACAAGGAGGCATGAGGGCGAATTTGAATACTGTGTTTAGAGACAGTTGAGTGAGAAGGGTGTAATCTTCAAGAGATGGAAATGTTAGGGTTGGGTGGAGAAGACAAACTAGAAGGAGATAATGAAGATGAAGAGATGGAGAGAGATGGGGTGCCTGGGTGGTTCAGTCAGTTGAGCATCTGACTTCTGATTTTGGCTCAGGTCATGATTCCAGGGTTGTGGGACGGAGCCCTGCGTTAGGCTCTGCTCTGAGGGTGGGGACTGTGGTGTGGGACACTCTCTCTCTCTCTCTTCTCTCTCTCCCTCCCTCGGCCCCTCTCCCCCATTTGCAAACTCTCTCTGTCTCTTAAAAATAAATGGAAAGAGGAGCTAGTGAAACTCCAGCTCTACAGGCTAGAGACGGTAAAACTACCTAGTATAAAGTACCAAGGAAAAAAATCTCTGGGGGAAAGGTTTGCAGATAGCCTTCAAGAAACACATGGGTAGTCAGTAAGGAGGGGTGTGTTCTTTGTCTGTGTTTTACATATGTGTGTGGGTTTATTTTGGCCAAATAATTCACTTGGTATATGAATACTTATGGCACATGTGTTTATACATACACATCTTTACACATATTTATTGAACCCTTATTTGCATTTGTATATATGTGATGTATTTAAATATACGTAAGATACATATTGCTTTTTCTACTTTTAACTATGCCATTATTTTTTTCTAAGAAAATATACTAAACAGCTTCAGTTTCCTTTACTGGGACCTTTTCCTCTGCTTCTTTTCTGCATTTTGAAGTGTCCCAGATGTATTTCATTTTCTGTCAACATACTTACCTTAGACGATGTCATTCAGTCCTGTGGTTTAGGTGTCTGCTGTGATTCCTAAATATACTTCTCCAGCCCTGTCAACTCCCTTCAACTCTGGATTTAAATGTGTCACTGCTTCTGTGACATCTTCACATTGGTATGAAATATGGGTCTCAAAATTTATATAGTGAAAACAGAATTCTTAACTTCCATCTTCCCACTGCCAACCAATTATTCCCTAGTTTCCTCTACTTCCTCTAGATTATGGCACTTCTGCCTGCTCAATTGCTTAAGCCAAATATCTAGAGATTATCTTTTATTTCTATCTTCTCCTCACCCACTGTTATGCAAACTGTCAGCCAGTGCCATTGATTTTTCCCCCCCAGACATGTCCTAATCGTGTGTACTTGTTCCCAGCTCTCCTACAAGCACCCTGGTCCAAACCACATGGGCCACTATCCTAGCTTCCATACTTTCCAGCCACAACTTTTGCAATCCTTACTTTACACAACTGTTACTAAGATTAAAATAGTGAAATAAAGGACATAGTGCCATCACACCATTACTTAAATACTCAACATTCCTATTGTATTTAAAGTCCAAATTCTGTACCCTTTTGTAAAATAATGAAATTGTACAGGGTTTCATTCTGCTCTTCCTTAACCATGTTGCTCTAGTTTTTGGCACTCTCTGTATTCCTGTCTTGGGAATTTTGAAAAGTAGTTACTTTATTTTCCTGAATTTTTTCTTTTCTGATTTTATATGCGTCACATCTTTCCTGTCAGGTTAGGACTCAGCTTAAATATCATCTCTCAGAGAGACTTTCATGAGCACCCAATAAAACATAACCCCCTTTCCACACATCAACCCCATTATGTTACTTTGTTTTAATTCTCTGCAGAAACCTATCATGTTTTACTTATTATATACTTATGTTTACTATCAGAACACTATAAACTCAGAACACTATAAACAGGGGCATACTATCTTAGAACTATCCCTCTTATATCAAGCTTCCTGTAAATATTTGTTTAAAAAAATAATATTGTGAGGGGTGCCTGGATGGCTTAGTCAGTTAAGCTTCCAAAGAGAGAGAGAGAGAGAGAGAGAGAGAGAGAGAGAGAGAGACACTTGATTTTGGCTTAGATCATGATCTCACAGTTCATGAGATTGAGCCCCGCATCAGGCTTTGCCCTGATAGTGCAGAGCCTGCTTGGGTACTCTCTCTCCCTCTCTTTCTGCCCCTTCCCAACCATCTTTCTCTCTCAAAATAAATAAACATAAAAAAAAACATTGTGGAGAATCTTCAAGCATGGGCAGACGGAAAGGATGAGAAGATTAAGGTTGTTTTCCATTCTTGAAAAATCCTATGATTTTTGTGAAATGTATTTTATACTTTTGTCCTGCCCAAATCTATTTTAGGTGAGCTATTGAAATTAAAGAGAATATGTAGTATTTTTGGTTTGATTAGTCAATTGATAGATGTATGTTATTCAACATAAGTAAATATTGAGCTTTAACAATACTGGGTGATTTGGAAATGTAGGTAGATTTTGTTTAGGTTTAAGGAATGTTAGAGGTATGCAATTAAGCATATTTTCTATTTTACTGTAGGACAACACTAAAATATGCAGTTAAAGCTTAAACGTAAATTTTCTCTTTCCTTAAAATTATGTGTTTTGTTTTGAGAAGAATTGTTATGTGGAACAGAGAACCAGAAAAGGGGCTTTATATATGGATTGTTTTGCATTGAGATTTTGTGCTTATTTATTTCTATGATAGGTTTCTAAAGTGAAAGGGAGATAGCTTATAACTAGTACATGAAAGGCATATGAACTCCTGAGAATATGCAACATTCTGTGATGTTAGGCAGAATAAAAGTTGTATATGTTTGGAACGCTTATTTACCCAGAACTTTTGGAAGGAAACACTATTTTCCCATGAAAATGAGCAAATAGAAAATGTTTCATGACTCTTTTAAGATGAAATATCACTCTTTAAAGAAATTTCTCTGTTGGACCTTACAAATTTGTGCCATGATCTCCAAATTTCCTGTCTGTGGAATTTCCCACCGCTTTGCAATGTCCAATAGGTGATTTGATGGAAAAAATATAAGAATCGCTGGCCTGTAATACAAAATCTTTCTTTATAGCGCAATCATACTAATTGGTAAAAATGATAATAAATGATAAAAAAAAATATCAGCAGTATTTCCAGGTACTATTAAATGGATAAAAGGGAATTTATGTAGGAGTCATTAAGTGTCAGATCTAGACCCTCTTATATGTTTAACTTTTTTATATTCAAAACTGCACACATTTAATTATAAATAGCAAAATACTCCCTTACTGGTTTAGTTATTGCTTTAGGGTTGGAAAAGTGAACTCCCAGCTGTCCTACCATTTACTATGTGGCAAATGTGGTTAATGGCATTCACCTCTCTGAGCCTCAGTTCCTTCCTCCCTAAAAGGAGGGAGTTAATTTGTTCCGTTAGGGCTCTCGCAACACTGATCTGCTGTGATTCTGTTTCCTTTTTTTTTTTTCCACATCATGTCTCATAAAAAGTAGGTATCTCCATCTTTTAGACCTTCCATATCTCTATTCAAAACTACCCTTCTTAGGTTCTCTCCTCTATCTCACATGTCTGGAAAACGTGATGTGCATTGGGGCGTTTTATCTTCAGTTATTTATCCAAATCTTTTTCAGAGACAAACTGTAGATGGTGAGATGTGGTAGCTGAGATCAGAGAATCCCTGAATACCACAAAGTCTACAATTATTCATTCCATAGAGTGTATCGATGATGCAGAGTATAAGAGTTTGACATCTCTTTTCATGGCTAGTAAAGTAGCCACAAGTACTCATCTCTGTCTGAAAAATACTACTGGACATTTGTAAATGAAGTATCAGAGAACATGAAGTTCCCTTTTGAAGTTAAGAGCTGATTGTCACTCTTGGTTATTTTAGCAGACTGCTTTGATTGTAAAAGCTATTCTTGGATGCAGCAGTGGCTCATCTATAAGAGAGACAGGCACCTTTCATGTTCATCTGTCAACCCTAACTCTTATCTGCCTTCCACATTGGCACTGTTAGGTCACATTTCCAGGTACTCTCCACTCTTACTTAACCCTGCCTGAGGCCAGATCTTCAGTAGTAGCTTGGATCTTCTGAAGATGCTTCTTGGGATGGGATTTGGAAACTGAATGAGGGCCATACTACTTACCATGCTTTGGATGGCTATTATGTTACTATTATTACATAACTGGTAACAACAAAATATGAAGACTTATTTAAAAAATAATGTTTATTTTTGAGAGAGAAAGAGTAAGAGAGAGTGAGAGTGAGAGAGTGGGGAAGGGGCAGAGAGAGAGGGAGACACAGAATCCGGAGCAGGCTCCAGGTGCCAAGCTGTCAGCACAGAACTCAATGCAGGGCTCCAACCCATGAACCATGAGATCATGACCTGAGCCCAAGTCAGACACTTAACTGACTGAGCCACCCACATGCCCTGAAGAAGGCGTATTATTAGATCTTTGACCACATTGCTGCCAGAAACTGTTGATTTTTAATTCCTATCTACTTTGGAGAGCCTTGTCAATCTCTGTAGCTTCCCACCCAAACAGGTAACAGTTGGTACTGGCAAGAAAGGAGGAAAGAAAAAAAAATTATAGTGTTACCAGCTTCATTTGGGAGCATCTGTGTTTCCTATTTCTATTATTAGGCTTTAGGGATATGAGAGTTTTTCTTAACCATAAGAGCATCAGTTTTAGGGGATATGGAAACAAGATCCTCCAGATAGCAGTAGCAAATCATAAGTATTGTATTTATTTTTGAAGTATTGAATGCTACCATCAAAAGTTTTATGATTAGGGGTTGAAGATTTATGTAGTCTTCAAGAGAATGTGGAAGAGAATTTTCAAAGCCAGTAGATGTTAAAGTTTATTGTGATATAAGAACATCAATTGGGAATATAGCAGAATAAATTCCAGAAGCATTACTTTCATTGTGAAAGTAATAATGGTGCTGTCTGTTTAAAAGTGGGATAGTTCAGTAGACTAGCAAAGAGTACTTCAGTGATGAAGGGTGGCAGAAAAATTGGTATGCAAAATAGAAATTGTGTTTTCTTATATAGAACAAAATAAACTTGTTGATATTATATCTTGAATAATTAATTACAAGAGCCCAAATGAGCTACAAGTGACTATAAAATTCAAATTTTGGTCCAGGTTGTAATTTTTGTTTATGATTAAAATATGTTTTTTTAAAGACTATCACCAATTATGCATATTTCACAGAACACTTAAATAAAGTACTGGCAGTGGGGGCACTGCACATAGCACTAACTTGGGTACTAATTAAATGTATGTCCCTAGAAAGTGCCCATAAAACACTTGTATTAAAAACAATTACAATCTTTTCCATATAAAATGTTTTATGAGAAATCATAGCACCTGATGATTATAAACTTTGTATGAGGTGTTTTCCAAAGAAGAGAAAGAAAAATAACCTTTAAGCTAATAATAGCGAATAATGATACTATTTAATATTTATTGAGTGATTACATTATGCTAGGCACTGTGCTAAGTGCTTTACATTAAATTTCTCATTTTATCCTTCCAGTAACCTTACAAGATTGGTACTGCTGTTATTTTATAGCTGCAAAATAGGCTTACGAAGATTAAATAATTTGTTCAAGGTCACACAGGTAGTAAGTGTTGGAGCAGGGCCCGATTCAAGGTTTAGGTACTTCTGCTTTTAACATATGTACTAAGAACCCTATTTATGAGAACTGAAAATAGTAGACATTTTTACTGCATAAATTATTAAAATCAATATAAGATTCTTATCTACAATGTATTAATAAATTTGGAGTGAGAGTCTCAGGTCATTCTAGCTAGCATTCTATCTAAAATCCTGAATGAGTTAGTCTTGATTGCATTTTGATACCTTTTGAACTTTAATATCTGTCACTAGACCAAGTTATATTTGACATAAAATACAGCCTACCTCTAGTTAGATAACTTTTTTTTTCCCATAACAGAATTCAAAAACAAATGGCAGTACTCACACAGTTTGTCAGAGTTTGACACATCATTTTTGACCAAAAGCAAAATAAACAATGAACCTCTATAAAGTATGAGTCTTTTTCAGTTTAAAAATACCAAATTACGGTTAAGGACTTTGAACATCACAGGATTATCACTGAAGCAGTTGTCACTTAAGTAAGAACTTAATCATTTGCCTGTATCAAGACAGAGGTAACTTGCTTATCATTACTTTTCAAGTATATTGATACTAATAATCCTAAATAGCATTCTGAAGTTAGCAGGGCCCATCTGGCTTTTCTTGGTGAAGAGGCAAGTTCCTGCATATGAGACTGGTGTATTCGATAGATTGTCCTCTGCCTCATGGCTAAGAAAACTAAACTGAGACAACAAAAGTCATTTTATTGAAGGAGGCCGTGCTTTTAAAATGAATTCCACTTTTCTTTCATAGCTCATAATGTTACTCCAAAGTCATTATCTAAGAAAGATTTAGTTCTCATATAAAATATGAACCACACGACAACTGAGCTAGTGTGCTATATAGATGCAGCAAGCGATCACAGTGATAAACCATGTGGACACCAAGTATGTTGGAGTCATTAAAATTGTAGTCCAATTAGTTCTAAAGTTTATTGGGGCTAAAATAATTCTTCAGTCAAGGAGAGAGATCTGTTTTCTCATAGGAAATTTACCAAGACAAAGACTAAAATCACAATGACAGATCATGAGCACATAAGGGAAAACTTATTTAGTGCCTGCTGGATAAGTCAGAAGGATAGATTTATTATTATTATTATTATTATTATTATTATTATTATTTTATACATGGCATAAACACATGCAAAGAGAAAAAAGAAGGAATCAGTGAATCAGATACCTGGTTGCTTTCACTGGGCAGCATGCTGTTATAGTCAGTTATACCTGACTTTATTATATGATTCACGATTTTATTATATGTTCACCTCTTTAAAGATCAATTTGAATTATTTACAAAATAATTCAAGAAGGCTCTATTTCAGATGGAATTTAATACAGTTTAGACAGTTATCTTCTAAATTATGGAGAATTTTATTTTTTTAAATAACAAGTGAAAAAAATCAGTATTTAGAAAGAATGACCCTGCAATGTTTTATTGTGTTATACAGATTTGCAATTCTTTCTATCATAGAAAGAAAATGAAAATAATTTTAAACTTGTCTGTAATGCCAATTTAGTTCTTCGACCAACACCGACTTGAGCACTTACCCATTCTGAATTTGAAATCAAAATGCTTTGAATGCAGCTTATGAGCCTCTTTGTTTTGGGGGAAAAGAACCACTAAAGCAAACTGTAGAGAAAGAGGAGATAATAGAGCTTGGAAGCAACCTCTTGGCAAAGAAGAACAAGAGCAGTGGAATAATTTAATTGCTCATCAGCTAATTATACGGTATTATAATGTTAATGTGTCTTCATCATGACAATGTAATAGGTATAGATTGAAGCATATGAAAAAGAAAGTGTTGATGCAGTAATTATAAGTAAGAGTGGAACTGTTAGAGTAATTATAACGCTTCATCGGATAATTAACGTATTGTTCAACTTGAGATGGGGAACAAAGAGTGAAAAAGTTAAATATTGAAGGACATGCCTTTGACACTCCAGAGATGTCTTTGAGCCTTTGCAGAGAAAAGGATATTCTGGGTTGATACAGTTATTTCCTGGTTCCCTTTTCCATAATTTATTATTGTTCAGTCACATATGCTACGGAAGAACATAGTAATTTGTATGTGAGATGCTACTGGTGGTTAATTTTTTTTTTATGTAATATGATCCATGTTGCTATTTCCTTTTTAGTTTTGTCTCATTTTGTATCCGTTATGTCATTAAATAAGCTAGAGACTTTAAAGTCATGCGAGCTTAAAATGAAATAATGTATGTGAACAATTCTATAAACTGAAGAGGGTGATAATTATTCTTTAGCATACCTGAGTAGTTCCTTCTGAGAGTGTTTTGACAGATCCCTTTTGTTTTAATATCAATGAGTAACCTAATTTTTTTCAAAATTCATTAGCTTGAAAATATCCATTTACTATAAGGCCCTTTGAATGAATTATAAAGAAAAACAGCAACAAGTAAATACCAGCAACAAGTGAAACTGACAACCAGTGGTAGGCAGCTATGGTTTTGTATCCCATTTGACATTTTGTTTTGATACTAGCTCAGTGACCACCTATGTGCCACACTGTTCTGAACATGTTACGGATATTAACACATCACTTTTCATTTTATTTCTATTGTTATCCATACATTTTACAGAAAGGATACCTAGCAGAACAGAGGTTAAGTATCTTGGCCAAAATCGCATATCTCTTAGTGGTACAGCTGGAATGTGAGGCCAAGTAGTCTGGTGGTATCGGTCTCTGCTAACCTAACACTGCTCCCAGTTGTTGATTCAGGACGATGTTACGAGACTTGTGAAAGGTTTCTGTATTCCAATTAGAATACGGTAGGCAAGCAAGATTTAAAGAGCTGATAGTGGAGGATACATAGAGTCTGGTGTGAAGGAAAGAAGACAGCAATCGAATATGAAAAATCTAAAGATGGCAAAGGCAGATCAATCTGGTTGCAATGGAAGGTCCATAAAGAGGAGACCCAGGAGAACAGACTACAAACTTAGATAAGATCCCAGTGACAAGGCCAAAATGAGTAGCTCACGGAGAAGCTCATTAACTTATCCTACTCAATGGAGTTTGACCCAATACCTATGATCAGCACATGTAGGAGCTACCATGATAGATATGGAGGTGAATGCAGGACAGTTAGCAGAGGAATTAGAAATAGTGATGCCCTATTATTTTAAGTTATCTTCAGATGAACAAAAAAGGGTTAAATTTCTAAGACTATAATCCCTGCTGAAATTGTATAGTGTTATTTTGAGATAGGCTGCAAAGCCAATCGATATTAAAACTTTTATACATTCTTTATAAAGAACTATATTTTTTAAATCTGTTTTCTTACAAATGTTCACATCAAATTGTGTTATGGGATAAATAAACCACATGACTGAGATAAATATACAAGCAATTTCTTTTTAAAATCAGTAGGAGGCCGGGGGTACCTGGGTAGCTCAGTCAGTTGAGCATCCAACTCTCGATTTCAGCTCAGGTCATGATCCCAGTGTTGTATGACTGAGCCCATGTCAAGCTTTGCTGTGAGTGTGGAGTCTGCTTAAGATTATCTCTCTCAGGGCACCTGGATGGCTCAGTCAGTTAAGCGTCTGACTTTGGCTCAGGTCATAATCTCACAGTTTGTGGGTTCAAGCCCTGCATAGGGGCTCTGTGCTAACTGCATTCTGTGTCTCCCTCTCTCTCTGCCCCTCCCCTGCTCTCTCTCTCTCTCTCTCTCTCTCTCTCTCTGTTTCTCTCTTTTTAATTAAAAACAATTTTAAGAAAAAGGTTATCTCTCTCTTTCTCTCTGCCCCATCCTACCCCTCTGTTTCTCTCTCCTAAAATAAAAAATAAAAATAAAATAAATAATTAAAAAATCAGTAGGAGGTAAAAAAAAATGCTACTATAATGTTTCAATTTAACAAATAATTGTGTGTTACTTTCCATCAGCAACAATTACACTTTAATATAAACTGTTAAAAAAGCAATGCAAGGGCTCCTGGGTAGCTCAGTCAGTTAAGCATCCAACTCTTGGTTTCGAGTCAGGTCATGATCTCATTGTTCATGGGTTTGAGCCTCCCATCAGGCTCTGTGTTGACAGTGCAGAGCCTGCTTGGGATTCTCTCTCTTGCTCTCGCTCTCGCTCTCTTCCCCTCCCCAGCTCGTGCGCTCTCTCTCTCTCTCTCTCTCTAAAAATAAATGTTTAATAAAGCAATGCACATTTTAAAATAAGCAGAATTTGGGTAAAATATTCATGATGTAGGATAGTTCTGACTTAAAAAAATGTTTTAAACAGTGGGTCCTCAAACTGGCATGCACTTTGAAGGTGTGTACGTTCTAATTTCTATGTCCTATTTAGCTTCTTAAAATTAAAAAACAAAACAAGTTAGTTCACTTAACTTTGGTAAACTGCATACTTCAGCAGTTTTGGCAACATAATTTGATCAGAGGTGGAAGATGGCAGGATATGTTTTGCTGTTTAGATGTGCAGCTAAAAACATAATATTGAGTCTATAGTTGGAACGACATGGATTCTTTTGGGGGATTTCTGGGGTGACAAGTCTATAGAAGGAGCACAGGCTTTGGAGGCAGAATGATCTTAGCAATTGACTCAATTAACCTCTCTGAACCTTACTTTCCCTATTGTGAGAGAGGTAATAATAATTTCTGTCTTGCAGAATTGTTAGGAAATTAAAAATGCATATAAAATGACTATCACAGAAGCTGGCACATGCTAATTGTTCACTTAAAACTGGCTATGATTATTGCTATTCAGCATAAGAGAGTTACTGAACAATGCTAAGCAGTCTTTAATAAGAAGTTCTTAAAAGTTTAAAACAAATCCATGAAATTATGTTGTGACTTTCTTTTAAGATATTAATTATAGTTGTTCTCAATCTGTAATGAAAGAGGTACTAAGTGTTAAAAAAGCAAAATATAGTCATGTAAAATCTTCTGTCGTCAAGACCCTTCACAAAAGATGGAGAATTACAATTGTCAGAGGTTAGTTTAACTAAATAAGAAGGAAACTACTGCTATTTCTACCTTCAGAAAGGTTTTGTTTGTAGTAATTCCAAGATAATAAATATAAGGTATATAGTCAGCATTCTTCATAGCACAGTTATAGCCTCTATAACACACACACACACACACACACACACAAATACAAATATATGAATGACTTATAGAATGCATCACATTAGAGTTACACATATATTTATCACAAAAATACATACTGAATATTCACTGATTTCCCATGCTAGGTGTTTCCTCTGCTAGACTGTGAGTATCATGAAAGCAAGAATTATTTATTTCATTTTTATGTCTTCCAAAAATTAACATAGCACTTGGAACATAATAAGTACTTAATAAATATTTACTAAATAAATAAGCAATTTTTTTTAAGTTTTTTATTCATTTTTGAGACAGACAGAGACAGAGCATGAGCAGGGGAGGGGCAGAGACAGAGGGAGACACAGAATCTGAAGCAGGCTCCAAGCTGTCAGCACAGAGCCTGACGTGGGGCTCGAACCCACTGACTGTGAGATCATGACCTGAGCTGAAGTCAGACTCTCAACCAACTAAGCCACCCAGGCACCCCGATAAGCAAATAATTTAACTTTTGTTTTGAAATAGAGTCAGAGTTAAAAAGTTGTTAACTACTTAAGCTTACTACAATTCACAAACCACCAATTTATTTCTTTCTTTAAACTAAAAATGTATCACAATGGTAACAATAAATACACACACATATTTATATTATATTTGATTTTACTTGCCTTCCCTTCCTCTGACCATTTTCTAGAGGAAATGTTTGTGTCAAGTGAAAGAAAGAAAAAAAGATTAAGAGAGCATTTGGTCACTTTTTAAATAACTGAGAACACAATATATTCTGACTCTTATGTTTATCTCAGTCCTCACTTAACTGAGCAATATTACCCATATATATAACAAAATTGACCTTCTCATCTGTAAGTTGAACATCATGGCTTCCTGACAGGTGAAATAGGAAGGAACCCTGATAATCCAATCATTCCCTTAGTTGAAGCAGAAGAAAAATGCTTGAAAAATATTTCTCCTTTTTCCTTATGGAGGAGGAAAAAAATGCATGAGCAACTCATAATAGTTGTGAGAACTGGAAGATTCAATGGAAGACAAAAAAGTCTCAGGAAGAGATTTTAGAAAATCATATTTTTGAACTCTTATTCTCTTTCTTTCAGTTACATATTTTGTTGGCAGCTTAGCTGGACAGCTTAGTTATAGTGAAAAGCATAGGAGAAGCCTAAATGTAAGGCTATTTTGACTCAACTTAAAGAATTGTTAAATTTTTAACACTTAATCCAATTATTCATAAAATAACCAACCAATGATATTTATATTTAGTTTTTTCTCTTCTACATATTTTTCTATGAGGAAAGGTAATTCCCACCGACCAATAATGCAAATATAAGTCATATTCTAGAATAATCAATTTCATGTTGTGTTCATAAAAGGAAATACAAAAAAAAAGGTTTCCACATTTTCTTTTTTTTCTTAAGTTTATTAACTTATTTTTAGAGAAAGAGAGAGAAAGCAGGTGGGGAAGTGGCAGAGAGAGAGAGTCCCAAGCAGGCTCTGCACTGTCAGTGGGCAGAGCCTGATGTGGGGCTCAAACTCACCAACCACAAGATCATGACCTAAGCTGAAATCAAGAGTCATACACTTAACTGACTGAGCCACCCAGGTACTCCACTCTACATTTTCTAAGAGAAATATTACACCTTTCTATCTACTTGAAAGTTATTTTAAAATTGTATATTTCATAACCAATTTGAAGTGATATGTGGAATATGATGAGTACTTTACATACATGTGAATGATATAATCAAAGAACAGTACTTGCTAAAAATAATTAAATACAGGGAAATTCAATCTCTGAGATTCTAAGAGTCATTCCCTTGCTGTGGTGCCCTTTGTTGTTTTTTTTTTTGTTTTTTTTTTTAAATTTTTTTTTTTTCAACGCTTTTATTTATTTTTGGGACAGAGAGAGACAGAGCATGAACGGGGGAGGGGCAGAGAGAGAGGGAGACACAGAATCGGAAACAGGCTCCAGGCTCCGAGCCATCAGCCCAGAGCCTGACGCGGGGCTCAAACTCATGGACCGCGAGATCGTGACCTGGCTGAAGTCGGACGCTTAACCGACTGCGCCACCCAGGCGCCCCATTGTGGTGCCCTTTGAACCCATGTATTAGAAAATATTTTGGTCTCATTTCCTTAGGTCTATCTAAGCTTTATTATTTGACTTAGATGTTTTTAATCCAGGTTAGAATTTCAAGTGGTTATCTCCATTCTATGAAATTTACCATATTCCTTGGAAAAGTTTAGTTAACACAGAATCAGGCTGCATGCAAGAAGTTTATGTCAAAATACAAATACATAGTTCTTACCAAGAGAATACTAATTTTTATCAGATATTAAGCCTGTGACATTTTTCTGTATTTTTTTGCAAAGGAAAATTCAATGTGTTCATTTAAATTTTAGTGGGACATAGAAAGACATACAAAAATCTGAATGTCATTTTTCAAAAATTTTTTAAATGTTTATTTTTGAGAGAGAGAGAGAGAGCATGCACACAAGTGGTGGGAGGGGTGGAGTGGGAGGGAGACACAGAATCCCAAGCATGCTCCAGGCTCTGAGCTGTCAGCACAGAGTCCAATGTGGGGCTCGCACTCATGAACTACGAGAACATGACCTGAGCCAAGGTCGGACACTTAACCAACTAAGCCACTCAGGTGCCCCAAAAATCTGAATGTCATTCGCAGTGGAAATAGTTACACTTTTATTTTTCATTAACTAAGTATTTTTTGTACAGTTTGGAATGTATTTATAATGCATTTATAAGTCATTAAAAATAAAAGTTTTGATGGTGTTTTTGAGAGGCTGTAATAACATTTTATTGCTAACTCGTACCTACTTGCCGCCTTCCTTAGGCCAAGCCTCCTTTCATATATATATTCTCCCAGATATGTTCATTCTCATCTCCCAGATGTTCACTTTCTGATGTAGGGGCTCCATATTGTTTTAGGACTTGGAAACTTGAAACCAGAGAGGGTCAAGATGGGTGCCAACTTCCACCTGCATTTCGCTAATCTTTCCCAAAGTGAAATGGGTCGTTGTATTAAAAGCAAAATAAAACGAAACAAAACTTAAAACAACAACAAACACAAACAACTAAGAAAAACCCTCATGTTTGACTCTAACCAATAACTGATTATCTGTGATAATAAAAAGGAAAGACATGATAGCTGAAGAAGGTTCTCTACCATGACCTCTATTTCTTTTTCCTGGAAATAGCCGCAAAGTGTCCTTGATCATTTCCAAAATAAAGGGAGGCTAAAAAGGTACTCTGTACTTTCACATCAGGAACAACTACAACTTTCACATCATCCATAACTACACAAGAGCTCGAACTAGGGTTTAATAGGGTTTTGTTTTGTTTGTTTTTGTGTTGTTTATAAAATAAATCATGACTGGGGGCATTCACACAATTCAGGAGAAAGCTTTGCAAAGGAACTCTCAGGGGCTGTAGGCTAGCATTCTTTTCAGTGTGTACAAGTGAACAGTGATGAGGTTGAAAGAGGGGAATCGTCCATGTTAGTTTTGTTTGATTTGTGACTGATACAAAGATTTAGCACATTGACTAATTGTTGATGTATAATATGTAGAAAATTTACTTACATTATAAATGAGGAATTGGGAGCATGTTCATAAAATGTTTACCCATGTATGTCCCAGGTAAAGTGTGTAAGTACAATCATTAAGAAATCAAAAGCATAGTAATAATGAATCTTCCATTTAGGATCTGTTCAATTTGGCCACTTTTTTATTATATGACTATTTGCTTCAGGTACACTGCCAGGAAATTGGAATAAGATTAACTCATTCAATTACCTATCCAGTGAAGTATTTATTTTATGTACCAAGAGCATACATACTACATGCCAGGAACTATTAGATTCTGAAGAGACAGTATTCAATGAAATAATATTTTTGCTCTCAAGTATCTCACATTCTAATGAGAAAGTACAACACATCTTTGCCCTCAAAGAAGCTGCCAAATACACAAATAGGAACATAAGAATGTGATGAGAAAGGAGCGAAATGTATTTTGTTATGACGTTATTACAGGGCTGGGTGAGAAGGTCAATCCTATCTGGAGACATCAGAAGTGGCTTTGTAAGGTAATGACCTTGAGCTGAGTCCTGAGGGTTGGATATTTTTTAGACAGAGGTCTAGTTGTGAGGAGACATCTTAGAAAGAAGGACAAACAGATACAAGCCCTAGCCTTATAAAGCAGTGTGGTATGTGAAAGTAACTAGAAGCTATTTGACATTAATTCACATTAAGTGGGGGTTGAGTGGGGACAATGGAAGTAGGTAAGAACGTTTACATAGGTAGGATCAAATTATTCTAAGAAGTATGGACTTTATTCTGTTGGAACTGGGAAGCCATTCATGGTTTTAGACAAAATATTAACACGGTCAGGTTTGAGTTTTGGAAAGATCGTTCTTTTAGCAGAGTTGCTCAGAGAGGAATGTAATTCTGTTATTAAATTAGTAACATCTGAATTAACATTTAGATAATACCTTCATCTGAGCTAGTTTCTAAGGTATTTTTTTTCTATTGCTTATCAGCAGGAAATTATTAGATGGGAAAGAATATAAAATAACTTAGTTTTTAAGTATTCATTTCTTACAAAGCATAGAACTGAGTTTTGAAAAAAGGTAAAAATGGGGCGCCTGGGTGGCGCAGTCGGTCAAGCGTCTGACTTCAGCCAGGTCACGATCTCACGGTCCGTGAGTTCGAGCCCCACGTCAGGCTCTGGGCTGATGGCTCAGGGCCTGGAGCCTGTTTCTGATTCTGTGTCTCCCTCTCTCTCTGCCCCTCCCCCGTTCATGCTCTGTCTCTCTCTGTCCCAAAAATAAATAAACGTTGAAAAAAAAAATTAAAAAAAAATAAATAAAATGTAGCTTAGGGGCACCTGTGTGGCTCGGTCGGTTAAGCTTCCGACCTTGGCTCAGGTCATGATCTCACGGTCCGTGAGTTTGAGCCCCGTGTCAGGCTCTGTGCTGACTGCTCAGAGCCTGGAACCTGTTTCAGATTCTGTGTCTCCCTCTCTCTCTGCCCCTCCCCCGTTCATGCTCTGTCTCTCTCTGTCCCAAAAATAAATAAACGTTGAAAAAAAAATTTAGAAAAAAGGTAAAAATTTAGTTTGTTCTAGTAAAATTGTCCCTTGCCCAAGCATTTTTCACGAGATTTCTTAGAGTAAAATGAGCATAAAATGAATGGGTCTTGTCCAAGTTATTTATATTCGTATAATTTGTCATGAATGTGAAATAAGAGAAAAAGTCTCTAACATTTTGATTATGTTGATAAAAAGTTTAACATTTGATAAAGTATTTTCCCAAAATGTTTTCATTTATTTATTTTTTTAATGTTTTTATTTTTGAGAGAGACAGAGACAGAATGGGAGTGGGTTAGGGGCAGAGAAAGAGGGAGACACAGAACCGGAAGCAGGCTCCAGGCTCTGAGCTGTCAGCACAGAGCCCGATGTGGGGCTCGAACCCATGAGCTGTGAGATCATGACCTGAGCTGAAGTCGGATGCTCAACCAACTGAGCCACAAAGGCGTCCCGAAATGTTTTCATTTCTTAATCTGTACACCTAATTTAACTTATACTTTTAAGTTTATATACTCCCATTCTCTACTACTGTAAATAAATATTTGCCTATACATTTACTTCCTTTCTGAAGTAGGATATAAGTAAAGTACATTATGCTAATCACTTTGATTCCTTTTCCCTATTAATCATTATATCTAAAGGATAGTTTTCAGTTGGTTAGATAGCTAAGAATCATAACCATCATCCTTTTCTTATCCCTTTTATGTTAAGGAACTAAAGAAAACATCTGTCAGCTAATGAAGCCATTTTACTTAATAGATATTTATTTCTTATCCTTTTACTTTGTAAGAATAGCCTAATAGTTAAAAGCAAGTTAATTGTTTGCTTTATCTGGCACCACCATAAAATAGAAAACTAAAGAAGAAGCAAATAATATGTAAAAGTAGGGGAAATGTACAATTGGTATTTCCTGTAGAGTAGTCTCTCTGGATAGGCATGTAAAAGAGAGAAGAAAGAGATTAGTAGCCTGACACAAATAGCTTCTTTAATATGTGGGTGATTATCTTTATTATGGATATAACCAGTGGGAAACATGTTATCTTCAGAGTAGGGCAATCGCTTGTTTGCTCATAACCCTTACTTATTTTAAGAGACACAAAATAAGATTTTTTTTTACCATTTCATTAAATCTACAATTGTTTAAGTTTTGTTTCCTTCTGTAGTCAAATGAGGGTACACGCTGATTCATTATTAATTATGATTCATTGAGATTTCTTTTTTATAGTTTTGTGTCAGTGAGTACTTATTCATTACAGAATCTTCACAAACTTCATTTGGTATTAATATTCCCATTTTACACATGAGTAAACTCAAGGTCAGAGATGCTAAATAATTTACCAAAGATCAAAATAGCTAATAAGTGGCAGAGATGATAGTAAAGTTTCCATGACTTTAGAGCCTTTATCTCTTTTGTGCTACGGTTTTAAGCTATTACTGCTGATAGCGCCCATATTGTAAATGTTACCCCTTGGTATGCACAGTTTTTATCATTCCTTGGACAAAAATTAATATGACAAAGTGAATTTTTAAGACATAGTTAATTTATAAATTTTAAGAAACGTATTGTAAAGATTACATGATTTTCTTGTGCATTTAAATATAAATCTCAGGCAAGGTTTATGCTTTTAGCATTTTAATATCTAGACTCTAAAAATGGATAAGAAGTTTTTGTCTTAATCGTTTTGCGTCGGTTTTAATATTCTGATATGATATTGTTTTGGTTGCCTTGAGCTGCATTACTAAATTTAATAAAATATTATTTAATAATACAAATGACTGGCTGCACACCCAGCTTCTCTGAGCTCCCAAGGGTCCTCTACTACCTCATTAGAGAAGGAATCTTGACATCACTAATTTATTTGTTTTAATTACCCATCTAGAAAGGTATGAAAAATAAATTAAAGATTTGGGAATAGAAACCAGTCCCCTAACATTATCATACATTTCCAAATATACTAAAATGGAATATTTTTCAGTGTTTACGAGCTGGTGCTTCCTCCTACCATTTATTTAGTTGTAAACTGTTACAGATCGGGCCACCAATTGAGCACACTTCGTGTTAGTTATCCCTCCAATATACTTCCTGGTCTCCAAATGGAAGCGAAATTAGTCACTCTTGCTCTGAGGCTTTGTTGTTGTTATTGTTGTTTTCAGTCCATTCTTCCTCCATTTCTTTGTTACCCCTTTATTTTTTGGAGAAAAATAAAATGAAATGAACTTCCCTCCTCTTATTATACCTTCCATCTCATATCCATATTTCTTCCTGACGCTTCTTATTCCAAAAACCATTTTCTAGCCTATCTACTTCCTTATCTCTAAAGTCAGGAATCAGTTCTATTTTGAAACCTGTAGGAAGAGGGATAGTAACAATATCCTCTCCCCTGCCCTCTCCCTCAAATCAAGTGCTACTAGTAAACAAGTACTTTCTTTTCCATCCATAATTTATTGTGAATAAAGAGAAATCGGATTTTCTCTAAAGACTATTTTCTGAAGAGTATGTATATAGCTAAAATATTCCATCTGGTAGAAAACAGATGCTTATCCACATACTTATAAAATGTGGTGAAGGTGCTATAGTAAACTGGTCTCTGTATCTGTTTATATTTGTTAGAATTTAAAGCTATGAAGCTAGGTTTGTTTTTTGGGTTTTTTTTTGTTTTTTGTTTTTTGTTTTGTTTTTTTTGTTTGTTTGTTTGTTTGTTTGCTTTTTGTAGCCTGTAAGCTGATTTCAACCACGTGTTGGTCTATTGTCAATTTTTATTAAAATAGCTTGCTAAATTGTTCTCTTAAAATTATGCCACTACTGAATGTATATATTGGCATTTCCCATTTTTATAATAATATATCAAAGTAAACAGTCCCAGTCCTGAATTTAGGGGGAGAAAATCACTGCCTTGCAATATTCAGTTATCTTCTCTTTTCAAACTTTCAGTAAGGGTGGAATAAAATAATTTTTGTACATTAACAAATTGTTCAAAGTGCTTGGATGTTAAAAACCATAATCAGCAGAATCCATATATGGCATTTCCATAATGCTTTCTAACATCTTGAGTTTATTAGTGGGAGATTTAATTTGTGCTAATCAGCCTGAGGCAAAAGAAGTGCAAAATGAACTTGACACATGTATTAGATGTTTTTTAGTATTTCTCAGTTTTGCACTGCGACCACAACGTGGCACCCCAGAATAAACACACAGGTCTGCACTGTCACTTCCGATTACCACATTACTGTAAAGGGCTGCAACTCACTGAAAAGCCGGCCGCAATTCATTATCTTGTTGGTTTTATCTGAGAAGGCATGCAACAACACTGCCTATGAAACGGCATGTTTGAAAATTCCAAACTTTTATTAATGGTCTAAATCTTGATTTACAGTCTCTTTTCTAAAATGAAATTTGGCAATTGTAATGTACTTAGCGCCATTCTTGTTCAGGCTCAAAGGAGGGACCAAAAGAAGTAAAAGTTCTTTTCCCTTCCAGAATCTCTCTTCATTCCTCTTCTACCTTCACCAGGAATTGGTGCAACAGGAAACAGGTCAGTGAGTAGGGAAATTTCCATAATAATCTTCATCATCACTTCTGTGTCCTTCTATGAGTCTTCTCTGCTATATGATTTAACATACAGTATCAGAGAATAACTACTCTAAATATTTTGTAATACATATATTCAACCATCATTTCTTCTAAAGGACAGTGTTCTCAAATAAGTAGGTCTCCATAAGTAGGGTGACCATTTATTTTTTTTTCAAATGGAGACACTTTTGATAGTGAAAGAAGTCACTATTGATAATTATATCATGAGAACAGGTATAAATAGAAATCATCCTATCATACCTAGGGATTTGGTCATCCTGCCATGGACTGCTGTAAAGAGAATAATTTCATGTGTTTGTTCATAATTCTAGGTTCTTGGAGCCCAACTACTGAATCAGAATCTCTGGGATTATAGTCTGGGATCTGCATTAATTTTTTTTTTAATCGTTATTTATTTTTAAGAGAGAGAGAGGGAGAGAGAGACAGTGTGAGCAAGGGAGGAACAGAGAGAGAGGGAGACACAGAATCTGAAGCAGGCTCCAGGCTCTGAGCTGCCAGCACAGAGATCGATTCAGGGCTCAAACTCATGTTTGTGAGATCATGACCTGAGCCGAAGTCAGACGCTTAACCGACTGGGCCACCCAGGCGCCCCTGGGGATCTGCATTTTTAGCAAGATTTCTAGGTGGTTTGTGACTGTAGTAAGTATCCAATAATAGACACATATGATGGCTACCATGTACCTGGCACTCTCCTAAAGTCTAAATACATATCATTCCTTTCATTCTCACAACCACTACCTCTGAATGATAGAATGACATATGAATCTTTCAAGTATAAAAAGGCACATTTCTCAGAAATGTGGCCACTTGGAAATATTTGGATGATTGATCAAAAGATTTGCATCAATATAGCTTTTTTGGCTCCATGAAGGACACAGCCAAAATTTGATAATCTGCAATCTTGATAAGGAATTAAAAACTTGAGTGGAAAGGCCTTAGTGAAGAAGCAACATTTCATCTGGTTCCTAATGACTCTGGGCAGCAAAGAATGAGGCCAGAAAAAATAAGATGGGCGTAGTCATGCAATTATGAAAATATCTATCATGTCTGAGAAAAGTGAAAAGCGTCATGTGGCAGGATCTGGGTAGCTGGTTAGGGTGTGAAAAATGATTAGTCTAGAAAGGTAGCCTGGTGTTCACCATGAAAGGATTACAGATGCTGTTGGATGTGTGCTCCCTTTTGCCCTCCCATGTCTTCTCAGTACAATGTTGTGGCAATTTTAAACTGCCTCCTCCTGCAATTATCGCTTAATAGTTTTGCCCCCTGGAACCTGCTGTGGCTATAGTTGGGACAGCCAGAAATGCTGGCAAACTAACACCCCTTAAGGAGTAGCCCACAACCAATTACCAAGTTTGGTGGTAATACTTCCACTTCCCTCATCTAACCAAGAGACAGAAGTGTTACATTACAGCCAGAAAACCAGCAGCAGTAAGGAGAGACCAGCCAGGGAGAAAGTGGTGGTAGGTTGACAAGCTAGTTAGAAGGCAATTGTAGGATGATGTTAGAAGGACCTATAGTGAAATAAGAAAAGGAAAAAGAGGAAGCAGTTTTTGAAGTAGATTGGATAGGATTAAGTGATTGATTGAATATGGGATGAAGAGGGAAATGATTTGTATAAAACAGTAAATCAAAATTTTGGGTTTGGCAATCTGGGTATATAGTATCTAGGGATACCTCTACCTACAGCTATGATGCAGATTATTCTCTGCACAAGCCCAGCAACTGCTATTTAAATGAAATATTCACAGCCTAGTATACATGAATGGCATCCCTTGGTAGTACGGTGTGACATAGAAATGCAGATTAAGGTAGGGAATGTAGGAGGTGAATGAGAAGGCTTGTTGGAGGGGAAATTGTAGAATTTGATTTAAAATTTTTGTCACATCATTTCTGATAGGGTATAGATCAAACACTGTATTATGCTGAGCATTAAATATGTAGGTGAGCTTAAAAATGTGTTTAAGACACATTAATGAAACCTCAGAAATACGAATACAAATAAAATTTAAAAAATAGAAATCATCTTTTGGAAGACTCTATTAAAGATGAATGCATCTAAATTAAGCCAGCATTCTTGTCTTTTAAAATCTATAACCTAGACTTGCAAATTGTAGAAAGCATGGTATCATGAATATTCAGAATTCATCTCTTTGTACATGCTGATTGCCTTAGGAAGTTAAGCCCCAAATACAATCTTGAATCATATTTTAAATGTGACTCCTAGGAAAATCTTGCCCTTTGTAATTTAAACATTAGAAGCCAGTTATGTTTGTGTGTTATTCAAAATTGCTACTAAATATAAGTGTAGGAATTTGCCACTATGATCTTACTCTAGAATGTCCCTCTCCCATCCGCTTGCTTTTTGTAGTAAAAATTTCACATTTACGTACAAATTTCTGTGGTTGTCTCCTTGGCTCATATAAAAGTGACTGTTCTTAAGAATGGTGACTTCCATAAAGGAGGTGTTGAGAAGGAATTGAGTATGTTGTGATTTTAAAGTGTGAGGAAGGGAAGAAAGGGCAAAAATTGTGGAGATGAGGGAACTAAAGGCAGTGTCACAGTTTTGCTAATGCCATCCATCCCTGCATGTAGCCTTTTAGCTTTAATACAAAGTAGCTCTTAAAGTAGTGGAGACCAACCCTTGAAGCCAGTTGAGTTCCCCCTGCCTAGAATGGAAAATAAAAAATTGTTTTTGTAATTTAAACCCAACTGAGAAGGCTTTTTGTAGTTTCCATGGCATTATTTCTGAGAAAATTTGTGTGTCCTAAATTTAAAAGTCAGGGTTCTTTTTGAAAACTACAGAAGGAAGAAACCATAATTGTTTTTGTGCCTCTAACACTGCCAAACAGGGATACTTACAATAAAGGTGAGGCCAAGTATGACCATTTAGTTTACTTTAATATAGTGAGTTGGTTAGTTGTGGGCGTATTTACGGAAGAGTTTGGCTTAACACTTCCTCAGTTCAAAGATTTGGGGAGAAGGAATTTAGAGGAACCAAACTTGTCAGATGCCTGATGTCACAGTAATGCCCCCGATTTCGAATCCGTGAGACCACCAAGGAGCCGATTCCGATGCAAACGCACGAGGGTTTATTTGCAAGCTCTAGCTTGGGCCCAAGTATACCCGACACAGCGGAGCTGGGACTTGGACCCCTAGGTTAAGAGGCGTAGAAGTTTTATAGAGGCCAGTGGCCAATGAGATTGTAACACACACAGAAAGTTGCATAGTCATGCCAGTCCACACGCAGGTGGCCAATTGAATTACAATTTACCCTATAGTAACTGTTTGAACTAGCCTATCACTCTGGTCAGAATTGGCGTGCAAGTTTGGCGGGCAAAAGGCAGGGTTTACATTCTTTGGCGGTTAGGGGTTTCGCATTCCTATTTGAGCCTGTTTCCAGTAAGGCTGTGCTCAGCAGCTTGACTAGGGTGGGGGAGTGTCTTTACCAATAAGTAGGTCATGTGGGGGTTATACATGAGATGGTGGGTGTAGCACAAAATGGAGTTAGTCTTGCTCTGCTTGTCCAGGGGTAGGGGATTTTTGTTAAATTCCTTGGATCCCACAATAACGACTGTACTTTTCTTACTGATATGACGACACATCACAGAACATGCAGAGCTTAAAGCTGAAAAAGAAACCAGGGGGAACTGCTGATTAATTGAAGGAAGTATTGGTATTCACAAGCAAATCAAGTTTCTATCTGCTAGTTGCTGGAGAGCAACTGGTAACTTGTCTAATTTCCTGTTGCGGAACTTTTCCTGGGCTCTTTGCAATTATAGATTTTGATTTGCAGAGCCTCCCTGGATTCTGATGGCTGTGAGTCACACACTGAGTCCCCACATCTGCCCTCGGAGTACAATATTCCAAATGCTCTACAACTATGGAAGTTTCTGCTTAATCCACATGACTCAGACGTAAGAAACATTAAAAGGAGAGAGAAAAAGAGGGACAGGAAGGAAGACTGAGCTGAAAGCTGACTATGTTCAGCAAGAAACAGAATAACTACAATTCTGAGGATAATTATGCAAACCCAAAATCTATCCCAGATTTTTCTGGTCAACGAACCAAACTCTGGAAAATGTGTACCTATAACTGTCACATGAAAGTATGTTCTCTTTTCAGCCAGTTGATTAAATGGAAATTGACAGTTCAAGAAGGATAGAAACCGAAGCCAAATTAGAATTGAGATATCAAAGTCACCTCTTGTTCTCAAAACTTCTCCTTAATTATCCACATTCTCATTGATTTACAGAATTGTTCAGGGATGAACCCTGTGCTTGTATCTCTTACCTTTGTACTATATGTAATATAGTATTATATTATATATATATATATATATATATATATATATACACACACATATATACATATGTAATATATATATATAGTTTTTGGATCACTCTTGTATACAGCAAAAGCCTATAATTAAATAGATAAAGGCCTAAACTCTCCCACTGCTATGAAATTAAAAACAAATGAACAAACAAAACAAAACTAATTTGACTTTTGCATCTTTGAATTTCTGGTCCTGTGACACACCACTAAAAACCCCAAAGTCTGTTATTGTATCAGTGAGTAAATATATGCACTAACACATGCCAACAATGTCACCAACATTGTATTCTCCATGGCTAAATTAAATAAAAACTTAAAATATGATTTTGTATGCATCTATGTGAGTGTTATGCATAATTAACCTCAATGTATAGATGAATAAACTGAAGCTCAGATGATTAAATAGTGCAGTTATTGCCTCCCATTTATAGATGAATAAACTGGGCATAATGCCTTGCACTATATACCTTATGTTGATGTGACTTAAATGAGATGTTGATGTATGGCAAAAAATTTGCAAGTATGAATGCTAGGAATTATAGCTAGTATTAATTTTCACTAGTATTAGTTAAATACTGTAACATTAACTATATTGTTTCTAATGGAAATGTAATTTTGCTCGCTTATTGTAATGAATGCATCCTTCTTTACCTTGTTGGAAAAAATAGCTTGGAAAATACTAGGAAGACTTGTTTGTAGCTTCATTTGCATTGAAACAGGTTATACTGTTTGAAACAGTTGAAACAGGTTGAAAATCATTTCCTAAAAGATTACCTGAGATTGCGTAAACGAACTGAATTTCGGCCAGTGGCATGCATGTTGCCTCTAGAAGAGTTAGTGCAAGCACATAACTAAAACAACAATATCAAAAACTGTATGTTTCAATAATCTGAGAGGAGAATAATATTTAGTTTTGAAAGACTATACTCACCTTTTGGTCATGTACACAACATGTCACTGGTTTTCAATACATTTTAAATGGTGTGTTTACAGGGGTCCCTGGGTGGCTCAGTCGGTTAAGCATCCAACTTTGGCTCAGGTCATGATCACATGGTTCATGAGTTTTAGCCCTGCGTTGGGCTCTGTGCTGACAGCTCAGAGCCTGGAGCCTGCTTTGGATTCTGTGTCTCCCTCTCTGTCTCTGCCCCTTCCCTGCTCATGCTCTGCCTCTCAAAAATACATAAAAATTAATTTTTTTAAACATAAAAATAAATAAATGGTGTGTTTACAGTAAGTTACTACTAATGTAGTTACTGACAAATGAGTAGGTTTAAAATGCCTTTTCCTACATTAAGATTGTTATGAATATGAAAATTTGCTCATCAGCTCATTCAGTATTCTTTACACAAACAGTTACAGAGACTAGTGTCTATGTATAAAATAGTGTACTGTGGAGCTCAAAAGTGAATGCTCTACTTATAATTTTAAATAGAAATATCAAGACAATATTCAACACCTAACCTTTACTTTCAGGACCCATTAAGATGACTGGAAAACATTTTAGTATTTTCATTCATGTATGTTTCTTACTGATCCACTTATGAATATTCACTCATGCTTTTATCCAATAAATATTTATTAAGCATGTGTTATGTTATAAAGGCCTATTTTTTGCCTTTATTTATTTATTTATTTATTTATTTATTTATTTTATTTTCCCCCATCATCACGTTTCATCTTAGCACTATTGTTTGTTCTGGCTTACGTATCCATTTATTTTTAATATTGATAATATTGTTTGTAACCTGTGTTATTTATTTTGATCCCCATTGAAATTTTATGGGAGAGTCAGTGAAGTTACTCTTTAAAAAAATGTTTATTTACTTATTTATTTTGAGAGAGAAAGAGAGAATCCTAAGCAGAGAGCAGAGCCTAATGTGGAGCTTGAACTCACAAACCTCACAAATAATAAACAGTGAAATCATGACCTGAGGTGAAATCAAGAGTTGGATGCTTAACTGACTGAGCCACCCAGGTACCCCAGGGCAGTTATTCCCATTTCCTTCTTATAAACAAGAGAATGGATTAAGTTTCAGAGAGGTTCAGAGATTTGCTCCAAATTCCACAAAGAGTAGCAACTTGTATGTACTTTGTTTTCTAGGGTGGCATTTCAAAAAGTATAACTCTAATTGTGTTTTGAATAAAAGAAGAATTTCTGTGAATTTTGACTCATGGACACACCTTAGGGATTCTTTTGTAGGTGACCAAGACCTGTCCTAGGAAATAAAGAGGAATATTAGTACACTCACTAGTTGTCAGTTTGAATATTTTTCTCATGGAAGCTTTGATTGCCTAAACTGTGAATTTCTTGATAAGTTAATACATTCAAGCATGTGATATAATTAAGTCTACAGACTTAGGAATATAACTGAATGATTTTAATGTCAATTATAAAAGAAAACAATCTTACAGACTGAAATGAACTATTCACATTTTCTAGTGATATGATGGGCAAGGAAAATTATCTGCATTTTTCAGGAGTGTATTTTCAGGATCTGCATTTTTAAAAACAATTTCCCTTTAGATAAGACTTTCTACTTCTTTTATGCATCTATTAATACAGGCACACACAAAGTAATATGGCAAAATAATTTTCTAATTTCATTTCTTGGCACTATAAGAATAATACTTTAAAATTTGTTTTGGTGATTCTCAGGTAGTGGCCTATAAATTGAGTGATTATCAGAGCACTTTTCAAATGCCTTCCATAATTAGCATGATACTAGAAATGAATGATTATAATTTACTAAGTACACCAATTCATAGAAATGCCCTCCTCATTTTCCTCTATAAATTCTTTTTTTTAAGTTTATTTACTGATTTTGGGAGAAAGAGAGAGCACAAGCAGGGGAGGGGCAGAAAGAGAGAGGGAGAGAGACAGAATTCCAGGCAGGCTCTGGGCTATCAGTGCAAAGCCCAGTGTGGGGCTTGAACTCACAAAGTGTGAGATTGTGACCTGACCCGAAATCAAGAGTTGATGCTTAACTGAGCCACCCAGGCACCCCTCTCCTCTATAAATTCTATTCATTTTTCAAGGATTTAACATGTATCAATATATGCCGGTATGTTTATTGTGACTGACTCCCCTTAATCTACACTAATTAAATACTAGTAATATTAAATGTCATTTGTGAGGCATATACTATATTCTTACATTAATGTTACATGTTTGCCTTAGAAAAACTCTTACAGAAGGTATCATTAACCCTTTATTAAAATGGAGATTGCCTAGGGAGCTTAATAATTTGTTTAGTGTCACACAGCAATTTGAACCTAAATTTTCCTGAGTCTGAGGTCTTTGGTTACTGTAACACCTTGACCATTCTGCACATTGCAGTATATGTATTAGAGGGGACTCCGTCTCGAATCTTGTTCTTTAGAGTGCAGATATTAGGACTGGTGTTAGTCCAGATGCCCAGTAAACCCTTTCTGTCCGAAGGCTTGACTCTTGTTCCTTTCCATGTGGTTGAACATGTCACTTAATTTAGTCACACATATGGAGGCCAACTCATGGACAGAGTTAGACAGGAGTGGGAAGCGGTAGGTGTTGTTAGATTGTCAGGAAAAGACTAGCCCTAATCATAAAAAGAAAAAGAAAAAGAAGAAATAATTTTGGAGACAGAAACAGAACCTTTTGATCTGGCTCCTTTTGAATGTCAAAATGACACAAGAAATTTGGCAAGGGATTCTAAGAAGTCTGAAGATCTAATGCACAACTTGAGTCCATTTCTGTCTTAGAACTTGTGTGCAAATGTATGTTATGGTTAAATGAAGGATTTTTGTGTATGTTCATTGCTTAGTATGATTGACTTTCTGGGGGAGAGGGTCTCATAAATAAGGCAGATATTTTTACTGGCAATATTTTAAATATAAAGTTAAGGGGTTCTTTTTATTTTTAGTATACTTTTCAAAAAGTTATTTTGAAGAACCATAATTTAATTTGTAAATAAAAACAGAACTGAAAGGAGGAAAGGAGTGTAGAAGAAAGAGCTATAAAAAATCTGTAGATATTTTGTTTAGAATCTCTTGGCAGTTGTGTCATTTGGGCTAAGTCTGGTTCATGAACAAGAATGAAATATTCTGTGTCTACTTATGCTTGATTGTGCAATTTGAAATATGAAGAGTTAAATTGCCCCACACCTAAAATATCCTGAATCTGGAGTATGTGTACATGTGAGAGATGAGGGGAGAGGAGAAGGGAAAAGAGCAAATGTGAAAACTAATTAGAATTTTAGGGATGAAGGTAAATGAAAGCTAATCATGCTATAAAGGGAGCCACCTGTTTTGATTATTTCAGTTATAATTGATGTGCTTTACCTAAACAAAGCCAGAATATTTGTGTGTCTAGTATCATCCCAGAGCTATCTTCATTCCCTAAGTATTATTAAAAAGCTATATATCCTTCTCAGTTACTGGGAATTAACTATTCAGACAATAAAGCTGTATATCCTTCTCAGTTACTGGGAATTGTCCTATTAGACAATAAAGTATTTTTTTTTTCAAAAGAAAAAATTGGAAGTAGCAGAAACAGCGTTGATATTATTCATTTTAGTAAATTCTGCTTGTTTTAGTTTGTTTGAAAATGCTTAATAAGTAGAGAATGAGAGAACAATTGCATTGATTTTTAGCATTTTATTGATTTGTCTATTTTTAAATTAATTTTTATAAGCACTTTTATTAAACTGATCCTGAATGGACTCCTTTCTATACTTAAGCAATCCCCACCTACCATTTGAAGGTTCTTCAAATTAATAAATTAATTAATTTTCATTGGTTATTATGGATTTGGATCTGCTTCCCACTGGTTATTAAGTTTTTCCTATGCTGAACCTGTTTCTATCTGTTTATCCAAGGGTTCCCCTGATGTGAACTTGATGAAAACCATGTAGGGGGCATACAAACTGAAAAAAAAAAGTTAAAAAAATATGTCAAGCCATTGTTGAAAGAAAAATAACTGTTTAGCAACTATCAACACTTGCATTTTGTATTGTCTAATATGTTATTTCTGGTCCCAGTTCATTGGGAGTTATTATTGTTATTATTTTAATTAGAAGATGAAATGCAAATTCAGAGGTTCTGGCTTTTAAAATCTAAACATAGATATTCCTTTTTACTTAGGGAATGCTCTATTTTGGTACTAAACAGACAGAGGTAGCCAGCTATTTAAAAATGGTTATGTTATCATTAGATGTGTGAAATTCAGAAGGATTATCTCACAGCCCAGTGACCTTGCATTCCAGAACTATTCAAAACCAGGGAAGCCAAGGTCAAAGGGGCTCTTGTAATAGCATTTGGAAGGTTAATGTAAGGGGAGAGTGATCATCCTCTGTTGGAAATGTTAGACACTGGAGTGGAGGTAGAGAGTGAGCTGGAATTTAATATGAATATTGATAATTGTGGGCATTCCCCTCATTTGAGTTGGTGGATTGAGAGATATTCAAGGAACTCGAAATTATGTGAGGAAGACAGACACAAATGATTACAAAGAAATTTGAAAAGTATTGGTATTATTGCCAAATGCTGGCTGGAAAGACTCCAAGAAAGGAGCAGAGGTAAGGGCAATTTAGTGTAAAGGGCCCAAGCCCCAAAGTTGTGAGAGGTAAATGTGTATAAAAGTTGGTTATTCATCTTGTAAAGCCTTTCTTGTTTTTCTTGAAATCCCAGTCTCGGTTCAGACTCTATCCCCAGGGCAATAGACAGACATTGAATACTGAAGACAAAAAACAAATTTGCATTTTAGAAAAAGATCTCTCTTGGCAGTAGATTGGAAGGGGAAGAAAAATATTTAAATAAAGAGCAAGTTATAAGGTACGAGTAGATATAAATAAAGGTTGCAGAAGAAAACAATATTTTAGTCACTTATTTACTCAACATTCAGTGATAGTTTATTAAATGCCAGCTATGTGTTTAAGAATTAAGTTCAGTTATTTCTTGTTGATTATTTTTTTCAAAACAGAAAGAATAGTTGGAGGGTACAGGATTTACTTGGTGAGACCAAAACACTGTTGTCTCCATGTTCAAATGAGATGGTGTGGGAGGTGAGTGTGAGAAGCATTAGACAGCAGTGATAGGATCATGAACTCTATAGCTGGATTGCTTGTGTTGATCTTGGCTTCTCAACTTACTAGTGTTATGCCCAGAATTCGTGATCCCCAAAGACCACCAGGGAGCCGAGTCCGATGCAAAAGCAAAGAGCCTTTATTCGAGCTAGCTCGAGCTCAATCCCCTACCTGTACCCACACAGCGGTGAGATACCAGGGAGAGAGAGCGAGTTTCAAAAGGACAAAGGTTTTATTGGGGCCTGGGGGCAGTTGGTGAGGTAATGGCTATGGCCTCAGCCAATTGGCTGGGGAAGGGTCCTGGGGAAGGGTCCGAATCCTGTTAGGCAGGTGTGGGGGGGTTTACTCAAGGGGAGGAGGTGTGGTCAAGGTGAAGGACACGGAACAGGATGGAGTCGGCCTGCGTAGGCCCGCCCTTTCACTAGCTGTGTGTCCTTGGACAAGTAACTTACCCATTCTGTGTTTTAGTTTCTTCATTAATCAAATAGTAATAATGATAGTACCTATTTTGAAGTTCTTTTAAAAATTAAATGAATTAAGATATGTTGAATGATCATGTTATATAACACTCATATTAATTGCTTTGTGAAAGTGTTAGTCATTATTTTTCGAGCAGGCAAGAAGTTTTCCTTTAAAAATGTTATATATTTTTAATATATAACATTTATATATAAATATATATAATATATATTATATATAATATATTAATATATAATATATATTAATATATAATATATAATATATATTATATATATAATATATATATATATAATATATATATTTCCAGGCGCCCCCATTTTACAATCTTTTTTTTTTTAATATGAAATTTATTGACCAATTGGTTTCCATACAACACCCAGTGCTCATCCCAAAACGTGCTCTCCTCAATACCCATCACCCACCTTCCCCTCCCTCCCACCCCCCATCAACCCTCAGTTTGTTCTCAGTTTTTAACAGTCTCTTATGCTTTGGCTCTCTCGCACTCTAACCTCTTTTTTTTTTTTTTTTCTTCCCCTCCCCCATGGGTTCCTGTTAAGTTTCTCAGGATCCACATAAGAGTGAAACCATATGGTATCTGTCTTTCTCTGTATGGCTTATTTCACTTAGCGTCACACTCTCCAGTTCCATCCACGTTGCTACAAAAGGCCATATTTCATTTTTTCTCATTGCCACGTAATATTCCATTGTGTATATAAGCCACAATTTCTTTATCCATTCATCAGTTGATGGACATTTAGGCTCTTTCCATAATTTGGCTATTGTTGAGAGTGCTGCTATGAACATTGGGGGGGGTATAAGTGCCCCTATGCATCAGTACTCCTGTATCCCTTGGGTAAATTCCTAGCAGTGCTATTGCTGGGTCATAGGGTAGGTCTATTTTTAATTTTCTGAGGAACCTCCACACTGCTTTCCAGAGCGGCTGCACCAATTTGCATTCCCACCAACATTGCAAGAGTGTTCCCGTTACTCCACATCCTCTCCAGCATCTATAGTCTCCTGATTTGTTCATTTTGGCCACTCTGACTGGCGTGAGGTGATACCTGAGTGTGGTTTTGATTTGTATTTCCCTGATAAGGAGCGACGCTGAACATCTTTTCATGTGCCTGTTGGCCATCCGGATGTCTTCTTTAGAGAAGTGTCTATTCATGTTTTCTGCCCATTTCTTCACTGGGTTATTTGTTTTTCGGGTGTGGAGTTTGGTGAGCTCTTTATAGATTTTAGATACTAGCCCTTTGTCCGATATGTCATTTGCGAATATCTTTCCCATTCCGTTGGTTGCCTTTTAGTTTTGTTGGTTGTTTCCTTTGCTGTGCAGAAGCTTTTTATCTTCATAAGGTCCCAGTAATTCACTTTTGCTTTTAATTCCCTTGCCTTTGGGGATGTGTCGAGTAAGAGATTGCTACGGCTGAGGTCAGAGAGGTCTTTTCCTGCTTTCTCCTCTAAGGTTTTGATGGTTTCCTGTCTCACATTCAGGTCCTTTTTCCATTTTGAGTTTATTTTTGTGAATGGTGTGAGAAAGTGGTCTAGTTTCAACCTTCTGCATGTTGCTGTCCAGTTCTCCCAGCACCATTTGTTAAAGAGACTGTCTTTTTTCCATTGGATGTTCTTTCCTGCTTTGTCAAAGATGAGTTGGCCATACGTTTGTGGGTCTAGTTCTGGGGTTTCTATTCTATTCCATTGGTCTGTGTGTCTGTTTTTGTGCCACCCATTTTACAATCTTAATAAAAGAAAGTAAGTAATAATAACTGCTTATTTGTGTGAGAAATTTAAAAATATAGGTTTTTTAAAAAACCTACAAAACATTAAGAAATTCAGATTAGTTGAATTTTCTAAATGGTATAGGTTTCCATTTCCATTTATAGAAAACATACTATGTAACAGACATTGATTGAGAGCCTACCAGGGATTAAAAAGATTAAGCCCCTATCTTTGACATTTGGAAATTTACAGTTTTAGGAGGGAAAAAAACGCAGAAATGCATACTTACAGGCTGTGTGACTTTAGGTAAATTACTTAACGCCCGGTGTAAGTTTTTTCATCTGATTAAATGAAATTTAAATATGTATACACGTATGTATAAGTCCATTATATATAACATTTGTAGTATTTTAGGTGTAGGTGTTCTATAAATCATAACATTTTGTATGTGGAATATTACTAATATAATTCACAGCATATATCATTAAAAGTTTTATTAATAATGCACAATACAAATGTGTCAAAAGTATTTAAAGGGACGACTATACAAGGAATGTAACCTGTAATGGAAAACAGGAGGTTCTGAGTACATCTAGAAGAGTACTAATGGAGGAGAGTAAATTCATCAAGTGAAGAAGAGAAGGGGGATTCTCACTAAGGAATAAAATGTGCAGAGGTATGTAGAAAGAAAAAAGGTCAATATGATTTGTACCTGAGTTTGAAAGAGAAAACAGCTGCTTTTCAATATTTATTATTAGGAAAGTATGTATCTTTACATCTATCTGATTTATAAGTTTTACAAGAATCAGGAGTTAATTTTAATCAGGAAAGGAATAAAAAAATAATGATAGAATAGATTTTCTGTGACCCTTAAGCTGAGTGTTACACTTCCTCAGGCAATTTCTTTCACCTTTGAATTGTTCTGAACTGCATACATCACACCCTTTGTATTCTTCAGATTCTTTTGAGGGGAGGAGAGGGTAGTGGGTAGAGAAAAGCTCCTAGTTCAAACATCCTAATTTAATGGAGTAAAAAAAAAAAATAATGTATAGATTTGATCAATGTAACCATCCTCTACAGATAACAGATGTCTTAAAGTTTGTCATTGACCCTCTGTTTATAGTGGAATAAAGCATACATCCTACCATTTTTTTCCTATGGCATCCATATGCAGATCTCTGTGTTGCATCTTGAATAATACAGATTTAATTTTCCAATTTCATTGTATCACTTTTACATAGCGTATTTCTATTTGAAGACAGATGTTTATTGAATGGTTTTATTTTAAAGTGAGTTGTTTTGAACTGCATTCCAAGTAGGTAAGAGTTTGCAGTGGATTTGTACTTGAACTTGAGCGGCATTAGTGGGTGCCAATATAATAATAATTTTGAGATGGGTCACATGAAAACCTAAGCTCATTAAAATCAGTGTAGCAGGAATGGCTGGATGCATATTCACTATTTTGCTGGCTTTAAACATTTCCTTGGCATTATAGTTTGCTTGTGGGAGATGATGAAAACCTAGTTTCACCAAAGGAGCTTTTACATGGATGAAAACTTCAAAAAGAATAATGTTTTATATATAAAAACAAGTTTACTTTTTTAGTTTCTAAATGCCCTTTGCTATTATTGAATGCATTTATTTTTGAAAATGTTTTCTTGCCTTTCATCACCATTTGTGTTTCATTTCTCATGAAAGCAAAATAACTTTTACTATTTAAAAAACATATGTAATATACACACAAATATATTGTTAAAAAATAAAATTTAGGTACATTTATCTTAATCTGCTGGTGTAAAGAACTTCAGAATTAGAGGCATGAATTCTACCTATTCTACTATTTCCCTAAATTAAAGATTAGAATTCAGTCTTTTTTTTTCTTTTCCTACTGAATTTTCAGTAAAGATTTCAGCAGTAGGTTAATAGGGAGAATTATTTATCAGGATTGAATTATGTGGTTGATGACCTCATGTTAATAACTGTCCTTGAGTTTTCAGATATTTTCCTCTAACTTGGGGATAATTAACCTATGAAGTCCCTGGTGAAATATTGCCTCCTCTGTGAAGCCTTCCTCATTCTTCCATTTTTTACATACACCCATTTCTTTTCTAACAACTACCCTTTCAAATGTCCAAAGCTACTTAAAGACTAATTCATCTCCTTGGAGAAAAATATGTCAGGAACCTTGGATTCAATGAGTCTTATCTTCAAGATCAGGCTTCTTTCTTTCTATTACTTGAACCATTTGCTTTATCTTTATTCCTAGGGCTAAGGTCTTTGGCTTAGGTGTCTCACTCTTATTGACATCAGGTCTCCTAGGTCCTCAGTCTTTTATTGTATACAACTACTTAATGGGGTTTTCAGTGGAGCTTATACTAATTTGAGGGATGCGAACATGGAAGAGTAAGCTTTAATTGCTTTCCTCTTCACTTTTAATAGAGAGGTTCTTCATCACAGATGTGTCATATTAGTTCCCACATCCATAATATTAAACTGAACTTGATATTTTCAGGTAGAATTCAGAGGGGGCAGTAGATGAGAAAGGACTAGAGATCCATTTACACATGTAATTAGAGGTTACATGGAAATTATAAAATGCCTTGATATAATGAAATAGCCTTTTAAAATTCCCTCTGTGTTTTATAGCAACATGGATGGAGCTAGAGAGTATAATCCTAAGTGAAATAAATCAGAGACGGACAAATACCATATGATTTCACTCATACGTGGAATTTAAGAAACAAAACAAATGAACAAAGGAAAGAGAGACGTAAACCAAGAAATAGGCTCTATTTACTTATTTATTTATTTGTTTATTTATTTATTTATTATTTAGTTATTTATTATTTATTTAGTTATTTTTGAGAGACTGAGAGAGACAGAGTGCAAGCTGGGGAGGGGCAGAAAGAGAGGGGGACACAGAATCCAAAGCAGGCTCCAGGCTCTGAGAGGTCAGCACAGAGCCCAACGTGGGGATTAAACTCAGGAATCCTTAGCTCATAACCTGAGTTGAAGTCAGAAGCTTCACTGACTGAGCCACAACAGGTGCCCCTGGATTCTTAACTATAGAGAACAAACTGATGGTTATCAGAGGGGAGGTGGGTGGGGTTGAGTGAAATAGGTGATGGGGATTAAAGGGTACACTTATCATGATGAGCACTGAGTAATATATAGAATGTTGACTCACTATATTGTACACCTGAAACTAATATAACACTGTATGTTAACTATACTGGAATTAAAATGAAAAACTTTATAAAAAAATAAATAAAATTTCTTCTGCCCTTAACCCAGCCTCTCACACATACGTCAGTTGAGACAATTTAGGGAAGCAGAAAATCCAAAGATGGCATAAAGCATGCTTCACATTCTGTTACTCACTTTCACTAGGTTCTAAACCTTAGTACTACCAGATGATGAGGTTTTTTGGGGGTGACAGTGGGGTTCATGGGGTCTGGAGTCGACGACCAAGAGAGAATTCTTGAAGACGTCTTTGGTGCAAAAAAAGTGATTTTATTAGAGCATGGGACAGGACCCGTGGGCAGAAAGAGTTGCCTGGGACCATGAGGAGAGACTGTTTTTTATACTATGAGGTTGGGGGAGGTAAAGTTCAGGGAAAGTTTCCAGTGAGATTTTCATATGCTAAAAAAGACTCAAAGGATACTGGAGGCCTAGCTATTGTCAAGCTAAGTTCTTTTTCCCTCTAGCAAAGCATTAGCATTAAGACAGTAGGGAGTTCCTGGAGAAACATTTTACTCTTCCTGTCTCAAGTATTTGTCAATGGGCTGCAGGTTATAAGGCAATTTAGTTCTATATGCCATTTCCTTTTGGCCTTTGTTTCCCACCTTACTATGGAGGGGTGATGGAGACTTAGGTCCTGCAGGACTATACTATCAGTTAACCATTTGTTTTCCCCCTTTTCTTTGTTCTTGGGGAGCCAGGAGTGCTGGAGGGGTATCACACATATCCCACTTGGTTGGTGGTGGGGGTGTTTGTGGCCTATAAGCTTGCCTTATGCTCCCTCATCACCAGAATAGTGTAATATTCCCTGAATAAGCCAAGGTTTCTCATATTTGCAAACATGACAAACTCTGTAATGTCCCATCATAGAAAACTTCTACATAGTAAATTTTCAGAAAGCAGTTCACATATCACTTCTGAGAGGTCTTCTTCAACAGTTACAGATGGTCTCTTGTATTTCCAAAGCACTTAGTACATATCGTTTATCAAATTTAATCAAACATTATTTGTTCACATGTCTGCTTCATCAACTAGATAGTGAATCCTCTGACAAAAGAACATATTTCTTTTTGTATTTCAAAAATTCTTCCCCTTCCCCTGACTTGTGGCATGCAGAAGATTCTCATAAAATATCTATTGAATTAACTAATAGCACACTTATGAAATGAGAATTGTCCTTTAAAGATAATTTCTTTCATGTTGGCAACTATTTTGTGTTATCTTTCGTCATGTGAATAATGAAACAAACAAGTCAACATTTATTGAATGCCAACAATGTACTAAACCTGCTTTTTACTAGACAAAGAGTATTAATATAGTGTTGTTGAAAATGATGAGCTCTTTGTTCTCACTCAGATGTGCTTAACTAAGATGTATAGCTCTCAAAAATCTCATCCATTTACTCTTGGTAGAGCCCAGAGATGTGTCACATAGGCTGTGTGTGTGTTAACATTATTTTGTAATCTTCCACTCTGACCTTCTCTTGTTAATGTTGGCTGTTCTTGAAACCACTTGAGAATCCCATCAAACAACTGCTATTTTGGCCAGCATCCATAGTACAATGCTGAGTCTGGGTCAAGAGAGCTTTTTCTTTAATGTTCCCAAGGTTACAAATCTTTAAGTCCCATGGCATTAAATCTAAGTTGTGTTACACACAGAAATGGGTGTGGGGGGAGTCTCTTCCCCACCCTCTATCACATTTAGTTACTGGATTCATTCCCTAAGGCCACTGTAACAAAGTACCACAAACTGGTTGCCTCAAAGCAATAAAATTTTGTTCTCTCATAGTCTGGAGGCTACAAGTCTGAAATCAAGGTGCTGGCAGGCTATGGTCTTTTCAGAGACTGTAGAGAAGAATCCTTTCTTCCCTCTTCGAGCTTCTGCTGGTTGCTGGCAGGACTTGACACTTTTTTGGATTATAGTTACATCCCTACAATGTCTACCTCCATCTTTATGTGGTCTTCTCTGTAGGGCTGTGACTGTGTGTCCAAATTTCCGTCTTCTTATAAGGATGTCAGTCATATTGAATTTAGGGCCCACTCTAATCCAGTGTGATTCACTCAACATGATTACATCTGCAAAAACTATTTCCAAATGTCAGGTTCTTGTGAGCATGAATTTTGGGTGAACACTATTTGACCCCAGTATGCTTACTCAGGCCCTAAAATTACAACCAGTACACTTACCTGGGCCCTAAAATTAGAGCCTCTTATAATAAATGCTTCTACTTTATCCATCAAGCTGTCTTCCAGGTCTGTGTATAATAATACCCTTCTTTTCCTGCAAATGGACACACCTACTGAATATCCTCAGGCTAATAGAATCCTAGTTAGATTTGAGACTTCTGCTGGAGTACTAATTCCTGAGGATTAAAAGGTAGATAGCACCTAATCCCTGCCCTCAAGGGACACATAGTCTAGTGCGGAGGCAGAAGGTTATATAGTAACAACGTGATAACAAGTTTTGGGGTGCTTGGCCAGCAGAAAGAGGGGATGTTTCATATATGAGAGATGTTGTATGTCTAAGGAGTAGGGAAGGATAGAAGGGTAAAGATTAAAAACAAAACAAAACAAAAACATTTAGGAGCAACAGGATGGGGGCGCCTGGGTGGCGCAGTCGGTTAAGCGTCTGACTTCAGCCAGGTCACGATCTCGCGGTCCGTGAGTTCGAGCCCCGCGTCAGGCTCTGGGCTGATGGTTCAGAGCCTGGAGCCTGTTTCCGATTCTGTGTCTCCCTCTCTCTCTGCCCCTCCCCCGTTCATGCTCTGTCTCTCTCTGTCCCAAAAATAAATAAACATTGAAAAAAAAATTAAAAAAAAAAAAAGGAGCAACAGGATGTCAAAGAGATGGAGATTGGAAAGTGTCTCACTCAGTAAAGCTCCCAAATTGGGAACTTATTGACATGATGAAACCACTCACTGGGACATCTTCAAGTTTAATTCAAATCCTACACACCATCCATTAAATCTCATTTAAGTCATACTCTGACAACCAACTTTCAACTCCCTTATGTCAATGAAAATAGACTTTTGAAATGTTTTTATTTGGCAGCTGTATTAGTTTCCTTTGCCTGTTGTAACAAAGCACCTCAAACTTGATGGCTAAAAACAACAATCACTTGTTCCCTTACAGTTCTGGAGGCCAGAAGTCTGAAACCAAGTTGCTGCTCTCTCTAAAGGCTCTAGAGGAGAAGCCTTTCTTGTCACTTCTAACATCTGGCTCCCTAGGTGTTCCTTGGCTTATGGCTGCATACATTCAATCTCTCCCTCTATCTTCACATGGCTTTCTTCTCTATATTTCGAATGTCCCTCTGCTTTTCTCTTATAAGGATACTTGTCTCTGAATTTAGGGCCTGCTGGATAATCCAGGATGATTTTTATCTCAACATCCTTAATTTAACTACATCTGCAAAGACCATTTCCAAATAGTCATATTCACAGATTCCAGGTGGACATATCCTTTGAGGGGTTTATCATTTAACACACACACACTACAGTAGTAGCTAAAGTAAGAAAGTTTTAATTATTTTTATGTTGATGAACATGTAACTACAATTTTAGCTCAGGAAAACTCGTAAGGTTTTGTTTCTTAGACATTCTCTTCCAAATCGCCAAAAAGAGCCATGGTCAGTATAAACCAAATCATGTCAGCTCTCTCCCTAAGAGTTAAGATAAATGTCATGTCAAGCATGAAGCTTGTACTCTGAGTAAGTGGGAGCAGCTGCTGATTTCTGTGCCTGTGACCGAATGACTAAATAGAGGGATTCTAAGGGCAAATACAGACTTTCGAATCCTGTCAGTTTCCTAATTTTCTCTTGGGAAATGATTCTGTTCACACTCATGACAACTTTGAAGTACTGTGCACCCCTATTAAAGTTCTAATATTTTAGATGGCACTAAATATGCTCCTATGAAATTAATCTAATTTAGCCAGCAGAATCCATGAACCTGTTAGTCATTTTAAGATACCAGGTTTCATGAATAGACTACAGGGCTGTGAACTGTTAAAATGAATGTAGTCTCTGCCTTTTTATCTTTGTTTGTAAATGCAGTGATTGAATATGCACTGCTTTCTAAATGTTTATATTCATTTGGTCATTCAACAAACCTGTATTAAACACCTACTATGAGCTACTCAAAGATAAGACACATATTTTATTCATCTTCATATTCTCAGAGTCTAACATAATGGAAATCAGAACACATTTGGTCACCGAGTGATTGCTTCAATGAATAAATGAGTCTTGACTAAGTGATGGGGTATTTAAAAAAAAAAATGACGCTCTCTTAAACTCAATGTGCTGATTTTAACATAAATTTTAAGATATAATTATTTACATTTTATAACTTTTCACTGATAGAACAAAATAATGCTAACTAAAAAGTAAATAAATACAATGAAAGTTAGTGTTGTTCTTCTTTGCATAGTTGCAACAATACAATTAACTACAAATATCTTTCAAATAAAAAGATACTGAAAAGTTTTTGAAAATGACATACATGAACACATACTTTTTCATTCATTTATTCATTCATCTATCTAATCATTCATCAATATTTTCTGCATATTCAGTATATGTAAGATCTTTTACCAGTAGCGCTGGTTGTGAGCATGTTGTGAAATATTTTGTGTTAAGAAATAATGCCATTTTTTTTATTAAGAAAGGCTTTTAGCTTAGTTTTTTTAATGACATTTAAAAAGAAAACTTGGAAATGTCTGTGTGTAATGTCAAATATCGATAAAACTGACCAAGAGGCTATTTTAGTAATTATGTTCCTTATCAATATCTTTGACTAAGTGACTTAAAATGATCACAGATGTAAGCATAAATTTTATTTGTTTAGAACTGTACAGAGCTTTAAAGATTAGATAAGTAAATTATGAATATGAGGAATATTAATAACAGAGTTCCTGTTTATGTCTGATACTGTAAAATCATTAACAAAATAAGGAAATACTTCTAAAAAAATTATTTCTAGAAGGTAGTTATATGGGGGATGACCAGTATTAAATATTTTTTTCAAATATAGCAGATTATTTTCTCTATTAATTAAAAAAATATAAAAAGATTTATATTAGATATAATATATTGGTACTTGATGTGTAATTATATTTAGATATAAACGGTAAGAAGGTAATTTACTATAAGAAGAATTGACAGTATATGGTCATTGTTTTATATTGTAATGAACAATAGAGTAAAAATTAAAGAACACATGTTGATTGATTTTTTTTTTTGGTGACTTGGATAATTTTAAGATGGAGTAGTATATTTAGTACAAGTATCTTCCTGATCAAATTTAAAAAGATTTTTCTTCTGCAAATGAAAATGGAATCTGAATTCCAGAAGAAGTAATCAAATAGATTTATTGCCAGTTCGACCACACTTTCATTAACTTCTTTCTTCACTGAAGTTTTTAAGGAATAAATTATTTAATACAAATAATATAACCAAGGAGCATCTGGTACATGGAGACCAATCAATGAATGTTAGGTACTTACTAGTTATTACTGTTAACATTATTAATATTAACAGTCGTGGTAGTATAACCATATTTCAGGAGATCTGAAGACATTCGTTTTAAGTTGAATTGTTACTTTAGGTAATAAAGAAAAACTCTGCTAATTAAACTATGACACAATGCTTTCTTATCAATTTTAGTAATGCATCCCAATATTCACAAAGTTAAAATATGAAGGGATGTTCAGATTAGAGTTGACAAAATGAATACATTGGCAGTGGAATTCTTTTTCTCTTTTATACTGGTAAGGTATGTAATCCTAGAGGATTACTATGACAAGATAGTGTCATAGTCAATACAGAGTCAATACAGAGACATTGGTTACACTGAGCATATTGATGTTTCTGAACCACAAACTATAAGCCAGGGGATAACCAGTGCTCTATCAAGGAATTTATTTGACTGCCTTTTAGGCTTGAGGATTTTTTTTTTCAATTTTCAGGTTAAACTTTATGCCCTTTGGCAGGTCAAAGTTTTCAGGATAATATACAGATATCACAAATCTCCCTACCATGTTTTGGGGGGTTAGATTGTTTTTCCTAGGTATATCTGTAATAGGAGCCATATTAAGTGAATCTTTTAGTGCTGTCAGGGGAGATTATAACTAGAAAAGTATTTATATACTTGAACATTATCTCATAATTTTGAATTAAAGTGAATCTTGATTTGAAATTTATTAATTTAGATTTTTTAAAAAAAATACATAGCATTATATAGAGAAGTGCTTTAATTTTTTTTTTAAATGTTTATTTAGTTTTGACAGAGAGAGAGAGAGAGAGAGAGAGAGAGAGAGAGAGAGAGAAAGCATGAGCTGGGGGAGGGGCAGAGAGAGAGGGAGACAGAATGGGAAGCAGGCTCCAGGCTCCAAGCTGTCAGCACATAGCCCGACAAGGGGCTCAAACTCACAGACTGCGAGATCATGACCTGAACCAAAGTCGGACGCTCAACCCACTGAACCATCCAGGTGCCCCTAGAGAAGTGCTTTATAAAATTTTACAGGTATAACTTAATGTGACAGATAAATGTTCAAGTTTAAATGTTTAAAGTTTAAAAGTTTAAATGTTTAAATGTTCAAGTTATGGGGCACCTGAATGGCTCAGTTAGTTGAGGTTTCAACTCTTGGTATCAGCTCAGGCCATGATCCCAGAGTGATGGGATCAAGCCCCGTGTCCTCCTGCTTGGGATTCTCTCTCTCTCTCTCTCTTCCCCTTTACTCCTCTCCCCCATTTGTGCTCTCTCTCTAAAATAAAATAAAATAATAAAACTAAGATAAGATAAAATAAAATAAAATAACATGTTCAATTTAGTCTTCCTGGAATAGAGAATGGTTTAAAAGATTCTGGAATTTACAGTCTTCTAAATATCTCCAAATACTATCTTATCACAACACTATGAGGTAATATTCTCTATGGAACGTTGGTTGGGTGATAATTTTTGAACATTCATTGTAGTACTTGAATCAGTTTATGCTTGTACAGATGTAAATAAAGTTAACATTTTTTTCTTTCTCTTTTCTTTTCAGAGACAGAATGTAGTTTTATAGAAGCACTTTTTTTTAATCCTACCCCAATATGTAATTTTTAGTCTAACACATGGAAAAAAGCAAAACTTTCTTTAATGCCTATTTTAAGATTATTTATATATATTTCTCCCTTTAAATCCATCAGATATTGTTGTTATAAGGAGCTTTTCTGAACTTCATGTGGTATTCCTACAGTATCATCCACCTTCTTAGGTATCTGTTGCTCTTATGGTTTGGAACATTCCCCCCAAATCCTTGTGGACTAATTTATACCCAGCTTAGTTAACACCTCCTCCAGGAAGCCTCCTTTAATCTTCTTTTTTTTTTTTTTTTTTTTTTTATTAAAAATTTTTTTTTCAACGTTTCTTTATTTTTGGGACAGAGAGAGACAGAGCATGAACAGGGGAGGGGCAGAGAGAGAGGGAGACACAGAATCGGAAACAGGCTCCAGTCTCTGAGCCATCAGCTCAGAGCCGGACGCGGGGCTCGAACTCCCGGACCGCGAGATCGTGACCTGGCTGAAGTCGGACGCTTAACCGACTGCGCCACCCAGGCGCCCCACCTCCTTTAATCTTCTAAGGCACCTCTTATGTATTCCCTGTACCTACCCACTATTATGGAATATTATATTATAATGTAATTTGTTTTTTATAGTCATTGATCATACATAGTCTATATTATTATCATCATTATGTGTACTAGAACTTTGCATATGTGCAATAAAAATGTATGTGATTGTAGACATGAATGGTTTTAGTACTCAGTTCTCCATTACTGTGCTCTAAAATGTGGTGCTTTAGATGTACCAGGTCTGCCCTCTGGAGGTCATGCTATAAGGATTCAAATTCTGCCCTTTTTTTTTTTTTTTTTCAAACTCCAGGTAATGAGCATGACTTTGACAGAGATGTTCAAAAGGATTTTGTGCTTTGCAAATCTTTTTCTTTTTCTTTTTCTTTTTCATGTTTAACTCAAAGAACCATATGTTTAATGTCTATGGCATATTTTATTTATGGAGTTGAAAGCAGATTATAATTGATAATTTTGTTTTTTTTTTAATATGAAATTTATCATCAAATTGGTTTCCATACAACACCCAGTGCTCATCCCAACAGGTGCCCTCCTCAATGCCCGTCACCCACTTTCCTCTCCCTCCCACCCCCCTCAACCCTCAGTTTATTCTCAGTTTTTAAGAGTCTCTTATGCTTTGGCTCCCTTCCTCTCTAACCTCTTTTTTTTCCCCTTCCCCTCCCCCATGGTCTTCTGGTAAGTTTTCTCAGGACCCACATATGAGTGAAAACATATGGTATCTCTTTCTCTGCCTGACTTATTTCACTTAGCATAACACTCTCCATTTCCATCCATGTTGCTACAAAAGGCCATATTTCATTCTTTCTCATTGCCACGTAGTATTCCATTGTGTGTATAAACCACAATTTCTTTATCCATTCATTAGTTGATGGACATTTAGGCTCTTTCCATAATTTGGCTATTGTTGAAAGTGCTGCTATAAGCATTGGGGTACAAGTGCCCCTATTCATCAGCATTCCTGTATCCCTTGGGTAAATTCCTAATGTATACCTATTGAAAATTCAATTGCATAGTCAATATTAAGATAGCTTATATCAGAGAAACAGCAATTAGGAAATCTGCAAATGAAGTACTAAGTAAGGACCTGTGAGAAGTAGGAAAAAAGATAATTAGTGAAAAGATGTTGTGAACATCAACTTTACTGAAATAATTAAATATGAAGTTTGGTTAAATAATTCAATCTCAATAGGAAAAAAAATATATATGTAGAATATCAGCTGGGCTCAAATGGGAATGGTGTTAGAATACAAATCAAATTTTAGTAGATTCTTTGAGCTGTATGGTAACATTCAAGAAAATTTTAACTGATTAACACATCTGTATGGTGCAAATAGAAACATGTCTTTCTTCAACTATGTTCCCATGGCTCATTTGGTGTGGCCAAGGCAGATGTGAGAAATTTACCTCAAAATTTCATATATATATATATATATATATATATATATATATATATATATATATATATTTTTACTCCAGTGCCAGCTAAATGGAAATCTCAACGTCCTGAAATTAATCAATCAATTTGTTAAACATATAAAAAAGTTTAGGAGACTGGCTTAGAAATAGTTCCTTAGAAATGAGTCAGCAGGGTTATTGAAAACCCAATTGGCAGGGACAGGGAATCATTCAGAGATGAGAGAATTTCACAGTTCAAGATTTGAAAGGACTTTAAGTGTCTGTAGGAGTCAGGATGCATAGGATGTCTAAGTGGTTCAAACTAACATATTTACTCACTTTGGGAGAGGCAAATGAGATTTCTTTCTAGAATTTCATAGGTGTCTTATCTGGTGATAGCTGGTGTATTTCTAAAAGTAGGCTCATGAATTTGCAGGATAGCAGAGTTAACTTGGTAACTCAGGATACTGGCTGAAAGATAAAGATTCAAAATCTATTGTCTGTTAATACATAGAAAAATTTATGAATGGTTTCCTTTTATCATTTTAGCTCTACAAATGTCTCTTTTCTTATAGTTTTCATTTCCCTACTGTAATATTGATACTGCTAGAGTCCATTTTTATCTGGATTATTAAACAGTACTATGAATAATTTTACTTGTGGTAAACAAGTACAACTTAGCAGTTAACATTTATCAAGGACTTACAACAGATCTAAAGTGTACACACTACCTGCTCTATATACACTATCAGTTTAGTTTTCAACGTGATCCTAGGATGTAGTGACTTCTATTGTCATCTATATTGAGGGGACTGAGGCTCACTCAGAGAGTGTACAACCCACCCATGTTACCTGGCCAGTGAGTAGAAGAGTTGGAATAAGAATCCTAGTCTTTTTGGCTAGGAACTCTGTATGGTGGACCCCTCTGCCTTATCATGAAAGCACTCTGGACTGGACTGTGGCAGGGGGAAATTAATATGACAGTCATTCACATTCAATTGTTTGAGTGTATAAAACTAAATTACTGATCTTTGCAATTTACTACAGCTCTGTGTTTGTAGTTAAATTATAATGCTGCTGATTTGACTTGATTTGTTAAAAATTGACCTCAGCATAGCAATAGCTGCCTCTTCCTTGTCTTCATTGTCATTTAGCTTCTCTGCTAGGATAGTAAACCTAGAACCAAAGGGGGAAAAATCAAGTATCATAAATCTGCCAAACATTGTGGTTCATTGGTTCTAATGTCCTTATTCGTCAAAAAAATTATGCCTAGATTAAAAATAGAAATAAAATAAAATACTTACCTGTTACTCTTCACTGATGAACCAAGAATTTAAGTATCTGTTTGCTGAGATTTAATCAATGTGATAGAAGATATGGATTTAATTATTAGTGGTTTGCACAGAATGGTGGTAATTAAAGATGCATTCTAGGACTGAACTTTAAAGTGAAAAAGAACCCATGTCAAGGCTACTTGAGTTTTCCAAGTCTTTAAATTTTTAATTGCTTTAAGTTTTATTGGATTTCTTGACAATTTATGTAATATAATACATTTTGGAAATTTTTGATCCATGCTTCTTTCTTTACTTTTTAATTTATATTTTTTTATTTTTTAATGTTTATTTATTTATTCAATATATGAAATTTATTGACAAATTGGTTTCCATACAACACCCAGTGCTCATCCCAAAAGGTGCCCTCCTCAATACCCATCACCCACCCCCCATCAACCCTTAGTTTGTTCTCAGCTTTTTTTAATTTTTTTTTTCAACGTTTATTTATTTTTGGGACAGAGAGAGACAGAGCATGAACGGGGGAGGGGCAGAGAGGGAGGGAGACACAGAATCGGAAACAGGCTCCAGGCTCTGAGCCATCAGCCCAGAGCCCGACGCGGGGCTCGAACTCCCGGACCGCGAGATCGTGACCTGGCTGAAGTTGGACGCTTAACCGACTGCGCCACCCAGGCGCCCCTGTTCTCAGTTTTTAACAGTCTCTTATGCTTTGGCTCTCTCCCACTCTAACCTCTTTTTTTTTTTTCTTCCCCTCCCCCACGGGTTTCTGTTAAGTTTCTCAAGATCCACATAAGAGCGAAACCATATGGTATCTGTCTTTCTCTGTATGGCTTATTTCACTTAGCATCACACTCTCCAGTTCCATCCATACAAAAGGCCATATTTCATTCTTTCTCATTGCCACGTTCTTTACTTTTTAATTTAAATTCAAGTTAGTTAACAAACAGTGTAGTATTGGTTTCAGGGGTAGAACCCAGTGATTCATCACTTATATGTAACACCGTGCTCATTCCAGCAAGTGCCCTTCTTAATGCCCATCACCCACTTATCCATCCTCCACCCACCTTCCCTCTAGCAACCCTCAGTTTGTTCTCTGTATTTAAGAGTCTCTTATGGTTTGCCTCCCTTTCTCATTTTATATTATTTTTCCTTCCCTTCCTCTATGTTCATCTGATGTGTTTCTTAAATCATATGATATTATCTTTCTCTGCCTGACTTATTTCACTTAGCATAATATACTCTAGTTCCAACTATGTTGTTGCACATGGCAAGATTTCATTCTTTTTGATTGCTGGGTAGTGTTCCATTGTGAATATATATATATATATATATATATATATATGTGTGTGTGTGTGTGTGTGTGTGTGTGTGTGTGTATACATATATACCACATCTTTTTTATCCATTGATCATTCGATGGACATTTGGGCTCTTTCCATACTTTGGCTATTGCTGATAGCTCTGCTATAAACAGAGCCTGGGGTGCATGTCCCCCTTCAAATCAATATTTTTGTATCCTTTGGATAAATACCTAGTAGTGCAGTTGCTGGATCATAGAGTAGTTCTATTTTTAATTTTTTGAGGAAAAATTTTTTCAGAGGGGCTGCACCAGTTCCCCTTTCTCCGCATCCTTGCCAACATCTGTTGTTGCCTGAGTTGTTAATTTTAGCCATTCTGACAAGTGTGAGGTGGTATCTCATTGTGGTTTTGATTTGTATTTCCCTGATGATGAGTGAGGTTGAGCATCCTTTCCTGTGTCTGTTAGCCATCTGGATGTCTTCTTCGGAAAAGTATCTATTCATGCCTTCTGCCCATTTCTTCACTGGATTATTTGGTTTTGGGTATTGATTTTGATAAGTTCTTTATAGATTTTATATACTAATCCTTTATCTGATATGTCATTTGCAAATATCTTCTCCCATTCCATCAGTTGCCTTTTAGTTTTGCTGATTGTTTCCTTCATTGTGCAGAAATTTTTTATCTTGATGAGGTCTCAATAGTTCATTTTTGTTTTTGTTTCCCTTGCCTCTTGAGACATGTCTAGTAAGAAGTTGCTGCAGCTAAGGTCAGAGAGGTTGCTGCCTGTTTTCTCCTCTAGGATTTTGATGATTTCCTGTCTCACATTTAGGTCTTTCATCCATTTTGAATTTGTTTTTGTTATGGTGTAAGCAAGTGGTCTGGTTTCTTTCTTCTGCATGATGCTGTCCAGTTTTCCCAGCACCATTTGCTGAAGAGACTCTCTTTTTTTTTTTTTTCCATTGGATACTCTTTCCTGCTTTGTCAAAGATTAGTTGGCCATACATTTGTGGGTCCTTTTCTGGGTTCTCTAGTCATTCTTCTTTCTAATCTCTCCTTTTTATGGAATTACCATTCTCCTACCTAATCAACTTAAAAATGTTGATGATACCTTTTTTATTTCCAACCTTTTCACTGTCTCTCTAACTCCACATCTAATTACCTACCTTTAAAACATTTCATCTCTCAATATTTTCCCCCTCCTTCTCATTCTTGTTTTTTTTTTTCTTGATTCTGTCTGCCTCATGCCTGGATTCCTATTTTGTTTGTAAATGATCTCTTTTTTTCTAAAAAGATATTCTGCAAAGCATAAGTTATTTGCTCCTAAATGTTTTGGCCGTGTCTCTCCCCTCTTCACATTCCTGTACTAACTCACCATGCAGCGTGATGATAAAACCCAACTTTCTTTGAGGTAGGATTCAAAATCCTCCGTAATCTACTTCAGAGATACTTTTCCAGCAGTATGTCCTGCTAATATTTACAATTCAATTTCATTTATTATTTTTTAATTTAAAAGATTTCTCACTCATGTGCTAGTACTAAACACTTGTGGTTTGCTAAATCATGATTATTTTTTATTTATTTTTTTTTTTCTGAAATTTATTGACAAATTGGTTTCCATACAACACCCAGTGCTCATCCCAAAAGGTGCCCTCCTCAATACCCATCACCCACCCTCTCCTCCCTCCCACCCCCCATCAACCCTCAGTTTGTTCTCAGTTTTCAACAGTCTCTTATGCTTTGGCTCTCTCCCTTTCTAACCTCTTTTTTTTTTTTTTTTTTTCCTTCCCCTCCCCCATGGGTTCCTGTTAAGTTTCTCAGGATCCACATAAGAGTGAGACCATATGGTATCTGTCTTTCTCTGTATGGCTTATTTCACTTAGCATCACATTCTCCAGTTCCATCCACGTTGCTACAAAAGGCCATATTTCATTTTTTCTCATTGCCATGTAATATTCCATTGTGTATATAAACCACAATTTCTTTATCCATTCATCAGTTGATGGACATTTAGGCTCTTTCCATAATTTGGCTATTGTTGAGAGTGCTGCTATGAACATTGGGGTACAAGTGGCCCTATGCATCAGTGCTCCTGTATCCCTAGGATAAATTCCTAGCAGTGCTATTGCTGGGTCATAGGGTAGGTCTATTTTTAATTTTCTGAGGAACCTCCACACTGCTTTCCAGAGCGGCTGCACCAATTTGCATTCCCACCAACAGTGCAAGAGGGTTCCCGTTTCTCCACATCCTCTCCAGCATCTATAGTCTCCTGATTTGTTCATTTTGGCCACTCTGACTGGCGTGAGGTGATACCTGAGTGTGGTTTTGATTTGTATTTCCCTGATAAGGAGCGACGCTGAACATCTTTTCATGTGCCTGTTGGCCATCCGGATATCTTCTTTAGAGAAGTGTCTATTCATGTTTTCTGCCCATTTCTTCACTGGGTTATTTGTTTTTCGGGTGTGGAGTTTGGTGAGCTCTTTATAGATTTTGGATACCAGCCCTTTGTCCGATATGTCATTTGCAAATATCTTTTCCCATTCCGTTGGTTGCCTTTTAGTTTTGTTGGTTGTTTCCTTTGCTGTGCAGAAGCTTTTTATCTTCATAAGGTCCCAGTAATTCACTTTTGCTTTTAATTCCCTTGCCTTTGGGGATGTGTCGAGCAAGAGATTGCTACGGCTGAGGTCAGAGAGGTCTTTTCCTGCTTTCTCCTCTAAGGTTTTGATGGTTTCCTGTCTCACATTTAGGTCCTTTATCCATTTTGAGTTTATTTTTGTGAATGGTGTGAGAAAGTGGTCTAGTTTCAACCTTCTGCATGTTGCTGTCCAGTTCTCCCAGCACCATTTGTTAAAGAGGCTGTCTTTTTTCCATTGGATGTTCTTTCCTGCTTTGTCAAAGATGAGTTGGCCATACGTTTGTGGGTCTAGTTCTGGGGTTTCTATTCTATTCCATTGGTCTATGTGTCTGTTTTGGTGCCAATACCATGCTGTCTTGATGATTACAGCTTTGTAGTAGAGGCTAAAGTCTGGGATTGTGATGCCTCCTGCTTTGGTCTTCTTCTTCAAAATTCCTTTGGCTATTCGGGGCCTTTTGTGGTTCCATATGAATTTTAGGATTGCTTGTTCTAGTTTCGAGAAGAATGCTGGTGCAATTTTGATTGGGATTGCATTGAATGTGTAGATAGCTTTGGGTAGTATTGACATTTTGACAATATTTATTTTTCCAATCCATGAGCAGGGAATGTCTTTCCATTTCTTTAAATCTTCTTCAATTTCCTTCATAAGCTTTCTATAGTTTTCAGCATACAGATCCTTTACATCTTTGGTTAGATTTATTCCTAGGTATTTTATGCTTCTTGGTGCAATTGTGAATGGGATCAGTTTCTTTATTTGTCTTTCTGTTGCTTCATTGTTAGTGTATAAGAATGCAACTGATTTCTGTACATTGATTTTGTAGCCTGCAACTTTGCTGAATTCCTGTATCAGTTCTAGCAGACTTTTGGTGGAGTCTATCGGATTTTCCATGTATAATATCATGTCATCTGCAAAAAGCGAAAGCTTGACTTCATCTTTGCCAATTTTGATGCCTTTGATTTCCTTTTGTTGTCTGATTGCTGATGCTAGAACTTCCAGCACTATGTTAAACAGCAGCGGTGAGAGTGGGCATCCTTGTCGTGTTCCTGATCTCAGGGAAAAAGCTTTCAGTTTTTCCCCGTTGAGGATGATGTTAGCTGTGGGCTTTTCATAAATGGCTTTTATGATCTTTAAGTATGTTCCTTCTATCCCGACTTTCTCAAGGGTTTTTATTAAGAAAGGGTGCTGGATTTTGTCGAAGGCCTTTTCTGCATCGATTGACAGGATCATATGGTTCTTCTCTCTTTTTTTGTTAATGTGATGTATCACGTTGATTGATTTGCGAATGTTGAACCAGCCCTGCATCCCAGGAATGAATCCCACTTGATCATGGTGAATAATTCTTTTTATATGCCGTTGAATTCGATTTGCTAGTATCTTATTGAGAATTTTTGCATCCATATTCATCAGGGATATTGGCCTGTAGTTCTCTTTTTTTACTGGGTCTCTGTCTGGTTTAGGAATCAAAGTAATACTGGCTTCATAGAATGAGTCTGGAAGTTTTCCTTCCCTTTCTATTTCTTGGAATAGCTTGAGAAGGATAGGTATTATCTCTGCTTTAAACGTCTGGTAGAACTCCCCTGGGAAGCCATCTGGTCCTGGACTCTTATTTGTTGGGAGATTTTTGATAACCGATTCAATTTCTTCGCTGGTTATGGGTCTGTTCAAGCTTTCTATTTACTCCTGATTGAGTTTTGGAAGCGTGTGGGTGTTCAGGAATTCGTCCATTTCTTCCAGGTTGTCCAATTTGTTGGCATATAAGTTTTCATAGTATTCCCTGATAATTGTTTGTATCTCTGAGGGATTGGTTGTAATAGTTCCATTTTCATTCATGATTTTATCTATTTGGGTCATCTCCCTTTTCTTTTTGAGAAGCCTGGCTAGAGGTTTGTCAATTTTGTTTATTTTTTCAAAAAACCAACTCTTGGTTTCGTTGATCTGCTCTACAGTTTTTTTAGTTTCTATATTGTTTATTTCTGCTCTGATCTTTATTATTTCTCTTCTTCTGCTGGGCTTAGGCTGCCTTTGCTGTTCTGCTTCTAGTTCCTTTAGGTGTGCTGTTAGATTTTGTATTTGGGATTTTTCTTGTTTCTTGAGATAGGCCTGGATTGCAATGTATTTTCCTCTCAGGACTGCCTTTGCTGCGTCCCAAAGCGTTTGGATTGTTGTATTTTCATTTTAGTTTGTTTCCATATATTTTTTAATTTCTTCTCTAATTGCCTGGTTGACCCACTCATTCGTTAGTAGGGTGTTCTTTAACCTCCATGCTTTTGGAGGTTTTCCAGACTTTTTCCTGTGGTTGATTTCAAGCTTCATGGCATTGTGGTCTGAAAGTAAGCATGGTATAATTTCAATTCTTGTAAACTTATGAAGGGCTGTTTTGTGACCCAGTATATGATCTATCTTGGAGAATGTTCCATGTGCACTCGAGAAGAAAGTATATTCTGTTGCTTTGGGATGCAGAGTTCTAAATATATCTGTCAAGTCCATCTCATCCAATGTCTCATTCAGGGCCCTTGTTTCTTTATTGACCGTGTGTCTAGTTGATCTATCCATTTCTGTAAGTGGTGTATTAAAGTCCCCTGCAATTACCACATTCTTATCAATAAGGTTGCTTATGTTTATGAGTAATTGTTTTATATATTTGGGGGCTCCGGTATTCGGCGCATAGACATTGATAATTGTTAGCTCTTCCTGATGGATAGACCCTGTAACTATTATATAATGTCCTTCTTCATCTCTTGTTACAGGCTTTAATTTAAAGTCTAGTTTGTCTGATATAAGTATGGCTACTCCAGCTTTCTTTTGGCTTCCAGTCGCATGATAAATAGTTCTCCATCCCCTCACTCTCAATCTAAAGGTGTCCTCAGGTCTAAAATGAGTCTCTTGTAGACAGCAAATAGATGGGTCTTGTTTTTTTATCCATTCTGATACCCTATGTCTTTTGGTTGGCGCATTTAATCCATTTACATTCAGTGTTATTATAGAAAGATACGGGTTTAGAGTCATTGTGATGTCTGTATGTTTTATGCTTATAGTGATGTCTCTGGGACTTTGTCTCACAGGGTCCCCCTTAGGATCTCTTGTAGGGCTTGTTTAGTGGTGACAAATGCCTTCAGTTTTTGTTTGTTTGGGAAGACCTTTATCTCTCCTTCTATTCTAAATGACAGACTTGCTGGATAAAGGATTCTTGGCTGCATATTTTTTCTGTCTAGCACCCTGAAAATCTCTTGCCAATTCTTTCTGGCCTGCCAAGTTTCAAAAGAGAGATCAGTCACGAGTCTTATAGGTCTCCCTTTATATGTGAGGGCACGTTTACCCCTTGCTGCTTTCAGAATTTTCTCTTTATCCTTGTATTTTGCCAGTTTCACTATGATATGTCGTGCAGAAGATCGATTCAAGTTACGTCTGAAGGGAGTTCTCTGTGCCTCTTGGATTTCAATGCCTTTTTCCTTCCCCAGTTCAGGGAAGTTCTCAGCTATGATTTCTTCAAGTACCCCTTCAGCACCTTTCCCTCTCTCTTCCTCCTCTGGGATACCAATTATGCGTATATTATTTCTTTTTAGTGTATCACTTAATTCTCTAATTTTCCCCTCATACTCCTGGATTTTTTTATCTCTCTTTTTCTCAGCTTCCTCTTTTTCCATAACTTTATCTTCTAGTTCACCTATTCTCTCCTCTGCCTCTTCAAGCCGAGCTGTGGTGGTTTCCATTTTGTTATGCATTTCGTTTAAAGCGTTTTTCAGCTCCTCGTGACTGTTCCTTAGTCCCTTGATCTCTGTAGCAAGAGATTCTCTGCTGTCCTGTATACTGTTTTCAAGCCCAGCGATTAATTTTATGACTATTATTCTAAATTCACTCTCTGTTATATTATTTAAATCCTTTTTGATCAGCTCATTAGCTGTTGTTATTTCCTGGAGATTCTTCTGAGGGGAGTTCTTCCGCTTGGTCATTTTGGATAGTCCCTGGCGTGGTGAGGACCTGCAGGGCACTTCCCCTGTGCTGTGGTGTATACCTGGAGTTGGTGGGCGGGGCCGCAGTCAGACCTGATGTCTGCCCCCAGCCCACCGCTGGGGCCACAGTCAGACTGGTGTGTGCCTTCTCTTCCCCTCTCCTAGGGGCGGGATTCACTGTGGGGTGGTGTGGCTCGTCTGGGCTACTTGCACCCTGCCAGGCTTGTGATGCTGGGGATCTGGCGTATTAGCTGGGGTGGGTAGGCAAGGTGCTCGGGGGCAGGAGGGGCAGGCTTAGATCGCTTCTCCTTAGGTGATCCACTTCAGGAGGGGCCCTGTGGCAGCGGGAGGGAGTCAGATCCGCTGCCGGAGGTTTGGTTCCGCAGAAGCGCAGAGTTGGGTGTTTTCGCGGAGCGAGCAAGTTCCCTGGCAGGAACCGGTTCCCTTTGGGATTTCGGCTGGGGGATGGGCGGGGGAAATGGCGCTGGCGAGCGCCTTTGTTCCCCACCAAACTGAGCTCTGTTGTCAGGGGGCTCAGCAGCTCTCCCTCCCTTTGTCCTCCAGCCTTCCCGCTTTCCGAGCAGAGCTGTTAATTTCTGACCTCCCAGACGCTAAGTCGCGCTTGCTGTCGGAACACAGTCCGCCCGGCCCCTCCGCTTTTGCAAGCCCGACTCGGGGGCTCTGCTTGGCCGGCGAGCCGCCCCTCCGCCCCGGCTCCCTCCCGCCAGTCCGTGGAGCGCGCACCGCCTCGCCGCCCTTCCTACCCTCTTCCGTGGGCCTCTCGTCTGCGTTTGGCTCCGGCGACTCTGTTCTGCTAATCCTCTGGCGGTTTTCTGGGTTATTTAGGCAGGTGTAGATGGAATCTAAGTGATCAGCAGGACGTGCGGTGAGCCCAGCGTCCTCCTAAGCCGCCATCTTGCCGCAACTCCTCAATCATGATTATTTTTATCTTAAAAATAATGATGACAGCCGTCAATGTGTATGAGAAGTGAAATAAATATACAAACATTTTTATCCATCACTAGCTCTTCATTCCTTTCTCGTTTATATTTTTTAAGAACAGCATTTTGTTAACATTTATGTTAAATATGAATTTAGCTTCTTTCAATTAAAATGATTTATTTTAGGGGCACCTGGTGGCTCAGTCAGTTGAGCGTATGACTCTTTATTTCAGCTCAGGTCATGATCCCAGGGTCTTGAGATCAGGCCCTGTGTTGGGTTCTGTCCTGGCTGTGAAGTCTGCTTAAGATTCTCTCTCTCTCTCTGCTCTTTCACCCTGCTCTCTCTCTATCTCTCTCTCAAAAAAACAAAAAACAAAAAAATAATAATGTGCTTTATTATCTTTCTAGCATAGTGATTTATTTATTCCAAAGTCTGTTTTAATTTATTAAATGTCATCTATTTATTTTTGCCTTGTGATGTTATTCTCCCTCAAGCATTTTTTAATTTGTTCAATTTATTTTCTTATTACCTTTTAATTTGTTTCTATTTTCTTTATCACAAAAAGTACATGCTAGTTGTAAAAAGTATATATGTGTAAGAACATAGAGTAAAAGTTGAACGTATCCAATTTCCCTATTTTGTCAGTCCCATTCCACTTCCCATTTAGGACTTTAGGCTTAGATTTTAACATATGCATTAGCACATACTTTGACTTAATCAAAAGTTCCATTTGTTTCTTCTATTAAAAGATGATATGTACTGGAAGATATACTTTATTACTTAATTAAAAAAGAATTGTTTAAGAATGTCCTTATTTTGCTGTCCTATTTGAATATTATTTTGTCTAGATTTAGGATTTGGAGTTCAAAGCCATTCCCACGTTTTACTAATATCGTCCCTCTATCTTTTAGCATATGGCCCTGAAACTTGATAGCAATCATAAATATGTTTCCTTAAAAGCAACAGAATAATAGTGGCTAAAAATATAGCCTCTAAAATTAGTATGCTTCTGTTGAAATTCCTTTTCCACAACTTTTTTGCTTATGACTTTGCTAAAATTAATTAGTTGCTTTGTTTTCAGTTTCTTCAATTGTAAAATGAAAACAATATGATAATACTGTAGTCATTGTATAAGGTTAAGTATTATACTACACAACACCCAATATACACAGTAAACTCTGTAATATTAGGTAGTTGTACCTGTGATTTTTAAATTATAGTTAAGATTGCTCTTTGAGGCCTTAAGATTTTTCTCTTTGTAATTAGTATTATGTTAAATCTAATTGTGGATCTTTTTTATTTCATATTTCATTCTGCATTGAGTTGTAAACATACAAACAAACCACCTTTTTAAGCTCCATTTGGGAAGTTTATTAGTACTTATGGGTCTATTCTCCAGGTCTGCTTTTCTCATATTGTTTTATTTCCTTACCTCATCATATTGTGTTATAGGGGAATACTTTAGCTCAATCTTCCCAATTACTATTTGCTTTATGATTGCACCTTAATTTGACCTTCAGCTGAGCTGCTCAACTGAGATTTCTGGTGTGTGTGTGTGTGTGTGTGTGTGTGTATACATTTTTGTTTAATTTCCAATATTTCTATTTTTTCTTTACAACATATTGTAATTACTTTATGGAAATGCAACATTCTCTTGACTCTCCCCAAAACGATTTATTTATTTTAAACTTATTTGTATTATTATTTCTGTTTCTCTTGATGTCAGTTCTATTTGTTGGTTATCTGCCTTATAAAGGTTACTTTTTCTCAAATATCTGCTATGCTGTATGTTCATTTTATCTTTAGAATTTTTTGTTGTTGTTGTTGTTATAATTTGCCATTGAGTCTCAGCTTATCTCAGGACAAGCTTGGCTATTTTCTTCTACTCATCTCAAGTGTATGAGCCTGAGAAAAGAATGATAATAGTGAGGCTACACTGATTACAGTACAGTGAGTCATTCTGGGGAAACTTATTACACTAACCTCTGTTCCTTTTATCGGTTGATTCATCTTGTAGCAACCTTGTACTACTGTCACCTTTGGAACCCTGGGTTTATTTTAAGGTCTGGCTTTCTTAGATCTTTCAATACAATTGATTTCATCTGCTTTCTGGTTTCTAGAAACTTTTGGTATATTTTTTTCTTTGTCAATACCAGTCCTAACTTAGACTTATTTATTTATCTTAGCATCTTTTGGGGGGGTCATATAGTGGAAGATGAAAGTGGAAGAGAGGAGACAATTATACATAGTCTACCATCTTGATACAATATTATTTTTCATCACATTTGTTTTCTTTCCCTAGCATCTAGAGTAGTCAGATCTTTAGAAACTGATACATCAGTTTCGCAAAATTATCAGTGACAAATTCCACGATACTACTGAGAGTGCAATATGTAATGGTCACCATGCTAATGTGCGACCAAGTTTTTATTTGCTTTTTTATTGGAACTTTTTAAGTGCATTTTTTTCTGAGATGGAGAGTCTGTTTCCTTAGAAGATAATGATCATTCTTGGATGAAGCAATTTGTACATATTAATTTGAATGCTTCATAAAGTCTCTTTTATAACAAGAAAAGAGATGCTATTTCGTCTTGTCATGCTTCTTCTCCACCCCCCGACAGCATCACTTTGGAGTTTATTTTACAGGGCTGAGATCTGTCAGGGAAGGATAGACAAGTAACTTTTTTTTTAATGTTGTTTTTATTTAACATGCTGTGCATGGCACATCTTCCTGTGGTAATGAGCTGTTAAGGATTGCACTAATAGCAGTTTAGTAGCTGTAGCTAAGGATTTCCCTACCAATAAATACAATTTCCTTGACTATTAGGCAGAAATCCTTGCATAGCCTCTTAGCACAAGTGGCATTGATTAATGACCATGGAAAATAAATATTGTACTCAGGGAACAAACATAGCAACCTATGGAACAATTCAAATCTAAGGTAGAAAATATAGAATTCTAATATATTTGCAAAAGATACAGGAATCTTAGGAGATGTGAGCAAGAAAGACAAAGAATTGAATTTAAGAAATTTAAAAAGTTTAGGAATGCCTCCTATTGGTATGAAGTGAAGCAGTAAGCCTTTTTCTTCAACAACCACAACCCATATCTAGAATTTAGAATAATACCCTGAAACAATCATTGCTTACAAAAACAAGTTAATAACTCTTTAAATCTAGTAGAGGACATTTATAAAGATTTAAATTAGTATTCAGAAACCTAAATTTTAAAAATAATTTAATCTAGGGAACATTGAAAGCAAAGTTTATCTGTTTGAAACTCATATTTAATATAAAAACAAATAAGCCACCTTCAAAAGTTTATATGTTTATGTAGTATTTATTTCCCACTGAAACATACAATATAAAAATGAGAGATGCCAAAATATTCTGCCTTCAGTGTGAGTTTGTGCTCAGTGTATAATTCGTTTTTCCTCTTACGTTTAGGATACACATACATACATTTTCTGTTCTTTGTAATGTCAGGATTAATACTGCAAAATGTTTATCACCTTGTAGTTTTATATTAGTGAATATATGTTATGAACTATATAAGCATATGTAATTCTATTTATGTATAAGTTTTCATAGTTGTTTTTGTTTTTGTTTTTCTGATCTTATTAACCATATTGCCATGGTTTTATGAACTGTTTTTAATTTAGAATTTGAGTCAATTTAAAATTTAGCTTTAGAAGGATTGTCCTCATCCCTATACTAAATTGCAGCATTCACTCTATTTTGCTTATGGGCTATTAACTCAAGATTAGTTTTCATTCTGACTGCTATTTACCACAGTTTAGAGGGTAAATGATTACTAAGGAAGGGAAAATATAATTTCCTCTCCAACCTTCTTTTAAGCCCCCACCTGACCTTCATATATTGTTTTCACCACCAGACCGGCTCCCTTGACTATCAATAGCTGAAGTAACAGCCGATTAATATTACCAAAACATTCCTGAACTTTGAGAATATCCATGTAGCACAGGAAAAATGTGTGATTTCTAACCCCTCATTTCTGTGAGGTCAATGTTATGTAGCTAATGTCAATGTAATAACTCCTGGGCTGTATGAGAATCAGTCTTAGCACTCAAATGTTGTCAAAGATAACATTGACAGAATTGAAGTGATGTCTATCTAATGTAATTTTCATTTCTTATTGACATGAAAAACATGAAAGATAAATGGTAGTGTTAATTTATTTATTAATTTAAAAAAATGAGGTTATAAAGTCTTCCTTTCAGACAATGTCAGAAGATTAGAAGCTGTAACACTATATTTTAGAAACGAATTACAAAATTATTCACATGTTCTATTAGTGGCTACCATTCTATAACTAGAGACAACATAAAACATTTAATTTTCATAGGCTCATAATAACTACTAGTCTAATATTGAAAGAGAAATTCTTTAAAATTAGGCAGAAATTGGGGCACCTGGGTGGCTCAGTTGGTTAAATATCCAACTCTTGATTTCAGCTCAGGACAAGATCTCACGGTTCATGAAATAGAGCCTGCTTGGGATTCTCTTTCCCTTTCTCTCAGCCCCTCCCCTGCTCACTCTCTCTTTCTCTCCCCTCTCTCTCAAAAATAAATAAATAAACACTAAAAGGAATACTTTAGTAAAAAAAAAAAAAAGAAATGAATCAATGATTGTTGACCATCAAACTAAATCTTGCTATAGTAAGATGCTATATGCATGTCAGATGGTTCTAACCCCAAAATATTAGCAAAGTTTTAAAAAAGAAAATTAATTTCCAACACAAAATAAATTGTAGGTAGCAGCAAAAGAAACTGAAACAAAATGATCCATTTATATTTACAATTGCTTTAGGGTATAAAGGAACATGTTTATCTCAAAGCAGTAAACATTGGGAATTTCTGTACATATGCTGTTTTACACAGATTTGATCCCATTCTCTTGATTGTTCTATATTCAGTTGTTTGACTTTACAATAACATGTTAATGACGTGCCTAGTTCAAAGCATCTGCAGCTAATTGGAATTAAATATAGTTCAGGAGTCTGAGCTATTCAAAGATGTTTGAGTTATTCAGACCATTATTGACTTAAAGAAATAGGGAAAAAGAGCATATTTTGTGTACTCATCCCACCAAGAAAAGTTGGATTGCTGTGTTTTGTATATCATGACCCAAGAGCATGAATTCCAAAAAGCAAAAATGAAAGCTAACAGAGAATTGATTTATGTTAATGATTTTTAAAATAATTAATTACAATTACATACTTTATCACAAAATCAATTACTAATATATTCTGTCTCTTTAATTAAGGCAGTGAATAAAATCAGATAAACAGAAGGCATAGAATTATAAGGGAAAAACTAATTTTCCTATTTTAGTCAGCCGTAGGTCAGAAAAGAATAAACTATAAGTTATTAAATACTCAAAAAATCTACTTATGCCCCTATTGAAATATTTGAGCTAGTTTAATTAAAATAAAAATATCTTCAAAACTGGAAAAAAATTTTAAACATTTTAAACCTGCAATATGACCAAATGTTTTTCCTTTAAGTTTTTGTTAGATGCTTAACTATTAACTCGAATAATACTTAATGTTTTTGTTATTTTATTCCCTATTGAGTCAAGAAAATTTGACAATAAGGTAATCATGGTAGTGATTTATGGTACTTTCTTGTAAATAGAAAAATATTATAGGGGTGTGTGGGTGGCTCAGTCAGTTAGGCGTCCAACTTCAGCTCATGTCATGATCTCGTGGACTGTGAGTTCAAACCCCATGTTGGGCTCTGTCCTGACAGCTTAGAGCCTGGAGTCTGCTTTGGGTGTCTCTCTGTCTCTCTGCCCCTCCCCTTCTCACACTCTGTCCAAAATATAATATAGTGCGTCAGTGTATAAAAGGTAATATATTTAGATCTCAGTTAATCTTCACAACAACCCCAAAGTATAATTGTTGTATAATAATTCTCAAAGAAATTACTCAGTTACTAGTTACTCTAGTTTGCTCATAAACACTGAGGTTTTAGATTGACTATTAACATTTATTATAGGGATCTCACTTCAAGGAACTAGTGTCATTTTATAACCTAAGCAGGAAAACAAAATCTCCTCTTACATAAAAAAAAAAAAGTGGTTTTTTTTTGTTGTTGTTGTTGTTTGTTTGTTTGTTTTCAGGTCAGGGACAGTTTTTAATAGAAGCTATATTTGCAACTTTTCAGGTCAGGTTGTTTTTTGTTTGTTTTTTTGTTTGTTTTTTTTAATTTAAAGTTTATTTATTTTAGAGAGAAAGAGACAGACAGAGTGCATGTGGGAAAGGGGCAGAGAGAGAGGGAGTCACAGTACCCAAAGCAGGCTCCAGGCTCTGAGCTATCAGCACAGAGCCCAACATGAGTCTCAAACCCACAAATAGTGAGATCATGACTTGAGCCAACGTCACATGCTTAACTGACTGAGCTACCCAGGTGCCCCAGGAATTGTTTTTAATAGAAACCATATTTTCAACTTTTAGGTATATTTGAATTTCATATTTATATTCTACCTAAACTTAGACGTGTGTGTGTGTGTGTGTGTGTGTGTGTGTGTGTGTGTGTGAGTGAGTGTGTGTGTGTATGTATGTGTGCGTGAGTGAGTGTGTGTGTGTGTGTGTGTGTGTAGAATAATCTCAAGATTGGTATAATGTATGAAAACAATCCATAACATTTAGATTCTGAGGTGGGAGTAGAGAGATGAATAGATTAAATATTTATCAATTTTATTTTATACTGAGGATTAAACAAAATAGTATGAGTAAGGCAACCAGTATGTTGTTCCTAGCTCTCAATAAATGTATTAGCTTATATTTGGTCTTCAGTAGAAGAAAGAGAGAAAGTGTGAGAGAGAAAGCAGATACCTATTTAATCGATGACAAATAATTTGTGTACATACGAAGAGGCTGAGGTTGGGAAACTATTGATGAATTCACATTAAATCAACATTAATGTCATTATGACTAAAGTTGTCAACATTGTACCCATGGTATAGCATCTTTTTAAGGAGGGTTTGATACTAATGTATATAAATTTTTAAAATATATAAAGTTTATCATTAAATTTGTATATATAGACATCACTTAACTTAATGTGTCTACAGCATCAAAATATTATCACTATAGTATTTGACATTAAAGCAATGTTGTATGTTAATTAAAGTATGACTTATAATGGTATTATTAAAATTATTCTGCTTATTTTAGAGATGATAGTGGTAAACCACATGTCCAAAAATTGTATTAAATGTAATTATGTATTTGGCATGAAATCTAAAAGTGACAACATACATACAAATATATTCATGTGAATATGCCCACACACACATACATTGCTACCACTGCCAACACTGCTGCCACCATGACACATGTGGAAATTATGGACACTAAGAAATTATAAAATGTTTCATGGGCTCACCGTGTAAATGTTTACTAACATATCTAACCTTTAATAAATCATCTTTCTATAATACATTGACCTGAGTATTTAAAAAGTAAAAGTTTAGGACAATCCAATGGGATATATTAGCCTAGGTTCTTCACGTAGGGTCTAGTCCATGTTTAGTGTATTATTCCATCAAACAACAGGCCAGATTTTCATGCCTAGAAATAATAAGAGAATACTTTTTTTTTGGCCAACTTATCAAGAAATAATATCCAGACAGTAGTAATTCTGCTAAATCTTTAAGAACAAATTCTCTCTAGTGTGGAGAACCATCTATCTTGCTAATAGATGTCAAAAGAGCGCCAGAGTAACCAAAGTTATATCACACAAACTAGATTTTAATTTTTTTTCATGTTTATTTATTTTTGAGAGAGATAGGTCAGAGAGAGAGGGAGACACAGAATCTAAAGCAGGCTCCAGGCTATGAGTTGTCAGCACAGAGCCCAACATGGGGCTCAAACTCATGAACCATGAGATCGTGACCTGAGCCAAAGGGAAGTCATAACCGACTGAGCCACCCAGGTGCCTCCAGACAAACTAGATTTTAAAACAAAGAATGTGACAAGAGATGAAGCAGGGTATTATATCACAATTAAGGGGTCTGTCCATCAAGAAGATCTAACAATTGTAAATAGTTATGCCCCCAACTTGGAAACCCAAATATATAAATTAGATAATATCAAATATAAACAAATCACACTGATAATAATACAGTAACCATAGGGGACTTTAATACCCACCCACCACACCCCCACTTACAACAATGGACAGATCACCTAAGCAGAAAATCAACAAAGAAACAATGGTTTTGAGTGACACACTGGACCAGATGGACTTAACAGATATATTCAGAACATTTCATCCTAATGCAGCAGAATACATACTATTCTTGAGAGCACATGGAACATTCTCTATAATAGATCACATACTGGGTCATAGATCAGACCTCAATAAGTACAAAAAGGTCGAAATCATACCATGTTGTTTTCAGATGACAGCACTATGAAACCTGAAGTCAACCACAAGAAAAAATTTGGAAAGCCCTTATACACATGGAGGGTAAGGAACATCCTACTAAAGAAGAATGAAGAATGAATTAAAGAAGGAATAAAGAAATACATGGAAGCAAATGAAAATGAAAACACGACTGTCCAAACCCTTTGGGATGCAGCAAAGGCAGTCCTAAGAGGAAAGTATATTGCAATCCAGGCCTATCTCAAGAAGCAAGAAAGGTCCCAAATCCACAATCTAACCATACACTCAAAGCAGCTAGAAAAGGAACAACAAATAAAACCTAAAGCCAGCAGAAGAAGGAAAATAATAAAGAATAGAGCAGAAATAAATAGTATAGAAAACAACAACAACAAAACAGTAGGACAGATCAATAAAACTAAGAGCTGGTTCTTTGAAAGAATAAACAAAATTGATAAACCCCTAGCCAGACTTGTCAAAAAGAAAAGAGAAAGGACCCATATAGGTAAAATCGTGAATGGAAGAGGAGAGTTCACAACCAATACCACAGAAATACAGACAATTATAAGAGAATACTAGGAAAAGTATGTGCCACCAAATTGGGTAACCTGGAAGAAATGGATAAATTCCTAGAAACTCACAAACTAGCAAAACTGAAACAGGAAGAAATAGAAAATTTGAACAGGCCCATAACCAGCAAAGAAATTGAATCAGCTATCAAAAATATCCCAACAAACAAAAGTCCTGGGCCAGATGGCTTCCCAGGGGAATTCTACCAGACATTTAAAGAAGAGCTAATACCTATTTTGCTCAACTATTCAAAAAAAAAAATAGTAATGGAAGGAAAACTTCCAAACTCATTGTATGAAGCCAGGATTACCTTGACTCCCAAACCAGACAGAGATCCCACAAAAAAAGGAGAATTACAAGTCAATATCCCTGATGAACATGGATGCAAAAATTTTCAACAGGATACTAGCAAATTGAATTCAACAACATATAAAAAGAATTATTCACTATGATCAAGTGGGATTCATTCCTGGGCTGCAGGGCTGGTTCAGTATTTGCAAATCAATCAATGTGATACAACACATTAATAAAGGATAAGAACCATATGATCCTGTCAATAGATGCAGAGAAAGCATTTGACAAAATACAGCATCCATTCTTGATAAAAACTCTCTATGAAGTAGGGATAGATGGAACATGCCTCAACATCCTAAGGCCATATATAAAACACCCTCAACTAATATCATCCTCAGTGGAAAAACTTAGGAGCCTTTCCCCTATGATCAGGAACATGACAGGGATCCCCACTCTCACCATTACTATTTAATATAGTACCAAAAATTTTAGCCTCAGGAATTAACCAACAAAAAGAAATAAAGGGCATACAAATCAGCAAGGAAGAGGTTAAACTTTCACTATTTGCAGACAATATGATACTCTATGTAGAAAACCCAAAAGACGGCACCAAAAGATTGCTAGAACTAATACATGAATTCAGCAAAGTTGCAGGATATAAAATTAATGTGCAGATATCTGTTGCATTTCTATACACCAATAATGAAGTATCAGAAAAAGAAATCAATTAATCAATCTCATTTACATTGCACCAAAAAAATAAGATACCTAGGAACAAACCTAACTAAAAAAGTAAATTATCTGTAATGTGAAAACTATAGAAGACTTACAAAAGATATTGATGAGGACACAATGAAATGGAAAAATACTCCATGTTCACGGATGAACTATTAAAATGTCTAGACTACTCAAAGCAATCTACACATTTCATGCAATCCCTATCAAAATACCATGAGCATTCTTTGCAGAGCTAGATCAAGCAATCCTAAAATTTGTATGGAACCACAAAAGACCCCAAGTAAACAAAGCAATCCTTAAAAAGAAAAGCAAAACTGGAGGTATCATGATTCTGGATTTCAAGCTATACCACAAAGCTTGTAGTCATCAAGGCAGCATGGTACTGGCACAAAAACAGACACATAGATCAATAGAACAGAATAGAAAACCTAGAAATGGACCCACAAGTATATATGGTCAACTTGTCTTCAACAAAGCAGGAAAGAGTATCCAGTGGAAAAAAGACAGTGTCTTCAACAAATGGTATTGGGAAAACTTGATGGAGACATACAAAAAAATGAAACTGGACCACTTTCTTACACCATACACAAAAATAAATTCAAAATGGGTGAAAGACCTAAATGTAAGACAAGAAACTATCAAAATACTAGAGGAGAATACAAGCAACAGCCTCTCTAACCTTGGCTGGAGCAATTTCTTACTAGGCAGATAACAGAAGGCAAGAGAAACAAAAGCAAATTTTATCTACTGAGACTTCATCAAGATAAAAAGGTTCTTCACAGCAAAGGGAACAATCAACAAAACTAAAAGGCAACCTACAGAATGAGAGAAGGTATTTGCAAATGACATATCTGATAAAGGGTTAGTATCCAAAGTCTATTAAGGAACTTATCAAACTCAACACCCAAATAACAAACAAGGCAGTTATGCAATGGTCAGGGGATGCCTGGGTGACTCAGTCAGTTAAGTGTAGGACTCTCGATTTTGGCTCAGATCATAATCTTACAGTTTGTGAGACTGAGTCCTGCATCCAGCTTCATGTGCTAACACTGCCTCAGAGCCTGCTTGGGATTCTCTGCCTCCTGTCTGCCCCTCCCCCACATGCACTATCTGTCTCTCTCAAAATAAACAAACTTTAAAAAATAAAGTGAATGAATGAAAGAGTAAATAAATAAATACATTTTAGCAGTTTTGCCATGTATTTTCCAAGATACATGGGTTTCCAATTATAAACTTGGCAGACATTTTTAATCTCAATACACTTGACTATTTGGATTTTTTTTTTTGAGAAGTCAGAATCTAAGAGTTGGGCTAGGTTACTTGCTTTATTAAATAATATAGGTATTTATTTTTAAAAATGAAAGTTACCAGAGGGTTTAGAGAATGTTTAAGAAAGGAAACATAATATAAAGTGAAGAAGTTTTTTTGAAATGGAATGAATTCTGTTCCTGATGCTGCTTGAATATTAGAATGCTTGAGTAGGAGGGAATTAAGATCCATCAATTCTTTGATAGACAAGAAGACAAAAACTCCCATCTAAATTTGCAGTTAATGTAGCAGATGGGGGATTCATATCCACAATCCTAGACACATTGCCCAATACTCTTTTCATATTGCTTTCTCAGTTGGACAGACTGAAAATCGCAGACCTTACATTTCTATTTTTGCCATTTTGCTTCATGGCTATAGGCAGTTAAGGATGTATCCAAACTTTCATCCCTCAGAGCAATGCTTGTTACTTAACTAAGAGTAACTGTTCTTGTCACAAACACAGTGAAAACCTCATTTTGATCTTTTGTAGCATCCAGAGTCTATCTTAGTTTTAGCAAGGCATTTATGTTTTATGTAGTGATTGATTAAAATTGAACATAGGATTGCTCTGGTTAAATATGTTATAATATCTCCGTGATAGGTATAAACAGCAAAAATAGGCAAAATCTTATTATAAATACTCTGCCAGGTTACATTCTTAAATCGAGGAGAGGGAGGATTCAAAATTTTTGGTAAATTTTAAATACTGCCCAATACATATTGGAACATATTGTATTAACAGTTATTAGAGACTGATGAATAATAAAGCGAGTACAATATATAAATTTGAGGTTTTGCCACATGAAAAAAATAAGAATAAACCATATTTTACCTTTATAAAAAGATACTAAGCCTTGCATATAAATGACAAAAGTGACAAAATTCTACCAAAAAGGGCTACATGGTAAGATTATTTTAACTTATCTTTAAACTATTAGGAAGAAATAATGATACTAATTAGTGTCTACCTCAACAGTCTCCAGAGTTGAAAAATGACTGCTTTATGTATAACTAACATTTATTAGGATGGCAAGGAGAAGAGCTTACTAAATCTGATGTACCCTTTAAAATATAATGGACTCAAACAAGAATACCTTAAGGTTCTCCTCTTCTAGGGCCTGTTGACTTCAGTATGGATATCAAATATCTTTTTATCTGACTTTATTGCTAATTTATTCAACAGTATTCATTAAATCCTTGATGTATAATATATATGCTCTCATGGATAGAAGATGAGAATACACTATATAAAGCCTTCCTAGCTGCCAAGATTGGACTAAAACAAACATCTTTATATAGTGTATTCAGGTAGACACTATATATCTATCCACAGCATTTCTATCCATAGCATTCATCACCATCTACAGTATTATATGTTTTAATTGTTTGCTTATTGTCTATACGATTTTATTCTGTTTTCTAGCCCTAATTCTAGAACATTTTCTGGAACAGTCAAAGCAAAGGCACTCAATAGGTATTGGTTAAATAAATGGACATGAAATCCTCAACAAAACTCCTACTGTGTCAGACATATCCATCACTAAAATTGAATTTTAATGGCCTATTTCAAAATAATGTTGAGTATTAACCATGATATGTTTGCTATATGCTGAATTTCTAAAACAATTTAGAAATTCTGTATGCTAGAATATGCATTTCAAATGAATCTTGCTGTTTGAAAGGTTTCTATATAATTATTGAAATATTATTTTCATTTAAAATAGTTTTAGTTTAATGTTAAGAAAATTTCTAGTCACATACAAAATCTAGACTTACTAACTTCTAACCCTGTACTCTTATTTAGTCACTACATTATTCTCCTTAGTAACTTATTAGGTTTTTAATCTTCTAAATTTTGCAACATTGGGTATCCTCAAGAGAGGCTGCTACAAGGTACTATTTGCATGTCTCAACCTGTGCTTTTGGCTTGAGCACCTGAGAAATAGATTGAATGGCACTCTTCTAAATTTATTTATAAGTGTCCTTCCTTCTTCAAATAACATGGGTGTGACTATCTGAGTATTTTAAATTTAACAAATTACTAGAAGTTGAATTGTTTTAATAGAGAAGAACTGCCTGAGTAGTCTACAATTATTATTATTATTATTATTATTATTATTATTATCACTATTATTATTTTTGGTTATTGCCTTTACAATCTGGTACAATGCTACATACATAGTAAACACTCAGAAAAATCTTGTTGAATCTTGTTGAAAATGCAGTTTTTCAAAATAGCCTGGATATTAGGATAACTTTCTAAGAGTAATTTATTGTGCTTTGTTAAAAATAAGTAGAATGCCTACAATATACGCAAATACATTGAAGTTGCAGGAACTCCTACAGCCTTAACTATGTTAATCCCACAGACATTTTAATGGTTTTTTATTATAATAATGCAATATAAATTTCTAAAGCATTATACAATTCACTGCCCACACAAAAATCCACTTTCACATTTCTTGAGTAGACATTTATTCAGATGCCTAAAAATTGTTTAGTGGCTGGCAGATTCATGATTGGAAATGATCTGATAAATATTCTCTTTTATTTTGCACAGAATTTTTAAGGGGTTTAATGACCATTAATACTAATATTGTATCTATTTCTTTCCTAAATTAATTATACTTATTTTCAGAGATTATCTTTACTTGCAGATATTACTTTTATTGATGTTACTAATTTGTATTATAAATATGGTAGTAAATACAAGCTAAAAGATGCATGATTCTATTTTGCCCTAATTTCATATACTAAATTCATATTAATAAAATGAATGGGAGCTCTGTTTTTGAGGAAGATATTCAAATAAACCATGAGTAGAGTTAGAAAAGTTTGCGCAGTACTTTTTCAATATCATATCATTAACCACTTTCACAGACTTTTTTATGCATAGAGTAATGATGTCATTAAAATGTTCTTCTTCCAGAATAATTAATATGCTCTGAATCATCTACTGGGTATTCCCAACTTTTGGTCCCTATTAACAGCTGAGAAGTGGATACTTAATATAAGATGGTAGTCTCGTGAAGGAATTTTAACACATAGTGTAATTGAAGGAGGGGATCAGAAAAAAAAATCCCTTACTGTTTTATTTATTTAACTTTTTCAAGTTTATTTGTTTATTTTGAGAGGAGGAGGGGCAGAGAGAGAGAGAGAGAGAGAGAGAGAGAGAGAGAGAACCCAAATCAGACTCTGTGCTGTCAGCAAAGAGCCTGGTGCTCCTCCTCCAGGAAGGAGCCTGGAACTCATGAACTGTGAGATCAAGAGTCAGATGCTTAACTGACTGAGCCACCCAGGCACCCCAAAAATCCCTTACTGTTTTAAATTGAATAAATGAAAGACTGTATTATAGGACTATTATAAAGGAACAAATAGAATCATTGGAATATAGGATGAACCTAAATAATGACATTGGTTGACAGTTGTGTAAAACATTAATAATTATAAAATTAAAATGAACGATGTATTGAATTTTAGGAAATATTTTCAATTATAACAGATCAAGTTAAAAAAAGGTAAAAACAGAAATAAATACCTTGCTAGGGGAGCATATTAAATAGTACTCGGGGGGGCGCCTGGGTGGCTCAGTCGGTTGAGCGTCGGACTTCGGCTCAGGTCATGATCTCACACTCCGTGAGTTTGAGCCCCGCGTGGGGCTCTGTGCTGACAGCTCAGAGCCTGGAGCCTGTTTCAGATTCTGTGTCTCCCTCTCTCTGACCCTCCCCCATTCATGCTCTGTCTCTCTCTGTCTCAAAAATAAATAAACATTAAAAAAAAATTTAAATAGTACTTGGTAAAATTGAGGACTTTGCTGGTTCTTTCTTGCAAGAAGATAGAGGAAGGACTTATAGGGACTTCAAACATAAATATCTTCTTGGAGGCCCATTCTAATTAAAGTAGGTCATCTAATAAATATTTGTCTTGCCTTCCTGTGATTTTCATCTTTCAGAAAGCAGAAAAAAAAGAGAGATATCTTTAGGGATGTCTATTATGGACATAGTTCCATTTAAAAAAAATAAGGAAAAATGGAGATATAAAATAAAAAAGAACCTTGAGAAAAATGGCAATGTCATCATAGAGGTTGCATTAAGAGAACAGTGGTTGAATTCATGCATGGGTTTTTATTTTAGAAAAGTAGATTTCAAATAGGCCAGATCAATTTTAAGCATGATCATAGTGGCATGGGATTGTAGGAGGCCCTTTGAAATAGCTAGGATATTAGGATTTATATCACTACTGCAGGTGACGAGAATGAGGCCTAGAGAGAATCCAACATAAAATTAGAAAACTGTGGAGTGATGTGAGCCACAAGTATAAGTAGTGATAGAATAAGTAGTGGTAGTTTGAATTCACACTTAAATCCTATACCTTTAATAACAGCAGGTCTTAAGATTAATCTATTCTAAGATCATAGGTAACTAGTATTAATTAAAAATATAAATATTTGTACTCTAGAAAATATTTTTCTTCTGCCTGATGTTGTTTTATTTAATCAAGTCTGGTAATTAAAAAGACCTAATTAAAGTTTGCAAAGAAAACTAAAAATAATCACATTGTTATTTTTCATATCAAGCAGATTTTAAAAGTTTTAAATGTCAGAAATCTGTGATGTCACTAATAATACTACATTTGAGAAAGATGAAGTCACAAAGGTTTGGCCCTTAAAATCCTGAACTTTAGTGGTGAACCTAACCTGGTTATATGTTTTAATAAGTAAAATCTCCTTTAAATGCCCAAGGTGTTCAGCTCTTCTTTTTTTTTTCCCGTAAAACTTCAAATGTTAGTTCTGGTTGAATGTATTATAAATCATTTTCAATTTTAAAATGTTTAAGTGATTAGCAATGCACTTTGTAACTTTCAATTAGAAGGTATAAAAAATGAGAAAAAAAATGTTGCATTTTTTGCCTGTCCCAATATTATTATTTGTAGCCTAATGAGATAAAGATGCAAGAAGAAAAATTAGGACAGAAAAATGTATGTAAAAATAAGAAAACCTTTATCTAAATCGACTTTTGATGATTTTAATAAGCTAGGAGCAATTCAGCTAATCTGAATCTAGCTGTAATTACTATTTGTTTTTGAAAGATCTCAACTTACCTCCTGAAGCATTTAGTGATGTAATCACTTGATAAATAGGAGAAGATAGTCGTGAATGAGATTTATTCACATTTGTGGCTGGAACTAGTATCTAATATTAGTACTTATATTTTTTATGTTTTTATATTTAAGAAAATATTATTGACGTTCTTTGTCTTTTCTTTGTTAAAACCTAATAAAAATATCACTTGCTTTTAATTTCACTGTAATCTGTGATGACCAAGTATAGTTTGCTTAATCCAGAGTCAGTTATTTGAAACGTTTAGCTATAATTAGTGAACATTTTCGGAGAGAAAACAGCAAACAGTAACATAACCTTTGCCATGTAGCAGGCAATATTCTAGGTGCTTTCAAATGTTATATCATTTAATCTTAACAACAACCTTGTATCACAAATAGGCTTGTTGTCCCTCCTCTACTCATAGGAAATTGAGAGAGTCAAACCCAGGAAATCTGGCCCTAAAGTCCAGGTTCTTGATCAATAGATTTTACTACCTCTGAAGTGTGGAATTAATATTATTTAACTTGAATGTGAAAGCAATTTTGATGTAATGCTTCCTCTGACATTGTGCTTTCAGTTCAATATAATCTCACTTACAGTGAGTCTAATAAATAATTAACCTAGTAAAAACTATCTGGTATATAACAGCTTCTCATCCTGGTTCTAACAATAATTAGCTATGTGATCTTGAATAAATCAATTATCCTCTCTAGAGTCAATTTAATCATCTACACAATAAAGTCCTTAGTTTCCTATATCTGTTGGAACAAAGTATTACAAACTGACTGGTTTTACGTAACAGAAACGTATTCACTCACAGTTCTGGAAACTAGAAGTCCAAAATCAAGGAATCAGTGTAGTTGGTTGTTTCTGGTTGCTCTGAGAAAAAATTTGTTCCATGCCTCTCTCCTAGTGTCTGGTGGTTCCTGGAATCTTTTGCATCCCTTGAGTGGTGGACACATGGCTCTGATCTCTGCCTCTGTCTTCAAATGGTGTACCTTCTTCATTTCTGTCTCTGTGTCTCTATTTTCTCGTTTTGTAAAGACACAAGTCATTGCATTAGGACCTAATCTTAACTGATTAGATCTACAAAGGCCCTATTTCCAAATAAGGCCATATTCTGAGGCTCCAGGTTGGGCTTGAAGTTTTTGAGGTGGGGACACCATTCATCCAGTAGAGGCCAGATGATTTCAAATATCCTTTCAGTTATAATATTTTAAGCTGGTGGTTTTAGAGCTTAGCATTTTCACACTTCATCTCAGCAAAATTTTCATTAAGACTGGCCTTAAAATTTGGGATTATTTGATTACATTTAGGAAATTTTAGTTTAGATTTGGTGATCTTGGAAAAGAAGTGATAACTTCTTAGCAAATATTTACCCCTACCTCAGATGCTTAAGCCACAAATATGGTGTTTTATGAAAGGTTCTAATGTAATGATTTATCTTATATTGATTTAATTTAATTATAGCTCTCCTTTTCCTCCTAATACATAATAGACTCTGGCTTCATTGGACTAGAGCAGTTACTTTGCTGAATGAACATTTAGAAATTTCTAGTACTTAATAATTTGTTCCATTTACACCCATCATGAGCTCTGTATTTGTCATCTGTGAATCATGTTACTGCTGGCTGATTTGGTGAATGAGCTAGACTTTGAAGTTGTTTTGCTGGAGTTATTCTAGAAAGCAATTTTAGACATATTCTCATGTTTATGCTTGAATTCACTGTACTCAGCAAATAGTATTACAAATACTGGAAATTTAGTGATTTAACAGTGAAACAAGAGCAAATAAATGTACTCCTTTTGCAATGGGTTTGTTTTTTCTCCTTCCTTCCTTTTCTCCCTGCCTCTTCCCTTCCTCTTCTCCTTTCCTTATCCCTTCCTTTTTTCCTTCCTTCTTTTCTCTTTTCTTTTTCTTTTCTGTTTCCCTTTTTACTCTATCACATCTAGACAACTATTAGTATCATTGTCAGTACTCAAATCTGGGTAATTTTAAAGAAAATACTTATTCTAGATTAACATAATAAATTGTTTTTTGACAATTGCTGAGTCCTCTTTGCAAAAATTAAAATGTTTATCAGTAAATGTGTTAGTATTCTTAGGTTACAAAAATGCATTTTTTTCTAATTTTTTTGAAATATATTTATAATGAAAACAATAACACCTTAAGGATTATATAATAAATCTTGAATGTGGCTTGATGTTGTTTTGTCCAATAATATAGAAATAACTTCATTATAGCACTGGTGTTGTATGTAAGTGATGAATTATTAAATTCTACACCTGAAACTAATATTACATAGTCTGTTAACTAACTGGAATTTCAATAAAAACTTGGAAAGACAGGGAAAAGATAACTGCATTAATATTCATTTTTAAAAATTAGCATTCAAGTGCTTTCTTTGTCCTACTGAAATACTAGGCATTGAGGACAGAATGTTGATTCAAGGAATAATTTCTACCTTTAATAATTCATAATCTAGTTAAAGACACTGGTACCTAAACACATGACAGCCTCAGGTTTGGGGTTTATACTACTTCTGTTACTTACCATGAAGGAATCTTAAAACTTTTACTCAACATTTGAAAATGGCTCACTATAACATGAATTGTGACTTTTGGACAGAACAGTATGTTACTTTTAAGGATATTTATTTATTTTTTAATTATCTTAATTATGATAATATCTGAATTATAGATAGATAACATCACTATTGCTTCATAATGGGAAATAAGTATTCAACATTTTATAAATTATAATTAGCATAAAGTATGTTATTGATTAACTTCCACAGTTTCTTTTTTTTTTTTCTTCCAAGATTTTATTTAAACTCAAGTTATTTAACATAGAGTGTAGTGTTGGTTTCAGGAGTGGAATTTAATGACTCCTCACTTACCTATAACACCCAGTGCTCATCTCAACAAATGCCCTTCTTAATACCCATCACTCATCTAGCCCATCCTCCCCACAACTCGCCTCCAGTAACCCTCGGTTTGTTCTCTGTAATTAAGAGTCTCTGTTTTTATAGGGATGCCTGGGTGGCTCAGTTGGTTAAGTGTCCGACTTTGGCTCAGGTCATGATCTCATGGTTCATGGGTTCAAGCCCCGCATTGGGCTCTGTGCTGACAGCTCAGAGCCTGGAGCCTGCTTCAGATTCTGTGTCTGCCTGTCTCTCTGCCCCTCCCCTGCTCATGCTCTGTCTCTTTCTGTGTCTCAAAAATAAATAAAAATGTTTAAAAACATTAAAAACAAAAAACAAAAATAAATAAAAATTAAAAACAATTTTTAAGAGTCTCTTTTTTTTTTTTAATTTTTTTTCAACGTTTTTTATTTATTTTTGGGACAGAGAGAGACAGAGCATGAACGGGGGAGGGGCAGAGAGAGAGGGAGACACAGAATCGGAAACAGGCTCCAGGCTCTGAGCCATCAGCCCAGAGCCTGACACGGGGCTCGAACTCACGGACCGCGAGATCGTGACCTGGCTGAAGTCGGACGCTTAACCGACTGCGCCACCCAGGCGCCCCTAAGAGTCTCTGTTTTTATCTTATTTAATTTTTCCTTTTCTTCCCCTATGTTCACCTGTGTTGTTTCTTAAGTTCCCAATATGAATGAAATCATTTGACATTTTTGTAGCAGATCTATCTTATTCTTGGTTCTTTAGAATATGTTTAAGTAAATGAAGCCGTTAGTTGGCTCTAAGTGGCTATTATCTCAAGTGCTTAGGTTTGCAGGTTTAATTAACCTAGAATTCTAATACTTTGAGTCAAACTCAGTACCCTCTTTTCTTAGCCATGATTTCTAAATACAACATGTTATAGACATTATAGATTGGTATGTAGTACAAAATACTCTAATTTTGGTTATCTTTGGTGTGTGCTTTTATTCTCAGAAGTGTCTACTGCATATGACTTGGGGATATTTTAACAATGCAGGACAACAGAAGCTAACAATAAAGAAATATCCTTTGGATCCTGATTGAATAAACTCTATAGCTATGCAAAGATCCAACTGAAAATCAAATTATGCTTCTTACACAAGCCTGCTTTCCTCTCACTAAATGGAGCTACCATCTACTCAATTTATTATTCCAGAAGTTAACCTCCTTCCCTCTTCAATTTTCCTTTACTGCCAATACTAGCGTGTTCCTCCTTGAACGTCTCTCACACCATTCTGGCTTTTCTCTGTACCCTACTTGCCTCTGCCCTTCACCCATTCCATCTTATTTAGATTCCCACTGAAGTTTCCTAACTTTTCTTTCCACAAAAATTATCTCTGCCTCCAACCCATTCTTTACCTTACACAAATGATCATTTTATGTTTGTGTTCAGAATCTTTTAATTACTTCTTATTCCTGAGATAAAACTCAAACTTCATTATAGGGTACAAAGAAGGATTGCAAATGGTAAACAACTTGCTTCCAAATATAAAATCAAAACATATCAAAGATTTCACTTAATGCCAAGATGTTACATCTGTTTCAAAGGAGAATCAGAGATAGACATAGACAGACAATAAGGAAGGCTGAAACAAAACTTTTAATAGATGCAAAACTGAATCCTATAGCAAACTATAATGTGGGAATCATCTTTTCATGCAGGACAGAAATCAATGGTGTCTTTACTGGGCAAATTTATTTTCATTTTTATGGACGGGAATCATTTCGACCTCCATCAACTTTCCATAAGATAACTTGAGTCTCTACAATGTGGCAAAACAGTCCAGCCAAATATTAAGGCACAGAATCACATAACCTGGAAGGTTCCTCTAAATCTCCTACATTCTATTGAAGGGACTGTCAGTATTCTTTTTGTCCAAAGTCCTTCACAATTTTTACTGACAGTGACTTGCATGGCACTTTATTTGTCTCCATCCTTCTCATATGATAGTATCCTGATTTTCTGTCCTCCAGACCTCTTGGAGTTTGATTTCCAAACAGTTCTTCTCCCTATTCTCAGGGCTCTCAAATTTGATCTCTTCTTTTCTTGGAACTTTCTTTCCTTTGCCTTACCCCCCTTTTTAACATTTTTCTGTAGACAGTTGTATAAAAGATTGCTTTCTCATGGCAGTTTCCATGAAACTCTATTCACTTAGGTCTCCTTTGGTATATTCTTATAGCATCCAAACAGTTAACACTATTTGTTACTTAAAATTAGTTTAAATCTTATAACATCCAAACAGTTAACACTATCTGTTAGTTAAAATTAGTTAAAACTGCCTGATCACTGTTTATACGACCCATTGGTCTGAAAATTATAGAAGAGAAGGGACTTTCTCCTTTTATTATATGTCTCTTAGCTAGGCATATAGAAGGCACTCAATATGTGTTTATATAATAAATTTGTATTTATAAGAAATATCTATTTTATATATTTTTCTTTAAATTTTTTTTAATTTCTTCATCTTTTTTAAACATTATTTTCACAATTTATATATTTCTTATAATAACTAATAGTCTTTTTTCTTCTAATTATGTTATCAATAGTAATCATGTATTATATTTTACTTTATACATTATTTCTAAATACTAACTGACTAGCTAAATTTATAAAGTTTGGTGCATTTCTTACCAAGGAGATACAGGAGCTGTCATATTTTTCACCCAGACAGGCAGTAATATTTACCAGGCAACTACTCACTGTGTTAGAAAGTAGGAATTCAAGGGGGAAACAGAGTGAGAGGGAGAGAGAAAGAGAACACTCATGTGCACCTTCTCATGTGGATTTCAGAAGTTAATGCAAATATTTATAAGATCTGTGGTCAACTTCAGAAATAGCGCAGTCATGGCACAGGAAAGAATGGTTAGTTCTGCTTGGGTGTGTCATTAAATTGTCCATGGGGAGAAATCACTGGAAGTGACATGAGTGTTGCAAACACACCAGGATGTGAAGAAGGCCATTCCATACAGACCATGGAGGAATGGTGTTTTTGGAAAAATGAAATAGTGCAGTGTCATTCAGCATAGCATGCATTTTAGGTAGAGGACAGAGGCAGATCCCAAGTGGCCTTGAATACCATATAAGAGATTTTGGGATTAAAACTGTAGGCAAAGACAAACCACTAAAGAGTTTTAAATAGGGTTGGATTTTGGAAATTCACTCTGTTTGAATGTAGGATGGCAGTTACCAAAGGGTTCCTCACCACAAGATCATCTGCTGGAATTTTGTTCTTTATATATATATTTTATCTGAAATAATTATTTTTAAAGCAAGCTTTCCTTCCATGTGGTCGACACTGGTGTGCTTACTTAGTCTGCATGCTGGTCAAACATCCCATGCAAAGCACTTAGCACTCGGTGCTCTGAAGGAAGAGTAGGCATCCCATAATGCAGAGCGGCGGGCCATGGTGCTCTTCCTCACTTATTACTTTGCTTTCAGCATACTGCCAAGTATTACAGATAATATTACTGAGTTTCACTACACTAACATTTCACAGGAGAAAATGTTATTTTGAGAAGTTTTAGTGGAAGAGAAATGATAATATAAGTACAAGTATGGGGGCAGTGAGGGGAAGTAGCAGATACAACACTTCTACTCCTGGCTGTTTTTCGGCTATACTATAAGGTTAAACACCAGTGATGACCTAATCAAATCTGACAAGAAAGTAGCAAGAAATTGATATGATTATGAAGACTATATGAAATATGGATTTCCCCATAGCATATTTAATGATGAACTTTGACCTACTTTATAGTGTGCCTGAAAGCATGAGCTAGTCATAGTACATGGCCTTCAACATTTGAATGAAAATTTCCAAGAAAGTATCTATAATATAAAGACAAATATAGAATTTTTTTTTCTGGAAATGTTTGCGGTTTTGCCATACCAAATTAATGTTTCATAAATGACACTAAACTGAAAATGAATGTTTGTAAGTTTCTTTTGAAGTTTCTTATTATATTAATAAAGTAGTACATCTGTGAAATGCGTGAATAACAACATACAGACACATTAGGGAGGCATACTCAGAAACCTTTTCACTATGAAAGATGTGTGTGATTTTTAGATAGTTGAACACTATTTAGTAAATGGAGCAAGGAAGAATAGAAGGGAAGGGATCTCATTGAAATACTTTTTGTGAAGCGGGTGTTGAGAGAACTTTGCATCTTTCGCTCTATTTATGTAGCAATATATTTGTATAGGAAATTCATAAAAAATCTTTCTTCATTGCCAGCAAACTTAATAAATAGATGAAATAGACAAAAGGTATGAACCACACATTTTATATCCAAGCTTTCATTTATAAGGAAATAAATTGATATAGTAACATAGAATGGGTGGTTGATGAACAACTGCTGTTGTTTTATCAGGCTCTGCTAATGACTCAAGTTTTTTTTCTGCTGATATATTCATAGAAGAGGAACTTAGATAGGCTTGCCAAGTTAAAATAAGTCCACAAGCACATGGGAAAGCATGAACTTAAAATGTATTAGAAGAAATAGTTCTATCATAAGTTAGCATTTGTTAATGAAGGAATGAATTGAGCAACTCCTAAAAGTGGCCATCCATCCAGATTCTATCAAGACAAGACAAATTCTAAAATAGAAAAGATAAAATGTATGATATATGCCTGAAATGATTTTTTTTTGCCAGTTTACTATTACTTTTTTTCCCCTCAGCTTTTATTCATACCACTCTTGTCAATCTCTTTTTTTTCAATTTTCTTTTATGTTTTTATTTTATTTTTGAGAGAGAGAGAGACAGAGCACAAGTGAGGAAGGGGCAGAGAGAGATAGAGAGAGAGACTAGAGTCCGAAGCAGGCTCCAGTCTCTGAGCGGTCGGCACAGAGCCTGATGTGGGACTCAAACTCATGGACGGTGAGATCATGATCTGAGCCGAAGTCGGATGCTTAACCAACTGAGCCATCCAGGCACCCCTACTATCTGTCAATCTTAACTGCAAAAAAAAAAATGTATGTCTAGATTTCCACAAAACTTATCACACTGCATTAATTGCATTTATTGTTGTTCATGTTTTAACTCATTTACTGGAAAATAAACTTTCTTGAGAGTCGGACATAGTTTTATTTGTTTATGTTTTAGCCACCAAGTAGTCTAAGATTTTGTACCATAGGTACTCACTGGAACAACTTTGAATTGAATGGTTTGTCATTAAAATATTGGCCTCAGGAATATTACATGAGTCAATCAAACTATTATTTATGTTTATGCTACTGCAAACTCTACTCACATTTTTTGAAGAGAACCTGAATTGAAATATAATTAATTTTGATACTCATAATTTTCTATATAGTTCTGAACATATACGTACATCTACATGCCTCCAAAGAACAAGCATTTTGCAATATGCAATTGTCTACCACATTCACCATCAAAAGAGAGAGATCAAACTATTAAACTACTACCATATGGAAGCATGTATGCTTTCAAAGACTTTGTATATTACTCTCTTGCTGAATGTAGACAAAGTTAATTTGCAAAAACAATGAAAAAGAAGAGTATATTGCAATAACTAGATCTTCTAAATATTGAAAACTCAAACTGAGATAAACTAATATCAAAAAAATGATTAATTGCAAAGGTACATTTTGTGACTTAGCATATTTTCTATTTACCCATATTTCTGTATGAATTACTTGATATGTATTAAAGAAAAGCCATTTCATTTTATTGATATGGATACCCAAATACAACGTTTAAACTAGCAGCTTCTTTTTTGAATTAGAAACAATGTGTGGAATTTATTATTTCTTTTTCATTATCAAATGCTGTCATCCCACTCCATCTCTGTCAACAAAACCCAAAATGTAACAATAATTTACTACTTGGAACACAGAAATAGCTTTTTCACATTGTTCTGATTTATATGATTTGTCATTTGTGCATATGAGTTGGTTAAGTAGGGAAGTTTGTGATGCTAATCTTATTTTTTATTTTTTTAAATTTGTTTTTATTTTCTTACCTTGGACACAGTCCCTTATATACTTACATTATTTAAAACAAATACACAAACAAACAAACAAATAGCCTCTAGAATTGAAGTTGGTATCTTCCCTAGGTCTATAAATGAATACATGTGGTAGTATAAGTTGTGCTGATTATCATATTTTGAGAAGAAAAGGCTCAATCAGAGCATGAAGTACAGAGAAAAATTTTTCACCGCTTTACATTATCATCACTTCAGTCAACTCAATTGTTGGTATCGATGCACTTCAAGTCAGACTTTGAAGAACTTCTCAGTAATAATTAATAATTTGTTAGAATGTCAGTACTAAATTTAAGGCACACATTTTATTCCAGAAATGTATACTTTACTAGTTCACGTTCCACTAATTCTTTTGATAAGTGCAAAAGTAAATAGGACGTTATTTTTATTCAAGGAGTAGAATGCTTGCCCAGACCTATAGAGATCTAGTAAACCTATGAGACTTCACTTAAGTTTTAAATTGACCACAAAATCCTTTAGTTTTTAGGAATCTTCACAAAAGCTGACACTAAATGTCACATTGCAGAATCCCATCGCCAGCACACTACCAACTCTTCTACATTGTGGTATTTGTGGCCTTGCCTGATTGGAAATACTGTTGGATACATATATTAAAAGAAACCATCCAACAGAATTGATTTGATAGTTGTGATTGGGAAAGAAAATAAAAGGCAATGATATGGTGAATTTGCAGTGGGAGAAATTTCTGTATCATCTGATATTACCATTAATAAATATTATTGAGTCAGGCTTAGTTGTAGGTAGTTGGAATTGGGGATGAACAGAGAAACAGATCTTTTACAGAGCATGTATCCTTGTGTTAAGAGACATCCATTTAAAAGTAAAAGAGAAATTAAACATTCAAATAATAAACTTCTACTTCTCCCCTTTTGGCTATCTAAGACTGAGGAAGTGACCTAAGGCAAAGAAGATGGTAAAACAACAACAATAACAAAAACAACAGCAACAACACCTTTTAAAATACTTTCCTTTTATATTGGCATAATTTTAAATAATTTTCAGAATTACCAGCAGTATAATTCTGTCAAAAATAGAACCAAGGTATAGAATAGCCCAGGAAAGAAAAATGAAGAATCTTGCTTTTGGTGCAATAATAAAAGCTTTTGAAATTATATTACAAGTCAAGTATCGAAGTAGGTAAAACAAACAAACAAACAAAACAAATGAAAATCTGTAAACTTGATAAAAATTGTTACAGTATTTCTTTTTATTTCACCCAAAGCAAATCTGATAATTTCTTGTCATTTTTTGGATAACCATTTTATGCCTCCAATGCAGTTTTCTAAAGCCTATCTTGAATGTAAGTCTAGTAGTTCCAAAAACTATTTTATGTATAGTCATAACTCCTATTTTTATCCCTTGGAGATATTCATATACTACAGAAAGGTGTTTTGTATGTTTATTTGCTTGTGTTTTGGGCTATTGTGTTTCTGTGGGGGTGGTTACAAAACAGGAAGTTGGTAATATGAGCATTTGCATCGGTATTGTTATGGAAAACCTTAGGATTCTGAAACACTCATGTTTTTCCAGGACCTAGAAATCAAGCCTGGTCTTAAAATCATTGTCTCATTTTTTATTTTGTTTTCCCTATGTGTAGCATAATTCCAAGAATAAATGTTAGATTTTCTAATATTAAAACATTGAATTAGAGAAAAAAATACAATTCCAAACCAGTTGATGACTAAAATGTTGTAATATTCGATCACTTTAGACCAGGTTTGCATGAGATGAGAAATGACTCCTCTGTGAAGTGAGTTGACCTTGATGTTCAGCAGTTTAAGATGTTAAAGTATCCTCGGGTCACCAGAGGAGTAGTTGATGAGTATGGTACTTAAGACAAACAGGTGTTTAACAGGTCAACACTAAAATTTTAATGTTTATCCCAAATTCTTTTTTCTTATGCATATAAAGTCTAAAAACAGATATTCCTTATCAGAAGATAATCATTTATATTTTAGGTTTCTTCCACTTTCTGGCTCCACTTTATTTAAGGACTTTAGAGTCTTCTGTGTTTTGCTGATGGCTGGGGAAATTGCACATAAGATTCCAAGTAGGAAAAGAGGCATGAATCCCTTTCACTCCTATTCAGTTGTTCTGTATTTGCCTGACTGCAGGGAAGACTTGGAAGGGACACTATAGTGAGTTTTCCAGTACCCAGGGGCCATAAAGACTAAATGTCATTTCCCCAAATGCCTAATAAGCTTAGGCATTTGGAATTGTTGGATTAAATGGTTGAAAATAATGATCTACAATCTGGGAGGAGGCAGCCAGGTACATTTATGAAGGCTAGAAGTCGTGGGCTTGAAAGATGGAATAGAAACTGGGATTGAATGATGACTGTTGGAATAGCCTAAGTTTTTAAAATATGAATGTGTTTTTCTGTCTTTGCTCTTGTCAACTTCTAACTAGAAACTAGATGTTCTTTTCAAGTTACTTTAAAGAATCTCTTAATGAAGTGATGCCTGGAAGAGAAAGTACAAAGAAGGAAAAAAGACACGCAGAGAAGTCAGGACCAAGATTAGGGAAAGTTACCAAAAACACAAAATGAACAGAAGATCATTTTAACAACTGGCTTGACTGAAAGTCACAAATTACTATTATCTATGTATGCATCTGTTTACTTTGAGATCTTCTTTCTTTCTTATATTCTCACCCTGTTTTTTTAAGCCAAAAAGGGACTTATTTTGTTCTTGTAACTGGGAGTTTAAGGGAAAGACTTTCACTTGGCTCTATCCTGGGGGTACAAATGATGTTATAAAGGCTCAATTTCTTGATGCACTTCAGAAAGATTGTCTCCTTGGTGTCAGGCAGGATGGCCACTGGCAACTACCACTTTACTAACCTTTGCAGAAGTCATTTTGACCTCAGCTGACTGTTGTAGAGGGTATATCCTTTCCTGCATTTCCTCTTTTTCTTTCTTGATTTTAAAATTTTAGTGTCATCACATTACCCTAAATCATCTTTACATCAAGAATTATAATGACACTCATTTAATCTTTAGAGTCATTCTGGAACATATAGGCACTTTTAAAAAGTCTCTATCTTACGGTGGAATTAAGTAACTTGCTTGAGATCACACAAATATAAATTGGTATTTTTTAAATCTCTGTCAGTCTATTTATTTTCTTTTCTTGAAATATGTAAGCCATAGATTCATAACAATTGATTTTTTGATACTTGTTCAGAAGCTTAACATCTTTTTAGCTCAGCCCTTTAGATATTAGAGTTGACTTGCTGGCTACAAATGTTATTTTACAACTTATTTTTAAAATATAGAAGATATTTGGTATCACCCACCAGATATATACCAAATAGATATATCTTTATAATTCTAGAAAGGAGCAAATGCAGGGCATGTATATCACTGAAGCAGATTTAATTTCCTTCTGATAAAATTTCTGCAATGAAACTATGAATGGTTAGTTCACTCAACTCCAAATAACCACTAAGGAAATGGATTCACCTTCCATCCCTAGTGGTAGGAACTGTTTCTGAGATATCCTGCAGCTTAACAATAAATATATATATATAATGGCTTTTTGGCTAAGATAAGGGATGTAAAAATTTTCAATTCTATGAATGAACAGGAAAGAAGCTAATTAATTAAAACTGTTGGGAATTTCTTTAAAGAAGTCTGTGATTAAACACAAGGCTTTATCATGGAACAATTAAATAAATTTGGCCTCAGGTATCTTTGCTCATCCCCCAGGGAATGAGTGATGAAATTCTGGCTTAGAGTTTTACTTTATTAGAGTTTTATCTATTTTAATAGATTCAGCTTTTGGTCTAAAACTCCAATGGAACAGCTAATGCAAATGGGATATTCTGTGAATATATAAACCTCTCATGAGTTATCTTCAATTTCAACAAAAGATAAAAACATAACTTGTCTATTCTGTAAAAATGAATGCAAAATAGTAAAAATTAAATGAACTATTAGAGTATGTATTATCAAGAATATTTTCTTATGCTAGATGAATCTTAAATAAAATATTCTTAAACACACACAGGTAGGCACAGAAAAGATTTCAGAGTAAAATTTAAAACAAGTATTAATTAAGAATAATTGACCAGTTGGAAGGGGACTTCTTTATTTTTTTGTTTTTTTTGTTTTGTTTTGTTTTGTTTGTTTTTTTAATTAAAGTGTAGTTGAAATACGATATTACATTAGTTTCAGGTGTGCAACATAGTGATTGGACAAGTCTATACAGTATGCTATACTCACCCCAAATGTAGCTACCATCAGCCACCCTATAACGCTGTTCAGTACTATTGACTATATTCCCTATGCTTTACCTTCCCTCCCAGTCACTTATTCATTCCTTAACTGGAAACCTGTATCTCCCACTTCTTTTTATCCATGTTGTCCATGCCCCATCCCCACCTCTCTGGTCACCACCAGTTTGTTCTCTGTATTTATAGGTCTGTTTCTGCTGTTTGTTTGTTTATTTATTTATTTATAGAAATCCCATATAAGTGAAATACTATAGTATTTGTTTTTCTCTGAATTATTTTGTCTAGCATGATACCCTCTAATTCCATCCATGTTGTACAAATGGCAAGATCTCATTTATCACTGAGTAATATTCCACATCTTCTTTATCCATTCATCTCTCCATGAACACTTGGGTTGTTACCATATCTTGGCTATTGTAAATAATGCTACAATATAAGGGTTTTTATATCTTTGTGAATTAGTGTTTTTGTTTTCTTAGGGTAAATACCCAGTAGTGGAAATACAGGATCATGTGGTATTTTTATTTTTTAATTTTTTGAGGTATCTCCATACTGATTTAGGAGATCATTTTTCTTTTTCTTTTTTTTTTAAATTTTTAATGCTTATTTATTTTTGAGAGAAAGGGAGACAGAACATGAGCAGGGGATGGGCAGAGAGAGGGAGACACAGAATCTGAAGCAGGCTCCAGGCTCTTAGCTGTCAACACAGAGCCTGATGTGGGGCTCAAACTCATGGACTGTGAAATCATGATCTGAGCTGAAGTCGGGCGCTTAACCAACTGAGGTACCCAGGCGCCCCCAATTAAGAGTTTTTAAGTACTATCTCAGGGTTGTTCCACCATGCTCTTTTTTAAATTATTTCATCACTTCCTTCCCTGCTACTTCTTTCCCTTTCTCCTTCCTTCCTTTCCATCTATATTCATGGAGTTCTCACTATGAGCTATTTTGGATGTTGGTGTTATAAAGATAAAGAGTCTGGTCTGGTTGTAGACACTGATAATAAAAAGGCAAGTGTGATCTGAAACTTATTCAGACAGTAGTTTAGTTTAGCAATGCTCAGTAAAAGCACTCTTACAGCCACTGGGCAATAGGATAAGAATTGCCTTATATTTAATTCAGATTTCCATTTTCAATCACACCTAGAGGGTTTCCTTAACCCTCAATTGTGTGAATACAGTAAAGCATGAATTGTATTGAGAAAGATCTAATAGAAGAAAATAATATACATAGTACACAATTAGTATAAATATTCTTACATACAGTAAGCTATAAATGATAAGCAGTAGTTTCAGGCTCTTCTCATTAAAGAACTTGAACATTTCTAGGTAAAGATAAATTATTTCTTCAAACCTAGTGGATTTGTATTTCTCTAACATATTGCTCAGATTCCTGTGGGCATCCAGATCTGCATATAATGGGATAGCTTTTAAATTTTTTATTGGAGTTATTAGAATCATTGGCAGTTGTCTTAATTTTTGTCACTGTCTTGCTAAAAAAAAAGCATACTTTCATATACTTTTGAAATACTAAGTGATGTGAAGCTTCTCTGCATCTCTGTTTGGATTTAAGAATTTTGTGAGGGAGTGGAGGGAGGGAATTAATTTTGTGTCCTAAATCTGTTTCAATACTGCTTCTCCAGTTGTGTTACCCAAAGTGCTGAAAGAAAGAAAGAAAGAAAGAAAGAAAGAAAGAAAGAAAGAAAGAAAGAAAGAGAAAGAAAGCAAGCAAAGGGAAAAAGGAAAGGAAAAGAAAAAATAAAAGAAAAAAGAAAACAAAAAGAAAACTTTAAAGTATTTTGTTTAACAGAAAGTATGTACTACTAATTTGAGTTTGGCTTTAATTTGAATGGGTCCCTCTCTGGGTAGAAATGTCACTTCTTTTTGAATTAGAAAGAGCAAGATGAGGGGATGAGAGATGAAAAATAAAAAGGAAACAGTCACTTGGTCATTGGACAACTACTTATGTGATAGTTCAGTGTCACCCCATCTCCCCCCCCAAAAAATCCTGAAAAAACTAAGAAGTAAATATAGAACTTAAGCAGAAGTCACTAATTTTATTTGCTCTCATTGGTATTGTGATGTGGAAACTTAAATAAACTTTCTGTGGCTTTATCACTTTATCCAATAAAATGGTCATTTCAGTTTATGATTTGAAAATGTTCAATACATATAGACAGCTGACAAAAGTATATCAGAACAATAAATAAAATATATCTACAATATTTTTAATAAAGGCTAGTTTAGTTAAAACAATCGGTAACTGGTAGGATAAAGTATTCTGAGGCAGTCTTTGCTCTGTGTATTTCATATTCCACACTAATTCACAAAAAATGGCCTCATCTGAATCATGACCTTTTTTGGCCTTGACTAAAGACTGTGTTAAAGCTTCTGTTCTTAATATTTGTCATTGTAAAATTTGAGGGAACTGGCAAAGCAGTTCCTGAAACGATGCTTCATTTGCTTCACTATCAAACACTAGAAAAACTATTTTCATGAACTGTGCTCCCAAACCATTCACAGTAAAAACTTGAGGGTGTTTTCATTGAAGCTTGTGCTGTACATCTGAAAAACCAATGATGCCTAAAGGAGTTTGGAATCACAAGTTTGTGAGATGGAAAAAAAAAAAAGGATATTCAGTTTGAAGGAGAAAGCACAAGAAAATGACTTAAAACAGATTGACATTTTTTTTAAATTATATTACTTTAGTGTGCAAGTAAATATGCATATCCCTCATAGATTATAGGGTTTTTAAATGTGTAATTAATGTAATTTAATGTAATATGTAGGTAGCCTAAATGCAGCCTAAAAATTCTTTGATATTTTATCAGTCTCTAGCTTGTTTTACATAGTTTGGATCACTACAGGGGAAGAAAAAAAAAGTATGTTCCTATTCCAAATGATCGAGTAACTTTAGCATATTATTGAACCAAGGATATAAAATAATATATGCTATGTATAATGATAGCCTTCATAATTTTACCTAATGAATATATTACTAAGATAAAATGTTCCAATTTCATGAGAAAATGATGTAACTGAATTCAGATCATGCTAGTTTGGCTTCCTCTTGACTGTACTTTGATGCTGGATGGTACTGCATTGTATAGTTATGATCTTTAGAACACACTTCATATATTTCTTTTATCACTATTTAGCAACAAAATGTACTTTTGGTCCTTTCCTAGTGTGCTCTCTGTTGCTTTCTTAGCAAAGCTGATTTGGCCATTATCCCATCATCCATGGCCTTTGCTTATAAATTTTCAAGATGTTGCTATTTCTTTGGCATTTCTCCATTTTATCTACCAAGTTGATGAATGGTAATTAAAATATTGGAAGATAGAAACACTTGAGTTTTTCTCTGCATTGTGTCATAATTTGCTGATATATCTCCTCTCAAAATGATCAAATTCTTTATCAGTCTATCACATTTACATAACACTTTCTACCTTAAGTATAACTACTTAACATTCTTATTGCAATTCCCTATTACATGCCAAGTTTAGACAGCAGATTTTTGGTTTTATTCATTTAGATATTCCCTGAACAAAGCCTAGGCTTGGCACTTAGCAAGCACTCATTAAATATGTACTGAAAGAGGGAATAAGAAATGAATGAATGGTCTATTTTAAACAAATTCAAAGTTAAGATTTTGAACAATTGTCTCTCTATAGATGTAAAATATATTCAGAGGAAATATTCAGGCATATGTCCTCTTAGAACCCTGTGGCAGAAGTTGAGGGTTATAAATGGAATCCTCAGCCCATTTAGCCTAATGTAATAAATATTGAAAAATTTTCATGTCAGGGGCGCCTGGGTGGCTCGGTCGGTTAAGTGTCCGACTTCAGCTCAGGTCATGATCTCACGGTCCGTGGGTTCGAGCCCCCCGTCGGGCTCTGTGCTGACAGCTCAGAGCCTGGAGCCTGTTTCAGATTCTGTGTCTCCCTCTCTCTCTGACCCTCCCCCGTTCATGCTCTGTCTCTCTCTGTCTCAAAAATAAATAAACGTTAAAAAAAATTAAAAAAAAAATTTTCATGTCATATATGAAGTATATTGCTAGGTACTGTACAAGAGATAGCTGTTTGAAAGCAATAAAAACAAAAAACAAATATATATATAATCTGCTACCTAAAGCTCATGACCAAGATAGTGAGGCAAATAAAATTATACAAAGCTTGGATACTAATGATCCTAAAATTCATTTTATTTCTGTGAGCATTCATTTACTCTGTCTTTTCTATAATGATGTGAGATAGTTCAGATAAAAGTGAGCGAAATGTGTTCTGAAGTCTATAAGGCTCTTAGAGAAATGCACGATATTAGTTTTTTAAGTAGTATTTTCAAAATTTTAATATAATACTTAAAATATAAAATACTTAAAAATAAAAATATATACTTAAAGAATATACTTAAAATAATATACTTAAAATAAAAAAATACTTAAAGATATAAAAAATTTAATATAATATTTAAAAATACTTAAAAAACTTAAAAATAAAAATCTGATATAATTTAAGTGCCTATGCGAAATAGAATATTTTCTAATATTTAAAAAAATATAATTTACCTGTGTCACTAAAATTGTTGTTTTTTTTTTCATTTTAGTGTTTTTAAATCAATTTAATGCTGAAAGGTTTTTAAAATTTGAAATTATTGAAATATAATGATATTTTGCATTTCTTCCTTAAACATGACTTTATTTTATTTTTTGTATATATATATGAATAGAAGTTTACTAAGTTTATGGAAAGATATATAGAAACCAATAGCTTTTAAATTATATGGTATATTCTGGGATACCTGGGGGGCTCACTCAATTAAGTGTCTGACTCTTGATTTTGGCTCGGGTCATGATCTCACATTTTGTGAGTTCAAACTCTACACCTTGCTCTGCACTGACAGTATGGAGCCTGCTTGGGATTCTTTATCACTCCCTCTCTCTCTGCCCTTCTGCCTCTCTCTCTCTCTCTCTCTCTCTCTCTCCCAAAATAAATAAATAAACATTTTAAAATAAGTAAATAAATTATATATTCTGTGGGAGGGATTTTTTTTCAATGTTACCTCAATTGATTGAATTTCAAATTCTGTTTTTTTAATTTGTTTTAAAAATGGTGTTGACTTTATTTTCTACTTTGAATTATTTAAAAAAAAAAACCTGTGCACGTAACAGTTTGGTTGATTTTAGTTGTTTTACTTGTACTCCAGTCTCTGAAGTAAAATAGAAAAGTAGAGTTGTTACTTCAGGAAATATCTTTCAACACAGAGGATTTATTCAAATGTGATTATTTCAGACAAATATTTTTTGAAGATGGTATTTTTTTATATCTTTATCAAAATAAATAAACACAGATTATATTATTTAAATCTTTGAGTTATTAAAACTATTGTCAATGGTTTAAATTATCACTTTTTTACTTTTGAAATAAGATATCACTCCTAATATGTGTGGAAGATTTTTGGGTAAAACACTGAGAATATTGGTCTAATGTCAGAAAATGTAAAGAATATTTTCAATACAACCCTTGATGTTTTCACATGCTGGCCCTATTTCATGGCATGGCAGTGTCATTAAATATTTTGTAGTCATGCAGGAGCACTTAATCATAAAAACTAGGTAATCAGCAATGGCCTTGTGTTTGTGCAATATACGTGACCTTCTATGTGAAGGAAGTGTAGTATAAGTGAGCAAATCAATTTTAGATATGTCTTTAAAAGAAAATGTATGATTGTGAAAATAGCAATTGATGTTCTATGTAAAAGCATTGAGCACAGAGTATAGTAGGCACTCATACAAGTACTCAGTTGTAAAAGTGGTTGTAATGACAGTAAGAGTAATACTAGTAGCTATAGTGTGAATAACAGCAGCAGAAGTTAATTTGAGCAGCAGAAAAACATCCTCCTGCAGAAAACTTAATCCCCGTGATCGAATTGGTTTTATCTATCTTTTCATTCGTGAACACTTTTTAAAAGGGATTTTAGGTAACTGTGTCAATTAAACCGATATTAGCATGAATTATTTTATAACTTTAAAGCAGGCTCCACACCCAGTGCGGCTCGATCTCATGATTATGAGAGCATTACCTGAGCTGAAATCGAGACTCATACGCTTAACTATATGAGCCACCCAGGTACCCCAGAATTATAAGTTTTATAGCCATATATCAGCTAGTAGAGATTGCATCAGAATATTAGGATTGGGATTCGAAGGGGCACATGCACCCCAATGTTTATAGCAGCACTATCAATAATAGCCAAATTATGGAAAGAGCTCAAATGTCCATCGACTGATGAATGGTTAAAGAAAATGTGGTATATATTTACAATGGAATATTACATGACAGTCAAAAAGAATGAAATCTGGCCATTTGCTACAGCCAGGGTGGAACTAGAATGTATTATGCTAAGCAAGATAAGTCAGTGAAAGAAAGATAAATATCATATTATTTCATTCATATGTGGAATTTAAGAAACATAACAGATGAACATAGGGGAATGGAAGGAAAAACAAGATAAAAACAGAGAGGGAGGCAAACCATAAGAGACTCTAAAATACAGAGAACTAACTGAGGGTTGCTGGAGGAGAGGTGGGTGGGGAGATGGGCTAAATGAGTGACAGGAATTAAGGAGGGCACTTGTAGGGATGAGCCTTGGGTGTTATATGTAAGTGATGAATCACTGAATTCCATTCCTGAAACCATGATTACACTGTATATTAACTAACTTGGATTAAAAAAATATATTAGGATTGGGACCTGCATAAGGAAATTAATGTAGGATTAAAAAAGCAAGATCTAGGAAGGGGATGAAATGTTTTTCAGGTGTATAATTCAAGAATATTAAATCACATATCTATATCATAATTTTTATTTAAGTTTATTTATTTTGAGAGAGAGAGAGAGACAGCATGAGCAGGGGAGGGGCAGAGAGAGAAGGAGAGAGAATCCCAAGCCGACTCCCAACTGTCAGTGCAGAGCCCAACATAAGGGCTCAAACTCATGAAACTGATGATGACCTGAGCCAAAACCGAGGGTCAGATACTTAACCAACTGAGCCACCCAGGCATATGTCATAATTTTATTAATATATTAATTCCTTTCTAAGGAATTAATTAATATTAATATTAATATTAATATATTAATTCCTTTCTAAGATTCCTACAGTTTATGAACTTAAAGCCTCAGCACATTTTATAATTTAACATAATTCTGGAAAATTCTATGGAAATTTAGTAAATTATTTCAGAATTTGCCAATCACAGGTTAAATGTGATATTTATGTTGAAAGGCTTTGTAAGCTATAAGGTGTGTATAAAATGCTACTGTTATGATGATGTTGATGAACATGATTAATTTAGGGGCTGGAATGAGACTGAGTCAGTACCCATATTCATTCTCTAGGAGATATTGCTGCCTCTGGAACTACTTATTAGCCATTCTTGGGAGTGTAATCCAGTGTTGTCAACCACTAGTGCAGCCTGCTGTGATTTATAAATCATCCCCAAGAAGAAGGTCGTGAAGTTGAGTTAGGAGAGAGACCCACCATGTATCTTGGTTGGTTGGTTTAAAGGAAAGGCCATAATGAGAAAAAAACTAAAGAGAAGATTTCAAGCATTTGTCTATTGCATGTGCAAGAACTTAGGAGGAGACTCTTCATTTTGTTTCATTTGGTATTATCAAAGAGACATTGTTATTTTTATATTTTAATTAGTTTGGTTACTGGTACAGCTTGGAGAATATAAAATGTATTTTTTTTTCTAGTGAAAAATACCTTTTTAGAGAGAAAGGAGAATTATGCCTCTTAAGGAAATGGCTGACATTGTTTGTTTATAAATTTGTTTATAAATGTAACCTCTTAGACTTGATGTCCATGAGTTTGCATTAGACAAGGTTTTTAACAGTGAATGAAAGAAAAATCAGTGTAAAAAGATTTGCTACTGCAACATTAGGTTACAAAGTGAAAAAAGAAGGAGGAAGAGAACACTTACTTTTGTATAATTTACCCAGGTGAATAGATATGTATTTCTGCATCTAGTCACCATTCATATAGCCATCTCTACCCATCTGTATAGCTATCTATTTTTCTACCTGCTTATACTTTAGGATACATATAATGATAAATTTAGGTCAAGAAAATGGATATTAATGTAAGAATGTTAATTTGAATCTTCATAATGTATATATATTTTATGGAACATGTTAACAGACACTTTCACTACTTCTAGAAACCCCTCAAGGCAACTCTATAAGCAATAAAATTTAATAGTTATGTCAGCTTAACAAGTCAATGCCAGGGTTTCTCAATTTCAGTATTACTGACATTCTAGACCTGAAAATTCTGTGTTGGAGGCAAGCAAGAGCTTCCTTGTGCATGTATGATGTTTACTTGAATTCCAGATCTCCACTCACAAGACGCCAGTAGCACCTTACGCCTCCAAGTGTGGCAACTATAAATGTCTCCAGATAATGCCAAATGCCCCCTGGGTAGCAAACACCCCCAGTTAAGAACCACTGTTTTATATCTATGCAAATAATAATCTAAACTGACACTCATAAATATATATGAAGTCACAGGGGCTACATAATTTAATTTTTGAAGGGGTACCTGGGTGGATCAGTCTCTTAAGTCTCGGACTCTTGATTTCAGCTCAGTTTATATGGTTTCACAGTTCATGAAACTGAGCCATGTGTTGGGCTCTGTGCTGACAGCAGAGAGCCTATTTGGGATTCTCTCTCTCTCTCTCTCTCTCTCTCTCTCTCTCTCTCAAAAGAAATGAATAAAAAACCCTATTGTACACTTGGGAAATCATATTAGACAACAGATTTAACAGATATACAGATAATATAATTTAAAGAATGTGCATAAAATAGCATGTTAATTTAGCTTCCAGTAACCAAAAGTCCTTATAGTATTAGGAATAATTTTCTCCACAAATGTGTTATTTACCCCAGTTAATGACAATCCCACCTACCAAGTCTCCCAAACTAAAAACTGCAGGCATTTCCTGTTTCTTTTCTCCTTCATCCCCATATCTGGTAAGTTACTAAAATATTTGTTATACCACCTCAGAAAGATGGCTTCAGTCTCAGCTGTGTATTACTGCTGTCATCATCTCTTACCTGGCAAGAATTTCCTAAATTTTTACACTGTAACTAAGCAGAGAATTCTACAGAAAAAACATAGCCTAATTTCCCTGTATGTAGCATCATTAAATCCCCATTTCCTGAAAGAGAAAATCTGAAATCCTACATTACTTTTTCTCAGTTAAGTCCTCTGGCCTCCTCACTTGATTTTTCCATTCGAGACTTTAAGACCTGTGAACACATCAGACTTTCTTTCTCAAGGCGCTTTCCCATTAGACATGTTATATGCCTAGATTGCACAAGTATGCCTTACTAACATATTCAGTTCTTGAATTGGACTAGAGAGAATTTGATAGCAAGGAATAGCATGCAGTCTGAAATTGTTCGACTCTTAAATTTTAGATGTCAAATGATAAGATGCAGAGATGGAAAGGGACACTTTTATATGCTTCCCTGTTTTTTTTTCTACCTGATGATTTCTTTTTCTAACCTTTATATTGCAAATATAACACAAATACTGAAAGTATCACAAAACAAATGCATAGGCTAAGGAGTTTTTAAGACCATACCTAGTCATAACTTCCAGTCTGCCTTAAGAAATAGTACTTTGCTAGCCACCCAGGAGATTCAACTCTGCTTCACCCCAATCTCAAACCCTTTTCTCTACAAAAGTAACCACCATTCTTTTATAGAAATTTGCTTTCTTGTGTTTCTTTATAGTTTGATAATTACCCAAGTAGGCATCCCTGGACACTATGATTTGGCCTTATACAGATTTTTAAGTCTCTTTTAAGACTTAATTACAGGTTCTTTCTCCTCCATCCCTTAGAATTTTTCTATCCGATCCAGGGATATTTTTCTGGAAGGATATTTTTCTGGAGAGTGTTCCAGAGCCAGAGCCTGAGTGTTGTAGGTTGCTTACTCATGATAAAGTTCAACATGGTGTCTCTGTTTTTTGTATGTCCTTCCAATTGGCAGTTGGATCCAGACATTTTATCCCATTAGTGTTTAATCCCTCTGCTGAAACCATAGGTGGTGGCATGTTTGTTCAGCTAGAGGCATACAATGACTGGTTGTTGTCAAGACCAGTCAAGGGTCTGAGATTTTAGTCTATTTCCAAGCTAACAAGTTAGCCTGCCTCTTGTGCTGGCAAAAGAAATGAGGTTCCATGGTGCAGCCATCAGCATGAGCTTCATGTTTACATTGTTTCCCCTTGCCCCTGGACCAGTTCCTATGGGAGTGACTGGGAAGTGGGCACAGGTGCATGCTGTACACAAAATGGATCTGTGTAGACTTGAAGAAGTCTGAGCCTAGGAAACCACAATCTTCTAAAGGGAGCTGTTGGCAAATTTGCCTTTTGCCATGAGAGAAAAACTATCATTATGTCCCAGTGCTGTTTGCTATCCACACATCCTTGAAAAAATAGTCCGGAACAAAAGCTGATACAAGCCATGCAGAAATGCCATGGAGAATTATCCCCTCTCAATTTGCTGTATTATTGTGTTGTCATTTTCAGTGACCAGCAATTGATGCTGAATACTTAAATCAATTAGTTCATGAGGAATTTCAAAATGATACTACTCTAATTTTTAAAGTAATATCATTTTTAAGAAAAGTTTTGGGTTCACAGGGAAATTGTGCAGAAAGTACAGAGAGTTCCCATATAGCCACGCTCAGTTTCCTCTATGGTTAACATCTTACATTTGTATGGTCCTTTATTATAATTAATAAACCAATATCAATCAATGCTCTAATTTGAACTTTTTTTCTTATTTACTAGTTGGAATACTTTACAAACATACTTTAATCTGTTACTTGGTTACCCAGTGTTACAGTTAATATTAAAAAAAAAGGCTAAATGCTTGATTATTTTATTTACCAGTCTTTAGGAAAATTAATTGGTTCTGTATTCTTGTCCAAGATGACTAATTAATTACATTTAATATTATAAATTAATAGATTTAAATATATATAATAGGACTTAATCATTTGTAAGTCAATATACTTTGTTCCTTGTGAGTAATATATATGCTATCTTAGAGGACACTTTAGTAATGTCTTTACTGTAAAATCCCAGTAAAGGGGGAAAGGATGGGAAATGTTTGATGATGAAGGAAGCAATGTATGATAGGATATGGGATAATTTTATACAAGATGAAGATGTTTTTAATTCATGAAGTTCTAAAATAAACAATTTCATTAAAGAAATGAAGATATGGATTAGCGTTCAAGTCACTGTATATATTTCTTGGCTGAACTTTTTTTTTTCCCTCTTTAGAGACTGTCTTGTCATTAGATCAAGATTGGAAGTGATGAAGGAAGGAACCACTATGAGAATGGGACTATATCTGTATTGTGCACCACTGTATCTCCAGTACTTAGAATAGCATTTCTCAGATGCCACATGGACAATAAGCATTTGTGGAATAAGTAATTGGATAGATGAATGAATGAATGGACTGATGGATGGATGGATGGTTGAGGGGATGAGGCTGATAGCACAGGAATTTAGTGACTTTTCTTGAGGAAAAGAAGACAAGTAAATATTTATTAAACACCTACTATGTGCCAAGTGCATTTTAGATATTAATTTGTTTAGTTTCCAAATTAAACAGAGCTAAAAGTTTTTGGGAGTGCCTGGCTGGCTCAGTTGGTTGACCGTCCAACTCTTGATTTTAGCTCAGGTCATGATCTTCCAGTTGTGAGATCAAGGCTGCCATTAGGCCTGTGCTGGGTGTGGAACCTGCTTAAGATTTTGCCTCTCCCTTTCCCTCTGTCCCTTTCCCACATGTGTGCACACTCATGCGCACTCCCTCTCAAAAAATGAAATGAAATGAAATTAAGAAGTAACAGCCTTTTAATTTTCTTTTTCAAAAACTTGATTAAGAAACAGAGGTTAAACTGAGGCAACTGGGTGGCTCAGTCGGTTTAGCATCAGACTTCAGCTCAGGTCATGAACTTGCAGTTGGTGAGTTCGAGCCGCTTGTCAGGCTCTGTGCTGACAGCTCGGAACCTGGAGCCTGCATCGGATTCTGTGTCTCCTTCTCTGTCTTTTCCTCCCACCGCTTTTACTCTCTCTCTCTCTCTCTCTCTCTCTCTCTCTCTCAAAAATAAATAAAGATTAAAAAAAAAGAAGAAGAAAAGAAATACAGGTTAAGCCAACTACTATGACATAGGTCATATAACTATAGAGCAGCTCTCCAAATTCAAAGAATTTGGTTTTTCCACCTCCATTCCTGGTGGGGCCAATAATGGTACTCAGTCACTTTCCATTAGGATTATTTTGTCATATTTTCATTGTTTGTTCATGTTCAGAATCTCATTTGATTTAAATGCCCTTCTGAAAAGACCTTAGTTTCTTGATACCTACTAGAATGCTATTTTAAACTTTTAGGGTTTTTTTTGTACATTTTAATATGTTTTGAATTTAGAAAATCAGAATCATGCTACAGTTACTTTTGAGAGGTGTTCAGGCTTAGATAATATTTTTGTCATAAAAAAGAGTATGTTATTCTCAAGTTCCAACTTTAGACCATGTTGAAAGTGGCTATTACTTTCACTAGGGAGTAATTGTCACCAGTTTTTGAAAGAAATATCTCAAAATGATTGGGATTTTGAACTCTGGAATAAGATATATATTATTTTTCCTTAAAAAAAGATAGTTCTTCCTTTGCTTGTGTATGTGATTTTAGGCAAGTTATGTAAATTATTTTCTTTATCTGTATGATAGTACTTACCTGCAAGAGTTGGGTGTTACCAGGAAATAATGTGAGACAAGTGTCTCACATACAGAAAACACTATGTAAATAAATTAATATAATTATTACAAATAGTAAATAGCCACTTAGAAAGTTGTGGCTTGAATATGGACACTTAAATGTGAAAACATTTTGATTTCTAGCCTCCAGACCCCTGATCGCAGTTTACATTATTGTCTATCGTCCTGATTATACTCACCAATGTCCCTAGAATACCTGCTATATTTGTCTGAATTGAATATTAAAAACACATAAGTAACATAAGATATTGTTGTCACTGGATGAGATGACTCAAGCAAGTATTTATTCTTTATAAATTAATTAAGCCTTTTGATTTCTGTTTTTACTGCCAAATATTTAGACATATTAAAACGTATCTTGGCAGTCTTGTCAAATCCAAGCTTGATACTTTGGCTTTCCTATTTCTGAAATTGCTCACCCTTTTCATTTAAAAATAACAACAGACTAGTCACAAAAGCAGTCACCTCTAACTTCGGAATCATCAAAGGCCATTTCCCATATGCTTTTCAAAAGAGACAGCTGTTGTTATACATCATTTCATGAAAGCCCATTTTCCTCCTTTAAATTTCGAGAGGGGAAAAATCTTATAACAGATCTCAGACATAAAACTGTCACTCTCAATTGTAGATTGAAATGCTATCAGGCAGTCTTCTCATCTAAACTTTGGTGATACATAGTTATTCCTTTAGACATAGAGAAACACAGTTTCTTCTGCCATGCAGAAGAGAGAGTGTATTGAAGAAGAGGAAAGATTATGGATTCAGAAAATCAGTAATAACTAATACGGAGAGCCTGTTATAAGCCAGACTTTTTCTTAAGTAACCTACAGGGATTTACTTCTCAGAATGGTCTTCGGAATTTGAGATCCTAATATCCCTATTTTACAGATTAAAAACCTGAGGAATTAAAGAATAAATAATGTACCCAATAGAACACTACTAAATGCTAGATTAGGAACCTAGGTAGTTTATTAGTTTGCTAGGGTTGCCATAATAAAGTACCACAGATTGGGTGGTTTATGCAGAAATTTATTTTTTCATAATCCTAGAATCTTTAAATCTGAGATCAAGATGTAAGCAGGGTTGTTTTCTTCTGAGGCTTTTCTCATTGACTTTTACCTCACTGTTCTTATGTCTCTTCACACTGTCTTCTCTGTCTGTACGTCTGCCTAATTTCCTTTTCTTTTAAGGACACTGGTCATATTGGATTAAGGTCATCCCAATGACTTCATTTTAATTTAATTAACTTTCTAAGGACCCTACTCCAAATGTAGTCACATTCTGAGATACTGGGAATTAGGATTTCAACATATGGATTTTGAGGGATCATAATCAACCCAGATGGGCAATCTGACTTGCATCCACACTTGTATGCACTATATAGCACCAATGGTTTAATTAATAGATTTTAATATCAAATGTATGTTTTTGCATATTATTTACTATTCCTAAACTCTATAACATATTTGTAAATATTTGCATAATTACATTAACAATAATAATATGATGAAATTGTTTTTTGTAGATCTTCAACTTTTAAGCACTTAGGAGGTATTTGTCCCATTTTTCAGAAGATAAATTAAAGTTAAATAACTTGTGCAAGGTCAGTAAGTAATGGAGACAAAAGTCAAATTAATACCTGTCAGAGAGCAGCACCCAAATTTAATTGATGGAGTACATTGCCTTAAGAGGTTTGATTTTCTATGGAGGAGAATACTCACCACACATACAATGTATATAAAAGTTACAATGCTTTTAGTTCATGTGTAGCCTCAGTTGTATGAAAATGTTGTCAACTAATACTTTCTTTTTGATTTAAGTTGTATCTATAATTAATCAAAGTTTAATTCAAAGGTCTCCAGATATTCTTACTAGTTTGCATTTATGCAGTGTATCTAATTTCAGTTAAAATTCAATTCCCTAAATCACTGAAGCTTAATGTGTATGTCTGATGGGAAAAAATGAATTCAATACTATATTTTAAATAGTTTTAAAGAGTGTTAAAAAGGTAATTTGGAATTCAGGTTTAAAAATGTAAACCTATCTGTATAAATACATAGAAAGAAAAATATTTATTTATTTATTTATTTATTTATTTATTTATTTATTTATTTATAGAAAGTGTGAGCAGGGGAGGGGTAAAGGAAGAGTGAGAGAGAGAGAGAGTCCCAAGCAGCTCCACACTGTCAGTGTGGGGCTCAAACCTACGAACCATGAGATCATGACCTGAGCCAAAGTCAGATGCTTAACAAACTGAGTCACCCTGGTTCCTGTACATATATATTTTTTAAATTATAGATAAGGAAATTTTAATAGTACAGGTGTTTTTTTTTATATAGAGACACTTAAAATTGAGACTTGTATATGATTATGTAAATGAATCTACAAAAGCTCCCTACTTAATTTGTGGAAACCAGTTCTAATGTAACAAGTCTACGATACAGGGATGAGGTCAGGAGATAAAGGACTATTTGGGAAAAGGGCCTATTAAAAACTTTATGGCCAGCTAAGACAGATATAAAGGACAAAGTAAAAGATGATAACTTTGGGAGAGGTGAGTTAAGTTGTCCTCTTTTCAGTAGGACTAAGGTATTCACTGCTAGGGTTGTGAACTGTTTAAGGGGCCAGTGATGAATGAATGGCCGGTAGAGTCTTACAAAGTTAAGGATTGTAATAACACTAGGACCCAAAAGTCTGCCTAGCAGTGCCTGAGGATTAGCAGCTTTGCTGGGAAGAATTGGATCAGATTCCTGGCCTCTCAAGTATTATTTCATGTTGTGTCAAATGAGCATGGATTCAACTCTACCACAGTCAGGTACATGACATTTCACATTATTCTTTTTTACCGTATCTAATTGAATCAGACTTTGAGTCCCTGCATGCCAGAGTAGCATAATGATTGGAGTTTTAAGGCAATGGGGAAAACTGAAAACAAGACTCCAAAGCCAAATATGACATTGCATTTGGAGATTTCACATGTGACTGAAGTATATGGTGAGTCGATCTTTACCTCTACATGCAGCAGGAATATGTCATGTTTGCTATTTGCTTGTTAATTATTTTTCAGTAAAGTTTTTAATATTGTGTCATAGTTAAGAATGTTCCCTACTTTAGAATTCTCAGTCTTGTTGTAAGGGGCAGGGACATAAATTAATTGCCTAGGGAAACTTAATGGAAAGCCTTAGTGATAGAGAGGTTACAATTTGCTACTACATTTGTCACTGTCAGAGAACACATAAATTCTACAGTCATTACCAGATGAGGGGTCTTTCCTCCTCCTCTTCCCATAGTTCTTTGTTCCCCACTCTTCTCTGTGATATTATAGATTTAATTTCAAGTCTACTGATCATAAGTAATCACTATTTTATTTGTGGATGTCTTGACTGATGGAATTTGTTAGTATTATATCTAATTGGGTGTAAGTACATAAGACACTGGAGAAGAAGATAAGAATTCAGAGTTGTTTTGAGTTCCTACAGAAGGTCTTAACAAAAATAAATAAGTTTATTTTCAAAGGGATGCTTATATTAAAGAAAAATAGCTAACATGGATTTGATGCATAACTTGAGTAGGAAAAAAATCTAAGAAACAGAATGTTACACACATAGGCAAGGATATATTAATGCTTTTAATGTGAATAGCACTGTTCCTAAACACTGACTAAATATTGAGGAATGATGGGACACCTGGGTGGCTCAGTTGCTCTTGATTTTGGTGCAGGTCATGATCTGGTGGTTCATGGGTTCAAGCCCCGCATCTGGCTCTGCACTGACAATGTGAAGCCTGCTTGGGATTCTCACTCTTCCTCTGTCTCTCTGCCCCTCCCTGCTTGCATGTTCTCTCTCTCTCTCTCTCTCTCTCTCTCTCTCTCTCAAAATAAGTTAATAAACTTAAAAAAAATTTTTCAGGAGTCATGAAGAATCATTCAGGTATTCTGCAACCACTTAAATCTTAACGTAGATGAAGGAACATTTAAGAAGCTATTCACTATTCTCTCTAAGGATTAAATTAAAACCCACTAAAATAAAAGAAAAAGGAAATTGTGTCAAATAAAAAAAAATAACAGTTGTTATAGGAATTGTGAGATGAAATAGAGATTGAAACATAATAAAGAGTTATTTTTTTCTTGAATGAACTGGGGGTAAATGGAAAGTACAGTGAAGCTGCCCTATCTCTTCTAATTTTTGATTGAATGACACCCATTGAAAATCCTGGGAACTTTATTATTTCAGATTTCACATTTTTTTCTTCAAATATCTTATGGGAGAAACAGTAATACATTTCTGTTCTTTAAAACAAACTGGGTATTTTTCCTTGGTTTATTGTTAATAGGATAATATGGGAAGCTGGTCAATTTTTTTTTTCTTTTTCTTCTTCATTCTTGTGGTTTCCATCATCCAATGCCCTAAGCAGAACAAATTCTCCCGTGGGTTGGAAGAGTTTTGAAGCATTTAAAGCTTTAATGATCTTCAGTTATATTCACTTCTTGAACAAAGCACCTGTAGAAGCATACATTGACAATGGAAATCAATCAGTTTTAGGCAGCAGAAACTTCCACCACAAGGAGAGAGATATGTATTTAGGTGGGTACTCACTCTTCGGTTGACAAAATAGGCAGTTTCCTGGAACTAAATGTACTGAACCAGAACCAGAGTCAGGATTTTCTTTTTGCTGGGGCATTCTGATGATTTCTACTTACCACTGTGGTCCTTGGGCAAAAGTCATGATTATATTGTTCAAACATTGTTTTTTTTTTTTTTATTAGCAGAAAGTTAGTAAAATCATTTTCAATGGAAAACAATATATAAAAAGACCTTAAGCATTGTTTTCTACTTTTCAGTTCCATTTCATTCAACAGCCGTTATTGAATGTTGTTCAGTGCCAGAGTCTGTATTAAAGGTGATAATATAACATACACACAAACAGCTTAAGGAACCAGTTCTGTAATTTAGGAATACATTACAGATTGAAGAGGCAAGATATAAACACGATATAAAGGCTATATAACAAATAGATTAAAAGCAATGGTTCTTATGCAATAATGCTATAATAATTTTTATTTTCATATAAGATTGTCTACAGATAGTTTTGGCTATTATCAGAGATAATAATATTAGTAATAGCGTCTGTTGAACACTGTTTGCCAGACACTTTCTTATATCATCTTAATCCTTATAAAATCTTTGTAATAGAGGTATTGCTATCTTTTATTTCAAGATGAAGAAACTGAGGCTCAGTGAGGGTAAACAATTTTAGCAAAATAACAACTTAGTAAGTTTGAAGGCAAGTAAGTGTGAAGTGTTTTGAGCCCAGCTTTGCTTGGCAGTTCAGCCCACATTTCTTACCATTATACTAAAAGTCTAGAGTCAATTTCCAAGGAAGTTGGAGCTAATGGTGAGTGTGTTAGGAAGAATGATCGATGCTATGACATGTTCTAGACAAAAGATTGGCATTACATCCTCCATCCCCAGTGTTTATCTTTGTGCTATCATTGTGACTTAGACCACTTAATCATTATTACATACAAGTTAAAGGATAAAGTATTTTTATAATGAATGAAACAATTTTACTGTTTGGACTGAATGGTATTAGAAAATGTTTTTGATCTCTCTTCTAAGAACACAAAAGGATAAGAGTTCAACCGTTGGAACAGTGATTGAAGGAGTATTTGTAAGGCTCTAGGTCTAAACTGTTCCAGGCAAGTGCAACTTCAAACAAAAGTGGTATGCACACAATGCATGCAACTGTTTACTTTTCATCTCTTTTTTTTCTATTCCCGAAGCATTCATCTCTTTAAGCCAAAATGCTCAGTGTACTAGGGATGTGAGAGCAAGAGTGACTTAGGGTTCCCAATCCAGTGCCAGACATGAATAGTTTCATGGGTTCCTTGCCCTTTCATCTCTACCTTTGCTTCATTATGAGTCTACTTTTCTAGGTAATCAGTGGTAGCAGGTTCATTCCTAACAATTGTGGGACCTGAGGTGAGAGTATAAATGAAGGCCTACACATTTTGTGTCATTATTTATCATAAATCAAATAATTTTTATTAAAATATGACCTATCCTCCCACTTTGACAGAAATATCTTTATAATAACTTGGATGGACAGGTGAAATGTTAGAATTTTTGGACTCCTCAGGAGTATGATGGCATGGGGAGAGATAGACTCCATCCTTCAGCCACTCCTCCTTTAACTAGTTCTGTCCAGTATCACAGGAGACTTTGAACACAGTGAAAGGACACTTAACTCACACATCCAGCATCCATGCATTCTTTCCTCAAACATCTACACCTGGCCCACCAATCCTTGCTAGGTATATACACATTGCTCTCACAGTCTGCTGACTGGGAGACAGAACTGGAAAGATGATATCATAGGCTCTTGATGTGGGCTTAGGGCAATTTGGGGATGAACTTCTGGGATCACAAGAATCTGGAGCATGTCTTCTCTAGAAGAAAGGAGCGCAGGTCCACATGGGTACTTCTCTGTAGACTTTGCCTGTTGGGGGCAGGGTGTGGGGTATGGCCAGAGAAGAGCCAGAGTCCTCAGCAAATATTTATTGGTTTCTCTCTATGTGTCTGTACTGTGGTCGCATGAGACATGAGTGAACAAATCGAAGTGCTTGCCCTTGCAGAGCTTATATTCTGAGAAAGGGAGAGATAGATTATAAATTACTAAATGTAGTAAGTGTGTGCACTATATAGTACATTAGAACATGAAAAGTACTGTAGAGACAATAAAAATTAGAGCAGGAAAAGGTGGGAGAGTTGTCATGTTAAGTAGGTCAGTCAGCATTGGCTTCAGTTTAGAAGGTGAAATTTGAGAGGGAAAAAAAAAAACAAAAACTTGAAGGCATTGAGGAAATTAACCAAGAAGATAACAAAAGGGAGAGAAACTCAGGCCTTTAAGATTATAGTGAGCACCTTGAAGTAGGACCACACTTGGCATGTTATAAGAACATGGAGACCAGCAAAACTGGAATGGTGTGAGCAAGGTAGAGAGTTAAAAAAAAAAAAGAAGTTATGAAAAGAAATGATGACCAGATCACATAGTGCTGCACTGTGGATCAGAACTATAATGATAGCCATAAAGGTATAATTTTAAATTTTTGTGTAGCCATAATAAAAACATAAAAAGGAAGGTTAAAATGAACTTTAATAATGCATTTTATATAACTCAATTTATCTAAAATGTTATCATTTCAACCTGTAATCTTTGAAACCAAGAGTACATTTTATACTTACCACACTTCTCAATTAATACCAGCTACACTGCAATTGTTTGATAACCAGATTATGTCTAGTTGTTGCTACACTGTAAAGAAAAGATAGACTTTGACTCATCATTGAAAGAATTTTGTCTGTTACTTTGAGTGACTTGGGAGATGGTTCAGGTTTTTAAGAATTGAAGTGTCATGATTTGATTTGTGTTTAAAAAATGATCAGGTCAGGGGCGCCTGGGTGGCTCAGTTGGTTAGGCGACCGACTTCAGCTCAGGTCATGATCTCACAGTTCATGAGTTCGAGCCCCGTGTCAGGCTCTGTGCTGACAGCTCAGAGCCTGGAGCCTACTTCAGATTCTGTGTCTCCCCTATCTTTACCCCTCCCCTGCTCACACTCTGTGTCTCTCTGTCTCTCAATAATAAATAAACGTTAAAAAAAATGATCAGGTCCAGCCTTAATTGAGAATGCATGATAAGGGATAAAAAATAGAGACAGGGAGACCTATTGCAGTAATCTTGATAAGGAACAATCATGGCTCAGATGAAAACAGTGGCTGACATAAGAAGTGGTTGAACCTCTGATAATTTTAAAGGTACAACAAATAGGATAGATTGCATTTGGTGTGTGAGAGGGGAGTCAAGAATGACCCCAAGACTTTGGCCTAAATAATAGGAAGGATGGATTGACTGAAATGAGAAAGACTGCTGGAGGATGGGGACAAGGAAGAGGGGTGTTCAGATTTGGATAGGTGTATCTAGGAAGTCTATGAGGCATTCAGGTGAAGATGTGGGGTATGCAGTTAGATTTGAGTCTGGAGTTTAGCAGACAGGTTAGAGGCAAAAGTTTGGAGATCATCCAACTTGAAAGTAGATAAAGTCACCAAGGGAATGAGAGAGGATAGATAAGATAAGAGGTCTAAACTGACATGAAATTGATATTAAAATAACATCAAACAGGAGCACCTAGGTGGCTCAGTTGGTCAAGCATCCAGCTCTTGGTTTCATCTCGGGTCATGATCTCATGGTTCGTGAGTTTGAACCCCACATTGGGCTATGTCATGACAGCTCAGAGCCTGCTTGGGATTCTCTCTCTCTCCCTCTGCCCCTCCCTTGATTACTCTCTCTCTCTCAAAAGAAATAAAGTTATTTTTTAAAATAACATCTTCGGGGCGCCTGGGTGGCGCAGTCGGTTAAGCGTCCGACTTCAGCCAGGTCACGATCTCGCGGTCCGTGAGTTCGAGCCCCGCGTCGGGCTCTGGGCTGATGGCTCAGAGCCTGGAGCCTGTTTCCGATTCTGTGTCTCCCTCTCTCTCTGCCCCTCCCCCGTTCATGCTCTGTCTCTCTCTGTCCCAAAAATAAATAAACGTTGAAAAAAAAATTTTAAAATAACATCTTCAAACATTTTACCACTTTTGTATATTTATTTTTTTAAATCTTATTGCATATGTTCATAACTGTCATGATCTTGTTTATTTTACTGAAAAACTGTAATTTTAGATGAAGCCTGAGGGCTGTTTTTTGTGACTTTTTTTGCTTTAAAAAGGTGTTACAATCCTTCCAGTCATTAGTTATATTATATTAAACAATAGACAGTAAAAATAAAAATTGTAGTTGTAATTAAATTAGAGATCATTATCAGTCTTTAAAACGTATTTTTCATATATGGGTTTCCCAGAGATGTATATGTTAACTTTGATAACTATAGCATTAAGCTACAAACTAATGCAGCTTTGTTTTATTTGTGATAAGCTCATTCATTTGCTTTTTTTTTTTTTTTAATAAAAAGTTAGGTTGATGGCTAGGCATTCTTACCGAACCTTAGTCTTTCAAAGAATGAGATATTTATTCCTTAAATTATATTCAAATTCTAGGTAGGAAGAATGTTTCATCAAAAATATCCATTATTTTACTGTAAACACACTTCGGACTTTTCTAACCCTCTGCTATCTGTGATCTTATATTATCCAAGTAATTATTTACGATATAATGTGGAAATTAGTGTATTAAATTAAAAGCTAAAAAGTAGAATTGAATAACTTATTTTAATCTAAATGACAACATAAACATACTGACAAATAATCTCTAATTTTTTAACAAAAGGAATTGTTTGTGTCTTTTCAGTCTATTCGAGAAGTTACAGGCTACGTGTTAGTGGCTCTTAATCAGTTTCGCTACCTGCCTCTGGAGAATTTACGCATTATCCGTGGAACAAAACTTTATGAGGATCGATATGCCTTGGCAGTATTTTTAAACTACAGAAAAGATGGGAACTTTGGACTTCAAGAACTTGGACTAAAGAACTTGACAGGTAAGGAAAATATACAAAATTTCAAATATGCTTTCATTATCAATATAATGCAATAGGCATGCACATATGTGTGTATGGTTACTGTAGTATGTGTTGTATTCAGGAACACTATAAAGGACTTAAATATCTACTACTTACTCATTTTATGGGAAATAATGCCTTGCGATGCCCTTGCTTTTATTTACAGGTATTGTAAGTGCAGTCTGAAGGATACCATAATACTGTATCTCAGCTGAACAGAAGTACATACTAAGGAAATGCTCAGTGACTGAAAACTGAGATAGGAAGCAGGTTTAAGAATGCTATGTTTGGTGGTCTCAGGTGAACAGTGGACCATATCATCAAATCTCTGTAATAAATAACACCATAACCCTCACTCTCGTTGGAGCTCAGTAAATATACAGCCTTTATATCTACCCCCACTCATCTAGTTTTTTTGCACAATCCCTTATTTTTCGAAAACATAGCTAATTTATTAATTTAATTTTGACTTATCTTATTCAGTAACTCACTAAATGCCATTAGAAATTGTTTCTTAGAATGCTTCAATTTCGTCAGTGATTTACCCCCAGCCCAAGATGGGAAAAAGGTAATTGTTAACAGCCTAAAATTATCATCCTGCTCCAAAAAACAAACAAAACAAAACAGAAAAAACACTCTGTAGGAATTTGTTTTGTAAGCTGGTCCTCACAATCCTGCAGATATCTTTTCAGTCCCTGTAGTTCATAGTTCACAAAGGCTATGGTAGGAGGTTTGGAACAAGGTTTCTAATCATGAATTTTGCTATTCGTGCCTATAAACAAGTAGTGCTAATTAGTAACTATCATTTCATAGTGGGATAAAGGAGTTTAAACTATGAATTTAACCTAAATTAATATCATATATATTTTCATCAAAATATGTAATGATTTTATGTGTTTTTGAGGCCACTCAGTGGTAATGTTTCTTGATATTAAGATATTTAAATTAAAATTGCCTTCAAATACTAAATAAAAATAAGATTGATATTTTCAGGTTACTAAAATTATTTGTTTTGTTCATTGACAGTGGTTATAAATATATAATTTTAAGTTAGAAATAGCTACATAGTTGGCCAAACATGTGAACTAAATTTGGATATTTTGGATGAAGAAAGGAAGACTGATTATATAACTTATTTTGATCATGATTGCTATAGAATTGATGACATAATGGTAAATGCAAATTATTCAGAATTTATAGAATCCTTCATTAACATTTTACTTTTTTATTCTTTCCTTTCAAATATAGTTTTTTTTACTGAAGAACAGAGTTTTTGGCTAAATTGCTACTTGCAGGGAAATAATGATAGGAAGAAGAATTTTAGAAATGCAATGGATAGAGAAAAAATGAATGATTAAAGTAGGAATCTAAAAATAATATGATCTGGTTAAAACTTTCATAGGAAGAATTATAGCTTATTAAATGACTTTTCCTCTATTTACATTAAAGAAAAAAATGAAAATATTTTAAACATTTTATAGTACATGAATTATGTTATTCTATAATATGTTCTACTTGAACAATCTTTGCATACAGAAAATCAGTCTTTAAAGAGCTTTCTCCTTGGGATGCCTGGTTAGCTCAGTTGGTTAAGTGCCCGACTCTTGGTTTCAGCTCAAGTCATGATCTCACAGTTTCTGAGTTCAAGCCCTGGGTGGGACTCTGTGCTGACAGTACAGAGCCTGCTAGGGATTCTCTCTCTCCCTCCCTCTCTGCCCTTCCCCTGTTCATGCTCACTCAGTCTCTCAAAATAAATAAACTTAAAAAGAAATAAGGAGCCCTCCTACTTATTATTAATTTAACATTAGTACTACTAAAATATGTTTTAAGTTATTCAATCAAAATTATGCCACACTTAAACATACTTTATTTATTAAGTGAGCTCACACTGTGATTGCTTATGATTATGACAGTTAGTTTATGTCATACCAAAACACAACACTGTTATTTCAAGAACATTATTCCCTATTCTGCCAGAAAGTCTTATAATACTTTTGGTGCGTGCATTAGTAGAAATGAGTAAATAATAAGTGGCTAAGAGAATGAGTTGATTGTTTAGGAAAAAAAAAATAATGTATTTGTTCAAGAGTTATTATTCATTTCTTTTTGAATATGAAGAAAATTTCAATATAATAAACAATGGAAAATTTAGACAATTTGGAAATTTTCCAGGCATATTATATATTTATTAGGTGGCTGAGAATTACATTTGAACATCAGTCTAGAGCCACTGATCTTACTCTATGTAATTGGGTCAATAGTGTAACTCCAATTTTGAAAATCAGAAGTCACTCAGTAAGCATGATTCTGTTTGTGTAAGAATATATGAGGAAAGATTGAAGACACCTAACTGTTCATATAAACAGGAATTGGGGAAGAAATGTGCTCTTTAGCAGTATCTTAAAGAGCTAAGTGTTCTAGGTAACTAGCAAACATTGCAGTTGACTTCAGATAAGATTGTTTTGTGTTTTGGAAAGGTATTTGTTTTATCTTATTTGTTTATATGCTATACAAAGCAAGCTGATAAAAATTAAAAACAATTTAAGTGTTATATTAAGTGTAGGGCTAGAGGGCTGGCCTTAATTTTAGGCTTATCTTGTAATATGAAGGTAAATAGAGAACATGCTGAGTAGTCAGATATCTCATTATTTAATTGCCCTACTGAATTAAAATTTTATCCCAGTCTTTTTTGTTTGTTTGTTTAAACTGTTTATTTTTGAGAAGGAAAACAGTAGGTGAGCGGGGGAGGGGCAAAGAGAGGAGACACAGAATCCAAAGCAGGCTTCAGGTTCTGAGCTGTCAGCACAGAGCCTGATGCAGGGGTCAAACTCATGATCCTTGAAATCATGGCTTGAGCTGAAGTTGGACACTTAACTGACTGAGCCACCCATGTGCCTCTAAAATTTTAACTCAGTTCTTAAAGCACCAACTGCTCCTCAGCATCACCTGGGTACAATTACAAATGCAAATTTTTGGGCCTTACCTGAGACCTAATGCATCAGAAAGTCTTGTGATGGAGCCCATCAATATGTGTTTTAAGGATCTTTTCAGTGATTCTAATGAATGTAATGAATTAGAACAGAGAAACACTGTTCTAATTAAATGTATGTTACCAAGAGATGGTAGTATAATGTCTAGTTAACCTCTTTACATTTACTTTCTAAGTAATTTTCATTTATTTATCATCCCCTAGAGAATGGGACAGAGAACAGATAAGTTTGTGCTTTAATGGTGGAAAATACTCCTTTGGTTGTGGTGAGAATGGAAAGAACATAGTAGGAACCTGGATGGAAACATGGGTATGAAAGAGCTCAGAGAGGGGAAGATGCTGGGAATAAATTTTCTTCTGTATTGCCATTTGTCAACTTTGCATAATGGTAAACTATTACAGGGACAATAATAATCATGGAGAATTTTCTTTTTAAGCAAAATTTTATTTTTAAGCACTTTCAACAAGATAAATAACAAATACTAGTTGTAGGAATAGGAAGTATGCAATGTTGTGACAAAGAATTTTGAGGTTAAGATTTCAAAGCTTTTGTATATGTATATATGTATATATACATATATACACGTGTGTGTGTGTGTGTGTGTGTGTATGTGTGTGTGTAATTTTTGTTTCTCCTGAAATCTTTTTGCAGTGTTGACCTTGGAATAATACACCTTTATTATTTATTACAGTTGTCTCCTTCAAACTATCTTTGTGTAAAATGGATATTCAGTTAACATGAGGACTGTCATATATAAGGGTTAATGGTTGGATGCCACTTAACACACACATAAATTAACTTTGACCTTACACATTCTTATTAATTAGCTTGATGTTCGCCAAAAGCTATTCTTTGGACTATAAACATGACTATAGATCTTACTTAGATACTTTCATTTTGGTTGTACCCAAAGACAAGAAACACACTTAAACATATTTTCTGGATAAAGAAGAAAATTTGTTTGACTGCTACTGCTCACATTTCCCTGATCCGTTATCAGTTAGGTCCAGGAGAGTGGAGAAGAGTCAGATTCTCTAAGCTAAGGATATGCCGCACAATCTAAAAGGGAATGACGAACTGTCTTGGCAGTCTCTAGGTGCCCTATTATGCTGGGTCATCATTTCTGATCAGGAGCGAGACCATATTTCTGTCAATGTGTCCTTCAGGCATGTGATCATCTTGAGGCCATTGGGAATGACAGTACTGAATCAGAGGAGCACAAAACTGGAGAGATTTCATTATTTCCTTTGTTAAGGTCACTTGCATATATATGGCTGTGTGGATTTTATTAATCATTCCCACAATGATGTTCTGCTGATTTTTTTTATCATATCCTTCTTAACCAAATATTCTTATTCTGAATTCAAACTATCTAATATATTCAAACATAAAATATATTTACAACTTTAATTCTATGAGCTTCTACTTATTTAGTTACCTGTCTGGCCAGAATTTAAAGATTATTTTATTATATGGGGCATAAAAATGCTATTATATTCTCCTTTCTAGAATTTTATAAAATTACTTCATCTGGATAATATTATACAATTTTTTATCTCTATGTGCTATTGTAGATATGAAGGAGTTTTTGAGAAATACCTATGTTCATATCTATACTACTGTTCATATTCTATTTATGCAATGATAACCCGGGTACAAATTTAATATATAAAAAAAGTGCATTTTTCTCATCAAATTTCACCTTGAATATTTTAATTCTCATTTTATGAATTATGAGAATATCTATTTTGAGTAGATGAAACTTGAGGGGATATCAACATACAATTTATGTTTCCCAAATATTAGCCAAGTACTCTATATATTTTCAGACCAACGCATTTATGTATTAGTACCTTTACTATTTTATTGCTATTCTAATTGTTTGGTTAAGTATGTACTGCATCATCTTGATTAGATTATTATTTGATATGTTAACAAACATCTTAAACAAAAAATAAAATGCTTAAGTTTTGTTTTTGTTTTTGTTTTTGTTTTTTTAGGGAGCCCACAATAATAATGGAAAGACATATTAAGTTTACTGAGTTCTGGTAGAGTGAAAACAAAATGAAATGCTTAGTTCAGGAGATACATCTGATGTAACAACATTTACGTCTCTTAAACCCTTTCAGCATTATTCAGTGGTGGTCAAATAAATAACCTGACTTTGAAATGGACAGGCCATCTGCAATTGGCTCCATGTATCTCAAATGGGAGTGCAATTTAAAAAAGACCTGTTCAAATGTTAGATCAGAACTTACAAACTGAGTGTCTCTCTGAGGCCTAGATTCTTCATCTTTAAAATTGAGAAGAAAATTCTACCTCACAATGTTTTTATAGACATTAAAGAATTAAAGCTGAGAGCTTGTCAAACACAGTACCTTTCACAGAGAGGAGGCTTAGAAAACTTTCGTTTTCTTTCTCTGCATTGTTTTGTTTTTAGCTTTTCTTTGTGTCAACACACTGACAAAACAAATGTACCAGTTTCTGCATATTCAGATAGGTTTCTCTTGCTTCAATGGGGCTTTGAAAAGCGAACTGTTTAGACAAAAAGATGCTCCAAATTTCAATGTCTCTTCAGATACCACTTTGAAGCTACTTTATGTATAAGATCTATTTTTCTGGCAGGGGAGAAGCCTGAGGCTTTTCTTTGTCTACTCTCAGTATGATCCCTGTCTTCGGTACTTCATAGCACTTCTCTCCTGTCTTTCAGTGCTCACGCCAAGCACCTGTTACCCCAGCTCTTCATTTCAAATCTCCATCATCACGTTTCACCCTTCATTGGCCCTGACATTTGCCTTGACCTAGACAAGAGACATATCCATTCTGAGTTCGTTTTCTGACATTAGAGTTGCTAAGCATTCTTCAACTGTTCTGTGAAAGGTCTTAGTAATGTTTGAATGAGTTCAACCAGCCTAGTTCAGGGGTTATTGTTAAATACAGTGTTTGACAAAGGTGCTGCTAATATTTACATAAGAAGAACTACTCAGCATATAGTGAATATCTGAAGACAAAAACAATTCCAAGAGTAATACTGGCCTAAAGATAAATTACTTGGAAAATAATTTGATCAAAACTAACCTATAGTGAAAATCTTGGGAGACAGATGGTATCAGTGAGGAGTGGCACATTCTTATGAAGGCATCAATTTTTAGATCAGGTCTGCAATTTCTAAAAATGATACTCTAATCTTTCATAGTTTTAAAGAAGACTGCTTGCCTGTCATGTCAGACAATGTGCATTAAGTGGAAGAAGGGAAACCATAATGATATATTTCAGTGTATAGGCAAAACAGAAACATATTTGAAAGTAAATGTTTTAAATATGAGACAAGTTAGAGGGGCCATTCCAGCAAATTTCTAGGACCCATTCTTGGCTTCAGATAACTGATGAGTGAATTTGTGGAATTGAATGAAAGTAAAATGGGAATTCCTTCTCCTGTGGTACCACTCACCAGAGAGAATATTTGTACTAGAGAAATAGGCATGAGATGGTGGGATTTCCAGGGAATGGAACCATTCCTTCTCCTCTAACTCACATGTTTTCAGTCATGAGTATCAAGATAATCTGCTCAGGTCATAAGCAACCTCGTCGATTAATGTCCCATTCAGGGATCCTGAAGTGGTCCTATTCTCTGACCTACATTCTTTTTAATCCCTATAGCATTTGTAGGAAAAATATTGGAAGAAACCTAACATTATGGGAGTCTTTCAGGAAAATTCTCTCCTTGAGACTTTAAACCTCAATCATCATTCTTTGTTGTCCCTAAGATACATGAAAAACTGAAGATTTCCTTTCCTAAGAGAGAAAGCATACATATTCTAGGGAAAAAAACAAACAAACATATGAAGTCGAAAAACTCCTTTATTAAAGTTCATTAGTTGGGAAAATGTGCTTGTTTGCTTATAACATTTATAATATAGAGGAGAATCTTTGCTCCTCAGGGTCCCAAATGCAATAAGGGAAATTGGCTAGTGATCACTATATGTCCATGATTTCACTCCAAGGAAAGCAGTAACAAACACATTAGAATATCTACCTCCTTACCCTCATCCCAGGACATTATCTTTGTTGGTACTTCAGACACTCATCTGTAAAGAATTGGTAAATTATTGTCTATCTATCTATTTATCATCTATCTATAGTGATAGATAGACATGGGTATATAAAATATAATATGGAGAAATTGATTCACACACAGCTTCTTCATGCTGATCTGGGAAATATCTTCATTGTAATTTTACATCTGAGAAACTAGACCTAAAGTCTTGTGGCTAATAAAGGCTCCTTGTTCTAGACTTTAGATTTATTTTCCATCTCCTTACATTGTGTCATTCCTAAGAAATGTTTAGGATAGTTTCTCCAGGTTAGACTATACTCAGTGAAATATTAAATTGGCCAAAAGCATACATAATTCAAAATTTAAACAGGAGGCCTTAAGATTGTATTTTAGAAAGAACTTTCTGGGGCGCCTGGGTGGCGCAGTCGGTTAAGCGTCCAACTTCAGCCAGGTCACGATCTCGCGGTCCGTGAGTTCGAGCCCCGCATCGGGCTCTGGGCTGATGGCTCAGAGCCTGGAGCCTGTTTCCGATTCTGTGTCTCCCTCTCTCTCTGCCCCTCCCCCGTTCATGCTCTGTCTCTCTCTGTCCCAAAAATAAATAAACGTTGAAAAAAAAAATTAAAAAAAAAAAAAAAAAGAAAGAACTTTCTGACTTTACTTGTATAATATTTGAATACATCATGAATGTATGTGTGAAAAATGGTGGTAAGTTGACAATAAAACAAACAAACACACAAAATGACACTATTGTATATACTGGATTTGATTTACAAATATCAGATCTATTAACTAATTTTATAGCTACTGCCATTCAACTATGAATTTTTATTTTTTATTTTTTTTAAGTTTTATTATTTTTGAGAGAGAGACAGAGCGTGAGTGGAAGAGGGGCAGAGAGAGGGAGACACAGAATCTGAAGCAGGCTCCAGGCTCTGAGCTGTCAGCACAGAGCCCAACATGGGGCTTGAACCCATGAAGCACGAGATCATGACCTGAGCCCAAGTCAGATGCTTAACTGACTGAGCCACCCAGGTGCCTCGATTTTTATTTTTTTAAAGTTTTTTAATTAAAAAGATTTTTTGTTTACTTATTTTAAGAGAGAGAGAGAGAGAGAGAGAGAGAGAGAGAGAGCGCGAGCAAAATCAGGGGAGGGGCAGAGAGAGAGGGAGAGAGAGAATCCCAAGCAGGACCTGCACTGATGTGTGGAGCCTGACACATGGCTCAAACTCACAAACTGCAATATCATGACCTGAGCTGAAACCAAGAGTTGGGCACTCAACTGACTGAGTCACCCAGGCACCCCTCAACTATGGCTTTTTAAAAATCAAGGTTATTATATATTTAGTCATAACTCACATTTATTAATAGACTCAATTTTACTGGTAAAAAGTTAAGGATTCTTTTGGAAAATTACATCAATTCAAATATTTGTTAGCTTTGTTTTTCTCCACTTGTAAATTCAAGACATTGTGCTGAGATAGGAGTTATTCTAAATTATCTCTACATACCTGTCTTCTCTCAGTAAATATTATATTTCTGACAAATATTTACCTACCAACTGCAATGTGAACACATTGGGGAAGCATTTTCCCCAATTCTTATATTATTTATAGGCAAGCATTTCCATGGGGTCAAGAGCCTCCATTTTAATCTGTTTTACCTTGAAAAACATCACTTGTCCTATAGAACTCTCTGTGATGATGGAAACAATCAATATGTCTGCACAACTGAGTAGCCAGTAGCCACATATGTCTGGCTACTAAGAACTTGAATGTGGCTAGTACAATGGAAGAAATGAATTTCTTCTTTTATTTACTTTTAATTCATTTTAATTTAAATAGCCACATGTGGCTAGTGGTGATGATATTAAACAGTGTAGCATTAAAGGGACAGCGTCTTTTACTGAACCCAGTGCAGTAGGTAAGGATATTTACAAGCAGAATCGTGGAGAATCAAAGCATAGGCTCTGAATTGAGACCCCTTCCCTTCAAATCCTCTTATTCAGCTTTCTAAACCTCAGTTTCTGCATCTTTAAATGAGTATAATGGGAGCCCTCTGTTTGTAAGATGGTTGTGAAAGTTAAATTATAAATTATAAAAATAGCATTAAGTGCAGTTCCTGCAATAAGTGATATTTATTATTATTTGAGAAGTATGCTTTTGGTAAGATTAATAGACATGGCCTATTTTTACAATCATTGAAAGCATGTTAGGCTTATATAATCAAATTGTGAGATACAAAATGTGTCATTTATGATTTGGGACCTGACCAGATTTTATATTTGAGTAAGCTGGGTTCTGGATAGCATGAGCTGTTTCTTAATGTGCGTTAAGCTCTAGTTATTATAAAAGATTTTCTGTTTGTCAGAAATGTGACTTTCAAAACATGAGATTTTTACTCTCATCTTCAGTTTCCACAGTTTAGTTATCTAGTTATAAGTAGGTCCCAATGTCAATTTCTTAAATGACTTTATTGAAAGAAATAAGAATTAGGAGATTAAAATAATTTTTTAGCAGAGAAACTATATTGAAAATTCTGTTGAGGATTCTTTTTGGCATAAACAATGCCCATATATTTAGGAGTCTCTATTCCATATTGAAAGTTTATATTTATAACATAGTATTTATTTAATAACAAATAAGTCACAAAAATTCTTCTATAAAATATTTTATCAAATAGAGGTCTGCCATATTTCATCAAATCTAAGTCACCATCAATTATAAGAAATATTTATTGGTCATTGTTTGCAGGCCACACTAACAAGAGAAAAAGTGAAAGCTCAACTTAACTGTAAAAGATTTTATGATGAATCAGGATTTAGAGATATTAAATATGAAAAATGCATTGTAGAATTGATAATATACAGGAGCTCCTGGGTGGCTCAGTTGGTTAAGCATCTGACTCTTGGTTTTTGCTCAGGGCATGATCTTATGGTTCATGGGATTGAGCCCTGGGTCAGGCTTCACGCTGACAGCATGAGCCTGCTTGGGATTCTGTCTCTCCCTCTCACTCTGTGCCTTCTTCTCTCAAAATAAATAAACATTAAAAAAATAGAATTGATAATATACAATAATATGTAAAGAGATAGAGGTATAACAAACCTCTTCATTTCCTACAATTACAGCAACATAGCTGCTCTTCTGATGGTAAAACTGTTTACTGTGAAAGTATATCAAACAAGTTATAATAGAAATGGCCAACATTTCATAAATGATGAATGGAATTTTCCATTTATCTGTATCTATCCAGGAATAGATAAATATAAATTTCCATGGCTCAACACCTTTTGATCTAATAAATGTTACTAACCTGGAAATTTGAATTATGTTTTTTTTCTGTTGCTCTTGTGAGTTACTTGATTTATTGACTCCATTGGCAAAAAAGATGAGAATATAGTTCAACGGCAAAAAATAAAATGCTTATTCTAGGAATTTTCCTTAAACTTTGTTCTCTTAGTAACACACATCAACTGGAACTTAGGATGGTTATAGGATATGAGAAGTTAAAGAGGGTTTTCACTTGTAGCTTCTTTACTAGTCTACCTGGAAGTACAATACAATGCTATTCTCATTATAGCTCTCATAATATTTTTTCTCCCCTTACCCTTATATTTGTTACCCATTTTGGGAAATATATTTTCTATTTTTAACTATAATTTTCTCATAGGCTAAGTCAGATTGTTTTGGTTATTGAATCATAACAACCATGACAATTTTGAGGAATATTTACAGAGGAAAGTGAAGAGAAATGGTGAACCATAACATTTTCCTTTCTTCTAAGACCATTCAAAATTACTCAATTTCATTTGCTCTGAGATGCAAAATAGAGGTTTGGTTTTGTGTATCAGTAATGTTGTACAAAGCTGATATCAGAAAAAGCATTTTTGACTGTCAATCTATGAAATAAAGGGATTTCAAATTTTAATTATATTTTTAATGACATTTAATGGGCATATTCTGGCAACTGTTGACAAAGAATATATTTTAGTTTTAATGTTCCCCAATTCTGTAAACACTGTACTTTAATATTTGGAGGGGTTATTTTATATTGTATATATTATATATCTGGTGATGTCCCATGAAAAATCCTATTATAAATTCCAGCTTTTAACTACATGTATTATCAGAATTCTTTTAGTCTGTGTGCCTTTTGTTTTGAAGACTTTACCTGTCCCTTTTAGCATAATAAATCTAGAACACAAACTAAAAAAAAATTATATATGGCTTAGTAGAGCCCAAGATATATGTGCTATTAATAATAATAATATCCACAATTAATATGAATTTATTATGTAGAAGTCAATTATTTACAAATTACCAATTAATAGGTCATTGTGGTTATTTCCATTTTGAAAATAGAGAACTGCAGTTTTAAAACAATGGATAATATGCCACAGAGTACACAGTGATTTATGGAGTTCAGAGTTGAAACCAGGTAGTAGAATTCCAAATTTTCCTTGTATCACCATGTTATAGAGATTATGAAAAGGTGGAAAATCACATGAAGCTGAACTTTTTCATCTTCTGCTATGTGTTAATTAGCTGACAATCTAAAAATGACTCATATGATCCAGGTATCACTTCTTCAACGTAGTCTTACCTTTTTATTTCTTAATGAGGCTTTATTTAGTATAGATACTTTACCTAAAAAGGTAAATGATTATAGAAGAGATTCATGTTGCATAAGTAGGTTGAATTATTATAATATTGAAAAGTATCTTGTTAGGCATTTTGTGTTTACTCCTATAGATATGTGAAACTAAAATGAGAGAGTGTAGTAGCAGAATTAAATTAAATGCCCTAATTGGGAATTGACTTCATGACCTTTCCTTTATTAATACTAGAATTAAAAATAGCAGACAAATAACTGTATTTGGGGTATGCTTTACTTTGTTTTGATTTAGCTCTAGAAGTTGTGTATTGTGTCAAGATAAGCGTTTTGTCCTTGTCTTTAGTCTAGTGATCTTTCTACCATATTATTCCAAAAGTATGACTTTATTCAAGGTACTAGAGGGAGATAGCAATTTAAAAGATTTAAATATATATATATATATATATATATATATATATGTATGTATACAGATACATATATATATACACACATGCATATATATATATGGATATGTGTGTGTGTGTATATATATATATACATATATATATATATACATATATATATATATGGCAATCTCTATGTGCTTACATATGCATTTGCGTTTATTAATGGGAAGAAAATGAAACAATAAATTCTGGAGTTCATGTGTAACTCAATTGTAATCCAAATTCACCAATTATCTACAAAAAGCTATGAAATGTGACATGAGCTTTATAGTGTTGTTTAAAGAAAATGGTTTAGTACATTTTGAAAGGAAAATATGGAAAAGATAATGAAGCAGGACTTGGCATATCTATAGATATATCTTTTATATAGCATAGGTAGAAAAATGAAATGAAGCAGGGAAGCAGCCTATGTTATTGCTGTCACTTTTCACATAGTGAATGTGTGGCTGAATTTCACACCTATGCATTACATTGTCATTTCATGTAGTTAGAAATTACATGTCATAATGATAAATCTTTGCAATTAAAATTGTATCATGCTTCAAATTCAGGCCTGTGGTGCTCAGGGAAAAGGGGTGAATCAAGAATTAGTGTCTTGGTTCAAGTGCCTCTTAAAAATTAAGAAAATCTAAATATCATCTTTGTAAAATAAATACATCAGAGGTCACAATATAGGTTATCAACTCCTTTGTGATTTCATTGAAGATCACCTGCATAATTTAAGTAGTTATTCAATTGTTTTATGTATTTAATATGTATGACTATGCACAGTGGCTTCTTACATTAGAATTGGTTGATTATTAAATGTAAAGTATTGAAAAATACTTGAAACTTAATAGTATTTGTTGAGCCAACTCATGTCAGTTTTGATGTCTGATTTAAATTTAATCAGGGAAAGACTCAATGTAAGTTTTCAGTTCATTTACATTTTAATCCATAAAAATATGGCTGAGAGATTTTCGATACCGGAGAAGACATAAAACATTTTCCTTCTGAATCACAAAATCCTAGATTTTTAAAGAAGAAATAAACAATAATATGTAATCCTCAAATTAATAGAAAGAAAAGTTCCAAAACTATAGTGTGTTTCTAAAGTTCACATGTATAGATAAATACAAAATGGCAGGCTCCAAAATGGTTTTCTTTCTGAAAAATATATCTAATTATAATTGCAAATGACTACTTAAGCCACCTAGTTTGTCCTGTAGAAAAGTCCTTTGAAAAAAATGCATTAAAATCAGTGAGATACAAAGGGCAAACAGTTGAAAATCCATACATGTCTATAATGTTTGTGTAAGTTAAGAGCCAACTCTGTTGCATTTATAGTTCTCTGATTAGCATTTCACCGATGAGAAAATGTAAAACAATCACAGAGAATTAAGTGCCTTTTCTTGTATCCAAGACATACTCTACATTTCAGCATAAAGTCAGAAATAGTTTTGGGGAGGGCAGAGTAACAAAAATGGAGCTCAGAAATAAAATGATTGAAAGATACTTGATTCAGAGGTATAACTTTTGCTTAAGAATGTGGATTTATTATCACAATTCAAATCTAGTCTGTGTGTTCTACATGAGAAGGTATGTCCTAGAATATGAAAACATTTCGAACATACTTTCTTCTTGTCCCAACAGCATGAAAAAGTAGAAAGAATCTGAGCTCTGAAAACTGATACCTTTAAAATTTCATACTAGCATTACATATGATAAGGGAAATGTCAAAACATCTAAGTGTTGTCCATCAGTTTCCTCATCTGAAAATGAGAATTGAATGGGAAAAAAATGCATGCAAGCAACCTACAATAGAGATGAGCAAAAAAGAGATGTTAGTACCCTTCCCATTTCCCCCTATAGTATTTAAAAGTATGAAGTTTTGGGGTGCCTGGGTGGCTCCGTCGGTTAAACGCGTCTGACTTTGGCTCAGGTCATGATCTCACAGTTTATGAGTTTGAGCTCCACATGGGTCTCTGTGCTGACATCCCAGAGCCTGGACCCTGCTTCAGATCCGTGACTTCCTCTCTCTCTGCCCCTCCCCCACTCGCACTCTGTCTCTGTCTCTCTCAAAAATAAATAAAATGTTAAAAAATTTTTAGGGGCGCCTGGGTGGCGCAGTCGGTTAAGCATCCGACTTCAGCCAGGTCATGATCTCGCGATCCGTGAGTTCGAGCCCCGCGTCCGGCTCTGGGCTGATGGCTCAGAGCCTGGAGCCTGTTTCCGATTCTGTGTCTCCCTCTCTCTCTGCCCCTCCCCCGTTCATGCTCTCTCTCTGTCCCAAAAATAAATAAACGTTGAGAAAAAAAATTAAAAAAAATTTTTTTTAAAAAGTATTAAGATTTGTAGTTGATCTTTGCCACATCTATATAAGCTGTGTTCTTTATCACTTCTTTGTTGACAGATGAATTTGATTTTATTTAGTAAAGCCTAATCTCACTAGCAACCAAAAGATTCATATTCTCATCCCACTTTACCTTACTTAAATCACCTAAGACCTCTTGCAGTGAGTTATCAATTTTGAAATGAAAGAAGCTTCTTTTCTTCTTCTTCTTCTTCTTCTTCTTCTTCTTCTTCTTCTTCTCCTTCTCCTTCTCCTTCTTCTTCTTTTCTTTTATCAGTTATAATACCGACCTGCTGCCTATCTTCCTGGAAAATTCTAAGGGAAAGTGTGAGTCACTTTTTCTAAGTGGTCCACTTCCGTTTTTCGCACAAATGAAGACATGATATTAACCCTTCCAAATCAGTAGAGAATGATACTGCAGTTTTAATTTCTGGACACTTGGGAACTGAGGCTCAAGCGTTTAATTAAAAATGCAACTCCATGTGAGTATGTAGGGATCTCTGTTAGGGTTTAATTGTTCAGTGTATATTCATTTCCTAGTACAGGGATAACAACATGCTATAGCAATGATATCCACATACATTTACATTTAGCTATGTGTCATTAAAGGTAGACCTATTATTGGTTTAATAAATTGTTTTGCTTCCTTGCTAAGACAGTGAAACCTCAGGAAAACAAAACAAAACACCTTTGGATGACTTTTAGGGAGGAAAAAAACCCAAACATTAGCTGAGCAACAAAACCAATTTAGTTGGTTTTAAATACGGAGTTTAAGCCAAGGTGTCCCAGTGGTGCCAAGCAAATCCTATTCGTTTTTGTTCATTTCTTAATTTCTTAGTTCCTCTCGAAGTATTCAAATGTCCCTGCTGGGGAGAGCTACCAATTCAGCTAAGAATGTGTTTCCCCAGAAATTACTTTTATACTGTATCTAAAACTCATTAATCATTGCTTCCTTTTAAATCCCCATTACACAAGAAAGCCTGGGATTTGAATGCCTAGATATTTCATACTTAGTTCTAAATAAGCAGAAACAATACAAAGTATATTTTTCACTTCTCACATGCTGAATTTGCAGTAAGGATATTTTGATGACTTATTTTAAATAGCTAAAATCTATTTAAAGGGTATTGTCTGGGGGCTTTTAAAAATAATTAAAACACCTACTTATTGTTTGCTTGAGAACTTGAACTTCTAACGAAAGGGCAGGTTAGTGCTAATAGTGTTTTTGGTAGCTCAATTGCTCTAGCATGGCTGGGTCTCTCTGTCAGTTTGTGAAAAAGAAGTCAACCATGTGCTGTGAAAACAGTGGAGATGTGAGACACCTGCAGAGAATCAGCTTGGTTTCCAGACTCAGTAGCCACATGAAGCTTGGGGTTGCGTTCTAAAATTAGAATCCTTACTTCAAAGATAAAGGCTTAGGGAAGGCATCTTGGTGGTATTTTACATATGTTTGTAGACTTATTTCATATGTTTGTATGTATTATTTTACGCCATAAATAAGATAGAGTAATCGACAGCTTAGAACCCTGATTGCATAGAACTGCTGTACAACTTTCAACATAGGTTTTATTTCTACATGCAAGACCAAGGCTTTTTAACATAAAGCAAATAATGACCATGGCTCTCTTTTCTGATTGGAGTGAAAGCATATTTAATAACTATTTCTGTATTTTTGCTTCTAATCAATTCTGCAACTGAAAACTTGTAGTGTGTAAAACATTACTCTTTGTGTTAGATTACTGAATCAGTATTCTGTAAAATTATTGCAATAATAAATCCATACAGGTGAACAGGTCCTATCCATTTCAAAGTTTTAAAAAGAAAAATAAACACTGACACATGCCCAGAACAAAGCAAAAGACAAATTAAAAGACCAAAGAGAGACATAGAAAAATAGGTTCATAAATAAATAATAGAAAAAGAGGCTATGTATGTATGTGTGTATATATAGATAATATCTCTCTCCATATAAATATATAGATATGTGAATTTGTTTATATACATATATGCACACATACACAGACACATACATATATTAATGTGTGTGTATATAGTTTCTAACTATGATGCATAACTGTACACATTGTGTATCAGTGGCACATATCCAAGGCACAAGATAATCAAAGAGCTATAACCCTGCTTTTCTAATCATGATCTGAAATAATATTTGGCTTCTAAGAATTCATCTTCATATAAAATTAATTTTATAGAAAACAGTATGCAATTCAATACATGGAATGGCAAATGAGTAATCCATATGTGTTTATATCTATCAACATGGCACTGAAACCTTTTGTGTGTTGGGAAATGTGCCCGCAGGCTGAAATGAATGTACAAAGGCATCACATGGGGAGAACATGCTGGAGGGGTTTTATTTGATGTTTTCAAAGTGCTCTAGGGTCTGTCTTGCAAGAGCCCTTTCGGTTTTCTTTCTTTTTTAATTTTTTTAAATTTTTTTCTTTTTTTTTTATGTTTTTAAAACACATGGCTTTCTTTTGAAACATCCTGGCAAGAGAAAGAGTAAAAGAGTATATTACAAATGAACTATGAGGTCGTATTCTCCCCCTCTCTCTCCTATCTCTTTCTCTCACAAACACACACAACTCTTTCGCTCTCTGAGACTCCTCTTTTGCTTTCTCTCTTCCTCTCTCACCAAAGATAAATACCCAACTTCTGTTTGTGTATCTACAGAGATAGCTGCCACAGTCTATGGTCAGGATTTGTGAAATCACATACCCAGAATTTGAGATCACAAACTGTTAACTAAGGACGGAGTAAAGTCAGATAGCACTGAAGTGAATGCCTATTATATTCACCTAAGCTTTCTTTTTTACTTATTGGTTTATGTACTTATTTATTTAAAACCATTAGAAGATTTAGGGGCGCCTGGGTGGTCCAGCTGGTTGAGTGTCCTACTTCAGCTCATGTCATGATCTCACAGTTGGTGAGTTCGAGCCCACATCAGGCTCTTGTGCTGACAGCTCAGAGCCTGGAGCCTGCTTTAGATTCTGTATCTCCCTCTCTCTCTGCTCCTCCCCCTGGCACTCTGTCTCTCTCTCAAAAATAAGTAAACGTTAAAAAAATTTAAAAAATATTATAAGATTTATACTTATCTTCTAACAAAGGGGAACAATTAAAAACACTCTGTCCCTTGCACACTTCATCTAAATCATCAAAGGTTGAAACCAGGCTTCAGATCATCCTAGAACATCCTAAAACATTGTTTTGAGAGCTATAGATTAGGAGGTCATGTTCTGCTAAATGTCTTTTTCAACACACCATATAAAGCTAAGATTTATTTTTAAAATGACAAAATTCAACATTTCTAGAAGTGATTTGTGTAATTATTACTTTGCAAGACAAATATAGGTTTGTTATCATACTAATATCATTTTCTTGTCATAAGTCCTTTATTTTAAAGCTGGATGACCATGGAAAGCTTAATACATCATTATTCATAATACTGAGCTTGCAAAGGATAAATGCGTCTTGAAAGTTGATGGTAAGAGAGGCGCTCTCTTTCCTCCCAGGAAGAAAGCATGCTGCTAAACCTCTGTTTGCACACAAAAGATTTTTTCCGAAGAGTTTATTGCTCTGTGGCTTCTGGCTTCGAAGTCAGAAGTCTCTTACCAGGGTAGCCCCTAGGCTGGCATTTGATAACAGTGAACAAACAGGTGCAGACCTCTGTTTTCACATTGCTGGCTCATCCTCATGACAATGCTAGCATTGTTCCCTGGGGTGGGTCATGGAGGCTGCGGCGGGGGGGGGGGGGGGGGGGGGGTGAGGGGCTCTGCTGAGAACAAACCCACTCTTGATAAAAGGTTATAATTATTATTCTCAGGAAAAATCCAAAATTAGAACTCTACATACAGATGAAGTTCAGGGCATGAAATTTAACAGGACTTTTTTCACTCACACAGAGGTCTCAGTGAAATTTAACAAATCATCAGTGCCCTGCCTGTGTCCTTAGTGAATCATTTTTGCCACTATGGGGTTGTGTGAATATTCTAAGCGTGCGACCCATGTTAAATGGTGTTGTTTTGGAGCAGACCTGTTTCAGAATTCCAGAAAGATAGAAAATACTTAAATTTTCTCTTCTCTGTCTGAGTACCTTAGAATTATGTGTTAAATGAATGTCACTGATGTACTACTGCATGCATTATAAAAGAAGATTGATCTATTTAATAGAAGAGACTACATAGTAAATACTAACATTATTATGGGCATTATATATGCTAAAATACTGTGTACTATTAGAGTATTTACTGTGTAAATACTGAAGATTGCAAAATAAAATAATATTGTTATTTTGCTAACAGTTATGCTGATTGAGTAGTATTTACATTCTGAAAGTATCCTATGCTAGAGATGGAAGGGACCAACTCCCTAATTTACAAATAAAACCAACCAACCAGTATAGTAAGGCTTAGAGTAGAAGAATGCCTTTTCAAAGGGCACACAGTTATAGTCATTGTGTAAAACTTGATTGTTTTAGACTTCATCTAATATTTTATTTTGTTCACTTTACATTAGTGCTTCCCAGAATCTAAAGTTTATATGGCTGTCATACTTTTCTGCTTGAAGGCATTTTGTTGATGTGGAGCCTGGTGATTGTCTCTGTTTACTTTAGAATCCCATTATTTACAGAAATCATCCAGGAGATGAAACATTCTCATTATTTCAGAAGCCAGGAGTAAACACAAATGTCCTTTCCTTGCTTTGGTCGTAGTATTATACCTTTACATTCTGAAAAAGTGTAGTACCTATTACTTCTAATTAATGAAATGAGGCTAAACACATATTTTTTGTGTGTAAAATAGATTATATTCATATTATATTTAAGCTTTTATATTAAGTCATTTATTTTAACTTATTAAAAACAAATATCTTCGGCATTTACTTTTAAATCCTGGCACAATATGCTTTAACCAATAAGTCACTGTTTTCATTCTGCCCTTAACCATTCTGTCTTCTACAACCTGAACCTATCAATAATTGCAGCACGTGTGTTAAGAGATATAGTTTAGTCAAGTCCTACTTGCAGTCATCTACATTCCTATAATTAAACCAAATATCACCTCTATTAAAATTTCGTACCCCATTTACCTTCAAGTCCATGTTCTCATCAAGAAAGTAGTTTGGCTTTCTCGTGCATGGCTTAGGAAATATTGCTCATTACATTAAAAGTAATATTCAATGTTTGCAAGGTCTTTGGTATTAGTACTCGGTGGTGTAGATTAATACCATATTGACTCAGTATCACCTAAGACAGAACAGCTCTGGCAAGGGAAGTGAGTAAGCAGTGACTAGGGAGCAGGTTAGGAAACTTCTGGTTTGCTGGTGAAAGAAGGGGTAACTGGGTTGTATGATGATAGAAGGGGCCTCTCATGGAGCAAAATAAGAGTGTAAATTACCTCGGCAAGAAACTGGATTGAGCGTGTAGTAAATGTTCTAAAATAAGGAAATATAGATAGGGATGGGATAAACACAAAGTGATTTTTTTCCTCATTCATTTTTAGGGGTTGAATGGGTTGAGTAGAGATGGAGAGACTTGTAACAGCTGTCATATAATCATATGTCTGTGTTTACTGAGTCTTTGGGCAGCATGTGTGGGTCATTAGGAAGAGGACCTTTATGAAAGAAGATTGAATTAAATTAGTTACTGAGATGAAAGGAGTTAACTTCTATAAAATTCCATTCATGGTAGCCAGAATTCAACATCTTATGTCCTTCTACTTATAATGTATTTGAATTAGGGCAAGTGGCATGGGAGCATATGGAAGGGTGGTCCTAGAGTAAATGGTGAAGATGCTGTGCTGAGTCTTAAGGAAATAGTAGGACTGGGGTAAATCCTTGTTAAGTCAGATAAAAGGTTTAAAGTAGGTATGGTGGAGACAATTAGTTGCTCACCAATATCTTTTTCTTTTTTTTACCCCACTCTGAGGAGACAGAACAAATTTCCCAGTCTCCTTTTCCCTTAAATTTGGTTATATAACTAAGTTTAAGTCAACTAAATGGAAATGAAAATATCATGGGCCACTTTTAAACCTAGTCTATAAAAGGATTTAGAGTATGATCCCCCTGTCCTCCCCAACCCCCCAATGGAAATGACTCCTTGAAAATCATAGGTTCAAGGCTACAGAGTGACCATCTGCCTTGATCCCTGAAAATATGTGGAGTAGAGGTCCCTGTCTGCTATGGCAAACCCTTGCCCACCATACCCTTACATACCCCTTCCAAAAGGAGTATGTAAATACTTCTTAGATTCACATAAGCAATTTATAACTCATATTATATGTTTGGGCCATTATGTATTTTGAATTTTCTTAGCACGGCAACTAATGTTACCCTAACTAATTCTGTGGCTGTGTAGGAAATAAGAAACCTTAACTCTGCTAAAATTCTGACACTGGAGCAGTGGTGTACCAAGGGTAGACTTGTGAGAGCATACATAAGGGGGTACATTGTTGGAGAATATAAAACAAGAAAAGCCAGTCTTTTTTAAAAATTTTCTTTATGTTTTCTTTATTTTTGAGGGAGAGAGAGAGACAGAGTGTGAGCAGGAGAGGGACAAAGAGAGAGGGAGACACAGAATCCAAAGCAGGCTCCAGGCTCTGAGCTGTCAGCACAGAGAGATCATGACCTGAGCCGAAGTTGGATGCTTAACCAACTGAGCCACCCAGATGCCCCCAAAAGCCAGTCTTTTTAATTATTATTATAGACTATGAATTTTAAACCATGTTAGTTATAAAATACACTTTAGTGAAAAATATTGTTTATTGGTCAAAATTCTAAAAACTGCTATGGTAACTGTTGAGTTTTAAAAATATATATGCAAGCTTTAAATTGACACAACTTATTTATCTTTTACTAAATATTGTTTCTATGGAAATAATTTGGAGACCTCCTAGTTCTACAACTGACCCCTTTACACAGAGACTTGATTGAACACTTTAAAGAGTAAATTTGGGGGCGCCTGGGTGGCTCAGTCACTTGGGCATCTGACTTCAGCTGAGTTCATGATCTCGCAGTCCATGAGTTCGAGCCCCGTGTCGGGCACTGGGCTGATGGCTCAGAGCCTGGAGCCTGCTTCCAATTCTGTGTCTCCCTCTCACTCTGCCCCTACCCCGTTCATGCTCTGTCTCTCTCTGTCTCAAAAATAAATAAACATTAAAAACAATAAAGAGTAAATTTGTTCAAAATGATTTAAAAGTTTTCTGGGTACAGTTCATGTGACCAGCCTGTGTGCTATTACATATCCCTGTGTTTAATCCCCCTGTGGTTATGGTAGTACATATATTACTGTAGTTTCAAAATTAACAATGAAAGCACTGCTGCATGATTATAAAGATGAAGCTTGAGTTATTTCAAGTCTATTATTCTATGTGATTACTTGGGGTCCTTTGTGGTTAAATGTATAAAATAATAAAACAGTGCAAACTACAAGATATAATAATTTATTTGGTAACTGACAAATTCCAGGTCACACGTAAAACTTGTTTAATTGATCTTAAATAATATCTTACAAATTTAAATTTATTCTTCATTTTCTACCAATTATTTTAAACCAAAGAACAAATCAAGAAAATAATGATTGCCACATGATTATTGATGAAAATAATTTTGTCACACAGAGAAAGGTGTTTGCTCAGAGTATCAAATGCATTAGATACACCACTACATTAGAGAACATTTTTTTCCTACTTGACACATTCTTTAAGTTCTACTACAAAATACATATAAAATAAGTATAAATATAAAATAAATAAGTATATAAAATGGCTAAAAACCATTGTCCATTGCAATAGATTGCATAATGAATGTTCTACATTCGTAGCATTTGTTTATATGGGGCACTGGGTAGGGCAGTGTGAGTACAGCTTTATCAACACTACTGTGGGACTTCATTCAAAAGCATCTAGTCAGTATTATCAAGGTAATATAATATGTAGTTAAACAGTCATGGGTCAACTTCCAGCTTGGCTCTAACTTCAATATCACCAAATTTTAGAGGCTTAAAGTAGGATCTGTAAAGGGAACCAATGTTTCTTGAGTGTCTACTATATATTCCCTTTCATTTGATTTTTCTCAGTGAACGTATTTATAGATTAGGTTTGCTTGTCACTTAGCATAACTGAAATTGGAATTTCAGACCTTCTGCCTCCAAGGCCCAAGACCTAGCATTGCCCGACTCACATTAATGTCTCATAAATGGCACCTTTGGAGTGCAATCATTTGCTTTCTCCACTCTGCCACAGATAAGCTGGACCACTTGGAAAATCCCTTGGGATGAAATAGGTCCCAGTAAATATTTGCTGAAAGCTTGTAAAATGTGGCCAAAAAGACTTAGATGAATTGGTCAGCTTCACATTGTTCCTTTGCCATCTAAAAAAGAGTATAATCCATTTCTATTGATTCTTCACTTACAACATTACAGAAAATCATTTGCTTTTGAAGAGAGCATATGCAGGAGACATAATTAGGTACTTTGAAATGCCAAATATTCTGTTACAACATGCACATGTTATTTTTTTCAATTTAACAATTTTGCCAATAATTTTGAAGTTTCTAAACCTTACATGATAAAGGAAAATAAGCCTACAAACTAGCAGTAGTTCTAGTCAAGCATGTTTTATTGGCTTTGGTCACCAAACTGAAGTGTTCTCTTTCCACAAGCTCAACTCAACATTACATTTTAATGAATTTTGCACAACAAACAGCTTCACCCAATATATGCTCCAACTTTTTCAAGAAAAAGAAAATAGCTATGGCAAGAGAATTGGTAATCAGTGCATTAAATTAAAAATAATAATGCAATGATGTATTATTTATAATAATATAAATATTATAAATATATATTTATAATAATATAATATAAATATAATATAAATATTATTTATAATATTTATAATACATTATTTATAATAATGCAGTGATGTATTATTTAAGATCATGATAGGAAAAGGAATGAGAACTTACTACATAGAAAGTAATTTGGTATTCACAGAAGCAAAAATGATTTCTTAGTCTATATTTCAGAGAGTCTAAATTCAAATTGTAGTATTTTCCACTGTAAATATTTATGTGCCCTGTGTGAAGTTGGTTCTTATTTTAGAGGTACTTAGTTATGCCTGACATTATATTTTCTGGTAATGTCTACCAGCTTATGGCCAACAACATAGAATTGAAAAGATAGCTAATATATAAGGAGATGTAAAGAAAAAATAAGTTGTGTGTGTGTGTGTGTGTGTGTGTGTGTGTGTGTGTGTGTGTGTCTGTGTCTGTGTCCTGCTGACTACACAGCTGTGATATCAGCCTTGTCAAGGCTGGCACTTATGTGGCCTTCAGACATTCTTCGTCATAGTCGACTGACTTAACTACCTCCCTTCAGCAATTCTTTGTCTCTCCCTCCACAATAGATCACAGTTTTCTTTGGCCTTTGCCTTCAGCTGGCTGTGAAGCTTGAAATTCCTTAGCACTGCATTTCAGTTTTATCTGGTCCTACTTAATTGAGGCAAGGAGTAGAGTTTAAGGTTAAATGCAGAATATTACAAGATGAGTTCCTCCAATTAAAAAGTAAGTTTGTTGCATTCTGGAATCAACAGTACAAAAGAAAAAAAAATGGATGAAATGGAAATGCCTTCCTATTTCACTTTTCTCTATTTATTGTGAAAGAGTATACATATTGCTAAGATAAAACAAAAAAGCGCCATAATCTCAGATAATACTAAATATCACTGCATATTTATTTACATAATTTTAAAAAGCAGTCGTATTTTGGTTCCAGTGTGTTTTCATTCCATCTTTCAAAAATAATAGGGGCAAGAAAAGGTTAGCAGTGTTTACATCTTTGACAAAAATACCAGGTCACCCTTTCCAGGGTTTATCTCTCGGTAAAATCTCACTAATATTAGTGCCTGTTTAGCAAGAAAGATTTTATAAAGAAGTATTTTTCTACCAACTAGATGGCTGATAGTAGTCAGTGTCTTCTCTCTGTGCAAATGATTTCCAACTGCACTTGAATTTCAAAGCTTTATTATTACCTTTGACTTGAAGACTCTTATTGATTATATGATGCAAAAGAAATGTTCCACAATATTTATTGTTCTGTCATTAAGCAGTTATTACTTATCAATTTTTAACCACCCTCTCAATCTCAAACACACCACTAATGCCATGAAAAGAGAAAAAAAAACACTTTTCATCCAAAGATTTAGAAATAACGGTAGCTTGGAGAAGGAAACGGATGGATGGGAATAAAGATGAGGACTCAGTCCTGGCCCTTTTTCTGTCTCTGTTAAGATCACTTAAAAAAAAAATAACGTTTATTTATTATTGAGAGACAGAGTGAGACAGAGCATTAGCATGGGAGGGGCAGAGAGAGGTGGAGACACAGAATCTGAAGCAGGCTCCAGGCTCTGAGCTGCCAGCACAGAGCCCAACGCAGGGCTCAAACCTACCAACTGCAAGATGATGACCTGAGCCGAAGTTGGACACTGAACCGACTGAGCCACCCAGGCGCCCCTCTGTTAAGATCACTTTTGTTTCACTTCCTTTACATTGAAAGAACTGATGTCAGTTATGTCATTTTTTCTTACTAGAAATATGTGACTCGTAGTCATGTGACCATGACCAAAGAGATAATACCAACTTACTCCTGCTCATATCCCACACTTTGTCCAGTGTTTTTATTTTATTTACTTTTTTTATTTCTCTCTGTATACCATGAGGTGTATTACCTTTGTTTCACCTGTCTAAACATAATCTATAGCAAATTACTATATTCATTTTACTGAGTTAGTATGTATCTAGCAGTCTTGATGAAATGTATGTTATATATAATATTCAAATAATAACTTTAATTTTGTATCTGCTCTCTATTTTTTAATGTCTAAATTTTACTGGATAACAAATGAATGTAATATAACCTTTTCTCAGTGAAAATTTATGGCATTCCCTGTTATCACACGAATCCCTGGAAAACTATCTGATTGCAAATGTGTCATTCTTCAAGGTCTGGTATATGTTATGGCCTCCTTACCAGCAGCCTCAAGATACCCAGAGTTACCACTGGACTGTAGAGAACTAATTTGAGCAAACTTTTCCAAAAATCTATTAATAAGAGCCCAGACAAAGGAACCTAATATGGGGTTTCCATGAGAATGGCAAACTTGATAAAGCTGCTTTTTTTGGAACAATAATCAGTTTAAACCTAGGTTATGAGTAACTTTCACAAGCCAGATTTGCTTCTGGACATTCAGGAGATGGCATGTCTCTACACACCACCTCTTAGATTCGCTTGAGCATGTCCATTTTCTGCTGCTCAGTAAGACAGTACAAGGTATACTCTCCCCTCCCATCTTAATAAGGCCTATTGCCCTAAGCCTTGCCTAATGTTTGTAGTTTATAACTCTTTACTTTGGATTTCCCTGTGGCTGTCCACTGTCTTACAACCAGACTTACTCAGAGTTATATGTTACCATTTTCTCCCATTCTATTTTCATACCATTCGACCAAATTATTTTTTTTCAAGTATGCCAAATTATTTTTTTCTATGTTGTAAAATCCAATGGGACTGTCATCTCCCATCACCTGTTAACATGTTATGCATCCTCTGATGGATGGATATCCTCTCAGGATATTTGTGTTCAGTCTCTTTGACAGGCCTATTCTCCTCTATTTGATCTACAGACATTGTACTTATTTGTTTGCAAAAAAATTAGTGTTGGGGTGCCTGGGTGACTCAGTTGGTTAGGCGTCCAACTTCAGCTCAGGTCACGATCTCTCAGTTTGTGGATTTAAACCCCATGTCAGGCTCTGTGCTGACAGTTCAGAGCCCGGAGACTGCTTCAGATTCTGTATCTCCCTCTCTCTCTGCCCCTCTCCTGTTCACACTTTGTCTCATTCTCTCTCTGTCTCTCAAAAATAAATATTTTATTAATACTAAATAAATATTTAGTTTTATATCAGAATTTACTTCTGAACTTCAGACTCATAAATACAAATGTACATATAGAATTTGCATAGGATGACCAACATAATATTCTGGATTAACATCTTTAAAGCTAAACTCCTGAACCTCATTTCTCGACTCCCAATCAGTTTATCCATTGGTTTTACCATTTCAGAAATTGGTATCATCATATACTTGAATACTTAAATTAGAAACCTCAAAGTCATCCTCATTTATCTTCAGTCTCCATCTAATCCATTGGTGAGTCCTATGACTGTCAAAAACTGTAACTAGAATCCATTCATTTGTCTTGATTTCCACTGCCACTATCCATGCCTCAACCATAATTTGCTCTCACTGGTACAATTATAGTAGCTTTCTATCTGGTCTTCTAGTTTCCCTTGCCTACCTATAAGCCAGTATTTTTAGGGTATCCAGAGTTATCTTTTTAAAACATAATTCTGATGATGTCACTCTCCCAGTCAGAATCCCTCAATACCTTCCATTTGCACTTGGAGTAAAATAAAAATTTCTGAATCCTGTCTACAATGTCCTGCATGTTTTGCCTCCCATGCATTTCACCAAATCCTAACCTTTCCGTGCCAATTCTCCCTTTTTTTCTCCACAAATAAGCCTTTCAGGCTTTTCCATTCTTATAATACACCAAACATTTTACTTTGTATATGCTTTTTCCTTTCCTTGAAATACTTTTCTACATCCCTTCCCATGACTGACTCTTCCTTCAAGCCTAATTTTAATTTATAGCCTTTGACAAGCTTTCTCTGACAATCTGTACTCCCCCACAACCTAAATTAAGTTCACTAACCCACCCTATTTTTCATTTACGCACTTATGTGCACTGTGTGTAATCATTTTTATTGTTGTTTTCATAGTAATTATTGCAACTTGTAATTACCAATTTATTAAATTTACTCAGTTGTATTATTTTTATTCTCTACTGGGTTGAAACCCCCATAAATGTTGGGATCATGTCTGCCTTACTCACTAATATATAGCAGAGCTTTGGAAAAGGCAATAATGTCAGTATTTAAGACACCATCAATTTTAAGATGAACTGTTATTTTATGTACCATTAAATAGGAAAAAAATTCTGACAGTTAGACTATAATATAGTTCTTTCATATCACTTAACACTTTTGTCATATATTCAAAGAGCTTTTTAATAGAAGTTTAGACATAATTTTTATCATGTCATTCTTTTGCATACATAAAAAAGTTAAAACTAGCAAAATAAATTGGTTCAGGTATCCTAAGACTTTATTTACATTGAGATAATCTAACCCATAGTCACTTTTCAACTGTTGGTTTTCACTGTACCATCAGATAATTGGTTAAGCACCAAAATCTAGTTCTTGGAATATTCTTCCACACTGTTGACAATAATTCTACAATGTTTATGCTAATGATTTTTTGATTTTGCCAGATGGTGTTAGTGCAAGGTTTTTATACAATGAATCCCTTTTAACTCCTATTTCTTTCTCAAATGGTCCTTAAATAGTGTGTTTGTTTAAAAACCATGGCATCAAAGTTATGCCATCATAGCATCAGAAATAACAAGGAAGCTCACACATGTGCAGAGAGTTGCTACAAAGTCATGACTATCATCTGTCTAATAATTCTAACAGGCACCCCAATTTAAGAGATATTTATATATGAAAAACATGCACCTTAAAATAGATGAATAAGGTAGCAGATAGTAAATGACTGTTCTTCTTTTGTCCAACTCTTTCCATGACTAGTTCCTACTTTTATTATTGCTATTATTATTTTAATTGAAGAGTAATTAACATACAGTGTTACATTAGTTTTGGGTATCTGATAAAATGATTTAGCAATTCTATACATTACTCAGTGTTCATCAAGATAAGTGTATTCCAAGTTCCTTCTTATCATTGGATTTTCAGTACAAAATGATGACCCCAGGGGGATCTTCCCTGACAATCCTATGGAAAGTAACCCAATATTCTTTCCCTTACCCTGCACCCGTCACTCTCTATAAAATTGTGTGATTTCATTTGTAGCCCTTATCTTTATCTGATTTTTTTTAGTTTATTTATGGATTTATTTTTTTTAATTAAAGAATCATATTTATTTTATTGTAACTTGTTTTTTGGTTGTTTGTTCCCTTTAGAATATTTGTTTGAAGAGAACAGGGACCTTTTCTCTCTCATTCTCAGATGTAATGCAAATTTGCTAACTGGATAGGTAGATGGAAAGATGGATGGTCTTTTTTACTTGATTTTTAGACGTATGTATGAGTTGGAGAGTCTGTTTAGTGTTGTTTTCAGTTTTGATCCTTTCTTTTGCTTTCCATCTCAAAAACAAGGCTCATCCTATCCCAATTCTACGTTCATATTCTTCAGGTACCTAATCCACAGTATCAGGCTGGCACTCCAAGCTGTACTTATGGAATGATAGGGTGATACTGGCCAGCAAAAGAGTTTACTTTCCTAGATATATATTATGATGGTTAATACAAGAATGAGAGGGAAAAAAGAAGGTTCTGAGTAAAAGAAATTTGTGGTGCAGCTGAAGTTCAATCTAAAGATTTGACTTTTATGGAAGGAAAGGAACTGATTTTAGTAATGTCTGTGAGAAATAATAGTATTTATCAGGAAATTGAATATGAGAAAAGACACCAGATGATTAAAAGGAAAGTTTGGCACCAAGGTTTTATTATTTCTCACACAGGCAAAAAAAAAAGTGACTACCTTTAAAAAAAAATATTTATGTTGAGGGAGAGAGAGAGAGAGAGAGAGAGAGAGAGAAAGAGAAAGACACTGGGAGAGGGGCAGAGAGAGAGGGAGAGAGGGAATCCCAAGTAGGCTGCATGCTGTCAGGGAAAACCCAGTGTGGGGCTCATTCTTACAGTTCATGAGATTATGACCTGAACCAAAATCAAGAGTCAGACGTTTAACTGACTGAGCCACGCAGGCACGCCAATTCTGATTATCTTAAAAGCATATTTATATTGAATGCCTTATTCATTTTTACTTAAAAATATATGCTTGGGTATATTGTAATGTGCCATGTAAAAAATACTTCAATATTGAGAATAAACACAAAATATATATTTCCAGAAGCTCTATGTGTTATATCATAATCATGTTCAAAAGGATCTGTGCATGAGGTGATAAACATGTCACCCTGCAAATACAAAAGAAAAGACAATTTTGCAAGCATATAAAAGCTCATAGGTTTAAGTCAGTTCAAAATTATAGCCAGAACACTGTAAAAGAAGTCATGACTTTCCCCAAAATGTCAACAGCTTACTAATACCAGCTACTGGCTTTTTGTTTTCTAAGTGATTTAAAAGTACTTACCATGTACAGATTGGTTTTGTGTAGTATATTGACAACCTCATCTTGCAGTATTTTAGTCAAGGTTGAAATGTGCCATGTTAATACATTCATATTGCAGTTGTAGTTTTGTTTTGTTTTCAAGTATGTTCAATGCCCCATGTGGGGCTTGAACTCACAACCTTTAGATCAAGAGTCACATGCTTTACCTACTGAGCTGGCCAGGCACCCTGAGCTGTAGGTTTTTAAATTCTTTGATTTCAAAAAATAGTTAACTATATATTGGGGGTAATAAACAGCTCAATATGAAATTTACCACCTTTCAAAATTTCATTGCATGAGTAGATACTCTTATTGAGACCCACAAGATCTATCATTTAGCATAGGAAAAAGGATGATACACATTGGTTCAATTTTACGAATGAAAATGAAAATATTCAATAAACTTGACTTGCATATCTATTAAAGGTGAAAGCTACAGAATAATGTAAGAGTTTAGTAAGAAGTTCATTATGCTCTCTAATTTGCAATAAGCCTGAAGGACTGTTTTAGGGTTGGACATATTTGACTACATTCTTTATTATACAATTGTCTGTAAATTAAATCAAATGACATTTTTATGTCCATGCTTACATCAACTGCATTTTTAAAACAATAGTAATTTTTGCCAGATTTTTGTCTTTTAACCACAGTGGATTAATTTAGAACCAAGCTTAAATCAAAGTTATGATTTATTACACACACACACACACACACACACACACACACACACACATGCACACACATGCACATACCCACGGAGACAGGTAGGTCCTTAAGTAAAATGGAATAGTTCTCTGCACAATTCAAAAAGACTAGTTATTGTTTATAATATTATGTATTTTATAGGAAGATTTTGCAGAATAGATATTTTTTTCCAGGATTGTGATCAATGGTCTTGGCAGAAGTCATGAAATTTTTCTTTGCAGTGTATGAAAGTATGTCTACATATTGAATTGCCTGCCTCAGCCCTATTCCAGCTATTCTCTGAGATCTGTTTATCACAGACCACGCATAGAAATGGAACCATAAACAACTTCACACCTCTGAGAAGTCTGAGCACTGATCACTTTTATATTATGCCAGATAAAATCTGAACACTAAATGCTGTGGCTTAAAAAGATTAAAAGATACTAATCCTTCCTGTGGCCAATGACAATTTTAAACTGTTCCATTTTGGGAGTCCCAGTGGACTTGTACTGTGAGAACTGATGGGATTAAATAAGAGCTCTGCATGTTCCTATACATTAGTTATTCTCTATTTCCTTCACCCATTCTTTTATTGCTTTTAATTTTTAAATAGTGTTTTAAGTTTACTTATTTTGAGAGTGTGAGCAGGGAAGGGGTGAGAGAGAGAGAGAGAGAGAGAGAGAGAGAGAGAGAGAGAGAGAGAAAATCACAAGCAGGCTCTGCACGGTGAGCACAGAGCCCAACATGGGGCTCAAACTCACGAAACTGTGAGATCATGACCCGAGTCAAAATCAAGAGTTGCATGCTTAACCAACTGAGTCACTCAGGATCCCCTGTGTTTAATTTTTATTTAAGTGACTATTATGCCATCCGATGGCATAAACCTCTATTTTGCTGACTTGTTTTTGTGTTTCTCCCTATATGATATCATGTGGCTCTATAATTTGGGGGGTATTATCATATTGAATATTATATGAAGTTTATGAAGCCTTCTAAAGTAGCCCATCCACTTAAAATGCAAATGATTTTGAAAGTCTACTTTTAAAGCTTATTTGGTAAACAAAAATAGTCAGGCATAGGGCCAAGCATATTATAAATTTTATTTCACTTAAAAGTGATAAAAAATATTAGGACATTTCAAGCTGTTACATTTTACAGATGAGCACCTCAAGAGTTTAAATAGCATACCCCACACTGTTTAAGTGGTTGATTCAGATTTCAAACCCAAGTGGTCTGGTTCCAGAATGAGTATACACTTAGCTTTCTATAATAAGAGTGTCTGAATATAGTTTTTTTGGTAAGTAATTAATTTTTCATCCTTGTATTCCATGTCTTGGGGTTGCACAATAGAAGATTGGGATAGAAGCTGAATTACAAAGGAAAATGGAAATAAGAGAGCTTTTTTTTCCCCCCACTATCTCCTTTCTTTCACATAGGGAGATGCTTTTAGGTAAAAAGTCAGCTGACCTAGGTAATCATGTTAGCCATTTGCTTTTTAATGTTTATTTATTTTTGAGAGACAGAGCACGAGGGGGAAGTGGCAGAGAGAGAGAAAGCACAGAATCTAAAGCAGGTTCCAGGCTCTGAGCTGTCAACCCAGGGTCCAACCTGGGGCTCAAACTCACTAACCATGGGATCATGACCTGAGCTAAAGTCAGATGCTTACAACTGAGCCACCCAGGAACCCCTAAAAGGGAAACTTTAAATAAAAATTAAAAAAACAGATGGCCTAACCAAGGGCCTCTAAAAAGTCTGATTGTTATACAAGAATCAGTATGTTAAGACTTATAATGCATAATATGAATGTAGGGCAAAGTTATGCTCTTTCTATTGGCATGTGGAAAACTTAGGTCACATAAAGTAACTCCTCCTCCCAATGTGTAATTTCACACTTTTCTTGTATGTCTTGGCTTCCTGGCAAATGTATTATTCATTTTTCCCTCCTTTGAATATTTATTTTCATTATTGATCTTTCAACTTGGCCTACACAGACTCTGTTTATGTGATTGTTGTTTCTTATTATGCCAAGGCCTTTTGTATCCTTTTACTATCAGATTATATCTCTTGGCCTTGAGTATTTCACTGCTTTTCCTTATTTTCTCCATGTATTATTTGATTCTAATTTTCCTTTTGGGTGTTAAATTATTTCTTTTCTATTCTTTTATTTGAGCTACTCTTTTCTCATTTAAAACTTTCTAATTTTATATGCTAACCTCATCTCAAAGAAAATTTTTGGTTTGATTTATTTCCTAATTTATATGCTTATAAGGATTTAAAGATGATTGCATTTAATTTCCTCATTTTACAAATAAGAAAAAAATCCCCATATGTGACAAATTCTGTACTGAATAGCTAACTGGAGTGGGTAATGAGTGGTTCTGAGTGTGGTTTCACTTCTGTTATACCAGCAAATATTTTATTGCTTTTAAATATATGTATATTTTGAAAGCATGCATTGATTATCCCCAATAGGCCACATTCTGTGTTTAATATTTTACATAGATTCCCTTATTTATTCCTCACAACATCCTCATGAGATCACATTGTATGTTAATTTCGTGGTTGCACAGCTGAGAGAGTCAGAAGAAGAAGCAATATCTCAAAGAGTTTTCCTAGTTTCTTTCCTTTTTGTTTTTATTTTAACCATTTAGGGCCACTTTCTCTTCCTCATTAGTTATTCTTTTGAATTTACATTGCCTTATGAAAGTCACTTAAACAGATGTTGACATTAAAGAATATTTAATAAAATACTGACAGTCTAAATTGTGAAGTTTGGCCAAATGAAGAATTTCATCCTTTCATCAGAGAAATTAAATTCACTTTAGAAAACAGTCTATGGAGTTCTCCAAAGTGACATTCATTTTTAGCGTATACCCATTTTAGAATGTTTCTGAAATATAGACAGCAAGCTGCAAATATTCCTTACTCACATAAATTATGGAGTCATTTTCTAGGGAAAACAGATAGTTGGAAATCTGTAACAAAATAACTGTATTTTGTTGTTATAAACATTGATGCTGCAGGCTGTGATGTTCCTAAACAGGGATGATGGTTATTACCAAGAAATGGTTCAATTTGGTTGGCACTACTTTGTTTTGTCAAGTATGAAGAAAAAAAAAAGAATATAGTCACATTGTTTTTAGTAAAAGTTCTTTGAGAAGAAAGAGTTGTGATATATAGACCTATTGTTCCCTTAAGAAATAATTTTTTTTTAATTTTTTTTCAACGTTTTTTATTTATTTTGGGACAGAGAGAGACAGAGCATGAACGGGGGAGGGGCAGAGAGAGAGGGAGACACAGAATCGGAAACAGGCTCCAGGCTCCGAGCCATCAGCCCAGAGCCTGACGCGGGGCTCGAACTCACGGACCGCGAGATCGTGACCTGGCTGAAGTCGGACGCTTAACCGACTGCGCCACCCAGGCGCCCCAAGAAATAATTTTAAACACTTTAGTTACATAGGTCCAATGTTGCTCCCATTAGATAATGGGAAATGGGTTTAAACAGAATTCGAAAATCTGAATATAAAGTTTTGTGACATGAGGGCAAACTGCTATAACTCTATGAAAAAGCAGAATCAAATTGCAAGCCAACCATCTACAAGATTTGGCCATTTAAAATTACATAGTTTATTTGTAATAACTATGTAAGGGTTATACAAACTTTAGAAAATATATTAACTGTGGGACACCTGGATGGCTCAGTCAGTTAAGCATCCGACTTCGGCTCAGGTAACAATCTCGTGGTCCGTGAGTTTGAGCCCTGTCTTGGGCTCTCTGCTGACAGCTCAGAGCCTGGAGCCTGTTTCAGATTCTGTGTCTCCCTCTCTCTCTGACCCTCCCCTGTTCATGCTCTGTCACTCTCTGTTTCAAAAATAAATAAATGTTAAAAAAATTAAAAAAAAAAAAAGAAAATATATTGAGAGTTAAATTAAGACTTTCTTACTAGTTTATCTTAGTTATCTTCCCCTCACACCTAGTATTTAAATTGAAAAATAATGGACACACACACACCCAGAGATGTATGGATATATATCATCATAATCTTATGACAATGGTGGGAAAATAAAAATATTAAAGGAGTAGAACACTTAAGTCAAATCTACACTGTTGCACCTCCCTCACTGCCAGGAGATATTTGTCAAAAAGAGAAGTGGAAAAATATATTATTTTCAAATGGTTTGTGGGTATTTATTGCAGAGAATATTCCTTCTCTAAAAATTCATTGCATACTACCATAACAAAGTAAGCATATATGAATATTGGTATAGAGGGTAAATTGCTTATTGGCTTACAATATTCTAATAATTTACGTAGGATATAAACTTACAGTTTTAGTTAATATTTTACATTTGGGGTCCATCTTTAAGTTATAGATAAATTAGTTAAAACATGCATTTTTTTCCCTATTTTTTAGCTTCCACATGTTTTTTAATTTACCTTGTAAATTTATGAATTCTCTATTTTTGATACTATTATTTCAAGATGAGCTAATAAAGAGGCTAGGCCTATGCTGTTCACACACTTCTGGACACTCTTACTACACAAAAAGGGGAATAGATGTTTTCATGTTTGTACTACAGTCGCCTCTGTATTTTTATCACTTATTGGTGAGAACAATTTGCTACATAGCAATAATAAAACAGAATGTAATCAAATGTCACTAGGTCTGTTATACTGCAGTAATGTCAGATAAGAATAATAGGTTTCATAAAATGCTGGGCGAATCTTGGAACAACCTTATTCAGTTGGTGTTCAGATTCATGACCCAATAAAACGTATTCATATACATTTGGTATACACACATTGATACACAATAAGCTATGTCTGTGATTTTATTTAATTGTATAGATTCTTTCCCCATAGTGGATTATTGAAGGGCTTTATTAAGTAAGACTTTGTGAGCCAAAATCCCTCAATAGATTTGAAATCATGAGTATAATAATAAGGAGAAAATCTGTTTAATAGTTTTTAATTCCAGTGTCCCTTACTAGAGCAGAAACAAGAATCAATAGTATACTCTATTTGTAGTCCCAAGATACAGGGTTTTCAAAAGATACATTAATGTCAGGAAAATTTAGGTAATTACCTAACATAAATTCAAAGACAAAAGTGTCCTGTAACTGTGATATCCTGAAATGTTTATGCCTGCAGTCATCAATACCCAAGCTGTCTTTACCCTTTCTGGTCTACTGAGACTTTCAGAGCTCAGACCCTGGCTTTCAGTTTGGTGAAACCTTAATCCCTTCCCTCTCTGGTGCTAACTGTATAAAGTGATATGCCGTGTATGTGAAGGAGATACCTAAATATGCCTCCCCCCACCCCATGCTTCAGTAGAGAGAGAAGAGACAATGCATGGACTTAGGCTATAAAGTTACATTATGAAATTTAAGTGGCGGGGTGCCTGGATGGCTCAGTCAGTTAAACATCCAACTTTGGCTCAGGTCATGATCTTGCTGTCTTTGAGTTCGAGGCCCCCATTGGGCTCTGTGCTGACAGCTCAGAGCTTGGATTCTGTGTCTTCACTTTTCTGTGCTACTCCCATGCCCATGCTCTGTCTCTCTCTGTTTTCTCAATAATAAATAAATGTTAAAAAATTATTTAAAAAAAGAAATTTCAGTGGCTGATGTATACAAAGTAAACAAACTTTCAAGGTAAAACATGCTGTATAACATTTTGCGAAAGGATTCAACCCTTGAAATTATACCATGCATACTTTCAGACCACAATGCTATGAAGCTTGAAATCAACCACAGGAAAAAGTCTGGAAAACCTCCAAAAGCATGGAGGTTAAAGAACACCTTACTAAAGAATGAGTGGGTCAACCAGGAAATTAGAGAAGAAATTAAAAAATATATGGAAACAAACGAAAATGAAAATACAACAATCCAAATGCTTTGGGTTGTAGCGAAGGCAGTCCTGAGAGGAAAATACATCACAATCCAGGCCTATCTCAAGAAACAAGAAAAATCCCAAATACAAAATCTAACAGCTCACCTAAAGGAACTAGAAGCAGAACAGCAAAGGCAGCCTAAACCCAGCAGAAGAAGAGAAATAATAAAGATCAGAGCAGAAATAAACAATATAGAATCTAAAAAAATGGTAGAGCAGATCAATGAAACCAAGAGTTGGTTTTTTGAAAAAATAAACAAAATTGACAAACCTCTAGCCAGGCTTCTCAAAAAGAAAAGGGAGATGACCCAAACAGATAAAATCATGAATGAAAATGGAATTATTACAACCAATCCCTCAGAGATACAAGCAATTATCAGGGAATACTATGAAAAATTATATGCCAACAAATTGGACAACCTGGAAGAAATGGACAAATTCCTGAACACCCACACTCTTCCAAAACTCAATCAGGAGGACATAGAAAGCTTGAACAGACCCATAACCAGTGAAGAAATTGAATCGGTTATCAAAAATCTCCCAACAAATAAGAGTCCAGGACCAGATGGCTTCCCAGGGGAGTTCTACCAGACGTTTAAAGCAGAGATAATACCTATCCTTCTCAAGCTATTCCAAGAAATAGAAAGGGAAGGAAAACTTCCAGACTCATTCTATGAAGCCAGTATTACTTTGATTCCTAAACCAGACAGAGACCCAGTAAAAAAAGAGAACTACAGGCCAATATCCCTGATGAATATGGATGCAAAAATTCTCAATAAGATACTAGCAAATCGAATTCAATGGCATATAAAAAGAATTATTCACCATGATCAAGTGGGATTCATTCCTGGGATGCAGGGCTGCTTCAACATTTGCAAATCAATCAACGTGATACATCACATTAATACAAGAAAAGATAAGAACCATATGATCCTGTCAATCGATGCAGAAAAGGCCTTTGACAAAATCCAGCACCCTTTATTAATAAAAACCCTTGAGAAAGTCGGGATAGAAAGAACATACTTAAAGATCATAAAAGCCATTTATGAAAAGCCCACAGCTAACATCATCCTCAATGGGGAAAAACTGAGAACTTTTTCCCTGAGATCAGGAACACGACAGGGATGCCCACTCTCACCGTTGTTGTTTAACATAGTGTTGGAAGTTCTAGCATCAGCAATCAGACAGCAAAAGGAAATCAAAGGCATCAAAATTGGCAAAGATGAAGTCAAGCTTTCGCTTTTTGCAGATGACATGATATTATACCTGGAAAATCCGATAGACTCCACCAAAAGTCTGCTAGAACTGATACATGAATTCAGCAAAGTTGCAGGATACAAAATCAATGTACAGAAATCAGTTGCATTCTTATACACTAACAATGAAGCAACAGAAAGAGAAATAAAGAAACTGATCCCATTCACAATTGCACCAAGAAGCATAAAATACCTAGGAATAAATCTAACCAAAGATGTAAACTATCTGTATGCTGACAACTATAGAAAGCTTATGAAGGTAATTGAAGAAGATATAAAGAAATGGAAAGACATTCCCTGCTCATGGATTTGAAGAATAAATATTGTCAAAATGTCAATACTACCCAAAGCTATCTACACATTCAATGCAATCCCAATCAAAATTGCACCAGCATTCTTCTCGAAACTAGAACAAGCAATTCTAAAATTCATGTGGAACCACAAAAGGCCCCGAATAGCCAAAGTAATTTTGAAGAAGAAGACCAAAGCAGGAAGCATCACAATCCCAGACTTTCGCCTCTACTACAAAGCTGTAATCATCAAGACAGCATGGTATTGGCACAAAAACAGACACATAGACCAATGGAATAGAATAGAAACCCCAGAACTAGACCCACAAACGTATGGCCAACTCATCTTTGACAAAGCAGGAAAGAACATCCAATGGAAAAAAGACAGCCTCTTTAACAAATGGTGCTGGGAGAACTGGACAGCAACATGCAGAAGGTTGAAACTAGACCACTTTCTCACACCATTCACAAAAATAAACTCAAAATGGATAAAGGACCTGAATGTGAGACAGGAAACCATCAAAACCCTAGAGGAGAAAGCAGGAAAAGACCTCTCTGACCTCAGCCGTAGCAATCTCTTACTCGACACATCCCCAAAGGCAAGGGAATTAAAAGCAAAAGTGAATTACTGGGACCTTATGAAGATAAAAAGCTTCTGCACAGCAAAGGAAACAACCAACAAAACTAAAAGGCAACCAACAGAATGGGAAAAGATATTCGCAAATGACATATCGGACAAAGGGCTAGTATCCAAAATCTATAAAGAGCTCACCAAACTCCACACCCGAAAAACAAATAACCCAGTGAAGAAATGGGCAGAAAACACAAATAGACACTTCTCTAAAGAAGACATCCAGATGGCCAACAGGCACATGAAAAGATGCTCAACGTTGCTCCTCTTCAGGGAAATACAAATCAAAACCACACTCAGATATCACCTCACGGCAGTCAGAGTGGCCAAAATGAACAAATCAGGAGACTATAGATGCTGGAGAGGATGTGGAGAAACGGGAACCCTCTTGCACTGTTGGTGGGAATGCAAATTGGTGCAGCCACTCTGGAAAGCAGTGTGGAGGTTCCTCAGAAAATTAAAAATAGACCTACCCTATGACCCAGCAATAGCACTACTAGGAATTTACCCAAGGGATACAGGAGTACTGATGCATAGGGCCACTTGTACCCCAATGTTTATAGCAGCACTCTCAACAATAGCCAAATTATGGAAAGAGCCTAAATGTCCATCAACTGATGAATGGGTAAAGAAATTGTGGTTTATATACACAATGGAGTACTACATGGCAATGAGAAAGAAAAAAATATGGCCCTTTGTAGCAATGTGATGGAATTGGAGAGTGTGATGCTAAGTGAAATAAGCCATACAGAGAAAGACAGATACCATATGGTTTCACTCTTATGTGGATCCTGAGAAACTTAACAGAAACCCATGGAGGAGGGGAAGGAAAAAAAAAAAGAGGTTAGAGTGGGAGAGAGCCAAAGCATAAGAGACTGTTAAAAACTGAGAACAAACTGAGGGTTGATGGGGGGTGGGAGGGAGGGGAGGGTGGGTGATGGGTATTGAGGAGGGCACCTTTTGGGATGAGCACTGGGTGTTGTATGGAAACCAATTTTACAATAAATTTCATATATTGAAAAAAAATAACATTTTATTAGGAATTACCCTAGAACTATGATTTTGTGCAACAAACATTTGAAGGGTTCGTAAATGGCCAAACGCAAATAATAAAGAAATCACTTATGCATGTAAAAAAAAAAAGGATTCAATTCTTCCAAGAAGAATAATTTTTAGCCTACATTCTAAAATTCAAATCCTATCCTAACCAATTTAATTATATCCATGTGTAATTTGGAATGATGAGGATTACCAGGGATAGTTGTGGGGTTTGATGGGTTCTAGAAAGATGAAACTTTGCCTGAGTCACTCAGATTTAATTTTAAAAATAGGCATTATCTGATCAAACGAAAATTCCTGCCTTTTAGATTCTTCAATAGGTGACTTGTGATAGAAAGAAGGTCATGGGATTTATCACTAGGACTGTAATCCTAAATATCCAAGAAGAACATAAAAATGAGTCTGGTCTCTGTATGGTAAAATAATGAATAGTAAAATAAGGTGCTTGCTCTTCTTCCAACGTGAAAGATCAGTTTCACACTCTGGGTTTGATGGCTATGTATGTCTTCCAGTAGTTTGTATTATGAGTCTGAGGAGTGACAATCAAAGGAAAAAAATCAAGGCAAAAGCCATGCTATTCAGTGCCTGTTTTGTCATCATGGAGTAAACACATGAATGTGGAGAAAATTGATGTTTGTCTGAAGAAAACGCTAGACATCAGTACTTCATCTAGTCCCCTGACTTCAAATACCATCTAGATGCTAGACTCCCATTTGTATGTCTCCATCCTTGAAATCTCCCCTGAACACAGACTTATATAGTACAATAGTCAGCTGCCTGGTTGATATTTTTGCTTAGATGCTATATTTAGTTAAGCATTAGCTAAGCTGCTGTAAAAAAGAGACCCCAAAATATATCAACATAAGCAATGTATCAGTTAATCTCTCTGATGGAGATGGTTTGGGTTGGTAGGACAACTCTTAGCAACAAGTGACAAGAACAGAGAAACAGAGGAGCACATAATTCTTTTGAGGGCACGATCTGGAGCTGCCATAGTTTTCTCTTGTACTCCAATGTCCATTACTAAGTCACATAGCCAAATCAAGCTTCAAGAGAGACTGGGAAATATGCCCGGCTAAAACTCAGGAGATCTGTTATTAAGGAGAAAAGAATGAATATTGACAGATTATCAGTACTGTCTGACAGAAGATATCCCCTAGGTGTGTCTATCAGCTTAAGGGCTTGATTTTTCCTTCTAGACATGCTTCCCCTATAGTTTGTCCCATTTTTGTAAATATGAAGTATATGTTTTTCCAGTTCCTCACAATAAAAATGTTGGGGTTGTCTAGGATTCTTTCCTTTTTTTGCTTTTTCTGAATTTAAATTCTTTCCACCAGGAAATGTGGCCAACCCCTTCCTTCTATAAAATATTCATCCTATATGTTTCTTTCCCTCCTCTGCTTCCACCATGATCCCAGCCACTATTACTTCTCAACTGGATTATTAGGTGAGTCTTCAAACCGGTCTTCCCACTTCCAGCCTTGCCGGGCACACAGAGCAGCTGTAATGCTGCTTTTCCAATTGTGAGACTCTTGTGCTCGGATATAACTCACTCTTAGTTAAATAACTCACAAGTATCTACATGTTCCACCTGTTTTCTCCTCAAACTTCAACCCCCAATCCTCCCCCCCACTCCATTCCAGCCAGACTATCCTGTCCTCTTAGCTATTCCTCAAGAACACCAAACACCTTTCCTCTTCATGGCCTCTGAAGTTACTGTTCTCTTTGCTTAGAATCGTTCGCCTATTCTGTTTCCATTTTTCACTTCCTTCAAGTCACTTTTCAAATGTTAATTCTTCAGAGAGGCCTTCTATATTTCCTGTTTTACTACTTTTCACAAAATATATATGCATGTGAGTACGTATTTATAACACATTAAAATATTAAAGTGCTCCAAGTGTAAAGTGTAGTAGTTGCTCCAAAATCATCAGCTGAGAGGTAGGTCGGAGTCAGAATAATGGCCCTTCAAAGATGTCCACATCTGAATCCCTGGAGCTTGTGATAGGTCACACTGCAAAGGAAAATTAAAGGTGTGGATGGAATTAAGTTTGCTAATCAGTTGACCTTAAGATAATAAGATAATCCTGAATTATCTGGGAGAGCCCAAAGTAATCACAGAGTTCTTAAAAGTGTAAGAGGAGGACACAGTGAGAGAATCTAGGTTATGGCAGAGTAAAAAGGACTTGGTCCTTGTGCTGGCTTTGAAGATGGATGAAAAGGCCATGAGCCGAGGAAAGCAGACAACTTCTAGAAGCTGAAAAAAGCAAATAAACATTCTTTTCCACACCCTCCAGAAGGAATTTAAACTTGCTGACATCTTGATTTTAGCCCAGTGAGACCCGTTTCAGACTTGTCACCACCAGAATTGTAGATAATAAATATATGTTGTTTAAAGTTACTAAGTTTGTAATAAACTAATATAATAAGAAACTTTATAATAATATAACTTTTTAAAAATTTAATATAATATGAATATTTTCTCAACTAAGGTAAGGTATTTGCTTGAGTTGGTGATTCTTATAACATCTATGAAGATCCTTCTGTTTACTTTTGGTAATAAGACAAAAACAAAAACAAAGAACTTGCCTCACACCATTCCTGTGTAACTTAAAATAGTACCTGTGTTTCCATAAGTGCTAATTCTGCATTTGTGAGACAGTGTGATTGTTTTCTGTTGGTCAGTGAACCAAGTCTTTTAGTCTGACATAGAAAAAGTAGATTTGGGAACTACTTTTCTTTTACAGATTCTACAGTGAAATTAACAACTATATTGTTTAGTTTCATTTAAAACTAGTAAAATAAATGTAGTGATCAACTAGAAAATTAGTTGAAAAGTATGCTTTTATGAATTCAAGTAAAATTTGTGATAATAAAGTAAATCTTAATTTTGTGTTTTACTTCTTCACCAAAACCGTTAATCAACTGTGGGATAATATTGGTAAAGTAATAATAGCGCTATGAGTCAAGCACTGTACTATTTTATATGCATATATATGCATATATTATGTCTGTATGCAATATATGCATATGCAATATATATGCATATATTATGTCTGTATGCAATCAAATAGAAAGCATTTGTGATAAATTCAATTATTATAGGATGAGAAAGCTGAGGCAATGAAAAATTAGGAAAGATGTTTAAGATCCAACAGCCAGTAAGTATTTTGAAGAAATAATTTTCTCTTAGAATTTCAGCCTAAGTATGTGTCTATTGTATGATTTAAAATCTTGGACTGTTAGGAGTTAAAACAATCACAGGGAAATGGAGGGTTAGTGTTCAAGCATTTATATGAGCTCATTACTCTTTGAGTTTTCTGTGTTTACAGTTTTCCATTCTCTGCATTTCAAGAGAGTTAGTTTATATTATGCTCCGTGTACATGTCTATGTGTGAATATGTGTGTATGTGTGTTGCCTCTGCAGCTGCTGAACATGCACCTGCATCAGCCTGAATCCAGCTAAAACCCACTATTAGTGTGTATTATCTGGGATACTTGGAATGGTATTTACTTGCCTTTGACATTAATGGCTGACCCTAATGTTCTTTATCTTTAAACAACCCATCTTCTTTTCAGAATATTCTTCCTATAGACTATATTTAGCTAATAATTTGATGTGTTGTCATTTTATTCTCCAACTAGCTTTGAGTTTTAGGAATGTAAAACAATTTGATATAATGAAAAACATGTGTAAGAACAAATCTCTAGGAGATACTGGCAGTTGTTTCTTTTCTTGTTAAATCTGTTCATTCATACAACTAAGAAGGTAAGCTTTAAGTAAAGGTGCTATTTTCTGTCTTTTTTTTTTAAATTTATGTAATCAGTGTTGCAGAACAAAAGATAGTTTTTGTTTGTTTTGTTTTGTTTTTTTTAAGCAGGCTCCACACTCAGTGCAAAGCCCAACGTTGGGCTTGAACTTACAACTCTGAGATCAACACCTGAGCTGAGATCAAGAGTTGGATGCTCAATTGACTGAGCCACTCAGCCACCCCCAAAATACAGAATTTAACACAAACTTTTTTTTCCTGATCAATATATTATTTAGGAGAAAAACTAAATTAGTGCCACAAACAGATAAAATATTATGGTTCTGTGTTGAGATTTTGTTTGGTTGTTGTTTTGTTTTTGAAAAAAAGTCAGTCACCTACATATTTATTGAGTATCCATTTCAGTAGGAGCTATGTATGAAACTTAAATATTTATTCAAGTACATGAAAATATTTAAAAGAACAACTGCATTTCCACACATGAATGGAAGACACAGAATTTGATATTTCATGTATCTGACACCAGTTAATTGGCCTTTATTCCAAAGTGAGATTTCTGTTGCAACTTGTTTATCTGGAACTGGAATTTTATATTTTGCTTAGATTCTGCTTTGTTTGGTCCCCAACATCACTTTCAATAGATCAATTCAAGCTGGCCAAATTTGGCCAACTAATGTGAGACATTAAGATGTATCTTTATTCAATATGATGTTTCATTAATCATTGTAAAATTTTTTTGGTTACTTTATCTGATTTTTTTAAAGTTTATTTTTTTAATTTATTTTGAGAGAGAAATAGAGATCAAGTGTGGGAGGGGCAGAGAGAGAGAGGGAGATGGAATCCCAGGCAGGCTCTGCACTGTCAGCAAAGAGCCCAGTGGGGGCTTAGACTCAGGAACTGTGAGATCATGACCTGAACCGAAGTCAAGAGTCCAATGCTTTACCCACTGAGCCACTCAAGAACCCCTTTATTTTTTTAATTAATTATATAATGAGTAATTATTGGGAACCTATTCAAATAATGCTTTTGGAACTGTGGGTGAGAACATTTATCTCATACTCAAGAATCTGACTGATTAGAATGAAGTCAGGGGAAATTACAGGGGATTTGGAGGAAAAGAGACTTATAAGTTACTGTAGTAACAGTGAAAGAGGAGATAAGAAATGTAGTAGCAGGGTTATATATGAAGCATTCTGGAAGACACTTCAACAAAATAATTTTTTTAATATATTTGAATAAAATATGGTATATGGATTGAGGTTACAGAGATCATTAGTTTCATTGAGTAAAGTCTTTTATTTTCCTAAAAAAATAAAGTTTTTTTTAGTTAAGTTATATTTTAAATAATCAAAAAGTAATTGGTTTTAAATATAGTTTAAAAGCACTTACACTCTGAATTGGTTTTAAATAGAGTTGTTTCTCTTTGTTGCTCTTATTTTTAGCTGTTTATATTATTGTTGATTAAAATATCTAATTCTGTAATCTGTATATTTTTTTAAAGTCCACAATAGTCTGGTAATACATAAAGGGAAAATTACTCAATTTTGAGACTTTAATAATCAATGTAGTAAATCTGCTTCTCAACACTTGTTTGCAACAGGTATTCAAAAATATTTGCAGAGAGAAGCATGGACGAAAGAAATCAAACTCTAGAACATTGATTTAATAGCTCTTTTTTTGCTTTTAAGCATATATAGAACAGATATTTTAGTTTAAACTAAAATATATTTATTATATTTATATTATATACTTTATATATTTATATTATATTTAAATTACTTTTATAAGTATAGTTATTTATACTTATAAAAGTAATATTTAAATTACTTTTATACTTTATATATTTATATTATATTTAAATTACTTTTATAAGCACTTTATTATATGTCAGTATTTAGATGTCAATAAATACTTTGTGCAGTGTTATCTGGTAGAAAATAGGGACAAAATCTCTCACCAGAGCTAATCGTAGATTGTAGAAATGTTTGTTATTTGCTGAAATGTTTAATGTTAGAAAAAACCCAAAATCTCTTAAAATGCTGTCAGACCTTTTCATTAGAAACAAATTCTATTTATTTATAATTTAATAAACATTTATTGACTGCTTTTGCAAGATAAGGGGAAAATCACTTTGGGGCACATGGATAAACACATTCCAATTTCTGCCCTCAAAGAAGCATATATTGTCCAACAAAGACATCAGAAATTTAAACTAAGCCTACAACTAAGCAAAACAATACTGAAGAGGAGTGAGGGAATTGCATGTATATGAATTTGGAAGATGGTGAAGCTTTCTAATTAAAAAATACTATTTTGTAAATTCTAAAACCTAACAATAATTATAACAAAAAAAACTGAGATGGGATACAATTTCTTTTTTTTTTTTAAATGTTTATTTATTTTGAGAAAGAGAGAGTGCAGAGGGAGGGGCAGAGAGAGAGAGAGAGAGAGAGAGAGAGAGAATCGCAAGCAGGCTCTGCACTGTAATTGCAGAGTCCTTTGAAGGGCTTGATCACACAAACCGTGAGATAATGACCTGAGCGGAAATCAAGAGTCAGACGCTTAACTGACTGAGCCACCCAGGTGTCCCAGTACATAATTTCTTTTTTTAATATAGTTTTTTAATGTTTTATTTTATTTTTTGAGAGTGAGAGAAACAGAGTGCGAGTGGGGAAGGGCCAGAGAGAGATGGAGACACAGAATCCCAAGCAGGGTCCAGACTCAGCTGTCCCCATGAGGGGTTTGAACCCATGAACTACGAGATCATGATCTGAGCTGAAGTCTGCTGCTCAACCGACTGAGCCATCCAGGCACCCATCAGTACATAATTGCTAAAAGAGCTACACAATATCAGTACCTATACACCCATTTCCAAAGGGTTACATTTCTGTAAAGAGAAAAAAATATGTATGTATAAATTAAGTACCTCTGACTATCATGTTTATGTAAAAGCCACATTTTCTGTTTTCTTGGCCTTTACAAATGATGCTCACAGCTATGGCATCCTGTATTCATCTTTACACGTGCCCATCTCAAGTAGAGTTTTAATATCAAGGGCGATAAAATGTAGAAAAAAGTTATTAGGCTACAGGAGCTGTCGGTTTTCTTTGACAATTCCAAAAACGCCAGATGTGTTCATAGTAATAAATACTCCCATTATGTGTGATACCTTCGTCCTCTGAGGTGATGATGTGGGAAAACACCCCAGATGGCATCTTGAAATGGGTAAACGTAGTGCAAGTGCTGAGAAGGCCATGGTGAAAAGCACAGTTATGACAGTTATCATTCGGCAGTCATTGGACGAGAATCTCCCCCAGGTGGGTAATGCTTGCCGAAGGATATTTGGAGCACTCCTTCACGTTCCCTCCATGAGCTACCACAGCAGGCCGCTCACTCTTCTTGCCAGGATCAGCGCCCACACACGGCGTAACACCATGCACCTGTCATGCTTCCAGACAGGAGCTGATCTATCTACTTACCAGACGATCTCTTCTCTATCACAGAAAAATGCCCATTTACAGAATGTGATCTCTATAAAAAGAGAGCAGAAACAATTAAAGGTGAAGAAAATGAGTTTAAGAATAGCTAAGTGAATCTCTCAAGGTCACAGGGCCAGCAAAGAAAAAGCTACGGCACATACTCGAGGTTTTAGGCATTAAGAACATGGCACTTCCACCCTATAGAGCAGCCTATTTTATTGTTCATCATTTCTACCCATTTGCCTGCCCAAATGAAAGAAAGATATTAAAGAAATCCAAATTTATTTCAAAATAAGTAGGTGAGTATATAATATTTGTAAAACCAAACTAAGCTGCTTAATTGATTTTTCATAACCAATGGTTTCCTCACCCCACTGACAGTGGAAGGGGTAAATATGATCTCATTAAACATAAAGACTGGATATTGTTTAGTCATTCCAGTTCAGATTTGAGATACTGGCTTGAAAGATATTCTTGAATTCTAATATGTAGCTTTGAAATGGAAGAAGTAATAGGCCTGTAAATATTTCTTAGGAAAATAGAAAATGTCACTACATTTCAGGCAATCCTGCAGATTAAACTTCAGTAATGGGTATTTATATTGCTAGGAGGAGGCATTGGCAGTATCTAGTAAATAAACAGGGTTTCTTATAAACAGTGGGCATGTGACAAATCTTGGGGAGACACAGTCATTCTAAGTGCTTTGAGTTCATGTCCTCTATAAAGCCTTAGTAAGTTGCTAAATATAACACCAGGATTAGAAAATATAATTATCCCTCATCATGAATAATCTAAAGAGCCACCAAATCCATTCCTAAAGGGTAATCACTTAAAATAGAGTTACTTTGAAAAACTGGTGTTTTCATAGAAAATTTGAGTTTGACTAGTTGACATTATTCTTTTGAATTTCTGCAAATACCTTTTTCTCTCATTTTGGACTTTCAAAGAGCAATGAAGTTGGTTTTACTTCCATCTATGTTTTATTACATTAGGAGAAATGCAAAGTGGAAAGTGTGCGTGTGTGTGTGTGTGTGTGTGTGTGTGTGTGTGTGTGTGTTTAAACATAAAATAGTAATTAGACCCTGACTGGGCAGCAGAAAGGTTAAATGTTCAATCTGTTCTATTTTAAGATGTGGGAACAACTGCTTTCTCTGTGTTGATGTATTCTGAAATCCCAGCTAATCTGAGGAGAATTTCTAATTGAGAATGTGAGAGCCACTAACTTTTTTGAAGTTCTCCTTCTTAAATGTGCCCTGTGTTTAGGAATCAGTTTACAGTTCAGGACGTCCTTGGGCATTTATATTTGGAGTACAGCCCGTGATGGAAAGCTCAGGCCTTGGATTAGTGTGAGCAGAGAACCTCCTTCTGTAAGAACAGGCATAGGGCACCTTGTCTGCTGATGAAAGAGTAATGTTAATGTTATGCTCTGGCTGTAACAGGAGTTCTCAAGAAGCTTACTTGAGGTAGACAATATAAGTTAATAAGTTTGGTTAAATTTACATTTCTGTGGACCTAATACTAGGGAGTAATTTTTCACCAATGAAATAGCACTTGATTGGTTGTCAAGAAAAACAAAATATTAGACTTGACAACAGCCACTTGCATTGTATCATGTTACTATCTTTAGGGATATAGCAATCTGTAATTAAGGAAAATAAATGATCATTTTTGGAAAACTCTAGTTACAGGGATATTACCTTTTCTATTAAGGAATCCTGGAGATAAACTAGGGTTCTGGTCTTGAGCCTTTCTTAAAAATTTATTCTACAACAAATAAATTATAACAACCCATGTCAATGGAAATACAATTTTTAATCAAATTTAAATACTATAAAAAAACAGTAGTGTGCAATTTGCAGGTCTGTTTGGCAAAGTATATCATTTAAAAAATTCTATAAACTTCATTGTGGTTAGTCCTTTCTATTTAAAGATAACAGTCTGCTAACTTGCTCTTCATTTCAACTTTTAACAGGATAAATACAATCAATGTCATATAAAATGTTACCAATGGGTGCATTATCTGAATTTAAAATATGATTTATGGCACATGGGTGACTCAGTTGGTTAAGTGTTTAACTCTTGATTTCAGCTCAGGTCATGATCTCATTGTTCATAGGATCAAGCACCACTATGGGCACTGTGCTGACAGCATAGAGCCTGCTTTGGATACTCTCTCTTCCTCTCTCTCTGACCCTCTCTTCCCCTCTCTCTCAAAATAAATAAATAAACATGTTAAAAAATATATGACTTTAAGAGTCACCTGGGAGGCTCAGTTGGTTGAGCGTCTGATTTCAGTTCAGGTCATGGTCTCACGGTTCATGAGTTCAAGCCCCCACATTGGGCTCTGTGCTGACAGCTCAGAGCCTGGATCTGCTTCAGATTCTGCATCTCCCTCTCTCTCTGCCCTCCCCCTGTCTCTCTGTCTCAAAAATAAATAAAACATTAAAAAAATAATAATAAAAATGCATGACTTTAGAACTGAAATAAAAGGCATATGACCTTAAGAGAATAGATCACTAATGCCATTAAAGAAATCAGTGGATGAAATGAAGGTAGCTTAAAAATTTTCAAACCATAGATTCTATAGTCATTTTAACAAAGATAACAAATGAAATGCAAAAGGAATTAATTTCCTGTGTGCTTACAAATTGCCCTATGACAGATGAAACTTTCAGCTTTAATGGCTGATGATTAGAACTTCCATGGATCTCATGATTTTTTAATAAATCTTGAATATGTAAGCTTTCTCTTGCTTCTCATCTCTTTTCAAATGTCCAAATTGATTCACGAAATAATTTAGTAAATATTGAGGGGTACAGTATGTAACGTACTAGACCAAATATGGTTGAAGTAAATGTAAAAAAAAAAGTAAAAATAGTAAATGCTACATAGGAAAAAGAAATCTGAGAATAATAGGTTGATTGGTTATGTAAAGATGTTATGTCTCTTGTGTTAATACTGGTCTACAAATACATCTGTGAGTTCGTAATTTAAGGTCAGTAGGCCCCCCACCTTGAACAATAGACATGTGATTTCGTCACAAGTGACTGACTACAGGGCTTTCAGCAGCAAAAGTAATTACTAATTCTATTCCCATTAGAAGAGAAATATAAATTAGTTAATGATTTTCTTTCCTTATCATTTTTAATTTAATGATCCTGAAAATGTTAGAGAGCTGTTTGCTCTTAGAATTACAAAAGAGTCAAATAGTGAAATTTTTTAAGTCACTGTGTCGTGAAAGGTTAGTAAATTTCTATGGTCATCCTAATTTAAGTGCAAAAAATCCTTTTTGAATAGATGTCAGATAGTTTTAGAAATACTTTTATACAAATCGCTTTTGTCAGATACATAGTAACTTACATTTATAATGTGTAGACACTTGAAAATTTATTGTGCCTTTATGATATCATTTGTGGCAGTGAACAGGTAATTTCCTAATTCTTTTGTGCTAAAGGCACAAATTAAATATAAAAGGAATACCAATGGAATAGTATGTTTTATTCAGTCATTAATACAGTCTTTCTCTTTACACAGTGTTTTTATCAAAATGATAAAACCACTTTACATTAAAAACTTTTAGCTGGAAGACTTGAGGTAGATGAAGATAAGCATTTTTTTTACATTAAAAAAATAAAGACATAACTCAGTTTAAAGGAAAATAGAAATAGAGTTGATAGTGTCATTTTTTAGCCTTTTGAAAGCTACTGTATATTGATAGGTATTAATATGACCTCTCCATTTAAAAGTTTATTCTGCTTATTAGGAAAAAAAAAAAAAAAGAAACACTATTTATTTATTTATTTATATTTATTAATATAATTTATTGTCAAATTGGCTAACATACAGTGTGTAAAGTGTGTTCTTGGTTCTTGGGGTAGATTCCTGTGGCTCATCGCTTACATACAACACCAGTGCTCATCCAAACAAGTGCCCTCCTCAGTGCACATCACCCATTTTTCCCTCTTCCCCACCCTCCCATCCACCCTCAGTTTGTTCTCTGTATTTATTTATTTATTTATTTATTTATTTATTTATTTATTTTTAATTTTTTTAATGTTTATTTATTTTGAGGGAGAAAGAGACAGAGTGCAAGCAGGGGAGGGGCAGAGAGAGAGGGAGACATAAAATGGGAAGCGGGATCCAGGCTCCGAGCTATCAGCACAGAGCATGATGTGGTGTTCGAACCAACGAACTGTGAGATGATTAGCTGAGCTGAAGTCGGACATTTAACTGACTGAGCCAGCCAGGCGCCCTGCTCTCTGTATTTAAGAGTCTCTTATGGTTTGCCTACCTCCCTCTCTGTTTGTAACTTTTTTTTTTCTCCATTCCCTTCACCCATGGTCTTCTGTTAAGTTTCTCAAGATCTACATATGAGTGAAAACATATGATATCTGTCTTTCTCTGACTGACTTATTTCACTTTACCCTCCTGTTCTATCCATAATACCCTCCTGTTCTATCCACATTGCTGCAAATGGCATCATTTCATTTTTTCTCATTGCCAAGTAGTATTCCATTGTATATATGAACCACATCTTTATCCGTTCATCACTTGATGGACATTTAGTCTCTTTCCATAATTTGGCTAAGGATAAAAGGTACTTTGTAAAACAGGGTTGAGTCAGACAAGCAAAAGAGGATCCTTTGTATTATTTATCTTTAGGTTGAAGCAGGGGCAAGGAGAGCTAGCTGTCCCTCTGGGTCTAATTCAGAGGAGCCAGCACAGGAAAAAGAAATAGATATATCAGCCAAATTTTGCAGATCTGTTTCCATATACTTTGCTTTCTGATTTTTCAATTGTGAGAGCTATTAATTATAAAGTTTAAAAAATGCCTTATGATCTTACAGCCAGATGAAAATAGTCCTTGTTAGGCATGATTATGAAGGTAATATACTATTGTTTAATTTATGTATATGCCTATTTATTTAAATATCTATGAACCTCTAGAAATAATTGGTTTTTAGAGTGGCTTAACATGAGATAAATATGGGAATATTTTCATGAAATGAAGTCCATATTTGAATAAAATAATTGTGTGCATGTATGTTTTTGTACGTAGTAAAGCATATGTTTAGACCGTGTGCTTATGTAAATTTTTATTTATATTTTTTCTTTTATTTATCAATGCTATCTTACTTGTATCTATCACAATAAACAAGAGATTTAAACTAAGATAATGTTTATATAATGCCAAGTATAATTTGTATAGGTATTATATATTATAATTTATACAATATTAAGAGAATATAATTATGGAACATACAGTATATATTGCTGAAGAATTTTTACTATTTAAATTATTGCTAAATCCCCAAGGTAGTATTCTAGCAGGTTGGCAGATTTGACTAAGGAAATTAATTCTGTATATTTTGTTAACAAGGCCAAATAAATAGGATTGTAAACTGTGATGGGATTATAACTTCAAAGAGCAAATGCCACTGGTATGTTGATTGCTGTTGAAAAGAGCTTTTCAAAATTATTGTAAAAAATAGCTCATTCCATACTTTTTTGATTTATTATAGCATATTAAGCAGTCTTCAAATTTTAAAAAGTTGGTTGAATATATATATATGTGTATATATATATATATGCACACACCTATATTTGTATATACTCACACACACACGTGTGTGTGTGTGTGTGTGTGTGTGTATGTATATCACTTTAGAAAAGTGATATATATAATCTGATTTACCATGTAAAAGAATAATTCTGGATATAACAATTGAACTAATCTCCTTAAGAGTATATATTTTTAAAAATTTATTTCTTCATTTTTAGAGACCGAGAGAGCACAAGTGGGGGGGAGGGAGCAGAGAGAGAAGGGGATGGTGGATCGAAAGCAGGCTCCGTGCTGATAGCAGAGAGCCCCATGCGAGGCTGGAACCCATGAACCTGAGCTGAAGTCTGACACTTAACTCACTGAGCACCCAGGCACCCCAAGATTATAAATTCTTAAATAGATTACCTGGACTTCTGTGTGAATGGCAGACTTCAGATAAAAAAAGGTAGAAATAAGGAGACCTGTTAGAAACTTATTGCAATAGTAAGAGATAAAAGATGAGGAAATCTTAGATCAGGATGATAGCAGTAAAAGTTGTTGAGCTTTGGGCTACATTTTTTTTCATGGTTTTTCTCTCTGTCCTCCTTTTCTCTCACTACTCAGAAGCCTTCAGGGCTCCCTCCCCTGGGGGGCATCAGTGGCTCTTTTCTTTTCCCCTGTGCCCACAAACTCTATGAACTCCATGCTATACCTAGCTTCCAGGGGTCATTTTTCTGGTTTGTAGATGTGCAGCTTTGTTCTCTAAGACTTTCAATAGATTTCTTGTTCAGAATGATTTGATATTTATCTAGCTGTGTTCCAGGGAGGAGGCAAGCTTAGGGTTGTCCTACTCCTCCGCCATCTTACTACCAACTCCCTGGGCTATATTTTGAAGGAAAAAGATTTATTGTGATGGACTGACTATAGAGATGGAGAAGTGTAGTCAGAGAGAATTCCATGTATTTTTTGTTTGTTTGTTTATGGATTATATCTGGAAGAATGAATTTATCAATTACCAGAGAAATTAATTAGGCTCCGTTTGGAGAAGAGAACCAGGAGTTCGGTTTCAAACTTGCTAAACCTCAGCTGCCTGTTGGACAAAATTACTCAGAAAACAGTTGGACCTATCAGCCTAATATCCAAGTGAAAGGTCTAGGCTACACATATGTCTCCTAAGTCATCTGTGTGTTTTTGGCATTTGAAGACATGAAGCTTTATGAGAGCCTTTATGTGAATATAGAGAAAAGGAGTTTCTGTGGGCATGCCAATAGCAGAGACGTAAGGTGGGAACGCTAAATGAGTGACTAGGTATGAAGAGAACAAGATGGTAGTGCCTGAAAGTCAAGTGGAGACTGGGCAAATATGTCCATTGTTTAGGAGAAATCAAGTAAAATGAGACTGGACAGAAAAAATATCCTATGGACTAAGCAGCGGTTCATTTGTGACCCTGATTAGAGTTATATTATGACAAGGGTAAAAATTTTGATTAGAATAGGGTCAACAGACAACCAAAGGATCTTAAGGCAAACTGTGGATATAATAATTCTATAGTGGAACTGTACTATAAAGGAAGCAGAGAAGTAGAGAAAATCTGCAGATACATGTGAAATTAAAGAGATGGATATATTAGTATAGGAAATATTACATCCAGTTTGTGTACCAATATGGTAAGAGTCGTGAAAGAGAACACTTGATAGTGTAAGAGAGAAAGGGACCATTGCTTAAGTGTCATAAAGCGGTGAGAGGGTTTGGGAAACAGGTCTGAGTTATGTGGTAGAGTCTATCTGAGAGCAGCGTACATCACTTCCAGCTCACATTCAGCTGGCAGAACCTAGTCATGTGGTCTCACCTAACTACAAGGGATACTGAGACATATAATCTAATTGTGTATCCGGTAATAAAGGAAACACGGGTGTTGGCCACACCTTGTTATCTCTGTCATTGGAATGAATGGATCCTTTATTTTCTTATGGCTTTCAAAATTATGCTACATATCTTTGATACATTAGCTTAGCAACCAGGCAGTTGACGTTAGTCTGATTTGATTAATTTTTACAGAAATTGTGTTGGACACTAGTAATTACTATTTCTTCTTCTCTGTGTTCTCAAATGACTCCTTAAGTTATCCATCTTAGTCTATTACCCACTGGTGTAGTTTATAAAATATGACTTCTTCCCATACTTTTTGAAAATTGAAGCAGCGTTTACTCACTCTTAGGATTACAAAATAACTTCAGTGTTCAATGACTGCTGCAGAATCACAACAGAAAGTTCAGTCTCTTCAGTAAGGCTATCATAGCCCTGGGCTGGGACTCATTCATGCCAGAGTCTTTAGCAGATTTGTTTTTCTTGAAATTGTGCATCATAGCTCACTAGTGTTTTGCGAAATTAATTCTGTGAATTTTACCCACATAAATGAAACATAATAGAATAAAAATGGAATTGCATGTAGTAATGACAGGGAAGCATGTAGTAATGTAGTAGTGATAAAGATCTCATTGAACTTATGAATATGAAAAAACACACACAGACAGATGTATATATCTTTTTTAATTAGTGTTTTTATTTTCTTTAGATGAGTAGCCAAAAGTGGAATTTCTAGGTTTGTATAGTAGTTCTATTTTTAATTTTCTGAGGAATCTCCATAATCACTTAAAAAAACATCAGTGAGTGAATGTTTATTTCTTCTTCTGAACTTCTTGAATTTCTGGTTAGCTTAACATATGATTATTTTCTAGGTTTCTGTCCTGTTTTATTTTTATTGAAACAAATTCCAATTGAGCGCCTTCCATGTGCTACACATTCTTTTTATTGTTGGCAATATAGTGATTTAAGCAAAATGAAAGACACATCTTACTCTTAAAGAATACTTTAGTGCAAAGAGAGATATAAGGGCTAAGAAAAATGTCAAGGAAAATATAGGAACTGGTTGGGTGAGGTTTATGATTTTAGATAGCATGGAAAAGGAAAGTCAGAGTAAAAGTGTATTTGAATTAAGACTAGAAAAAGCAAAAGAGAAGACATATTGACACCTGCAAGGAATGAGTTCCAGAATGAAGGAAGAGAAAGAGCAAACGGCTAATAAGACATAATCTAAAAAATGATTCATTTCTCTTGGCAATAAAATTAAAACATGTTTTCACCTGTTTGTCTTCTATGTTTTATATAATTTTAAGCTGGTAAAAATATTCAATTTATAGAAAATTTATTAGGAGCACCTGGGTGGCTCAGTTGGTTAAACGTCCAACTCTAGGTTTCAGCTCAGGTCATGATCTCACAGTTTGTGGGTTTGAGCCCTGCATTGGGCTCTGGGCTGGCAGCGGGGAACCTGTTTGCAATTCTCTCTCTGTCCCTTCCCTGCTTGCATGCTGTCTTTCTTCTCTCTCTTAAAATAAATAAATAAATAAATAAATAAATAAATAAAACATTAATAAAATAATAATAAATAATATATAAATAATAAAATTATAAATAATAAAATAAAATAAAATAAAATAAAATAAAATAAAATAAAACAGATTTATTTTTCAGATTGTTTTCTCCCATCATTAGATTCTTCCCGCTGGCACATACTACATTCTCTATAATTTACCTTTCTCTAAAATACTGAAAGATAAATTTCCATATTATAATAGTGACATGAAACTTAAAGACATTTCATTATAAACTGTTTTTCAACTAATGCTGAAACTATGTAAGGGTGACTAAAAATGATGAAACTCACTCTGGACTTAAAAAAAAACATCATAGCAGTAGGTTCTTTATTTTCTCTACAGATCCTCCATTATTCTTCGTTCTATCTGTTTTCTAAATGGGTTCAATTTCAGAATAGATTTTCTTCACTATCACTAAAGATCCAGCTTGTCTGATGAAAGCTTCAGAGATTCATTTATTGACTTTCTTTCATGCCTGGGAGGGAAAATGTTAACCTTTGGCCTCTCTCTGGTATAATACATGAGTTTCATTTTTCTTTTATTTGTCGTAACAAATTATAATTTGTGGTTGGGCTTTCCCTGGAAAATTATGGCTAGATTGAAACTGAAGAGATGTCTTAGAACTCATTACCTTTGAAAGAATTTTAATTTCCAATATCTTTTCAATAAAAAAGCTACACATAGAGTAATAAATTTTTTAAAAGATTAAGGAGAATTCAATATACTTTTAAAATTATTTATTCAACCTATTGTATGAATTGATATTTATAGGGTGAAATTAATCTATTTCCCTTATTCATTTTGTTTCTATAAATAAATAAATAAATACATATTTTTTTATTTTCAGAAAAAGGGAAAAATTGCATTATTATTGTTATTCTAATTTTATTATATTTTTGTTTACTTTTTTTTTAAAGTTTGTCCTATACATAGCAGGAAAAGGAGAGAGAGACAGAAGGAGAGAGAGGGAGGTAGTGTTATGGTTAATTTGTTCAGCTTAATCTAATTGGAAAATTACAGTCTTCACCATACATGTGTAGATATTAACTGGTGTTGTGCAACTGGGGTGACAAAATGGGACAGATGAAGAATAGGGAAACTTCACGCTGTGGACAAACAGGTGTTACAGGCAGAATGATAGGGAGGTCCTTCAATTTTTATTTTTTAATGTTTTATTTATTTTTGAGAGAGAGAGCATGAGCAGGGGAGGAGCAGAGAGACAGGGAGACACAGAATCTGAAGCAGGCTTCAGGCTCCAAGTTGTCAGCACAGAACCTGATGTGGGGCTCGAACACACGAACCACGAGATCATGACCTGAGCCTAAGTCAGACGCTTAACCGACTGAGCCATGCAGGCACCCCTTGGTCCTTCAAATTTTATGCATCTTAAAAATGGACACATTTAGAAAATATTGGTTAGGCAGACATTATTAATATCTGTGGGTTCTCTCTGGGCAAGATGGTCCTTTTGGAAGAAGGTTCTGGATTTACAATCTGGATTTAGGGGTCAGAAACTTAGAGAAAAGCCAAAAGCAGGCAGTTCATAAATGATGATAGAGCAAAAGTAGAAAATAGATTCTGAGGGCACACTTTCATAGACAGTGTTTCAGGAAAGATAGGCAGGAGTGCCAGATATTAGAGCGACAATGAGAACTGCCAAGTTTCAGAGTGCAGAGTTGATTATTAATTAATATTAATTAATATTAATATCAATTATTACTGTATAATACTAATACTATCACAATATTAAAACTAGAGAGAAAGAAAGGAATTGGTTAAGTAGGAAAAAATAACACTGGCTTAAGTTCTTGGAAATGAACTAAATAAAACAGGAAGAATATGAGAGCAGAAGAGATAAATAGGAAGGTTACAGGGAACAGGTATCCAGGGTATGCTGGTTTTGGAAGGAAAACATGTAATAAAAATAGAGTGAAAGGGAACTGAGGAACTTGTAATAGATGAAACTCTAATATTGAAAAGCAATTATGTTTATATTTTATTGTTCCAGAAGGGAGAACTTAGAACCAATAGATGGAAATTGTAAGGAGATCATTTTACTTCCAGTTTTGAACTTTTCCTTTCTTTAATGCTATATAAAATTCGAATAGAGTCTTTACCAGAATGTGAGTCCCTATCAATAGAATCAATAGAATTATGTACATAGGCTGGATTGTCACTTGTTACGCATATTGTGATTTTCTACAATGTATAGAAGGCACAAGGAAATTATTTCTCAAAATCTTCCAATTTTTCAAAGAATTTTGCTTTTTTTTTTTCTTGGGTCGGGGGCAAGGCAAGAGAGTGATCAGCAGGTATTACAAACCAACAGTGATGATAAGGTATTAGGTAATAGATATGGTATAAGTGATGTGAAGATAAATTGCATAAGGATTGGCTAAATGTTGATTCAGTTTTCTGTCTTTCTCTTAAATTGCTTTGACTGGTACTTGAATGTAGCATTTTAACCTCTGACCTGGAGTCAGGTGGCTACAGTTAAACAGTTTTAAACTTCAGATTCCCCACCTTGTTAGCTTGACAAGAATTTTAGTAATAAAACACTTTTAATAAAGACGGTTTTACCACTGCATTAACACTGAATATATTTGCCTGGGGCATTATTTACCTTAAATTTGTTTAAATATTAAAAGCATTGCTGTGCCTTTTGTTTTTATGAAAGTCATGTTAATAACGATTTTCTCGGAGAAGAAATGAGGGCAAACCTCACTGGAGATAAATTACCTGTTTCAGTAATTAGCAAAACAGTCACCTTCATTACCATTTCATTTATCATTTGAGCTGTCTAGTCAATCTAGCAATGCCTTGAGCTTTTTATGGCATTGCATGTACATGCTTAAGGACTCACGTGGTAGAAGGATAAGGAGGTATAGAAGGTTCTGCCACTGAGCAGCCTATAGCTTCCTAGACAACACATATATATACACAGATTAATGTAATATATTATCATTTTGTGCTGAGGTCTCTAATATTTTTTCTTCTCTTTTGTATGGAAAAAACAAGAGAAAATAAGTTGAACGACTTAAGTAGCATTTTGAATAGCTACTATTAAATGATTTTTGATAGGCAGAATTGGGAAGAGGAACAATCTAGGAATAGAAGAAAACAAGCATTGTCTTGGGCATAAGAATGAAATCTTGATCCAGAAATATAAGAATTCTGCTGGACCTCCACTAAGAATCAGATTTAGCTGCTGAATGTAACGAATGGCAGGAGGAAGGAAGAAGTAGTATTACGGAGTACAGATTTTTAGTTTCTTTTTTTTTTTTTAATTTTTTTTTAATGTTTATTTTTATTTTTGGGACAGAGAGAGACAGAGCATGAACGGGGGAGGGGCAGAGAGAGAGGGAGACACAGAATCGGAAGCAGGCTCCAGGCTCGGAGCCATCAGCCCAGAGCCTGACGCGGGGCTCGAACTCACGGACCGTGAGATCATGACCTGAGCCGAAGTCGGACGCTCAACCAACTGAGCCACCCAGGCGCCCCAGTTAGTTTCTTTTTAAGATGAAAATATTTCCAGAGTTTTATGTAATCTATGTAAGTAATTTTCTTTTCATAAAAGTAAAACACCAAAGTCATAAGTAGAAATATAACTCTTCTCTAATCTTTCTTCTCACCCTCATCCACATCCTCTGCCATCCTACCCACTCTGAGCCAATCAGTGATAAGACTTTCTTGTGATGTCTTCCTGACTTTAAACAGCAAACCTATACACATGTGTATTGAAATAAATAGAACCATCCAATCCATATTACTGTGTAACAATATTTTTTGCTTATTAGTACACCATGGACCTCTTCACATACTACTATTATAAGTCTATATGTCTTTTATATGATTGGGTGACATTCCATTGTGGGAATGTGCTTATACTTTGCTTCACCTATCTCTGTTAGGTGTACGCTTAACTAGTTTCTAATTTTTCACTTTTACAAAATGACTACTGCAAAGTTCAGTTGTCAACTACATTTTTCCATTTATTTAATTAGACCACATTCTTAAAAGGGCACTCTTACCACAAAGAGGATATACACAATTTTAAATACATACATATTGCATATTGCCCTTCAGAAAGTCCAATTAATTTGTCCTTCTAACACAGTACATCAGAGTGCCTGTGTTGCCACACCCTGGCCAAAATGGCAATAACAACAATTTCAACACCAGTGTAATAGATGAAAAATACCACATCTCCACATGCTTAATTTTGTGAGTATTTGATAATCCATGAAGTTAAACATCTTATTTGGTCATCACCCATTTATATTACTTTAATTAAGAGTTACTTATTTGTGTCTTTTGCTTATTCTATAGAATATTTATTTTTCATCTGTTTTCTTACTGAATTGTGAAAGCTCCTTAGGATTATTGTTCTGCTATCATGTGTGCTGAAAATATTTTTCTTGGTGGAATTGAACTTTTTTATGCTGTCTTTTTCCATACAGAAATGTGTGATGTGTTAAGTAATCATTTCTGTCAATCATTTCATAGGTGGCTACTGAAGGTAAAAAACAAAGCTAAGTGTACAGAATCTTGAACCTCATAGCTTGGGTTAAAACATACGCTCCAGAATTCACCATGACTCAGTCTCTCTGCACCTTAGGTCTGCACCCCTCGTATGTATCAGTTCCTTTCTCACAGAGTTTGAGAGGGCACACATAACTCAATACATGCAAAATCACTTGGAAGAGTGCCTGTTATAATTAAGCATTTAATGGGGCGCCTGGGTGGCGCAGTCGGTTAAGCGTCCGACTTCAGCCAGGTCACGATCTCGCGGTCCCTGAGTTTGAGCCCCCCGTCAGGCTCTGGGCGGATGGCTCCGAGCCTGGAGCCTGTTTCCGATTCTGTGTCTCCTTCTCTCTCTGCCCCTCCCCCGTTCATGCTCTGTCTCTCTCTGTCCCAAAAATAAATAAAAAACATTGAAAAAAAAATTTAATTTAATTAAGCATTTAATGAATGTTACTTTTCTTATTATTATCTGGTAAAATAAGGTTACCTCAACTCAAAAGTTACAGAATTCTTTTCATCCATTTTCTTCTAACTCTGTTTTTGCTTCAATTATTTAAATGTTTAATTTATCTTGTGTTGTTTTTGAATGCTTCAAGGATACATCATACAAAATGAAAAATTTCTCAACACCACTTACTAGCTAATTTCTTGCTTCTCTGCTAACTTGATATTCTCTCTAAAAACTGTAAATCTCCACATCTATTATTAATGGAATTTTTGAAATTAGGTTTTTGTTATGATAAAAGAACTTTTGATTTCTGCATATTTTTGTGAATTCTACCACCATGCCAAATCAGTTACATTTTATTAGTTTATTAATTCTATATTTTCAATGTTTTCTGTGATATCAACATACTACTTACAACTGACAGAATTATCTATATTTCCCAGTTTTATATTATTGTTTCTTTTTTCCTTTCCTCAGTTCATTGGTTAAAGCCTCCAGAACAGTGAGGAATGATTAGATTGGAAGTAGAAAATTTTGATTTGTTACTGTGATGAATGGAACTGACTTTAGATTTAAATTATAAGAGAAATTTAAGTTTTATGAAACCACAGAGGGCTTTAATCTCTTATTTTTGAAAAACTCATTTGTTTAAACTACTGCAGTGATGCATTCTTATTGTAATAGATTTAGTGAATTCAGAAAAATACAATACAAACGCAAATGTTATCCATTATTTCATAATCCAAAAATAACACATATTTATTTTTTGGTGGCTATCTTCGGGTTTTCATTTGCTATACAAATTGGCATTTCATTTAAAAATGCAGAATCAGGTTTTGCATTCTTTTTGTAACATGATTGTTTAATGACAGCAATATCATTATGCCTGGACTCCACACTGACAGCACGGAGCCTGCTTGGGATTCTCTCTCTCCCTTTCTCTCTGCCATTCTCTCTCACTCTCTTTCCCTCTCGATCTTTCTTTCTCTTTCTCAAAATAAATAAATAAACTTTAAAAATATTATTATTCCTGGAATAATAGCAGTATCCCTGGGATGAGAAGAAGGAATTCTAATGGAGGAGGGAACATGATCTGATATGTTCTTAGAAAAACTTCAATGATATGCTTGAATGTTGGATTATAGTGAGAGAGCGTTGATAGAAAAAAAGTGTATATATAAAATATAATAATTTATATTAAGCTTAGTTGCCAGTGACCAAAAAATAATGCCCATAAATGAATTGTGGCTCAAATAAGATAAAACTATATTTCTCTTAAGTAAAAGAAAGCTAGAGGTAGTTATTTTAAGGCTGATATGGTTGTGTGAACATTATGACCTTACAGTTCTTCTATCTAGTTACTCCTTTATCCTTAGCACATAAATTCTGTCAGTCCAATAAGGATGCTTAAGCTCCAGTCATCATGCCATTAGCCAAGAGAGGTTAATGAATGTAAGAATCAGGGAGAACAAATTATGAGCCTTTGCCTCAGTAGGCTTTTCAATGGTTAAGGTGTGGAATAAATGGAACTTGAATTGAAACAGTAGAAACAGAAAGAAGTGGATACAAAAGTTTATTGAAATTTCTCTTTCACTTGAACTTTTTTCAATATTTGTCCCAGGTATTATAATTTTTTAAAAACGGTTTCAAATTTTAAAATTGAGTTTTAAGTTTAAAATTTAAAATTGAGTTGTAAATTTCATAGAAAAAAGTACACCAAGCTTAAGTATAAGGCACACGCGCGCGCACACACACACACACACACACACAAACACACACACACGTAAAGATGCAAAGTGCTTTCATCACCTCCAGAAGATTCCCTCATGCCAGTCAATACCTGCCTGTGTAGGATCCACTATTTAAATTTTATCAGCATAGACACATTTTTCCTGTTCTTTTTTTTTTTTTTTTTTTTGCATTAACCTTTTATTGACTGCTTGCATACCCATAATTAACACACACTTTAGCTAAAGTGGTTAATTTTAGCACGGTGACCAGTGCTCGCTAATGTAGCTGAAATCCGGATCACCCAGATGTAAGTGTGGCCCTGGGGGAAATCAGCGGGGCTGAGGCCCTGTGTGAGTTACACCTGTGGGGAGAGAGTCTGCTCCCATCGGCCAGCCAACACTTTTCCGTTGCTTCCTGTCGTGTCACCAGGTCCTTCGGGATGAACCATTCCTAGTTATCGAGGGGTTTTGGGGGTGGCTCATAGCATCCTTGGAATCAAAATAAAGTGCATTCGAGAGGGAGAGAGATGCCATATGTGTGATTTTCCTTTGCTCTCTTGGTAATGCTTCACACAAGGGGCCGGGGGGCTTCTGGGTAGCTTCAAGTTCATTTGCTCACCAAGAAGCATTAAAAACAGGATTTGCTTGGGGCACCTGGATGGCTCAATCAGTTAAGCATCCAACTCTTGGTGTCAGCTCCGGTCGTGATCTTACGCTTCGTGGGATCAAGCCCCGCCTCGGGCTCCACGTTGACAGCGTGGAGCCTGCTTGAGATTCTCTCCTCTCTCTCTCTCTCTCTCTCTCTCTCTCAAAATAAATAAATAAACATTTAAAATTTAAATAAATGAATAAAATAGGATTTTAGGATGCAAATAGAGAGAACAAGGTTGAAAGGGGAAAAGATCATTTTCTTACTGTTTGAGCGGGTCCAGAATGATCTACTCTCCTCGGGAGCGTGGAGTTTAAGGAAATTTTTTTTTTTCAACCTTCTTGAGAAAAGCCATCCAGCTGTGGTCATTAAAACCAGCTTATCTGCGTGCAGAGACCTATTTGGATGACAGCAGCACCCCCTTGTTTTCTGGGTAGAAGTTTATCTCAAGTAGAAATACCATTTGAGGGGCGCCTGGGTGGCGCAGTCGGTTAAGCGTCCGACTTCAGCCAGGTCACGATCTCGCGGTCCGGGAGTTCGAGCCCTGCGTCGGGCTCTGGGCTGATGGCTCAGAGCCTGGAGCCTGTTTCCGATTCTGTGTCTCCCTCTCTCTCTGCCCCTCCCCCGTTCATGCTCTGTCTCTCTCTGTCCCAAAAATAAATAAACGTTGGAAAAAAAAAAATTTAAAAAAAAACCAAAAAACAGAAATACCATTTGAACCAAAAACAAAAGCCAGCGTTCTCATGCCGTCATACCCGGATGGTCCCTGCACGCACTACACTGTGTCGTCAGCCGCATCTCAGTTTGGAGGCAAGACCGTCCACGTCCCCTTGGCAGGCAGGCCCATGGCACACGGATGTTGTAGTAAAAGGCGGGGGCGGGGCGGGGGGGGGGGGGAGTAACTGACAGGTGGGGAGCATGGCCAGCGTATCAGCCAGGACTCTCTGGTCGCAAGTGACAGGAGACCCTAACTCAATAACGAATTGTGAAACTGAAAAAAGTCTAAGCATACCCGGCTTCAAGTGAGGCTTGATCCAGCTGTGAACAGTACCACCCAGGAGCCAGCCCCTTGCCGCACGTAGCAAAATGACCACGGCGGTCCCAGAGGGTGCCTCCTGATGGTTCACGGGAGATGAGAGACGCTTCTGCCCATTTTTCCTGTTCTTGATCTTCATATAAATGTAACCTGAAAGCGAACACTTATGTGACTGGTTTCACTGAGCATGTTGACTTTAAGAATTATCCAGAAAAACAGCATGTTGATAAGGGAAAAATATTTATTAACTAAAAATAATTAAATTTAAATTCTCTATGTAATATGGTAGAATATCCAAACAAACAGGACTCTAGTATACATACACATAAGAAAAAATGCAAAAATGTGTTTCATTTTCCCTCTCTGCCTTGCCATTCTTTTTTTTTTTTTTTTTTTTTTTTTTAATTTTTTTTCAACGTCTATTTATTTTTGGGACAGAGAGAGACAGAGCATGAATGGGGGAGGGGCAGCGAGAGAGGGAGACACAGAATCGGAAACAGGCTCCAGGCTCCGAGCCATCAGCCCGGAGCCTGACGCGGGGCTCGAACTCACGGAGTGCGAGATCGTGACCTGGCTGAAGTCGGACGCTTAACCGACTGCGCCACCCAGGTGCCCCTCTGCCTTGCCATTCTTTAAATGAATGTGGTATGATCAGGAGCATGACCATAAGTGAGATAGGGTTGGAGATAACTTAAGGATTGCTTTCATACCTAAATCCAAAATGCGTACCTGTGTATATAAGGAATTACTCAGAATCAGCAAAATTGGTATCCTTAGAGTGGGTAGAGGATCTGAGCACTTCAGGAAATTTTAACATTTTGGCAAAATGTAATGATATTAATTTGTTGGCTACATTCCTTGATCAAAAATTGTATGTGTCACTGGGGAAAGTGGGACGAAAAAGGCTGATACTGCAAATGTTAAGGGCTTGTGTATTTTTTAATTCTTAAATTTATTTCAGAAGTATTTATGTACTCATGTTTTTTTGTTTAGTTTGCTCATTATTATTCTGAAAGGGCCGCTAAAGGAATGCATCTAAGTGGGAAAAGTATGAGAAATAATTAAAATTACCAACAAAACAGAGAAAGCTTAAAGACCCTTTGTAATCATCAAAGCATCAGATTATTCAGTTTTTTAAACTAAAGCAAGCACTCAGCACTCTTAAAATTTCTAGGCAATTAAATGGGTTCTGTAGTTTGGCTACTTTGACTATAATCTTGCTGATTTGGATGGTATTTTATTAATGATATCTCAAGGGGACTATGCAGTTGCTTGAAAATTAATGAAATATTAATAGCCAATAACCAAAGAAATGCAGATATGTCTGCTTTGGAAAAGATGTGACCTGCATGCTTCTTACATTAAGCACACTTTATTTATTTTGAATTTGCATTTGTATTTTAAGCATGATACTGCATGTTGTAACTTAAAGAGTGGGTATTTCGTTGGAAATTTAGTGTACATGTCATGTGCTTTTCGAAAATTATTGGTGAAAAACATTATTTTGGAAATTTGACACATTGTGGGGTTGGTTGGTGAAAATAATTTTCTGCAGTAAAAGAAGTGATTTGTATTTTCATGTAACATATGACGTAATTCTGTAATCAGAGAGAAGTAGCTAACCTTTTTTGACTTCAAGTAAGAAACAGATGTCTCATGTACAGAATAGAGGATGGTTAACCTGCTTAAGAGGATTCTCTGTGCTAATATATGGCAGGGCATATAAGTACCCGGTGGTACAGATCAAATTTTCACTCATAAAAGGAGAGGACTTACCTGCCCTAAGGCATCACTCTAGTGATCCCTTGAAGGGATTATACGGATAAAATGTGTTAAGAGTAGGGATACAAAAATGATGTATGGTCAAATCCTAAATTTTACCTGGTTTGGGAAGAAATGTAACTTTTGCCAGATAACTGAAAATGTATTATATGAAGACACAGCTTTGAGCAATTACATAAACAAACATTAAGATTTAGTTTAAAAATGACCAAACTTCTGAAAGTAAGAAGTGTGGGTATTGGTCAAGAGTAGATAGGGTAGGAGAAGAATAAAGTTGAACACAAAGCTAAAAAATAAAGATAGACTTCAATGGTTTCATCAGATTTTTAAAGGGTTCTTATTGGCTGAGTAAAAAGAATCTAGAGGCTAGCATCAAAATACACTATTCATCTTTATATAAATATAACTAACAAAATAAGAATGTTTATTTTTGACAAAAGATAGCATTATATTTAATTCATTTGATATGAGTTTAAAGTCTTAATTTAAATTGTGACCATTTGTCTCCAAAATTCTTCAGAGTGAAGATTTTGATGCCTGTTCACATGTACTGAGAGTTGTAATTGATACATCATTTTGGAAGCCAGCGTATCAGTATCTGGAACTTATGCCACAGAAAACTTTATACACTGGGCAAAAATATATGTATTAGAAATGTTTGATTATAATGAAGATTTGGAAACAACCAAACTCCCATCCCCAAGTAAATGGTTAAATAAATGAAAGTACATTTATACAACATAATATTGTGCAGGTATACGAAAGAATTGGCTAGTTCTACTTTGACTGAAAAGGAAAAGTTTCCTGCAATATATAATTAGTGAAAATAGCAAGTTGTAGGACATAGGCAACACTTTTGGGGAAAAGATGTATGGATGTATATAGATGGTGGAAATTACATAGGAGTGGAATTTTGGAAATGTTTTATATTCTACATTTATACATTTTTGTAGGATGGAGAGAAATTACAGACAGAATTATATGTTGACACCTCACCCAATATAAAGTTTTAAAAAACAACTTCCTAAAATTGCAAGAGGCTAGTGACCTCCCCACAAATTCTTAGAAAACTTCTAGATGAACATGTCTGACACGTCTTAGGTTAATGATACGTCAGCCAAGAGTTGCAATAGATTTTTTCCGGAGTCCTTCCAGTTCTGAGTATGTGTGATTCTGAGAGATGGGAGAGAAAATCTCAAAACTGCTATGTTGAAAAAGGAAGACCTTACCTACCCATGAAATTCCAACTGCAATTCAGAATCCACTCTTGTATTCTTTTTCTTGGCTGAATCGTTCTCGCTATCTCATCACATTTGAGGAAGCCAATTAAGATTTCACCTGATGACAGATCTATTTCAAAGTACAGCCACAAATAGGGTGGCTTTGCATTGTTAATCTGATTAAGAAATGTTCTCTATATTGTAGGTCCAATGACCAAAGTGGATCTACTTTCTGTCTACCATATGAAGTTTATCAGAAAAGTCATTAAAATCTAATGAATCAACATACACATGATAAAAATTGTATCACTATCAGGGAAAGTACATTCATAATAGGAAAACTACAGGAAGTAAGTACACAGCAATTATTTTTAACTGGATTTAGATAATTGTTTATTTTTGGTGGAAAATTAGCATACTAACTTTTAAATATGTTGACCTGCTGTCTAACAAATACATGACTTAGAATTCATTTTCACCAGGTAAGAACAGAAAATAAAACAAAACAAAACAACAACAACAACAGCAACAACAACTTCTCTGAGAATCTGTTTTCTCTGCAGGTTCAGGAATTTTTATACTCATAACTCAGATCATGTTAACAAAAGCCCACATTTTCAGAACAGTTAGTGGTCTCAAGAGAGATTAAAAAGAAAAGTCTCTGCCCATTTTTTTAGCTGACAGTCACGTAGACTTCCATGCAAACTCTTAGATTGATAGGCATAAAATTTTATTATAAGGCTCATTGAAGTATAATTCATTGACAATATTTTCTCTGTACATTATGTCCATTCATGAATCTGAATGTTACAATTTGTGATGTGGAAATGTTCTAACAAACAAAGCACTAATTATAATAAGATCAAATAAGACTTTACAGAAGTATTAATGATGTGAAAGGTTTTAGCTTTCTATAGAGAGAATGTTATTTAGCAAGGATGGAATGATATTTTTAGTCTAGAGAGTTAATTAATAATTCATTCATGAATAATTATTAAAGACAATTATTAAAATGTGTTTCGAACTTCACAAAGCATACTATTGAAATGTGTGCTTGTTTAAAATGTGATTTTTATTTTCAGGACTGTTTCTAGTAGACTGTACATTTCTTAGTACCTTTCTCCCCTTTGGACATCTCCTCTCTCTCTCACCATATATTTGTATTAGAGTGGACACATGGCTAATGAATTTGTGTTTACTAGGTTTTGCATTACCTATAGGAAGAATAACTAGTAAGCATAGCTGTTACCTGAAGCTGTAGTCACCATAATGTAACTTTATATAGAATTTAAAGAGTTATTTGCAATAAAAATGTATATTCTTTGTTTATGAATGAAAACACAGATTACAGAGCTTTTGCTTAATTTAGATTTACTCTATTCATTTTAGAAGTAAGGTTTTAAGTGCCCTCCTATACTTACCGCTCAGAAATGACATTTTATATAGATGTTCCACATGAATATAGATATGACTCCATGCTCTAAAATTAGCCCACGATAGTCTGAATGGCCCATTATCATAGGTTTTTCCTTGTTATCAAGGTACTGCTTTTTTTAAAGAGTGAATAATAAAGGAATAGTGTCTTCTCAATTAATCCATTGGCACAGATCAAATTATTTGCTACTAGAAATTATTAGCTATGAGAAATTATTAGCTATTATCAAATTATTAGCTACTAGAAAACATGGTCCTGATATATAGGAGTAATTACAAATGATATTTTGATAGCTTGAAGAATTCTGAACAGACACCTCCTAGGTCCCAATGTAGTTTTTTCTTCTCTCTCCAGATTTTATGCTCCTTTGTAGTCTGCCTTTCACAGTTTCTCCAGAAATTATTTACTTTCTGTCCAATGCTACTAAAATATTATACAACTTTGATTATAGCACTAATCATAGCACTAATCACACTATGATATGGTACTTATAATTATGTTTCCACAAAAGCTCTGAATTGTTAAAAGTCAGCCCAGGTCTTAAATAACTTTGCGTAAGGGCCTAGCACCATGTTTTCTATGTCACATAATAGTTGCTTGTTGCCTAATAAGTGAATAACTCCCTTATAGTGTCCCAGACAATGAAAAATCAATGTAGGGTAGGTACTCTTGATCAAAATTCAATATTCTTTCTTTTATAAGACATGGATATAGGAATTCTCACTGGTGTTCCTGAAGTTCACAGAAGTAAACACTGAGAATATATGATTTTCATTTTGTTTTGTTTTGTTTGGGTAGACAACAGACATTGTAGTAGAAATTACCTATAAGATTTGAGATAGCTCTTTGCAAATAGAAGTTCCACTCTGATTTGGAAAACTCTCTTTCAGTTCTACTGTTTATGTGCTTCATATGTATTGCAACATTTTATTTATGTGAAAGTTACCATAGAATCACAAAACGTGCTACTGATTTTTGCATCAGTCTATTAGTGCATATTGCTGATTGATATTAGACTACTGATCTAAAAGTAATTTGTTTTCTAAGTCTTTAGAAAATTTCCTTCAATTCAGCACTAAATCTTATATTTTTTTACTATAAATATCTAAAAATAAAAGGCATATTGTTAACTTAAAAAAAATTGGCCATAGCAGTAGGAAAATATTATTTTAGCACCAGAACCCATTATTAAAACGTAAAAAGAAAAAAAAAGTAAAAAGATGTAGCGTGTGCCCTCAAAAGCACAAAACATATGTTGGGGGAGGGTACAAAGTTGATCTTTGGAATGGTATCAAACTTAGTTGTTACTGACTTAAAATAGACTGTTACATATAAGTTGTTATAGGTAAGCCTCATGGTAACTACTAAGCAAAACCTTTAGTAAATACACAAAAGATATTGCAGAGGAATATAAAAGCATACCATCACTGAAAGTCATCAAACCACAAAGAAGGAGAAAAAGAGAAGAAAGGAACCCAACAGAGAGGTACTACAAAAATAGCTAGAGACAATTAACAAAAGAGCAGTTAAGGAGATACTTATCAATAATTACTTGAAATGTAAATTGACTAAATTTTCCAGTCAAAAGACACAGAGTGCCTGAGTAAATAAAAACAAAAACAAAAACCAGGCTTATCTATATGCTGCCTATAAGAGATACACTTTAGATGAAAGGACAAACACAGATAGAAAGTGAAGGGATGGAAAAAGATATTCCATGGAAATGGGAACCTAAATAATACTACAGTAGCTATGCTTATATCTGACAAAATAGACTTTAAAACAAAGGCTATAATTAGAGACAAAGAAAGATGTTACATGATAATAAAGAAGTTAATCCAAAAAGAGGGTATAACATTTGTAAATATTTAGGCACCCAACATAAGACAACCTAAATATGTAAATAAAATATTAACAGACCTAATGGGAAAATAGCAATACAATAATAGTAGGGAATTTTAATACCCCACTTATATGAATGGATGGATCATCCAAACAGAAAATTAATAAGGAAACATCAGGAACATTAATAAGGAAACAACATGTTAGACCAGATCTACTTAACAGGTATTTACAGAATCTTCATACAAAAGCAACAGAGTACACATTGCTCTCAAGTGCACATGGAGCATTTTCCAAGATAGGTAATATATTAAGACAAAAAACAAATCTTGATAAATTTGAGAGGATTGAAATCATATCAAACATCTTTCCCAACCACAATGGTATGAAGAAAACTTGAAAATTCACAAATATGTGGAGATTAAACCACATGCTACTGAATAACCAATGGATCAAAGAAGAAATCATAAGAGAAATTAAAAAAAATACCATGAGACAAACAAAAATGAAAATGTAACATACCAAAATGTATACGATCTAGGAAGGAATGTATAGCAGGTCTAGGAAGGAAATTATAGCAATAAATGTCTCCCTCAAAAAATGAGAAAATTCTCAGGGGTGCCTGGGTGGCTCAGTAATTTAAGCATTCTACTCTTGATTTCTGCTGGGTCATGATCTAATGGTTTTGTGGGTTCAAGCCCTGTGTCATACTTTGTACACTGACCTCCTGGAGCCTGCTTGGGATTCTCCCTGTCTCCCCCTCTCTCTGCCCCTACCCACTCATGTTCTCTCTGTCTCTCTCAAAATAAACTTTAAAAAATAAAGTAAAATTAAAAAATAACGGGACTTCCTTTAAAAAAATGAGAATACTTTCAAATAACCTAGCTTTATACCTCAAGGAACTAGGAAAAGAATAAATGAAACCCAAAGTTAGTAGAAGGAAGGAAATAATAAGGATTAGAGCAGAAACCAATGAAATGGAGACTAAAAAGACCATAGAAAAGATCAATGAAACTAAGAACTGGTTCTTTGATGGGGTGCCTGGCTGGTTCAATCGGTTAAGCATCCCACTTCGGCTCAGGTCATGATCTCACAGTTGTGAGTTAGAGCCCCGCATCGGGCTCTGTGCTGACAGCTCAGAGCCTGGAGCCTGCTTCAGATTTTGTGTCTTCCTCTCTCTCTGCCCCCTCTCCTGCTCACACTCTGTCTCTCTCTTAAAAATAAATAAATATTAAAAATAAATAAAAATGATTGTTTGAAGAGGTAAACAAATTGACAAATCTTTACCTAGACTCAGCAAGAAAAAGAAAAAAAAAGCTAGAGCTCAAATAAATAAAATCAGAAATGAAAGAGACCTTACAGCTGATAACTGCAGATATACAAAGAATCATGAAAGACAACTATAAATAATATGCTAAGAAATTGCACAACCTAGTAGAAATGGATAAATTCCTGGAAACATACAAACTTTAAAAACTGTATCATGAAGAAATAGGAAATGTGAGCAGACCAATTACTAGTTAGGAGATTGAATAAGTAGATTTAGAACTTCCTAAAAACAGGGGCACCTGGGAGGCTCATCAGTTAAGTGTCTGACTCTTGATTCTCGCTCAGGTCATCATCTCATGGCCATGAAATCGGGCCCTATGTTGGGCTCCTCACTGAGCCTGCTTAAGATTTATGCTCTCCCTCTCTCTCTACCCCTACCCCACATGCCTTCTCTCTCTCTAAACAAACAAACAAAACACAATACAAATAAAAACTCCCTAAAAACAAAAGTCTAAGACTAAATAACTTAAGTGGAGAAGTCCACTAAACATTCAAAGAAGAATTAATACCAATCCTTCTCAATCTCTTGCAAAAAACAGAAGGCCGGGGGGGGGGGGGGGTCACACTCCTAAACTCATTGTATCAGACCAAAATTACCCTGATACCAAAACCAGACAAAGGTACCACAAGAAAAAAAAATTACAGGCCAATAGCTCTGATTAACCTAGAGGCAAAAATCCTCAAAAAATATCAGCAAACCAAATTCACCAATACATTAAAAGGATCATATACTATGATCAAGTGAAATAGGGAAAATAATCCTAAAATTCCTGTACAAAAGAAGACCAGAATAGTCAAAAAAATCTTAAAAAAAAGAAAAAGGAACAAAGCTGGAGGCATCATGCTTAATGATATCAAGCTATATTACAAAGTTATAGTAATGAAAACAGTACGGTATTGGCACAAGAACAGACTCAGATCAAGAGGACAAAATAGAGATCCCTGAAATATATGTTCAATTAATTCATGACAGGTGAGCCAAGAATATACAATGGAGAAAGGATAGTCTTTTTAATAAATGGTGTTGGGAAAAGTGGACAGTAATATGCAAAAGAATGAAAGTGTACCACTATCTTACACCATCCACAAAAATTAACTAAAAATGAATTAAAGACTTAAATTTAATATGTGATAAAAACTGAGCAGAAGGATCTGAATAAACACTTTTCTAAAGACCTTTATACGGCCAACAGACACATGAAAAGATGCCCAACATCATTAATCATCACGCAAATGCAAGTCAAAACGGCAGTGAGATGTGACTTCACACCTGTTAGAATGGCTGTTAGAAAAACAAATACAAGTTTTAATAAGGCTGTGTAGAAAAGAGAAACCTCATACACTGATGGTACAAATGTATATTGGTGCAACCTCTATGGTAAAAATGAAAAATATAAATACCATACAATCTAACAACTCCATTTCTAGATATTTATCCAAAGATAACAAAAAGATAATTTGAAAAAGATATATGTATCACTATATTCATTGCAGTATTCCTTACAGTACTTAAGATATGGAAACATATCTTGTGAATGGTGAATGGATAAATGGTGAGTGAAACAAGTCGGACCGAGAAGGACAGATACCATACAATTGCTCTTAGATGTGGAATAAAAAAAAAAAATAGAAAAGAAAAGAAAAAGTAAGTTCACAGAATCGGTTGGCGATTTCTAGAGCAGGGGTTGGACAGGTGGGAGATACAGGTGAACTGTCTTTTTTTTTAATTTAAGTAACTTGAAGAAAAACTTTTTTAAAGAATCAGAAATTAATCTATAGATACAGGTATATCCCCCCCCCCCGAATATTCACAGTATAGTTCAGCGAAGAAAAAAAAAGTCTGTATTTTATTCCCCGATCTATGGAATACTAACTGGGAAAAAAAATAAGTTTTTAATTAAATTCCAGTTAGTTAACATAGAGCATAATATTAATTGCAATACAAAATAGTACAATATAGTGGTTCAACACTTCCACACAACACCCAGTGCTCATCACAAGTGCACTCCTTAATACCCATCACTTATTTCAAACATATCCCCACCCACCTCCCCTCTGGTAATCATCAGTTTGTTCTCTATAGTTAAGAGTCTGTTTCTTGGTTTGCCTCTCTCTTTTTTTTTTCCCCTTTGCTCATTTGTTTCTTAAATTCCACATTTTTCTTTCTGACTGACTTATTTCGCTTAGCAAAATATACTCTAACTAGTCTGCATCATTGCAAATACCGAGATTTCATTCAGTTTTATGGCTGTGTAATAGTCCATTTTGTGTATATACTTTGTATTCTTTATTCTTCAGTTGGGCATTTGGGCTGTTTCCATTATTTGGCTAATGTAGATAATGCTGCTGTAAATATCAGGATGCATGTACCCCTTTGAATCTCTATTTTTATATCCTTTGAGTAATACTTAGCAGTGTAATTACTGGACCATAGCGTAGTCCTAGTTTTGAATTTTTGAGGAATCTCCATACTGTTTTCCACAGTGACTGTATTAGTTTGCCTTCCCACCAGCAGTACAAGAGGGTTCCCCTTTCTTCACAATCTTAAAAATGTGGAATAATTTTTTAATGTTTATTTATTTTGAAAAACAGAGAGTGTGTGAGAGAGAGGGAGAGAGAGAATCCCAAGCAGGTTTCATACTCAGCAGGAACCCCTATGCAGGGCTCAATCCCATGACTGTGAGATCATGACCTGAGCTGAAATCAAGAGTCAGATGCTTGACCTACTGAGCCACCCAGGTGCTCCTGGAATATTCTTTAATTAAAATTTTAGAAGTTCTATTAGATTCATATAGCTAATCCCAGAATGAGTGGTGGAAGAGACAGGAAGGAAAAGGAAACAATTTGGAGAAACAAAGGCAAGAAAGGCAAATATATACATATATATATATTTTTTTTAAGTTTATTTATTTATTTATAGAGAGTGTATGTAGGAGGGGCAGAGAGAAAGGGACAGAGAGAATCCCAAGCAAGCTTTCCACTGTCAGTGCAGAGCCTGACATGGGGCTCAAACTCACAAACCTTGAAATCATGATCTGAGCTGAAATCAAAAGTCAAATAACGTTTAACTGACTGAGCCACCCAGGCACCCCAGCATAATTTATATTTTATAATACTCTTAGAAAAATACAGTAAGTACATTCATAATATAAAACTGTTTGTCAAATACATATTGGAGCTGAGGCTTTTGTTTTTTTTTTAAATTTTTTTTTTTCAACGTTTATTTATTTTTGGGACAGAGAGAGACAGAGCATGAACGGGGGAGGGGCAGAGAGAGAGGGAGTCACAGAATCGGAAACAGGCTCCAGGCTCTGAGCCATCAGCCCAGAGCCCGACGTGGGGCTCGAACTCACGGACCGCGAGATCGTGACCTGGCTGAAGTCGGACGCCTAACCGACTGCGCCACCCAGGCGCCCCTGAGGCTTTTGTTTTTTGTTCAGTGTTTTTATTTTAAGCAATGTGATTTAATTTTTGTTTTGTTTTGTTTTGTTTCGTTTCACCTAACTTAGTTCAACAAACTTCTTATGTGTCAGGCACTTTCCCAGTACTGGGGTTACTAAAATAACAAATTAGCCTCTACAGTCTAATAAGTCAAATTTGTAACATTAGAGAAAAAATCTAAACATTTCATAAATGCTCCTAGCTGATAAAATGCTACAATAAAGATGCAGTGATTATTATAGGATGGCACCTGGGAAGGCTGGAGATACCACGATGAAGTTACATTGAAGCCAAATCTTCCAGGGCGAATAGGCATGCCCTAGAGGAGGAAGGTAGGTTTAGCAGACACAGAGAGAATAGAGTGATTGTACATAGTAGTAGCTATCATATTGCTGCAATTTGCCAACTTTGTGCTGGCTTTTGTTGTCAGCTTACATATGTGTGGCTTTAGGCAAGCTGGCTTCAAAGTCTGGGCTCTTAACCACATGTTATACTGCTTTTCATAATAACATAGCATGTTCTGACATAATTGAAGCCATGCAGTGTGATTAGATCAAAGGATTCATATAATGGAATGATTAAAAATCAAGTGAAAAATTGTTGAGAGAAGATTCTAAAGGGACTTATGTGCTCTATTGGGGATATTTAGACTTTATCTTAGAGGAAATGGTAAGTCATCAAACTTTTTTTATTTTTGTTTTTTGTTTTGTTTTTGGTAGCGAGTAACATAATGATTTTTATATTTTAGGAAACAATCAAGGAAGAGGTACTTTTTAGGAGGTTGTTGCAATAGACCTTATGAGGGGTGAGCAAAGTTGGTATTTGTACATGGTAAAAATGATTAAATTGAGGCTTTATTTCAGAAATTGGTGAAAAATTGAGTCAGAAAAAAAGTTGAGGCATATAATGAAAATGAAAAGGCATGGTCCATGACACCAAATAATTTTTAAAGTGTTTATTAATTTAGGCATTCAATATATTGTAAAATAGGCAATGTAGATTATCAGGCACCAACCATGGAATAAAGGAAAGAAAATAATAATTTAGGGTTTCTTTCATCAAAGAACAACCCAATAGCTGAGCTACAGGACATATAGTATCAATTTAAAAAGGTAGAAATGGTCACTTATGAATGTTATTTATTGGTTTTAAAAGATAATAATGTATTTTTGCCTTCACACTTAACAAATTCAGTATGACTCCTCTCCACTCTGGCATCTAGTGTATAGATTCATACAAACCATTTCTATTTCATTTCTTTTTTTAATTTTTAAAAAATGTTTATTTATGTTTGAGAGAGAGACAGAGTGTGAACAGGAGAGGGGCAGAGAGAGAGGGAGACACAGAATCTGAAGCAGGCTGCAATCTAAGCTGTCAGCACAGAGCCCTGTGTGGAACTCGACCCCATGAACCACGTGATCATGACCTGAGCCAAATTTGGACGCTTAACTGAGTGAGCCACCCAGGCGCCCCTTTTAATGTTTCATTTCAAAGGATCAGTCATATTAGGAAAATTTTGTTGGCTAACCCTAAAGCTGTTTAGCAATATCCATTTAGGGATACAAGAATGATCTGAGTTTGCAAAACGTGAAGATAGAAGCATAGTTAGAGGTCAGCAGAGTTTCATTGATTTCCTAATTTTTATTGTTTCAACTCTAAATTTTCTGTGAGATTGAGTTGCCTATTTTCTGGAAACCCTTTATTTTCCTCTCTAGCTTAACTTTCCACTCCCTCTAGGACAGACCCTCAACAATGCAAGGAGGCATATTTCACCCTTGTCTAAACATGTGAGGTTCTTTCCTATCTAAAAAATCTGACCTAAAGTCTGCAAGGATGGGTATTAATCAGAGGAAGAGCAGCTACCCACGAATGCCCTCTATATACCCATAAAGTCCTAGATTTCATCATAAGGATCTCATAACTTTAAACAGTTATATGGGTATTGTTCCATTTTTAAGTGGATGCTATGATTGTAATGATGCTTTTCTTTGAAAAGTGAAGAGGGCTAATGATTTCTAGTTGAATTCCTCAGTCTTGGAATTCATTTTTATGGGATGGAATGATCATGTGTAGTGCACAGGCTGGAAAACAGGATTCTAATATGAACATTTGTTAAGTTATTATGACAGTTTAAATTGTCCCACAAAGATTGAATCAAACAGTTGACTTCATTAAAAAAAATGTGCTTTATAAGGGGCACCTGGGTGGCTCAATCAGTTAAGCGTCCAACTTCAGCTCAGGCCAAGATCTCCCAATTTGGGAGTTCGAGCCCAGAATTGGGCTCTGTGCTGATGGCTCAGAGCCTGGAGCCTGCTTAAGATTCTGTGTTTCCCTCTCTCTCTTCCCCTTCTCCACCCCTCACTCTCAAAAATAAATAAATATTATTTTTTTTAAATGTGCTTCATAAGAATATATATACACATATGAAATGGCATTCCATGTGATTTTTAAAATTATGTTTAAAGTCTTACCATTTCTGATGTCATTCCTCTTTTGTAAGTTTATAAACTTTCTTTTTAAAATTATATATCTATTGCTATTTTTCTGCATTGATGTGATCCTTATCACTTAAATCTGGATGATGTGCATGTTTATATAATCGTAAATTTTGCCATTTGCAGATCTTTGTATTTGCAGAAATGTTCAATTCTTGCAAATGATTATAAGATGATTTCACTGGAGAAAATATGAGTTTCAGGCCCATTTGCCAATTTTCTGCCTGGATTGTTGCTTTTCTATAGCTGAATCAAAACCCTCAAGGAATATAGTGTATAGAAGACACAATGATTTAACATTAACTGTACTGTTTCATTCTTTATCCACATTGGACAAAATTAACAAGAATCTGAAAAAAATGTATCGACTAAGTTGCCATTTTATACATTTTATATTCTGTGACAGGTCAGAATACTTGTATTCTTCAAATCACATTAGAATTACAGAACACTTAAAAAGCAAAATAAAAATTTTAGGTAATTTAGGTCAATGTGTTTGTTGTCATAGATCTGTTGGTATATTTTAAAATTTATGTTTGCTTTTATTAGCAAGTAATTGAAGGTTTTTGTAGGAAAACAAGCTTAGATAATACAGTTTAAAAAGAATGTGATTCACATTAGTTCCAGAATCAACAAATGCTGTTTTGCTGGCTCACTTTTTAAATGTCTATAAAAGTCTGCATTTGCTCCTTCACTTAAATAATTCATACTTGATTATAGGACTGAAAGGAATTTATAGCCTTTAAGTTTCAGATCTGATCAGAGCAATGTTTGCATTATCAGAGGACTTTGCTTTGATTGTCCTACTCTAACAAGCTCTCTGAAGGCCTATACCTGCACTTCCACAGTAATACAATGCATATTATAGAACTCTGACCAGTTTGGGAATCTTCAGGCATGACTTTGTTAGTTTCTGTTACTAGATTCTACAAAATGTCTGTTGAGGCAGGGCTTTGCCTAGGTGTTCTCAGACAGTAATAAGCTAGTCATGATCATGAAACAGAAAAAAGTCCAAAGAAGAAAAGTGAGCAAAAGGAAAGATAGGAAATGAGGTCAAAGAGGAGTCCAGGAAAAGATCATAGAATACTTTTTATAGATCACAGTAATGTTTTCATTTATTCTAATTGTGAGAGGAAGTAATTGTAGGGCTTTAAATGCGCATACTTTTATTATTTATTTTACATTTCGTGTACAGGAGATTCTCACTTTACTCCAAGAGAACATATCAATAGAGATGGAAATAACGTAGCCATTTTATAATGTATTTGGAGCTAGAATTGGTAAGACTTGTAGGTGAATTGGGTTACAAATAGGAATGACTTCTTGCTTTTTGGTTAGAGTATGTAGATAGATGATGGTACCATTAACTCTGTGGGGAAGACTGATGGAGAATTATGTTGGGGGCGATGGTTAGTTGTGACTAATAGACACCAAATAGTCACAAATAGAATGGATATTCGTTGTTCTTTGAGATTCCTTTTAAAGTAAATCACAAAATCTAATGTGATTTGGTTTAACATAATGCTTTCTAGTCCCAGCATTGCACATGATTATGTTATGACTTATTAAAGCAAAATTATGTTTCCTATGAAGCAGATAAAATTATTATCAACCTATTTTACTTTTGCAAAAGAACATCGTCTAAGTATTTTAAATAGAATACCCCCTTTATTGTTAAGATAATCCAATAAAGAAATTGGGTGACAAATGAGGGGATACCAATCTATAATAAACTAGGAAAAAAATATGCTATACCTTCTATAGAGCCATTTAATCTTATGGTCAGAACAGATTTTTCCAAGTCTTCTGGCAATAATAGATAAATCTTTTTAATGTATGTATTTTATTTATATTTTATTTACAAAATATTGAAAGGTCTTGAGACTTTTTAGTGGACAGCATAGGATGAAACAGGGTACTCATAATAAAGCTTTGCTTTTTAATTTTTTTTAATGTTTATTTTTGAGAGAGACACAGACAGAGCACAAGCAGAGGAGGGGCAGAGAGAGAGAGAGGGAGATACAGAATCTGAAGCTCAGACCCTGTCAGCACACAGCCTGATGCGGGGCTCCAGTTCCGAAAGGCGAGATCATGACCTGAGCTGAAGTTGGACGCTTAACCAACTGAGCCACCCAGGCATCCCTGAAAGCTTTTAAATTCCTTACACAATGTACTGTCATTGAGGCAATTCTCATCAGTCTTTATCATTTTACATCAAGACAGAGATACAAAAGGATTTGCCATGTGTGCAATTCTTCTTTCCTAAGTCTCTTGATGTATAAATATAGAACATTTAGAATGGCTTTTCTATATTCAAAATAATGACTTCCCAATGACTGTTTATTGGACAATCAATCCAATTAAATACTTGCAGTGTGAGCTCAAAAATCATATGTAGACGCCCAATCATTGCTTCCAACAAAATGTCCCAAATAAAGCTCATATTTTTTTATTTTTATTTTTTGTTAAAAATTTTTAATGTTTATTTTTGAGAGAGAGAGATAGAGAGATAGAGTGCAAGTGGTAGAGGGGCAGAGAGATAGGGAGACACAGGCTGAAGCAGGGTCCGGGTTCTGACTGTCAGCACAGAGCTGGACACGGGACTTGAACCCACAAACCACGGGATCATGACCTTAGCCAAAGTCAGACGCTTAACCGACTGAACCACCCAGATGCCCTTAAAGTTCATATTTTTTAAAATCAGAGATAAGATATTCTGTTACCTGTACTTTATGTTAATATTACCACATTTTCCTATTCAAGTTCAAATTATGAGTAAAATTAGAGGTTTTTTTTTTACAATTTTCTTGTCATATTTTGTAACATTTCACATTTGTCTTTTTCTGTCATATTTATTATTATAGAGTAAAGACATTGAAATATAAATATGGAATTACTATGTGGATTTTCTAGATGGTTACTTTGATTGTAGTATTGTTCCTCTTTAACTTAAATCTAATTCACAATACATGTCTTCCTCAAATGATTTCCTTAACAAATACATAATGAGCTCATCTATCTTTTAGGTACTATTCTGATTACTTAGAGAGACAGACAAAAATGTGTGCCTTTCATTAATATAGGTGAAAAAGCTTTTTGCTGATTCTCTTCTGACACCTCTCCTCTGCCTCTTTTTTTCTCATACCTCTTCAACCTATGCTTTAACTTTTCTAGTTTGGATATTTAGCTAATCAGGACTTAACATTATGTCAGAGTATTGGGAACTAAAAAGAAACATTAACGTTACAATGACTGCAAGAATAAACATAAGAAAAAAGTATAGGGTAGAGAGAGATTAAAATAATGTGATGTGGTAAAAATAAGTGACATTGTTGGATAAATACAATTACCTAATTGTTAAGATAGAAAAAAAAATAGTTATCTAGTCCAGGGTAGATTTTCTTTGATAATGATCCTAATATTTTGCTTTTGGGACTTATTTTTATGTTTTGATTTGATGTACTCATGTTTTAACACTGCAACTTAGTATTTTAAATTGTGGGACTTTCATTAGCTATTGCTCAAAAGTCCAAAATTATAATTCCTGGAAATTAAAACTTTTTTTTAATTTTTTTTAACGTTTATTTATTTTTGAGACAGAGAGATACAGAGCATGAATGGGGGAGGGTCAGAGAGAGGGAGACACAGAATCTGAAACAGGCTCCAGGCTCTGAGTTGTCAGCACAGAGCCCGACACCGGGCTCGAACTCACGGACTGCGAGATCATGACCTGAGCCAAAGTCGGACACCCAACCAACTGAGCCACCCAGGTGCCCCATGGAAATTAAAACTTTTTAACAAACTTACCAAATAAAATTCTGCAAGAACTATAAATATAGAAAATATTTTTGAATTTTCCTATTTGTTATCTCCCATAAAATCCTAAACAAAGGCACACTGTCATCTAAATGTTAATGTGTTTGTAGCTGAGTTAAGAGTTTGAGTGAAAAAGAATTCTGATTGAATCAATGTATATAAACTTTATTTATATCTATATAAATAAATGTATTCATCTATATGAATTCATCTAATAAATTCATCTAATATATTCATCTAATAAATTCATCTATATCCAACATTGTGCATGATTTTGAGTTAATCAAAAGACTACTTGATTTATTAGAGATATTTAGTCTAAAAGATAATCAGAGTGGCTGCTGAGGATCCCTCCTAAAAGTTTCAGGGAGTCTGGGCCTATGGACCATAGGAGCAAAGCTGGGCAGGTGGCACAAGATGGCCTTGGAGGGCATTCTCAGGGCTGCTACTGGTTTGAAGCCACCGGCCACCTGGGATGACAGTATTCTGGGCCCACTGGGCCTGCCCTGACTTCTGGCTCTGTGGGAGCCAGTCCACTGAGACCCCTGGCACAACATCAGCCACAAGCTGACCTACCTGGGTTTGGCGTGCTGCCTGTGCTTGGGCCACAGTTTCAGCAGCCTTGTGCTCAGCCCCATGGGTGGCCTGCATATGTCCCCCACAGATAGGCAGCTGGTGACGCAGTAAGAGGTACCTGTCATGGACTGCTCCTGTGCCAGGGTGGAGGAGATGCCATTTGGGAAGATTGTGGAGAGCCTACTGCAGCTGCTGCCCCAATAGGTGGCCGCCAGCCCTGTGAACTATGCCTGGCCCTGCAAACTGCTCCCCGTGGAAGATTTGTTGCCACCTTGTACACCTTTGGAACTTACTGTCATTTTGCTGCAGAAGTTTAAGAGGGGCAAGGACTTGCTGGACCTGAACCACCAGCTTCTGAACAAGTACATGGCCTGCAGCAGCCTCAAGTGGGTGCTCCAGGCAGAGAAGGAGTTCAAGAGCCCCAGGAGGAAGAAAATGTTCCCTTTGATGTGAATTCAGAGCAGGAATTTGTAAAGTCCCACAGGCCCATGAGCAGCACCTGACTGCCCATGGACTGTGACAAGAGTCATGAAGACTGAGTATCATGGGCTTGATGCCAAAGACCAAGGACACTGCAACAGCCCAGAAGAGGAGAGAGGCAGGGAAAGGGGGCTGAGGCCAGTGCATCAACAGGAGTTTGGAAAAGAATTAAGAATTGACAAAGATAGTAAATGTACAGACATATTTTTGGGGGCTGGGTGTTGAGGAAATCTCAAAATAGTGGCAGGACTTGTGGGAACTCCTGACAGGCCTGTTGGTCTAGGCCCCTTCCAGCTGCCAGCAGAGCTGGACTCATGGCATTGTCTCTCAGTGCTTCTGATGCTCCTCACTCTGGCTCCTGCCTTGGATCCCTGACAGTGAAACAGGGCATCAAGGAGGAAAACCAAAAAAAAAAAAAAAAAAAAAAAAAAAAGGATACCCAAAATGATTGGTTCTTTCCATTTCTACAGTGAATGTTCAAAAGCCTAGGAATGTGGGAGATCTCCACGGGTTCCCATTATTGAGTCAGAGTGTTGCTTCCTATTTTGTTACATGCTCAGGTGCTTTACATTATCTTAGGCATACTTTGTTGTTTTTAGGTTTTGCCACATGAAATTCCCTTTTTCTAGGTAAAATAATGATCAAATATTGACTGTATTATACGGTTCAATTTATATCTCGAATTCTTTGAGGAAAGTGTCTGTACTACATATTTACAAGTTTTCTTCACCCATTCTAAAAGTTCTGATTATATTTGCCTGTATAACATAAACATAGACAAGAAAACAGCATTAATTTGAGATTAAAAAAAAGTTTCAAGTATACAGTGTTCTCCTCATGAATTACTCTAATTAGTGTTAACTTACAAATATTTTCTGTCAATATGTGAATAGGAATCTATGGGAAATAGCTTTTTCTGATCTATGACACCAAAAGAAGATGCCATCATCCCTTAGAGAAAAATATTAAGAACAAAGTAAGATTTTAACTGAAAACATAGTGTGAAAATTGTTTTTATTTTCTGCTAACAAGAAACACACTTTATAGTATTAATTTGGCTTTAAAAACTGTTAATTGTGATTTTTAGCATCATGCAATTATTGTTATATTGTAAAATTATTGTTCTGATCCCTTTAGCAAATAAACATGGGGCATAGTTTAAGTCAGTGAGGAAAAGTGTGGAGTCCTCTCTTGAAATGAACACTTCCTAGATTCCATGATTATTCTACGTGCCATCTAACCAGAATTGTAAACGAGGTTTCAAAGAGATGTACAGCTCTTTTTATTAGTGTCTTTGAATATTTCAATAACAGCAAGGTCAATTAAAATTTTATTGAATGATTACGTTTTATATTGACTCAGACACAAACAACTAAGTAATTTAAAATGGTAAAGTTAGAAATAGAAAAGGGATTGCCCTTTTTATAACATGATATTATCTATTTATGCCTTAAATTAAAAAAATCCTTTCTTGGCTTTGAGAGTAATCAAAATTTAATATGATCATTCTATTACCTCGTTAGCCAGCATTACAAATCCTCTCTTCTAGTTTATTGGTTTCTTTATTGTTTACTGATCATATACACTTATTCCACCTACTAAGTTGTTTGGTTTAGTTGTTTTTCCCTTGTGTCTCTGAGCCTCAAACCCCACCTCTTCTAGAATAATAAAATTCCTTTGTTTTTTATAACTATTTTAATTCTTACGGATAACCCAAGACCTAATTTTTCTATCCACTTCAGTTTCCTCTCAGAAGTCAGATTCCTTTGTCTTTGTCTCATTACTCTTTAGTGAAATGACAGTAATTCCTAGCTAGCCAAATCATATGGATACACTGTTAACAGTATGATAGAATGATCTCTGCATATAACATTGACAGAGAATCTATGTAGATCTTCTCTACAACTAAGCAAAAGCCAGACATCTAAGTACTCCATAAATGTGTGAATTTCATTATTGTTTTTCTAAAGATGCTTCCTTCTAAATATATATTTTGATTTTATATCACTACTGTCCCCAGTATTCAGAATATAAAATATGGTGCATGTGTACATACACAGGAGTGTGCGTGTATGTCTGTGTGTGTGTGTGTGTGTGTGTGTGTATACTACATATATCACCTATGATAGGTGAGGAAAATTACAAAAACAATTTACTATTAGTGTCTAGCTAATATCAGTAAAGTGTATTTTTTATAATGTTGGTGGTGATATTCAAATTGTTTTTGCATTCTATCAACGTTGCCTTTGGTTTTCCCCTAATTCTTTTTTAAATGTATTTCCTTTATCTCAAAAAGAAACAGCATTAAGAAATAATTTTTATACCAAATTATTTTTAGTAATTATTTGTCGTAGAGCCTAACTCTGTGCTAGTGTTAAAATATTCATAAATATTCCTATTGTACTTAAGATTTTTGTAATTTGGAAAGTCACCTATCAGTTACATAGCACCAAGTATTTCTATGGGAAAAATAGAAATTTACAGTATTTACTGTCAATAAATTTTAATTGTGTCAGCAAGGGGCAGAAATGCAGAAAATTACAGACTTTTAAATGTGTGAATCGCTTGCAAGTTGGAAGGCCTAGCTAATTATTTATCTTAGATGGGTAGTGAACAATAAAACCAGGGACAATGATAATTGAGGTGACTTCATTTTGCCTCAAATCTCTTATCACATAAAAGGAGCAATCTGTTTTTAATCTAAAATTTGACATGAATAAACTTGTTCTATGAGTTTCTTGGTGCTTGCTAAAATGAGGAAAGCAGCAATTTCAGAGAGTTAGGTTTATAACAGTCTTTTGAAGACCCTGTAGCCAGAAATTAATCAGAATAATGTTGAACTATTAGAAAATAATTGGAGTAATTAAAAAGCACAAATCGAGTCAAATTACAAAGAGTGAAAGACAATATCTTCTTTTTTTCCTATGTCCAACATCATATAGCCATGGTATCCTTTCCTTATTATTCATGAAAGTTTATGACTTACAATAGGAATTGGCCAATGGCTTTTCTCACACAGACTTCCAGAATCAATATTGATTTTTGATAATTGATGAATATTTAGGATGAATGCCAAGAGACCTTTTATAAATCATGGTTATATTTTTGTGCAGTTATAGAAACTTACAAGAGAAGCTTAATAATTGCATCAACAACTTCAGTTTGTTTCATTTTGTTCATTTTCATCATTTACATTGTAAGTTTGAAATGAATTACTAATTTGTGATTCATCTACATAAATAGGACAAGAAATATTAAAATTTTGAATTTCTTACACACTATCGCTGTTTTTGCAAATTGCACATTGAAGTGAGTCTTACAGAATTGATCATTTCTAGGAATGTAACCTACTAATTGCACATGTCATTTGCATCATTATTACCTTCAGCTTTTACATTCCATGTGAGATTCACAATGAGCAATTCAATTCGCAAACTGAGTCACTACTTCCTATTTCTATCATAAAACCAAGAGACTATTCCCTAGAAAATCAGAATTAATTGTGTATTTTTTTTTACAAAGGAAGACATAGCTTTATAACTTTAAAATGAATTTAAAATTCACTTTGGGAAGTTTTAATACTAAAGTTAATCATACATAGTATGTTTGTTTTTCTTTAAATAGACATTTACCTGGATAATATTATCATTTCAGCTTATAAAATAAATATATATATGAGACCATTAATGAAATTCATTCTAAAAAATGGTGAATCCAAATATATTTATAATTTGACAACAGTTAAATAATTTATGTGAACCAGATGGGGAGATGATGATTGGATTATATCTTATAAATTACAGTCATTGTATATTTGTGAATTGTGCCTATCAAAAGACCTTGTCTAGAGCAAGAGATTTCAAGGGAATGAATGAGGAACAAGGTAACAGCAATGGTTGTTCATTTAGATTTCAGTGTTTGCTGAATAAGTGAACTTAAGTTTTAATTATTAAAGTTGAATTAGTTTTAGCACTACAATCTATGAGGGGGGTGGAAGGCAGCATTATCATTGCATACATTGTCTCTTTGGACCACAAACATACCAGACTGTAATAGAAAGTATATTTCTACGTTCTATCTCAGAATTTTATTCTCATATGAAACTAAGTTTTTTTGTCATAGCCAACAAAAAGAATGCTAAGCAAGTTGCTTAGGGCTAGTAGGAAAACTGTCCCTTTGAGAACAATGATGTTGTTAACCCTCCAAGCTCAGTTTGGGTTACTTGTATTCCTTATTTAAGTCAATGGAGAATCTTGCTAAGTTACAAAACGATCTAAACTAAGTTCTATTAAGGACTTTTTTTTTTCTTGATTAGTCTCTAAAATTTTGTTTTGACTTTTAATTTCATAAGTTCTGAATTGCACATTTAGGAAAGTGAACTTTTTTCAGTATATTTTTATATGCTAACAGCAGTGGAGAATCAAAACAGATAATCTTGGGTATGCAATTAGTTATGGTAGGAGAAGCGTAAGTGGTTACTACTCTGTTCCCTGAACTGGCTTATTGCTTTGCATTGATGCTCGCGTCACCAAGTCCTCTTCATTTCCCATCCCTCTGTCTGTTGGCCACTATATGGCTATATGTTCTGTCCCCTTTTCTCTGTCCTTTTCTTCCCCCTCACTTTCTCCTGCCTCCGCCTCAGCCTTATTCCCCGAATAACAATGCAGATGTGTTTAAACCTAATTGCAGTTACATCCAGAGGTGGGTTTATGTGTGTGTTACATTGAGAAACACATGCGTACCTTCAAATTACAGAAGTCCAGACACTTACATTGATCACGCCCTCCATGTAGCACATTTTCTCAGATCCTAGAGGTACTCACCATTTTCCATAGAGAGATGACACAGGATTTATTGTCGTGAGTTTCTAACCCATGTACTTTAATCCTACAGTAATAAATACATGTATTTCCCTATAGTGAAGAGTGCAGAATCTTCACATTCTTTCTCTTAGGTAATTATTTTACCCCTTGAGATACTTATTATGATATGTGAAACATTAAAGTTTAATGTCATATTTACCTTTAGAATATACTTTACCCAAATGAAACGGTTAAAGGTAAAATAATTGTATTAAAACTTGGCAACTAATATATTTGAAAAAAATGTTTCTAACTTATTTCTCAGAAGATATTGAGGCTTCTAAAATTTTCGTTTGGTTTTATTCCAAGTTGGCTTTTCTGTTATTCCTTTTGCTCTTTATTTTTATGTTTTGGTTAAAATTCAGAAACTATACTAAAGAAAAACTGGTGGAGAGAGAAAAAATTTGCAAGTTATTTTAGCAAGAATCTATGTCATATAAAATATATTATTACAGCTGCTCTTCGAGTCTGCTATGAGGATGTTTTAGAGTGAGAGGCTTTTTTTAGGAGCAGAAATTCAGGATATATGCATGGATTAAAAGGGTTCTTTACTGCAACACTTCCCAGACTTTTAGGTTTTATGGACTAGCATTTTTTTTTCTTTTAATTGGAGAGACCAGGGTAAAGTTGCCAATTTTTTATTTAGTCAAGGGGGATGCTTAAAATATCAGTTGGCAAGTACTATGTGAGAAAGAATATTTCACACACACACACACACACACACACACACACGTGAAAAGAACATAGACAAAGTCCGTAAACTCGGAATAAAATATAGGCTTTTCCAGGTAATGACACCTGGCAACTGTATACCCATATATTTTTAATATAGATGTTTTAAAAATCTGAATGCTGAAATGTTCGTAATGTAAAATTACATTACACATAATATCTTCATTAAACAATTTTGGTTACTTCAAGATCTAAATTTGTTGACAATGCAACACCAAGTAGTGTTCTTAAATTATTTTCTTCCTTTCTGCTTTGTTTTCTGGGTGTTGAGAATCTACTTTCACATATTAATAAAAATAGAAATAGTTCTGTGAATAATAGTTATATTCAATTTAAATGCTTTGGGTAGAATGAGATATGCCATGGAAAGATGACCTGTACATCTCCAGGAATCTGCTTTCTTTCCTTCAGACTAAGAAAAAATTACAAGACTAGCTGGAGCTCAGAAAAGTGACTCAATGAAAAGCATTTCCCAAACTACACAGCTCTGGGCTTTAATTGCCTAAAAGAAATCAACCACTTTGGGAAACTGTTTAGCAATAGTTACCAGTAGTAAAAGTTGCCTATCATGTATTTATATCTATAACTATATCTGTATTTATTTCTACCAAAAGACAAGTTCAAGAATGCTCATTACAGCACTATTTGGCAACTTAAATTTCAATCAATAGAAGTATGGAGTAATTAATTTTGGTATAGACACACAAGGAATACTAGATAGCAAATAAAAGTGAATGGATTACTATTTTCAGTATAACATGGTTGAATCTCATAAAGATCATGTTGAACGAAAGAGAACAAAGCATCTGTACTCTATCATTCAGTTATATGATTTTATTTATTCATGGTTAAATTAATCTGTGCTTCTAGAAGTCAGGATGGTGATTGCCTTTTGAAAGGTGAGCTTATTAGGGACTGCAAAGGACACAAAGGGAACCGGACACTGACAGTATTTTATATCTTAACTAGGTGACCACTATACAAGGGATTTATTTACCTTGTGAAAAATTTTGAGGTGTATAATTATATATATATATATATATATATATATTACTCATCTATGTATGTTTCAAAGAAATATTTATTTAAAATTTTAAATACACAAAATATATAGAAGATAATATTAGAATATTAGTGAAAGGGTTATTTTTCCTGCCTAATGAACTGGGTTTCTAACTATAGACTCCTCGATTTTGTAGATAATAAAACTACTCTGACAATCATCTCTGTATTTCCTCCCTGATAATGGATTTTTAGTTTCATAAAATTTAGGTCGAAGGCTGATTGCTTTTCTTGTTATTAATTTATATTCTCAAGCCACAGATTGAAAGAATTAAAAAACTGTAACATTGTTCCTTTGGTGAATAAGATCTACGTTTTCCCCCAGAGGTATAGGTTTCTGAATGGTATATTGTTAATAATAAGAAAATATCTATTAAACAATGAATCACAACCTCCCTGTCACACACGACAAAACTCATAGAGGAAGACGACTCTTTTTTGAGTCACTGTAACTAATGGATTATGTAATATTGAATCTTTGTTGTCCTCCTTTATATGAATGCTAACAAACTGAGGTGAAATAAAATAACAGGATTATTGTCTATCATTCAGCATAAACATTGTGAAGTTCTAAACTGAAAAAAAAATCTATTTCTGGTAGTTACAGGAGAATTTTTGTTTTGTTTTTTTTTATATGAAATTTATTGACAAATTGGTTTCCATACAACACCCAGTGCTCATCCCAAAAGGTGCCCTCCTCAATATCCATCACCCACCCTCTCCTCCCTCCCACCCCCCATCAACCCTCAGTTTGTTCTCAGTTTTTAACAGTCTCTTATGCTTTGGCTCTCTCCCACTCTAACCTCTTTTTTTTTTTTTTCTTTCCCCTCCCCCATGGGTTGCTGGTAAGTTTCTCAGGATCCACATAAGAGTGAAACCATATGGTATCTGTCTTTCTCTGTATGGCTTATTTCACTTAGCATCACACTCTCCAGTTCCATCCACGTTGCTACAAAAGGCCATATTTCATTTTTTCTCATTGCCACGTAATATTCCATTGTGTATATAAACCACAATTTCTTTACCCATTCATCAGTTGATGGACATTTAGGCTCTTTCCATAATTTGGCTATTGTTGAGAGTGCTGCTATAAACATTGGGGTACAAGTGGCCCTATGCATCAGTACTCCTGTATCCCTTGGATAAATTCCTAGCAGTGCTATTGCTGGGTCATAGGGTAGGTCTATTTTTAATTTTCTGAGGAACCTCCACACTGTTTTCCAGAGTGGCTGCACCAATTTGCATTCCCACCAACAGTGCAAGAGGGTTCCCGTTTCTCCACATCCTCTCCAGCATCTATAGTCTCCTGATTTGTTCATTTTGGCCACTCTGACTGGCATGAGGTGATACCTGAGTGTGGTTTTGATTTGTATTTCCCTGATAAGGAGCGACGCTGAACATCTTTTCATGTGCCTGTTGGCCATCCGGATGTCTTCTTTAGAGAAGTGTCTATTCATATTTTCTGCCCATTTCTTCACTGGGTTATTTGTTTTTCGGGTGTGGAGTTTGGTGAGCTCTTTATAGATTTTGGACACTAGCCCTTTGTCCGATATGTCATTTGCGAATATCTTTTCCCATTCCGTTGGTTGCCTTTTAGTTTTGTTGGTTGTTTCCTTTGCTGTGCAGAAGCTTTTTATCTTCATAAGGTCCCAGTAATTCACTTTTGCTTTTAATTCCCTTGCCTTTGGGGATGTGTCGAGTAAGAGATTGCTACGGCTGAGGTCAGAGAGGTCTTTTTCAGTTACAGGAGAATTTTTGATTGTGTGCTTGGGGATGGGGTAAAAGGAATGATTTGGGAATGCATCTAATTGTAGTCAATGATGAATTTTGCATAAACTCAGTAGTTCCAGCTGTAATCTCCTTGTAACAGAGAAGTCTGTTTTTTGTTGTTTTTTAGGGGTTTTGTTTTGTCTTTATAAGAAAGAGGCTAATGACCTCTAGACCTAAGTAATCAAGAACTAATGAGTTTGCCTAACAGAGTAGTGATCTGAATCTGCCAGAGGTCACCAGTAGATGATGAACAGCCATGAGAGTTGTTAGTTTTTAATGCAAGCATACAAGTAGACCTAAGAGATTTTATGGAATCCTATGACTGCAGTTGTTACCTTAGAATAAAGGTCTTGGCCTACAATGAGTAGAGAATAGACTCTCCATTAAAATTAAGACAACACAGACTTCTTACCCTGAACCTATCAACTTATTGATGGAGTATAGGCAAGTGAAAGGAAAAAAAAAAAAAAGAACAATATCTATGGGTGGTTCATTCTCTTTCACACACAGTTATGTGAGGATCTAGTCTGCATTTCCAGCCCCAAATCATATATGCATTCAGAAGCTTTGTGGAGTCTCAGAGGCTACCTATTTAAAACTATCCTTTGTATCACCCTCAGATATAAAACCTGTCTTTTCAAGCAGAGAAGAGGTTAACAGTAGAAGGGAAGCACAAACAGTACTAGATTCAGTAGTCAGCTGTAGTGACAAGACTCTTAGGACAGTAGTTACATTTCAGAGTTTAGGAAGTTATTACAGCATGTCAGCAGTGGTATTGGTCTCATTATTTATTTATTTATTTATTTATTTATTATTTATTTATTTATTTATTTATTTATCTATCTAGCTATCTAGCTATCTATCATCTATTTATTTGTTTATATTTTATGGAGCAGATATCTACATTCTAGCCACCAGTAGCAGCCCAGAGAAGGGAATGTGTAATCAATCCACTTTCTCTTTAGATAGTATTGAGCTAAGAAAATCCTAATCTCCTGCAGCCAATGATAGGATCCCAAAGGCGAAAGCATGAAACTTTATTTGTTTGTTTTCATTTATTTAAATTTTTTTATTTATTTTTGGGACAGAGAGAGACAGAGCATGAACAGGGGAGGCGCAGAGAGAGAGGGAGACACAGAATCGGAAACAGGCTCCAGGCTCCGGGCCATCAGCCCAGAGCCCGACGCAGGGCTCGAACTCACGGACCGCGAGATAGATCGTGACCTGGCTGAAGTCGGACGCTTAACCGACTGCGCCACCCAGGCGCCCCTGTTTTCATTTATTTAGACAAATAAATATATACTATCAGAAAATAAAATAAATAAAAGCTTTGCTCAGTGAAGAGTAGACAGAGCACTTAGTGATGGCAGTGACAAAGTGTTGGCTATTATCCTATGCACGGTAGTGGGCAGAGGTCATTGTTATTGAACCCTATCCTCAAATACAATGTCAAAAATTTTACATACGGTAGTTTTTTCCAGTTTAAAGATAGTGTCAGTATAAATTCAGGATAATACCTATCATCTTGTCTATATTAAAATATATAACACTGTTACTGAGTCATTAACAGAAAGTTTAAATATGTCCCTCATCTCTTGTCCTTTTACTGTAGTCATAGAGTTTTTCCATGGCTGGCACAATGGGTGATGTATGGAAAATAATGGTTTTGGATAATTGATATGCTAATAGTTGGTAGATTGAAATTTGAAGATATTGGAGGCTTCAAAGACTCAAAAGAGACTGAGATAGAATGATGAAGGCCTAGACCAGAGTGGAAGCACTAGGGCGGACACTGAGTGAAAGCAATAATGAGAGCCATAATACAGTGCAGGCTGAGACTTCATTAATATTTATATTTATTTGTTTTTTGTGGCTATTTCACAAAATGTGACTACAGCAGAGAATATCAACACAGATTCCAACAATATCTACCTAACAACGTGGATGTGCAGAGTGCTTTATAACAATAAAATGTGGAATGCCTAGCCTCTGGTAGAATCTCTTCTGCTTTTGATGAGAACAAAAATAAGAGTAACAATAAAAAATAATTATTGAGAATCTATCCTCAAGAAATTGATTTTGCAACTGTCATATTCTAATCACTTAATCCATGTATCTCTTGTTTGCTTTTCCCCATACCCTCTTATCACAATAAGACCTAAAGCATCTTGGAGGTGAGGGTCATTTTGTGTCCTCTGTGGTACCCATGATATAGCATGTGATTCTGATAAATATGGTCATTTTAACATATGGTTCAGTTTTACTATAAGCATGTTACTTAACTCACATGTTTTTCCTATTTAACATTTTTTTAAAAATTGTGGTAAATCTTGTTACTATGAAGATGAAGAACAAGCAAGGGCTTCTAATGTAGCAAAGGAGAAAACTATAATGGATTCAAAATAATTGGACCACAAAATTTTGACCCAGTAGATGCTTTACTTCTGCTATTGTGATCTAGTGCAGACTTTAAAATTATTTTTGGATTGAACTGTATTAAGGCAACATAATTTCTGAATATATTTTTGACACATAATTTTTCTATTTTGACTTTTTTCTACCAATTTTTTTTATTGGGTAAATTATTTTCTTGGTAGATCATAAAATAGTGGTTTATTTTATTAGTTCACATTATCTGATTGGTGCTGCTGTTTGGGGATTTTCTTTACAGCTTTAATTTCTTACTGAGTCCCACTTTCTTAGATCAAATTTTGTATATCCTTTACCAACCTTTATTCAGAATTTGATGTAGGCCATTTTATCTGTTATTAGTTTTATTGCAGGCTGATTAATTCTAAGATAATTTATTTTGAATGAGACTCTGAAACAATTTAAGATTAGCTGCAGTCCAGTAATTGTATTGACTATGAGGCAGAGAATTGTTGAAACAAACTTTGAGTCAGATGGCAAGTTCTCAGTGTCCTTCTTCAAACCTAATATATAGAAGTGTGAACACATCAGAACCTACACTCTTCAGAATCTTTATAAAATTGCTATTATCACTTAGCTTTAGATATTCTGAAGTTCTAAGAAAAAAAAAGAAGGTAATTTTTAATACTGCTGTCCTACCTATCTGTGAATTCTTGATTAATGAACCATGAACTGGCCCATTCATTAATTACATGAATTAATACACATATAAATTTATATTTTCAGCCGTATGAACTAATCCCATCTTCAAACACCTTATTTTTTCTACTATTCATCCATGAGAGCTCTACCATCCAAAATGATCTTTTCCACCATCTCTTCCAGCTGTCAGCTCATTGATAAGTCTTCTTTGCTTGCCCCAACCAGAGATTCTTTCTGTTTTCTGAATGCCTGTAGAAAACTATACTTGTGTCTTTCAAATACTATTTAGTACCTGAGGTTGTCTGTAATTATCTCTCTCCTCTGCTTGATTATACGTTTATTGAGAGTAAGAATAAACCTTATTTATGTTACTGTTCTCTATAATCCTTGGAGCAATTTCTCACCTTTTTTGAATAAATAAATACATATGTCAGTGAATAATTTTTTTTTAATTACTGCTTAGATAGAGAATAAGTGAACATGAACTTGCAGGTGAAGAACTCAATTTTCTTATACAAAATTTCAGCACAGAATTAGACAAAGCATTCTAGAATTCCCAGAGGATAATTATTAATATGACAAGTTGCTGCTTATCACTGTAGCTTAAATGGGAAGGGAAGGTAATTAAAAACTGGCAACTATCAGTGAACGAATACGTAATTTTGTGAGAACTGTGATGGAAGCTTAGAGCTTAGGTGGAAGATGGAAATGTTAGATATAAATGTCACAGTTGCAGGCAATACCCTTGAGACAATTTGATCAACCTTGGGTATATTATTGAACAACATAGCAAGAGGTTAATGAATAAGCTGAGCTCCATGGAGAAACTTTTATTAGACTATTTTATGGATTTCCCTTGCAGTCATTATTAAAACCAACATATGCTATTTGTGCATAGAATGTGCTATTCTCCACCTTCTGCATATTTGTACTTTGCTCTGCCATAGGATATTATATTTTTGCTTATACTCTTTGGAATGCCAGTGTAGAAAGGTGACCTTAATAACAATGTCATTCAGAGTCTATGTATGCTTTTATCTTTATAAATAAAATCTCAGTAGCTTAGCATATTGAAAATAAAAAGGAAAAATATTGCTTTTTTTTAAATAACATAAAAATAATGATTAGATTGCTGCACAGTCTTAAAACAATAATAAGAAGTAACTTCAAATATGTCTATAAAGGCATATTTAGAAGATCTAAGACTAGTACCATATGCCTGTTTTAAAATGCTATTGTTTAATATGTCCATTTTGATAATTAAACATTGGATAGAAAAAGCAGTTATTCTATGTTATTACTATAATAATTCAGTACCTGTATTGTTTCATTGAAATTTCTTTAATCCATTGTAATAAAGAAGTAGGAATTATATTTGAAACATTGAATTCTGTACAACAATAGTAGAAATTTTTCTGTAGTACTTTATAAATATGGTGACCATATGTTTCAGTTTGCTCAGAATACCCCCTTGTCTTCAATGTTTGTCATTAGTGTGTATTTTCACTATCAAAATTGTCCTGGATTGGTTGATAAATAATATGTACATACTAAGTTTTCCATGCTGATATTTATAGGGAAAATACCTGATTTCCATATTCCTACAGAGAAAAAGAAAACTGTGCTTACTGTTTACATACCAGGAATCATATTTTTCCATAGTCTAAAAATTAGCAAGGATATTTAGAAGTAGATGAATGTGAGAAGTCTTGGATTATGCAGAAAACGTGAACCATTACCTGCTGAGAAAAATAATTTTATATGTGGTTTGCCCAAGATCACACCAATCACTCATTTGGAGGTAAATTTATGTACTATAAAGACTAAAGTATGACAGATGTCAAGCTCAGCTGTGTATCTCCTAGTAGCATGCCAGCTGATAAACTACTGATTTACTTGGGTGCATTTGTATTTATTACTCATGTATTACTCCTGACTGCCCTGTACATCTGGAATCTTTAGAAAGAGTTCAGAGAAGATAACTATATTCTGTGGGTAACTTCTAGGTACCTAACTCTAGCCCACTGGGTTCTTCCCTGTATACGATTATGTGCCAGGATTCACCACAAAGACCAAGGTATTTTCATAGTAGTACAAGACTAACAACTTGGACCAGGTTCACGATTGCTCTCCCTCCAGTTTACCTTACCTAAAAAACAGAGCAATAGTATGCAAGGGTACAAATTAATAGGTATTGCTCCCTAAGTACGCCCCAGTTCTTTAAGAGGCAGGTGGTCAATGCAGCCTGCAAAGTTGAGAAACCCACAAGGCAAAAAAGCACTGGGCTTGTGACATCTTACTCCCTTAGGCTAGATTAAGGGCCAAGTCCTGATTCAAGGTTCAACTTCAATCTTTATAGAAGGGAAAATTCTTGCCATACTGTACTACGTGCAAACTTCTTTGTTTCACTTCTTCCTGTGCTCTCTAGGCTACCGTGTGCCTGGCCATGGCCTATCCTGTACATGACATAAAGGGGGTACACCCTCTACACAGAACTGGATCTACTTTCTCCAGGGTCCGGATTTCTAGGTATTTCACCTGTTGGGCCTAATATTAGGGAGATAACATTTCAAACTCTAGGTTTCAAAGTACATTGTAACCAGTGGAGAATTAAATCTCTTACTTGCCATGTGACCTTGTTCAAGGTATATAACCTCTCTAGCTCTCAGTTTCCTCTCTGTAGTGTGAATAATTGTAATAACCACATATATCATAGTTAGACAACAGGGTCTAGGTGAGACAAGTTTATAATACACACCGAACAACATCATAATGCTATTATGAAGAATTGTAAAACAATGCACATTGAGCCTCTCATGTGAAGGCCTCAAAAATTAAAGCCACCACTAGCAGTAATAGCAGCAACTGTTACAGTATTTTTGTCTGTGGCAGTTTCCTAACCTTTAAAGAATAAACAGACAGTTGTACATTGCACCACATGAAACCTTGAATCTCCTTGCCCTGCAGTATCTTCATGTGAGGTCAGGTGGGAGCATAATAAGTAGCAACTGAATAAATTACATATAATAGACTTCAACATTATTGCAATAATCACTTGATTACTGATTAAAGGATAATAATAATGCATCAATCAGTTGCTTGCTTTCACTTAAGGTGGAAACATTAGAAATGAAAAAGTTAATCTTTTTTTTTTTTTTCAGAAGCTAGCTCATTTTTGGAGGAAATATGGGGCAAACTGGCTCTATGTGTAATTGGGCCATTTACAAATTTCACAATCTACTAAACGTTAAGCGAAGCTTAAGGCCCTAGTACACCTGCATCTTTGAGTAAGTTTCCCTTACTCCAAGGATGGATTTGTCAGGGAAATCCCTGAACTCCCTCCACTGCTTCACTTAACTTCCACATGTCTTACAAAACTCCAACCACTGTGTTATAAGCTAGGGTATAGATTTAAATGAATCAGCCAGCTGTTTCAAATCATGCTGTGCTGGACAGCTCTTTATTTCAAAGGTATTGTTACAGTTGAATGCTATTAGTTGTGAAATAGAAAATTGGAGGAATATAACCAAGATGGGCTTTTTTTTTAAATTGTGGGACCACTCTGCATGCATGAAGAAACCAACTTCCCTTTAAACATTGCAAATACTGAATTTGGGACAATAGACTATTATTTTCAAATTCAAATTGACGACTCAATTGAGGAGGTGTGTAGGAAGATATACCTTTGACATTTAAAGTAGGATAATGATCCCCTAGCCACTGTTTGAAAGCGTAACTTTAGAATTCCAAGTGGTCAAATTATCTGGTCATATATAAGACAAGCTTTCAGAAAGGGTCTGATTTGAACTTTTCTACTGAAATAAGTGAAATATTTCTCCAGCTCATTTTTCATAGTGCTTTCCCTTTTTAATATTTAGCAGAGAGGACATTAGCCTAGGGATCAGATGGTTTACAGAGTGGAAAAATATTGCTTTATAATAAAAGGAGGATATTGAATAAAGCCCAGATTTAATACCCAGCCTAACAGAACACCCTGATGAATGTAATTGCATTTTAAGCATTCTGATTAAATTTTTTGATCCATATTGCATTTGTTTTGCTTGTGAATCTTTTATGGAAAAAAAAGTGTCTGGAGATTAAAGGATTAGTGAGTTCTTAAGAAGCTGGGCAGCTGCTAAAGCATCTGAATATTCTTGCTTAAAGATGGTTGAAAAGCTGCATTGATCTCAGCTGTTACAGTGAGTGATACAGCTAAAACTAGGATAGAGAAAGGGAAACGCCCTAGGGATAACTTATTTCTATAGTGGACAATGTGAATGATATCCACTGTATATGAAAAAAAAATAAAACTAAACAAAATTGTAGTTGAAAAAGCATTCATCATCTTTGCTGATTTGTTGGGAATAATACTTTGCCTCCCTTTTCATTTTGTAGGCTAATTGACAATTCAGGGAATATATGAAGATTAAGAAATAATTTGCATGCTCTCAAATCCTAAGTGTCATTCATGTCTTTTGATAACCAGACAACAAAAGGGCTAACAAATTAGCATAGCTCTTGTACCTTGGAAGAGGAGAGGCTTATGTCAGTCTGACAAAAAACACATAAGTTCGAATAAGTTTGCAATAGATCAGCATGTTTTGTATAATGATCAACTTTTTAAAGAAGCAGACCAACATAAAATATAGAGTCTGCTTTTTTTGTTCAGAAACATGTTTCTAAATCTTTTACAAAAATTGAATGTGCTAAAGTCAAATTGGGTTTCTCATTCGCAAAGAACTAAAAATTATTTATATTTCTTAAATGCCTAATAATCATGGTCTGCACATGCCTACCAACCTGATGACCTAGTGAGAGGTTTATACATAACGCTGAAAGATTGAGGCCACTGTTAGTTGCATTAGCTGGCTGCTGGCCCCCAAACAGTGAAGCGTAAACAAAAGCTCTAAAATTCGTATTTGGGAAGGATACTCAGTCTTCTATAGGTGTTAGTGAACTTCCATGGGATTTTACCTACCTAAGATGGGTTTATTGAACAGAAAAGCTTTATATGAATGGTTCTTAACTTCCCATTAAAATAATTCAGGGAAGAGTTGTATAAATACTGATGAAGGGGGAACAGAATAGGGGGAAAGGGAGAGAGGGGTGGATTCTGATTTGATTTGTCTCTGGCATTGCTATTTTTAAGAACAAATACTCTACCCTCCTCAGGAGATGGCATGCAGCAGAGGCTTTGGGAAGAACTTCTACTTGATACTCAGAGGAGAGAATGGGCTGAAATGAAAACAGAGCCCACTCTCAGTGAGGAGGATACTGACTGCATTTCATCCAGTTCAGAGCAGAATTGCCTTTATCACTTCTGTAAAGTACCACTTCTTGCTCCCAGTGCAGTGCCCCTCACCTGTCCCCACCATGCCTAAGATGGCTTTGCTAGAGAACCCTAAGAACAAATTCACACTATGAAATATGGGGTGCCCATTATTTAAATAACCTCAAGCATTGAATATGCATGATTAATTAGTGCTCAGTTTAGTCTTGACCTTCCAATGGATTGTATTTGAGATTCAGTGTCTATCTGGAATACTGAAGAAATATTGTAGTCACATGCCATTCATCATTGTAAATGTAACCAATCTAAACAAACAACAATTGAAAATATGTAAAACTATTAGATTTTTTTTGTATAAAGAAGTCTGTGGTTCTTAAGGGAATTGAATTATCAAATCTATTGAGATTTATTTAGAAACTTATAGAGTTTATATTACAAGAGTACACACACACACACATAGAGATATACATATACAATTTCATGGATTCCCAGATTCCTAGGATAAGAGTCGCTAATTCTATGGGAAGAAATAAAATGCTTGATTAAGATATATGCTCTGATACTTGCTAGATTTGGAGTATTTGGCAATTGGCAAATCACTTATACACTCAGAGAATTAATTTATTCATCTGTTATTATGATTTTTAAATGAGCCATATATCTAAATGATTATGAAGGTAAATGAGAAAAAAAATCAATGTAGTCCTATGTAAGTACATTCAAATAGACAGTGGTAATGTTAATAATTTAAGTGATCAAACTGGTCAATCACTTTTCAGAGGGTCTACTTATTTTTGAAAGCTTATTTGTTCTTAGTATGATGATCCTTCTATAGAGTAAGTATTGTGATATAGAAATACTATATTACTTATGTCCATTCATCTAGTAATCCAAATATTAGTGTTGAATATTTTCATGTGTCAAACTAACACAGGACTTGAAATAGCCAGGGTTATTTTCAGGGGTTTTATCTGACAAAATATAATACTATGTGTGAAGGGGTATAGTTTGAATAAACAAAACATTGGCATTAGTGATACCCTGGATTCAAATCTCACTTTAGACTCTTGCTCTCTGAAAAGTTGATAATTCATTGAAGCCTTCTGAATCTCATTTTCATCATTTATGGAGGGATTCATCATTACCTTAAATCTTATTAAGACATTTACATGTTTCCTTAAAATACTGTCAAACCTGCTGAGGTTTTTACATGCACTACATTTATCAAGTATTGGTGAAATACACTATAGAATGATGGAGTGGGCACATTTACTTGCAATATTTATACAGAACAAATAGCCTTTACTTAGTTGGTAAAAAACACATTAAGAATAACTTTTATGTTAGTCAAAACTTCACATTATCATTAAAAGTGAAAATAGAACAAAACTAAGCCAAATACCATCAACATATAACTAGTTTAGAGATGTCTAGAAAAACATTTTTAATCCCCTTTGCTGCTACCCACTAACTTGTATAGAAGCTAAGCCATCGCTTAACCTATTTCTTTAAAACTATATAAGTTTTAAAACTTATATAAGTTTAAAACTATATAATTTTCCGGGTTTTTGTTTGTTTGTTTTTAGGTTTTGTTTTGTTTTACTAATCTTTCTCGATTGGTGGTATACCATTACCTCTCAGCTCATTATTTAAAACTGTTGTGCTTTGAAGTGTGTGTGTGTGTGTGTGTGTGTGTGTGTGTGTGTGTGTGTGTGTAAGTAAAGCAATGAAAAATAATAAAATCATGTCATTTGCAGCAACGTGGATGGAACTGGAAGGTATTCTGCTAAGTGAAATAAGTTAGTCAGGGAAAGACAGATACCATGTTTTCACTCGTATGTGGATCTTGAGAAACTTGACAGAAGACCATGGGGGAAGGGAAGGGGAAAAAAATAGTTACAAACAGAGAAGGTAGCAAACCCAAAAGGACTCTTAAATACAGAGAATACAGAGAACAAACTGAAAGTTGATGGGGGGAGGGGGAGAGGGAAAAGTGGGTGATGGGCATTGAGAAGGGCACTTGTTGGGATGAGCACTGGGTGTTGTATGTAAATTATACTAAAAAATAAATTTTTGGATGCAAATTATGCTAAAAAAATAAAGAAAGCTCTAGGACTAATTATTTATTCAGACTTTTTCAGAACGGCATTTCTTTCTCCTTTCACAAGGAGGTCCAGTATTTTTAAAAAGATTTAGAGATACCTCTAAGAATTCTAAAGGAAGAGAGAGAATGAAAATCAGAAAGAAATATGAATACAGAGGCAAATCATTAAAAAGATATTCAGGATAGCATCATAGGTAAAAGTGATGTTACCTACTCCATTCCTTCTAAGTTTTCACAGTGTTTCACATATGAGAATCCTTGTTATAACTACAAAATATTCCACTGAAGCCTTTTAACCATTTTATAATTCTAAGGACAGATGGACCAGAAAATGTGCGAGGTATTCAAGATCATGTGATTGTTGGATATTTTATAAGAATAGTATATTTTATTTATTCCACAAATATTTGAGTGCCAATTACCAGCCAAGCATTGTAATAGTCATTAAGGATTTAACAATGAAGAAAGGACAGATATGACCCGTGTTTTTTTTTTTAAGAATTTATTTAGGCATCTTTTAATTAAAAAAAAATTTAATGTTTATTCATTTTTGAGAGACAGAGACAGACAAAGCATGAGCGGGGAAGGGGCAGAGAGAGGGGACACAGAATCTGAAGCAGGATCCAGGCTCAGAGCTGTCAGCACAGAGCCTGATGCAGGGCTCCAACTGGCTCCCCTAAATTTTTTTAATATTTATTTATTTTTGAGAGAGAGACAGACAGACAGAGACTGAGGGTGAGCACAGGAGGGGCAGAGAAATGGAGAATCTGAAGCAGGATCCAGGCTCTGAGCTGTCAGCACAGAGCCCAATGCAGGACTCAAACTCACTAACACAGACCGGCGAGATCATGACCTGAGCTTAACTGACTGAGTCACCCAGGTGCCCCATATTTAGCCATATTTTAAATTTGGATTATTCATAGTGTGAAATTAAATGGATATGAATAAACCTGTGAGGAAAAAGGTATTCCTAATTTAAAAGACTATCCCTGAGTAACTTAACAAAATAAAATGTTTTGATAGGGTTTGATTGTGGTTCCATTGAATTTAAATATCATAATGTGGCCTTGAAAAAGAAAGAGGAAATGTTCTCTGTTGTACCCATTACCTATGCAAAAACACATCGACATAAATATTTTGAATTGTGTAAAGCCCTGATAATTGAGACAACCTACAATCGCATATAGAAATAATTTATTTCTTGAAAGGATTATTTTTCACAATAGATTTGGTAAATTCTCACCTTTTGAATGAACTATCATATGTGTTTGCATATTTATATCAGAAAACTGAAGACTTATCTGAGATCTCTATCCCATCATATTAATACAGAAAGCATTTGGCAATATAAATCCTGTTACTTTCTGTCAGAAATCACCACAAAAAAAAACTACTGGCAATCTTGTTCTGTTTTGAATTATCAGAAATTCAAAAATACTGTTACTTGTCCAGCAAGCAACAATATTTGAAAGAATTCAAAACTGGTTTAAATTATTTATGTTCAGAGCAATCTATGGACAGGAATCTAATTCAGGAATTGGTAAATTGCTATTTTCTGCCATCACTTTTGACTTAATAAAGAGCCGTTCAGGAATTTGGGGCAGGACTGTAAATAAAACACGTTTCTTTGAGGATGGTAATTCTGGGACACATTTGAAATAATTATTGAAACGTGAGTTGTCAGACAAAAAAAATGACCATGTATAATTTTACCTGCTGAATTAGCTCTCGTTAACTTTTTATTATTTGTCCAGATTCTCTAGGCTGCAAGTTCCCACTGTTCAATTGATGAATACCTACCAAGTAATAACAAATTTCATTTGATTCCGGTCAAATGCAGCTGGTAATTCTGCTTTAAAAATTCCATGTAAAGGGGCGCCCGGGTGGTTCAGTTGGTTAAGTGTCTGACTTCAGCTCAGGTCATGATTTCACGGTTTGTGACTTGAAGCCCTGCATCAGGTTCTGTGCTGACAGCTTGCTCAGAGGCTGGAGGTTGCTCTGGATTCTGTCTCCCTTTCTCTCAGCCCCTCCCCTGCTCACATTCCGTCTCTGTCTCTCTCAAAAATAAATAAACATTAAAATTATTTTTTAATTCCATGTAAATGTGTTATTGGCATGTGAGAAGTAAATGGAAGCCACATTTCATTTGAGGAGAACATTTTTGAAGACTTTACATAATGAATATTCTCATAATTTTCTAATAGAACAAATGAAATAAATGAATTAATAATGAAATAATATATAAAATATACTAGAGAATAACTGAAAATAATTTTCGAGATACCCAAATATGTAACAGTTGTGGCATACTTTGTCTTAATGCCACGTTTTATTTTCTCATCCTTAACTTTGATTTTCAAAGGATGCGGGCTTCTAAACTACATACGGTGTGTCATGGCATTAATTTTGCTTTCTCCAAAGCATTTTATCACAGTTCATCAATGTTATTGATTGCCAGGGATATTCTTTTTTAGAACTATGATTAAAACTGTCACTTGATAAACATTGGTTGACATTGTTATAAAAGTAAATTTTGATTATAATAACCATTTATATTAAAATAACCCAATGGTCATGGAAATCACTCAGAGATGTCCCTTCTTCTATAAACAAAAGTACAGAATTGGAAATTTGTAAAAGTGGTATTTGTCTAAGTACAATAGCAACTTAATTTAGTTTGCTAGCTTTAAAAGTATGAGTCTTGATTTTATTTTTTTGAGAAGGGAAGTATCTAAAAATTTCCATATAAGGTAAATTTATATGCTGTAGTATTTCAAATTCTCCGTGCTCAAATTTGTACAAAATTTGCCCGTGAGTATTTGAATTGAATCCTTCATTATAATAGAATTGACCAATCTAAGCAAATATTTGTGTATGCAATTAGTTTAGGGAATGTGGGAAAAATACATTTTATTATTTAACACTGTTAAAATGTCTGAGTCTAAAGCATTTCACCAGTTGCTCAGTTATCTCAAGTTTAAATTGATTTCCCATTGCTAACTATGTATGTATGTATATATGTATTCATATATATTATTCATATATATAATTTATGAATATATTATATATGAATATACATAGTATATATATTTATGAATTCATAAATTACATAAAAATTCACTGTTATCAGTAGCTAAAACTTCAAGAACAAAACCTTGCTGAGGCAAAACTTGTCATTAATGATGGTGGACCACAAATCCATATTGCATAGTTTACTTGATATTGTTGAATTTTTTGCCAACTTCCCATCAGAGTTGATTGGATCATCATGGTTTCTACTGCATCATGGTGGCTGAAGAACGTATATGAGAAGTAGCAGCTCATTCATTTTCTTGCTCTTTCCCGTGCTTGCCTTAATAGCATTTAGCTCCATAATTTTGAAGAACTTTTTGAAAAGTCATTGTGCCTTTCTTGAGGGTTAGTTTAATTAAAACTAAATAATATAATGTATAAACTCCCTTAAGCAGGCCAACCCGTGTAAAACTGCAGCCAGATGGAATGTGTTGCAAGCAAACATGTCAACTGAGGGTGAGGCACCATGGCCATCCTCCATTCTCTGCAGCCTCAACTTTTCCCTTGGGACCCAACATCAGTCCACACATTATGTATTAGTAAAGCTTAGTTTTATTTCTACTTAGTTTTAAATGAAAACAACGAATAGAAGTAGAATTTACAACATTTTTTTTTAATTTCTTGAGGCCGCTAAATCCCTTTACACACACTCAGGAGTGCTTTCAACCACCCCCCACCCCCACTTGAGGACCATTGCTCTAGAGATCAATATGGAATATGAGTATGAAACGTAAGTGTTCAGTAGCACTTAAATCAAGATGTGTTTTTAATTTACACTAGTGTTTTGAACATTTTATCTTTCTGCACCAATGCATAGAAATGTCTCAGTATATTTAGAGAGAGATTTGGATTACAGAAACTTTGTATGATTTTGCTGCAGAAAACAAATCAAAGACATGCAGTTATAATTTTTATGTTATTATTATGCTGATGTTGATAATAAATGGAGACCCATGACTATCATTTTGTGGTATGGATGTATCGTGCTATGGAAAATATAAGCATCTGGATAAACTTAGTCAAAAATTTCTGAGTCTCTTTACCTTAATGTTTATATAGTCTTCTCAGTATTCATCACATAAGTGCTATGTATGCCCTAAAGGTCGAGTTTTATTTCTTGTTATCCCTTGCATATCTATTCTTCATGAAAAGCTACTTTTTAAATGAACCACTGCTCAAGGCACAGAAGAGATATATGAGAGTAAAGAGGGATGATTAGATTTTCCTTCTTTGTTTCTTTCCATATTTTCTCTTTGTTTTGGGGGATGCATTATGCAAAAAAACATCTTTTATGCAAAGCAGAGTGGTGGTCCATTGTTGTATTAAGCATTAAGATTGCACACACACAATAAAATTGCCTTGGTTTATTCAGTTGGTAAATCATTTTTGCTTTTCTTTTTCCTTGCTGTAAGCAAATTTCACAGTAGAGTGCTTAGAAAATAGCTTTTTCTTGGGTGAAAAATCAGAGTTCACTAGCTCCAGTTCTAGCCAACATGTTTGAAGGTGATCCAGTTTACACTATACCTTAAAACAGGAACAATAGGCTCCAATTTAGTCATAGTCCAAATCTCAGACTCACTGCTATGTTTCTGGGGCTATTTGTTTCAGTTGTGTTTCCAAACATAAAATGTTATTTCTAAGAAGATTTCAATAATATTATTTAACATAGTTTATACATGATGCAATGCTAATTGAATACTGACATTTTTATATATGCCCACATAACCAAAAATGCCTAGATATAGATTTTATTCACTTATGAGGGTTGAAATGGGAAGGACAATGGGAAAAAAAACCCCACAACTTAACATTTTACTTCCACTGTCTTGGTTTTTATAGCAGCTATTTTCTAGAATATGCTTGTCCCTAGTAGTTAATTATAAGTTAAGAAGTAGACAATTTTCTGAATTTTAAGGAGAAAATTGTATCATATGTAATACTTAACAGGTTTTTTTTTTTCAAGTTACCACTTAAGTTAAACACTGAGAGGGAGTGGGTGAAGCAGAGGCCATGTAGAGATGGTGACCTACAGTGATTATCAGAAGTCAAGAGCTTGGATAGCTTTTGACCAGGATCAAACAATAACCACTCTACACGCACACACACACACACACACACACACACACACACACACACACACACACATTACCTACCTAACCAAACTTTATAAACTCACTCAAATAAGCTGGTGTAAACTATAGCAATCTGCAATACACTGCAAGCAAACACATTAAATGAAGGCGAAGCAGGCTCTAACATTGGCTCTCCAAGCTCTGAATCCCCACTTTTTTACAGATGATTGCATGCCACTGCACATGAAACAGCATGATCTAATTCACCAGCTGAATGATGGCTGTCCACTCTCACACTGACAACCCTCAGTACCAGCTCCCAGAACTCCCTTTTCTATGATGTGTAGATGCATTTGTGACCATGTTTTCTGTTACTTTATGAGTTTTCTAAAGACTAGGAACGCTTTGTGGCTCATCTCTCTAAACACATTGCTCCATCATTCCTCTTGATTTATCACCCCCATAACAAATAATACTATGTTTTCCATAGAAGATGTGGATATTAGCAAATGTGCACCCAGTACCCAGAGAGATGGCAAGGACAATTCTGGGGCTTTTACATGTGTTTTCTATTCATGACAACACAATTACCAGCTCACTCGTATAGAAGAGTAAACTAAGGCACAGAGAAGTTAAATCACTTTCCCAAGGCTACACCGTTAACAGGAGTTAGATTCAAACCTACGCAGTTTGGACTGAGAGTCCAAGATTTTAAATTCTTTGCTACATAACCCTTTTAGTCTTAATGTTTCCAAGGGAGAATCTGTGATACATATCTGTGTTAAACAACTCTCACTGACCATAAATTTTTTGCTTTTATCTAACCTAAATTCTCCATGGTTTAGATTAAGCCTCTGGTGCTTTACTTGGTGCAGAGAATCTATATAAGGGCCCTTTATATACTTAAAGAGAATTTTTGAGTCCTTCATTTGACTACCAGTTCAATAACTCAAGTACTTTTAACTTTCCCCTTTAGATCTTATGTCTGAATTTTGTAAGCATTTTAGGGGCACTTTGGTGGGAACTCTTCAAGTGTTTTTTTTTTTTTTTTCCATTTTGCTTAGCTGTGAATTGAGCAGATTCAGTGCCAAATATATGGTGGTTAGGATTAACCTATCAGCAATTTAGCATTTGCAATATATGATATGGAATCATAGAATTTTTAACTATATTTTATAATCTTCCTACATTTGAGGTTTAACCACAAAAATTTATTATCCAGCTGCATTTCATAACTAAATGCATTTGGAAGCCTAGAAGTCCTAAAGTTCTTAAATGACATTTTTCCTGTATTCCCTAAAACTGGCTTCCTTTTTATTGAGGAAAAAATATATTTTCTTTTATCTTTCTTTTGCCTCTGTTATGTTTAACTATTTATTTCCCTTTTTGCCTTTGTTTCACATTACTCCTTACTAAAAATGAACTCTTATAATTTAATAACATCTTTAAATCGCCTTTATTAACTTATATTACTACTTATTATTTATCTTATTTATTAATTTTATTACATATCAATATATGTCAACTTATTTTGGAACTATTAATATATAGAGAAGAGTTAGAATAACAGACCTGAAACTGCTATTCATAGAAAATCCTGCTTGCCAGGTTGGTCTTTGACTAGTGTCTGGGACCTTAGATTTGGGAGTGTTCCCCCATTTCCCAACTGAGAAGAATGTTTTGCTATGCCTATGTTGTGTAAACAATGTGTTTTATGCTCCACACCTGCTTTCCTTCAAGGAATCTGGAATTTTAATAAGTACTTGGCAGAAGGTACCTGCTATATCACCAGCTTTATAAAAACTTTGGGCATCCAGTCTCTAATGAGCTTCACTTGAAGAAACATTGCACACATACCCCTGCCTGTTAATTGCTGGAGGGAAAATACTGTCTGTGTAACCCCTCATGGGAGGGAGAAAGCATAAGGAGGCTTGAATATGGATTCTTCTAGATTCTATGTGTGTCTTATTAAACTGTATATGCTTACTATGGTTTCTGTAATCACTTGTAGCAATGAGTACAACTATATTCTGATTCCCATTAATACCCACAGTGAATCTCCAAATGTAAGGTAGTCTTGGGAAATCCTGGCATAGCCATCCTTTATAAAATATTTTCATACCATGAACTCACTGGGTCCTTCCAGCTTCTTCATAAATCCCCATGAAAAAGGCGAACTATATATAATACAATATATTTTTAGATAAAGAAGTAGTCAAAAGTTATTCCATGGTTTGTTGGCCTTATTCTATTTGTACTTAACATTTCTTTGTACTTTTAAGCACAGCTGGACATATGTGATATTGTCAATTTCCTCTTACTTACTTTTTGTTTTCTTACCAACTCCAGTTCTAAGTAGCTTGTTCACCAAACCTGGAAACCCTAAGGCACCCAGTGCTGTCCCTCAAACAGAGGCTCCCACCTTCCTTGCAGGTCAAGCTTCCAATGGCTTTGTATCTTTACAATGCCTCACTTAGTATCAATATTTGTTTATGGTTTTTAATACAATCATGACCCACTCCATGTTAATGAATCTTTCTTTTTTTTAAATATTAGTCAAGACATCCATAGCAAATAATTATCTTATCAGAACCTAGCAAACAACAGAAGGTCAAAGTCACAACTATAGGGAAGGGAATTTGAGGAAGTGAACAAGTTGATTTCGATTAAATGTTCTGGGATCTGGCTCAACTTAGGGATGACTTCACTCTCTGGATGTCACTTTAGTTTGATCATAAGACAAAATGTTAAGGCCACTCAAAGTAGACATTTATTCAAAGGTGATGCTCGCTTTTCCCCAATCAACTGAAACTAAACTAATATTTAAACATTCCCTGCTTAGCTCATTAGTCCTTTTCCTGAAGACATGAAACTTCAAATATCAGAATGGTTTTAGGTAAAGCACCTTCATGACTAGCTTGTAAGAGTCAGACAGATAGCATGGCAGAGGCTTAGGGAATCACATTGGGGCCATGTGTTTTTAGAAATTCATCTGGATGATTTATGCCATCAGTCATAAAGGATATATTTTGGTTGTTTTTCATAACCTTTTGAAGAGCTGGAGTTGTTGGAAGGTGGGTGGAGATGGTTAATAAAGAAGAGATTGGAGTATTGATTAAATTCCCCATGATACAATATTCTATTTCTCTTTGAAGGTTTAATTGACTTAAACAAAGATCTCTCCCTGAAAAGATCAAGGATACATATTCCATATGAGGAGATTGTAGGATCTCTCAATAAAGGATTGAGCTTAGCATGTTTATGCATTACAACTGAATGCCAAGTGTTGGCCTTCATCCACTTAGAGAAAAGGTTTTAAAATATATCAATAAGTAAGAAGAAATTGCTGTATGACATTACAATTGGAGATTCAGTCCCCAGTGGCAAACTTCAGATTCTCCTTAAGGCCAGCATCTTCCATGATCTCTCTTGATGTCACTTCAAATAAGCAACTGCATAATAGAAATTCTAAGTTTCATCCTGCTAGTAAGCAATTGATGCTAAGTTCCACTGTTGGTGAGATTCAGAGTCAATTACAAATTTGATTAATATTTACTGAGTTTTCTTATTTTCCAGGCCTTGCACTGGCCACTTTTCATATTTACAACATCAAATAGATAATGTTTCAATCTTTTCAGAAACTTTTGTTAGCTAGATTTTCTCCTAGTTCATTTTGAATAAGGTCATACTTCTTTTCCCTATTTTCCTTATATGGTTTAATTAAAGAGTGTCTCCATTTTTGCTTAAAAAGCAATTTCCTTCTCTTTTAAAAAGTTACTTACTTGTTGATAAAAGCAAAATTCACACAGACATGGCTTAAAAAACGCCACATTTCAGGCTATCCATATGGGACCTACCCTTGATCTGTGATTAGCAGCTGCAGGTATTACAGACTTCACTGCTTTGAGATCTGCTGTTAGAGTCTGTGAATTGATGAACAGCCTTGGTAACTTCCCCATCTGCCTTTCTAGAATATCTGAATTCTCATGCACTGCTTTTGGTATTGCTTCAGGGTAAACTCACAGTGAATTTGTTTTGATTTGGTTTGGTTTCAATTTTGCATTTTCCTTGCAACTAGCTTATTTCCATTGTTATATGGTAATTTGATATTTTTGTGTCATCCCTTTGTCCTATCATAAGTATATGCAGCCTAGCAAAGGCATCTTGGAGTAAACTAATGTGCTAGCAAATTGCTGCAGTGTGACATAATGGCAATTTCCTAGACAGAAATTGAAGGGCTAGAAGGGACTCTAAAGATCTAGTACGTGGGTTTTCATAGTCAATATTCTGAATAGATGGCTCAGGGTGCATACAGCGAACTGCCATTAGAGCATGCCTGCTTTATTTCAACCAGGGCAGATCTAGCTTTGTTTCTTAACTACTTCGAGATTTGTCTAGAAAATTTCATTTCAAAAAGGGATTCTTCAAAGTAATGTAGTTTAAAAACTACTAAATCTGTTTCAATCCATTCATTTAGCTTAATGTTACAATGTCGCACATTGGAAACCTGAGCACTGTTAGCTAAGAATGCTTTTTCTGCTTGAAAAGTTATGCTAAAGCATAAAATGACTACAGGGAAAAATTAATATATTTATGAAATTCAGTGTGAGTAAAGCTAATTGGTTGCCAACCCAAACCCATTACCTTTTCTCCCTGCTTAACAGAACAGGGATATCAAGGATATATATATACATACATACATACACACCCTGTGGCTCAAAGCTCTAACCTAAGTCTAAACAAACCATGATAGTCCATTCTCCTTGCCAGGTCTCCATTAGAACATGGAGAGATACATGGAGATTACTTCGTAATTATGCTTAAGAGTTGTGAAATGAATCTGCTGATGGACTTCTGGGAAAGATTCCCTCTCCTGTAAGATGAGACCAATAGGAAGGGGACTATTTTTTCAGTGGGGCAAAGAGAACTGCGGAGCAGAAAAATGAAGAAAACCTGAGATCCATAAATTAACCAACTATGTGTCTGCCGTACGCCTGGAGAACTTATTATATACAATGAGAAGTTCCTTATTTTAAAAGCCATGCAAGACTTTTTTTAAATGCACTTGACCAGAGTCATACTGATTGATAGACTGAGATCACTGGGGAAAAGGGTAAAGAATTTTAAGATGTACAGGGAGTCTACTGTTGGTTAAAATGGCACTATTTTTTAGGTTTATTTATTTATTTTGACAGAGACAGAGAGAGACAGAGAGAGAGAGAGAGAGAGAGAGAGAGAGAGAGAGAATCTCAGAGAATCTCAAGCAGGCCCTGTGGTATCAGCGCAGAACCTGATGTGGGGCTCACCCTCACAATACTGCAATCATGACCTGAGCTGAAATCAAGAGTTGGACACTTAACCAACTGAGCAGCCGCATAGCCATGCTTAGATATTCTTTTTATATCTATTCTCATATATTTGTGAGAGAAGTGTTGTTATTCTCACTTCACAAACCAAGTATCTGAGACTCAAAAAATATTTGATCCTTTTCTAGAGATTTCATGGCTGTCAAATAAAAATTTGAATCTAGGTTTTCTAATTTAGAAGTCATTATGTGTATCACAAATATATACTGTTTAGCCAGTTCAATGCTTAAAACTATTTTACTTTATTTTTATTGATATATAGTTGACATATAACACTGAGTTTTTAAGGTATACAGCATGTTGATTTGATACATTTATATATCACAGTATGATTATCACTGTAGGTGTTACCTAGTACCTCTGTCATGTCACCTAATTATCATTTATTTTTGTGGTGACAACAACTAAGATCTAATCTCTTAGCAACTTTGAAGTTTAAAATACACTATTTTCTTAACTTTTTATTTAAATTCTAGTTAGCATATAGTGTAGTATTGGTTTCAGGAGTAGATTTTTAGTGATTCATCACTTACATGTTTATAATATACTATTATTGACTATAATCACTTCTTATGCTGTGCATTAGATCTCCAGAGCTTATTTAACTAATTGCAAGTTTGTACCCTTAACCAGTATCTCTCCAATCTTTCCACACCTCAGCTGCTGTTAACCACCATTCTACTCAATGTTTCTACGAGTTTGCCTTTTATAGTTTCTACTAAAAAAGTGAGATCATACAGTATTTGTTTTTTTCTGTCTGACTTATCTCACTTAGCAAAATTCTGTCAAGGTCCAGCATGTTACACAAATTGCAGGATTTTCTTCTTTATCATCGCTGAATAATACTCCATTGCCTATATATACCACATCTTTTTCATCCATTCATCTGCTGGTAAACAATTAGTTTGTTTTCATATTCTTCACTGTTGTGAATTGTGCTGTAATGAATGTAGGAGTATGGATTCTGTTTAAATATCTTGTTTTCATTTCCTTTGGATGTATATCCAGGAGTGGGATTGCTGGAGCATATAGGAGTCCTGTTTATAATTTGAATTGAGGAAACACCATACTGTTTTCCGTAGACGTTGTACCAATTTACATTCTGACCAACAGTGTACAAGTGTTTTCTTTTCTCTGTATCCTTGCCAACACTTGTTAATCTTTTGTCCTGATAATAGCTATTCAAACAAGTATGAGGTGATATTCTCTGTAGTTTTAATTTGCATTTCCCTGATGTTTAGTGATGCTGAGCCTCTTTTCATGTACCTGTTAGCCATTTGGAGGTCTTTGGAAAACTACCTATTATGTTCCTCTGCTCATCGTTGGATTGTTTGTGATTGAGTTTTAAGAGTTCTTTATATATTTTGAATATTAGCCCATTATCAAATATATTGTTTGCAAGTATTTGTGTGTATATCGATATCGATATAGATACAGTGTGTATATAGATATATATTGTGTATATATGTATATTGTGTGTCCGTGTATATATACACACACACACAAACACACACACTTGCAAACATATTTTCCATTCTACCATTTCCATTTTTCGTTTTCATTTTTTAATTGCTTCTGTTACTATGCAGAATCTTTTCAGTTTCATGTACTTTCACTTGTTGATTTTTGCTTTTGTTGTGCTTTTATGTCATATGCAGAAAATTGTCAAGATCAATGTCAAGGAATCTCTTTCCTTTGTTTTCTTTTAGGAGTTTTAGAGTCTTATATTTATGTCTTTAATCCATTTGAAGTTAATTTTTGTGAGTGCCATAAGATAGGGGTACACTTGTTTTCTTTTCTTTTTCTTTTTTCTTTTTTTTTCTTTGCATGTTGTTATCCAGTTTTCCCAATACCATTTATTGAATAGACTGTCCTTTCCCCATTGGGTATTCTTAGCTCCCTTGTCAAATATTAGTTGACTGTATATGCAGGGGTTTATTTCCAGACTATTCAGTTCCATTGGTCTGTGTGTCTAAAACTTTTTTATTGTGAAAAAAAGTTTAGACAGGGCATATGTTCTTCACCTCTCCTCAGACCTCACCACCCCTGTTTTATCTAGTATGTTTCATACATTTACCTTTTATTCCTGATACATTTGGAAATTGTGGTCAATGGAATCTGAGCCCTTCCAATACACAAGGATGGTGGTTTTTAAAATTATTATTTTCAAGGAGGGAGTTTATTTTAGTGTTTCATAAGGACAGTTTTATCTTTAATGCATTATTTTGAAGAAATATTTTGTATGTTAAATGATTATTAGAGTCAAAAACTGTATTGTAGAAAGAGAATCATATTTGTGATATCTCTTAAAGAGGAGAATGTCTTTTTTGATTTTAATAATGTGTTTTTGGAAAGAGTGCCATGTTCCAAATACTTCTTTATAATTTTTAAGATATAAAAAATTGTTTTCAATAGTGACAGAATACCCAAGAATAGGTATCACTTAAAATAATCAACAGTCTTTTCAAATCTATGGCTTATATTTCAAATCTGTTGGAGATGCTATCAAAAGAGTGAGGCATAACAGTTAATATTTACTGAAGACTAATCTGAATGCTGGGCCATAATATGTATAAATGCTATAGTAGGTATATGAATTTTTACATTCACATAGTTATTCACCCTTTGTCATTTTCAAGTACAGACAACTGAAGATGTTCTTGGGAACAACAAAAAATGAATGTGTCACCTTGACCTGACTTCACATTTGTCCTGTGATGGCAGAATTGCTGTTCTAGTTTCTTGTTAAAAAGAAATACAAATAAGTATTTCCAAATACAGTTAAGACATTACTATTAACTAACTAAGCCATATTCAATTTTTATGTTAAGAAATATGAAATTCTAATGATTCATCTTAGCCTTTTTTCTGTAGGTACTAATCCCATTGGTAGAGGCAATAAAAAAAAAGCAGTTGCTAGGATATTTAACTGTTAGACTACTCATCAGAGCAAAGGATATTTTATGGTATTAAAATTATTGGTGATGACATGGGGTAACATTAAGCTAAAATTTTTAACAATGACCTGAAGACCCCTATCGTTGCCCATTCAATGTAGGGAACACAGTGAATAAAACACATACTATGAACCTTCATGGCTAAACAATTTCTTTCAATATTAGACTGCACTTGCTTAAACTTGACAAGAAGGATATCTTTCTTTATCCGGTGAATTTTTTATAGTCACTGTACTGTCATAGACCTAGTAGTCCGTTAACTCTGAAACTTTGAAAAGCCCTCTAAGCAGAATTCAAGCTAAACTGAGTTTCTTGATGATATTAATAATTAAATCATTACAATGCACCTAATTAGAGGTGTTTTAAATTATAATTTTATTCACTCACCTCAGTCAATAACAAGTGATATCTGGTGTTTTTTACTCTACCCTCACCCCCATAGCCCGTTCAGTATTAACTTCTATAGTTTTTTAAATTTATTTTCTAGCATATTTTTTAAATGTCTTTCATTTAAATTTCTTTCCTTGTGTATGTTAAATTTCACAGAATAAATGACCATCAGTGTTAGATTCTCACATCTTGTATAACTGCATTAAAGTCTCAAATGCAAGGTCTTGTTAGATGTTCTATCTCATAACCCTATTAATTAATGGTGCAAGAACAATAAAAATGTAATTAAAGGATCATGTTGGTTAAATGAAATTTCATTTCACTTCCTTGTTATAAAGATTTCTGATCTCTAGGTTATATTGTATTCTTCATGTAACATACTAAACATTAAGACATCTTTGATGCATTGGCACAAATGTGAAAATTATACGTATATTGATACTAAACTAGTTTCACTTAGGGATTATGTTTACTGCTTTTCAAGTATTCAGTGTTAAGTCATTTTAATTTTTAGCAGCCAGTATGCAATGAACTTAAAATATATTGTAAGTAGTAAGAAATTTAAAAGACCAAAGACAAAGAAGCAAATTAAAGGTTCAAAATTAAATTAATCTATAAGTCAAAGATGTAAAATAGAAGTGGTATGAAATAAAAGGGGCCATGATAAAGAATGGGTGTCATAGGAAAAATTTAGTTAGTCACCTTGCCACCTAGAGCAGGCTCCTCAAACTTAGCACCTCTTTTGAGTCCTTCATTTCTAAATTCAGTTGCTAGCATGCAGCTCAAGAAAGCAGATATTGTTTGTGCCTGCAAACGTATCAAACCCAGGGTGGCTTACATTAACTGGTAACTGGAATTAGCCTTTAAAGGGTGTTTGGTGAGCATGGCATCAGAGGAAAGGGGACTAGTCATTCATTTACAAATATTCTCTGAGACAAAATGTTTATACCTTAGTTGTGGTTTACATGGCAGATGTACAGTAACAAACTCAGAGCAGTATGCTACGTGTTAGAACGTGGCTACATACACATTATAATAGAAGTATGCTCAGAGAGCTATCCCGAAGGTGATGGAAGATGAGCTGAGTGTTGATGGATGAAAAAAATTCCTCAGGAATGGGGGTTATATTCATTCCAAGAAGTGCGGTAATAGTCACAGTAATAGGAATAATTATCGCTATCTACTGTGCATTTAGTATGTGCCAGGCATTTTATATAATTGGTCTCCTTTAATTTTCACAAAATACTTCCATAGTATGGACACTTTCTCCATTTTAAATTTGTAAGTATAGGTAGGTAAAAAGAAGCATGCACATGTTAGGTGGCTTAAAATCACAAACCTATTAAGAGGAAGAGCTAGGGTAGAGAAAACAGGAAGGACGACAGGTAAACAACAACCAGCAATATAGGGAAGTTGCAAGGAATCCAATTGGTCCAGTGTGAATAATTCATTAATATATTTATACAGTATTTGTTAAATGAGTAACTGGAGATATTGTGGATAACACACACATTTATGTCCTTAAAAAAACTTATGTTTGTATGGTGACAGACAATAAATAGGTAAAGAAATTAATAAATTTAGATATTGGTACATCCTATGAAGAAAATAAGACAGAGTGATGAAATGGCAAGTAATTGAGAGATGAATAAACCACAAAAGGAGATATTCAATAGTAACCAAAAGGAATGAACAAGAGTAGCATATGAATCTCAACAATCTAATATTAGGTGAAAACAGTAAGCTTTAAAATATCACATGAAGCCTAATACCTATTTAATGAAGTTAAAAACAACTAAAATAATATAAATGTATGTGTGCATATATATGCTTTTTATAAATACATGTAGATGCAATGAAATGACATAAATGAAAGCAAATGAATGATAACCACAGGGTTCAGGTTAAGAGAAACAGAAGGGTGGGTTGGTAGAAGTTATATATGTAGATTATTGCCAAGGTCCTGACTTTTGTTTTGTGCAATGGGTTGACAGGTAATTAGTACATTATTTAAAATAACTAATGAAAATAAAGGGACAATGCATAGCTCCAAGATGAGAATGTTTTAGGAACCCAAGATGAAGATTAATATAATTCTGTGTACCTTAGTCCTCAATAAAAAGAGAGACCAATTAGTGGGAACAGATTTCCTGAGGAGGAAAAACCTAAACAAGGAGCCACATCCAGGCTCTGTGGCAGCAACACTCCCAGCAGAGGAAATGGCAAGTGGTGCTGAATGGTGCTTGATGGGTGTGAACAGGTGAGACCTGAGAGGAGTGAGTGTGGGCAAGAAGGGCCACAAATGAGTCTAGACTCTAGGTGTAGACCATGGTGAGGACTCTGAATCTGGCCTTTTCAGTCTCTGCAAAATGGTAAAAGTAAACCTGTGGAGCCCTCAGGTTCATTCAGGGAAGATTTCTTTGACATAGTTTCTGTGTAAATTTGTGTTTGAAGTAGAGTCTATTGCTTACTGGGGAGAAAAAAGTGTACAAATGACTGCCTTCGATGTGTGCTAAGTTTCTTGTCATCTGCTTGGTTAATTTCCTTTTGGATTTGAGCCCAAGAGTGAAGATTATGATACCCACCCACTGTCCCTTCCAGAAGAATTCTAGGGCCCAGACACAGATTACTCCACAGATTCTAACTTTCCGGGTAATTGTGTCCCATAGAAGCTCTTAACCCCACAAAGTGCGCAGCAGATTGTAGAGGCACGCATACATTCTAGAAGAAAGTCTGATACTTATAGAAGAGTCTGTTATATCTTCCTTATCTGAGAATTATGTTTGTTTTCTGGTCAGAAAGTGATAGCTACAAAACCAAGCTAGTCAATGCTTAACTACAAAATTCATAAGAACAAACAAAGAGTGTTTCACAATTTTTGGAAAATATAATACCATGAATAAAATGTTAAGGAAATGTTGCTGTCAGAGTCTAAATGCACATATAAAAGTCAGCCCACCTTACATAAAATCACCAAGATTCAATTTCAGTCTCATTAGTATTGCCCATGTTTTTTGAAGTTCTGTTTTTTTCAATTTTAAGTTCATCTATTTTCCTATAAAATGGAACCCTGGGATGAACAGAGCACAGACCAAATGTTCAAAGATGTGCATTCTAGCATAGCACTGCTGGGGCAAGACTTCTTTCTGTTGGTTACCTCACCTGTAAAATGGAGGGGATGGCCTGGAATGATCATGAAGATATCTTATAGCCATTCATGTAAAATTCTATGAAGATAATTTTAAGAATGAAAATATTTCTTTTTCATTTTATAATGAATACAAAATGATTGCAAAGTTTAGAAGCATCATGCAAATGACGAAAATTGGCACATCTAGATTTATTTTTTAGCAAGTACAGATGGATTGAAGGTATTTTTAAACTTCCCAACTAAATTGAGCAAATCCAGTGGATTGTAAAATTTCATTCATCTGAGGTTTTGGAAATTTTGTCATTAAAAATATGTCAGCAAAATAAAAAGATACTTTGTCCTACCACATTAGTTTTAAAAAATAAACTCCCAAAATGTATATTTTCAGTGGTAATAAACTTAAAAGAAAGAACTTTTATTTCCTCAGAAAGTGTCAAAATAAATATATCTATGAATTAATTAGAATGTGGATTGTCAATAATGATGAATAACAACTGGAAAGCATACAAAACAAGACATAATAACCCTTGTGGCACATAATAACCCTTCCCCAACAAGAGGTTGAGAGGAGTTCTTATATAACTCTAAGTCTTAGAACAGCAGTCAATAAACCATTGTGTGAATGAATGAAATGGATGGATGAGGGCTTGGGATGATGGGGAAAGGGTGTAACTTAAAGTCATCTGCATAGGGCAAGACATAGAGTGGGATTCAAACATTCTAAATTTACTTTGAATTCCCAAATGTAACCATACTTACAAGTGAACACATTTCTTGTAAGTTTTTCCATAATAAACTATATTATATATGCCCACGTATGTTTTATAGCCCCCAAGATTCATGTTGTGTGTATTTCAACACAAACTTAAATGAATATCTTGTATTTGCATGTGTTTAAACACTCACATACATATGCAAATGGGAAGCACAAATTCTTCAAAAGGAATATCTCTGAAAATAACAGTTGAGGCACAGAAATTGAATGCATTCCTTAAACTATCAAGATTGCTTCAAGTAAAACACATTACTTTTTTTTGATGAATAAATAAACATGGTTCATCATTTTGTGGCTATCAGGGTAATATTCGTTTGCTGAATTTCAGTTTCTAGTTTTCATTATGCAAGGCATCATATTGTTATTAAGCAAAGTCAGGCCATTCATTCATTTAATATATATTTTTCTAGGTTTGGGAGAGGCACTAGGTAATAAAACAGAGATCCATACCCTTGTGAAACTGATATATTAGCAGAGGAAGATAACCAATCAGTAATAAATGTAATAAGTAAATGACAAGGTACATGAGAAATTGAGAAAGGCTATGGAAAGAAAGACACCAGGGATTAAAAGATTATTGTTTTCCACAATCACTGTTTAGTAAGATTTTTGAACATTTTCTCTTTGAATGGTACACCCCATGAAGGCAGGAGCAATATATGTTTTTTTCTTACAATTCTATCCCTAATCACAGCACAGTACCTGAAATACAGTAGGTATTGATTCATATTTTGGGTTACAAGAAACAAAGGAATAACAGAATATTATGTACTTTATAGTTGTTGATCAAGATACTATTTAGTGCAGTTCTTATGTCAAACCACTTAGTTTCAAAGAATTTTCATAATATATTGAAATATTAAAGTTCAGAGTTTGTTAATGTAGATTATATTTTATTCCATTCTCTTAGTTTTCTCTAGAAGCCCAGAAGCTCAACATAAGTTGATCTCCATGTTGTCTTTAGGATAGGTTGATTTTAGGAAAGTTATATGCATATAGTTAATATTCATAATATTAGTCTGATTTGGGGAGTTATGATCTAGAAAAAGCTTCCCCAAAGTTGAAGTCCCAAATTAACAGAAATATTTCATATACATTAAATATATTTATATGCATAAGTATAAATATTTCATATACATTAAATATATTTATATGCATAAGTATAAATATATTACATTTCTATCCAGACTGCTTTACACATTGTATTTAATTCATCTTTGTTTTATAGAATTTTAAAAATCTACTTTTTCTCCTAGATTATAAACTCCTGGAGGTCAGGGACTGACTCTCAATAATCTGTGTATCTTCAAAGCAAATAGCACACACCTATTAGCTAATAGCACACACTGTTAATAAAGTGATATTAATTGCTAAATGCTTAGAACAAGTAGATCATCAGCTGGAGACTAGAAGCCATTCTGTTAAATAGAAATTTCATAATAGTGTTACAGAGTAGCAGGATCTTAATGTTTAATTTGTTGCTAAGTTATAGAAGCCAGGGAAGACAAAAATAAATAAGTAAAAGACTGGATTCATTTTGCTGTTTATACACTGTCATTTTTTGCTGTTTTCATTGGGTCTATTCAGAGTTGAACCATTAAGGAAATAATAAAGGCTCATAAGTATGTGCTCTCAATTGTTTCATCTCCTGAAAGCTTTGGAAATAAGTATTAGTATTTTCATTACTGTTAAATACTTATTATCATTATGATGATAATAAATCTACATGTTTTGATTTCCTTCAAACTATTCAGTAAACTTAACATTTTGAAACATACTTGGTTCCTCTTCTAAAGAAAAAATGTTTTTTGATGTGAAAGAATAATCCTTTTCCTCCTTTGTGGAAAAAATTTATATCTGTTCTGTCATCCTGCAGTGGTTGTGTTTCTCTCTTTTCATTTATCGACTTTATTCAAATCAGTCATTCATAATCCAATCACAACAATCTTTTAAACAACATTAATACCTGGCAGGTAAGATACAGAAGATTTATTATACACTAATGTAGAATATAGAGATATTAACGAAGGTGATGTCAAATATATATCTTGAAAAGAAATTCACCATTACAGAAAACTTTGGAAATAGGAAAAATAATACATATATTGTAGTGCAGAGTTTTGTACAGTCTGTTTTCCCTCTTTTCTATTATTAGGTCTTATTTAATTTTACCCATCAAATAATCATTGCCAAATCTTCACTTCTTTTCTACTATAAACATATATTTTAAAATCAGATTTTCTCATATAATAAATATAAAGAGCTTCTGTAGTCTACTTAGGAAAAACTTGTGAAAATATGAACTTTGAGCAGTTGTTTGATACAGCATTTTATCTTTTCAAGGAAAATAAATTAGTATTATGAGTTGAATTTAATTTAAAGGGGTGTAGTTTGGTCCTGGGGCAGATTGTGTATAAGTGAAAGAGCCAATTGTCTAAATGGTACGATGTGAAGCAAGCTACAAAACGTCTCTTGCCTAAATTATTTCCTACCTGTCACGTTGCCAGAGATACCCAACAACAGAATTTCATTCATTAGTAATGCAATGTATGTACATACGCTTTGCTAAATTGTTAAGTATTCCTAGACCAGGGATCACCTAAAGTAGTCTGGACCCTAAGGGGATTTAGTCTCCTAGATAATGTTTTCTAAACCAATAATTGAAAAGGAGTGAGAATTAGGGCAGTTTAAACTTTAAAAGGAAGGATGAAAGAAACCTATGAAGTAGAAAATATTGTTAAGCAGTGATTTTAAAATGCTTCAGTAGAGGGATATTGGCAGCTAGAGGGCAACATGAAAACAGGGCCACATAAGGTGGAGTCCGCAGATCCTGCGGGCATGCTACAAAGGTGGGCCTGGACAGCTAGAGCAGCTTTCCTCAACCTTCTGCACAAAAGTGGTCTTTGTCCTGATAACTCTCATTCATGCTCTTCATGCTGTTGTAGACATTTTCTTGTTTATCCAATTTTACTTATGTCTATTCCATCACACCACTCTACTTCTCTATGAATGTAAACATTGAGTAACTAACCAGGACTTGGACAATCGTGTCCTCAATTTTAAATGAAAGAAATGGTGAAAAGTATAGCATTAGCCAGTTACTACGAAAAGTTATTAGCAGATGAAAATCACATACAGAACACAGAAGCCCTATCTTTGATTATTGATATTCTCAAGCTGTAAAAGTATTTAGAGTTACCATGCTCTGAAAAAATCCTAGAAATATGGGCCCTAATTGCCATCGAAGTGACCACAATAGTATGGGGTATAGGGAAGATGTTTCAAGTTAGGATTATTTATGGTTCCATAGATTCTCCATTTTGGAGAAGATAGTAAAGTTAATTTTGCTAGGAATGATTTCATATTCTGTTTAAAGGGGAAAAAAGTATTAGTAAAAAGAAATGTAATCTAAGACAAAGTAATGTATCTTTTATTTTCAGATGTAGACACTCAAAATTGATCTTTCTTTGTGTTTGATTTCCTTAATTTGAAAACTCAACTTTCAAGGTGTTCTTATCCCTTATATTGATTGCCGTTCAGTTACATAAAAATATTTAATTAGGCTTTCTGTGATTTTGGCATCTCACCATCCCCAAAGCTAAATACATGAACAATTGTAATTTCTAAGTATTTCCGTTTTACCATTTTGCATATGAATCTCTTCACATAATTGTTCTTTTAGTTAACTATTGCCCTGAAAATGATGCATCAAAAACCACCCTAGTAAAAGTCAGTAACTTAAAACAACATTTATTCTTATGAATCTATGGTTAGCTAAGGATCTGGTCTGGTGATACAGATGGGCATGATTGGGAAGCTGTGCTTTGAGCATCAGGTCTGTCTGGGATGCACTGAGGCTGTTTTGTTTTTGTGCAATTTGTTCTGAGGTTCAGGTGACGGGATAACAGCATTAGCATTGAAAATTCTTACCATGGCTATGGTGCAGCCCATGAGGGAGAGCAAAAACCTCATGATGCCCCTTAAGGCCTGGACAGAAATAATACATTGTTATTCTAAATGGCAAAGCAGATTATATGGTCAAGCTGAAAGCCAAGTAGTAGGGAAATATCTTTTTCCTACAGAGAGGCATGACAAAAGTTTGTACAAAGGGATCAATAATTTCGGCTAGTAATTCAATTTACCACATTATATTCATGAATCATTATATTATGATTTTTATGTAATATTCCATCAAATACTCATTCCATAATTTTATATAACTCTTTCTAACTACTTGGATGTTTATATGGATTTTGGCTTGTTGTATTACTTACATGATATATCAATGAACATATTTGTGCATTTAGTTTTGTTGTTGTTGTTGTTGGTTTTTTTTTGGTTATATTCTTTCATTAACATACTTTCACAGAAGATGGATTATTTGATTGAAGTGAGTGGAAAAATGTATCACTCTTGAGAGTCACTGCAATATCATCAGCTATGAATAAGAGACACCTTTTCATCCCAATTATACTGGCTTGGGAAATCTCTAATTCTTGGTGGTTGTTGTTGCTGTTAAAAAAAGAATGAATTAGCACCTCTTTGTCTTTGGTATTCCACTGATGTGAAAAAGTTGAACACATTTTTTAAATGTATTTTTGAGTTGTAAATACCTGCTTTTGAATTGCCTGTTTGTATCTTTTACTCAGTGAACTATTAACGATAACAACTTGAATATAAGATATTTTCCACAAGTACCTCAAACTAAACTCCCATCTAATTCTCAATTTATCATTTCCTTTCCCAAACTGGCTAGTCTCATCTATCCCCAAGTTCAGAATTTATTCAGAAACATGGAATTTGTTTTTCAGTCTTCTTTTTCACCCACATATGAGAACTATGAAAATGTTATTGATCCTATTTCAAACCTACTCATTCTTCCTTCCCCCTGCACTAGCCTAGCTCAGACTAGCCATCCCCAGGCTATTGCGATACCCTTGTTAATGTTCTTTTGGCCTCTAGTTTGACCCAATCCTTTCTCAACATTGCTTCCAGAAATTCTCTACTAACATGAAAATTACAACATACCACTTACAATGTACACTACATCTGAATTACCCATAACATCTTAGAAAAAACATTGAGATCTTTGCTAAAGTCTTCCTGTATGTCTGCTCCATCTTATGTCTGTGTGCCCTTGCCACGTTTGTGCTATGTGTACTCTGGAGACACAGAACTACTTTTAGTTGGTTCCTAGTTATTACCACTTTCTCACACCTCCATTTCCTGCAGACGCTGGGCATCTTCCCATGTCACCCACACCCCAGTCCTTGTGCCAATGCTGCTCATTCTATAAGCTTCAGACTAAAGCCTTCCCTAATTCCCCCTAGCAGATTCCATACTCTTTTTATTTTCCCAGTTTGTAAATATCTCCATTATAGTGCCTTATCCTGTGGTCATTCATCTCTATGTCTTTCTCTTTATTTGGATAATGTTTTCCTTGTGCTCAGAGACCAGGTCTTTTCATTTTTATATATCTAGCATTTAGCACAAGGTCTGCCACAAAATGGATAATCATTAAATGGTCTCCAAATTAGCGAATAAGTGAATAATAACTAAATAAATAAATGAAAAAAATATTGTGTCTCAATAACCATACATTTATTCTGAGTGACAGATAAATAATGGTATCAGGAGGTTTTAGGAAAGGTTCAAGTCATATTATTTGAATTTTATCTTATAGCATCTACAAATAAATAATTCTGAAAGTTAGGTTTGTTACTTTCAAACTTAATGGAAAGTTGAGGAAAATAGTATTTTAAAAATATTACCTTTAGAAATTTAAAACTTTATCACTTATTTATTTTAAAGCAGACATTTTATAAACATATTTGGGATTTTTTTTTAATTAAAGACAAGAGCTATATTCTCCCCGTCTTTCTGCTCTTCTTTGTGGCCTTACTTCCCCACTTGTCTGCAAGATATCTGAGCACATGATTCCTCACATAATTTGTCCTCAGTGTGGGCCTGTGGAATAAGTATTTAAAAACATATTCAATGTTTCTTTTTGTCAATAATTAGATATTTAAGTTAATGTAAATATATAATTTAGTTTTGGTGTACTTATTGCAAGAAAAATGCCTGAATTGCCATTGTTTTTAAAAGTCAGACATATTATCCTTTATTGAATGAGAGATTATCTTTATTTCATGCCCATCTTAGAGTAGTTTTAAAAAAAGTAAATAAACGTTTCATGATGTGGGGACCATTGTTAATTGGTATTTTCGTGTACTGCAACGCCTTTCTGCCCTGATCACTACAGTCATCTAAGCAACAAATACTAGTAATTCAAAATTGATCTGAGACATCTTGTGGTGTATGGAGATTGCTTGAGTAAAGATGGCTCTCCTCTATTCTCAGCATACCCTATTTTACGTTTTACCACATTGTATTTAATGAGTATGTGTGAATAAGGCACTGAACAGAATACCTAGCATATAAAAACAGTATATATTTATCAAGATCTCAATTTTCATTTGATTATGATATAAAGAATTTTACCAGCAGAACAGCCAACTGTTATATGGCATTATTTAATGGACGAAATGGGATGAGATAAAAAAGATGTCATGTCATCTTTATTAGTTAAAATGCAGACTCAACTGAGAAATAATGAACCACGTTTTTTTTTCCTTATATAACAGCCTAAAGACATTCAGCCTACCAGTTCCTATAGCTGACACACATTTACATAATTTGGGGGAGGCCAATTATTTCCATTTCGTGGCACCACCAACCCGTTGGATGTTGCTGTCATACGTATAGTTGAAAATCGCTCTCAATCATGTGCTCTTGAGGAAGAGGGAAAGGGGAAAAATAAGGAGACAAAATCCAGGTTGAGCATATCTTGCTTCTGCTGACATCATCACATTGGTCAGGACTTTGTCATGTGGCCACTCTTAGCCTCAGGGAACACTGAGAAATTTCATCCTTATTTTGATGACTATGTGGCCATAAATCTCCATTACTGTGGAAGAAAGTGAAGGAAAGAATTTGAGGAGACAGACAGCAATCTCTCTCATAGCATTAAGAGGTGAAGAGTAAATTTATGATACCTGTCCCAAGTTTGTTCTGGAAAATAAAAACTATCTATTTTTGCATGGTTTATATATATGTGTACATTTTCTATTTGGTATTTGGTAGAATAATAATCAGATATATTGCAATTGTACCTAAGAGAAATTCACTGAATGTACTAGGATTGCTCACCTTGTCAACCACTCCCCCTCCTTTAACAAGAAAGTACTCTACTCTGTTGAGGCTCCAAATTTGAGAGTTTCTTCCTGTCTTGGGGATTTCCTAAATTTATAGGAGTATCTGAAATGTCAGTATCAGTTCAATTCTCAGGACTCGAACTCTTTGAAGTCTCTGAGATAGATGCTAGGCAGGCCTAGGTTTTCATGTTTGTTTAAAAGAAATGATCAGCAATAAGAATTCCCCCTGTAACTTTGTGAGATGGGCTTTTCAAAGGAAGATCCAGGCACTATAACCAAACAAGGAAAGTACACTCTCACATTAAAACAATCTACAATTATCTAGGCAGGCTGAGTGTAATTACTTAGTTGGATTCAAGCCAGGACATTGAGGCAAATACTGCTACTTTCTCTGAAAGGTACCTTGGGATTTTTAATGGCCACTTATGGTCAAGTCTGGAGTTTTGCATCTCATCTAGAAAATAGTACCTCTGGGAGCATAATGTTTCCAGCTCCATTACTTGCTAACTACTGACAATGTTTCTACAAATAGGGGAAGTAAGTGTTAAATACTGATCACAAGAGTTTGTTCTGTTAATTCATTTCTTGGTTATTTGTTCAGGAGAGTTCTGTGTGTTTTATGGGTGTTTTATGCTTGTTATGGGTGATGGTTGAATGGTATAGTAAAACAATTCTATTTAAAATTAGTTGAGATGTGCAGTTGTGTTTTTTCAGTATCACTGACATGTTTGATAACTTTAAACAAGCTATTATTTTTTTAGAAAATGATGTCAATGTTTTATCATAAACAATACACATTAAGATATATGTATATAATAACAGTATTTTATTAACAGGTAGAATTTTTAGATTTTTATAGCATTATATACCATTAACAAAAAAAACCCAGAACTTTAGTTGTATGCTACATGTAATGAATTAAACATTTTTTTTTGGATAAAATTTGTCATGATAATGGAGTCTTTCAAAAATGGAATTTTTGAAGAGTTGAAATTCCTAAAGGGAAAAAATTATTTTAGCGTTGTTACTATTTCTTAAGATTTTTGACAGTCTCTAGAAATTTGATAGATTGCTTTCTACCTTACTTTCTTGATCTTTACAAACTGCTGAAGTTTTTGGCAAAACAAGGAAACATAACCCTGAGGAAAGTCAAACACTTTTCTCCCTATAGGAAAGTTATATTTATGAAAATATATTTTTTATTATAAAAATATTTTCATAATTATAACACTATATTTTTTAAGTTGTATGTCAAACCTAGTTAATAGATGCACTGCTATTCTATTTGATTGTCACAATAACTTTTAAAAAGTTGCTTTTCTTTGCCAGAAATTTGCTTTTCTTTGAAATTTAAAAGTACTTAAATTTGACCTTGACTTTTCCACTTGTGAAGACCATGCATATAGAGAGTATTTTACACTTTTTTTAAATGAATAGGATCGCCATACTATTTATGGTGGGAGGAACAAGAGGCACTATTTATAATTACTCTGAGGGGCAAACATGTATCAACTGACCCTAGAAATCAGATGGATGACCACACTACCTGTGGTGTGTTCAGTCACAGTTTGATTTCTGCATTCATGTGTGTGGATATACAATTGAATAAAGTCAGATGATACAGTGACTATGACCATAAGCTCTAGAATGCTGCCTGTCATTATATTCTGACACAATAATGCTGGAACATAATTGAGAAACTTTTAGAATGATTTGCTCATTTATTAAATCAGATATTATAGACATCCAACTCAAAGACTATGATTCACTGGGGGAGTGGGTTTCTACCTCTTGTGAAATCTTTACATTAATACCTCTTTATTATTCTACTTATTTTCTGTGAAATTTCCCATAATTTTGAAGATTTAATTTTAACATCTTACCTGAATATTCTGCATCTGTTATGTATATGATGTAATTATAGGCTACATATTAGTATACTTATAGTAATTATATATACACATACAAACATCTCATCATTTAGCAGTAATTATGATGTCTCCATAAACATCATCTCATGTATCCTTATGTAGCACTGAGTAGCAACACTATACACTTTTTCTGATGACTACAGTGAAGCTCAGAGTTTTACCAACATTATCTGGATGATAAGTAGGGTATTTTGTTCCAGCATTAGAGGTATGTATTATGAATGTATTTTAAACCATTTGCATTCAAACTGTATTTAGACTTCTGTATTCTTGATTTTTTTTGGCTCATGTATTCATGAAGTTATTTGTATATTTTAAAACTCTTTAAAAACATGTTTATAATTGCTGCATAGTATTTAGTATATGTATGCCCCATATTTTATTAATTAGCCCACTAATGCTGGATTTTTTGCAAATTTTTATTTTAAATTTATATATAAACCTCTTAAAATATTAATTTATATGATTTTTGTCCAATTCTCTGATGAAAAGAATTTGGCCAATCTATTGTTCTTGATGCTTATTGACAAATTAATTTTGAGAGTAGTTTTAACATTACTATTTTTAAATAGTCAGGTTTTCTAAAAAGTTAGGAGACTCAAGTGGCAAGTTTCTCAGAGGAATTATGGAGACTATGTCACTGTCCCTTCCTGAAGAGTTAAGTCAATTAACTTTTACAGTTTTAGAATAGGGACAGATTTCAGTTTTAGAATAGGGATTTAGTTTAGAATAGAATATATATATATAGTACTGTCAATACTATAGTATATAGTATATAGTATATATATATATATATATATATATATATATATACACACACACATAAAAAATGTTGTTTTTTTTAATATTGATGTGTTAACATTCATTGAATGCAAAAATATATGGGATAACATCTATGTGTGTTAAGCACAAAGAATTTCCTTGCAAAAAAGGCAACATATGAAATAGAATATTGACTATTTCCTGTGACAATGATGTAAGCAAAGAAGGTACCATAGAACTAACTGATTCCTGTTAGATTTCTTTCTTTTCATTTTGTACCTCCCAAGCTTTAGTATTTCAGAGGTTTCAAAGCAATCACAGTATTGCAACTCAAGAGCCACATGTCACTATGACAGTTGACAACATATTACCCTGGCCTCAGAGACTTCCTTATACATGGCCAATCCTGAATTGTTTCACTTTTTTTCTCTATTTATTTTAAAGACAAATAATAACAATAGAGAGTCCAGAAATAAACACATATACATATAATTAACCAATTTAGGACAAAGGAGCCAAATATACGATGGGAAAATGGCAGTGTCTTCAGTACATTGTGTTGGAAAAACTGGATAGCCACATGCGAAAGAAACTGGAGACTATCTTATACAATACACAAAAATTAACTCAAAATGGATTAAAGACTTTAATATAATACCTGAAACCATAAAACTCTTAGAAGAAAACATAGGTGGTAAGTTCCTTGACATTGGTCTTGTCAATGATTTTTTTCTTATCTGATACCAACAGAAAAGTTAATAAAAATAAAAATTAACTGGCGAAACTACATCAGACTAAAAACCTCTTCACAGGAAAGGAAGTTATCAACAAACTGTAAAGGCATCCTACTGAATGGGAGAAAATATTTTCAAATTATGTATCCTATAAGGGATTAATATCCAAAATATATAAATAATTTATACAGCCCAGTAGCAAAATAAATAAATACATAAATAAATAAATAAACCCTGATTGAAAAATAGGCAGAAAATCTGAATAGACCTTTTTTTTTTCCCAAAGAAGATGTAACAGATAGCCAACAAGTACATGAAAAGATGCGGTACATCACTAATCATCAGGAAAATGCGAATCAAAACCACAATGAGATATCAACTCAAACCTGTTAGAATGCCTATTATCAAAAAGATAAGAAATCAGTGTTACCAAGGATGTAAAGAAAAGAGAACCTTTATGCACTGTTTGAGGGAATGTAACTTGGAGCAGCCACTATGAAAATGTATGGAGGTTCCTCAAAAAAATTATGATCTATATGATCTTAATTATATGTGGAATCTAAAACAAAACTAAGCGAACAAAAAACCAAGCTCATAGATACAGAGAACAGATTGTTAGTTGCCAGAGGTGGGAGTGGGTAAAAGGGGGAAGGGGGTTGTATGGTACAAACTTCCATTTATGAAATAAATAAGTCATGGTGATGTAATGTACAGAATGGTGGATATAGTTAGTAATACTATATTGCACACTTGGAAGTTGCTAAAACAATAGATCTTAAAATTCTCATCACAAGAAAAAAATGTTGTAACCATATATTGTGACTAAATGTTAACCTCATATTTTTGTGCTGGTCATTTCACAATATACACAAATAGTGAATCATATGTTATATACCTGAAACTAATATTAAATGTCAACCACATTATAATATTATATTAATTATATCATATCATATTATGTTATGTCAGTTATGCATCAATTTAAAAATTAATATCTTCACCTGGTTAACATAAACAACCTCTGCTTTACTTAATGTCTAGCCCCTTAAAGCTGTTTCTTCTGATGGTTATCAATGTAGGTCTTGAATATGTTTTTTCCTTGTTTCATCCATCTTACACATTATCTATTAAAGAGAATATATCATCAACCTTGACAATTTTGTTCTTTAACTATAAAAGATACTATATCCCTTTGTTTAAAAATTGAAAATCAATATAGAGTATGTTATCATAATTTTTGAAAGATCATTTGTGGCAGAGACAAAAAGAACTTTATATTTATTTTCTTGTGCAGTCTTTTGTTTGTAGTGATGTTTTCTCTTGACTTCCATTTTCTTTCAGTATTTGTTTTTAGTATAGTCCAGTGTCAGTCCCCTTTCTTTCTGAAGACCAGTCTCCTTAGACTTGCCGTGTTATTTCACCAAATCTATATTAGTTTGTCCAGGTCTGCTACATCCTGATACTTTAATCACTTTCTGCATCATATATTTTCTATTTTGTTGCTTTCTCCCTTATTATCTTGAAGAATGTCTTCATTCATGTTCCTAAAAAAAAAAGAAAGAAAGAAAATATGAAAGGTAAATTTACTAGGTAAATTTGCTGTATCTAAAAATGTATCTTTTATTTTTTTTAGTTTATTTAATTATTTTGAGAATGACAGCATCAGCAGGGAAAGCATAGTGGGGAAGGAGAGAGAGTCCCAAGCAGGTGCTACACTGTCAGCACAGAGCCCTATGTGGGACTCAGATTCACGAAAACCATGATATTTTGACCAGAGCAGAAACCAAGAGTCAGATGCTTGACTGCCTGAGCTTCCCAGGTGCCCCTAAAAACGTATATTGTATACTAATAATTTATTGATGCTGTTGATTGATGGGTTTAGCATGCTAAGCTAAAAATAATTTTACTTTGTATTTGAAATACACTTTTTAAGATAGAGTGCCCCTGTTGAGAAGTGTAATATTATTTTCCTATTTCTTCGATAATTCTCTATGTGGTTTTGGTTCTCTTTCTGGAAACTTTCCTATTGACCTTGGATATATCCTTTATGTCTTTCTTTCATTTTTCTTTCTGTGTTTCCTCTACTTTCTGGAAGAGTTTTATGCTCAATTTTATGCTCCAACATTTCTATTATTTTTTATTGGAAATGATATCTTTAATTTTTAAGAACATGTGTTCTTTCATTGGTTGTTCCTTCTTATAGGATTTTCTTTTTAGTTCCCACAGGTTTTCCCCTAAATGATCTGAAGATATTAACAACACATTTTTTAAAGTTTTTTTTTTAATGTTTATTTATTTTTAAGAGAGACAGAGGCAGAATGTGAGTGGGAGAGGGGCAGAGAGAGAGAGGGAGACACAGAATCCAAAGCAGGATCCAGGCTCTGAGCTGTCAGCACTGAGCCCCATGTGGGGCTCAAACTCATGAACTGTGAGATCATGACCTGAGCCAAAGTCTGACATTTAACTGACTGAGCCACCCAGGTGCCACTAACAATATAATTTTTGAAGCTCCACTACTTATGTTTATTTGAAGTTGGCTTCACCACTTAAAAAATCTTGGCCATTAATATTATAAAGATTATATTTTGTTTTTTAAAAGATTACACTGATAGTCTGTGGTAAATTTATTGGTCAGAAACAGAAGAATAAGCAAAGAGACATAGTGCAATTATCTAGCCAAGATTTTGGAAAAGGGACCACCCATCTCTTGAAAGACAAAGGACAAATCATGTATGTTGTAAATAATATATGTTGGCAAAGTATTTTAAATGAATACTTCCCTCTTTACTCTCTTTATATTTGTCTATCATCATAGTCTCTATACATATTTTCTTTCTTTGACTTTAAATGCTCTTTGCTTTCTCCAGAAACTACAGTTAACCTCAGGTATTTCCTTAGATCTTTGTTGTAACTTTTCTCTGTAATCATATCTGAAAAAAAAATGGCCTTAGAGATCACAGACGCATGGCAGATAAAGGCTGACTAGAATCCTTTTGAAATGGCTCTACCCTCTGCTCAGAGGTAGAGAGAACACTCACTATTGGGAAGAAGAGTTGATGCAGAAGGACTCTCTACAGCCATATCCCATCAAAATGGACATGAGAGGGAAACTATAGCATGAAAGCAAAACAAAACAAAAACCTGAGATATGGATCTAGTGGAAAGAGCCCAAGCCTCCTAAAATTTCTGTCATCCTAAGTATAGAGAAGAAATCAGTGTGTGGTTCCCAGAAGTCTTCAGGTAACCCTGACATTTTGGGGGAGCAGAAGTAAAAACAACTGGCAGCTAAAATGTTGCCTTCAGCCTACCTCTGGCTGAGCGTAGCTTACTTGTCTGATGTCAGTTCTTGAAATTTCTTTCTTTTGAGACTGATTAATGGAATAAATTCTTTGGAATTTTTTGGCCTTTTGATTTCAGTGGTGGTAGGATCTGAACATCTCTCAATTCATTTCTTCCCAAAGAACAAGTGCATATTATGTAGAAATCAATATAATTTTTTAGCAGAACCTAATTCAGAATTATGAAATATACAGGTTGAAACTTCTTTCCTCCTTTCCACCTGTACTCTCCAAGGATCAAGTATCTATCCTCACCTTATTGACTGATTCAGGACCAACAAAGTCTGGGAGTATATTCCTGACTGCAACTATTTTTTTTTCTATTTTTGCTCCCTTTATCTAAATTATAATTTAACTTTCCAGTATCCTTTTGTCCTTAGTTTTCTTTGTGCTATTAAGTTAATCCTATAAATAAGTCTATGCTAATATAACAGCCAGTTACTGAACTTCATCTTTCAGGTGACATATAAGCCTTCGCCTATTTGAAATTCACATGTAGTTTCAGTGGTGGGAGTGTGATGTGATGTAGTGATATTTCAGCAGCACACATCTCAAACCTTCATAACATAGCAGAGGCTTCTTCCACCTCCATTACAACAATGGGAATCACAAACAGAATGAAAAGGAGGTATAGAATCCATTGCATTCTAGACTCCATTCTTCACATAACTATAGGAAATTTTGCACTTTTCTTTGCTCTTTCATGAGTTATGTATGTAACTTCCTCACTTTCCCTTTCCATTCTATATCAGTAGGTAGAGGAGCTAATAAGACTTGATGGATGAGATCTTATCTCAGTATGGTTATTGATATAATTATTGAGGAATCCCCAGATTTATTTACTTAATACACCAGATGCATGGGGCGTCTGGGTGGCTCAGTCAGTTAAGCATGAGACTCTGGAGTTCAGTTCAGCTCATGATCCATGGTCCTGAGATTGAGCCCTGCGTAGGGCTCCATGCTGGTCATAAAGCCTGTTTAATATTTCTTTCTCTCCCCCTGCTCCACCCCTGTTAGTGCACATGTCCACACCCTCTTTCACTGTCACAAATTAATTAATTAATTAATTTAAAAAAAATAGATGCAGTAAACTACTAGCTTTGCTTTGCGTAGAGAATGTTTAAAATTGGGGCACTTCCCAATAAATTCTGGATTTGGGCCCCTGTAAACAAAACTGAGCTCCAGCAGCCCGAGCCCTGATGTCACATAGTCTGTTGGTAACGTTTCTGTTGAGCTGGACAGCCACTGCTCCTTTGTCTGCAACAAGTTTGCTCTCCATTTTGTCACACTTCCAACCCACTCTCCTTCACCTTATGCTTTTAAGACAAACCCCTAGAAGATGTTTGAATTTAAGTCAGCATTTTGTTTTTAGCATTTAATTTTCAGTTAGGGCATTTAAAAGAGGAGGTGCTATAGAATTCATTATTGTCTAGACTGTTTAGCAATAACTTAATATAAGCTACATACATAAAAGTACAGGACATTTGTGATCTTTGCTTTTTACAATATTTTTGCCCATCTACTTTTTCAAAAATAGTCTTTTTAAAAATCTTTTCAATGAGTGAGGACGTACTTCAAATTGACTTCTCTTTACTTCTGAAATGTTGGTTTACATAAAAAATTTAATGGGATACATTTTTCTTTTATCAATATGCATATGCCACCTGTCAGCTGAATAGATCCAAAATTGCTTATTAACAAAATTGAGTGAATAAATGGATAAAATGTATAAATAAATGAACTTCTACACTTTAGGATGTCTACATTGTGTGGAAGGATTTTCCTTGAAAATGTGCCAACTTTTTTTTTTAACTTTTGGATCACATCTTATTATCCTAGCTGTAATTAGAAATCTTGTGAAATTAAGAACCATTAAATTCAATGAGTTTTCAGCATCGGAAATTTGCCCAGAGGCACCCTGCCGATGGGTCTGCCTAGGTTTGGGTTTTCATAGAGTTCTCCCTCCTCTCCTCCTATTGATTCTAAAAGGGAGCGTCTCTTCCACTTAGCTAATTAATTACACCTGCCAAAAAGCAGATGGTTCTGCAGGCTTTGAAGCATGGAAATAGCTAGGTGCATATCAGCTAGCTTAAGCTCCCTTCAGTTGGAATTTAGACTATGACTCTTGAAACTGCAAAGAAAATAAAGTATTACATAATTACAAAAAATATTTAAATGTTTTTATTTAAAAAATATATACTTTAAGGTATAAACTATCCTTTTTAAAAAATCAACACAAACACACTTTTAAAATAATTATGTTTATCATCTAGTTTGGAACAATGCTTGCCAGATGTTGCCATCTAATTGTTCTGAGCTCTGAAATAAAATGAAACTAGAGGAGCAGGGCCATTTAGAAAATTGTTAAAAACAGTTCTCAAAATATTACAGCTTTTTAGTAAATAATGTTCTTGTGTTGTTGTTTAATGATAAGAAAATATATATATATAACAATGGTAAAAGTAAAAATGAGGGCATTTAGTGATACTCCTACTAATATCCCCACTTGTATTCCACATTTTTATGCTAGTCTGGTTAGTCTTCTTTATTTTTCTTCCCCCTGTATTTCAAATGAGGTAGCTTTAAATAAAGATTATCACTGGAGCTTAATTTTCTATGTAAAATTCTTTCAGATATGACATAGTTATATAAATACATCCTACAAAAAAGTAAATTGGGCATAGAATATGAATGCACACAAGATAATCTATGAAATATTCTCTTTAGTAAGGTCATATTAAATTATCTCCTTTAAATCTTTCTGAATTCACAATTATTTAGTTTCATAAACTTTCTAAAAATATTGTCTTTAATTCTACTTTATGTGTGAAAAGTTTTAGTTTAGGACTTTATACTTTGAAAGATGATGTCATTAAAATTGAACATATTTTTTGTTAGAGGTTGAATAAAAATAAAAGTTCTTCTATGTACAATATGTTATTACTTGCTTTCTCAATACATTTCTATAATTAATGTAAATAAAATTAATATTCCAAACTCCCAAATAAAATCACCTCCCTCCTTTTCCACTATTTTTTTTCTTTTTCACTATTTTCAATAAAAGCAATCTGATAGGTATGTCTAAAGATGGATATATTATTTCATATTAAAAAGGATATTTAAAATTTTTTTTTGTTTTTTTTTATTTTGAGAGAGAGGCAGTGCAAGTCCGGGAGGGGCAAAGAGAAAGGGAAAGAAAGAATCCCAAGCAGGCTGTGGAGCTCAAATTCATGAAACACAAGATCATGACCTGAGCCAAAACCAGGAGTCGGACACTTAACCTACTGAGCCACACAGGCACCCCAGAGGATGATTTTTTAGAATGTATGCCTTAAGAAGATACCTCAATCTTCTTGTACTATTGAGGAGTGTGCAATTTAATTCATTAAGTTTGCCTACAGAAAGGATTTGTGATAAAGCTATATTTAACCATATGTTTTAATTTTGAATTCATTTCTTTTCTACCATATGAGCTTTACTTCATTTGCCTTTAAAATTAACAGGATATTAAAGTTAATGTTAAAATAAACTTTCATTGATTTGACTTCACTAATTTGAATGCTTTGTTCTTTTGCTCTCTTTGTATTAATTGTTCAACAGCAATAGGTAAAAACAAAACAAAACGAAACAAAACAAAACAAAACAAAACAAAAAAACAGCATTATAAGGATATTGCAGATTTGGCTAGGAGACCCAAATGCCCTACACATTTAAGTTATCCATTTTCATATTTTCAGAAATGCAGTTGCAAAACACATAAAGGCAGATTCTACTCAGGCTATGATTTTGGGTAAGGTAATTAAAAATCATTGTACCCTATTCATTAAAACAGAACTTCCAAGGACTAAGCATAGATAATGTTCCCATAGTACTTGAAAATATTAAAGTTGCCTTTCTTTCTTTTTTTTTTTAATTCAGTCTTTTTACTCATTTGAAGGGCTTTTCCTTAAGTAGGCTGAATTCTTGAAGTTTTATCGTGCTGCCTTTTCCTATGTGTCTACTTTCAACAGAGCCAAAAGGAATGCACCTCCAATGATGAGGTTGGGATATAATCCAAATATCTAACAGAGCAAAGATTTTTTTTTCAATGCATAATTTTTCATGTAGAAAAGAAACCTTAAAAGCATAATTTTACCTTTCAACTCAATAAAATATTTTCAGAAAGGACTTCAGGGAAATTACTTTCAGTTCTTAATCATACTTAGAAGTAGATTATATAATTTAGAGTTGTACCTCCTCTCTGCTTAAACTTTATTTTTCCCTTTAAATCTCTCTACCTTTTCTTCTATTGTGGAAGAATAAAAGGTTTAAAAGCAGGATCTCAACCCAGCAGTTAATGAGTTGGAATCCTAGTTCTCTAGAACTCTCACCAGTTATTTAGCTCTCTAAACTTCTGTAAAATAAGACTAGTAATAATTACCCGGTAGGACTTCTGTAAAGATTAAGAGAAATATTGCATTATAAAGATGTCCAGGTAATGGTAGCATTTACCAAGAGGCACTAGAGTGAAGTGGTTAACCATGGGCTTTGGAGCCTGTTATGCAGGCATTTGAATCCGAGCTTGACCCCTATTGTGTGAAGTATTCAGCACCTTCCTTAATCATTTTGCGTCTCATTTGTTATGCCATTGGGGCATAAAGTCCCACCCAGAAAAAGAAAATTCTGAATGTAAGGATGCTAAGTAATTTTATGGATGTCCAGAACATTCTAAAAGGCATCTGAAACTCATATAAGTTGAAACTAATTTTTTTAATGAAAAATAATAAATAAATAAACTTTTAAAAATAAGCAAACACAAACCTACATATTCTAATTTTGCCTAATTATACTGCCCCTGTTCTAGCTCTCTCAGAAGTGTGTTTATTTATGAGAGCAAACAGAAAAGATAGTTAAGCAGGATAGAAGAAATTTGCTGGCCAGAGAACTTTTCCTGTTTTCCTAATAATAATGATGCATCAATTGAACATTTGCTCTATAACAGACCCTATGGTGAGCATTTACGTATGTGAACTCTTTCTCCTTACACTTGCCCTAGCAGAGAGGTATTATTAATATCTATTTTATAGATAAAGGACTAAGGCTTAGAGAGAATAAGTGGTGTGACTGAATGCCTACAGGTAACTTTGGTGGAGACATGGTTATCCTGTCTCACACAATAGCCTGTGCAGAATTTATGTACTAGAAGTCTTCTCTTCTTGAATGTTGGTAGTTGACTGACCCATCTGACATTGTGAGGCATATTGACACTTGAATCATTTCTTTATGTCCAGCCTCAAAGAGCAGCCAAGTATCTGAAATAAATTTTGAATCCTATTTATTAACCGAAGAAAATGGAATAGAAATGCATCTAGAATAAAAGTGCTTCTTGGGGTGCCTGAGTGGCTCAGTCGGTTGAGCGTCTGACTTTGGCTCAGGTCATGATCTCACGGTCCATGAGTTCGAGCCCCGTGTCGGGCTCTGTGCTGACAGCTTGGAGCCTGGAGCCTGCTTCGGATTCTGTGTCTCCCTCTCTGTCCCTTCACCACTCATACTCTGCCTCTGTCTCTGTCTCTCTCTCTCTTTCAAAAATAAATAAACATTAGAAAGAAGAAATTTAGAATAAAAGTGCATCTGAACCTAGAAGACATGATAATAAAGTTACACAACTATACCAAGGCTAGCAGATCCTATTCTGACATCGAATGTCATGATATGAAAATAATATTTATAATGGGGAAAAATGAGAGTGGTTCTAGGAATCATAGGATATAATGATTCAGTAGAAATGATATACATACTTTCTGCAGAAATTTTTGTTTTTTTTTCCCTCAGATATTTTAAATATCTACCTTTAACTCTTAAAATCTCTGAGCAAATGTAGTATTTGATTACATTTTGTCTTTCTTCCAGAGTAATGGCCTTTGTTTCCTTATATAAAGCAGCGATATTATTATAGTAATGCTTGTTACGCATCTAATTTTTATTATGCATTTTATTGATTTAATTTTAAAAATTTAATAAATTTAAACAGAACTGTGGAGCAGTCCCACCTCCCTGCTCAACCCTGAGCCACACAGATGTGTTTAGTTGCGTTCTGTGTTTCCTAATTAATCCATCCTGCTGCAGTAAAAATGTCAGACCCTTGCAATTGAAGAGGAGGGCTCAGTTTACATGCCTCTGTCCTTTGGCATTTACTCTCATTTCTTTGCAGCACAGTAGTAGTGGCAATGAATGGAAAGGTCACCAGGAAATTGCCAGCAGAGACATTGCAACCTGTGATCTATGTGCCACCCTGAATTAAACAGAGGGAAATCTAACAGCTCTAAATGTTGTCACAGAATGTAGTTACCGACATGACAAGAAATGACTCAAAGGGTTAACTCAACTAGGTATCCAGGATTACTCAGTGTGGGAAAAATAGTAGTTACAGAATTTATGTTCTTGTTCTCGGGAACAATCTGCCTTATGAAATACAGATAGCCCAATTTTTTATTAACCAAATTTGAAGTACATGTAATAATATTTTAGTTCAATGTATCTAGTTCTAAAATTACTACACTATGCACCAAACTTCACTTATGAAGGTTTCACGTGATTCTCAGACGTTTTCACTTGGTCTTCTCACCTCCCCAAAGATCCAGGCTTCAACCAATGTGTATATTTTTGTAAATGCTTTGGATAAAGGAGGTTCCTGATGTACATTAATAACTTAATTTGAAATAGCTACCATTTTTTGAGTACCAGATGCTTTATATACATAATTGTAATTCTCAATATAACCAAGCAAAGTAAATATCATTGTTCCTATTTTATAGATAGTAGAAAAGAAACTGTAACATGTCTGAAATCACACAGGTAAAAAAAAATAACAAAGATGTGCTTAAAAAATTAACTAGTCTTGGGGCGCCTGGGTGGCGCAGTCGGTTAAGCGTCTGACTTCAGCCAGGTCACGATCTTGCGGTCCGTGAGTTCGAGCCCCGCGTCGGGCTCTGGGCTGATGGCTCGAAGCCTGGAGCCTGTTTCCGATTCTGTGTCTCCCTCTCTCTCTGCCCCTTGCCCGTTCATGCTCTGTCTCTCTCTGTCCCAAAAATAAATAAACGTTGAAAAAAAAATTTAAAAAAAAAATTAACTAGTCTATAAATAAATTGTGGCATATTCATATAATGGAACAGTAGACAATAAAAATGAACAAATTACTAGTACAGGCAACAGCATAAATAATCTCAAAAACATTATTTTGAATAAAAGAAGGCAAGAAAAAATATGTAGTGCATGATTCCACTTGTATAAGCTTAATACACAGGCAAAAGTAACCTATGGTGACGGAAGTCAGAACAGTGGCTTTGGGGGCTTGATTGGGAAGGATTAAGGGAAAATTTCTGAAGTGGCAGCAATTTTCTGTGTCCTTATCTGGGTTGCAGTTACATGGATATAGATGTACAAACACTGTATGCATGCATATGTAAAACAGAGAGCTTAAGATTCATGTAGTTTACTGCATGTAATGTATAATAATTTAAAACTTCATACAAACTAATCTAAGTACAAAGATATTTCTGTGTTTTGCCATGCTATTTGATATTTCACATTTTGAAACCAATGCTTTATAAAATGATACTCCTATTCAATCATTTTTTCCTAATTTTCTCCAGATTAAAACTCTATTTTAAAAAATTGACTTAATTTGATTTAGACCTAAATGTGAGTTTTTAAAGTGTCATAGTATCAGCTTCTGGGAAATCTTATTTTGTGACTTATTTACTTTCTTATTTTGTAAAATGGTGTTTTTATTTATTATTTTTAACATCACTTTAACAAATAGACCTGTTAGCAAGGACACCCAGGTCTCCAAGCTATGTATTTGATATTTTTAGTATTTTTATATAGCCTTTAAAAAATCCTGATGTTTGAAATAATATTATAATCATTTTACAAGATTAAGTCATTCTTCTTTCTCTTGCTTTACCTTTTATTTCAAGTCTTAGCTTGCCAGCAACAAATATACATAACAATATTATTTGTCATTACTGTCATCGGGACAATTATACTTTTCTGAAATACTCTAAAGAAGTAATGAGGAAATCACACATTGTGAGAAGAATTATTAAAACTATACAAACTAATATTGTAGGTGAGATATTTGAAAGTGACCTTGCAACATATCCCAGGCTTATTGTATTAAAGCCTATAAATAAAAGAGACAAATCATTTCTGGGTACTAATATGACTTTCCCTCTTATTGGTAATGAAAACATTGAACTCTACTGATTTGTTCTACTGAAGCTATTACATTTTCTGGAAACTTGGAGCAGTTATTTAAGAGGATTGTTGTCTGTAATGAGGGTTTTCTAGTAGATAGAGGAATAAAAATATTTGATCTTTATGTAAAGATCAAAAGATAATGAATTTCTCAGTCTTTTTATATACCTTTTATTATGTTCATCTTTATCAGAGAGATATTTACTTTGAATTTTTCATTCATCTTTCAGAATTCATACTTTGTTCTTTGTTTATATAATTATTGGTATAGTTTTAATATATTTTCTAATATATCTTAAAGTATTATTTTCGAAACATTGAGTCACATTCCCCAACAAAAAGCCAAATAGTTAGGAGGGTAGCATCTGGTTTGTTAATTTACTCAATTGTTTGTTAATAACCTCAAATAGAGATCAGGTTTTCCACAGTGCTTTGTGGAAACACAAAGTGTTTCACATTTGTGAAAGTGTTTCACTTACACACAGTAAGTGTTTCACCATTAAACAACAACCTCTTACATGAAAACCACACTTTAAAAATAATATTTGAGACTAAATTAATAATTGGGGAAGTGAAAATTAAAGTGATACCACATCACACCAATCAGAATGGCTACCATGGCGGGGGTGGGGGGTGGTGGTGGGGAACAAGAAACAAGAAAGAAAAGAAATAGGGGTTGACAAGATTAAGAAGCAAGTAGATTGCTCAAACACTACTGATGGGAATATAAATTGGTAAAAAGTACTTTGGAAAACTGATTGTCACTATGGTCCAACAATTACATTTCTAAGTATGTATGCAGTATAAATGTGTACATATGATTACCAAAAGTCATATTCTAGGATGTTAATAGTAGCACTATTTGTAATAGCCCAAATGTGGAAGGTATTCAAAGGTCCATCAGTGTAGAATGGACAAAGCATTCAGTACCGAATAGCAATGAAAATGAACAATGTGGATGAATTTTGTAAACATAGTGCTGAGCAAAGTAGAGCCAGATAAGAAAGAAAGAAAGATTCCTTGAGGGAATGATGTGAGGAAGAAAGCGTAAGGAAGGCTTCTATGATGATGGAATATTCTATTTCTTGATCTGGGAGCTGGCTACATAAGTATGTTCCGTTTGTAAAAATGCATTGTATATGATATATGTACATCTGTGTACATATGTTATACTTCAGTGATAAAGTTTGAAAAAAAATATTTGTTGAAGTTACAAGATTTATGTTTTATAAGTATCCAGAAGATCCAGGGAGCTTTCTTTTGAGTCAGTATGACAGAAACTGCTTGTTGTGTCCCAACATCCATTACCACCGACTTGCTTTTAAACAATATATGAAGTTTAGCTCATCATATGACCACTCATGAATAAATTCACGTAGCTAACAGCTCGGCACAAGGAAGGTACGGAATTAGTCCTTGTTCAGTGAGTGTTTGCACGGACCTTCCTTAAGAGACAGCATGTGTTCATCCTCTGTTCTTCATGCTTTCCTTCATCTTTTGCATGGGAGTTACCAGGTAGAAATGCCTCTTTTATTAAAGATTGTGGAGCAATAAGATGGAATGGATTCTGGGACCCTGATGACTGTGAATTATCCATAATAGCTTTGAATCACCAAGACAGACTTTTATATGAACTGAAAATAAATAAGTAAATAAATAGTGTTATGTTATATTTTAAAGACATTAGAGATTTAAGTAAATAAATAAATCTCTATCTTCTTTAAAATATAATACTAAGTAATACAAAGTTAATATGAATACATAGAAAAAGAACTACTCTTGTTTATACCAATGAGTAAACAACTACTTAAGTAATTACTAATTATAAAGTATAGTATAATCAACAACTGTGTGACTGATACTGTGAGTCCAATATTTCCATTACTTCCATTATAGAGTTGAGCAAACTGAGTTTCATAAAGGCCTTCAAGGTCATACATCTTGCAAACAGAAAACTAGATTTTGAACTTAGTTTTACCCAGTTATCTAGATTCAGTGTTATTGCCTTTGCACTCAAAGCCCTGAAAGTGGAAGATAGATTTATGTATCATCTACCTATCTACCCAGCCACCTACCTATAGCATATATATCTATCTTATCTGACCAGCCACTTACTTATATAGTATATGTATCTACCTACCTGTAGTATAGAATGTATTATGACTCTAATATGCAAGATGAATTTGTGGGGAGGGTGATCTAGAAGGAAAAATGTTTAATCTGGTATGAGGTGGTAGAATCTGAATTAAGGAATAGCAGTGGATATAAAAAGAATGGGATAAATCAAGAGACATTATGAGAAATTTTACATAGAATATCATGACCAGTTAAATATAGAGTTGAATGAATTAATGACAAGTGTCAAGTTTGGAGTCTAATTGACTTTTACAGCATGCTATTCTGATTTTAACTGAAATAAGGAACAGGGGGAGTACAAGTTTGGGAGAAATTATTAGAGGAAAATATTAAACATGTTGGCACATACAACAGAATTATGTAATGAAGTTAGAGAACAATTTGAGAAGGAAATCTCTTATTCATAATTCAAAGACAGTTACAAGACAAAATTTATTTTTAAAATTTTCCAGAGAACTCCAGTGAGTTTAAGTGGATTACTACTTCCCTGATAGGAAGAATTAATACATTAAAATTACACTAATTTTATTCAACATTTTATGTGACTTCTAATGTGAGCATTATCTAGTACATGAGGAGGAAATATCACTTATATTATGCCACCAAGTCAGCAGCTAACAACTTTTTACAAATGTCAGTCATGTTCTCAAGATGTTGTGATTGTCATTATAATTATCAAAAACATTTGAAATTCTATTTCTTTTTTGGCACTAATGCCACAGAAAGATGTATGTCACGGTTCTTATCCTCTAGAGGTTTACAATAGGGGGGATAAGACAAGTACACAAAAGAATAAAGAAGGTGGGGAGTATTTGCTCTGTTAAGTGAGTGGTTCAGATAATCAGTGTTATAAGTAGTTAACCTCCAAAAACTAGACAGTCATAGTGGACTTCTCAGAGGAGTTAGGACTTGAGCTGAAACATAATGAAAGCTACAAATTATACACTGAAACATTTTGGAGAGCATTACTGAGCTCCATTCAATTGGAATCAAGATATTTTTGCTATTATTTTCTATTTTAAGCTGATTTTCAGCCAATGAATCTAATCATTTCTTTTTGAAATTGCCTTGCTTGGGTCGAAAAACTGTCCACTGTTATTTCCTAGCATTCATTCAGAATCCGCATCCATGAGCTTTTGACTCTGATCATTGAGCTGAAATACAGAAGGTTACATCACTCATTTACATTATCACCCTCTCCCCACTCCCAATACAAATGTGACATTTCAATTTTGCACACTTCAACTCTCCTTAAATCATCTGTATAAAAACTTCAAAGCTTGATTGATGATGAATGAGCCATTGTCTCCTCAAGCACCCGCTTCTCATTAGCCTTTAGAGTCTCAGCTTATTAATAATGAACCTTGAGGGCTGACCCAGTGGGGTAGCAGCAATTCATTGTGCTCCCAGCTGAAAGGTCTGGGTTTGAGAAAGATATGGGAATCTTTGGACCAAGTCCATTCCAGAGATGATGTATTAAGTATCACAGGTGGATGGTGTGAGCTATATTACTTTTGTATCATTATCTGCCAACAGACTTGTGTGGCGTAAGGTGATGACAGTGAGAAAGATACATTGCTTTATGTCTGAAAAAACCCAGTGACTTCTTCCTATAGCTTCATCTTGGAAAATGGACTTTTGCCACTTTGGATTTTGATTTCATGATTGTGACCTTTGGTTTGGATAGGCAATATAAGTCTGATATATGGATTATTCAGACATTACCATGGTAATTAGACAAGTGCAATATCTCTAATCTTTATTTATTCTGATTATCATTTTAATTCTAAGGTTGACCTGTATCTGTGCCCATGCAAAATAAGGCATTTAGATGTATAATCAGGGATTGAGGTTAGATATTTCCTTCTTGTTTATTTGACTTTCTTATACTATTATCTTTGGAAGCTTTGTGAGTAGAAGTAAAATGTTTACTGTTGATACCAATCATGTAGACTATAGTGGAATATGGCAAATTGCATTTAAAATTATCATCTTTATTTTGTAAAAAAAAAAAACAAGAGAAAGACATTCAATCTTATTTATTTTATGAAATAGTTGCAAATTGTGCATGAGGTCAAAGCAATTTTGTCGACTTCTTAAACTAAGTAAGGAGGTCATATTAATCTGTATTTTCAGCAGGGATGCTACATCACAATTAGGCTATTCCAAAAGAGGCAAGGGGAATAAAGCCATGATTTGGTATTTTATCACGTTTTCTTTTGAGAGAATATATTTGCAAAATGTCAACGATTGTCTTAATGGTTACTCATCCTCAAATTCACTATAATAACTAGCATTTGAAAAGAAATGAAGAATGTGAAAAACTTATTTAAATAACACAAACATTTCCTTCTTCATTAGACTCATGCAAATGGGAAATCAAGGGAAGTAATGGTCAGTCAAATGGACAATCTTTATGGATTGGAAAGCTAAGGCGCAAGTACTTTATGTCCTTTGTAAAATGTCATATTGGCACTTTACACCTTTCTAAAAAAGAATTTAAGGAACCATATGAGGTAGATTTACAGTTCAATATAAAAACATGCTTTTCGACTTTGTGTAACATATGGCTAGATAATTTGCACAGGTTTCAGGAAATTTGGTGTGTCCAGGATAGCTCAAAATCATCATTTTTTACTTGATAAATGATAATAGAATTTGATGCACAGAACAGATTTAGGGATACCAATGAATGTAACTAACTGTGATTTAAAATATCAAACATACTACTTGCATAATTTTTTACATTATCAATTATAAACATTTTATATAATAAAAGCTATTTATCTTTTAACCTACAAAAACTCTACCTTCACATTTATATTTTTAATTTTCCCTATATTCAAGATACTATATATTTATTGGCCTACTCATATATGGTTTCCTATAATCAAGATATTATATCTTATTTCATGAAGCAAATATTTATCATGTATCTGCTTTTTGCTCGACACTGGGGATACAGTTTAGACCAAAACAGAAATGACCTCTGAAAATGTAGAACCAGTTCAGATAACCTGTAGTGTTTATGGGAAAAAAAAATAACTTCCATTTTTACTTTGATCTGATCAGAATATAATTTAAAATTAAGAGCTACAACAGAAGTTAATTGATCAATGTTGGTAGCAAATTCCACGTAACTTTTCTCTTTTAAGTTCAATTTAACAAATATTTGTTGATTAGCTATTGCTTCAGGTTTGATATATATAGATACAGCACTGAAAAAATATCCCTTGCCTTCATGGAGTTTAGTCTAATATTTCAAATATAAATTATGTACTATATATGTTAAATTCAACATATTGGAGAGTAATGTGGATTACAATTTACTTATTCTATTTGCAAAAGGATTCAATTTTTTTTACTTGACTTGCATGCATTAATCTAGTAGGAAATGTTTGAGACACAAAACTGTTTAAGTGTTTACATGAATTTTTAAATAATTAAATGATACTTTTTCATAGAATATCAATTTCATATGTTATGATATTCAATTGTGGCATTTATTAAAAAGACACAGTTCTGTTTTGTAAACTTGCTGGCTATGATTTAAAAAAAATATATACCAGTTTTTTTTTCTATCAATTATTGCAATGACCAAGAATCTATTTGTGTTTTTCTGAATTTTCTGTGATATATTTCCTACCATGGAAGTCAAATACAATGGAATGGGATTTACCTTGAGCTCATTTATTTATTCAACATTATTTATGTCTTTTCACTTTTCTAGGCTTTGTGCATCTTTATTTGAAAATCATACATTTGCACAACATTTTCTATCTTACTTAGAATTCCTCTTTTTTGTCATGGTTTAAAATTTTAAGAATCACTTTGTTGCATTATTTTTTAAATGTTTATTTATTTATTTATTTATTTATTTATTTATTTATTTATTTATTTGAGAGAGAGAGAGAGAGAGAGAGAGAGAGAGAGAGTGTGTGTGTGTGTGTGTGTGTGTGTGTGTGAGTGGGGGAGGTGCAGAGAGAGAGGGAGATACAGAGTCTGAAGCAGGTCCAGACTCAAAAGCTCACAGGTTCCAAGCTGTCAGCACAGAGCCTGACATGGGGCTTGAACTCACTAACCAGTGAGATCATGACCTGAGCTGAAGTCAGACACTTAGCTGGCTGAGCAACCCGGGCACCCCTTACTTTATTCCCTTCTAACGGAAGGGAAGTTCTTGGTGTAACACAGATGGTACCGTCCAATAAGCCTTTCATGGAACTTGCATACAACTCTGCTGTTCTTGTATGTTGGCAAAGAAATCTAAAGTATAATCAGACGTTCTTCTGGTATCTTCCTGGATAAATGTCTTACCAAGCTTTTGTTTTTCTAATCCTTGTCCCGCTTTCTAATCTAAAAATGCAGCTTATAGTCAACCAAGGCAAAAACATTAGGGATCCCTTTTGTCTAGTAAATAATCTGTGTCCTTAACAACTTTCTTACAGGTCAGTATATTCCCCTAGCATCTTTCTTAGTTCAGAAATAAATCCAATTTAATATTTCACCACAAAACATATTACATTAATGTTTAAAAAATTGTATAACATTATAAAATCAATGTAAACTATACCAATGAATAAGTACAATATTAACATTATTTCCTATCCTATATTTAGGTAACTGAATTGATCAAAAGAAAATACAAGATAAAGTATACATTAAAACTATGCTATAAATGTCAGTAAAATATACATTTTTCTGATTGTGGTGTTTTGACACTCACCAACAGAATACAATCTAAGCCAAGCATGAAGGAAAATACTATTTTCAGGAAAAATACACACATACACGAACAGACTATATGTGCCTTATAAATACATCATTAAATACTAGAAATTTATAAATCTTCCTGACCAGAATTGTTACCAGATGGTTGGTTTTGAATTTAGGGTGTTATCCAAGTTGATCATGATTGTAGTCGTAGTTTGAGATTTCAACTTGAATTATTATTAAAGATTAATTAAAGATTAAACTTGAATTATTATTGCTTCCTTTCTAAATACTTTTCCAAGTAAAAACCAAGCTCTTGAGCAGAATATTTCTGAGAAACAAATGTCAACATTGGTAGCAGATTAATATTGTTGAAGAAGGGGATTTGATGAGATTATTATTCAGTATAATATAATCTGATTCTATTTGAATATTTTTAGATAGGAAGTTACAGATGGATATTGTGTTCCTTCAGTATGAACTGTTTGAATTATAATGTGAATCCTGAAAAATATACTCTTTCTACAATATTTGAGCTATTATCTTTTCTCCTCACATTTCTTTTTAAAGTAGAACTTTTCCGAATGTAAACTGAAAAATAACCTTCATTTCCTGGATAGCAGTCAAAATCTTTCTTTGTCACCTAATGAAGAATTATTCCTAGAGCAGAAGAGCATCACCTAATGTCTCATGAGAAAGCTATTAGTATGAGATCGTCACATTTTATAGATAGAAACTTAATGCCAAACATTAATGTAGAAATCCATTTCACAATCTTCTGTACGTCTTACATCTCCCTTCTACTTTGATGAGGATTGTATGGTTAGGTCATGAACAATAATGAACTGGGCTTTAGAAGTGGAGAGATGACCTAATTTCTTTTTGTTTCCTTTTTTTTCCTCACCTGAGAAAATGGAACCAATAGTCGGTGAAAGGATTGATCATGAGAATAGGAGATTTTAAATGTGGAAACCCTGGCAATGTCAAAATTAATTTGGTGCATTTTATACATGCAATGAAATAAGGCAATTGAGATGTGCTCACCCATCTCACTTCTACAAATACCCCTCTTATGGTGTCACGTGTTCCTTTCATTCTTTTATCACCCTCTTTGGCTTAACGTGACTCTTACAATTTTTGCTTGGGATACTGCACAAGAAAGATTTTTTTTTCAAGGCCATTATGGAAAATAGAGTGATTACCTTCTCAATATTTATGTCCCTCTCCTTCCTCACTAATACTGCTTCTTGAAGTTTTGTTCAAGCAGCAGTATGTCCACTCAACCTCTTGCAGTGGGAATGGTCAGGGGATATTGTTCTGACCAATAAAAAGCAGACATAATCCTTGGAGAGAGCATCTCGTCAAAAGAATGTCTCTTGCTTGCTCTTCTGTTTTCATCTTACCTTGAATTCAGATAGACACCTTTTCTTTAATATTTATTTTTGAGAGAGAAAGAGAGTGAACGGGGATGGAGGGGCAGAGAGACTGGGGACAGAGGATCTGAAGCAGGCTCTGCATTGACAAAAGACAGCCCGACATGAGCCTTGGGCTAAGGAGCTATGAGATCATGACCTGAGTCCAAGTCAGAAGCTTAAGTGACTGAGCCACCCAGGTGTCCCCAGACATTTTTAGATACAGCAACCTTTTTGGGCTTGGGATGAATAAAAACAGGACCCAAAGCAGATGTAGGTACTCTGGACACTACTACCTCCTATAGGTTTCTTATTATGTGAGAAAATCATTCCCTATCTACATAAACTATTGTTAACTGTTTTTTGTTACTTGTAGCAATGTTTAATGGACTCAAATATAATTTCTCTTAAGAGATAAGAGAGAAAGATGTGGTAAATATTGGGTAGGAAGATGTTATGTGTATTTCTAACCAACAATTTCTTCAAGTAAAAGAATGGTATTTAAAAAAAAAAAGATTAGTGTTTGCAGAGAAAATATCTACTTCTTTTTCCTTTTTTTTTCCTGGATAACTTAAAGCAATGTGAAAGAGAATTTACATATACGGTCAGCCATCGTTCAGGGGAAACAAGTTAGCTGATCAAAGCCAGTGATAAATAGAGAATCAAGTAAAAATTGGCTTTAATGAATTTTATCCCATGGTCCTGTCATTGTTCCAGTGAACCATGGGGTTTTCATTATGTCTTGCTTTGTGTTCTTCTTAAAGAATAATTGGCAATTCTATTGATTCCATTTGAGAGGATCAAAGAACATTTTTCTGATTGAGAAATTAATTTTAGCTTTCATTTTGTTTTAATCACTTACCTACTGACTCGTCAATGTCACATTGACTGAAAGAATTTTTTCTTAAGAGAGACAGATGAGTTAAATGACCAAAAAAAGAGGTTTAGTTAAATAAATATTATTTACGTTATGCTCTGGCATATTGTATTCTCATTAGAAATAATGTAGAATAATATTTAATTAACATTAAATACTCATCACTTAATATTAGACAAAACTAGTACGTTTTGAAATATTGCATGCAATGTTATTCCAAGTTCAGAGGATTAAAAAAAGGAAAGAGACTGAGAGTATCTATACCAAACTATGAAATGTTTCTCTGAGTATTTGTGTTATGGATGGTTGTTTTTCTCTGTATTTTCCAATTTTTTTTTCCAATTTCTGCAATCAATTTATGTGACCCAGTAATGATCTTTAAAAAAATATCTTGGCTATTAACAAAATAATTCTAATTTAACATTGAAAATCATTTAAGAATAAATAACTTTTATTGACTATCTTTTCATCAACAAAAAGTTTGACGAGAAATATGTTTGTTTGTTTTAATACAGAAATCCTTAATGGTGGAGTCTATGTAGACCAGAACAAATTTCTTTGTTACACAGACACAATTCATTGGCAAGATATTGTTCGGAATCCGTGGCCTTCCAACTTGACTCTCGTGTCAACAAACGGTAGCTCAGGATGTGAGTAACATTATCCTTGTTAATGTCTCAAAATATTCTTCTACTTCTTGTAAAAACAAACAGCTAATGTTTATCATGTCATTAATAATATTTTGAATTTTGATTGCATACATTGAAATGTTCAGTTATATATAACAGAATAATCTTTTGCTTCTAGTTAACTCTCTTTTCAGAGTGATAACTTCCCTTTTATAAATTCTTCTCTTAACATGACTTATTTTGCTAGATCAAAATACTTTACCATATTTGTAATGTCTAAGTATTCTAATGCCCAAATGTTTAAACATGCCCCATTGCCCATAAACGTAAGGCTGGCGTCAAACTCTGGCTTCAACTCTCTGTGTGAGTCATGTACCACAGAGAAAAATGTGGTAGAAGAAAAATATTACTTCCTATTCACTATAATATGTTAAATTAAAAAAAAAACAACAAAACACTGATGAACATTTTAGAATTCCGAAGCCTCCATTTGCCCTTGAAACCTTCATGGTAATACTGTATAACAGTTCCAAGCACCTTAAATAGAGTGGAGAAATACAGATTTCATAGAAGAGATATATGTTACATTCTGGTTTTAGTCATTAGCCTAATAAACTATCCAATTTCCCATTTGCAAAGTGTATTGTTTCTATCACAGAGGATTTATCAGATTCAGGGTGTTTAATATGATTAAATGACAAGCAAGTAATATTTGAAATATATCATTAAAATCTTAGAAAATTATTCTGCCTAGAATCTGTTTCATTTTCATAAAGCAGGCTGTGTGGTCCCCACATTTATTACTACTGACATTTATATGAGAACAGAATCTTTATCAAGTGTTAACCTGGGTTTTATATTTCTCATCTATTATTTTATATTTCCCGCCTGAAATCATAACTATCTTCACACTGTTCAATAATTATTTGCCATAGTACTGATTGTGTTATGACACTTTTGTAGAAAATCAAGCTCTGAGGGACAATTATTAAATTTCATTATTGTCCTAATAATATAATGGGGAAATAGGAATATATTTGATCCAAACTGACAGCTGTGTTTTTAATAATGGCTAAAACTTTTTTTAAAGTAGAGTAAAATAATTTTCTTGTCACTTTTGAGCAGAAATTTATATGAGATTTCATCTTTATAGCGTTCAAGTTGCCTACCTTGTACAATTACGTGTGAATAACAAATTGAATCTATTCATACTAACAAGACAAATAATGTGCTTTAGAAATGGCTTCTGTTTTCAGTCTGCATATACTATGGTACATTTTGTATATTTGGAGGGGGGCGAGAAGCATAATGGTTGGGGAAGAGGAAAGGCCTACTGACTCTTCGCTTATTAGAGTGACCAGCCTATAATTGCATGTATGAGATCAGGAAAGAATGAAACCCAGGCAAGACAGAAGCCAAAGGGAAGCCTTACAGGATGCAGAACAGGAAAGGTCTGGGGGGTTCCTGCACTTTCACAGATGGCATATCTTTGTGCTATTGTTTGTGGGCAATTTTGGATGGTTGTGCCTGTAATTAGGCAACTGTAGCTGCATTTGTCTTGCATGCAAATAATTGCAGGTGCAAAAATTACAAATGCAGAATAGAGTCATAACAAATGGTCCTTTACAATTAACCACCAAATGCTTGTTGAAGTTTTATTCTTTACATACTAGTTTTATTTGTTGATACATCAAATATATTGCATGACACCATAGCTGATAATTAGAATTGGCTAATCTTTGAATATTGGTTTCAACGTAGCCTATTTTTTCCTCTACCTTCTCCCTATGGGTGATGACAGATACTCTCATGGTTTTAAATGCAAACTTCTGCACCGATGACTCCCAGAACTACATACCACCCAAGTTAAAAATCTGGTGGTCATCATGGACTTTGCCTGCTCATTGGTCATGGCATTGATTTAATCATTAAATCATACTGAATTTGTCAATTTCTTGATTTTACATATTTCTTATTGCCATTGCTCTAGTTCAGACTTCATCCATTGTCTGAGTTACTGAAACAATCTGAATTCTTAATAAGTTTTGAGGCTACAAACCCTGTGTAGTCTGGTGAAATCAATAGCTCCCTTCTTACAATATGTTTAAACTAATAAATAGGCAAAGAATAAAGATTATATATCATAAATGCATAAAACCAATATGTTTATAAAATACATTTTAAAAGATTACATACAAGGGAAATGAATTATACTGAAACACATTTATCAACATACTTAAAAATAAATATGTGATATGGTAATATGCTTCTTCATTAGTACATTAAATAAAAAAAATTCTAACAGCAGGATTAACAGGCAATGTAGTTGTGAAGCAGAGATAGGCCTAAATATTACTTTAAAAAGGACAGTCACTTTAACAAGTGGTGTTGGAAAAATTGGATATTCCCATGTACAATATTGAAGTAAGACTTTTACCTGACCCTATATATAAGAAATTAACTCAAAATGAATTAAAGACCTAAACATAAGACCATAAACCATAAAAATCCTAGAAGAAAACATAGAGGAAAAGCTTCATGGCATTGAATTTGGCAATGATTCTTACAGCTGCCACCAAAAGCAAAGACAACAAAAGCAAAATAGAAAAAAACGGGGCTACATAAAACTTAAAAACTTCTGCGCATCAAAGGATGCAATCAACAAAGTCAAAGGCAACTTACAGAATGGGAGAAAAATTTACAAATTATATATTTGGTAAGGGGTTAATATCCAGAATATATAAAGAACTTTTACAACTCAATAACAAAAACAACCTGGTTCAGAAATGGGCATGCAGTTGAAATAGCATTTCTCCAAAGATGATATACAAATGGCCAACAACAATATGGAAAGATGTTCAATATGACATTGATTTGAAATCTAAGTCATAACCATGGGATATCACATTATACCCATTAGAATGACTATCATCAAAATAGTAGAAAATGACAAGTCTTGGTGAAGATGTTTGAAGAATCTGAAACCTCTGTACACTGTTGGTGGGATTTTAAAGTTGTAAAATAGCAATGGAAAATAGTATGGTAGTTACTCAAAAATTAAAAATAGAACTACTATATTATCCAGCAACTCTACTTCTTGGTATATATTTAAAGAATTGAAAGCAGGGGCGCCTGGGTGGCGCAGTCGGTTAAGCCTCCGACTTCAGCCAGGTCACGATCTCGCGGTCCGTGAGTTCGAGCCCCGCATCAGGCTCTGGGCTGATGGCTCGGAGCCTGGAGCCTGTTTCCGAGTCTGTGTCTCCCTCTCTCTCTGCCCCTCCCCCGTTCATGCTCTGTCTCTCTCTGTCCCAAAAATAACTAAAAAACGTTGAAAAAAATAAAAAAAAATTAAAAAAAAAGAATTGAAAGCAGTCTCAGAGCAATATTTGCACATGCATATTTATAGTAGCACCCCAATGTACAATAATGAAAGAATGCATGAACAAAATCTGGTGTGTGTGTGTGTGTGTGTGTGTGTGTGTGTGTGTGTATACACACACACATTGGAACATTATTCAGCCTTAAAAAAGTAAGAAAATTATGACATATGTTACAACATGGGTGAACCTTGATGACATTTTGCTATGCAAAATAAGCCAGTCACAAAAAGACTGTATGTCCACTTATATGAGGTATCTAAAGTAGTCAAATTCATACAAACTGAAAGAAGAATAGTGGTTACCAGGAGCTGGGAGAATTGGGAAATGGGGAATTTCTGTTTAATGAGTATAGAGTTTCAGTTTTGTAAGATGAAAAAGTTTTGTAGATCTATTGCACAACAATGTAAATATACTTAACACTACTGAGTTGTACACTTAAAAATGGTTATGAGAGTAGATGTTATGTTGTCTGTTTTTACTGTAATTAAAAATAGAGAAAAAGGTAAAGAAAGAAAAAGCAAGCAAGAAGAAAGAAATAAAGCAAGAAAGAAAGCAAGAAAGAAAGCAAGAAAGCAAGAAAGCAAGAAAGCAAGAAAGCAAGAAAGCAAGAAAGAAAGAAAGAAAGAAAGAAAGAAAGAAAGAGAGGGAGCTTTTATGATACTGCTAAGCTAAGTACCAGAATAGAGTATGAATGCATCTTTAGTTTCTATTGGTTGCAGTGTGGTTGGCACTGCCCATATTATCAGGACCTTATATTCATAATTGTTGAAAGTCATATATTTAATAAGAGATTAATGTGAATAATAATGTAACAATTCCTCATTCACATTCATGGACCTCCTAAATTCCATCCATAAGCCCTTTAGGGGTCCCAGGCCTCCTTGTTAAGAGGCCACCCTGTCTTTAACTACTCTTCTTGCCTCCAATTTTGACAAATCCACCTGAGAAAGTGCTACCAAGAGCACTGTTTAATGGATATCTAACTATGACCCTGTCTAAAAACCCTGTCATTGCAACTGACTAATGTGGGGTCAGTTCTTTTTTTTTTTTTTTTTTTTTTTTTAATTTTTTTTTCAACGTTTATTTATTTTTGGGACAGAGAGAGACAGAGCATGAACGGGGGAGGGGCAGAGAGAGAGGGAGACACAGAATTGGAAACAGGCTCCAGGCTCCGAGCCATTAGCCCAGAGCCCGTCGCGGGACTCGAACTCACGGACCGCGAGATCGTGACCTGGCTGAAGTCGGACGCTTAACCGACTGCGCCACCCAGGCGCCCCTGTGGGGTCAGTTCTTAATAAAACCAGAGGCTTGGAGATTTTAGCAGATTCCTGCTTATTTCTCCCCTCAATGGAATGAGTTCTTATAATTTCTTTGTCTGTACTGCCTTTGCTTTTCTGTCTGCCAGACTAAATTTTGCTTATATGCATCACACTTATCAATTGTTTACCTCTTCTAAGAAGTGTTCTCTTCTACAGGCTGGATTAGGTAACTTTTCCCACATAACTGCATAAAGAGCAGGGCTAAATCCTTCCATTCTGTCTCACTCTAAAATGAAAGTCCTATAGGACAAGGCCCAGGTCATCATTTTGTCCTCTGTTTTAGCACATAATGGATGGATAAAAGTTTTATACTGAATAAATGGATAACTAAATGAAACAATCAATTCATAAATAAGAAAATCAGAAGAATCTAAGTAATAATTTCTTCTGTTCATCATATGTACAAGAATGGATGTGAAGTAAAAGTTATAATCCATAGATACGTAGCTTATTCATTTTAAGTCTTTTTCAGGCAAAAATGGCAACCTACATCTCTGTGCTTAATTTAATTTAAAACTATATAATTATAGGGGTGCCTGATGGTTCAGTTGGTTAAAAGTCCAACTCTTGATTTTGGCTCACATCATGATCTCATCATTTGTGAGATCAAGCCTGTATTAGGCTCTGTGCTGAGAATGCAGAGCCTGGCTGAGATTATCTCTCTCTTTCTGTGCTTCTCCCCTGCTTGTGCTCTCTCTCTCTCTCTCAAAATATAAATAAATAAACAAAAAAACAAACAAATAAATAAATAGAATTTAAAACTATATATTTATGTTATACTATTTATATTATATTTATGTTATATGTATGCTTTATTATATTTATAAGACATATATGTGTCATGTATATATGACACACACATATATATATATGATACATATATATATATATGATACATATATATATATATATATGACACATATATATATATAAGACATATATATGTCTACTTTTCCTTTGGTGTAAAGAACCTAATTTGTGTAGGGCTGGTAAATCCACAAATCACACAATTTTGACCAAGAATTTAAGAATATTTGATTTTTCAGTGATATTTTGCAAATTAATTTTCAATAAAGCTTTGGTCTTTTTGTATAATACCAATTCTTAATGTAAAAAAGCAAAATCTTTTCAAGAGAAACCTGGCTTTTTTTCAACATAACCTTTAGCAACATAACCTTTGCACTCTAATTGGAATAATGAAGGAAAGGTTTGAGTGTCTAGAAAAGAAATTTTTAAATGATACCAATCCTTTAAAAATATGAGATTTAGGAGTAATTACAACCAAATTGTATTTTCCAAAAATACTTGAGGTATGTTGATCTAAATTTCAGCAAGGTAAGGGAGAGACGAGTATCTTTTTTATTATAGGAATCCCTAGCAAGATGTACCTAACATTCTAACAGTCTTGGATAGGTTTGTCAACAGGGCTTATTAAATAAACTACCTTCAGAGTTAAACAAACAAACGAACAAACTAACTAACTAACTAATAGTAAATGACGTTTCACTTACTTGGAGTACTTCTAATAACTCCCATCACCACAGAATGCCGAAATGATGGAAATTAGTTGCCCTAGAAAAATTAAGCAACTGAGAGTATATCAGAACATGAATATGGAAAAATAGACAATAGTATTTGTCTGGAAGAAAATTGTGTAGTTAAGAGAATGGCTCCAAATGGACTTGTTGGGAACCTTGCACTGCCCAAGTGACCTCGGGCAAGTCACTTGTGCTCTCAGTACCTCCATTTTTGCATCTATTAAATAAGAGTGTCGAGAGCTGAGCTGAGCTGATAGGTTTCAGGGTGGTTGATTAAGACAAAGAACCAATAAGAAGGTAACAGTCAACCTTTCAGTCCCCTATTGCAGTAGCATAAGCAAGTGGCTAAACTGGAGAAAGCACCAGTTCTTCCACTGTCCATTTTCCCCCATGGAACAGCTCCAGGTCAGGGTCAGGTGGATCAGACCGGTCAGCACAGACAAGGGGAATTGTCTCACTGCTGAGGGAGCCCCAAACAAAAGCTCCTAAAGTTTTATGGATCCAGAAGCCAGAGGGTAGGTTTGAGGCAGCAGAAAAAAAGCTGAGTGCAAAAGTTCTGAGTAGTGAATCAGAGTAAAGAAAAAGCATCTTAAATGTTCCCTCCGGCCCGTGTAAGGACTTTCCAGCAAAGGCACCTGAGGAGAGCCCCTGTCAAAGACATTGGATAAATGGAGGCATCCAATGGAGGCAACTGATACTAGAAATGTAGCTATCCTTAAGAGCATGGCTCGTTAGGAAACCCTGAGTTTGCCCTGAATTCAGAGACCACAATGCATTGGCTGTGCACCAAGTCTGGTGTGGATAGGGCAGCTTTCTGTTGTGAGACCTGCCAGGGTAAGCCTGTGGTCAGGCTTGAAAGATCACGCACAGGTTTTTGGCCAGAAACTAATATTATCAACTTCATAGGACTATTATGAGGAATAAATAATTTCCTGTGTATCAAAATCTGAGCTATTTCTTATGATAAAGGAAGAAAGCGACTTCCAGTTATGATTTGTGTTTCCATATGAATTAACCATATGTGGACAGAAATAATTTTATAACATGTGAGTTACATTTTTATTATATATTAGTTAACATTTTATTTTGTTTCTGTTTCTCATGTGTCTAAGCAGAATACAGTATTTTATAGCCTGAGCTCACTGAGGCACGAAAAGGAAGAAACCTTGGATGTTCCAGATCCTACAATCTTTTCTTTAGCTTACACCAGATGTACCACTCATTCTCAAATTGCTTTCCAAAACCAAATACAGGTGTCCCCCACTGTGCAAAAGTAGAAAGCTCCTATGAAACTTTTCAAACCAAAATGACCTAAAGCAAAGAGTGTCCCCCACCGTCCAAAAGGTTATATTATGTCGCTTCGCTTTTCCAAAAGGCCAGTGTTAGCGCAGCAATGCCTTTTTTTGTGAAAGTGAAAATCCTCTTCCATTTCTTTCGGATAACAAACAAGTACTAATGTAGGTCTTCACAAAAGTGAAGTGCCTATTGTGAACTTTTGGAAAGTGAGGGATACCTGCATCACCTATGACAGAGGTACAAATGTGGGGGAATTGGCAAATTCATAAAAACATTATATTTATTAACATAATTCCATTTGTTTTTTGTTTTTTTTTAATTTTTTTTAACGTTTATTTATTTTTGAGACAGAGAGAGACAGAGCATCAACGGGGGAGGGTCAGAGAGAGGGAGACACAGAATTTGAAACAGGCTCCAGGCTCTGAGCTGTCAGCACAGAGCCCGACGCGGGGCTCGAACTCACAGACCATGGGATCATGACCTGAGCCGAAGTCGGCCGCTTAACCGACTGAGCCACCCAGGTGCCCCATAATTCCTTTTATTTAAGCCAGATAATCTACCTGCTTTAAAACCATTAGTAAAACTTAAAAAAAATTAGTAACACTTAAAACTATATGTTTTCTTTTAATGACTCTCCCCCATCCTAATGACTGCCCACTCCTAACTAATACTGAGGGCTGTGTCCCATGTACGTAAACTGTCTTGAACTAGAAAATGATTAAATATCAAGATACGGTAGAATTAAACCTGATTTTAATTTATCAACTTCTGTTACTCCTTCAATCTTAAAATGTTTATATAAAATAGATGCATTCTTCTAAGCCTGGAATTTTGTGGTAGAGTAAAAAACAAAAATAGCAAGAAAAATTATCCATGGTGCATTTCAGTACAGCTTCAGTTTCCATGTATTATATATGCACAGATCCACTTTTACATAAATGCATTTTATTGAAATAAGTCATGCGCACTGTTTTACATGATTTAAAAAAAATAAAAAGTTTTAATGATGGAAATAGAAAAATGTGAAAACCAGAAAAGATAAATGAACTCATATAAACCTAAAAGATTAGTTTTCAAAACAATTTATAAAATAAATTCTTCAGGAATCTAATAAAACAAAAAACAAAAGACTTAAAGATACTTTATGAATCTAAATCAATTATTCTAAACAAAATATTGGCAATAAGAATGAAATAATTTAGGAATGTATTTAAAATATAGGAGCAAGTGGTAGCTTGCTCTTTTAATACTGTAAATGAAAAAGTTTTTCAATACTGTAAATGAAAGAGTTAGGACTTGTCAAGGACCCATATCAGAGAAGGCCTTTATTGATACATTTATAGAAAGACAATTTCCAGGTTGACTGAAACTCACTCCAGGATAAATTTTATGTAAGAAAATTCCTTATAAGATGGAAGCACAGCATACCTGCTAGCTTGGTTTTTATTTGTTTGGTTGGTTTTTTGTTTTTTGTTGTGTTCCTTAGCTTCTTAGGGTAAAAGTGCATTGCTTTACTTTTCGAATAGATTTTTCATGACAGATCTTTATTTTTATCATATGCAATAGCTTCCTCTAAAATCAAAATTTTAATTAGGTATTATATATACAATTAAAGAAGTCAGTACCTCAGCCCCAAGAGGCAGAACAGAAGATTTTTCCAGAATATACCTTTCATAGCTCAGCTCAGTCCCTATATATATATGTATATATGTATGTATCTATATATAGATAGATGTTTGTACATAATAAATATATACATAAAGTATATGTATCCACACACATCCACATACTTACATAGATATACATTGGTCTTGAAGTTTGTGATTATAAATTAATTTCTACTTTCCTTTTACATATAAACCACCTAAAATCTGGGACAAATTCCATAGCCTCTCTTCTCTGCCCTTATCCTCTTACTGCCAACTCCAGCCTCTGCTACCAATGATTCCAATAACCACACAACTGTGCTTGGCTCTCCCTTAGCTGCTCTTAAGACCCACTGCATCCCCAATTTCCTCAAAGCATAAATGAGACTAGTTATTAGCATGATTTTGTTAATAATAATGGTTATTTGGTGGGGGGTTGCAGAGAAGACCAAACTTGACTTTTGTGTTCCTGCTTATGAAGTCAGGATATTCCTCACTACTGAGACCTTCGCACCATTTCCAAACCTTAAGGATTGACTCCTTTGTTTCCCCCTAGGCTTTTTTCCCTTCTCAAGGCAGAGGCTCATTTCATTCTCCGCTTTTAAACTAGAGGAAACATCAGTTTGTACATAAGGAAATGCTCACTTCAAACAGAGAATATACATAGCGTGGCTTCCTTAGAAAAGTTTTAATAGTGCATTTCCCAAAGCAGTGCTTCTTCAGTCTAAAATAATACCATGTCAGTGGAGTGCTAGTAAATGTTTAATAACAACTTTTCAAAAAGTAGAGGGGTAACACCCCAATTTAAGGAGTTGCTAATTTCCATGGTGCAAACATTCTTTTTTTTGTTTTAATTTTTTTTAACGTTTATTTATTTTTTTGAGACAGAGAGAGGCAGAGCATGAACGGGGGAGGGTCAGAGAGAGAGGGAGACACAGAATCTGAAACAGGCTCCAGGCTCTGAGCTGTCAGCACAGAGCCCGACGCGGGGCTCGAGCTCATGGACCACGAGATCATGACCTGAGCCAAAGTCGGCCGCCCAACCGACTGAGCCACCCAGGCGCCCCATCATTCTTAACATTCTCCCTTTTAAGCAATCGATGTAGATTTTGGAAGAGATGCCCAGTAAGAATACCATTATGTAGTGTTTCCACCACATAGATTCAACAGATGTAAATAAACTCAATCATGTAAATAATTAATCATGTAATTATGCAATCATGTAATCATGTAAATAATCAGGAAATGGTGAATTTTAAGTTTATATTTATTACCTTTGTTTCAATAAAATTTAACTGTGGGTTTATGTAATTTAATATTTAGTAATGGCTATATTCAACAACAAGGTCTGAAAATTCTAGAAAATCTGACAGTCTGTTGTATACACTGCTGCCATGTGTGAACATCAGAATCCTGTAGAGGTAAAGGCTGGGCCTAGCCCAGTCCAGTGCGGATCATTTCTCTCTATGATAATGCAAAGAGAAAATTAAGCTTACACATCATGCATGGTATGAACTGATTTTGCCCCTTGTCTCCTGCGGGTAAATGCTGAATAAAACACACATATACACACACAACTCAATAAAGAACAAACTATTTAAGAACAGGGCAATTTAACACAGAATGTATACAGGGAAAATATCTGACTCTTCAGAGTCATATTCTGCTAACATTTGTAATTTACATTATTATATAGTATCCCTTAGGTTCTGCATTCATGTTAACTTCGTGCACTAAAGATTTCCTCAAGAATGTTGGATAGATGTTACCTTTATTTGATTAAAAGACTTAAATGGTCTCTCTCCGAGTGAACTGAGTTTCCACCTCAAAGATCAAACTCTCTGTACCCCCACAGACATACTGCTCTAACTCTTTTTTTTTTTTTTTTTTTTTTTTTTTTTTTAATTTTTTTTTTTCCAACATTTATTTATTTTTTTTGGGACAGAGAGAGACAGAGCATGAACGGGGGAGGGGCAGAGAGAGAGGGAGACACAGAATCGGAAACAGGCTCCAGGCTCTGAGCCATCAGCCCAGAGCCCGATGCGGGGCTCGAACTCACGGACCGCGAGATCGTGACCTGGCTGAAGTCGGACGCTTAACCGACTGCGCCACCCAGGCGCCCCCTGCTCTAACTCTTAAGAAGGTTTAGTTTTCTACCTTCAAATAAATCTTTATGACCATAGCCTGTTGGAAGAAAAAATTATTATGTAAAGTGACAGTAGAGGTATTGTGTAGCATTAGAAAAGAACAAAGTTCTCTATGTCCAGAAATAAGTAGATTAAGAGTTTCCAAAGTTGGACATGCATCAGAATCTACTCCCAGAGATTCTCCTTCAGTAAGTCTGGTTCAGGGATGGGAATCTACCCATCATCAAAATTCTCCAGTTGAATCTGGGTACAAGTATAGGTAGCACTGGCTTGGTAGAGGATGTCTATGCTAATAAAATAATTAGAAAAGCCTATATTTCAGACCACATGCTGATTCAAAATTTCCAGAGAACATATGATGAGTTTGCTGCAAATGAGCCAACTGACAAATATATGGTCCCCTCCTAGAGAATATGTAGCTCTCTGTTATGTTGAGATTTTTGTCACTAATTGCAACAATAGCAATCACAATGCTGTAAGCACCTGTGACCTTCTAGGCCTTATGGATCATAGGCACTTACAGAATCTTATTTCTAATTCTTGAAGAAATTCTGTAAGGTAGGTATTAAGAGTCATATTTAGGGACAATCAGAGCCTTGGTGTCTTAAATTTTTAGTAATAAGAACTCGATGTCTTCTACTGAATGTTGAAGAGATTAAAATTTCGTGAAATAGAAGGTCATGGGGTTCAATTGTCCAGTTAGGGACAGCCTTCATATTTTGTTGTTTCTCTGAAGCTTATTTTAGAACAAATTTTAATAAGACTTTTCACTATATGAATTTTCACTGAAAATATATACCATTACTTAAATAAAAATTGCTGGTATTATGAAGAAAGTTTTCACACTGTTCAGAAAGAATGGAGAAAGGCCAAGGAATCATAATTATCAGATTTTCTTTGAAAGTGTAACTCCTAACATTTTTTTGAAATGGTGAGTTTTGGGAATTGGAGATTCTTGTAACTGGAAGGCATCTTTCTTATTGAAAAAAAAAAGTAATAAGAGCTACACACACTGTTTAAATTGGATGGCAATCAAAGAAATCTAGTCCACATAATCTAATCAAAACAAATGTTTTCAAAATGTTTATGGATGGATGAATGGATATACAAAATGTGATATATACATGCAGTGGCATATTATTATGCCTTAAAAAGGAAGAAAAATTCTGGCATTATGCTGCAACATGGATGAACTTCGAGGGCAGTATACTAAGTAAAATAATCCAGTCATAAAGAGACAAATACTGTATGATTTCACTTATATGTGATACTTAGAAGAGTCAAAATCATAAAGATAGAAAATAGTGGTGATTTTAAGGGGCTAGAGAGGGAGGGGAGAATGGGGAGATTTTGTTAATAAGTAAATTATTTTAGTTTTAGAACACGAAAAGAGTTACTGGAATAGATGGTGTTGACTGTTGCAAAAACAATGTGAATACGTTAACTACTACTGAACTGTACAACTAAAAGTGGTTAACGTGAGGGGTGCTGGGTGGCTCAGTTGGTTGAGTGTCCAGCTCTTGATTTCAGCTCAGGTCATGATCTCATAGCTTGTGGGATTGAGCCTTTGTCTGGCTCTGTGCTTAGGATTCCCTCTTTCTCTCTCTCTGCCCGCCCCCATCTCTCAAAATAAATAAAGTTTTAAGAAAATGGTTAAGATGGTAAATTTTGAGATATGTTGAGATAGAGAGAGAGAGAGAGAGAGAGAGAGAGAGAGAGATCGAGAATCTTAAGCAGACCGCACACTTAGCACAGATCCCAACAGGGGGCTCAATGTGGGGCTCAGTCCTATGACCCTGTGATCATGACCTGAGCCAAAATCAAGAGTCGGAGCCTCAAATGACTGAGTCACCCAGGTACCCCCAGAGTTTTAAGTCATCCTGCTGTATGCGGCTGTGCAAATAATTCTAAACCTGGCAGAATTAGTTGTAGGTGTTGAAATGATAGATTGGTAAAACGGACTTAAATTTTCACAAAGGAAGAGACTCATTGATTCAAATAACAAGTATCTGATTAATGTTAGAGAGATTTGTAAAACATTCCATAGTTGATTTTTTTTTAATTTTAATTCCAATTAGTTAACATACAGTGTTCTATTAGTTTCAGGTGTATACTATACTAATTTAACATTTCCATACATTACCAAGTGCTCATCACAACAAGTACCCTCCTTAATCCCCACCACCTGTCTAACCCACCCCCTCACCCGTGTCCCATCTGGTATCCACCAGTTTGTTCTCCATAAGGTCTGTTTCTCAGTTTGCCTCTCTTTTTTCCCCTTTACTCATTTGTTTTGTTTCTTAAATTCTACATATGAGTGAAATCATTCCATAGCTGACTTTGTGAACATAAAACCCTGATTTTATATTTGGTGTTTAAAGCAGCTATGTAAAATTGAATGAAAATTATGCTGAATCCATTCAATATCACCCTCTTCTATTATGCTGAATCCATTCAATATCACCCTCTTCTATTTTTCTCTTGTTTGTTTACTTTAAAATGGGTTAAGAGTGATTATGCATGTGTCTGTGGCTTGTTTTGCAATGCTCATTCATAGGTTTGATTACCATTCACATATTTATTCCCATTTACTAATGGAAGTGGTTTTGTGGAACTTAGTTACACAATTAAGTAAAATTTAAAGAGCTTACTATTTTTCTTTTTCTTCTATAATTTGTCATCACTTAGAGAAGCTAGGAAGTGAAAGGGAGACGTTTACAAGGAACTGAAAATCGTCTATTCCAGTTTCCCAGTCAGTTACATTTCCAAAGAAGTTTTACATATGTCCTCCCTCTCTTATTGGTGTCCTCCTGCTAAGCCATTTTTATTTCAAAGTTCGGAGCAAAGATGGTTACACTGGAGAGTCAGAGCAGGGGAATTGGTATCTCCACAGGTAGCTGGGGAAAGATGAATAAGGAGGTCAAGCTGCTAATCCACTTTTCAATCTTTCATGTCTAGATTATTGCAAGTAGCCGTATGCAACCTTTATTTAATTCTTTGCTGCCTGGCAAGAACACATTATGTTCTATTTGGAGGTGATTCTTTTGGCAATTCTAGGTGCTCTTTCTATGCAAGGAAGAAAAAAATGGAAAGGAAATTATGCAGTAATATTTCTCTTAAAGTTCTTCTTTAAGCATAATAGAAATAAATGTTTTAAAGCTTGATTAAAAAATGCACAAAGTTAAAGTCATCTCAAAATTAGATGTCCCACACACTTTAGTTCTCCTCCCTCCTTATACTTTATTAAATAAAAATTTTGATCTAGTAGTTTTTTTCAAAATATTTTTCTATAGAATCATTTTTAACTGTACTCAAGAAGGAGAATACATCATTAAACTAGTTACCTGTTTGCCAAGTTACTAGTTACTTTGTCAGTAGTTAATATTACTAGTTACCACATGCCAAAGTGAATTTTTCAGGATAAAGAAACTTGCTTTACTAGAAAATAAGTCAATAATAAAACTAAAAGTTTTTACAAATGATGGAGTGTTGGATACCCATAACTTCATTTCTAAATTTCATTAAGTTGAATAAATTTCAAATATTTTATTGCAAAATTTGTTGTGCATTTCTAGCAGAATAAACAAATATATAAGGGTCCTTAGAGGTGTAGAATTGACAGAGCTCTGCTTGGTTTGATTCAGTAGAAAAAGATAAATTAAGGTCATGCAGTTTTGTAACATTCTCATGAAATAGTCAATCATTTCTATTAATTCATACAGTAAACACAAACATTTTATGGGGGAGGGGGTGACCCAAAACATTATTTCAGGATTAATTTACATTATTACTGAATTAACTTACAATAAGTATAAATATATGTTACTTTAAAATATGTAAGTGGGCAATCAGAGAGAGAGAAACCATAGATTTCCTTGTTCTTCCTCTCCCCTCTTGTCGTCCTCCCTACCGAAACCTTTTGCCTGACCCCGCTGCAGGGCAAAGCCCCTGCATCTGTATCGTCTTTGCACAGTTACCCTTCTGTTTCTTTGCTTCAAAGGGTAGCCTAGTGGTTGAGTTCAGGGTATGGATTCTACATAAGTTCTAATCTTGACTTCAAAGTTTCTTCTGTCTAATTTAGCCCCTTTATCCTTCATTTTTCTTACATTACAGTGAATTGGGACACTACATGAAAATGTTAAAAACAGCCTAGCACATAAGTGTTCCATAAATATTTGTTGTTATCAGTTTTAGTGTTTATAATTAAACACTATGAAGACACTTCTTATTCTGTATTATAGCCTAAAACTGGGAACTGTGATCAGCCTTCTCTTAGCTTCGCATCGTCATTTATAAGCAAATACATCTATAATTTTGTGGGCATGGAGAGCTGTGTGGTTAAGGACACCCATTCTTAACGTTCTTGGCATCTGTCTATAATACCCTCCACCCTGCCCATTTAGGTCATTTGCTAACTACTACTCATTGCCCACATACGTTAATGATTTTGGCAAGTGACCCTGAGTCTTTTTTTTTAAACTCCATGTATGTCATTCCCTAGGTGATTTTGAATAAGTATCTGTGTTAATGATCTCATTTAACATTATTGCCTAACATTTTCTTTACCTCCTAAAATCCACTGAACTTATCAGTATTTATACTAATTCTGTAAGAAACAGGGCTTTGTTCTAACATAAAGTTTGTCTGCCTATGAGTATTTTAATTCATTTTGTGTGTTCAGTCCTTCTCTGTCCCACATGACTGTTCTTTTCTTATATCTGTTAAAGTAAACTAGATACCTGATTATATTGGTGAAGAACATGGATTCTGGCTCAGATCTCTGGACTATTTCAGGCCTGTCCCATTCTGTGTGACCTTGGACAAGTTTTTAAATTTCTCTGTCCTCAGCTTCCTCATCTGTAGTAGCATTTTCCTCCTAAGGTTTTTATGGGAAATAAATCACCTAGAACAATTCCCACTATATAATAAAAATGCATTATGTCTAAGCTATGACTAACTCTTTAATATGCTAGTTCATAAGGACTTTGATTCTACCTTGAGGTTTATATTTCAGATGGTTACAAGACTAACAATATATTTTTTTAGAAAACAGAGAACTAGGGGCAGATTGATAGGTAGTGAGGCTAATATTTAAGGCTAAATCATTTTGTGATAGAATACAACAGATATATATGCAGGGGCTTGCAAATCACTTATCTCTTTTTCTTTAAATAACTCAATTTCCAGATCAGTCTAGTAGTACATCAGTAAGAAATGCCATTGAAATACCTGGTTGATGGAATCTTTTTTTTTTCAAAAATATGTTATAAATCCATTATTCTTGAATTTTAGCTTTTGTGTGTGAACTTCAAAGGCAGATTAATGAAAACATTTTACATCAAGACATTTTAGGCTTATTACTTACTCTAATGCCTTTTGGGTCACTTTCTTATAACCTTCATCAATTTTAAAATCACATTTCATTCCTTAGGCTTGTGGTGGCATTTTAGAAGTATGCCTATTTGTTAATGTGGTTGTTTTTATTTTAAGTGGGAGGACTTGAGGGAGATACACACACACACACACACACACACACACACACACACACACAGCTAAATCCCTTTGGTGGATGAAATAATAGTAGGGACGTAAAATGAGACTTCTGGCTGATACCTCAAAAGAGTTTGTTTAATACAGTGCCATGGAGCTACCTAATCTTCCCCAACTTGTTAGCCATTTTTCTTTGTTATCTGTCTCAGTGATGTCTCATCTCCCCAACTGACTGCTACAGGCTAGCAATCTGTAACAGAAACTCAGTCTCAATCTCAGATATAATAAGAAAGAGAGGCTACAAGATTAATGGTGCCAGCCATAATTATAAAGTCTCAAGCCACAGATATTATAAGACCTTTCAAAACTGACTCAAGGTGGAAGAAGCTGGGTTAGCACTATAGTGTGAAGATACTGGCCTCTTAGTAAAGGAAATGCAGGGCTATTGGATCTGGGAAGTCTACTGTGTTTTTAGTGCTGTTAGGAACTGTGGAAAATAAATGGTTTTTTTTTTCCCTTGAGGAGCTTGTTATAATTTTATCCATTTCAGTTTTCCTGTGATAATACCCATTACTTATTAATTCGTAGAGGAGATAGATCTATTCTTGGAGCTGACAAATGGAAGCCAGATGAAAACAGGCTGCTTATGGAGACCATGCCACACATAGATATTGGGAATTTTTTATGCTCATAGTGAAATAGAACCAATACATTGCCTTTCAAGTAACAACTACTCTGACAGGATTAAAAAACAACAAATGTGGGAATGTTCATGGTCTTTCTTCCATATCTGTTCAAACATTACATATCTGCCAGCCTGATCTCTTTACCCCTCTGGACCAAACTGTCCATCAAGTCTACATACACACACACACACACACACACACACACACACAGTCTTCCTAGAATGTTGGAATTCACACTTAGTATGCTAAGATGGACAGAAAATTTTTTAACGAGAGAGCTGAATGAAATAAAAGTATTTAGGGAGAATGGCTAAGTCAAACCAATGACATGAAAGTGATAGAATCTTGGAAGAGAGGAGATTGTGAATGCTTGGTGATGGCGGAAAGGCAGGAGAGAGAGCTAGTGAGCTTCCTTGGGCAGGGGGTAGCCTGTGGTGAATCAGAGGCTGAAAGTAGTGTGAGAAAAGTGAGAATTAAGAAAAGGTTTGGAACTGTTGCCACGGGCAGTGCTTTGGATCCCATTTAATGTCCTCTGAGACAAGTAAAGTTCTTGTGGTTGAATTTCAGCTGCTGACCCATGCCTCTTAAATGTGACACCACTCACATACTGAAAACACGGTGGTTACAGTTCCTCAGGGATCCCTTAGCACCTCTGACTAGCAGTCTCACAGATGAGGGTCATGGAATGGGCAGGGATCCCAGCATCGATGACATCTAATCCTCTCCAGCAATTCAAATACCGTTTCACCATGGGTTCCTCTCTTCTTTTCTGTCACATACCTTGAAATATTATCTGCCCTCTTTTCCTCCTTCCATGTACACTAGGCTGAAAGGTACAAGAATGTGATATCCCAGTAGCAGAATGAGCTTTCACTGTACTTAGATTATTAGTAGCATTCCTGCTGAGACTGCGGCTTCTCAAGCTTTGCCAAAGCATGCAGAGACCTCTGAAACCCACTTGTCCCTTTCTGCCAAGCCTGTCAAAGTTTCTAAGACATTACAGCCTCCCCCTTTCCTATTACTTGACGATGATGCCTTACTGATCATTTCAACTCTGTCTGCATAAACACTTCTGTCTCCAGATTACTTGATTTGTCTGCCATATCACTTCTGCTGACTGTCTACATTTCTTTGTCTCTCTTTGTTGTTCTTTAATGTTCTTAAATACAATATTTTGAGGGAGGGAAAAAGGAACTAGCATCGATTGATGTATATTACATGCCAGGTGTTTTACATATGTTATTCCTCTTAATCAGCCCTAGCATATACAGGAAGTATCATCATCTATATTTTATTAATAAAGAAAGTCAGCTCTTAGGTAAAGTTCCTTACTCAAGATCCTACCAATTATAAATAATGGAGACTGAATGCAGATAAAAAATGATTTCAAAGTTTATGTTTTCTGCTTTTTACCAGCACTTATGTGAACACTTAAAGCAGTGAACAGCAATATTGTAATTTGGTTATGCACACAATACTTTCAAGTATTTTATCTTCCCTAAACCACAGGCTATAATTTCCTATCACAATTATAAATGCTAATTACTAAAATGTGTTTATATTTAACTGGCATTTATTTTAGCCCCATTTACTGATGAACCTTAATAAGCAAGTAATAGAATCAAAGTAAATGTGAATTAAATTTTTAAAAATGTACAAAAACAAAAATTTCTGACAAGCAAATATGCTATCTAAAATAAGCCCGACATGATATAAAGAGGCAAGTTTCCGGTTCCACTTACACTTCTGTTTTCTTACCTATAAAATGAGACAAATAATAGTACTTACACTATAATATTGTGCAAATTCAATGAGATACTAAGTGTAAAGCGCTTTGTCTACAAGCTAGAATGTAGAAAGTGCTCAATAAATGGTGAGATTGATGATACTGGTAACGATGTCTAAATTTGAGTATGCAGCACAGTGTGAACCTCCATGTACAAGATAAACACTTAAATAAACAATTTAAAAAAAAAGAGTTAGAAAAGTTAACTTATCTACCTGAGGAATGAAACAGTTCTAAAACCAGAGTGAGAACTGAAATTCTAACCTGTCTCATGACAGATAGATCCTGTATGTGTGCATAGCTGTTGATATTTGCATGAAATACTCATTTAGAACCACAAATGCAGAAATTTACATTGATCCTGTTAAATTTTATATTGTTACTTTTGGCTCTTCATTTCGTTTACCAAGTGCTTTTTTTTTTTTAATTTTTAGAAGTGTTTTTAACGTTTCTTTATTTTTGAGAGATAGAGAGTGCGTGAGTGGGAGAGGGGCAGAGAGAGAGACAGAGAATCTAAAGCAGACTTCGTGCTGTCAGCACAGAGCCCAACATGGGGCTTAAACCCATGGAGTTTGAACTCACCAACTGTGAAATCATGGCCAGGGTCAAAGTTTGTTGCTCAACCGACTGAGCCACCCAGGTGCCCCACCAAGTGCTTTTTAAAATCTGAATAGTTATCCTATGTATGAACAATTGCTACCCCTGCCTGATGTTGTCATTTGCAGATGTGGTAAGCATATTTCAATTGTTTTGTGTAACTCTGTGATTAAAGAGTCAAACATGATGGGTATGTACAGAGGCCTTTGGTAGACTCCTAGTATCAGCACATCAGTCTAGGCCAGCCCGTTCCTTTATCAAATGTTCTGATGCATGTGCCAGTTGTCTACAAACCTACACAAGTGGTCCAGATGCCATCAGTGTTTTCCAGAAGGACATAAAGAATGGCATGGTCACGTTCTTTCTGATATCCAAATCAACCTTCCATGAGCTACAAATCTTCTTAATAGTATGATATGAAATTAATGATATTTTCTTAATGTATATTTTCATTTAAAAATATTTATTGGTTTTCTTCATGTACCGGCAAAATATTCCATAAAGCAAATGGTTAATTGAATTATGGTATGCCTATCTAATGGGAGGCAAATTGACCAAAAAAAAAATTGCATCTACATAATATAACCTGATAATGTTTAGGATAAAATATAATGTGAAAGCAGCAGGTCACAAAACTAGACAGACTATTATACTATTCAGAAAACAGTATTACTATACATCAAAAAATGAAAAACACCAAAATACAAAGTTTATAAATGATTTTTATTTTCTTTTATATTCTTCTGAACTTTATAACATTTCTAATTCAAACATGTATTAGAAATAAAATCTAGGGGCATGTGGGTGGCTCAGTTGGTTGAGTGTCCGACTTTGGCTCAGATCATGATCTCACAGTTTTTGAGTTGGAGCCCTGCATCGGGCTCGGTGCTGACACCCTAGAGCCTGAAGCCTGCTTCGGATTCTGTGTCTCCCTCTCTCTCTGGTGCTGTGCTTGTGCTGTGTCTCTGTCTCTCTCTCTCAAAATAAACATTAAAATGAAAAATAAAAATAAATAAAATAAAAACATTAATTAAATTAATTAATTAAAAGAAACATTAAAAAAGAAATAAAATATAGCAAATCAGTGTGGGTCAGAGAAGACCTCATTGGGAGGTGGCATCTAAGAAAAGCAAGTAAGCAGATGAACCATGTGACTGTAGCCTATCAGAGAAAGAGAGGCTCAGGGAGAGGGCATGGGAGGGCCCTAAGTAGAGGGTGAACCTTGTACATCCTGGGAACAGCAGATGAGAGTGCTCAGAGGAGTGATCCAGGAAGAACATAGTAGGAAGTAAGGTTATGAATACATGGAGAAGGCCAAATATCATACGGCCTTCCAGACCATTAGAAGCACTGTCTTTTTTACTTTGAGATGGGAAGTTATTGGAATTTAATCTGGTATGTCTAAGAAGATTGCTCTGGTTAATATATTGAGAAGAGATTATATAGAGGCCAGGGTAGAAGCTAGGACACAAGTTAGGAGGTTGTTGCATTAATGCAAGCAGGAGACAATTGTGACTTAGTGGTAAGGGTGATGGGAAATGATTGGGTTTAGCTGTATTTTGAAGTGAGCGTTAACTGGATATGATAATGATTTTGAGTTTGAGCTGAGGATGAGTCCAACTTTTTCAACATGAAATTCTGAAAGGATTGATTGACATGACGTATTGTTATGACTGATTGAAGAAGACTTTAAAGGATTTTTCTGGGTTGGGAAGTTGAAGGATTACATTTTGGACATGTAAATGTTTGCATGTCTGCTAATTATACAGGTAAAAATGTTTTAGAAGCAGTTTGAAGCATAAGCCTATACCCCACATGGTCAGAACTGGAGATACAAATTTTGGAAGGTGTCAGCCTATTAGTGTTATATGAGGATTAACAGAACTAATATATATAAAAACTTAGATATTCCAGGAAGACCACCACCACTTAGAGCTGAACAGGTTTTGCACTGTCGACTTCCAAAGGGGTATAATCTAGGTAGGCTATAATCATGGATGCTCTTGATGGCCTTTGCTGGTTCACCTTAAATGCTAATAAACATACCTGTCATTATTACTGTTGATTGAAAACAGCAGACACATGTTAATTTATTCTTTAATTCTGCTGGTAAGGTTTTCCAGTTTGTTCAGACCCCTTATTTGTGTTTAGAAATGTATTTGACATTGATTAGAACTAATTCTGTTCCACAGTAGGTAGAATTCCTGTGTTCTGCTCTGTGCTAACGACTGTAAACAGTGATAATTAATGCTTTCTAATTACATTATTTGGAAGAAATATGAAATATGAGTATGATATATGAAATATTTAAATGTATCAATATGTAATAGTATGAAATAGTTTTTCAGGAAAAATTTAACCTTTCCTTATAATTTGAGTCATTTTGTATTATTGATACATTTGGGAAACCATTTGGGCCCCTTTACTATTATTCTTTTTTAAGTTCTTTTCTATTGATTACAGTAGCCTAAAGAATTGTGAAGGTGTGCTAGAAGTATAAAGTTTACAGAACAGTAATATAGATATTGTATCAGATCTTTCCATTCAATGGGAAATATAATCCCTTTAGTCTATTAATGTGTATCTTATTTTGGCACATGTATGCCATTACTTCTATCAGTAACTTATAATCATGTAAGACTATAAATGTGAGTGATGATCAATAATATTAAGTTCGTAATAGATTCACATCAAATTTCCTTTTGACTGAAATTTGTGCAGATCTAGCCACTCTACTTAATACATGGAAGCACACCTAAAGTCAACATGCTGATAGAGTAGCCAGTTGCCCCCATGCATGGTTAAGAGGTTTTAAACAGACACTCTTGGAATGTCTATCCCACCCCACCCCACCCTTCCAGCTTCTATCTGCACATGAGATGTCTGCCATTATGATTTCTCCTCTAGATTGATTTATGTTTACCGAAGGCTTCAGGATAAATGAAGATTTGCTAAACAGGCTCAATACTTCAAACTTTTGCACAATTCTGTGTGCCTGATAACTGGTCAGTTCATTAGCCATCTGTCTGTAATCCTATCTGAGTTAGTGCTGGGGAGAGATACTGTGTGCTCTGGCAGTTACAGATCAGCAGTGGGGAGTTGAATCCTTGAGAAGAGGGTGGATAGAAGTATCTCATACTGAGCTTGATGTATTTTACATTTCTGTTCAAAATTAATCTTGATCATATGAGTATGTAGGCTAGTCTAAATCCTTGGACTATAGGTTGCTTGACTGTATAACATGATGGCACTTGTAGAAAAAAAAAAACAAAACAAGTTTAATGATGTTGACATTACCTACTTTTCCAATCCAGTGATTACTTAACATAATTTAAACTGCTAACTCCTGACTTAATTTATTGCTAGATGAAAAATTCCACCCATATATATTTTTACTTTAACTTTGTCTTCCTAGTTAGTGAAAATACTTGCCCATCTTTGTTTTGAATAGCAAGTGTATAGAACTTAAAGCTTTCATTCAGTAATTAACTTGCAAATCATGGGCAAGATAGGAAGATTGAATTGAAATTGGAAGAAAACTGTAAAGTCATTTACATAACGAAATTGTGGGACCAAATAAACACACATGACAATGAGAGTTGTCAGATAAGAACAAGCCCAATATTAACTTCTGATTAAAAAAAAAAGAGCAATTCAGTAATATCATTAAATAATGATGCCAATATATTATTTGCTGGAATCCTGTTGAGACTTTACTATCAACAGGGTGCTTTATAATAATTTAAATTTTAAAAAAAGTTATGTGGTTTTTAGGACTGCTGGGGTAAAAATGCAACCTGATGGAAATATATCCACAAATCAAGGAGTGAACACTGGGAAGTGAGAGACTGCTACATGTTTACACCATTTAATCCTATAAGTTTGGTTACCAAGCATCTGATCAGATATAGCACTTAAATTTTTGGCTCAAAATATGGCTATGATGTTTGGAATTACATGCCAAACCATTATTTCTTATCCATACTTACTCATGTGGAACCTTCATCATCAGAACCCCTGGGATTGCTTTTTTTTTTTTAATACAAATTCCTGTACCTCCCTCTCCTAGACTGTAAAATCAGCACCTTGCACAAGTTCTCAAATCTCAACACTAATTTTGGGAACCATAACCTGAAGGTCTCTTCTACCATGCAGATCAAACCACATAATTTCAGTGTTTAAAAACTTTGACCAACTCCATGACACTTTCACAGAGTAAACTCTAACCTATTCAGAAGACTTTCGAGATACTTTGTAAGCTTATACTCCAGACGCTGTCCTAATGCAAACAGCTCAAAGGACTATAAACTATTCATTATGGCCCCAAACAGTTGTGTGCACCCATGCCTCTGTGTCATTGCTTAGGTTAATTATTCAGCCTGGAACTTTCTTCCCTTTATCTACTCACAAAGCAGAAATTCAAGCCTACTCTCCATGGAGCCTTTTTCAAATCCATCCTCTCCATTTTATGCATACTTCTATTTTAGCAAGTATTATGATTATCATGACTATTTGCCCATTTTTCTACTTATTTCCTGGTCCTTGAAAGCTCCTTGAGGGCAGGACACTGATTTATTCATCTTTTTATCATCCATTCAAGAATAGGGACTAGTTTAGTGTAGACTTGCAATAAATGTTCCACTTCCCTTTCTGAATTATGGGATCATGAAAACGATACTATTCTCTCACTCTTTCCCCAGTAAAAGAAATTTTAAGAGGTCAAGACTGCCAGTTTTTTTAAATGGACTGAAAGAAGAATCCAGGCAATGTAACTGCATTGCCTTTAGCTACAGGAAGTTTGAAGATATAATCTTTTGTGGTTGCCAGTGACCTCACGTTTTGTAACTCTTCAACTGTCCTAGCATATTACTTGCAGAAAGCAGTCCAGAGGTACATGTTAAATCCCATCTCTACTGTCAGGTAGTCCTACGGACAAGCAAAACTTCTAACATGAATTTATGACTCTTAAAAATATCGAAGTGGCTCAGGGACTCTAGTTCCTACAAAAAAAAAAGAATGCAAAAGCTACATTTTAATAACTTCTGGACAAGCATAAAAGATAAACTTAGTCATACTTGCTAACTTCTGCAATGAATAATGCATTGTCAAAGCAGAAATGATTGTGAATTAAAATAATGCTGATGTGCAGTAATCAGCACTTACTTTAAAAGATTAAAATGGTTGCTAAAGTGACAGAAATATTTGTCTGAAATTTTGTTTTGTTTTATATTTCACTTCTTTGAGTCAAAATGACAGGAGGTAGAAATACTAATTTAAATAACTCTGTTATCACTAAGTTGAATGGAAATGTCAGATTCTTATTTTTAAGTAGCATATTTCCTCACATAGTTTTAAAAGAATTATTGAAATAAACAATGGAAAAGAATCATGTAGCATACTGAGACATGGAAATAAGACATATTTGGACAGCACTGGCAAAGTTTCAGTGCCCCAAAACATTTCTTCCATTTACATAGGCTAATATGGATTTCGTCTTTCTGCTGTTCTCATTTAAAATACATAGAGAAGTGATTTATAAAATTAATACACACTAAAAGAGTGAATACATGGCCTTTTTTTTCCTCTTGAAATCAGGCCTCCTGAGACACTGCATACCTGAGAATCTGAGAATAGAAGACAGAAATTTCTCAGTAAGATGTTGGGCCATAGTTAAAAGTATTTTTCTTTCTGTAAAAGACAAGGGAGAGATCCGTCATGGGCCATGCTTATCCTCTCCACTGAAGTGCTCTCCCCTGATCTCATTTTAGATGTCATATAGATAAATTACCCTATAAGGAATGGAGTGGACTTCCAAGCCACTAGGCATTAACTTGGAAATGGCCCAGCTCAACCTGACCCCATCCAACTCTTCTTTCCTGAGCTAGAGGACTGTGAAAAATTTAGATTTGTTGGCTTCTTTCCTTAAACCCCATAGAAGGTGAATGTTAGATACAGACTAATCAAAACCCTTTCCCGTTAACATAATGCTGAATTATTCTAAACTCTTATTAGAGGAGTAACCATGTCTGTTTCAATACTTAACATGCTTCCTAACACACAGGTATAGAAGGAACTGAAAAAATACTTTTGGATAAATAGTTGGAAGGAAGGTAGAGAAAAAAAATATGTAGTTTTCTTTTGTTTTATTTTGCTAACCTAGATAGGTTATTTGCTAACCTAGATAGGTAATTACTCAGAAAACCCCTTGTCTCCCTTCTCATTTTTTGACATTTGTGTGCAGCAGAAATGTTGGAAAGAAAAATCTAAAAGCATATTTTAAAGCATATTAAACACATTAGTCCATAAAACTACACTACCCAGTTGTCTAGAAGAATCAAACTAAGGTTGCAGGCGTGAGAGTATGGCAAATATATTAATTCGGGAATGCCTCCAATCCGATTTTGGCCAGATATTTTGATACTTAATTGGAACAACTTAGTGAAAATAGTATTTGCCCAATTGTCATATACTGCCCAAGGTTGAACTGAATGTGGGGGCAGATTCCAGAGGGTCAAAGACAGTCAAATGAAGGGCGAGCCAGAATGAGAAAACATTTGTGGAAGCACACGTAGGTCATGGCCCTCCAACACATGTGTAGTAATAGAATTCTGGAATGTGTGTGCCAAGTGACCCTCTTTCTCTTGGTTTCCAAAAGGAGTGAAGGGAATATATGACTGAGTAAAATCTCAGTAAGGAGGCAGATGTTGTTAGCTTCCTTTTACAGCAGTAATACATATTTCTATTAAAATATGAATGAAAAATGGAAACTGCCAAACAAAATTTCCTAACAGCATGATAGTCAAGGTTAAATTGTTTAAACTTAAGGGGCGCCTGGGTGGTGCAGTCAGTTAAGCGTCCGACTTCAGCCAGGTCACGATCTTGTGGTCTGTGAGTTCGAGCCCCGCGTCAGGCTCTGGGCTGATGGCTCAGAGCCTGGAGCCTGTTTCCGATTCTGTGTCTCCCTCTCTGTCTGCCCCTCCCCCGTTCATGCTCTGTCTCTCTCTGTCCCAAAAATAAATAAACGTTGAAAAAAAAAATTTAAACTTTGTGTGTGTCTGGCTGGGGTGGCACAGTATATCATTTGTTTACAACCAGGTGGGCCTTGCCATGATACTTTGTCAATAACCATAAACCTAATTTCTAGTAATATTCCTTTTTGTATTGGATCCAGGCAAAAGTCTTCAGTGGTATATCAAAACTGCAAGAATAAGAAGGTAGAAAATATATAATCCAATAAATGAGGAATACTGAGTGTATTAAAATAATGTTGCTTAGCTCCCCCCCACACCCCCCACAGCTATGATAGTGTTCTGGTCACAGTGAACACAGCTAAATATTTCATTGGCCACTAACACAATTAAAGAAGTCATAGATTAAATAGTAGATGATCATCCTCTGTTTCAGATATCTTTAAATAACAGACCACTTAATGGGTCGATTTAAAATATTTTAACACATCTAAAGAAATATATTAACATTAGTTACTTTCTCATAAAAAGTTTGTACTCAAAGTTTTCACTGCTTCCCATTTTGTCTCACAGCCCTTTCTAATTTCCGCTGGTATAAATCAAATTAGATTTATTAGCATTGTACAAAAGAGCTCCAGTAGGTTTTTAATAATAATTATCATTATCACTGATTAAAGTTATATTGTTCAGGCCAGATGGAGTCCTTTTCCTGTCAGTGAGAATGAGCTTGCATTATGTAGTCATAATGTGTTTGGATCTAAATAAACAGATGGCAGAGTGACAGGATATTATACACTGGTGATGTCAGCAATAGTGGTTCACAAACAGAATTGCTTTAGATAAACTCTATTGTAGCAAGGATCCTCATACTTTTAAGAAGGTGAATGGAATTGAGCCTAAGTGTTATCTTAACTTGGAAATCGTACTGTTCACTTGCAGAAGGGTAGACCATTTGGATGGCCTGAGGTTCAGCCTGAAAAAGTGCATCTGCTGAATCTGCTCTTTAACTGTGAAAGCATTTAACATAACAGCTTCACTCAGGCAGTCTCATAGGGAGAGAGAAAGAGGGAGGAAAAAAGAAAAAAAAAAGCTGCCCAAGTTATAAGGTCTTTCAAGTTGAAGAGTTAAGACCTGTGGGTCAAGAAAAAGAGGAAAGATCTGATATAATCTTATTTCATAACTTTCAAGATATAGTAAAACCTTGGTTGTAAGTATAATTCATTCTGGACAAATGCTTGTAATCCACAGCATTTGTATATCAAAGTGAATTTCAAGAACCGTTGGCTCAGTTTGTTATCATGTGACATTCAGCCTCACATACCACTTGTATTGCAAGACATTGCTCGTTTATCAAGTTAAAATTTATTAGAAATGTTTATTTGTCTTGCAGAACACTTGCATAACAAGTTACTCACAATACCAGGTTTTACTGTATAATTATGTTAAAGTAAACATCTTGTATGGGTGTATACTCGCTCATAATAATGTTAGAAAATTAACAGAGAAGGTTTAATAAGAACTATGTTATAGAAATGCTTTAGTCTTTAATAGATTTTCATGTATACTTTTTATTCTAAAAAAACCCACTCTATATACCCTTATACCCACAAATATTAGGGTGAACCTATGAAATTCAGAAACAAAATTCAAAGAAAATCATTATATGTGATTTCTTCTAGCTAATACTCTATGGTTGCATCCTTAGGAAAATTTCTCTGTAGGATAACTGTATTTGCTGAGGCAAATACTCAGAGTAGCAGAGTTCTTAAGAGCAAGATAGTGCTACAGAAGATAAAGGCTTGTATTTGAAAATGAAGATGGTATCAATAAAATGTTTAAAAAAGGATATCAAATAATTGAAATTAAACTTCCTAAAAAATTTATCTGTTTAAATGCTTGAAACTTTTATAAAAAGATGTTGGTTTGCAAATTGGTCCCTATGCATGGAGGGCAAGGAAGACTGAATACATAGGGAGACCACTCCAGATTGATAGGTGGCAGGTATAATAAGCAAGGTAACTTACATACAAGGCTGGTCTTGAACATATACAAGGTGATCTTGGACAGCCACAAGACAAGTAGATACCCATAACTGCCTACCAGACTCTTAAGTTTATATGAAGGTTTTATTTATTTTTTATTTTTTATTTTTTTTAAATTTTTTTTTCAACATTTTTATTTATTTTCGGGACAGAGAGAGACAGAGCATGAACGGGGGAGGGGCAGAGAGAGAGGGAGACACAGAATCGGAAACAGGCTCCAGCCTCCGAGCCATCAGCCCAGAGTATATGAAGGTTTTAAATGGGTTCAGTAACATATTCAATTCAGATGGCCCCAGTATCACCTTACTCTTTCAAAGTTACATCCTTTCAGACTGCTACCAGGGGAATAGTAGGCAGGATGTTCATTACAAGGACAGGGGAGGGAGCGAGGAGCCTCCCATTGGCCAGGTCTAGCTCAAGGGTCAACCTGTTGTCACATCCTCTTGATGACATCCTCCCTCAAATGAGAAGTTATGTGTGTAGGGGCTCCTGGATGGCTCAATCAGTTAAGCCTCTGACTCCAGCTCACATCAGTGTCTCTCAGTCTATGAGTTCAAGCCCCGCATCTCACTGTGCACTGACAGCTCAGAGCCTGGAGCCTGCTTCAGATTCTGTGTCTCCCTCTCTCTCTTCCCCTCCCCAACTCATGTGCATGCGCACTCTCTCTCTCACAAAAATAAACATTAAAAAAATTAAAATAAATAAATAAATAATGTATATAACCTTTTCATTCTGATGGTTTGTCATGTGTTTGTAAAAATATATTTTTGTTTCCATAGACTTCAAATTCTTAACTATTGATTTATTCCTTAATATCAATTAGCCATGAACTATTGAAATTATATCAAGCAGAATAGAATCACATAGAATCAATAGAACAAAAATATTCAATAGTCAAAGTGAAAGTTATTTCATGTAAATATTTACAACTATCTGGGAAAATTCACAAATTCAACTTATTTCCTTTCCTTATAAAATAATGAGAAGATTTTGAGTATCAGGAGATTGTATTTCAGCTTCACATGTATTTGACATTCAGGTTTTGCTACTTAAAGGGGGCATTTTATGAGCTATGTTTCAGCTATAGGAAAATATAAAAATCCTCAGAAAGGAGCAAGACTATTTGCTTTGAAGAGTTATTCCTAGTCAAAGAGTGAAAGATGATAATGTGTGTGTGCGCTCTTTCCTCTCTGACAGGTGGACGTTGCCATAAGTCCTGTACTGGCCGATGCTGGGGACCCACAGAAAATCATTGCCAGACCTGTAAGTGTTCAACAGTGAGAAAGAATAGGCTTGAAATGATCAAGTGATTTTAATAATTCATGTTTTTCACACTTCTGGTCCTCAGAAACATGAAAATAAGCTTTTGCTTCTTTGTGGTAGATTTGCTCCTATTCAAGTAAACTGCCTAATTTCATTGCTTGCAAATGAAACATAGTATGTCATTGCTTCTTATATTTCTCTGTGGTTTTCGAATTAATGCTATTAACAACACTGATGTGGTGATATTAACTATGACTTAAGAATCTGTATATCAGAAAGCAAGAAATCCAAATGTGCACCAAATGGTAATTCCATTTCAGGTTATAAGTACTGAAATCTCAGTAAGTACTTATAACACCATCCGTTCATTAGGAAAAGAAAAAAAGAAAGGAAAAAGAAAAAGAGCACTGTGTCCCCACTTTGTTCTAGGCACAGAGATATTAACTATATGAATTATAGATGACTGACTATATCTTGCCCTCTGTGTATATTGTTTCTTGTATTAGTCATTAAAGTAAGTATAAGCTATCATCACTGCTAAGACATTTACAAAGTATATTGGATACAAAGACAAGTATCTTTTTTTTTCAGCATTCTTAAAGCCATACTTAAATCAGCACTGAACTTTCACTAATCTTAAGGATAAATAGTTTCTTTAAAAAGGAAAAACAAAATGCTCCATATGAATGGTAAAGATATTTCTTCTTTCCTGCTACAATAACAACATCTGGAATAATATATGAAAAATAGTGTAGTGGCAATTTGAAATGCATTCCTTTCATTAGCATAGAAGACAGAGAAAATGTTATTAAAAATATGAATATACAAATATTAGATATTGTAGAAATTTATTATACTATTGGATTAAAGTTTAGATATTTCTAATTTGTCTCAGTTCATATTTGTTAGATTCTCTTTCAATAAGGAAATGGAAAATAATTACATTATTGTGAGCCAACAAAGAAAAAAGATAGAAGAAAAATATTGTCTCACTGGTAAATGATTTCTTTCTTTTTTTTTTCCTTTTTTTTTTTGGTTTTAATTCAGGGACATTTTCATGTCTAACATTTATAAAATAGAAAAGAACATAAAATAAATTTTTTTTCCCACTTTTGTCCTGCCTCTGTCCTTCAGCCATCCCTAGGCAACAAATGTTATTGGCTACTTTTGTGTATTCTTCCAGAGACAATTTATGCATACAGTAGGACATATGTATATGTTCCTTCCCATTTTTCACTCAAATGTTAGCATGCTTTACATGCTATCATGTACTTTGATTTTTTTTTTAATCTAAGCATATGTGAATGAATTTACTTATAGTATTAATGCCTAGAAGTGGTCATTGCAAGGTCAAGGACACATATTTATGTAATTTGGTAGAGATCACCAACATGGAAATCTTGTTTTCTATAGAGTTTGTAAAAGTTTTCTCTGCCAGGAGCAATGTATGTGAATTCCTGTTTCCCTATTCCCTGGGCAAGGCAGTGTATTATCAAAGTTTTTGGTCTTTGTCAAGAAGTTATATAAAACATAGTGTAGACTTAAATTAACTTTTTTGATAGAAATAATGTTTATGACAGTTATATTTTGGCAAGAATTTTAAGCAGGATTGTAAAGATCAATGTGTGAAATAAATTTACTACAATTATTTGTAGACAGTATTCTAATAGCAAAGTAGTTGAAACCAAGTTACACACGATGCTGAAATAACATTGATGTGGCCTTTTGTACAAAGTTGAGATTTCTAAAATATAAAAGAATCCTTCTAATACTTTGTGATGAAGTGGCAGGTAACCATGGAAATTGTTAAAGTATGCAAATATCCATAGGTCCTCTCACGTCAAAAAACTTCTGAGATGTCAAATTAAAAAATGAATTTTACTCACTCACCAACTTACTTATTTTACAAAGGATCAAGGAAACTTTGCAGCCTGGCTGCTTGCTGTGGCTGGGCCCCTCTGGTGGATCCACCCAACTACCCCTGGTCTTCTGGAGAGGGGCCTCTCAGGCCCACCTAGCTCACCTAGCATTCTTGAGGTCCACCTGTTAAATTGGGGAACGTAGGAGCCTACTTGGGCTGTTTTCTGTTGCTAGCTTACATTTAGGAAATGCTAGTTTGGATTCCTTTCTTCTGTTGGGTAGGGAAACATAGATGCCTACTATTCTGTTGTTTGTCCAGTTCAGGGTTCCAAACTAGTTCGCTTTGGCTTCAATGCCTTTCAAATTCTCCTTTGCATTATTGCCTTTTGCATTATTTCCACAATACAGCTACTCTTGGTAAGGAAGAAATAGATTTATGCCATCTTATCTGGACCAGAAGTCCCATATAGTACTTTTAATAATACTATTAATGAATGAAATCAAATCAAACTCTTAAGTAATTTTTGCTGCATTTTATATGAATTTTGTAGAATAGAAAAATGTAGTGTAAATTACTTTCTTCTCCTTCTTCTTCTCTTTCTCCTCCTCCTCCTCCTTTTTCTTCTCATTATTATTATTATCATGATCATTATTATCATCTTAATGCTGAATAATCATTCTCTAATTGATAGGGATGCATGAGCTAAAATCTTGGAAATCACTCTGTTAAGACAGAATGAGAAAACAACACACATGGGTATTCTCCAATTTTGAAAGTTAAATATGCCTTTAATTCATGCAGTGCTCAAAATTCTGAAACTTTTAATTAATTTTTAGAGATTTATGTTAGTAAAAAATATATAAAAATTAGTAAAAAAAAATCATAATTTTCACCAACATCTGTTATTCTTATAGTAGACAACTTGGGATAATGTCCAAGTAGACATCTGTCTTTCTTTGGGAACTACCCACTTCTGGAGGGGTGAGTCACTGTGGCCATGTTTGTTTTGTGTGATGCTCTAACCCTTAGTCACATGACAGTGTTTCTCAACCAGAGGTGACGTTGCCCCCAGGGGACATTTGATAATGTCTGAATATTTTTGGTTGTTACAACACTGAGTTAGATTAGGGGGAGCATCTATTAGCATCTAGTAGGTAGAGGCCAGGGATGATACCTGGAGTGCACAAGATAACTTCACTCCACCCCCATCCAAAGAATAAGTATACAACATAAAATTTTAAAAGTACTGAAGGTTAAGAATGAGAAATCTTGTAATAAGAGTAAATATTGACCAATGTTGGGCCAATGAGATTCTTGCCCCAGGGAATTTGGACTTGAGATCCAGAAATTCTGGTTATGCTACCTTAGAAATTTGAACTTGAGGAGATATTAAACTTAGTGGAAGTTTCCATTTTGAACCTGTTAAATAAATCTGTCATGCAGAAGCAAACAAGAATCAGAGACAGAAACAACTCTTACCTACTGGTTCTCAGGCCTTCTTGAGATCCAGCCGCATTTCTACCCTTTGGTGCCTAAAGAAACGCAGTATTCTTCTAGTATATTTAAATGTGGATTTTTACTTGCCGCCAAGTGGGGATGGTCTTGGCTAGGACCCCACTAAGACTTGGCTTAGGCAAGACAGTGTTGTTTTTTTTTTAATTTTTTTTAACGTTAATTTATTTTTGAGAGAGAGATGGAGCGTGAGTGGGGTCGGGGCAGAGAGAGAGGGAGACACAGAATCTGAAGCAGTCTCCAGGCTCTGAGCCATCAGCACAGAGCCCAATGCAGGGCTTGACCTCACAAACCGTGAGATCATGACCTGAACTGAAGCTGGACGCTCAACTGGCTGAACCACCCAGGTGCCCGTTAGGCAAGACAGTCTTGACTAAGAAAATCAGCAAGTCACAGCTCATGTATCAAATCATCAGCATGAAATCATTTAATTCACCTAATTTTTTAGCATAGAAATTATGCTTACTGTAATGACCTAAAATTGGCTTAATGGTCACTATGCCTACTCCACAGAGCCTATCAAAGTGAAATTCAATAAATATCTACCTATATCTGATATGTGCAAATCCAAATTTTAGAAAAATATCTATTTGCCTGGATCTTTATGGTCTATAAAAGATTTCTATTGTATCTTTTTTAAGCTTATTTATTTATTTTGAGAGAGACAGAGACAGCATGAGCAGGGGAGGTGTAGAGAGAGAGGAAAAAAAATCCCAAGCAGGCTCCACACTGTCAGTGGGGTTTAAACTCACTAAACTGAGATCATTACCTGAGCTGAAACCAAGAGTCAGACCCTTAACTGAGACACCCAGGCACCCCCCAAAAATTTCCCTTTTAAAATTTACTTTCACCATATTACTGTGAGTTAAACAGGATAGTTAACGTTTACCTCATTTTATAATTGGGTAAATGTATGCTGAGGAAATGATCAGGGAGTTGTTAAATTTATGCAGCTAATACTGGGGATTTCACAACCTGAGTGTCTTGAATTTAAAGATAAAACAGCTTCCTGTATACCACATTGTATAGCACAGCTTAGTGGACAAGGACATTGGATTTGAAATCAGACAAATGATACAAATACCAGTTCTTTCCATTTCTTTGTCATGGGAAAGTGACTTAATCTTTCTAAATCTCAGTTACCATTTCTGTAAAATGGAGATAATTGCACTTACCTCAGAGAGTTGTTGTTTTGGAATCAGATTCAATAGAATAGTGTAGTTGAAATGCTTAAATATCTTTTGGCATATACTAAGGACCTAATAAATAATAGCTAATATTTTAATACGTTAACGGAGATACTGTTAGAACACTTACTCCATCCTAATTCTGAATGAATGCATGCAGAAGTGAAATTCCTGTAGTCCAGTTCTATCCTGTGAAAACTATTTTATGCATTGAAAACTGCTGATACCTGTGAATGAGAAATGAAAAAGCAAAAACCCTGGGAGTGAACTGGAGGCTTCTTGCCCTTGACATTCGTTCCTGTTCTCTCTCCTTGTTTGAGCTACTTGAAAGGTAAATTACTCATCCATATTTAAAGAGCACACCATCCTGAGGCAAAATGTATTTTGGAACTACTCAAAGGCATACTTATTTTAAGAACTGAATTTTAGAAATACGATCTTTTTTTTTTTTTTTTGGAATTAGACTTTGTGAGAGATTCCATAGAGATGTAACATACATGATCAAAATGTTTTAAAATTATAAAATTTTTCAGGCTTCCTTTAGATTTCTGATAGCCTTTCTATTAGTTACAATATATTAGTTAACCTTAGACCCATTTGACAGACACTTCTCTGAACCTTGACTGAACTTTTTAAAAATCTGAAAATCTGGGCTGTGCAAGTTTCTGACAATATTCTGTTTTTGTTGCTTGACCATACAAAGTACATTATAGGATCTAAAAGATGTAGTCTTATATTGTTAGAAAGTATTTCTTTTCTTATGACTGAAATAAATTCACTTCAGTGAAGGCTTCTCTGGAGATATTCAACTTTATGATTTGTCAAAATTTATCCTGTCTTCTGTGGATAATTGTTTTTGAGAGTTTTTATACATTAGGGAAGGAAGGTAAAAGTGTTTAAAAACTCCACAAGTCAGCCTAAGTAAACTGAAGTTAAGAATCCATTTCACTCACCACACCATATCAAAGCTGACATCTTCCCACAAGTGTCTCTTCCTAAAACAGCAAATGTGCCAGAATTTTCCTCAGTGTCACTAAGTGGCAAAAAGCCTTGGTAGAGACAAAACATTCAGGCTCTGAGAGAACAAGCTCCTGATGATGAATGCCTTGTTAAGGTGAAATGAAGCAGTGTTGATCAGAGTGAAAACATCTCCGAATAGAAAAATGGCAAAACAAAAATGCTGAGTGCAACAATGGTAAGCTTGAAGGGAGGTCTGCAGGAGGCAGGAGTTTTAAAAGAAGAAATGAGGAAGGAGTTTTTGTTTTTAATAGATCTAGTGAAATGGAGAGTGTGAATAAATAGACAGCTTACTATGGACAATAGTTCGCTATGCATACTTCTAGAAATTGTAATAGAATTGTGTACATTTTAAGTCAAATTTAGTAACATTTTGCAATAGATTTTGTGTACTGGACTGGGTGCCACTGTGAGCTTTGATTAGCTGTTGAATAATTTAAGTGTGTCATTTTCCCCCTATAGCATTTAATAATTAATATTCACACTGTCAACTCTAGAGACAGCAGCTATTTTATTTAATGTTTTTTTTCTAAAATAGAAAATATTTTTCTAAACAAATTCCTTAAAAACATATCCTTAGACAACGTAAAGAATTTTTATAATATTAAAGTAAGTAAATTTTGCTGTAGACTCTAGCTAAGTGTTTTATTCTTAACTGCTTTCCTCATGAATCTGACTTTCTAAAGTAACTTAAATTTCTTCTCCATAAATCCTTTGTCATGTTAAATGTAGAGCAGCCTTCCCCTATAAACCTAACAGGAATGTCTCTGACAGTGATGCTGTTTAAAAACAAAACAAAACAAAACAAAAACAAAAAAAGAAACAAACAAACAAACAAAAAACCAAATCAGCTGAGTAACTTTAAGGATCTAATTGGCTTTATTCAATGATTCATGAACCAGGGAGCATCCCATTAGCAAGCAGAAAGGTGCTCTGAGGAGCTGTACAAAATGGAAGAATTTTATAGGCTGAAGAAGGGTGGGAAAAGCAAGTTAAAACAGTGGATTAGTTCAGGCAAGTTTGCCTTCCCTTAGAGGAAGGCCGGGGGTCTTAGGGGGTCTTATCTGGCAAAGTTTTCACTAGTGCTGACCGGGAAATTACAGACTGATTGCTTTAAAATTCCACTCCTGGGAGAAGCTGAAACTGCAATTAGGTTAGGTATTACGCCTTGGTGGGGGGTTAGCAAAAGTGACTCCATTTTGGGTCTGTTGTTTCTTTTTAACATTGCAAAAGGTCAAAATAAAACTTAGGATGGGACCCTGAGAGCTGCATTACATGTGGAGCAGTGAGTCAAACTTAAAAGTACTTTGAAGCTCAGTTAAATCGTGGCCGCATTGCTCCACAGCACAGCTTAAGTAAATTGATTCAGTGGATTAATGTAGTCATGTCAGGGGAGACAAACTTATCTGCTATGTGAAGTCTGAAGCTTATAGAAGTATTATTTAGCAAGCTTACTGGTAAGAATGACAACTCTCTCTATTCATAAGAACTGCGTCCTAAGGTCTGAGCTCTAGAAGTTTGTGTGTGAGACTAAGCTTCAAGGAATAAGTAATAATGATTAAAGGGACAAAGTTATCTCTTTCCCTGCAAGATATATGAAGCACACTTATCTCATTTAAAATAGATACTGCATGTCCTTTTTTATCTTTAAGCACAGTATCAGGCCAGCTGTCTCTCCAGCCTCCTATTATCAGGCAGTGTGTTGTTTCATTTTACACATTCCTTTTGCCCTTCTAGACCTGGTGCCATCTGAGTTAGGAACTGCGTTTTGAGGTAGGAGGGAGAAAAACATGTATCAAAATATTACAACTTAATTCTCCTAACCTTTGCACACGTTTTGTATTAAAGTAGTTATGTCTTCAGCTGCTGATTATTTAACTAAAATTTGCTAGGCTGATTCCCTAGCAAATACCCCTTTGTCTTCTCAGTTCCTTTACAAGGAACATTTCTTGCTTAGAAACTAATTGAAAAGTGTAAATGCATTTGACAATGGGCTAAAAAAATTGTCTGTCTCCTAAACCAAAATATCACCACCAAAATTAATGAGGAATGTATGTTTCAACTACTGGAGTGAACAGATAATACTTCTGTCCCTGGAAATGTCCATTAAATCAATTAAAGCTAAGACATTATTTTAACCAAATGAGGTGGAATTCACCTCTTACTTCTACAGTATTCTTCCTAGCTAGATTATCTCATAATCCTTTATTTTAATTAAAAATAGAATGTCATTGGGGCGCCTGGGTGGCTCAGTCGGTTAAGCATCCGACTTCGGCTCAGGTCATGATCTCACGGTCCGTGAGTTCGAGCCCCGCGTCCGGCTCTGTGCTGACCGCTCAGAGCCTGGAGCCTGTTTCAGATTCTGTGTCTCCCTCTCTCTCTGCCCCTCCCCTGTTCATGCTCTGTCTCTCTCTGTCTCAAAAATAAACATTAAAAAAAATTAAAAAAAAATAGAATGTCATTGGGGCACCTGGGTGACTCAGTTGGTTAAGCTGACTCTTGCTCTAGGCTCAGGTCATGATCTCACAGTTTGTGAGATCCAGCCCTGAATCCCGCTGTGCACTGACAGAACAGATGACAGTGTGGAGCCTGCTTGGGATTCTCTCTCTTCCTCTCTCCCCGTCCCTGACTCTCTCTCTCTCTCAAAAAAAAAAAAAGTCATTGAAATTAACATGAGCTGTATATTTGTTCTGTTATTAGATAACTGTAAATGAAGGGTACTACTATATTGGCAAAGTAAAAACTTGTTCCAGACAACACTCTGTGTTAATGTCTCTATATAGACATTAGAGAATATGCTAGATAAATTTTAAAAATATTTAGCATCTTCCTTAGTGATTTGCTATGTTGTGCACCAAGAGTATTACTTTCAGTAGTTGCAATATAATAAAACTTTCTGTTTAATAATAGAAAAAAATAAAACTAACTTGGCCTGGCTTATGGATTCTATTTACTTTTAAAGTGAACTTTAGAAATATATGTATACGTGTGTGTGTGTGTGTATCCTTTTTATTCTAAAATATGTCTGAAATTTATTGAAGTAAATGTTAAAATCTAAGAAAACAATTAGGTATTTTTGTTCCTCAGAATTTCAACAAGAAATTGTAACAGCTAGAAACTAAATTGTACGTTTCCCCATGATATTTCTAAAAGTTTCCTGTAGCTTATAACATCAAAGTGACAAATTATGAAAATAAAACACTAATTATACTCATGCACATGCATACACATACAATTTGTCTAAAGTGTAATTGTATTCACAATCTTTGTGGAATAAATGCTGTTTAAAAAGGTAGTTCCGATGTGGTGAATATCCTATTAGGCCAGAGAAAAGAAAGTGGGAGCTAATGGGGAAAAGAGAAAGAGCTGAGCCAGCAGGCTCGATCAATCAGCATAACAGGGAGCCTTTGTAAAAAGGCAACATCTTTAATTAAAACTCTTGTATTTTACTAATAACTTTGCATGACCATAAGCCTGCTTATCGATTTCAATTATTTCCTATTTTCCTTTTTTTGGATTTGTAGTTTCTGGAGATGTTGTAAAATTAAGGGAAACATTGCAATGAATTGATTACTTGCATACATTTCTAAAATTGTGTTCATCTAAGACATTTCCAAAAGTGACCCAGTAATTAACTTGTAGAAAATCAGAGAATAATCTCCCTTAATATGTGTTTGTTTTGATTTAAGTTGAGAACATTTGCTGTAATTTGATGATGTTTTTCAAAGATTTAAAAGAAATGGATGTTTTTGTTTGTTTTAACTACAGGAGATATAGTTATTTGAAATGCTCCATGTAATAGAGTTAATACAGATTTAAGACCCAGTGCTCAATGTCATGCTAAAGATTAAGGGAGTATAAAGGAAGTGTATAAACTTGTGCCTGTTTTCTGGAAATACTCTGGGTACAAGACAAAATGAAGAATGTTTGAAAAGGCCAAAAAGAATACTGAACTGGGGGCATCAGGAGACCAGAGATACAGTCCTGAACAAATTCAATTTCAAGAACCTCAGTTTCCTCAAGTTCTCTCACTTATACAATGAAAAGATTGAAAAAGATGATTTCTGCTCAAGGTGTCTTTCATGGTTGGTTATTTGTGTATGTGTTCCTGTGTGCAGTAATTAGCTATAGATATACATGTTATGGACACAGATAGACATAGACACAGATAGTTTGAGGAAATTGTTCTGTGTTGGTTGCAGCCTGTTGATAGTGATGCTCTTAGCTAGGAAAGCTCTTGGGTACTTACCTGGTCCTGTGAGCCCCTAAAGCTAGATATTTCCCTGACCAGAGCCAACTTTGCAGCTTGACTTGCCCTTGGTGTTCTTATTATGATTACAAAGTGCACCACTGCAACAATTATCAGGGAACTTTGAAAAAACAAGGTTACTTGTTTTATTCACAAGTCCTGGAGAATACATGGCCTGTCCTAGGGCCACACGTTAAGGTCGTGAGTAGAGAGAGATAGTAAGTGCAGACCCAGGGCTCTCTGCCTTTACTTGGGTCAAGGCACTTGAAATGAAAGTGCCAACGATTTGACAAGTTCACTCTTCCTTGGCAGATTTAAAGCAGAGGAGTGGGAATCAAGGTGCAGGAGGAGGAAAGGTCTGTGGAGTGGTCAGTTTTCTAGGTAACCCAGGGCTTTCTAAAAGGGGAACTTCATGGTTGGGGGCAGCCTGTCTTCTCTAGGTGTTTTGCAAGTAACTGTGTCATACAGCTGCCATATGTTTATTTAAGATAGATGACTTTGAAATGGATGTATCAGCAAATAAAGCTTCATGTCGGGCACTTACATTATAACCAAAAAGCTTAATGTCAGGCATTTACATTACAGGAGTGCAAACTGTGGAGATAGGCAATCTAATCAGAAAGATTAGAGAGGGAATGGTACACATTTGAAGGATTATTGAGAGGACATTGAGAAGAAGAGTCAGAAATATCTGGAATTGTTACCACTGGAAGAATTTTGTTATAGTAGTCATGACATTTTATTTTGAATGACTTATACCTTTGCAGCCAAAAAGCTGACTGTCATTAGGATAACTATATTTGACTATTGAAAAGAAAATTTCAGGGGCACTTGGGTGGCTCAGTGGGTTAAGCCTCAGACTCTTGGTTTGGGCTCATGTCATGATATAATGGTTCCTGAGTTCGAGTCCAGCAACAGGCTCTGTGCTGACAGCATGGAGACTGGGATTCTCTCTCTCCCTCTCTCTCTGCCCCTCCCCTTCTCATTCTCTCTCTCTCTCTCTCTCTCTCTCTCTCTCAAAAGAAATAAATAAGCTTTAAAAATAATTAAAAAAAAGAAAATTTAAAACTTATCTACAAGTGACATCAGACTGTCCATTGATAAATAGAACACTCATACTGTTTGCTACATAAATAGAAAAACTGTGAGATTTCACACTTAGAAAAGCAAATACATACTACTCTCCTGGTTAGGGAATTGGGTAAACCTAGAAAAAAATATCCCCTTTAGAGTACTGTGCTGTGTTAACCCAGGATATATCATTTATTTATTGACTTACCTGGTCTAGTTGGAGGAGAAATTAAGTAAATGGCATGGAAATAACAAGGAAAAGAAGGGATGAGTGGATACTTACCATTTTCTCTGTGTCCAGCCACATTTTTTCACATTATATTAGAAGAATTGTGAATTGTCTAGTATCAGACATATTCCGTTTCTTCAGTAAATATACATTTTATGCATTATTGAATAATTTATAACATTATCATGGCTGCTATTCTCCATTTTCATGGGTATTTTCAAAAGAAATAGTCACTGTATTAATTTATGGTGAAGTTATAAAAAATAGACCCCAAATATAGTTTTTGCATATCACTACTTCATTGATGATGGTTATTTTTGGCTTATCTAAAGTTCTTTTGCCTATGAATTTTGTTATGATGGAGCTGATAGACCATTATCACTACAAGAATGCCTTTAGCTTTTGTTCTAATTTGAGTGTTTCTTGAACTCAAATAACTGTTATTGGAGGTAATAATTTTCCTGTGCAGTGAGGATATTGTATGTTTCCAAGACATATTTATATTCACTGACTAGAACACAGATGAAGGTGGAGGGTAAAGGATGGGAAGAAAGACTGACATAATTACTGATCATTTAAAATAAAAATAAAACTACCATATTTACCAAGACATAACAGAAAACTTAAATGATGGAGAATTACTACATTCCAAAATGAGAAGATTCATGCTATGAAAACGTCAGTTCTTCTAAAATTTAGCTACACATTTAACCATCTTCAGTTTGCTTATTTATTTGTTTGTTTGTTTGTTTATTAGCAAAAATAGTCTAAACATCTCTGGAAAATACAATTAATCGGGCACCTGGCTGGCTCAGTTGGTTAAGTGTCCTACTCTTGATTTCGGCCTATATCATGATCTTATGGTTCCTGAGATGGAGCCCTGCATCAGGATCTGTGCTGACATTGTGGAGTCTGCTTGGGATTCTCTCTCTCTCTCTCTCTCTCTCTCTCTCTCTCTCCCTCTCTCTCTCTCTCTCTCTGTCTGCCCTCCCCGGCTTGCTCTCTCCTCATCTCTGTTTCAAAAATAAATTTAAATTTAAATTTTTAAAAATAAAATACAATTAATAAGATAGCCATACATTTGAAAAGAAGAGCTATGTGGAAGGATTTTCCCATCAAGTATTAAACTATTATCAAGTAATTTAAAATATGTTAAACGATAAAAGGTCAACTAAGTAAACTAAAGATCAGGTTGGCTTTATTCAGCAATTCATGAATCTGGGAACATCATACCTAACTACAGAAAGGAGCTCTATCAAGCTGTAGAAAAGAACGATTTTAAGTGTCGGAAATGAGGCAGAAAAAGGAAATTTTTAGGAAATAATGCATTTTCAGGCAAGGTTGCCTTTCAAAGGGAAATGGAAGGGTTCTATCTGACAGATTATTTCACTAGTGCTGACCAGGTAATTCCACATTTACTGGCTCAGGTTATGTTCCTGGGAGTTGAAACTGCAATTATGTTATTCTTGGTTTGCTGATGTGGAGTTTAGTACAAGTGACTCCATTTTGGGCCAGCTGTCTCCTTTTTAACAATTTGTCCCATTTTGATCAGACTCTCACCTTACCTGAGAAGTATGATCAAAATTTAAAGCATTAGCACCACTCTCAGCTACTGCTTTGTAGTTCTCACAGCATTGGTGGATCCTTTGTGTGGTATTCATAGGCTATGTGTGTTTTGCTTAATCTCTGTGATATTCATAAGCCACTTCAGTTTAACAATTTTTAAGGTAGCTATTCTCTTCTTTTTTCTTTTGTTTTCTTTTTTCCCCTCCTATTCCATTCTTAGGGAGATCATTTGCTTGGTGGATAGCACCTATGAACATGTATTTAAAGCTTTTGAGAGAATATAACACAGCAGAGAGATTACTATGATTCTTTTTTTTTTTTTTTTGGGACAGAGAGAGACAGAGCATGAACGGGGGAGGGGCAGAGAGAGAGGGAGACACAGAATCGGAAACAGGCTCCAGGCTCCAAGCCATCAGCCCAGAGCCTGACGCGGGGCTCGAACTCATGGACCGTGAGATCGTGACCTGGCTGAAGTCGGACGCTTAACCGACTGCGCCACCGAGGCGCCCCAACTATGATTCTTATAAGCAGAATAATTTTCAATGTTTGGAATGCACTTCAAAGCCATGTTCCCCAAGACCCAAACCAATCAAAATCAAATAAGGCAAACTAAGACCCTGTGGAAAGAGACATCTTTTTTTTGTTTTGTTTTATTTTTGTTTCTGTTTTTATTCTTTAATGTTTATATACTTATTTTGAAAGAGAGTGCAAACAGGGAGGTGCAGAGAGAGGGAGAGAGAATCCCAAGCAGTCTCCACACTGTCAGTGCAGAGCCCAATGCAAGACTCAATCCTGTGAGATCATGACCTGAGAAGAAATCAAAAGTCTGACGCTTAATAGTCTGAGCCACCCAAGGTGCCCCAGGAGACACCTTTTTTAAACCCAGTGGCTTGCTCAGTGACTTTATTTAACTGAGTTTCAGCTTCTCCAGAAATGTTAGTACAGGTAGAGCAGGTAGTGTCAGCAGTAGCACAAACACTTCGATGTTCAGATAAAAGACAATCAAGGGCTATTCTGTTATCAAGGACAACTTTGGCCAGAGAGTCTATGGATATTTCTTGGGCGGTTATGGTCTTACCAGCAGATTCTGCAATACTTCAAGAATTAAGGAAGGATTTTTGATCCCATTCTCATTTAACTTTACTCCTAACCAGGGAAGTATAACCCTGCCAAAGGAAATGAATCCCGTCATGAATGCCTTCTGGTAATTCCTTTCTAACTCAACAGTATAAATCCAGGGAATCAGCCAATGAGATATCTTTGTAGAAAGTTGTAGGCACACTTAGATTATCTAAAAGACATTGTCTGGCTATGTGCCAGGTATCTGGGCTTTAACAAGCCCAAGGAGAATAATAACAACCACAAAGATAAATGCTGTCAGGACACAAACTCCCATTAAGTGGCATGTTAATGGATTCACTTGCAGGAATTTTGCGTTTGTCCATTTAAGCCAAGAGTCATTTAGGTTTTCTGCTAGCCTGAAAAAAAAGTTGTTATAAAATCCAGAATCTGGGGCACCTGGGTGGCTCAGTTGGTTAAGCATCTGACTCTTGATTTTGGCTCAGGTCATGATATCATGGTTCATTGGATTGAGCCCTGCTTTGGGCTCTCTGTGCTGTCCCTGTGGAGCCTGCTTGGGATTCTCTCTCTCCCCTTCTCTCTCTCTACCCCTCCCCTGCTTGTGTGCATTCTCTCTCTCTCTCTCTCTCTCTCTCTCTCTCTCTCTCTCTCAAAATAAATAAACATTAAAAAAATAATCTCACATAAGACCCAGAATTTAACTCTCTACCCTCTTTGCAATGACAAAGGCAATATGGATGGTGGCATTATCTTTCCAGACCAATACTAGAATTAAGGAAAGAAAGGGGAGAAGGAAGCATTCCAAGTTTAGTTTAAGTATGACATCTTGAACTGGCATGTTGAGGGAAGCAATCTACCTCAATCTGATTTGGAGGTCTCTAGCATTTTCACAGGACCAGGTGTCAGGCGTAGACTTCTTCAACTGTGAGATGTATATCCAGGATCCATGTCCCTGATGTTTGGCTACCATACGGGATTGGCCACCATATGGGAACCTTCCAAGGAGGTTCAAGGGCAGTTTTTGTTCTTAGTGATTCCATGTCAGAAGGGTGTGAGAAAGTTGGACACGTTAGTTTGGAGATTCGTAGCAAGTTTGTTTGTTTGTTTGTTTGTTTGTTTGTTTGTAAACTAGAATAATTCAGGAGTCAGTCTAGTTTACAAGTATATAACAAAATCTCAAAAGCAATTAACAGGATTAGAATCTGATATAGACAAAGGTGCACACATAATTTTTTTCTCCTAATTATCCCCATTTCTTTGTTCTCTAAGGATAATCATGGTGAAACTGATTTGTTTGCATTAGATTTGGCCTGAGTATTTACATAAGTGCAACAAGATAATGACAGACCATATAAGCTTTTTTTTAAGATTGCTTAGCTGGTGCCAGGCTGATTTTTATATGCAAGGTGCCAGGCTGATTTTTTCTAAGAGGCTTTATTGCCTCTGTAAAGTCAATCTCAGCTCCTTAAAACTGTCTGGTCAGTCTGAGTCTGTGCATATCTATTTCAAATATGACATTCTAGTAAAACCTTGGTGATATAATCAATCCTATTAAAGGGAACAGAATCTCATTGAACTTATGCAAATTACTGACTATATTGCCATGAAAAGAATGCTCAAGAGTTTTCTAATTCTGGAGGGATTAGGTAGGGAGAAAATGTAAATGTCTCACCTTTGTTCACAAAGGTATACTTTACACAAATTGTTGATAGCTTAAGAGAAAAGAGAAAAAAAATTCTTAAAATCTGAAAAAAAAGAACATTAAAGAACCAGCAATGTTTCAGATAAAAAGTCCTTGTCAATTCACTCAGTCCCATGATATTAATCCTTGTTCTGCCTGAATCCAGTTTTTTCATGTTTTCTGGAAATTCTCACCCAATTCAGTTTTGCGATCTTAGATTTATCAAAAAACATGAACTAGTAAAAAAAAAAAATCCTTTCCATGAATCTCCTTGGAGATGAAGTACTTTTGCAGATGAAGTACAAGAATACTTGTGCAGAAACATTTGAGTAAAACTATAACTGTCTGTAAATGACAAAAGACTTTTAAAAATACCTATTATTAAGATCTGATAAGAGTTCATTTTTATGAAATTAACAAGAAAATTTTGCAATTTTTGTGATATACCACATTTTAAGATAATAAATTATGACTGATAATACCAGATTTCCAAGAATGTCATATAATCCTGGAATATGTATAACATATACCTACACAAACACAACATAAAGAAGGCTTAGTAGTGATTCTTATTTGACAATGCTTCCCATGCAGTTTAGCATTTCAAACAACCCTGATTAGTTTAACATGATCCTTTTTATAAAGAGAGAAAACAAATCTTTTGAAATGTTCCAGAGACCCTGTGGGAAATCCCAAAGTTAGTTTTAAATCAAAAAGACTTCATATAGAATTTGATTTGGGGGAATTTTGTCGAAAATACCAAAAACTTTATTTTTAAATTTTGTTTATTAAGCTTTTATTTTAATTTCAGTATAGTTAACACACAGTGTTATATTAGTTTCAGGTATACAGCATAGTGATTGAACAATTCCATACATCACCTTGTGTTCATCACAAGTACACTCCTTAATCCCCATCATCTATTTCTCCCATCTCCCCATCCACCTCTTCTCTGGTAGCTATCAATTTATTCTCTATAGTTAAGAGTTTGTTTCCTGGTTTATCTCTATCTCTCTCTCTCTTTCATTTTTTTGCTCATTTGTCTTGTTTCTTAAATTCCACGTATGAGTGAAATCATAAAGTATTTCTCTTTCTCTTGCTGGCTTAGTTTCACTATATATATGTATATATAACATGTTATTTATCCATTAATTTATTGATGGACACTTGGGCTGCTTCCATAATTTGGCTCTTTAAATAATGCTGCTATAAACATAGGTGTGCATGTATTTATTTGAATTAGTGTTTTTGATTTGGGGGTAAATACTCAGGTGTGTGATTACTAGATCATAGGGTAGTTATATTTTTAACTTTTTGAGGAACTTCCATACTGCTTTTCACAATGGCACCAGCTTGCACTCCCACCAACAGTGCAAGATGATTCCTTTTTCTCCACATCTCACCAACACTTGTGGTTTCTAAAAATATCAAAAAGTTTTTATAGCAGTTGGGCAAATAGGAACATTGATCACCTTAAAACAATGCTTAATTTTTCATTTAAACATGGTGCCAATTAAAGACTTTGCAGGCAAATACAGAAGTTAGTTGTTAAAAAAAATCTTTAGCTCTTTTAAGAGAAGATTCAATATTTTTTACATCATCAAAGACCTAATAAAAAAAAACAACACAGGAAATTATTTTGACAAAACACAGAATACTTGTTTTCTGGATGCATTACTTTAAAAGGTAAAGAAAAACCTTTTATAATCATTTCATTTTATTTATTTTTATTTTATTTTATGAACCAGTGAGCACAGGAGAGGCAGACAGAGAGGGAAAGAGAGAATCTTCAGCAGGCTCCATGTTCAGCACAGAGCCTTGGGGCTCAAGCCAAGGCTCAGTCTCACAACCGTGAGATCATGACCTGAGCCAAAATTAAGAGCTGGTTGCTTGAGGGCTGCCTGGGTGGCTCAGTCAGTTGAGCACCAGACTTTGGCTTAGGTCATGATCTTGTGGTTGATGAGTTTGAGCCTCACATTGGGCTCAGTGCTGACAGCTCAGAGCCTGGAGCCGGCTTTGGATTCCATGTCTCCCTCTCTCTCTGCCCCTCTCCCACTCATGCTCTGTCTCTCACTGTCTCAAAAATGAATATAAACATTCAAAAATATATATTAAAAAAAAAAGAATGGGTTGCTTAGCCGACTGAGCCATCCAGGTGCCCCCACCCCCAACTTACAGTCTTTTATCAAGAACAAAACAATAGTTCAAGAAAACTTTGTCCTTTTAACAGAGAGAAAACTGAATGATAATTTTGTACCAGGTTGTTTTTGATATTGAACTTTTTCTTAATTAAATTCATTCCAACCTTAACCAGTCCTGATGCACATAAAATTTCTTTCCCCTATTATTTCTAGTAGTTTTAGTTAATATATTAGAATTTTAACCCTAAGAAAATTTTAACTTCTGGTGAAAACTAAGAAATAAGAGATTATAAACTGTCTTTTACATTAACATTCTATAGATTACCAGATTTGGAAACTATTTTTTTATAATTTCTAGAAACCTGCTTTCTCATAGAAAATTTCTCAGCATGTCATAAAACATATTTACTAATAGACTCAAATATTATTTTATTAGTGATTATAATCCCAAGCAGGCCCCACACTCCACTCAGAGCCAAATGTGGGGCTTGATCTCACGAACTGCAAGATTATGACCTAAGCCAAAAATCAAGAATTGGGTGCTTAACTTCCTGAGCCATTCAGGTGCTCCTACACCCAAATATTTTTAATTCCTTTGTAAAAGGAAACAAAAATGGGTAAACCTGTGTTGAGTAATTAGTGTTCAATATTTTACCTTATTTAGAAATTATCTAGATATTCAATGAATTTAACTTGACATCATTTAACTTAACCTAGCAAAACTTTTTTTAAAGTTTCAGGTTACCAAATATTTGAGGAAACTATTTAAAAAGTTCACCCAAAACCTTTTTATACTACTTACATCTACTTAACTTACTTGTTCTTAACAGTTATGTTTGGACTACACATAAAAACTTCATGATACATCAGGGAAAGTCAGCTATCATCTCAAGCTATTTTTCTTGCTGACAAATTTTGTAAGAGATACATGAACTTATTTGACTCTTAGAAGCCTAGATAGAATAAAAGTATTATATTTAATGCTGATAACTCTAAAAATATGCCTGTTTTAATTAACCCAACAGACTCAAACTAGCTTTAATACCAACTATTTCCTGAACCTGAAAGTCATTTGGATTGTTTCTATTATATTTTTCAGAATTTAAGAATATTGTATTTGTATAAGTGCTTCTTTGTTTAAGCCAATTAAATAGTTTCTTTTACAAATTAACTTAGGTAAAATACCCTCTAGAGGTAGAAAAATACCACACATCTATAACACGTATATATGGACTCATATAAACATACAGGTAGAAGTAAACAGAGACCTTATAGCTTCTGTGGCTTTTTATTACTAATATTTGTGGAGAAGTCATTTAGGATTTGAATTTGTCCTTAACAAGTAATCTTGCTGTAGAGCAGTTTGTATTTCTATTTTTTTTTTTAAGTTTACTTATTTATTTTGAGATAGAGCATGTGTGTGAGCAGGGGAGAGGTAGAGAGAAAGGGGGAGAGAGAGAATCCCAAGCATGCTCCACACTGTCACCGTGGAGCCTGATGCAGGGCTCAAAGTCATGCAAGGCAAGGGGCGCCTGGGTGGCGCAGTCGGTTAAGCGTCCGACTTCAGCCAGGTCACGATCTCGCGGTCCGTGAGTTCGAGCCCCGCGTCGGGCTCTGGGCTGATGGCTCGGAGCCTGGAGCCTGTTTCCGATTCTGTGTCTCCCTCTCTCTCTGCCCCTCCCCCGTTCATGCTCTGTCTCTCTCTGTCCCAAAAATAAATAAACGTTGAAAAAAAAAAAAATTAAAAAAAAAAAAAGTCATGCAAGGCAAGATCATGACCTGAGCCAAAATCAAGAGTTGGATGGTTAACCAATTGAACCACCCAGGTGCAGTTTGTATTTTTAAATAGACTTTCTTTCCTTTAGACTTAGGTATTGGGGGTGGTCTAGATAAGAATTAACAGGGAAGGAATTCAGGTTTCTCCAAGAAGGACTTTGGTTTTCCTAAGGCCATAATTTACAAGACTTTTGATAAATAGGGGTGGTTTGGGGGCTCCTAAAAAAAGAATATGTGAACTTCAAATTGATTCAAGAGCTGCATTTCTAGTTTTATAGAGATTTGTAAGATAAGGAAGCTTCTAACTCCTCAAAGAATTGGGTTGTGGCTTAAATGACATTATAGGCTGGTCCACCCATCCAACTGCATTATCTTCAATTTGCTTAGGGATAAACCCATTAAAAAAAAAAAAAAAAAAAAAAAAAGGTTCTTACCAGGCTCTGAATATCAGCTTCCAATTTGTCCAGCTTTTGACTACAGAAATACTTACACATTTCTTTTAAATATCTTGTCAGGTTTCAGCTGGGACAAGCGGTGCATATATCTGGCAATATTGAATGACCGCTTAGACTCAAGAGGTATCCCCAAAGAGGATACAAAAGATATTTTATTTTCCTTTATCTACTGACAAATAAAAGATATTTTATTTTCCTTTATCTACTACAGACAGGGATATAGGGGGAGGTGACCCTGGTAAGAATTCTCACTCTTAGCTGGCCTCTACCAGTTTTTCCAGATCCCATCTGTGGGTTCTGAGTGGAGTTTAAAGTGAAGCATGTAATTCTGATATTTACTAAAATTTGGCGAGGCTTTTAAACTTAATTTTAATTTAGTTTCCCCTTGGCTGCTTAGGGGAGTAAATATAGCAGTTTAATAGAAAAACTCTCAGAGTCTCATCAGCTCTGGGAGTGGACTGTATGGAGGCCCTTCTTCAAAGGTGGATGCAGGGGTGCCTATAAAGCCATCAACTTGGTGGACTTTTGCTTAGGTCTTGTAGTCTCTTCAGAGTGGAAGTGCAGTTCAGACATAGTGTTACCAGATTGGCTGCTCAAATAAAGGAAGATAGAGGGAAGCAGTAGAAGTTAGGACAGTCTTACAATCTTTGTTTTAGGTACCTCTTTGTCTTTAATTTTTCATCAGCTTTTTGCAATTAAACTTTAACGAAGCTATTTTTTAAAGCCTTTTAGAAGCTTCTGCATACCAATTAAAATAGGTATTCCGTTCCTATAGGTTTGTGTGATTGGTGAACTGTTACTTTTAAGGACACTTCCTAAATGAATGATCTCATCTAATTGGAACATTCCTTCTAATGGACATTGTCATTCCCTGGAGGGATGGCAATAGTTTAATAGGACCCTAACCACAGATGGAGTTCAACCCACATTTCTATCTGGTCATATTTTGGAGTCCTCAACCTAAGAGTTACCAAGCCACATTTTCATGACACAAAACAAGCTTAGGAAGATTTTGCCATTTTTGTAGGTATTTATAGTTTCCAGGACCATAATTCTTAGATATAAAATAAGCAGGTATACTAGAAGGTGTGCTTGATTCTTTAGAGTTTAAGGATCCCATTAGCTAAGGGTCTCTCTGAGCCAAACTAATACCTAAAGGAGATGTGCCGCTGATTTGGGGACTGTGCGGTGTTTACAGTGTACCTTTTCGGACAGACATTTTATTGAGTTTGCTGTTGACCTGTGGTCAATCTAAATTGTTCCATGGCCAGCGTATTCTAACATAGGAGTCTTTGGGTCTGGTGGTGAGCACTCGAACAACTCTTCAGAGCTCCACCCATGGCCACCAGTTTTTATAGCTTTTTTTTTTATCTACACAAAAACAAGGCAAACGGACATGTGTACCTTAATATGTCAGCAGTAACCAAGAGATGTTAGTCACTGCGTCCTGGCCCAGAGAAGGCCCTGTGTGTAATACCGGTAATCCCTGTGGAACCTTGGACTCAGGAAAGAATTACACCAGCAGACTCCAACAATTGCAGACTGTGGAATTAGGGGCTCAATATGGATGTGAACTGTGCACTGGCACTAACAGTCTTTTTGTGGATCTTGGGACAGACAGAATTAAAGACTGGGAGTTTCCCGTTCAAAAATCTGCATGTTGTGGTCTGAAAGGCTAGAGGCTTAGCTCCAACTCCAGCTGATCTGCCCTGGATTGGAAAGCCAGTTAGGATTGGGAGCTCCGTGCAGAGACAGTGGAGCTGTGAACCTAGAAGGAATTTAGCCATGGCCTTTGGAAACAATGAGAAAGACAGTGAACTCCAAGTATTAGTGGGTGCCACCCTGTGTTCCTTGTTCCCAAAGGGGTAGGTGGTCTCCTTCCATCTTGCTGCTGCCACCAAATCTGTTAACAAAAATTAAACTAAGTAGGGATCAAATTGGCCTTATTCACTGATTCATGAATCTGGCAGCATCTCATCTAGCAATGGAAGAGAGCTCTGCTGAGCTGTAGGAAAGGAAAGCTTTTTAAAGGCAAAAAAAAAAAAAAAAAGGTGGAAAGGAGGAAACTGTTAGTAAAGAATGCATTGTTTCAGGCAAGGCTGTTTTCCTAAGGAGAATGGGAGGAGTCTATGGGGCGGATTATCCCACTAATGCTACCCAGGTAATTCTGTGTTGACTGGTTAAAGTTTACACTCCTGGGGGGTTGAAACTGCAATTAGATTAGGTATAAAGTCCTGGTTTGCTGACATGTGGTTTAGCAACTGGACTCCATTTTGAGCTTGCTGTCTCTTTTTTTAACAAATAATATGGTATTAGTTCAAAACAGAATTGGCTCAATGGAATCTAATAGAAAGTCCAGATGGAGACTAAAATCTATATAGTAATTTAGTTTTATAAAGTTGGCATTTCTTTTAGAAAAAAGTAACAAAACATAGATTATTCAATAAATAGGGTTGGAACAAAAGGGTCATAGTACATAATAAAATAAAGTTAGACCCCTACCACAGAACAAAAGACACGGGATGAATTATACATTAAAAGTTTAGGGGCACCTGGCTGGCTCAGTTGGTAGAGCATGGAACTCTTGATCTCAGGTGCTAAGTTCCAGCACCACATGGGCTTGGAACCTACTTAAAGAAAAAAAAAAAGTTTAAAAAAGCATGAAATAGACTAAGGATTATAGAATTGTAGACAAAATTTTTTAAAAGCATACAATAATTGAAGCATTAAAAATGTAGGTAAAAATTATGGGATGATGAAGATCTTTTTAAACATAATTCAGATTTAAAAGGAAGAAAAAGATCGTTTTAACTACATTATAATGTTTTTTGTTTTTAATTTTTGAAGAATTTTTTTTTTCTTTCCAAGATTTTACTTAAATTCAAGTTAGTTAACATATAGTGTAGTATTGGTCTCAGGAGTAGAATTTAGTGATTTATCAGTTACAAATAACACCCAGTGCTCATCACAACAAATGCCCTCCTTAATACCCATCACCTATATAGTCCATTCCCCACGCATCTCCCCTCCTAAAACATTTTTTTTTTAATATTCATTTTATTTTTGAGAGAGAGAGAAAGAGAGAGAGAGAGAGGGAGAGCAAGCAGGGGAGGGGCAGGGAGAGGGAGACAGAGGATACAAAGCCAGCTAGGCCCTAAGAATAGCAAGCCTGATGTGGGGCTCAAACTCAGGAACTATAAGATCATGACCTGAGCCGAAGTCAGCTCAACTGACTGAGCCACCGAGGTGCCCCCTAAAACAAAATATTTTTAATAAAATTAAAAAGAATTAAAAACTTACACAGGAAATTTGTAAGAGTGTTTGGCCTCACTTATAATCAATGATATAAAAGCTATGAATTTTCACTGTTAGATTGTCAAAATTAAAAAAGAATGATAATTTCTGGTAAGGATAAAATGTGGGGCCAGAAGAAATCTTGATTAGTGTCTCAAATTACTTTTGGCTGTGTATTTCGTGCCCTCTTAACTGTTATACTACCATAAACTGTAACAGGGAGCCGAAGGATCTATAGAAACCCAAAAATTGACATTGGTTATTGCTCTGTTTTTTTTCTAAAAAAAATTATATCTGTAGTTATGTATATTTCTCTAAGAGTTTGTATTATTTATGTAATTTCAGAATCTTTAAAAGGAAAGAATAATAAAAAATTATATTCTCGGGGTGCCCGGGTGGCGCAGTCGGTTAAGCGTACGACTTCAGCCAGGTCATGATCTCGTGGTCCGTGAGTTCGAGCCCCACGTCGGGCTCTGGGCTGATGGCTCAGAGCCTGGAGCCTGTTTCTGATTCTGTGTCTCCCTCTCTCTCTGCCCCTCCCCCGTTCATGCTCTGTCTCTCTCTGTCCCCAAAATAAATAAACGTTGAAAAAAAAAATTAAAAAAAATATTATATTCTCTTTATCACAAAACAAAAAAAAAATTGGGGGATGCCCAGTTCTTTACACATTACAGAAATGATCATTTATTTTAACATATATTAATAATGCATAAAAAGCTTTATTTAAAAAGCTTTATTTAATATCTATAATGTATTGTTTTGTATAAATATGTTGCTCAAAGAGACTCCCAAATGTTGTTTTATATTGGCTCACAGCTTACCGTACTGTCATGTAGGAGAAATTCAGACCTAACTGCCCCAAATTTCCAGTTATGATAGTAGAAGTAAAATAATCCCCCATAGTCTTTGGCATCATAAAAATGCAAAGAAAGGAAATGTCATCTCCAATGGCTTTAAGTTCCTGAATTCATGAGAAGGCCAGTTTGGCTCCCATCTGTATTTGGCTCACATTTGTAAAAGGAACACCAGGACCATTTTCTCTACTTTCCTATTTTGACCTTTGTCTATGCAGTTGAGCAAAGCTTTCAAACTACCGTTTGCAACTCATCAGTGGATTATAGTATCACTTCAGTGGACCCTGACCAACATTAAACTTATGTTGAAATAAACTAGACTAGAATAAATAGACCACATTAGAAAAGAATAAAAAAAAAAACTGTATCAAAATGCTTTGCACATAATCCAGGTTAATATAATTTTTAAAACTTTTCATCATGTATATGTGTACTGAGCCATGTTATAAAATGTTGTTTGTTTAGTTTTCTGTAGTCTGAATTGTGATTTAAAAACAAAACAGAAACAAAATTCTTTTTTTTTAAATACGATTTATTGTCAAATTGGCAACACCCAGTGCTCATCCCAACCAAAATTCTTTTTGAAAAAACACTGTGAAGAAGTATACTTTAACTTTTAGGTAGGCATGATTAACATTTTAACAAAATCTCAAACATGTTCTATGAGAAGAAAAGTAACAGTTTGAAAATAGCCTTCCGGCTATGCTTAAAGAATGTTTGTGGTGCAACTCTTTTAGGTAGTTCCACTCTAAATTTTTATTATTATTATTATTGATATATGGACTTGAAAAATGGGCCCTATCTGGGCCTCAGTTTCCTCCTCTGTAAAATCAGTAGGTTGAACTCAGTCATATATGAGATTTCATAAAATGCTAAATATAAAATAATCTTATTTGTAGGAGTCTTGTTATAAGCTTTAAAATTATTTGAGTAATATCTTAATTTTCATTACTCACCACTCATAATTGTGTTGTTAGTTAAAATGACTCGAAAACAAACTATTTTTCAAGAATGTAAAGAAGGTTCATGCAGATTGTTATTCAATGTTGTACTTAAAATAGCTTCTGAAAGTATTTTCCTCCCACCTCTACCACCTTCGGTTTTTAAATTTAGACACTCATTGTTTGAGGTTATTAATGTAAACATATTGATGAAGATATATAGGAGTCTGGAAACGAGTTTAAAACCCTACTTTATAATAACTTATCCTGTGACCTAGGATAGGCTAGTTAATATTTGTTAAATGTTAACCTCTTCATCTGTGGCACAGGGGTAATTAACTTGGATTGCCAACTTACAATACAATGGGATAACTGCTAGACTAGAAGTCTGTATGGCATTAAGTGAGGTCACCAAGAAAGAAGGGGGAGGAGATACAGAATAATGGGTTCCAGTCAAGGGATTTGGTGAAGAGTTAACAAAGGAGATTTTTATCAAGATGATCCTTGAAGAATGTATGGACATCAGATGGGCAGAAGAAGGGCCTAGAACACGCCATACAAAGAACCAGGATGAGAAGGAGGCAATTTAAGAGATAGAGAATGCAACTTATAATAAGCCATGGTAACGAAGCTGATTTGGTTGTAAAGGAAAAGAGGGGGATTTGGCATGAATTCCAATTTTGAGTTGGAGCAATTGAATCAATGATGGAAATAGTCACTGGGACTGAGTATATAGGGAGAGAATAGTGTTGTGGCTGAATTGAGAATGGGAATAAGGGAGTTTAGCTATGTCCTTTCTAAGTCTTAAATATCCCTGATTCATCCACGTAGAACTGCCCAATAAATAATTAGTTAATAAGTGGAAACTCAACTGAGATATTCACAGTTATTGTAAAGAAGGACTGGGGATAGATACTTGAGACATATCTGCAAGTATGTGTTATAGGTAACTCTTGAAAATGCTTGGCTCTCTGAGGGTAATGAAGATCATGAGGTAAAGGGAAGATTTTTTTTTTAACTTACTTAAAATACAAGAATCTTGAGTATCGTCCTTGAAGAAATGGCCAGTAAAGACATTAATTGTAAAAGAGAGAATATAAATAATTTCCAATGCAAGAATTTGGCCTTGAATATTATGGGACTGGGCAACCTGGGACTCAGGAATAACCTAAAACAGGAAAATGAGCAATCCTTTATTTGAGATAAAAACAAAGTGAATGAGTGTGGATTTGGATGAAAAAGGAAAAAAATTTGACATTAGAAAGGGGCACATTAATTTAGCTGACAATAGCTTTGAGTTTGCTAGTGCTATTAAATGTAATATTTCTCCTAGCATTTCAGCATCATTTGGTATTTTAATTCCCAAATTGATTACTAGGCGTGGGCTCTGCTGTGATGTGAGCAAACTGGAAACTGCCTGGAAAACCCTCAACACATAGTGTTAATCCCTTAGAGATGGTTGGATGTGATTTTGGATTTGTCCATTGGAAAGTCAGTTTAGTTCAACTCCAGTTTTTTCATCAATAAAATGAGAAATTTAGACTAGATAGCACACATTAGGTCAGGAAATCTTTGTTCATTGTTTAACTGATGTGTGGCTCTGTCTTTTCCATTTTAATATTTGTGATTATTTTCATCACAAAATTAGCAGCATTTCCCACCCCACCCCCCTTTTGAGAAGGAGACTCATCCAGGTGTTTATTGAGTAGGAGAGGTTATCTTTATCCTCATTCATTGATATTTTGGATAAGGACATACTTATCCTGATATACTAATATAAGCAAAAAAGGTAGGTTTTGTTTTGTTTTGTTCTTGCTAAATCTGTATGTAGAGATGTGTGGTCAACCATAATTTGAGGTGATTCCGAAAAATTCAATGTTAGATTTTTCCGGATTTCTTGGTTTGTGACAGCATATCATTTATGTGTGTGGTATAGGTGCAGCTTTCAATTCTAATGTAAAAATGTATTCTTTAGGAGTCTGTTTGTGGTTTTCTTATGCAGATTCATATGCTTCCTTTATTATTTTGAAACCTATATATACAGAAGAATTTCAAGAATATTTTTATAGTTAATGTAATAGAATGCTATCGGCTTTTCGAATTCTAACTCATAAACTTTGGTAATGTTAATAGCGTATTAAAAGGGGAGAATTTCCCTGATGCCCAAGTGTGTATTTTAAAATCAGTTTTAAGTTACCTCAATGAATCATTGAACATGTCATTAAAAAAATAGGTTGAATAAAACTTCATTAAATAAATGAAGAAAGCAGCTAGTGATGAAGAATGGATGTGACAAGATTCCTTTCCTATTTAACACAACTAACAACATTATCATGTCATACCCCATGGGTCACCAGGGATTTATCTGGGACAAGGGTCAAACCTCACTAATAGCTGCTAAAATCTGAGCATACTTTATTAACTGACTCTGAATGTCAATTTCAGTAATGGCTTTGTGGGCATTTGCCATGTTTTTCAGGTGAACTATGGCAGTTACTGCATTTAGGATTAAACCATTATGTCACCTACAGGAGTGTATACCTCATGGTATGGCCTAGCTAGTTCCCACTAATTAGGAATTAGGAATAAAAGATAGTAAATTGCATTTTCTTCTGTGATGTGAAAATGGGTATGCTTTGCAGTAATTTGGAAGATACAGACACTTTTTTTTTTTAATAATTCTGTTTTCCTGGACTCCATTATTTAAAATAAATAAATAAATAAAATAAAATCCTTCCCTGAATGCCTTTTTCCAGTGTTTAAGTCTTATGTTATTGGTTGAAAGAATTGATAAATTATTTAAGGTTCAAATTCCTTCCTTGTCCAAATTAGGATACAGCCTAATGTATCTTAAGGGCTTACTCTGCGTGGCAGCAATTACTGACTTCATCATTCTGTGATCTAGCTAGCATGAGATAGGAAGCAGCAGTTTAAGACCCATTTTCACCTCTGCCTTCCCATCTAAATAAATGCTTTACCCTTCCTAATGTAACCTCTCATTAGGAAGAAAAAAGGGTCTTACAGCAGAGGTTTTGAGTTGTTGGTTTTCAAGGCGACTTATGAAAACCTCAGGGCTCCTAATAAGAAAAAAAAAAAATTCTGGCCCTTTCTCCAGACTTACTAAATCAAATGTAGGAGGAGAGGCATCTTTATTTTAAACTTTCCTATGTGATTCCTAGAGTTAACCTGGCCCTGGACACACAAATGTGTCCAGTTGTTCTCCTTTGGGAAAATGAGTAGTGGTCTATAGTTTGGTGTTAGTTTCATTAAACTTGATTTTCTACTAATTTCAGCAAGCTCTAGAAGTAGTGTGTGTTCTTGGATGGTTTATAGGCTTTATTTGTTTCATTAATGTATATCTTGATGATAGTAGCCTTCTAAAAACATGTTGTATATTTTTTTAGTTACAATTTCACCACTCGTAGGAATAAGTATTGGATCATAGAACTAAAGGATTACCTCTAGGGAGCATTTCATCAAGCCCCTTGTCTGTAATTAAGTGGATGTCTAAAGCATCCAAAAGAGATTTCCCTTAAATACTGACAAATAGGGGTTCAAGAAGCCCTTTTAGTTGCTCATTACAGTGTTTTTATCACTCTAATAGTCAATAAATTCTTCTTCCCATCCAACCCCAATCACCTCTGCTTTAACCCAAGCATTTTTCTTCTTGTTCAAAACGCCAAGTATGTAGCTGAACACAGCCTAACATTACAACATTCCACTGAAGCACTGTCTATTTAGTGGACATAATGTGCTTCATGGACACAGAAATTTGGTCAATAAACAGAAATAGTATAGGCAGCATAGAGGTGCAGGTCACTGAATATTAGTTGAAATAGAGAAAAATACAAATAAAATCAATGTCCTTTAAAGTGTGTTTAGCAATGCAATTGGGGGCTGCCAGGATACTTTTTATGTAGGCAGCTGCTAGGTGAGAGAAGGGAACAGCTTTCTGACAGTCTCATACTTTACTGTCTGAAAACTTCCCACTTTAGGTTTTTTCTTCCCAACTCTTCCTACCTGCTTGCATATGGATTTTTTGCTTGTTTGCTGTCCCAATTAGTGATAGAGGGCTTAACAACACAAATAAGAAATTAGAGCGAGAGGTCAGTCAGTGTGGTAAAATTTCAGACAAAGAATAATCAGTCAGTCAATCAATCAAATGGTATAAGTAATCTAGAGTTTTCCCCATTTTTATTGGATACAGTTATGATTTTCAACTCTAGACTGCATATTGGAATCACCTGGGGAGCTTATTAGAAGTGGCAAGTTCTAGGGGCACGTGAGTGGCTCAATCAGTTAAGCGTCTGACTTCCGCTCAGGTCATGAACTCACAGTTCAGGGTTCGAGTCCCGCATTGACCACTTGGAGCCTGAAGCCTGCTTCAGATTCCGTGTTTCTCTCTCTCTCTGCCCCTCCCCCACTTGTGCTCTGTCTCTTTCTCAAAAATAGATAAACATTAAATACATTTTTTTAAGTGGCAAGTCCTAGAACATTGCAGGTAATTTTGATTTACTAGAAATTAAATGATTCCTAGGTATTTTTTAAAGTATTCTGTATCCTGCTACTCAAAATGGTCTATGGACCAGCAGACAGTGACATTACCTGGGAGCTTATTAGAATGGACAATCTAGGTCCCCACTGATGTTGACCAAGTGAAAATCTTCACTAACACAGGAATTCCCATATTAAAGTTTGAAAGGCCCCATTAGATAATCTGGTTCAGAACCACTGGGTAGAGGAAGTGAACAGAACCAAAAGGCCCTCCTGAGGGCAAGGATATGGAAGAAATGAGGAAAGAAGAAGCAGATAAGAAAAGAAGAGAAAAGTGGAAGAGTGTAAAAACACAAGAAGACACTTATAAATACTTTGCCTAAATTTAACCTTATTTATTTTTTAATGGGCAGAGATCTTTTTGTTTTGTCACTGTTATGTCAGCGCCCTGTTTTGAATTATTTATGAATGTTCTTTATCCTTTTGTAGCTCACAGGAAGCAGTAATAAATATTTAACTAAATTGTCAAAGTTCTTTAAATAAATTTCTAAGGGAGTAACTTTAAACATGGTTATTATTATAATTAAAGAAGAAACTCAGGGCACCTGGGTGACTCAGCTTCTGACTCTTGATTTGGGCTCAGGTCATGATTCCAGGGTTGTGGAATTGTGCCCCACATTGGGCTCTATGCTGAGTGTGGAGGCTGCTGAAGATTCTCTTTCTCTCTCTCTCTCTCTCTCTCTCTGCCCCTCTCCTCCACTCATACTCTTTCTCTAAAAAAAATTTAAAAAAAATAAAATAAAATAAAGAAGTAACTAGCCACTATTTTTATGAGTGATGTACTGATATGATAAAGCTACTTACTTTAATTTCTTGAGATGATAGATATTCTTTCAACACTATCCCCTTACCCTGGAATGTATGGTTCCTTAAACTTTATCCAATTCTTTTTAAAAAATTTTTAATGTTTATTTTTGAGAGAGAGAGACAGGCAGAGCATGAGTTGGGGAGGGGCAGAGAAAGAGAAAGACAGAATCCGAAGTAGGCTCCAGGCTCTGAGCTGTCAGCATAGAGCCCGGTGCAGGGCTCAAACCTATGAACTATGAGATCATGACCTGAGCTGAAGTTGGATGCTTAACAGACTGAGCCACTTAGGCACCCCTATCCCTCTAATTCTTATGGATATTTTGGATGAATCTCCATTCCTAATCTCAAATTTGCTGAGCCCAATATAGTAAACACCGTAACTTCCCAGATTTTACCTTATGTTACACAATCACAGTTAGTGATGTACCATCAATGAATAAGATAGTTAAAATTCGACCCAAATTTTTAATGCACCCAATGAAGCAATTTAGGAAGGATACTAAATATGAGAGGGGAATATCTAATGAAATAATATTCAGGAAAGGGTGGAAATTAATATAACGAAAGCAATTATAACTCAATGTTCCCATGGAGACTAAGTGAGTTATCTCATTGATTTCAGGGACTGTTGTTTCATTTTGTGTTTCCATCATAATAAAATATGAGTAGAGTTTGATGTGTTTAATTCATATTAAGTAGTATTATTAATCAATAAATGCCATTAAATAGATTATACAAAGGGAATATTTTCTTTCTAAAAATAAATCTCATATAACAATGTGAAAAAATGTTTCTTAACTGTGTCACATCACTGTTTAGAGATTAAGCTTATTGTTTTGTTCTTTTTGCTTACTTATATTTTTACCTATCAAGCAAACACTTCTAAATATATTTCATACTTACTGAACTTTCAAATGGAATTAAGGCATATGAACACTGGGATAGCAAAAAGTGCTATTTACTGTTGAATATATCATACTTCTTTTTATTTTTAAAATGAATTATAGACTGCTTCTGAAGCAAAACCCACAATTCTCTTTTTAATATCTTAAGTCAAAAGTTTCAAAAGTAATGACTTAGATGTTTCTTTGCAGGTTCTTGAAATGGAATGGTGTATCTAAGATCAAAGTGTCCTGAAAAAAGTATGAGTTATGTGAACACTTGATAGATAAAATTGCTATTTTGAACAATTTAAAGTTGACTCAACACGTATGAATGAATAATTTCATCTACATGCTTTAAAATTTTCAGAGCATAGGGGCACCTGGGTGGCTCAATCAGTTGGGCACCTAACTTTGGCTCAGGTCATGGTCTCATGGTATGTGAGCTCAAGACCTGCTTCGAGCTCTGTGCTGACAGCTCAGAGCCTGGAGCCTGCTTTGGATTCTGTTACTCCCTCTCTCTCTGCCCCTCCCCCACTCATGCTCTGTTTCTTTCTGTCTCTCAAAAAAGAATAAATGTTAATTTTTTTTAAATTTCAGAACATAATAATTATTGAACTTAAGATTGAAGTATGATAGATTAGATTTTAAAATATTATTTTCATACTTAAATAGTATACTCAATAAGAGAATTGAACTCAATAGGAACATTTTATATATAATTTTAAAATAAATTAATAGTTAATTATCTTTATAAACATTATCTACATTAATTTTCTCATTTGGTAGGAAAGACCAAAATATATAAACAAAGAGGGGCGCCTGGGTGGCGCAGTCGGTTAAGCGTCCGACTTCAGCCAGGTCACGATCTCGCGGTCCAGGAGTTCGAGCCCCGCGTCAGGCTCTGGGCTGATGGCTCAGAGCCTGGAGCCTGCTTCCGATTCTGTGTCTCCCTCTCTCTCTGCCCCTCCCCGTTCATGCTCTGTCTCTCTCTGTCCCAAAAATAAATAAATGTTGAAAAAAAAATTTAAAAAAAAAAAAAAAAAAAATATATAAACAAAGAGAAACTGAAACATTTTGCATACTTACCTTAAGCCACCATAGAGTTAAAAATAGAAATTAACAGTCATATGTGTTTAAGATTAAAATATGGTGTGATTTATATGCTATTAATGCTGACTCATTTTGTGCTATTTCCAGCTGAGCAATGCCTGTCAAGTTAAAGCAAGTTAATAGACTATACTGGGATAATACCTATTTTAAATCTAATAATTTGTTTACTTAGCATATGTCTGCTATTTCAGTTAACAACTTTGGTACATTCAAAAAGGCCTTGTTAAATCTGGAAGAGAGGAATTATATAAGAATTTATTTTTTACAAAATCTCTATTAAAAGTATTTTCTTTATATGGTATAATTAGAATATCTAAATAAATATACTACTTGGATAAAAGATAGGAACATCAACATAAGTCCAATGTATGAATATGAAGAATTAATGAGTAGATATAATTTATTTGGGTATATTTCATATATGTAGTGTATATGTATATGTATATGTATTGTGTATGTATAATGTATATGAAATATAAATAACCATTACATGCATGACAGGTACAGTTCTAAACATTGGAAAACACCAACAAAATATGTAATAAATGAGTTGTAAAATATGTTAGGTGGTGATCAATGCTATAACAAAGATGAAAGAAGGAAGGAAAGATGTAAGGAAGGAGGGAAAGAAAGAGAGAAGAGAGGGAGGGAAAGAGAAAAATAGAAAGAAAGAGAAAAAAAGAGTAGCATCCATCAGGAATCAGTAATTTGAAACGGATTCAGTATTAAATAGGGGTAGACTTCACTGAGAGAATGAGATTTGAGCAAAGGAAGGTAAAAGAACAGGACAAATCGATTTACTATGTAGAACTTCCTATTAGAATACTTACAAAAGAAATAATTTATTTCAAAATTTAATGTGAACCAAGCTGCAAATACAAAATACGCTGTCACAAATCCAGACTTAAAAATCTGTCTTTCAGAATCCTCTATATCAGATAACTCTATTTTTACAAAATAAAAGCAAGACAGGGAATTAATCCAAATGTTGTTTCAGTTTAAACTCTATTTAATGTTTGTATTGCTTTTACTACATAGGTAAGAATATAATCAAGTCCAAAAAAGGAATATAGTTCATACTTAAATATTATATATTATTTTATGAATATCATAATCATGTTCAAATAAACAGGGTCCAAGTGAAAATGTAGAATCATGAAATAATAACAAAATTTAAGGAGCATTTAAGTCTAATGTATGAATTAGCAATAATTCAGTTATTTGCATTTTGATATGCTGTGTTTCTGGGTATTTTAATATTGTCTATTTACAGGGTTTAGTACCCTACCTCTTTAGTTCTCTGCATGTTTTTCTTTTCCTTTGATATGTCCATTAAGCAGTACCCAAATGCTTTCACTGAGTTGGCAATGTATGATTTATTTAGTTGGAAAGGATACTTACTTTCTTGTATAGGAAGTGTCAAGCACTGTACCAGTCCCTAAGGATAAAAACATCAATAATAAGACAATAGACTTCAAAAAATTACTCTAATAGTTTAGTAGAGGGAACAAACCTAAAAAAAAAAAAAAAGATACAATGTAAAGTACAATAATAATATCTAACCTGAGAACTATTAACAGGGGCCATGTGAAGCACTTTATACCTATGTCTCTATTTATCTTCAATCCCATTAGACACATATGATTACTAAATCCATCTCAAAACCGGCAAAATGAAATACAAAGATATTCAATAACTTGTTCATTTCACAAGAATAGAGTTAGGATTTGGGCGTAGTCCTTCAGACCACACTGTCTGCATTAACTTTCTCCCTTGTTCAGAAGAAACAGTGATAAAATAACTCATCCTAGCGATGTATCTGGAGTTTTCAGAGAGAAAATGGCATCTGAATACAATCTTATAGATGAATATTTGCCAGGATAAGAAGACAAGAAGGGGTTTTAGCATGGATGAGAGCATTATAAAAAGGCAATGAGAATCAAAATTGCAAACAATGCAAGAAATCAGGAATCACAAGTGGTGTTTGTGTATGGATGGGTGTGAAAAGCACAGTGAGAGACACCAGTATAGATAGAGGTGGTGTTTAATTGATGAAGCACTTTTATCCCTTGCTATGGGTTTCCTCCTTTAGTGCAGGGATGACAAGTTTTACCTTGTGAAACAACAATGATTTATAAGCAGTGGCTTGTATTTTCAAGCATTGCTTTTAGAGCAGCATAGATGATTAATTGGGATCTGAGAAACCTTTTAGAAGGCTATGTAATAATTTAGATATACATTTTTTAAAAAGTTGGAGTAGAGAGGAGGGACAGTAATGAGGACTGTTAGTTAGCAATTTTATTTGATAATTTTGTTAGGTATGCGAAGTGAGAGTGAGGGCAAAGGAGAAATAGAAAACACATCCCAGATTTTTAACTAAGCTACTGGATGGATGGTACTAATTAAGAGAAGGGAACAAAGGAGACAGATACTCTCAATTGGTGGAGGTGAGAAAGTGTACATTCCACACTGTACATCTTGAGGTATCTAAATGGGTCTTTTGTAGGCACCTGGTAATACTTGCTGCTGCTCAGTAGAAAATTCAGATTTGGATCTGATGTCATCTATCTATAAGTAGTGTGAAAAGTAGGGAATTAATGATTTCATCTAGGCATGAGCCCATAACCCAAAGAACACTGTCAAGACCAACTGGGGGAATACTACTGTTTAAAGGTCAGAGTCTTTCTACAGTAGCAATGAAGGAAGCTTTGAAGAACTGTTTAAAAAGATGAAAGGAAAGCAGATTGAAGTGGAAATATGGAAGCCAAGAAGGGATGTGCTGTATATATTCTGTAACATTTATTTCTCTAAATACTTAAAAAGTATCTCTTTGGAATAAGTGAAATAAGTGTCCCTCAGTGCTATAATTTTGATGCCCAGCCTATTGCACTGATTTTACTAAAGCATACCTCGATACAGTGCTGTCAGCTTGGATCAAAGGATGTTGTAAGAAAAGACCAATGGGAATTTTTGTTGTGTCCACTATGAATGTGCCCCTCCCTTCCTTCCTTCTTTCCTTCCTCCCTTCCTTCTCTCCTTCCTCCCTTCCTTCTTTCCTTCCTCCCTTCCTTCTTTCCTTCCTTCCTTCCTTCCTTCCTTCCTTCCTTCCTTTCTCCCTCCCTCCCTTGCTCCTTTCCTTCCTCCCTCACTTCTTTTGAGGATATTGCACTGTTCCTTACATAGGAATCTTGGTGGAAATTTTACTTAAATCTCAAGAATAGAAACACTTATGCTACTATTGACCAGTTATCTGTATCTGTATCATTATTTATATATCTACTTGATATGAATCTTGTAAGATATAATGTGAATCATGTAAAAGTTTATGTTCCCTTGACTACTAAAAAGCTTGGATTATTTCTGGGGATAACTTCTGCCATAAAATCTTACTGTGCACATTGTGAATTGACTTCACTGCTGACTCCATTTTTTGCACCCTGCCAAAATGCCTTACTCAGTTACTTCAAATTTGATTCTTTCCTGCTAAATTGCACAATATTTTTGTAAAATATAAGAGGTGCTTTCTGGCACAAGAAATAAGATAAAAACAAAAGTATGTATTAATTTTTGAAGGTTTTTGTACAGTAATTTTGCAGACTTCATTTGGTACATATTAGCTGAATTGAGTCAGTGGTGGGTTGAGTGTTGTTACCTGAGAGCTCAGCCTTTGTCAGCTACTCCAAAGCACCTTAGAAGTTTCTCTTGGTGGCTGACTTTGATCAAAGTCTCATTTCTGCCTTCTGCAGTGACAAGGACGGTGTGTGCAGAACAGTGTGACGGCAGGTGCTATGGACCCTACGTCAGTGACTGCTGTCATAGAGAATGTGCTGGAGGTTGCTCAGGACCAAAAGACACCGACTGCTTTGTAAGTCTTGGAGATCCCCTTTTAGTCTCCTGATCTCCCTCCTTTCTAGTTGGATTCGGGCATACTGAATCTTTAACTTCGCATTAAAATAAGATTGAATTTAACCATTTTAGGATTAAGAAGATGTTTTGCCTTCCTATAATACATCTCCTCACTGGGTGGCTATTGATTAACTATGATGTTTCTGTTATACTAAATGAATTATGTCTTTCAGACATAATTTATATTACAGGTGAGGTGTATTGGAGAATGAGAAGGGGAAAAGATAAAAAGATATTGAGATATCTTTTAAAAGCTAATAGTGCCCTTCCAAAATTTACATTGATTACCTGTTTATGTTGTTGCATCATTGAATTTTCTGAGTGGGGGCTCTTGAATTTTATTTCTTGAATTTAAATTTCAAGATTATAACTCTTGATTTCAAGATTATTCATAAATTTATCCATTTAACTATTTCCCAGTATATTTTGTTTACAAGTTAATATTATTCAGAATTTATAAGATTTACAAACGCATGCTTAAAGCAATTTATATGCTAATCAGTGTGATTTTTATTTTAGAAAAGGACAGTTTTCTTTCCTTAAAATTAACATTTATAGCTTTTTGGGGACATGTTTTAATTACATTTTAATATCCCCAATACAGTTATTTCTGCTCTTTTGAATACAGACAATTCTGTGAACTATAGTTACCACAATTTCATAAACACAGACATTGTTTTCATTTTATGCTAAAAATAATAAAATAAGTAATTGTTTTTGCTATTAACAATGAACAGAGATATTCATTTTTTCCCATTTGAAATACCCAGAGAATACACATATATATTAAGAATTGAACATTTTTTAAATGACACAACTCTGAAAATAGGCAAAACATAAATTAAACCTCATGATATAGTCATTTCTTAATTTTCTTAATGCTACAAGAAACCTAATTTTTCTACCCTAATCCTATATTGAAACAAAAGTATATATTGCAGAAGTGAGTAGGGAAGAAGAAGTAAAGAAAAGAAAAATGTCAAAAATTTAAGGAGGATGCTCAGCAGGTTTTGAAGTGAAACGCTTTCCCTTGCCTATCACCTGATACGGGGTAAAGCCTGATGTGGGGGACACTGAACAGGTGTTATAGTAACAATTCCAAAGCAGTAACAACAAGAAACACAAACAATAGCCATTCTTTCATGGTTCCATTATCATGATAAGCAGAGTGCCTGGTGAGCCTTAGAATTCTCATTTCATTACTTTTATGGAATGGTCCAATGACTCTACTTTGGCATTTGGTACAGAATGTTCAAGAATGCCAGACCGAGGCCTTGGTGTAAGTTCCGTTGTTTTGTGCGCAGTCTGGAAGGTAAATTTGTTTGATTCCTCTGGTTTATGTCCCTTTGTTGCCAAGCAGTCTGTGCACAACACTGCATAAAGTATGTTCGTAAAGCAATTATGAGGACACATGAAGTTTTATAGCCATAAATTAAAACTCACTGAGTTTTCCTGATTGCTTTTTAATAGATTCTTCCTGGAAAATGTCATCGTAGTGAATAATGTATCATGAGTGAGTCTTGTTCTGATTATGCATCTAGTAGGCCATTGTCAGGGAATTGTCATGTTTGTGATGAAGCACTTGCTAAAACAACAATTGATGAAGAAAATGTTTTGAAGAAACAAAATGAATTAGTGCTTATTAATAACCATACATACAATTTATGATGAAATATAAAATATAGCTAGAGTTCATATGAGCTTACCTTCCAAGGCCTAAATTATTCCTCTGAAGGTTTAAGTTGTTCAATTAAGAGAATTAGTTCATCCACTCTTTTGAAAGCCCTGTTTGTATGTGTGTGTGTGTGTGTGTGTGTGTGTGTGTGTGTGTGTGTATATATATAATTTGTATGTATATGTACGTTACATATATTTTATATCAAATACCTCTCAGGTGGAAACATTGTTTTTAATTCTTCTCAAATGCATTTGAACATATTAACAAATGAAGTCTCAATGCAAATAGGTAAGTCAGCAGAAACAAACTCTTTTATTTGAACTTGATGGCTTTTACTAAATGGTGTGGTATTATGATGAAAGCCACACAGGAAATGGCAGCACATTATTTAATCATGAGCTAAGTATGTCTGCTTCCCTTCATTTCAGCATCAAATACTCTGTATTTACACGGACTAGTCACCTTCCAAAACCTTTTCTTCAAGTCCAGTGTAAATGGCTCCTCACCAATGTTTCCTCACCACACAGTGATGACCAATGTACTTTTCATGCTGCTTCCGGCACTGAACTTTCCAAACACCAGCTTTAAGGAAAATCTAGATTGTAGAATTGGGAAGTCAGTTGCCAGTGCCAGACTCTGAGACTCAGCATAAACACTTTGAATGGTGTGAGTCAAATTTTTTTTCACTGTGAGCTAATTTTAATAACTTAAACCAATTATTAATTTGGAGACCACTGGACAGAGACTAAGTAACTTGAACATCAATAACTTTGTAGAGATGGTATATTCATTGGCATTGGAAAACCAGTTTTATAAAATTTTAGAAGTCCAAAACAAGTTAGAACTTAACACTAAGCACTTAATGACTACAAAGTGTCAAATTTTATACTTTTTGTGAAATAAGTATAGAACACATGTGTAAAAATATAAATATAATAATAAAGAATACATCCTTCTCACAAAGCTGTTACAGCAATGTTCTTTTAACAAGTTATGAAGGTTATTTTTAGATGAAATTAATACTTGCTATGTTGCAGGCCTGCATGAATTTCAATGACAGTGGAGCGTGTGTTACTCAATGTCCCCAAACTTTTGTCTACAATCCAACCACCTTTCAGCTGGAACATAACTTCAATGCAAAGTATACATATGGAGCATTTTGTGTCAAGAAATGCCCACGTAAGTAACAGGATGAGAATAGCCAATTTAATGAGATCATCATTTAAAAACAGAAAAATTTCATATACATTTATTGTAATTTAAAACTTGCAATAATATTGTTGGATATACTTGGATTTAGGTCCTATTGCTACCATTTCACAAATAAGAAAATTAAAGTTCAAAAAATTAAAGTGATTGGTCCAAAGTCTCAGCAAAGGAGTGTCAAGCTTAAAGTTAGAATGTAGTGCCGTTGCCTTCTAAGCTCACTGTTTTCACTATACCTCAGTGTATTTGTACATGATACTGTTTCTCAAAAAAGTGCTTAGTTAAGTGGCAGCAAGCTTTGTAATGAATGAGGTCTGCTTCTAATCACAATGAATTTTTACCTAATATCATTTCTGATTACTTATTTGTAATAGATTGTGTAGCATGATAGTTTTAATATCAAATCTAATCTTAAACAATAACAATAGATGTGAAGGGCATGTTGACAGATCTTTACAAAATTGATAACTCATCCTGGGAATTCCAAGTGACCAGCTTCACTTTCATCAAGAATTCAGTATAATGTATGTCTTCACGTTTGCTCCAGAGTGAGCAATGGGACATTATTTCTTCATTGTTTTACCTAAGAAAAAGAATGACTACATTTGTCCACATACTCATTTAAAAGAAGAAGGTTTTACAATCTACATCATACCGCTATTATGGTTTTCTTGTTTTGTGTCTGTGATTGAATAGGAAGTGTGAAGGACATAGGATTAGAGTGGTTATGGTTTCTGGCTCTGCCCACTTCTTACTTATGTGATTTTAAATGAACTATTTAGTTTTCTGTATTCTCCTTACGAGGTGGATAGTAATAATCATGGTTCTGTCTTTTCTAGAGTTATTATAATGATCAAAGGTTTGGGGAATAAGAATCAGAGGGACAGTATATAAAAACAAGTGTTTGAAAACAATGACAATTCTCATCATTATTATTACATACTTTTATATTGGTTAAAAGAATAGTTATGCATATAAGCTTTTAACACCTAAATTGTGGCAAGTGGAGAACTATTTTGTGAAATTACATGCCCAGTTTCCTTAGATACCTCATAAATTTCCTTTCTTGGAATAGTTCAGATCAATCAAATTACAGACTGATTTAAAAACACTTCAGTATTTATCTATGTAAAATTCAAATATTTGAAGGGTCCTGCTCATGAGGCATGAACTATTTTGGGAAAACAAAGACATTTAGCTTTTAAATACTGGTCCACAATCTCCAACCCAGAATTCTAACATTCAAAAATTAAAAAGACAAATATTTTTTGCAACTCGTTTGGCTGCAAAATCTGTACCTGACTGATGTGAGGGTATTTATAATTTGTATTTACTCCACTTGATATATCTCTCTGCAAAACTGTAGAGGTGTTTAAATATGGGGTATTTCTGAAGACCTTGCAGAAAGGATGGCCACATAATATGCAGTGTATTCAGATGTTGCAGGCTTGGTTCTCCTCACACAGAGATTAGGTCCTTAAGGAGGAGTGTTCTCAGAATGACTACAGAAGGAGAAAGAGAAGGAAGGGAACAGGCTACAATGCAGTGTCAACAATGTGCCTTCTGTTGTGGTGGATGCCCTCTGGTGGATGTTAACTGGGAATGCAAAGATCTTCACTGCCCACTCCCATGGATTCATATACATCCCTCCACCGCAGACTTCCTTCAGTCCCAGACTTCCCAATATTTCTTCTCCCATGGCAAACTACTGCTCATGAGTCCATACTTACTGTAAGTCCATACTTACTGTGTGTTCCGCACAAAGTAAGTGATCATCTGAACTATCCAGAACTATGCCCACTGGTAGGTTTTTTCCTTGCCACTGTCTTTCAAGTCTGCTCCTGAGTGAGCTGCAGGGCCACTGCCATTCATTTTGAGCGGCTTGCACCCACATAGCAAACTTAATTTTTGTCTTCGTCTGTTAACTCTCACAAGTGCCCTCTTTTGGCCCCCACGCAGACATAGGTATGAGCTGAGTGAGAGGTGCCAGCACGAGGAGTCTGGGCTACCTGCTTATGTGTTTACTTATGCCTCTGCCATGATTCACATCCAATCTTAAATATACTGCTTCTATCTTGGGGTAGATTCCTGTTGAACATGGCCAACATTATGACATCATGGTTCTAATAAAACCTGATGCATGATGGGCAAACCTTTGTTTAATTTTTTTAAGTTTATTTATTTATTTTGAGGGAGAGAAAGAGAGCAAAAATGAGAGTGAGAACGAGTTGGGGAGGGTCAAAGAGAAGGAGAGAGGATCCCAAGCAGGCTTTGTGCTATTACTGCAGAGCCCTACGTGGGCTCGAACTCATGAACCAGGAGGTCATGACCTGAGCCGAGATCAAGAGTCAGACATTTAACTGACTGAGCCACCTAGGTGCCCCTGTGATGGGTAATTCTGACTAGAAGGTCAATCAATGACCCAGGAGCCAGAAGCGTATCAGGAGTTGTTTATTAAATAGCATACGATTATGTGCTACAGATTGTGTGGCTTAGCTATAGAATTGTGGAGGTCTCAATATGATTTTCCAGCTGGGATGTGCCATAACTCCACATGACTTATTTTCCCACAACAGACACTCCTACTACCGATAGCCTCTTGGGTTTTATTACCCAAGTCGCATAATTGCTTGCATCCCAGACTGGACTTGCACGATATGCCTTTCCTGATCTGAGCCCCCTTCAAGGCCAAAAGCCTTCCATACCACTGAATATTAGGCCAGAAGCAGTATTCCCAGACATGGAAGGATACTGCCTTTGAAATATAAAGTGGCCTAGCAGGTATTGTGTTTTCTCTTTATTGTGGGAGGCTTTCGATGCAATGATTTGTTCTTTTTTTGGGAGGAGACAATGTCATGGCATATTCCAGATCACTGGGCCCCTAAACATTTTACCACTGTATCAGGTAATTGTATATACCTGGTTTATTTAGTATACCTTTCCTAAGATGCTGCCTTTCAAATCCCATTTTGTTTCTTCATATAAAACTAGGGAACAGTTTATATGACATTCCACTGAAAGATAGAACACATTTTAAACATTTCCTCCTGGATATGAAGTGCACTTTCTTGATCCAAGGCAATTCAACTTCAGCTTCATTTGTGCCTCATGTAACTTGAAGTATTTTTAGGCTTCAAACTTGCATCATGACATGAAATGAAGTGGAACTATTGAAAAACACAAACTAAATGTCATGTAGTTTCCTAAGTCTATAAAAGAAATTCTCTCTATCTTGGGGGCAATTCAGGATGTGGAGCAGTAGTCAAGCAAGTACTAACCATTGTTAACACATGCTGCCCTTGGATTTGAATGTGGATGCTCATAGATTCTATTTCAGGCTGAGATATTTAAACGGAGATGTTTTAAGGAAAGAGACGTGTATACTACCAATGATGCCAATCATTGTCAAGCCCTAAAATACCTTATTTTAAAGTTGTTTGCTGAGCATCACCATTATTGCTCATTTTACCTTTTTTAAAATCAGATAACTTTGTGGTGGATTCCAGTTCTTGTGTGCGTGCCTGCCCTAGTTCCAAGATGGAAGTAGAAGAAAATGGGATTAAAATGTGTAAACCTTGCACTGATATTTGCCCAAAAGGTGAGTGACAGCTGAGATTATTTTTGGCTAGAACTGGGACCTACAACAAGGTTTTTCCTTGTACTTCTTAATGGACCGGCTAAGTTCGCTTCTCTGAACACATCACTCCCATACCAAACCTTCCCTCACACACTTTCCCAGGGCTTTGAATAGTTCCCCAAAGTACTAACTGTCTCAACAGTGTGTATTATTGATTTTGAATGATCTATAGTAAATGATGCAGGTAAAATTCAGACTGCACTTTGATAGAAACACAGGAAAAAAGTTGTGTTTTGTTCTATATGTAGCAGATCTTAGAAGTATGCATATAACAAGGGATCACATGATTATTTTAGCATCAAGAACCCATCTTAGTCGCTTGCCACTCTACGCTAAATGATCTGCTGTATATATGAAGGGGTGCAAAGGGACAAATAACATGATATTTACTCTCCAGGTCTTCAAAACTATTTTGAGAGATTATAAAATGACAAGAAAGTTTACTGTAAGTATTAAATAAATGTTTCAGATAATCCATGTCATAGAATATTAGTGGAGAAAGAAATCCCTTCTAGCTGCAGTACTCAAATTCCTCACCAGAATGAAACTTAAATTAAGCAGGATGAAAGTAGAGTCCAAATTTTCTGAACGATATTAAGCTTTCCAAAGTATCAAAAAGTGCCTTTTAAAAGGGCAAACTTCAGACTTACTTTTAGACTACATTCTCTCTTTGTCTCTCCTCTCTCTCTCTCTCTCTCTCTCTCTCTCTCTCTCTCTCCCTCCCTCTCTCCCCCCTCACCCCCTCCACGCACCCACACAAATACACATACTTTGTTTTGTTTTGTCTTTAAGTAGTGCTCAGAAAGTATAGGTAGCACTCAATTTAAGAATTTAAATGTAAATACTTAAATGGCTCTTGATTCTGATTACAACTCATTTCACTAGTACTTTGTTTAATATATATTCTTAATAAGGCCAATATTTTTAAAACCACAGGTTGTAGACCATCATTAGGCCATGAAATAATTTTCCTCGAGTGATTTAAAAGTATTAAAAATGATATCTTAGAACAGATGAGAAAATAGTTGACGTTATGTGGCAAGGGCTAGTGTTGATTGTTAAAAGTTGTTTTAGTTATGTATGTGCTGTGTGGGTATACTGGGACTTGATATAAGATATGATTTTTATGAGTCATGGTCACTAGACTATAATGCAGGGACAATATTTTAAAGTAGGCCCATCAGTAAATGTTGCATGAATGAATGATTATTTTATGTTAGAAAACAGTTTATTTCTTATGATGAACTTTTTTTTTCCATTTTATAATTAAAAAAAACTGTTATTTTATAATAAAAATGCAATGATTTCTTGACTGAGATCAAAGTTTCTCACCTCCTTGACTGTGAGTCTTGTTTCTACAGCTTGTGATGGCATTGGCACAGGATCACTGATGTCAGCTCAGACCGTGGATTCCAGTAACATTGACAAATTCATAAACTGCACCAAAATCAATGGGAATTTGATCTTCCTTGTCACTGGTATTCATGGGTCAGTATTAAATTTTTGCAGAAAATTATTTTACAAAGTGTAGACAAAGCTTACAGGATTCTTTAGCTTTGTCTGTTTGATTCCTTTTGGCCCAGATGAGTTCTGCCCGACATTAATGCTCCTCTCCAGCAAAGTCAAATGCCAGATTTTACCATCAGTGATAGTAAAAACCACAGTTTTGAGATATATTCAGACTATGAGTTTAGTAACTACTTATATTTGACAATATACATTTATATATTTATTAAAATGTATTTGTAGGACATTCTCCTCAAATCTACAAATTTCAGAAAGCTTGACATATTTTTAGATATGCTTAGGGAAACTGTATCAATGGGTACAGTGAGGAATTTCATTCAGACTCTAACTGATTAGTTCAAGGAAACATAAGTTAATATTCCTTTTTTTTTTTAAGTTTATTTATTTGTTTTGAGAGAGATAAAGATAGAGCACAAGCAGGGAGGGGCAGAGAGAGAGGGAGAGATAGGATCCCAAACAGGCTCCATGGTGCCAGCACAGAGCCCATTGTGGGGCTGGAACTCACAAACCATGAGATCATGACCTGAGCCAAAATCAAGTGTCAGATGCTTAACCAACTGAGCCACCCAGGCTCCCTTAATGTTTCTTTTAAAATGTCTCTCATAGAGTGGCGCCTGGGTGGCTCAGTCGGTTGAGCGTCCAACTTCAGCGCAGGCCATGATCTCGCAGTTGATGAGTTTGAGCCCTGCATCCGGCTCTGTGCTGACAGCTCAGAGCCTGGAGCCTGCTTCAGATTCTGTGTCTCCCTCTCTCTCTGCCCCTCTCCTGCTCATGTTCTGTCTCTCTCTGTCTCAAAAATAAAGATAAACATTAAAATTTTTTTTTAAATATCTCATAGAAAACAAATCAGTAAGTTGAAATTCTCTTAAACTTTTAGAAATTCTCTTTGCCTTGATGTATCTTTTTCTCTTTCCTTAGGTTAGGAAATTAGTATTATTATACGAAATCTATTAAATGAATTTCATTTTAGCAATAAAAATTGTAACATTTTCTTGGCTCCTTCATTACAGAACCACCTGCTGATTTTAACTGGGAAAACAACCAAGTTTGTATTTTTTCAATTGTAATAAAAATGTCAATATTTTTACTTTATATTTTATCCATTTATCTATATTACTCTTAATCCCTAAATATTAGTGCTACAGGCTACAGATAAAGAATATTACTCACATATTTCAATTCAAAATCTTAACTCTAAACATATATCACATCATTTCTAGAAGCAAAATAATTTAACACATCATGGATAAATGTGTCCAAATAGGAAAAGTGAGAGAAATAGAACAAAGTATTTCTTTCCATACAAATAAATTATAGTAGATCTTATTGCATAAACCATTACTTTAAAATGCAGCTTTTAATATGGGTTCATGCCAGATACTGTAATGGTATGTCCACACTTTCTGCCCCAGGTATGTTATATTCAGCCCAAACAATGTTTACAAAATAAATATATATCATCAAGATTTCTAACTTCTCATTAAAAATATGTAGACTTGGTTACCCTTAGCACATCCTCCTATATGGCAACAATCTGTTGGAGCTGTGTAGTTCTAGCTATTTAAAAAATTTTTTTAACATTTATTTATTATTGAGAGACACAGAGTGTGAGCAAGGGAGGGGTAGACAGAGGGAGAGACAAAGAATCTGAAGTAAGCTCCAGGCTCTGAGCTGTCAGCACAGAGCTGACGTGGGAATCAAACTCACAAACTGTGAGAACATGACCTGAGCTGAAGTTGGTCGCCCAACCAACTGAGCCACCCAGGTGCCCCAGTTCTAGCCATTTTGAGATGGGATAACCAAACTTACCATAGTTGCTACTGACCCTCGAACCCATTCACATTGCTATCCTCACCTCCGTGGCCCTACTGGGTAGGAGACCTGAGTCTACATTTAAGTGCACCTATATAATTGAATGCATGTATGACATTTACTAAAACAATATATCCTCATTGTAACTATTTTCAAAAGCACATATCACCATGAATGAAAGATCACATGTTAACAGCATCTTCTGAGAAATAGGAAGACATACCCACTTAATTCACGTTGCCTGCTTTAACATGGGCATAATAAATGAATTGGCCTCAGGTCCATCAGTGTGGGGAAATATTTGAAAATATAATGTCATAAATTGCACTAGAAAAGCTGTTTTCGTTATAATCAGGTGCAACATCCATCTTATACATAGTATTTTCATACTTCCTTTTGAATTCTGAAATAAAAATCATAGATAATATAGCCTACCTATATCAATAATTTTATGAAGTGATTATAATTCTCCAATTGTAATTTAAAGAAAAAATACAACAAAAGTAATGTATAATAAAATATGTATTGATAGGAAAATGCTCAGCTTCTACTTTGTAATGAAAGTTTGGATTTATTAGAAATAAGAATAGAAGTCATTTTGTGCCAGAAGTATGGGGAAATAAAGAGCAGAGGAACAGCTGACCACTGAAATAGGTAATAAGTAACAGACATATTTGTTATATGACAAGGGGAAGATGGAATTAAATATCATTGAAATAGAGGCAACATGAATACAGAATTACACACAGTCAAAGTATGATCAGCTATGAAGTTTGTGCACACGAGTCCTTAATTGGGTGGGACATTTTAAGGTTGTTCAAGACATAAGGCAAACCTTTTCTGTGAAGGAGACTTTAATTTTTTGGTGCTTGGGGTTATTATTAAAAGCCTGTAGTGTCCCCTAATCTGTTACAACTAATACACCTCTACAAATGTCCCAGCTTCCCTTCAGTAGGGTAATATTGCCCCCATTGAGAACCACAGCAATAATTCTGTGAGTATAGAAGGATAATGAAACCAACAAAAACACCCACTGATTGTTAATCTTACAGATAAACCATGCATGGGGAGGTTTAAAAGACCATCTAGGGCAGTTCGGAATTGTTATTTTAGTTTTGGCTCCTTATGGAGCATATTTATCAAAAGACTGGATTTATACTAATTGTAAAATGGTTTTACATATCCTGAATGACCTAACATCTAGAATAGGGTAAATATTAATAAAGAAATGGGAAAAAAGGGAAGCAGATATGTCAAGATATAAAAATATATTGCACAATAAAAAACATATATTGCACAATAGATGCCATATATTCACAAATTTATGAGAAGAATCATTACAAAATACTAGATGCATCCTGACTTTCAAGGGAAACAACCTTGCTAACTGATTCGGGTGAAAATGAATTATAGAAAATTGACTCACATGATTGAAAATATAATGGTAAACAAAACCTCTCCTAAAAAATGAGCTCAGAAAGTAAGAGTTAAATTTCCTACTTCAGTAACTTGATCCAGACTAGACTGATTTGAATATCCACTGTAGACAATTTTACTGAGTTACGTGGCTTCCATAATATGTCAAATGCTCAGTTTCTTATGTAAAGTTGAGAGTTGAGTTTATTAAATAAACTTCTCTGGCTGTTGTAGGGATTAAAATAAATACCTACCTTCTCTGGTTGTTGTAGGGCTTAAAAACAAAAATTATTTTTAAGTGCTTAGTCAAGTACCTGGCATATTGTAAAACATTAAATGGTACAAAAAAAGGAGACAGAGAGAGAGAGAGAGAGAGAGAGAGAGAGAGGAAGGGGAGAGAGAAAGAAAATAACAAAGAAGGCAGTGCTAAACAAAAATCTCAATGACTATATCCAGTTTATAGAACAACATACAGTGTAACAGATTATTTTGTAGACTATTGAAAAACAAATAAAGACAAAGTTATTTTCTTGGCAATAAGTCATATCCCTTAGTTCAGAAGATTATTATTTCTTCTTAATAATAGTAAATAGCTTGGAATATTTAATATTAACATTATAATTAATATTGTTATGTCTCAACTATAATATATAAGGGATTTCCAGGACAAATATATATGTGATATGTGATAGTTCTCATTCCCAGTCTCATGCCAGTATGAAACATATATTTTGAAGCCTTTCTCTTAATCTTAGGAAAGTACTGATAAAAAGTTAATTCAGTAAGCCTAAGACATCTTATAAACATATAGGCATTATGTGTATTCATGCATACAATGTGTGCATGTAGAGAGAGACTTTAAATGTGAGTAACATGGAGTCCTTTATGTAAAAACCTTCTAGTAAATTAAAGACATGTTTTCCCTCAATTCCTATTACCTTCAATCTTCCCTCTCTCTCTTTTTTTAAATTTAAATTCATGTATGCTTTGGATAAAATAGCTAAGGTATTTCTTTAAACTGATAGGTAAGGGGCGCCTGGGTGGCTCAGTCAGTTAAGCGGCCAACTTCGGCTCAGGTCATGATCTGAGGTCCGTGAGTTCAAGCCCCGCGTCAGGCTCTGTGCTGACAGCTCAGAGCCTGGAGCCTGTTTCAGATTCTGTGTCTCCCTCTCTCTGACCCTCCCCCGTTCATGCTCTGTCTCTCTCTGTCTCAAAAATAAATAAATGTTTAAAAAAAATAAATAGGCAAAAATCATAACTAAATGAGATTATACTTTTCAGAAACAAGTTTCTGCAATAAGTAAGCTTACTGTCAATTTGTCAATTAAAATTTTAATATATAAAAGAACTCAATAAAGTTTTTTTTTTAATTTTTATTTATTTAGTTTTGGGGGGTGGGGTTGAGAGAGGAATAAAGAGAATCCCAAGCAGGCTCCTACTCAGCACAGGGCCTGATTCGGGGCTGGATCTCATGACCGTGAGATCATGACCTGAACCTAAATCAAGAGTTAGGCGCTTAACTGACTGCCCCACCCAGGTGTCTCAAGAACTCAAGAAACTTAATTGGCATGTTTATAGCACGATAGGGCTATTGCCAGAAATAGACTAGGCACTCTTGCTCTTTTATTTAGAATGGGAACCACAGGCAAACCTGTGATCGGTGTTATCCATAGGAATGTTCACCTTTCATCTTTTGTCATGTTTGACAATGGTCATGTGCATGTACTTAGAGTAACAAACTGCTCACCAAATAAGCATGTTCATGCTGTGTCACAATGAGACACAGACACGAAGTGCTTAGATAATACAGTATCATGATGATAAACAATGGAAAAGAGATAATGGGTTTAGTGAAAAATAAAGCAATTTCAGTGGAATTGTAAAAATATGTTTCTCTCTATCCTGAGCTTTATTTTGGATCACCAAATACAATGACAGGGTGGACATAATGTTCTTTCACATGGCTCTGAATTTAGCTAGGGAATTTCTTGATTTTAAAGCACTATGGATTTCAAGTGGCTATAAGATGCAACTCCCTGTAGGTGGTTTGAAGTTGGTAAGTAGGATTCTGTCAACTTATTTTATGAGAGTCCTGAATCTCTCAAATTAAGTATATAAAATGTCTGTGGTCCATTGGGCTTCATATGAACATTCCAGAACTCATTTCATTCCTGGCAACTTAGAAGTGTTCTCAGTATAGGTTTGGACTGACCCCATTATTGTGTGCATGCCCTGAATTTTGAGTGTTTCTCAATAAAGCCAAGACATTTGATTATATGACCAGAGCTGTTCTATACACTGCCTTCCATCAGAGAACAAATGTTGAAAGCTTATTCTACTGCAGATCTGATACGTCTACGTACAGAAGTCTTTGCACATTAAAAAATGGTAACAACAAGATTTTTCCCCCATGGTGAAGTAATTTTTTGGCTTCATATTCAGCAAAAGCATAGTTATTCATTCAATGTATCTTCATTTATAAATAGAACAAGTTTACCAGAACATTTAATTTAGACTTTAAGCTTTTGAGAGACATTCATATCACATTGAAGAAAATCTTAATTATGTGTGAGTTATGGGGGAAACTACAGTGTTTCTCCAAGCCTTCCATAACACTCCCCGTTAAACTAGTATTACGTTGTGTCAATTGCACTTCTTAGTTTGAAACTGTTTTTAATCAAACAGAGTTTCTGTAGTTGCCTGTTTGTTTGTTTTTTAAGATATAGGATGCTTCGTGGTATAGGAGCATACCCAGATGAACCAAGTTGAGACAGCCAGTACAATGGGGTTCCAGAGATCAAGGTTACTGGAGCTAATAGTGTTTTTAAGGCTCTAATGCTAAGATAAATAAATGTCTGTAGGTTCAGACTCAGATTCCTAGGATAGACCATATGCCTATCTGTTTGTGGAGCACCTTGATTGATAGCCCTATTAAGGCTGCATCCAATATATCACTCTATCCAATTGTTTACTCCCCAAATAAAAAAGAAGGTTCTCAAAGATGTAAAACAACAGATGTACACAGCAAGAATAAAACTCAGTTGATTGCTACAGGTGGATACATGCTTCTAAGAAAACCTGTTCATTGTTCTTAGATTTGCTTTCTTTTTTCTTTTTCTTTTCTTTTTTTTTTTTTTTTGAGAAGTGGTCAATGAATATAATTTTTCTCTGAAGGGTATATAGTGATATGAGGTCTCTACTTGCCCAGGATTTCCAAGGTTGTCTTTCAAAGTAATAAACCTTAAAAATAAAATGTATTCCTTAAAACAGCATAAGGTATTACTTGAATTACTGAGAAATGTTTGGTATTGTGTTTATGTTTAAGATTCAAGTTTGTAACTATTTTGAATGTTCAGTATATTATACATGAAAGGCATCTTCCTAAGAAGAAAACTTCTGAAAAAATCCATTAAATATTTAATTTTAAAAGGTATCTTATGTTCATATTTTTAAAACCCTGGGCATCTATAGGTCAATAACATTAATTGCCAAAATATATTTACGCATTAGGAAATGGTATTTTTTAAATCTCCAAAATTTACACCTTTGGGATATTATTAAATTTGTTATAAATTTTATTTCAGGTGTTAGTATGATTCATAAATATGGAAGCAAATATTTCCTGTTTTTATGAAAGCAAATATGAATAACCCGGATAAGAACAAGACTGCTCTAAATAATCCTTATGAAGAGTAACTTTCATACAATGTTATAAAAATTCACTAACAAATGTAAGGATACAGCAAAAAAGAAAAATTTGACTTCATTTTTTTTAATATCCATTTAATGAAATTGTAGGTGCTATTAGCAATTTAGAATGCTTTGAGGAGCCCAAAAGGCAGTTGTTCTCACCATAAGTTATTCACAGAGTGTATTTTTCCTAATTAAGAACAACCTTAAAAGGCAAAATGAAATGCAATTGTTTATAAATGGATTTGTTCTATTTGGAGACTTCTTTAGGGTAGTCAACCTGGACCATTCGGCTAGGTCTAGAAGAGCCTTCACCAAAGAGCTCATATCATCAAAAAGGTCCTCAAAGCACCTTTTAATCCTTCTCCCTCTGTAGTGTGGAAAACTGGACAAGACATTGCTAAGCTTTATACTGCTACTTAAAATTGAATTTGAGTGCAATAACTATAGTCACGATTTCTTACGTTTTCACTCCTTTATGTAATTTAAAATCTGGCTGTGTCTCTTCTTGATTCGCTAGGGACCCTTACAATGCAATTGAAGCCATAGACCCAGAGAAACTGAATGTCTTTCGGACCGTTCGAGAGATAACAGGTAAGTTTTAAAAGTGTGATTGCTGTGCTAGGAACTCTGTGAATGTTAGTGTTTTGTTGAAAATATTACATGATATTGAAATCAACTTATTTTCAAGGCCAATTCTAATTTTAAAAATGCATGCTATTTGAAATGTTATCTGTGCACATTTGGAAAGCCCATGGAATTTATAAAATAAAATATCCTTGAAATTTTTATGTTACTTTTTTTGTTGTCAACTGGTCTTTGAATCCATGTTTTGCTATTTAGTTTTCACAAGTACTGTTGGGCACGGATGACATGGAGCGTTCATTTAGCACATATTTTATTGAGCACCTAATATGTTCAGGGCTGTTATATACTAGCTGATAGGGGATTCACAGACATAAATTGGATATGAATTTATGTCAAAGAATGGCAAATTAAATGAGAAAGGTTAGATATATACATGAATGCATTAGGATGCAATGTAGACAAATGGTGTTATAAGTGTAAAGTAGGAAAGGATTTCCAGAAAAATTAAAGCTGTATTTTTCTCTTTATCTAATTGGACTAAGTATTTTGATTCTAGAAAAGTGTTTCAAATTAAGAATAATTGAAATCTTTTAATATGCATAGTTCTATGATTCCATGTGTCTGAGAAACCTAGATTTTTGGCTCATTAGTTTGATACTCATTATATGGAGTATTGTTGGCCCGGGAATTTTGAGGAAGGCCCTCAATCTTGGAAGAAGAAATAGGAGATAGAATGACTCAAAATAGGAATATTGAGTGTTTTTATTTTTACCTCCTATCTTTCGATACATTTTAACCATATTTCAAGAATAATCAGTATTAAATATGGTTACTAAGACAATGATATTCTGAGTTTTTTGGTTTTGTTTTGTTTTGTTTTGTTTTGTTTTGTTTTGTTGTTTTACTGCCCTTATCTTTTTAGGTTTCTTGAACATACAGTCATGGCCTCCAAACATGACTGACTTCAGTGTTTTTTCTAACCTGGTGACCATTGGTGGAAGAGTACTCTACAGGTGGGTGTATATATGTTCAGAGATACAAGTATTTCATGTTTCAAAAGTAGCATCATGCATACGTATGTCACAGTTTCAGCCTCCTTTATTTTATATTTATTCTACAAATATTGGGTTTCCACTTTTAATTCCAAAGGTAAGCCTAATGATAAGTACCCCGACTGCGCTTTGCAGTATGGAGGATACAAATAAATAAACAAATAAATAAAGTATGCAGAATAAGCAGTTTGAGTTTCAACTCCTTATCACTTAAAACAATTATTAGGGTTTTGTAGGATGGTGTACATAATAGGACCCCATAAAATCAAATGTTTTTATTCCAAGCAGGTGTTATTATAACTAAAAAATGGCATTGGATGACTTGGGACTGGCTTACATGTGTGGGTTACACATGCTGTTTCACCAGAAGGCTCTTGTTCTGTTTCTGGTGCCAGCGTTTGAGCCATGCATCACAGGGCTGATATTTCAGGATTTGGCTCACCAGTCTAAGTGCAATGCAGGTTAAAAGTGGACAGAACAATCAGGGCTCAGAAGGACACTGTTCTAAAAGCCCAATATCAATATTTTTATTCACATAGTAAAAATGAACGAGTTAATATTTATTAAGGCACTGCTTTATTTTATTTCAGATTTCATCTGTATGAGATTCTTATTTATGAACAGTTAAAAGTTGATTTACATAAAAGGATTTAGTTTTTTCTGCTTAAAAAGGAAAGATGCCTTAAATCAATATTATCATCAAATATTCTGTAATAATATTTCACAGAAATATTATTGAATTTTGCTATTAAAACTGGTATATCTGTAAGAGGTTTTACACTATAAAGGGGAAAAGTACTTAATAAAGAAGCATAGTTGAGAGATACAGTCTATTCAAATGCTATATGCAACCAACTTTTATTATCTGTTGAGTCAAATGTTAAAAATCTGTCAAGCATTATTCACACTGTAATAAACAGCACAAGATGAGAGCACAGATTTCAGAGAATGAATTACATCTCAGTTGAATATGCACATACTAAGTATATATATATATATATATATATATATATATATACATACATACATATATATATCAGCTTATTTTCAAGGCAAATATATATATGGATTTTATATATGGATATGGATATAAGAATATATGTATATGTATATACATGTATAATGTATAATATATATATATATACACACACACACACACACACATACACACACACACACACATGCATGGAAAAACTTCTGAGCTGAGTTGACAGCAAAGTATATTTACATTTATAAATAAAACAAAAGGGGACAGCTTTGATCTCCAAAATGTAAAATATTGTTCATTAGTTGATTTAAATGTGGGAAACACATGATTCTTTAGAGAATGGAAAAGGAACTTAATTACAAAATGTGGGCTATGTTAAAACAATTTCCTTGAAATGATAATTTGTTTCCACACTACAGTTGTTACTTAATTTTTAGAGATGCTTTCCCCAGTTGTCCAAGCCTTCTGAGTATTTTTTTTTAACTTTTAGCTTAATTTCATTCTTCTCTTCAATTTTTAATGTCCCTTATCCTTACTTATACATTCTTCAACTATTACAATTACACTTTGGCTTCTGAGGTATAAATTAAAGCTAAATATCTGTGGTCATTCTCTGCAATATTTACCCTCTGAAAGCATATATAAATTTATTAAATGGAGTAGAATTAAGGTCTTACTTTATGTAGATGAACAATCATTCCATAAACATTTATTAATTATTTAGTATTTTTAGTTTTATTTATTTAAGTAATCTCTACACCTAATGTGAGACTCGAACTCACAACCCCAAGATCAAGAGCTGTTTGCTCCTTCAAATGAGCCAGCCAGATGCTCTTAATTATTTGGTTAGGGGATAGTGGGGAAAATAGTGAGCAGATATACTCGTACTAAGTATGTAAATAGATATACAGATATCATTAATATTTATACTTCCAAAAAATGAACATTTTCCTTTTGGGGGTCAAATGATTACTTTTAAAACTTGGTATATAGCATGTAAGTAAATAATGTTCAGGTCACAGTTTATTGATTTAATCTCTTTTTTATGATCTATTTGCATTCTTTTTGGAGTAAGATGTGACATCCTTATTTTACTTCAAGAATGTAAGTCATGGCCAGAAAATATTTATTAATATATACATATAAATACTGTTCTGTTCTCCCCCCTCCCTCTCTTTAGTGGCCTCTCCTTGCTTATCCTCAAACAACAGGGCATCACTTCTCTACAATTCCAGTCCCTGAAGGAAATCAGTGCAGGAAACATCTATATTACTGACAACAGCAACCTATGTTATTATCATACCATTAATTGGACAACACTCTTCAGCACTATCAACCAAAGAATAGTGATCCGGGACAACAGAAAAGCTGAAAACTGTAGTAAGTACATTATTTGGATGTTAAAACAGAAACTTTGAACATTTTCTCCCATTTTATGTTGGACCAAACACTTAAAAATAACTGATACAGGATTGTTTCCCTCTTTTTCTCAACCTTTAAGAAGGGGGGTAGTTAATCAGCATAGGGTGACTTTTTATAATCTATTGAATATTTTTATAACATACTGCGTGCTTCCAAATCTTGCCCAATCGTAAGAACCTTCCTGTGGAGACTTAGATTCAATAGATATAAATGGAACTGGGGCTTTTAAATATTTAACAAGCATCCTGGGTAATTCTTTGGACGTGATCAGTTTGTGGAAATCTGCCCTACTGAATTTTCTGTTTGCTTTTTGGTTTCAGTGAATTTGGTATCATGGGATAACAGACTATTTACTCTTTGGGGGGTGGTGGCAAAAATGCAGATGTGTCCTGAAATGTGTAAAAGAGGCTGTTAAGAAAGTTCATTTCATAAATGCATTTCTGTAGCCAGTTCATTGTTTCTTTTTTACATTTATTTTGCCACTTACTGATTCACTCCATCATTTCTTTGTTACACAGAAGTAAATAATGTTTTCATGGATACATAATGATGCATTCCTATCTTAAACTTTGATATTTCAATGATTAATATTTAATTCTTCTGTGTGTTTCTACTAAGTACTATTTTCTTCTACATCCTACAAGCGCCACTGCTAAGCATGTGTGTCTGCCTTACTTATGATAAATATCAAATAAAAAGACTCAGAATTTAGATGATCTGTTACAAATACATATACTTACTGTGGTCATAATGCATCAGTCCTTTTAAAAATCACAACCCCTGAGAAACGTTTTGCTATTGGATGTTGTCTTATTGGTTTGGTCTGACCATTGGAACAGTCACAAAGGTATATTTATAAGTGAGTGAATAGTAAAGGACATTTTAAAAAAATATGAACTCTTAAGAGGCTTATATATTTCAGTTTACCAAGTTAAATAATGACTTTACTTATGAGTACCCCACCTTGTTTCTGAAAGTGTTTAAGGCAGTTCAGGGTGGCAAAATTCATAAAATATGACATAATTTGTGAGGAATTCACATTTTAGCCGTTTTGGACCCTTAAAAATACTTTTTGCAGAAAAAAACTTATTGCAACCTGAGGTTTTGTTTCTTCTGTTCCACATAAAATCAAGAAATGCAAAATCTTATTATATATCAAAATATGCGTGTTTTTATTGAATAATATTTATCCTTTTATTTAGCCTGCATTCTTTGCATAGTTTTATACCTTTTGATTTGTAACATAAAGCTTGTTTTTTTTCTAATACTTAAGCTTCTTATCCCATATTTTTATATGTGTGTTTGTACATGACCCAGACAAAATAGATTATTCACAGAAGTAAAATAGAATCTTCTTCAACACAAATTTTTAACTATTTCCTTAAGTTAGGATTATAGTTATAGTCTCCTATTTTTCTACTTCATTTAAAAAACAAAATAACATAAAACAGTAGTACTACTAGGAAAACAAGAAAACCTGAACAAAACATAAAAGAATCAGAGAAACACATTCCTCTTTCACCCGTTTAATCATTTTGCAAATCCCACATTTACTTCTTTTTATCTTTCATAAAGCCGAATAAAAAGCAAACGGAAAGAAGAACATGCAAAAAGAAATAAAAATGTAAAAAAAACAAAATAAGGTAAAACATGTAATTATTCCATACTTCTTTAAGACTTCTAAGCTTTTTGAGCAACCAAAAAGTAAATAATAACAATAAATTAAAAATGTAACATGTTTTTTCAATTTTCAGTATTACACTTCTTAGACTGAGTTTATCCTTTTTTCAGACCATGAATGTTTTTTTGTTTGTTTGTTTGTTTTGTTTTTGTTTTGCTTTTTGTTTGGTTTTTTGTTGTTGTTGTTGTTCTGTGCTCTTAGAGTTGACTTTTCAGTTTGGGGAAGAAAGGAAGCAGTTAGAAGAAGCAGTTTTATGGTGCTCTAGTATAAAATTAAGCATTATCTTTTTTTTTTTTTCATTTGTAACATTTTAGAGTAAACAGTTTTGCATGAAATCCTTTGATCACGATTTGAATTTCAGTCTAACAGTACACTGGATCTTGAATTTTCAGAAATGTAATGACCCTATAAACTTGACTTGAGAGGTGATGCTGCTGCTGTTTACCTTGAGCCTACAGTGGTTGCCCATCTGTGATTACAGCCTTTTCATCATCCATAGTACTATTTGCAAATGGGAAAACTTAAATATTTGCTTCATTTTAAATGCACTGCACGTATCGAATTTTTAAGATATTCTCTCTTAATAGGCTTTGCACATACAATATACACGAGCACACACATATTCACCACAAGGTACACACATACATATGCATATGCACACACAACACATACACATGTACACATCCCTAGAATACACACCCATGCATGCATACACAGTCACCATAAAATCCTCTAAATGTGAGCATTGGCTTGGTAACTTAAAAGACAAGGCAGCCTTGATTTTTAACATTGTTTTTGGAGTTCAACATGATTTAAACAGTAATGACAATAAAAGAAAAATTTTACCTCATCTGTAAAGTGTAAAAGTGGCTTGAGCCATCTTACACTTTTAAGTCAAAAATTTCAAAGCAGACTTTCTAGTTTGAAGAGATTGAGATTGAGAGAAACTCTAGGATATGAAAAGCTAGAACATTTTCTGTCTCCTTCATTTGTATGGCTATAGCATGAGCAAAATGACAGTGCTGGTTGGAAGAAGTTTTTGGGTAGGTTAATGAAAGTGTTTGAAGTTTCTTAAAATATCTAAATATAAAATTTAACTCTAAAACGTAAACAGTAAAGAGATTATATTACACTAACCCTTCAAAATCTGAGTTATATTTAAACTCATACACCTTTATTTTAAAAATATTTGTACATATACACTTAATTTTTTTTTCAACGTTTATTTATTTTTGGGACAGAGAGAGACAGAGCATGAACGGGGGAGGGGCAGAGAGAGAGGGAGACACAGAATCGGAAACAGGCTCCAGGCTCTGAGCCATCAGCCCAGAGCCCGACTCGGGGCTCGAACTCACGGACCACGAGATCGTGACCTGGCTGAAGTCGGACGCTTAACCGACTGCGCCACCCAGGCGCCCCAGTACATATACACTTAAACTAAACATAAACAAGAGAAACTAAATTCATAATTAACTTTTCAAAATGAAATTACATTTATTTTCCAATTATCATTGTTAGAACTCCAAACAGTAGAAACATGGAAAAAGAATATGTAATTTTTGTTTATAGATATATAGGTAATGAAGCATATCTCTTCACATAGAAACAGTATCATAACATATAGATTTAAATGGTCTTCAGCCATATGTCTCTGTCTAATATATTATGAGCATCTTCCATGGTGGCGTTCTTATTGTTTTAAAAAGATGCATATAAATACATTTAGCCAATAATTGCCATATTAATGGTCATTTATTTTCTATTTTTTACATTTTTAACACTGCCATAATGTGGATCTTAGTTCATAAAATATTTTGCAAGTACAATTATTTCCTTAGGCTAAATACTTCGAAGTGGGATTCCTGTGTAAATGAGGTAACATATGACAAATTTTGGTGTATTTTTCTACGTCATCTTTCAAAAGTGATAGGTCAGTTTACACTTCTCCTAAACAATGTTTGATAGATAATATTTTCCACTGCTCTTTGTAACACTGGGTATTATCTATGGTTTTAAATTTTGGTGATCTGAAATATGAAAAAGAGGTCTTTTAAATTTATATTTTTTTAGCTGACAGAGCATTTCAATTTTCTTCTTTCGTAAATTAGTCAGTCTGAGTTTTTCTTATTTTCAACTTGGAGTTGGTCTTCTCCCTTTGGATTTGAAAGACCTCATCACAAATTAAGTATATTAAATTTTTATCTCTTGAATGTGTTATGTATAACTTTCCCTCTCTTAGGTAATTTAAAAAAATTGCCTTTTGATAAATATTTTATATTTTTATTTAGTTAAGTGGATAGATTGTTTTTTTTTCATGTTTATGATCCTGGCATTGTCTTTGTCTTTTATTTCTAGTATATTACACACTCTGTTGAAATTTCTAATGCATCTAGAAGTTTTGGTGTAACATGATTTTTTTAAATCCTTAATTGATTAGGATGCTGATGAAACATAATTTATTTTATTTTATTTTTTTAATGTTTATTTATTTTTGAGAGACAGAGAGAGAAAGAGCACGAGTGGGGAAGGGACAGAGAGAGAGAGAGAGACACAGACTCTGAAGCAGGCTCCAGTCTCTGAGCTGTCAGCACAGAGCCTGATGCGGGGCTCGAACCCACAGACTGTGAGATCCTGACCTGAGCCGAAGTCATGCTCAACTGACTGAGCCACCCAGCCACCCCTCAAACATAATTTATTAATAATTCATCTCTCCTTTACTGATCTCAGGTGTCTGCAATATATGTTGTTATTATTTTGGAAAAGTCAGGGGGGAGGGGCAGCTAGAGAGGAGCAGAGGGAGAGAGAGAATCTTAAGCAGGCTCTGACATAGGCTCAATCCCATGACCCTGGGATCATGACCTGAGCCAAAATCAAGGGTCAGATGCTCAAACAACTGAGCCACCCAGGTGCTCCTGCAGTATTCCAGCTAAATGGCAAAACAGTGCCAGGCTCTATCTCTTGATCTGTCTAGTTTAATTTCATCTTTACCACCACCTTGTAAAGTATCATTATCTCTATTTTGCAGATGAATATACAGATGATCAGTAAGTTGAATAATATCCCCACTGTTTTGAGCTATTAAAAATCATATTCAGTATTTGAACCCAGCATTTGTCTAGTTTCAAAATCTATGCTCTACATTTCACCTTGATTTTCCCCCAAACAAAAAGAAATGATGGATTTTCATAAGAAAACCTGAATTACTGAAACATACCCAGTGCAGCATCACATTTAGGAGCACACTCTAGAACCAAATGGCCTGGGTTTTAATCCCAAGAAAACTACTTATTAGATGTTTGGTCTTTGGTAAGCTATTTAACATTTCTGAACCTCAGTTTTATCATTTGGATATGGGGTTAATAATAGTACTGACTTCACTGAATGCCTGGTTCAAAACAAGTGCTATATATATATGCTAACTATTATTATACAATTATATTTTCTTATTAAAATAGATTATATAGTATATAAATACATATAAATACATAGTGTAAAGATGCAATATTTAACTTTTTACTTAATGAAACATTTCTTCTTGGGGAAAAAGAAAGAAAGGAGAAATATCAAGGGCCTCATTTTTTTAAAAAATAAACAATTCACATTATCAAGGTGGTGAGTTTTAAGTGTGCAGGTAGCACATAAACCACTGATAGATATTGAAGAAATGAGAGTTGTCACTAGAAGCCTAGATGTTGAGGAATTTAAAAATGACCTCCTGAGATCTTTAATGGATAAAACATGTCTATGCTTGAGACTCCTCTAAATACTTTCTCTCTTTACTCTTGTAATTAAAACATTTTAAAATCAGCTTTATAAGTAACAGACTTCATGCTTTATAAAAATATCCACAAAATATTAATTTTAGTTTAGTGTTTCAAGAGACAAATATTTGGTGATGAGGAGTAGATTTTTTAGACAAAGAATATAAAAGGAATATAAATTTCTTCATTTATCTATGATTTTTTTTACATTTATCTATGATTTTGGTGTTCCTGAAATGTGATAGTTATAAAATCCTTCTCACTGGACATGCATCTAGAAAAAGGGAATAGTGAAACTATAGTCAATTGCTAATAACTGAATCCTCTGAATGGCAACATGATCCAATTTTATGATGAATCACTGAATGTCCAGAATTTAATCAGGGCAAAGAATTAATGAGTAGGGAATAAAGGGTATTTAACACTGGTGGAGAAAAATACAATGTTTGCTTAACATATTCTTTTGTTTTACTCTGGTGAGAGTGACAATAACTACAAAATGGTAAGCATTTTAGTGTCTATGACATCGTAAGTAGTGTTGACTTTCTATAAAATCACAATCCCGTTGGTATTGTCATCATTATCACCTCTAATACGTTGTATATTATAGAAAAATGAATTTCAATTATAAACTGAGGTTTACCTTGTTTTTTTTTTAATTTTCTTTATTTAGTTTGAGAGGGGGAGGGGCAGCGAGAGAGGGAGAGAGAATCTCAAGCAGGCTCTGTGCTCAGTGCAGAGCCCTACACTGTGAGATCATGACCTGAGATGAAATTAAGTTGGACGCTCAGTCAACTGAGCCACCCAGGTGCCCCGATGTTTACCTTGTTTTAAGAAAATATTCCTAAGATTGCTGATTTTCTTACTTTCTCTCAGTCCCCTATTTTTGTCTTTAATTTGCACACTCCAAGCCCAGCCCATAGTATCTTGGGTAAATGTACGTTTCCCAACAATGGCGACCATGTTAGAGAATTGTGCTATGGGCCTCACTGCCAGTCTTTACTGGGAAATTAGTCAACCTTGCCACACTTTTCAGTAAAACATAGTGCAGTACAAAACTTATAGTACGTAGCCTAGTATATAGTGAAGTCATTGTTCTAAGTAATCAGAAGATAGAAAATCTTAATTGTACTTCTAAGGTTTTCTTCTTTATACTGAAGAAATACATTAATACACTTTGTAAAAAAATGCAAATAGGAGTTTTTTGTTGTATTTGAAATAGCACAGTATCTAATTACTATCAATGCTCTAAAATGTTCTTCGTGTTCTTATTAAAAGGGTAGTAAGCAGTTATAATTTCAGAAGTGTCGCTCCTTCCATTTTGTAAACCAGAAATTCTGGAAGAACTGATGGCCCCTCAACAACAAAAACCAGAATGACTGCAGGCTTCAGTGTTTATCACAAATGGCAACATTTTAACCTGACTCGCTGCTAGATCAGTAGTTGGGGAATTTTAAGGCACCAGCTTTTAACTATTAAAAATGCAGAAGTCTGTATGTCAGTTTCCAGAGATTATTGCTTAGATAAGTGTTGTGGCTTCTATTGTATCTCCCCAAAAGATGTATTAAAGTCCTAATGCCTGTGAACGTGGCCTTATTTGGAGATAAGGTCTTTGTAGATGTAATTAAGATGTAAATTAAAATGCGGTTTGCACAGGAGTGGAGTAGGACCTTAATCCAATATGACCCGAGTCCTTGTAAGAAGAGGAGAGATGCAGAGACAGACACAGGTAGGAGAACGCCACATGCAGACATATACACGCGCTCATAGGGAAAAAATCCAAGTGATGGCAGAAGCTGAGACTGGAGTTACGCAGCTGTATGCCTAGGAACACCAGGGATTGCTAGCAATCGCCGGAAGCTAGGGAAGAGGCAAAGAACAGATTCTCCCTCTGAGCCCCCAAGAAGGAAACAGCCTGTGGACATTTTGATTTTGAAATCTGGAACTGTGGGAGAATAAATTTCTGTTACTTTAACCTGCTCATTTTGTGGCATTTTGTTACACCAGCCCTAGAAAACGAATGCATACAGTGGTTTGAGGCCCAGGATTCTGCATTTTTAACACATACCAGATCATTCTGAGGCAGATGTCTGTGGGAAATCATTTGAGAAACTACTGTCACACCCCCCATCATTCTTCCTATTATTCTATAGTCAGAAATATAATTAAAAACATATAGTCCTGATAATTCATTTCTTCCTATGATGATTTATTTCCGCAAAAAGGATGTACGACAGGAAAATTCACAGTTGAGTAACATGAAACTATATATTTAATAATAGTTTGGGGAGACAAAGATAAAGAATGAACTTTAAAAGGCATCCTATGGTGTTCTTTTTTTTTCCTTTTAGTAAGATAACATAATAAAACAAAGGAATATTTAATATTAGTTTACAAATTAATTGAGTAATTATAGCACAATATATTGTGCTATTAAATTTTATGTATTTAGAGTTTCAACAAAACACTTAGAAATTTATTTTACTCTATTACAGTTAATGTGCCTCCTGAGAGGTACTTTATAATGTGCTCAGTGTTCTAAGAATATTCAAGGACTTTCTAATATTTTGTCACTGTTGTCCCTGCTGCCTGTTATCTTCCCCACTAGAATTTCCTTCCCAGGTGCCATCAAGTCAGAGATATAGTAACTAGAATACTTAAGATTAAACAAAGCTGGGGACACCTAGGTGGCTCAGTCAGTTGGGTGTATGACTTCGGCTCAGGTCATGATCTCACAGCTAGTGAGTTGGAGCCCCACATCGGGCTCTGTGCTGACAGCTCTGAGTCTGGAGCCTGCTTCAGATTCTGTGCCTCCCTTTCTCTCTTCCCCTCCCCCGCTTATGCGCTCTCTCTCTCTCTCTCTCTCTCTCCCTCTCAAAAATAAATAAACGTTAAAAAATTTAAAAAATATTAAACAAAGCTTTGGGTCATGTCTGTTCAACCTATTCAATATGGTGAGTGAGTGGGTATGTCTTATCAATTATTCCCCCATTCCTATCCCTCCTAACTTCTCTAGTTTTAACTCATTCTAACATGTTACAAAGACTACACTCTCATTCCACATATATACCTAATGTTCCCTACTCATAGACGTCACTGCAACACAGTCTTATGATGATCCTCTTCCCAAGAGGACTTCTGACCTCCAGAACTCTAAGGACTAAATTTGTGTTGTTTTAAGTGATTACATTTTGTTATTTATTACAATAGCAAAAAGAAACTAATCCAGTGCTCTTTTAATGGCAAAAACCCAACTCAAATTATTTTAGGCAAAAGAAGAGAGCATATTATATGGAAACCAAAGAAACCAGGTCCAGTTATATTAGACAAAATAGAATTTAAGTAAAAAATGTAACAAAAGACAATGATGGTCATTATGTAGTAAAAGAGGGGTGAATTCACCTAGGGGATATAACAATTATAAATATATATGCAACCAACAACAGAGCATCTGAACAGATCTGAAGGGAGCAATCACTAACAATACAATCATGGCAGGGGACTTTAATGCCCCACTTTCAGTGATCATCCATACACAAACTAAGGACTTGAACTACAAGGAAATAAGGAAACACTGGACTTGAGCTACACTTTAGACCTACTGGACCTAAAAGACATATACAGAACATTCCATCCAATAGCAGCAGAATATATATCATTCCAAGCACACATGAAATATCCTCCAGGATATATCACATTTCAGGTGACAAAACAAGTCTTAGCAAATTTTAAAAGATTGTAGTCATGCCAGTTATCTTTTCTGACCATAATGGTATATAACTAGGAATCAGTAACAGGAGGAAAACTAGAAAATCTGCAAATATGTAGAAATTAAACAACACACTACTTAACAACCAATTGGTCCTTAAATGAAGTTAAAAGATAAATCAATATCTTAAACAAAAATGGAAACACACCATACCAAACTAATGTGATGCAGCTTAACAAGTCCTAAGAGAGAAGTTTATAGCAATACTTGCATTTTAAAAGAAAGGAGAAGAAAGATCTCAAATAAACAACTTAATTTTATACCACAAGAATTAAAAAAGACAAGAAAAAAAGAAGTCCAAAGTTGGCAGAAGGAAGGATATAAAGGATCAGAACTGAAATAAATGAAATATAGAATGGAAAAACAATAGAAAGGATTAATGAAATGAACAGTGTTTTTTTTTTTTAAAAAGATAAACAAAAATTGGCAGACTTTCAGCTACACTTACCAGGGTAAAAAGAGAGAGGACCCAGATAATATTAGAAATGAAAGAGGAGACATTACAACTGATACCACAGAAATACAAAGGATTATTAAAAGATTACAATGAGCAATTATATGGCAACAAGGTAGACAACCTAGAAAAAATGGACTAATTAATAAAAACATACAAGTTTGAATTATGTTTTGAAAAAACAGGTAATCTTAACAGATAAGTAAGGAGATTGATCCAGTAATTAAAAACTTCCCATCATAGAAAAGCCCAGTTTTATTTATTATTTTCTAGTTTTATTGGTGAATTCTACCAAACATCTAGAGAAGAATTAATACCAATCCTTCTCAAACTCTTCCAAAAAAATTGTGGAGGAGGGCACACTCCCAAATTCATTTTACAAGGACAGCATTGTTTCGATACGAAAGCCAGATAAGGACACTGTAAGAAAAGAAAATTACAAACTGATATCCTTGAATAAACATGGATTCAAACATTCTTAATAAAATATTGTAACACTGAATTTAGGGGCACCTGGGTAGCTCAGTGGGTTAAACGTCCGACTTCAGCTTGGGTCATGATCTCACAGTTCCTGAGTTTGAGCCCCTAGTCGGGCTCCATGCTGATAGCTTAGAGCCTGGAATCTGCCTCAGATTCTGTGTCTCCGTTTCTCTGTCCTTCCCAGGCTCACACTCTGTCTGTCTCTCTCTCTCTCAAAAATAAACATTAAAAAAAATTTTTTTAAGAAAACTGAACTTAATAGCACAGTTGAATAATCATTCATAATGATCAAGTGGAATTATCCCTGGGATGCAAGGATGGTTCAGAATATACAGATCAATATAATGATATACCATACTAATAGAATGAAAGACAAAAATCATCATCATCTCAAGAGATGAATAAAAAGCATTTGACAAAATTCAACATTTTTTCATGAAAAAAAGCTCTCAACAAATTAGATATAGAATAAATAGAAGAAACACATCTCAACATAACAAAGACTGAGTATGCAAAAGCCACAGCTTAGGAATACTTGGGAATAAATTTGATGAAGGAAGTAAAATATCTATACATCAAAGACTACATAATATTGATCAAAGAAATTGAAAATGCAAATAAATGGAATGATAACCCACATTCATGGATTGGAAGAGTTAATATTGTTAAAATGTCCACAGTACCCAAAGTCATATATAAAGGCAATACACTCTCTATCAAAATCCCAATGGCATTTTTCACAGAAATAGAAAAAAAATCCTAAAATTCCTATAGAACTGCGAAAGATTCTGAAAAGCCAAGTCAATTTTATGAAAGAACAAAGGTAGAGGCTTCATGGCTCCTGATTTAAACTATATTACAAAGCTATAGTAATTGAAACAGTGTGGTACTGGTACAAAAACGTATACATAGACTAATGAAGCAGAATCCAGAGCTCTAAATTAACCCATACATATATAGTAAATTAATATTTTATAAAGGAGCCAACAATATTGAATGCAGGAAGAAATAGTCTCTTTAATAAATGATGTTTGGAAAGCTGAATGTTCACATGCAAAATAATGGAATAGGATGCCTATCTCATACCACTTACAAAAATTAACTAAAAATGGGTTAAGGACTTAAACATAAGACCTGAAAACATAATGCTCCTAGAAGAAAACATAAGCAGTAGTAAGCTCCTTAACATTGGTCTTGGCAATGATTTTATGACTATAACACCAAAAGTAGAAGCAACAAAAGCAAAAGTAAACACGTGGGATTACATCAAACTAAAAAGTTCCTGCAGAGCAAAAGAAAAATCAATAAAAAGAAAAGGCAACCTTAAAATGGGAGAAAACATTTACAGATCATTATATCTGATAAGGTGTTTATACAAAAATTATGTAAGAAACCCATACAACTCAACAGAAAGTTGCAAACTTTTCCTGTTTAAAATTGGGCAGAGGAATGAAGAGAAGTTTCTCCAAAAAAGACATGCATATGGCCAACAAGAACATGAAAACAGGCGTTCAACATCACTAATCATCATGGAAATGCAGATGGAAACCACACCTCACACATGTTAAAATAAGAGAAATTACTAGAAGTGATGGTGAGGATGTGGAGGAAAGGAAAATCTTGTATAGCAGGAATATAAGTTGGAGTGGCTACTATGGAAAACAGTGTAGAGGTTTCTCAAAAACTTAAAAAGAGAACTACCATATGATTCAGCAATCCCATTTTTAGGGATGTATCCAAAAAATATCAAATCAAGATCTCAAAAAGATATCTGCATGCCTATGTCCACTGCAGCATTATTCAGCCATAAAAAATAATGAAGTCTTACTATTTGCAATGATGTGGATGGACCCAAAGAGTATTATGCTAGGAAAAACAAGTCAGAGAAAGACAAATACCATATGATTTCACTCATTTGTGGAATTTAAGAAACAAAACAAATGAACATAGTGGGGGAGGAGAGGCAAACCAAGAAACAGACTCTTCACTATAGATAAAAAGCTGGAGGGGAGGTGGTAAGGGTTGGGTTAAATAGATGGTAGGGATTAAGGAAGGCATTTGTTGTGATGAGCACCGGGTGTTGTATGTAAGTGATGAATCACTAAATTCTACATCTGAAACTAACATTACACTGTATGTTAACAAATTGGTTTTTAAATAAAAATTTGGAGAAGGAAAAAAAAAATAAGATCCTTACTCTGCTGTTTAAAACCTTCCAACAGCTTCCCATAACTCTTTGGACAAAGCAGAAAATCTTGTAAATGACCTGTAAATCCTATATAATCTGGCTCTTGTATACCTCGACTATCTCACCAGGTACCACTTTCCCACTCACTGCCCATGTCCAGCCTTTTCTCTATAATCACTAATCTTATTCCCTGCTCAGTCTCTCTTGGCTAGAGTTGTGATTCCCAAATTCCCCCAGCCCTCTTTGCTTTAATTGTTCCTATTTATCCTTCTCATCTCAGTTTGTTATTCCTCCTTATGTGGGTAGACCTAATGCGATTTACTGATTAGGTTAAGACAAGTGCTATATTCTCTCAGTGCATTCTTCCTCTTTCTCTCTCTCTCTCTGTCTCTCAGTGATTATTTATCCCATGCTTGTCTTCTCAACTAGACTGTAAGCTGTAGATAAGAGAATATGTATTTTATTTCATGTTTTCATCATATCCTTATTTGTTAGCAGTGTCTAGCATAAAGTTAAGTAGTTTCTCAACAAATATTTTTAGAAGTAACACATGAATATACTTGTATGTTTTCATATTTCTCTTAAGTGTATTTATTGAGGGCTTAATTTAGCTAAGTAATCCTGCATTAAATACTCTGCTAATATGAGGTCTATTCTTCATCACAACCCTGAAAGGGAGATATTATCATTCATTTTTTCAGGTGAGTAACATGTAAATAATTGCCTGAGGCTACATGGCTAGTCATAGAATAAGGATTTGAATCTATACTGCTCTGATCACAAAACTGAGCTACTACAACTAAATCATGTATTTTAGCCTTAAAAAAAAAAAAGGCTAGTGGTATCTGTTCAAATATATTCCAAATAAAACCTATCCCTCTATATACAGTAAGTAATACAAGCAGCATGGATGGTTTTGTATAATGAAAGAAAAAATATTTTTTCTGCATTTGTGCCTGTAGACAGGTATTCTATTTCAATATTTTGAGCTAGTCCATTTACTTGAACACATGCAGCACAGCAGCAAGAACCATTATTTAAGCTTGCATCTATTTTAATGAAAGCAAGTTCAATACTCTATATAAAGGTTGAAATACTAAGCACATTATTATCTCTCCACATTTTTAACAGACAGATAACAATTCAGATGAGATAAAGAAAAATCTATTTTACAGCTTCCAGAGAAAACACAGAGTAAGTTAAAGGTTGCCTAATCACTACATTCCTAAAGTTTCCTTTAGTGAGGCTTGTAATGGCCTTTTGAACTGTAAGCCATTGAATAGGCCTTCTACTCCTTCCCCATGTGACTATCACTCTGGGAGGTCAGAGAACTGTTGAATTCTGGGTGCTAATCGAAAGTTCTTTTCTCTGAAGAATTTCAAAGAAGAAGCTTCCTTGGCCTTTTGTTCTATGCTGTGTGAAGACACTTCTCTTGGTTTCACTCTGGAGAAAATGATCAACACAGCCTTCAGTACCATCATCTAGTGGTTTGGAAAAAAATGAGAAGAAAGTAATTGTTTTCTGTTTATTCTCACTTTCCTCCAATAGATAGCTTAGTGTTTTCCTGGTCTAAAACTGTTCTGAAATTGAGGATCTAAAAATTCAGAGTAAGGGAGGCATTAAGCAGTTGAAAAGAAGGTAGGGGCTTGGGTGAAGCTAAAATTCTCCTGTCCATATAATTCAAAGCATGCAATAGAAAATCAAAGAAGGCAGCTTTTATCCTTCCCAATATTAAAGAGTCCATCTCTCTTGGTAGGGGAAAGGAGAAAGGACAAGAGTGTGAGGCTTTGAAACCTGAAAAAAATGAGTAAGAATTGGTGAAATAGACCAAAGGGTGATAGGATATCATGAAATTGGCAGTAACCAGGGGGTACTAATGACTTTGTCAACATTCTAATGGAAGAAATTGAAAATGCATTTGAGAGACTTAGAAGTTGGCAAATTTGAAGCCTTGATTTTATTTCCTATAAGGATTTCAAAGTGATGAAAGCAGAGAGCCAGATTCATAACATTGCAATGTGATTTTGTCTGTACTCTGCTTGTATTTACAAGTTGCTTTATTAATGTAACTTTTTTTCCACTTTTGGGGATTTATTCAAATGCAAATGTGTATTAGAAGTGTATATAAATGTATACATGTTGCAGAGTGTGAAACTCTATTAATAACTTAAAATGGCTGAATGATTATAAAAATGGGTATTATAACTTTATATTGGTTGATACCATAGATCTTTGGCTTCTTTCTAACTCTATGAAATAGAATTTGATCTCACACATTTATGTTCAGTCAGCTTAACTGAACCAATTTTTAATCTCCTTACATCTGTAAGTTAGTACAAATCACATATACATGTAAGTAATCAGTGATATGAAACCTATGTAAAGATTCCATTTCAATTGACTTTTCTTTTGTATGGTGAGAGAACCCTCTTTCCCTGCATTATAAATAAATAAGAAAGAAGGAACTGTTGCTATTAGTTTAAAATCAATATAGCAGATAAAGTGTCAGCCTTTCCCAAGTAGAACATAAAACCATTCAAGTTTTGAAGAGTCCCCACACGATATGAAGAAAAAAAAATGGTTACAATATATGTTGTTTAATTTAATAAATCTAAGATGTGGAGAAAACTGTAATTAAGCAAAGTCCACAAATTTTATGAGTTACTTACAATAATAATATATTTGAGAAGAGGGACAATCTTAGCTACATAGGAAAGCAGTCTATTCAGTCTCTGTTCTTTCAGACTATCTTTAAAAATTACATTTATATATTATTTAGGATTATAACTATAAAGTAAATAAATTAAAACAGGATAGAAGGAGGTATACTTTTTTTTTAGTTTACTTATTTATTTTGAGGCGGGGGGGGGGGGCTTTCATGCATGAGCAGGGGAGGGGCAGAGACAGAAGGAGAGAGAAAATCCCAAGCAGGCTTCACACCATCAGCATGGAGCCCTAGGCAGGGCTTGTTCGCATGAACCATGAGATCATGACCTCAGACGAAATTAAGAGTCAGATGTTCAACTGACTGAGCCACCCGGGCACATCAAAGGAGATATACTTTTTAATAAAGTTTTGTGGGTGCTTAGAAGCTGTTTGGGGGAATTTTGGGGAAATATTCTATGAAAACTTTTGTCTCTAAACAAGAAACAGCAAGTGATCCTATGTTGCATTTTTTAATGTAAATATAGGATGTCCTTTTCTGGCCAAGACATAATAGCAGGGATCAGATTTACTCTCCCTCATGAAACAACAAGAAGAACAAAATGTATGAAATGACAATTGGCAAGAGAGTAGATATTAGATAATGAAGGAGAGTGATTCCTAAGAGTGCAGAAACAAATGAAGTGAGCCTGGCGATGGCTCTGACCAACTACTTTGAGAGAATTTTTAGACCACAGCATAGTCAGGAGGAACCCAGAAGAGTCCCAGAGACTGCTTGAGTTGAGGGGGCAGAGCTGAGATTCCAGGGAGACCAAGGCAGCTGGAGTACAGAGACAGAGTGCCAGAGAGAGAGCAGCACCAAGGGAAAACCACACTGCAAGAAACATCAACAGAAGTCCTTTGGTAGGAGTAAACAATACCAGATGAAAATATGGTTCTACATATGGGATAAAGAGCCCTACATGGATACATATATAGAATCTTTGTTTTATTATTTAATTCTCTTAAAAGAGCAATCTAATGTTTAGACTAAAATAATGAGCATGTGGTGAATAGCATGTAGAAAAGTAAAATGTATGATGGTCGTTCAAAGCTTAGTAATGGTGAAATGGATATATCCTATCTTAGGGTTCTTAGAACATACATTAAGTACTAGAAAATACTGAAATAGTGGTAGAATATAATGAAAATAGACCGCAGTAAATTAAAGATGTGTACTAGGATTTCTGCTTCTGGTAAGATGAATAAGATGTACCTTTGCCTATTCCCTTTGCTAAGTACAACTGAAAACCTTGGACATTATATATAAAAGAAATGTAAGATTTTGATACTTGGGGAGAAGAAGGAAGACATATTTGGCAACTTGGAATCCAAGAAAGAGCACAGATATGAGGCCCCTAGGTTTTCTTTTTGTCTCCTACCTCCCAGATTTGGAGGCAAAGAAACTGAAAACTCAGAAACACTACCAAAAAAGCTGAAATGAAATCCTGTTCTCTCTCTCCAAAGCACCAGGAAAGGGGCATACTAGCTGTATCAGAAATCTTTTAGGCAACAACTACTCTACTCTAGCCAAACACCACAGAAAGAAACCATGGCCCAACTTCACCCATGGAAAGGAATGAGAAGTGTGGGCTTCTACCCTCACAAGACTAAAACAAGGTGCCCCAACCTCCCTGGCATCTGGTGTCACAGAAGGTGGGGTATGGAGCTGGGACTTTCATCCCTACTTGGGTAAAGAGAACAAGGCAGGACTGCATTGAAACCCCTAGTCTGACACTTGTAGCCTGAGGCAGTTTAGCCTGAGTCTCTGCCCACCTGTAAAATGAGTAATTATTTCTACTTTGCACTGATGATTTTTAAGATTAGGATACATATGTGAACAAAGAGTACCAACAAACAAACAAACAAACAAACAAACAAACAAAAGAAATAAATGAAAGAAAGAAAAAGAAAGGCAGAAGGACAGAAAGAAAGAAAACTACAAACCAATGTGTTTCTCAGGAATATAGAAGCAAAAATCCTTAGCAAAGTAGAGCAAATAGTATTCAACAATTCAACGATACATAAATTAATTATACAGCATAACTATACAGGGCTTATTCCAGGGATTCAAGGCTTATTCAATATAGAAAATCAAACAGTATGATATATATTAATAGGCTACAGAAGAAAAATCACATGACCATATTAATGAATATAGAAAAAGCATTTGAAAAATTATTAAGAGAAAATATTGGGACCTATGGCTAGACAGAGAATTTAGAGTTGTCACAAAAAGCACAATCTATAAAAGGGAAAATTGATAAATTAGATTTTAAAGTTAAAATAATTGCTCTGAAAGAGATCTTATTGAGAGGACCAAAGTGCAAGCTGCAGATTGAGAGAAATTATTTTTAACTCAGATGCAGAGAGAAAGAAAGAGAAAAGTTAGATGATATATAGATATAGGTTAGCTGATAGAATATATAATGAACTGTCAACATTCAACAATGAAAGTATGTAATTAAAATGGACAAAGACAAAGATACATTTTACTGAAGAGGATATATGGATAGCAAATAAGTGCATGAAAAGATGTCAATATTATTATCCATTTTATGGAAATTAAAATTAAAGCCAAAATGAGATATCCATATACACCTATCAGAATGGCTAGAGCTATTTTAGTGACAAAACCAAATGCTAGAGAATATAGCAGAAATGAGATCATTCCTAGGCTCCTGGTGAGAATGTAAAATGGTTCAACCACCTAGAAAACAGTTCAGCCGTTTCTCAAAAACAACAACAAATGTTAACTAAAATGCCCAATTTTAGTTCATATGACCCAGCAATTATACCACTGAGCATTTATTCCAGACAAATGAAAATTTATATTTACATAAAAACTGATAAGCAAATGTTTATAGCAGCTTTACAGCGCAACATTAGGGATCATTGTGTGATGGAAATCTTCTGTATCTATACTATATCAATGTCAATATGCTCTTTGTGTTATTGAACTACAGTTCTGTAAGATTTCACTATTAGGGAAAGTTGAGTAAAGGGAATATGGATCTCCCTGTATCACTACTGACAACTGCACATGAATTTATAGTTATCTAAAAATAAAAACCCAATCAGGAGAATTTCTGTATAGATGAAGCAGCCTTATATTGGAAAAAGATGCTATCTAGGATTTCATAGCTAGAGAGGAGAAATCAATGCCTCGCTTCAAAATATCAAAGGACAGTCTGACTCTCTTGTTAGGGGCTAGCACAGCTGGTGACTTAAAGTTGAAGCCAGTGCTCATTGACTGTTCTGAAAATCCAAGGATCCATAAGAATTATGCTAAATCTACTCATCTATGCTCTCTAAATGGAACAACAAAGCCTGGATGACAGCACATAGTGTTTTTAACAAACGGTGCGGGAAATATTGGATATCTATATGCAAAAAATGAATAGAACTTTAGTACTTGTGATGGTGAATTTTATGTGTCAAATTGACTGGATCGTGGGGCTAAACATTATTTCTGGGTGTGTCTGTGAGGGTGTTTTTGGACAAAATTAGCATCTGAATTTGAAGACTGAATGGATCTACTGCAAAATAGATAGGCATTATCCAGTCCACTAGAGGTCTGGATAGAACATAAAGACAGACGGGAACATTCACTCTCTAAGTGTGACTTCTGAGCTAGGATATTGGTGTTCTCCTGCCCTTAGATGGCACTTAAACCATCTGTGCTCCTAGTTTGCAGGCCTTTGGATTGAAACTGGAATTATGCTATAGGCTTTCCTGGCCCTTCTGCTTGCAGGGGGCAAATGGAGGGACTTTTTAGCCTCCCGAACTGTGTAAGACAATTCCTTACGACAAATCGTATATATCCTATTTGTTTTGTTTCTCTGGAGAGCCTCGACTAATACAGCACCATACAAACTAACTCAAGATGGATCATACACCTGAATGTAAAATCAATACCATAAAACTTCTAAAAGAAACCATCATAGAAAAACTTTGCTACCTCCAATTAGACAAAGATTTTTTAGACATGATACCCAAAGCACAATTTATAAAAGGATAAATTGATAAATTTGTTTGCTAATTAAAAACTTCTAATTTTCAGAAGACAGTGAATATGTAAAGAACTCTTAATACTAGGTAGTATGAAAACAATCAATCCAATACAAAATGAGAAGATTCAGTAGCTCTTATCCAAACAAGATATATGGACAGCGAATAAGCACCTTAAAAGATGCTCAGTGTCTTTAATCATTTTGGAAAAGCAAATCAAAACTTTAATGAGGGGCACGTGGATGGCTCAGTCGGTTAAGTGTCGAACTCTTGATTTCAGCTCAGGTCGTAACCTCATGGTTGGTGAGTTCAAGCCTCACTTGCGTTCTGCTCTCTGACAGTGTGAAGTGCACTTGGGATTCTCTGTTTCCCTTTCTCTCTGACCCTCCCCTCTTCACTATCTCTCTGTCTCAAAATAAATTTTTAAAAAATTTAAAAAAACTTTAAAAAAATAAAAAAAACAAAACCATGAGATATCACTACAGACCTATTAGGAAGGCTAAAATTAAACAGACTGACCAACCAAACAGTGGCAAAAATGTGGGGAAACTTTAATTTTTGAGTTCAGTTTACTGCTATTGGGAATGTAAGATAGTACTACTTTGAGAAACAATTTGATCATTTCTTAACAAGTTAATCTTACACTTACCGTATTATCCAGCCATTTTACTCCTAGGTGTTTAGTGAAGGGAAGTGAAAATATATGCCTATACAAAGATTTGTACATGATGTTTATAGTAACTTAATTTTAGTAGCACAAAATTGGAAACAGTCTAATGTGTAGCAATAGGTGAATGGTTTATTTAACAAATGCTGTATATACATACAATGGAATATATTCAGTGAGGAAAATAAAGGAAAATTGATACACACAGCAACATGGATGAATTTCAAATTGGGCTATTTTGTTTCAGTGTGTTAAAACTAGTTAGCATCATGGATGCTGGCAATTCACTTTCTCAAGCATATGTTAGAGAAGGTAACTTTCACAGATATGTTTCCTGCTTATATTATACTCACATATTCAATTCTATCCCAACCCACCTCACAAATTCTCTTGTCATGACAATTTGCATCCCGTAATAATTAAACCTGGTAAATAATGGGAAGATAAGGATGTTTTTGATTTTTTTAAATCTTCTTGGAAATTCTTAATATTTTATGAAAACACAGAGTTGTGTTTCAGATGCCACAAATCAACTTTTCAGACACTCAGAATAACATTTGAAGTCTCTATAGGCCCTTCTTATTCAAAACCTAGTATCCATTAACTAAAATTATGTTATTCTATATAAGTAATAATATACTGAATAAATGTTACTGAATATAAAGGGAAACAGAGATGGCAAACTTAAGTAGAAATTAATTAATTAGTTTATTTATTTATTTTTTATGTTTATTTATTTTTGAGAGAGAGAGAGAGAGAGAGAGAGAGAGAGAGAGAGAGAGAGCGCACCAGCTGGGGAGGGGCAGAGAGAGATAGAGACACAGAATCTAAAGCAGACTCTGGGCTCTGAGCTGTCAGCACAGAGTGGTAAACTTAAGTAGCAATTTTAAAAAGCCCAAATTTTCTTTGGCACCTTTCTCCCCAATATACAGAGATAAAACTAAATTTTAGTTCGTTATTACTTTATTCTCTTATACCTCCTCATGAATGACTACTGTGATTTGTTTCATATATTTGCAAAATGTTTTCCTCACATGTGCCACTTTGGCTAAATAGCAAGGCAAGCAGAGGCCTGTAAAAAACTTGTATTTTATTTCCATTTCTTTCTCCCCTCTTATCTTCCAGATATTCTTCTTTTTCTTTCTCTTTTTAAATTTTGTTTTGTTTTGTTTTGTTTTAAAACAAAGATGATTTGTTCTATATCTTCATGAAGTTCTCATATGGAATTGAAGAAATTTTTGGTGTCATAGTGGAGCAAAGGTTTGGGTTGAGAAAGGTGGTCTGTTCCTTACCTTAATTGGAAGATTAATTTCTTTCATGCTTCCTCCCTAGAATTTTGATGTAGACAATTGATATTTGGTTATTCTCATGAGAAATGTAGTGGTTATATATATATAGGCACTGATGGGGTTTCTGCAATATGGAAGAAGGTGACAGTAGGGTGGGTCATGGTGACTGACTGGGTAGGCAGACAGAGTTATCTGCCACAGATCTCTTTCAATCCCACTTCTTCAGAAACAGCATTACTTAGGAAGAGTCATATTAAAATGGTAAGTTTTGACACAGCGTTCTGTTTTGTTTCTTGAATTTGGTGTGCTTTTTAGCTGCTGCAGGAATGGTGTGCAACCATCTGTGTTCAAGTGATGGCTGCTGGGGACCTGGCCCAGACCAATGTCTGTCCTGCCGTCGCTTCAGCAGAGGAAGGAGCTGCATAGAGTCTTGTAACCTCTATGATGGGTAAGGCATCTTACAATGTTGCCTTTACCTCATAAGTTTGACTACTGAGTGTTTCAGATTTTAAAATGATAAGAAAATGGTAAAATTGCAGAATGTGTGAGCTGGCCAAGATTTTTCAGGGGAGTTCTTGTTGCATAAAGGTGACAACAATAGAATTGTTTTAAGGGAAAGACTTTTATCTGAAATAAGTCCAAATATGTATCAACTATTATACACACTTTAAAAAAGTCTACCAAAATAGATCATTCTTAGTAAGTTATAGCAGTTTGTACTTAAGCAAAATTGAAAAATATATTCTTATTTTCCTTATGAAGGAGACTATTACAAGTAATCTTTCAGATGTTCCAATAATCTTTTTTTCACATGCTTTCCTATTAATTTTCATCTGGAATACTATATACCTTTTGATTTTTTTTCCATCCAAGTTCTGTGTCTATTTGTGTATTAGAAACAATACATGTTTCTGCGTCTCTGACAACTGCTTAACCCTATAGAAAAATTGCCTTTGTAGTTTCTATTTGAAGAAGTTTTTGGAAGTGTTCTCCCACTTTCTAAAGATAACCTAAGCAGTATTTTAAATCAAGTATTTTAAATTCCTGCTGGTGCTATAATAATCACATTGCCAACAATAAAACCTGGCATATATCTTGTTGCATGGCATTTCACATAGTCATAAAATCAGTTTATCATAACATATCATTTCATGCATCACAGTTGTCCTTCATTAGTGTGATAATACATTTTTTAGTACTGTTCCTGATTCAAATTTTCTCATAATGCTCACCAAAAGGATTTTCAACAGTTCTGTAAAAGTGTAGTTTTGAAGTTCTTTATTTCATTTATTCTTTTGTTTCATGAATTGTCCCATTTTATCTTTTTTTTTTTTACAGGTTCGAATTTTTGTTTTAAAATTCTACATGTCTTGTACAATGTTATGGTATTTAAGTGACCTGTAAATGGTTAATGTACAGTGCCTTTGCTTTTGCTGAAATAAAACCATGAATTATGATTTCTTCAATGCAGTTATAGAATTGTCCCATTTTAAATAACTGTTTTCATGATCCGAGGAAACATTGCACTTTTGCATTTTATATCAGAAAGATAGAAATCTTTGGATCATAATAATGATACGTCTCTTCTTTGAAAGAAACCAATTCCCTTCATGAAATTTAGGAAAAAAAATAAAATGAGAAATTTAAGTATGAAACAATTTAAAATAAGAATTTAATTGTTTTTCAGGAAAATTTCAGCTTATAATTTTGTAATTTACAATCAACTTATAAATTTGATAATGGATAGCAAATTCTGTTTCTTTTCTCATTAAATTGTATTCATGCTTATTCTCATTATTATAATAGAATGATATTATCTGAACATAAAATACTTGATTAAAATATGGTTAAAATATGCTTGTTTGTTGTTTAGCAATCGATGCCATTAAAGTGTAACTAATAGATTTTAATTCCATTTAGTGAATTACAGGTTTATTTGTGTATATATATGTATACATGTATATATATGCAGATATATATATATATATATACACACACACACATACATACAGTACTGAAGAGGAAATGGGGCTGTAGCAATCATGTCATCTAACAGCAACATCTAATAAATAGTGAAAACTGGTAGAATTAAGTGTTGGCCAGTGTCAGAACACTGTAGAAACAAGCAAACACTAGAATTCAGACCATCTGATTTCCGTCCTGTATCTTTCCAGATGCTATTGTTTTTCTTTAACATTTCCATTTTCAACTTGTCAGATATATGAAAATGATACATATGCAAATGCATATACTATCCTCTGTCTCATGTCTGCAAAATAATGACAGCTAAGGAAAAATAACCTGTTTTCTAAAAAAACAACACTGATTACCAGACTGTTTTTGAAAGTTTAGCATTTTACAAGTCATTAAATCAAACGTATTAAAAGCTATAACGTTTTTCATGTATTTTGCAATAGTAATAGGGCTCTAGGAAATCATATACAAGAATTAGCTTGAAAGATAATAAGTGAAAGTACCTTGTAAAAGTCTGATGTAATTCTAGTCTATGCAATGATAGGTGTTCCCACTTCCAATCTCGTGGCACTGGCTAATTTCTCCCGACATTGCTTGGCAGTTAGTTAAAACAGCCTTTGAGGAAGAATTAATTCAAATCCTAACTTCATCACTTCCTAGTTTTAAATCTTGGATAAATAACCTAATTGTGCAAATCATTTCCTTTTTGTGTCAATTTATCCAAGCTAATTAGATGGATAGGTAGAATAGTTATCTTAAAATTACTGAAAACAAATACAAATGTGACATTTACCAAAATCAGGGAAACTATTTTTATATAAAAATAGTTTTGACTATCATATGAGAAGAAATCCTAAAAAGAGGACTTTTTGCAGGGGACTAGAAAACCAGTTAATTCCTGGCTGTTAGCATTCAAATCCAGGTCATAGAAGCCACTGTATTTCAGCAACTCAGAATTAGACTGCACAGGCATTTAAAATGAAAGAGAAAGCTCATTACAATGCAATCTTAAAATTGTTCTTATCTGGCAACATGGTTAAATGTTTTTGAAACGTTAAGAACAACATGGAAACATCAGAAAGGGTGCCAATCTAAGCTCTTTGTAGGCATTTTTCATATTTAACATTCACAACCTCTCATTGAAACACGATTTTTCCCTTTTACAGAAGATATTTACAAAATTAAGTCTAGAGATGTTAAGGGATTTAAGTCCTAGAAGGAACACCAGTGAAGTTTAGGAAGGACTTGACTGCAGAGCATTGGTGCTGGCTCACAGGATTGGCTAAGGCAGCACACACAGCATGGCTGTGAGAAATGTAGAGTAGCAAAAACAAGTGACAAAAAGCATAGTCTGCAAAACTCACGCTCAGTAGACAGTGATTTGCTAGGTCAGATTCAAGAGAAAGGGAATCTCTGGCAGTCATAGTATAATCAATAGGAAACGGGGAAGAAAAAGCAATGATGGAGACAGTGACAATGAAGAGTGAAGAAATAGTAAAAATTGTAGGAATGATCCGTTCTGAGAGCACAAAGGAAGAGAGCCCAAAGCCATACAAATAGACGTCTAATCTGCAGAAGAAAAGGCAGCTGGGTTGTCTCCATGACTTTTTATGACATATTCACCTTACTCCTTAACTCTGTGTGTAGGGAAGGGTTTTGAAGAAGTGAAAGAAAAGAATGACCTATGTTTTAGTACCACAAAAATTATGACCTTCATTCGGTAACATAACCCTTTAGTAACCCAAAACTCTATTCTTAAAAACAGGAATTTGCTGACGATTGCAGGTTTTGTTATAATTTCATGTTAATTATTTATAATTTTATAATTTCATTATAGAAATAATACTAATGATTCTCTTCACAATTGAGGTACCACTTCATACCAGGTCATTTTGACTTTTATATTATGAAGATTTCCTCTGTTGAGTGCTTTATATCACTAATGATGAAACATGAAAAACAAAACAAAACAAAAAAAACAGTCTGTTTATATGTAATTGAGATTTTAAACTCAATAAAATGCATCAAAAGCTTAGTCCATAGCAAACCAACATCACATTCTAAAAATGGAAAATCCATGTAGATAAATATGTGCACTGATATATAACTAAACCATCAATTTATGCCATGTGTTTTGAAAACCCAATATTTTGCTTTGAAGTAAGTGTAGTTTTAATTTAACCAACAGAAAATATAGCCCACCTTTTAGACTTCTATCATTTATTAACACTTTACAATAGCCAAATGGGATAGTTCACTGTAAAAATAAGTGAACACTTTAGGAAAAATAAATTTAAATTTATCATGCAATTAATCCTTAAATGCCATATTTGCAATGCTTTGAGTATGGAATGATAGCTCATGATACATAGACACACAATAATACAGAAGCTATAAATATTTAGTCATGTTTTGTTAATGACTTGTAACTGACATTGTCGTTACCCAGTGCCTCATCCACTCACACATTAGTTGGAATGGGGTGTATAAACATGATGTACATGAATGATAACCAATTATTGAAATGAAAACTTTACAATAGGTATTGATTGGAAAACTTACATATTGATAACATTTAATATTGAAATGGCCACAAAATGTTAGGTTTGGAAAGGGATAACATCGTCCTAGGTTTTAATTAAAAAGTTTTAGAATGTTACCATTGAACTAATTTTTTTTAATTTTATACTTTATAGAATTACTTCAAAAAGATTTTAAACTGAAAAAAGATGTTGTGATATTAGATCCATAATATAAGAATATAAAATCTGCCATAAAAAGCTATTTTTTCTAATTCTCCAAGGCAGCTATTTTAAAAGAAGAAAAGAAATCAAAGCATTTTTTGAAGTTTCACCAAAAATAAATTGAAGAGTCTTGGGATTTGAAGGACAGGAATGGGGAATATCATGTAACTTAGCAACAAGAAAAATACAATGGTTCTTTCAGAGTTTAAAAAATAAAGCTCAGCCAAGAGTAACATTTTATATAGAGACAAACAGGCACAGCTTTACTTTAAAAAAAGAGTGAAAATAATTCTGCTGTGTCATCGGAAGAGTCATACTTTTTTTTTTCTTCTCTCTCTCTCTCCTTTTTTTTTTTTTTTAAGACTGCTAGAATATCTCTCACAAGAGAGATGTTTCCTGAATGAGTCTATCGTTGAACCCAGTGGAGGGCAGGGAGAGCCATCTGGCTGCAGTTTATCTTTTCTCCTAATGGAGAGCTTATTCCTTAATGTACAGGGAAATGATTCTGATGCTCCTGGCACATTGAGAAACAAACTCTAGAATTTACTCTGCCAATAGGACTTTTAGCAGATGTTACTTCATTTGTTAAGTTGACAGCTTGTTTGCTTATACCACCTCATGCAGCTGATGTTTTCACAGTGAATTTCGAGAGTTTGAGAATGGCTCCATCTGTGTGGAGTGTGACCCCCAGTGCGAGAAGATGGAAGACGGCATCCTCACATGCCATGGACCGGTAAGCTTGAAGACACCTGTGGTTGTGTTGGCTTATTTAGTTACATGTGTGAATGTTTATTATGTCATTGCTTCATCGTCTATCCATCCATTCAGCAGGTGTTTATAGCATACTAAGGGGAATCATGTTTGATATTCTGCCCTCAAGAGGCTTACAGTTTGGTAGTAGAGAAAAAATATTTACAAATTAAATTTCTTAAATACTTATGTCCCATATAATGTATTTAAAAAGAGAATATGAAGATGCCCTTGAAATTTCACAGTGTTAAAAAGATGGATCTCTAAGTAATTAGATTGAACCAAAATAATTGATAAAATATAAATATGTGTAAATTGGTATAGGAACAAAAATGATAGAGAGAAATTTATCTGTCTTTGGGATGGAAAGTAGGGCATCAAGGAAGCCCATAGAGAAGTGATATTTGAGCTCTACTTTGAAGAAGAAACATCTGGAAAGAGGAGGCATACAAGGAATGCAAATGTAAAAATTCATGGTGTGTTTGAGGTAAACTATAAGACATTCATATTTGTGTTTAATTATTTAACTATTATGGATTTGTGAAGGACATTAAGACAGACTGAGAAGGCAAACATAAACTAAAATCTAAAACAGTGTGTTAAATACTATGGCAGAGAGAAATATTGAGCTATGAGAATGGAAGGAGGGGCTATGGGATTAGGAAAGTCTTGATGGACACACTGGCATTAAATGTTTGAAGTTAGCCTTATAGAGAAAATGGTAGTTCCTTTTTAGATCTCCCTTTGTTTCCCATCATTCAGGCTTTTTCTTAATAACAATAGCACTGCTAGGAATTTACCCAAGGGATACAGGAGTACTGATGCATAGGGGCAATTGTACCCCAATGTTCATAGCAGCACTCTCAACAATAGCCAAATTATGGAAAGAGCCTAAATGTCCATCAACTGATGAATGGATAAAGAAATTGTGGTTTATATACATAATGGAATACTACGTGGCAATGAGAAAAAATGAAATATGGCCTTTTGTAGCAACGTGGATGGAACTGGAGAGTGTGATGCTAAGTGAAATAAGCCATACAGAGAAAGACAGATACCATATGGTTTCACTCTTATGTGGATCCTGAGAAACTTAACAGGAACCCATGGGGGAGGGGAAGGAAAAAAAAAAGAGGTTAGAATGGGAGAGAGCCAAAGCATAAGAGACTGTTAAAAACTGAGAACAAACTGAGGGTTGATGGGGGGTGGGAGGGAGGAGAGGGTGGGTGATGGGTATTGAGGAGGGCACCTTTTGGGATGAGCACTGGGTGTTGTATGGAAACCAATTTGACAATAAATTTCATATATTAAAAAAAAAAGAAAAAAAAATAATGAGGCCAATATGAGTTTGTCATTCCAAAGTGTCACATTCATCCTTCTTTAGACAAATTTCCAGGTGTGTGTGTGTGTGTGTGTGTGTGTGTGTGTGTGTGTGTGTATCGAGTCATTTCTCAATAGATGATTTGGGAACCAACATTTGGGTGTAGCCGAGACCTTAACATTGTTCCGTAAGAATTTATGTGGAATTTAAATAGTACTAATTTTTCTACTAGAGTGCTTATTCAGCACTTAATAAGCTAGAAAAAAGATATCGTTGAGCCCTCCAAACTTCCATTAGGCCCCAATGAGCTGTTCTGGAACTTCATCTAAAGAAGGATGTGTAAAGCTTGGACAGTTCAGAGGACTACCATAAGGATGATTAAACTTGGAAAATCAGACCTCTGAGAAAAAGAAGTGGTGTGATTTGGCCTCAAGAACCAAAGTCTAAAAGACAATTCAATATGTAAATGATCTCCAAGTAAGTATGCAAAGGGCATATACAGCTATTTTCTTTCTCCACTGAAGATATTAGTGGAAAGGGCAATTAATCCACAGAAAGAGAAATGTGGATACTGTAAAGAATGACATGAAACATAGGGAAGTAAAATTCTGAAATGAGTTGTTAAAGCAAGTCAAGCTATCTATATACGACTTCTTTAAACACTAACATACTTAAGTACCAAAAGTCAAATAATGAAAAACAATGTATCTTTCAGAGAGACTGAGACTTCAAAAATGTGTAATTACAATAACAAGGAGACTGCAAAACCAGTCCCATGCTTTTTCTATTCCTCTTGCTGTCTCCTATGGTGTAAAATTTTGCTGCTGAGTAACTAGTTTATTAATTTATTTCAATTTGTATGTTTTCACAGCTTATTTGTTCATTCTTCTGTTACTCAAAAGATTGAGACAGTTTATCAACTACACATTAAAAAAACCCTGATAATTAATGTTTTTTTTCAATTTTCAAAATTATTTGATAACTAAGAAAGAACAAAAAAATAAGTTTTTAATGAACACATTTTGTTTTCATATTGACAGCATTGTTGAGCCATATACTTAAAATTACCACCCAGTGTGAACATTGTCAATTAATATGTCTAGAGTTTAGGAAAGGCATTAAGTCAAAAGTAGAAAAGATTTAATAAACCTGAATCCCCTGTTTATAGAAAATTAGAGAATGGAATCAAGAAAACCTGTTTGATCACTCGATCAGTAAAACTTGAAATGCTAAGCAGGTAAGAATACAATTCAGGTTATGGTGTCGGAGAAACTGGTAGGACTGAGCTCAAACAATGACCCATCCTCCTTTCACTAGGACGTTGCTTGCTTTCAGCTTTTACAGTTTATATGAGGTTTTTGCCTGTTTCTGGGTTTATATATTGATTATCACAACTATAGACAGAAGTGTTTTGTGTGCCATGTCACAGGCATATATCATTTAAGATATCCAAGAGGTTCTCCGTGAGACTGACATTGTGATGAGATAGAGAAGTCATGAAGAAGGTTGGAATTCCAACACCTGGCCTTACCATTTCTTCTGTTGGAATCACACTTTCCTGACCTGTCCATATTTTCCTAATAATAATAATTGGTACACATTTATATTTGTCAAATACTGTTACATTTGAAGCATATGATGATCACTTTTTCCATTTAAAATATAAAGAAACTTAATCTATAATAATTAGAAAGTTATACCAAAGAGTCAACAATCTATAAGATGTGGAGCTGGGACTCAACTGTTGAAGTTCTGCCTCCAAATTTTACACTCTGTTCATTTCACTCCCCACCCCACCCCCGCAAAAATTCTGTAATATAATAAGGATAATATGTTTTCTGAGAATATAACAGCTACATGTCAAATGGGATAGTATTATACTATTTAAATGTGGCAGAAATCCAGGATAATCTTGAAAGGGCTAGCTTTGAAATAAAGCAAGCCCCTGTTTTTATAGCCTTGTGTGTCTGCATGTGTTTTTTACGTTTTATTATTTATTTAGCAATTTCATCCAGTCTGTCTCACTTTTACTACCCTTGTTTGGTCCTGTCAGGAAAGATAAGGAAGGGCATGTGAGAAGAAAGAGAAGTAAGGGACATCAGAGGAGTTGTAGGAGATCAAAATATAAGCCAAAGAGGTGGCATGCAAGAGAAGAGATAGGGGAAGAAAATGATAAAAGCTAAAGTAGTTGTTAAAGTCAAGTTCATAAAGGTGTGCTGCCATAACAAATAACCCCCATATTAGAGTATCTTATAGGAAAATGTTTAAATATTTTTCATGTAAAGTGCACTGCAAGTCAGCTCTCCTCCCTGAGATGGTCTAGCATTCTGGGATGCTTTGAATTATGGCATCTCCACATTCGCATGGGATCCCCACATCATGGCAGCAGGCAAAGAGAAGGCTGGAGAGTTGAGCCCTGACAGTCTCATAAATCGTTTCTACTTAATTTCATGGCCCAGAAGAAAACATACCTCACCTCTGGTGGGAGGGGAATTCCAGTCTTCCATGTGGCTAGGACTGGAAGAGAAATGGATACTGGTGAATATTAGCATTGTCTCTTAGCAGTAGTTACCAGAGAAAATCATCAATTGTTACTGAGAAAAAAAATAATATTTCCATCAGGATTTAGCTTATTCTTTAGTTTTCTGCCTAGATAATTGAATCTAAGGATAGCTTAAAATCAGAGACAAGGAACAATATTGCTTTCACCTCTGTTTTTTATCATTGCATTTATCAACTCATTCACTGAACTTAGGTTCTTAAAAGCTTTGGGAATATAATGATAGAAGAGTAAGCATTAGACACGCGTATTTCTTTAAATCTTTTTTAGGGAAATGAGTTGGAGAACTAGTATATTTCATTTCTTTTGAGATTTGTCAGGATATTTTTTTAGTTATGTCAGCTTAGAACATTAGGTTTTGTATCATCACACAATCAAATAGGTGAGAGGGGCTTAAAAAACAAAGAAATACACAAAAAAACTGTTAGAAGGACAGTTAAACATTAAATATGATTTTCATTTTAGTTTCATAATTTTTGTGTCTTCTGATTTTACCTGTACATTATTTTACATTAGAAGAATTTTATAGGAAAATAATTCCTAATTTCTAATTTTCACCATGCCTAATTTACTCATGGTTAGTTTTATTCTTCTGTTCTGCAGGAAGACATCAGCCTGTCTCTTGTCTTGTACAATAAGTCATGCCACTGAGCATACTTGCACAGTAAATGATTTTGTATAATAGATGGCATTACGTGCCTAAGTACCCATGAGCAGGTGTTAAAATTGGAGACATGTGAAATATTCTTTTTTGGTAGGAAATAAGAAGTTGCCAATAGCAAACTCTTCAGGTTGAATAGGGATTAGGTTTCATAGGATAATTTTCTTTTAGTTCTAAATCTCACATCAAAATAGCGAAATAGTGCTTGATTGAACCTCACCAGTCCCAGAATTTCCAGAAACCTCTTCCTGATTATTTTTTCTTTACACCACTGTTCTTCATTAGCAGCCTCAATCTTTAAATTTTACAATGTTATATTTATTGATTTCCTGATGTCTTATATCTCCAACTTGTTATGCTGGCCACTTTTGGATTAACATTTGTAGAAGGATGTAATACACTCCTGTGAATGGACACTCCCTGCCTAATACATAGTTCTGTACAATGTCTGCTTGTTGTTGGCCCCCAGATTCACCATGTTAATTCTAAGCCTAATAAAATTGATTATCTCCCTCTATACTTACTATATCTCCTTTATCTAAATTGTGTTTAATGTGAACTGTCATAATTGTTGGAACAATGTGGACAGACAGATTTTGGGGAGAGATGGGTCAGGGGAAGAAGTTCCAGAGAGAGGTCAAAGAAAAGAGGAACCTAAGACAATGTGATGTTCAAAAGGGAAGGCCAAAAGTCAACTTTTTAAGTAGGTAATATCACTATTCAAAATAGTTAAATGTGTAAATATATTGGCATCTCTTAAGAAAATAGCATTTTAAGAAAATGGTTATCTATTTATCTTGAGAGAGAGAGAGAGAGAGAGAGGGAGAAAGAATCCCAAGCAGGCTCCACACATCAGTGCAGAACCTGCCATGAGGCTTGAACCTACTAACTGGGAGATCATGACCTGAGCCAAAACCAAGAGTAGGACTCTTCAGCAATTGAACCATTCAGGCACCCCAGAAAATAGCATTTTTAATAAAAATATTCTCAATTTTCTTTGATTTGGTGGTAGACGGCTTATCATTTTGCATGCTTACTATCCCTAGCACCAAATTGAAACCAGTTTTTTCTTGTAAAATTATTTTGTTTAATATGAGTTTTAAATTTTTACTTTTTGATATTTAAATATATTTGCATGCTATTATTGCTTAGTAACATGCTACATATTAGAAAATGGTTATATATTATCAACATAAATATATGAAGTGAATTAGTGCCATTAATATTTATTTTGCTCATATTTATATCACCTATACTATTGGATAAATTTTGCATGCATCTATTTCACTATTATGGGACTTTTGATATTTGCTTATCAGAGTGTGCCTTTATTGTGCTCTCAGTACTGTACTGTTATTTACTAAAATCTCTATAGACGTGTGAGTTTTAACTTTATCACAAGCTGATTTAAGATGAAGTGTAACGTAGAAATTAATTTTTATTTGCCTAACCTGACTAATTCCTAATAATACAACCATAGTAAATTTTAAAATCCATTGCTCAAATAGTCATAGTATAATCAAAGGAAAGTTTACATCTCGTTTTTACATTGAAAAGCTGCCATAGTGACATCCCCACTTGTAGTTCTGAAAATGCTCTCCCGTTCCCTAGTGCAAGATTGACTACTCACTGAAGTCTCAAGGACTAATCCACATGAATACCAGAGGAAACCGCACCCATTTTTCTTTCTCCATTGTGTTTTGTTTTTCACAATTCAGGGACCTGATAACTGCACAAAGTGTTCCCATTTTAAGGATGGCCCGAACTGTGTGGAAAAATGTCCAGATGGCTTGCAGGGGGCAAACAGTTTCATTTTCAAGTATGCTGATCAGGATCGAGAGTGCCATCCATGCCATCCAAACTGCACCCAAGGGTAAGCATCCTTGCAAGCCAAGGACTCCATCACACATGTTATCTTTACCCCTGACACCATCTACTAACTATATAACATGTTCATGTAAAACTCAATTCATCTTTATATTAATATGTTGATTTGAAGAGGAATACTTTCTAAGAAAACAATTTATGTAATCAAATGTACACTCTCTGAAATATTCTGTTAAATATTTACCTAAAAGTATTCTATCGACACCTTTATGAAGCTGGTGGGAGGTGTACTTGTAGGGAGTCTAGAAATGCTTCTAAATTTTACTTGGTATTGAAGATATTTTATAAGAGACAAGATAGCCGTCATACTTGGAGATGTGTGCTTAATCAATCTTTAACAGAAGTTTTCTGATTATGTTTCTTTGTTCTTACAATCAGCTTAAGTTGAGGATAGCTCTCTTTGATAGATATTGCCTTGGATTACTCCTTCAACAAAATATAAGCAAAATAACGACAGAAAAAAAGGTGGGGGGAGAACTTAGTGATATGTATATTAGTAAAATCACAAATACATTTTGTGAAAGTAATTTTAATACAGGTCAACCTATAATCTAGAACTTCTTTGACTACTATAGGACAACTCAAAGATGGGTACCCAGTTTTCTATCTTTTTTCCAAAAGGATGCATTATAAAATGAATAATAATTATATTACCTTTGATATTGAAACAGTTGTAAAACAAAGACATATTACAGAAAGAAGAAAAGCACTGAACTGAAAGAAATAATGCCACTCATGTAACAAATCCCAGAACCTATTTTTTAAAAGATAGCAAATCTATTTTAATAAGGGCTTTTCTTTTTCTTTCCTCCAGAAGATGACTAATTTCAGACTTGAGAACAATTTAATATACTCTATCCTCCTTCTGTCCATAAATCCTCTTCTTCATTATGAGTGCCCACACACATGCACACACACACACACACACACACACACACACACACACACACACGTGCAAATACATACACTTGTTTTTGAGAATTATCTCGGGTACTTTATATCTGGCAGGAGAGTATGAGATTCTATAAAGAATGTTTTCTGCCACATTAAGAGCTAGTTGCTAGGGGATATTGAAGAAGTTAAGCAAGCAACAACATCATTTTCTGCCAAGAGGACATCAATTTGCAGATGCTGCTACAATTTCCTGCAGGTCAAGAGATCAGCTTAAGTCACTCTGTGAAGTGGTAGATCCTCAAAAGGTAAAGTAATATTCTGCCATTCAAATTTAAATTCAGCTTAGAAGAGCTAACACCATCTCATTGGTTTACACATAAGGACACAGACTGAGGATACTGAAATAGTCACACGGACACCTAGCTTCAAGGAAACTACAATTTCTCCCCTTGCGAGGTTTTGGCACACTTGGGTTAAGAGTATTTCATGAAGAAACAACTGGTGCCACTGGAGCAGAAGAGTCAGCAACAGAAAGGGAAAACTTTGCCTGCTAAAGTAATCATCCACAGGAGGGTTTTATTGTTTTGCAGCTAAAATTAAACCAGTAAATTATTCAATATAATGTTGATGTCAACAGCTGTTGCCATTCAAAATGAGACCTTTTGCTATTTTTGCAAATCTAATTACAAGGAAGCCATTAGGGAAATGAAAGTGAGATCGCAGAGCCATAGTCTGGATGTGTGGCTGGTGTGTCTTCCTCTCAGCCCTTTTAAATCATGATTATGTAATAAAAGAACACATCTATAGTGGGGGAAGTAGAAGTAGAGACAATGAAGAGATCCATTTACCACAGCAACAAAAGCCAGATGTCAGCGAAAAGGGAGGATGAAGGTATAAATGGAACAAATCTGACCAGGCCATTTAGGAACTCCAAGTAAATACAAAAACGTCTTTAAATCAACTGTTGCAGAATGATGGGGAGACAGAATTGGATGTTGTATTCCTTGGCATCTTCCAAGGTAAATGGATTGTAAGGAATGATTTAGTCCTGAAGGATTTGTGTGTTTGTTTTCCTTTAGCTTCCTGCCATCCTTTTCCCAATATCCTCCATATTGTCCAGGTTCACTCACTTCATGAGAGTTTTGTCATCCCAATCCCAGAACTCCTAAATTCCTAAATCCTATTCTATATTACTGATGTGTAGCACTGTGCTCTGAGATTCTTGAGTGAAGCCATGAGGTGCTCTGTCCACTTAGTCCCTGCTTTTCAAATTGCATGTAGAAGTGGGATCTTTCTCTAGAAAGATCACAGGGCCAGTGGAGATGACGTGACGAGTGACTATTTTTATTCCTAAGTACATGTAATAATTGACCTGTCTGTGCATGTGAGCTCACCATGCCAACCCCACTTTGGAAAACCGCTTTCCTTTTATATGCTGATATTATGTCAGCTAGATAATTCAAGAACCAAGTTACTGGAAATAGTCTTTTGAATCACATTTTTTAGAAGGAAAGTTCTTACTTTGAATACTGTTCAATGATTTTCTGAAAATAAAATTATGTGTTTAATACCTTAAAAGCACTTTTATTACTCTGGAAGTACATTAAATATATTGGCTCTAATAAGTTCTTTAGATACTTTTAAAATAGGTTATCCATTTAGCACGTATCAGGAGATTCTCATTAATATCCCTAGAGGAGTGGGGAATAACATTGTCTCTTCTTGCCTTGACTAGAGAACTTTTATTTTAGCAGGCTTTTCTCATTTCATTCATTCCTCAGCTTGGTTATACTGAACACCAACTGCACATCAGAGATAGTGATAGCTAAATTCAGAAATGAGTAAGATCCCCATATTTTGAAATGATGAGCAAGAATTTAAAACTTAGGAATGATCTTCATATTTGAAAATAGCAGGATAGAATTAAAAAAAAAAGACTTGTAAACTAAATTTAGTATGTAATTAAATTCCTGTAAGGGGATTTTTTTTGTGGTTTCCACACTAAAATCTAATCCATGACAAATATCAATGAAGTTTTGGTTTTTAGTCATGGACTAGAATATTTGTTTTTCATAGGCGTCTTTGAAAATTTGCATTGAATATTTTTGTTAGTGGTAGAATCATGGTTTCCATATTATTAAATTCCCTGTATGCGTTTATCTTTTTTTATCAACCCTTTTTATATATTTTTTAAATTTCTATGGTGAAAGAATTTTCATTTATAAAAGGAAAGAAGAGCTGTTTGTGAAATTATTGTCTATACTCTTTTAATTGAAATTTTAAAATACTCCACTTTCATTTCAAAATTTGAAGATCTTGTCAAAATATCTCAACTAAGGTAGGTGGGTATATCAAAGTGCTTACAAATTAGTAAATAGTGGCAAATGTTAAACACAACTCAGTGTTCAGAATTCCAGATACTTTTGTAATATGTTATATTGACATGTTATAGTTTCTGATCTTCCTTTAAGTTTTTTACTTTGTAACACTAATTTTGTAGAGTTACCTTATTCCTTATCTGATTTTGATCTCATATTTGAAATTTTGACTCTTCAAAAGTTTAATGCTTCCATTATTCTGTGATCTTGCTGAATATAAATTACATGTGCTAATTAGTTGCTTATATGAAGTCCAAAGGGTTGAAATAGAGTATACATCTTTAAATACACAGTGACTTGTACTTAGAAAGGATGGTGCTGCTTTAGTCACACTTTTATTATTTGTCTTTCATTGTTTCTTTCATCTTTAGCTTTTAAATATGTCTACATCTCAAATATTCCTCAAGAGGTCCCTCAACAAACTTTCCTGACCCCACATCCTGCCCCCTCAGTGCTCACCTTCCTTTTCCCTTGCTTTGCTTAAGTCCAATATGCTTCTCAACTCACAGTGGTTGAAATTCTGGTGACCTTGACAATGACAACTAAAATGCTCACAGTAGTTCTTATTTTATTAGACCTCTCTTTGCATTTGATTTTGACAGTTACTCCTGAATGTCTCTCCTGATTTGGCTCCCACAATGATGCTGTAATTACTTGATTTTACTCAATATTTTCTCATGCTTCTGGCATATGAGCTTATCTTAGGTCATTTACTGGTTATCGGAGTTCTTTGAGTTTCAGTCTCAGTCTCCTCTTTTCTCACTTTATAGATCCTTCTTCAGCTATCTTACCCACTTACATGACTTCAACTTTCTTCTGTATGCTGTTTCAAAACTGATCATCACACTGGTGCCTTCACACCCTACAACCACAGGCCTCTCTTTCCAGCTGGCGAGGAACATTCCCTACCCAGATGTAGGACAACCACACTGGATGCATACTGTAGATCCATAAAGCTGAAATTATCAACCCCTCCCCCCCAACACACACACAAGAAAGGGTGTCCCTCCTCCTGCATTCCCTCACTGATGGTACTGCATGTTTAACTCCTCTGATCCTACTTTTCTTTCATCAAATCAGCCATCAACTTCTCTTCCCCACCCCACCCACCATACCTTTGAAGGCATTTCTTGAATCTGGCCCCCTGCCTCTATCCTAGTTGCCATTTCCCCGGTGTAATCCTTTTTCATCTTTTACATACACTAAAAGAATCTTGGTGCCAAAGGAATCTACCTGGATCCCAGCTGACTAGCCTTCACAGGGCAGAGATCCATGTAACATACAAATCTGGCAAATCCACTACTTCAAAACTTCTCCATTAAGTTTGCCCCTAAGCAAATAGCCTTCAAATTCTGGCTCCTGTCTAAATGATCTCGCTTCTTTTCCCTCTTCCTGTCACCTCATGTTTTGTTTGCTCCCTGACTATTCAGAATTATTTGCAGTTTTTCATGTGCACTCTAAATTTCCTCAGATCTATGCTTTTGTTCCTGCTGTTTGTTACCCCTTAGAAATGACTGCTACTCCAACCCAGGTTCTCAGCACCCTGCATTTCAGCTTCCTAACTTCTCCATGAGGATTAACATGAATTTCTAAAGTGTCCCTCCTCTATGCTCCCTTAAGCCACTCTTTCATGTCTCTTTTTATATTTATCACATTAAACAATATACATCTGGTTATGCATCTATCTCCTATTATGCATTAAATTGTGAGCTCATTAAGAATAGGAAAAGTGTCTAATTCATCATCCCCCCCACGGCCCAGTTCCTAGAAGAGTAGCAACACTTAGTAGGCCTACAAGCATGTTTTTTTAATGGATGAATAAAGATCTTTCATTATTCACACTTTACCCTCAAGTTGAATTTCACTTTCAAATATTTTTATATTTCAAATGTTATTGTAAAGACACAGATTGCAAATTAATCATAGCTTTCAGATTCTCACTTGGAAATAAGAAGTAGACTATTAATTTTACCAAATGGTAATACTGTATAAAAAAGCACTTGGAAGAAGATATAATAGGAACCTAGGAAAAAAAAATAAGTTCTTCAGAATAAAATAAAAAGAATATCATATAAGACAGTTTGAAAACATTTTTAGTAGTTACTTTTTCCATTTCAAGAAATGGTTTTGGTTATGGATTATAGTACCAATTCAATGCTATGTGCTATATATTTTTATTTGTATTTCTTGCTTTTTTAAAAGACTTTTTTCACAGTGTATTCCCCATTTTTCTGTACATTAAATTTTTTCTGGGCTATTCAAAACCAATGCTCAAAATGAAAACAATTTTCCACCTAGTAGAAACGTTATAGCAGATATTCATGAAGCAGGGAAATATTGACTTAATTATTATTATACATAGTTACATTAGTTTACCAATGTTGAGAGTTATCTAAGGATATAGTAGACAGTCTGGCCTTATACACGAGTCCCTTATTACTTCATTATATGGTGATTTTAACTTCAGCTTCCTTTTCAGTTTCAGAAATTAGAGTTTGGAAACAACATTTGTGATCAGCAGAATTAGACAGTCCTATAAATCATAGCTGTGGAGGGAATCTTGATAATGCACCGTAGATATATGTATTTGATGAGAGAAAAGGGAAGGAAATACAATTTGTACATTGGAAGATGGAAGAAGTAATATTTCCATAATACCTCAAAATGAAATTCTAGGGACCGTACATCCAGATTTTGTGTACTTATATAATTCCGGTTAATTCTTTAGTTACCTGCTTCTCAGTTTGTGCATTTCCTTGCAGAGTATTTATTTATTATTGTTTGAGTTAAATATTATGGCACTTTAAAAACCTATTGTTTGTCTGTTATGGCACTGTGCTTTTAAAATAGAGCGTCAAGATAAACTGCAGTCTTGGTAAAACCAGTTAATTTGCTTTTTAAATGAATTCATGTTTAAAGATAAGTATGTTTTAAAAACCGTCACAACCAAGGAATGGAATAATGTGATTATGTAAAGTATCCATAAGAATAGCATTAAAGCATGTTAACTCATTTTCTGCCATAATCCATCTTTAATGAGTATTAAGCATCAGGTTATTATATTATATTGAATAGCTCATGTTTCATTTTTATTGACTTTAGTTTTTACTTAAACTTAAGTGCTTTTAGAAGAAGCTGTATACATGAAACCATTTATAACCATTGAAATATCAAGTCATTCAGCAAGACATGTACTCATGATGCAAATGAATTGAGTATTAGAAGTGAGTCATATGTGTTTAGAAGTTATCCACAGAAACAGGGTACAGTTTCCTTTACTGTGGACATGTTTCTTTGCATTCCATGCGGGTGGTATTTGCAACCTATTTCTTTGTACCCATCAGGCAATAATCTTCTCACTGGCTTTAAATTCACAGTGTTCCAAAATTGTCTAATAACCGTAATTATGAATTTGACACAATTAGTGTTTATCTGACTGATTTTTTTTAAATGACTAATTTTTCTTTCCTTGTATTTTTTAAATTTGGATCTTCTGCAGGTGCATAGGCTCACGTATTGAAGACTGCATCGGCCTGATGGATAGGTACTTGGTGTGCTTGCTTCCCATGTTCTTCCTCCAAGGCTCCGTGTGTGAGCACTGGTGCATGTGTGCGCATGCCGCTGTGAATGGAGAATGATGTTTTCTGTTCTGTAATTGCCTGCAGGTGTAGCGGCCCCACTAGTCATGACTGCATTTACTATCCTTGGACGGGCCATTCCACTTTACCACAACATGCTAGGTAACATCTACCATGTTTCCATTTTGTCACTCAAATCCTTTTCAAATTATCATGTTTACAAACTACTAACCACTTGGGTGAAATTGATAATATGTTAAATTAGGGAGTTATGAAATAGGCATATAACACTACTTTTCAAACCACATCCCTTACCTCTTTTTTCTTTACTCATTATGATTTTAGCATCCAAATTAGTAGTGTCATTGGTTTTCAATTTTGTACAATTTAAACAGGATTTCGAATTATTAACCTAGAACTTTAAGAGAATTTTTAAAATTAATTTTGTAGATTATTGCAAAACTAAACATTTTTAAGAGAGGAATTTATAAAAGTTGATCTATTTTCGTAAGATGTTTCTTGTTTAATTTGATTCCTTTTCTGATCTTATATTGTTTTGAGCTGGTTGGTATAGTATTCTGTAGGCTTCTGAATTACCATAGACTAAAAGCACTATAGAAAATATTTTGTGCAGGTAAAAGTACAAGTTGGAATGAAAACAAAACAAAACAAAACAAAACAAAACAAAATATATCACTCAGATTCATACAAAAACCCATGCATGAAGGTTTATAGTGGCTTTACTCAAAATCGCCCAAAACTGGAAACTACTCAAATGTTCTTCAGTTGTGATATATCCATACATTGCAGTACTACTCAGCAATAGAAACGAACAAACTATTGATACATGCAAAACACAGATGGATCTCAAGTGCATTTTGCTAAATGAAAGAAGCTATACTTAAAAAGAATACATACCAGATGATTCCATTTATGTGGTATTAATTCTGGAAGAGGCAAAACTGTAGGGACAGAAAATTGATCAGTGTTGCTTGTGGTAGTGTTGCCAGGTAACCCTGGCAAGGGACATGAGGGAATTTTGGAGGAGGGTGATGGAACCGTTCTCTCTCTTGACAGTGGCGATGGGTACACGAATGTATGTGCTTGTCAAATATCATGGTTAAGCACATTAAAAAGGATGAATTTTACTGTCTATAAATTAGACTTCAATAAATTAGACTTTTAAAACATTTCACTTTAGGAACATAGTAATTTACAATGTTACGTAGAAGTACTGTTTGCTTTCTTTATGAAACAAGTTAATTGTATCTTCTGGAAGTGAGAAAGTAGTGCTAAATTACAATAAGCAAGATGACAGTTTGGGGTGAAATATTGCCTTTTAATGTACATTTTTAAATTCAAATTTACATCAAATTTAACAGTATAAAAGTATACAAAACATAGGTGTAAAACTCAGTGAATTTCTTCAAATGAAACGTTTATATAACCATCAGCCAGATCAAGAAACAGAATAGTAGTAGAAACAGAAACACCCTTGTGCTCCACTCCAAGGGAACCATTGTCCTGAGTGCTAACAGGAGTTTGCCTGTTTTTGCACTTTATATAAATTGAATCATCTATATGTATTCTTTGTCCCTGGCCTCTTTTGCTCAATATTATATTTATGAGGTCCATCTATGTCATTACATTCAGTCATAATTTTTCATTTGTATGATATTTGCCTTTTAAAAGTTTTTGGAAAATATCAAGTAAGTGTTATCTCTTATTAAAAGGTTATTTAATTATATTAAAAATAAATTCTTTTTTTTAAAAAGGGTGCAGTAGAAGTAAATGATTTATACAACAGTGGCACTTTGACACTTGGGATCAATTCAGACTAGTTAATACAGTTCTTTAGAGCAAAGTTTAAAGTATGGAAAAAATCAGCAAGAGAGAGAGAAAGAGAAAGTGCATGTCTTAAGGCCCAAAGCTCAGTTTTATAAGCCAAGACCCATTTTATATTGTTTCTATATTTATGAAATAATTTTCCTCCTTGAGACTTTGGTTGAGTCACTCCACTATCATTATGAGGAGTGTTTTCACATCGTTTTAATGACTTTCTTATAATTATTCCAGCCAACTAATGAGAGGCAATATAATGTGGTGACTAAGTGTGCTGTCTTTGGAATCAGATTTTCTAGGTTCAGAGCAAGGCTCTATCATTTTTTAGATATCTAACCTTGGGTAAGTTCCTTAATTATCTGAGCCTTACTTTCTTCATGCATAAAATAGGAATGTTAATATAGTTTACAAATTGGTTGTGAGCATTGATGGAGTCCATAGAATATGCCTAGCTCAAATATAACCCAGTAAATGTTGTTATTTATTATTTTGCTATATATCAAATGATTTTAAATGTTGGACATGGGGGAACATAACTCCTAGAGGGAGTAGGAAAATCTCTCAAAGTCACCCAGGAAAGTCTGACTTATACCTCTACTCCTTCTGGTGGGTCCCTTGGCGGAAGGGAGGGCATTTATTTCTTCACCTCAGGAATCACTGTTTTAAGAGGTCCACTGGTATCTTTGGCAGTAGGTCACAGGCAGAGGCATATGAAGAGACAGAGAAAGAGTTAAAACCATAGTGGTAGATCCCTAGTGGTTTTCAATTCTGGTAATTAAGGTTGTATAACTCAAAATCATAGTGTATCTTACTATAGATTTAATATTTCCAACATGTTTTGGGAATTTTCAATCCTATTACTTGCCTGGGCTCTCAGGCCATTTCCTGTATTCTCAGACTAATACCTAATTCAGATTAGCTTTGTCATAAGTAGGTAGGTGACCACGTCCAGTAATAGAGTACAATTCAGCACAATTCAGCCCATGATTCCTATGAAAAATCATCTGTAGGCCTTTGTACAAGTAAAGAGCAGAAGTTTTTGAATGTGAAAGCCTGGGTTCAAGTATTTGCTCTGCCATGTTTCTTGTCTGTAAAATGGGATGATAATTTGATAATTTTTAAAATGGAAATTCTTATACCTCATAAAATTGGTATGATGATTAAATGGTTAGGAGATATTATCAAGTATATATATTCATTGGTGGTAGTTACATCTCTAGTTGAAATATTGGAAAAAATCTTTTTTAAAAATCTCATGAGGTTATGTTCTACTAGCATATATATATGCTATCAGCAGGGCACAAATATTTATATATCAGCAGGGCATAAATCCAATAGTTTATTGACTACAAAACTGATATATCAGAATTTCTAAGCTTTTAAGCATCTAAATTGTGCATCCTACTTCTAAGCATAATGACTTAAAAAAATTGGTAGTAGGGAGCTAAGTATTCCTTTTAGAAACTCTGGATATATTTAATTAATATTTCTTTCGAACTTAAATTTAAAGCAGTATGACTCTTCAGTTGTGTTGACTTGTCAGAATTAATGGACTTGTCATAAGCTGCTTATAAGCAGTTTGGAATTTACAAGAAAGATTTAGCTTGGACACCTTGAAAAGTGTTTATGACCATGGAACATTTTGACACGGATTGGATGAGAAGTGAAAGTAATAAATCTTACCTTTTTTTCAGGTAAATGCTTTTTTCAGTAAATGTTTACCTCTCTGAAATGTGGTGGGTACACAGTTAATTGAAAGCAGGGGACTAGCTTAGTAATATTTCAGTTTATTTTCCATTTTTAAATTCTGTGAATTTTTTTTTATGCCTCCGTCTTAATTGATTAAAGTAAATCTTACATAATAGGGAGATAAAAAAAAACATGGTAGAAAGTAATTGCTTTCAGTTTTGTAAACTATGTTTTAACTGGGAGATTACCCAAATGCCTAGTTTTCTTTTAGTCACACAAAATTGCACTGAACATGGCAATGTGGCCATTTCGAAATATTTAGGATTCATACTCCCTACTGCCCCATTATGTTGTATTCTGTTTCCTAAACCAGAAGGAAAAAAGATTGAAGATTTAAATGAAAACAGGTGAAATGCTTCCAATCTTGATCGACTTTCATTTTCTAAGCAGTGTTACTCTTTCCCAAGCCTGCAATTTGTGAATTGGTTTTCCACACTCCATTTACCTTACAGGCTGTTGCTGGAATTTATTCCAGGAAGATAGGATAGGATGGAAAAGATCGTTGCTGTTGTTGTTGATTTTCTTTTACCTGTAATCTCCTAGAATATTCTACTTGTAATGAAAATAATACTTGAATTTCAGGCCTTTTCCATATTTTCCTTATCTGAATTCAATGCCTTACAACTAACATTTACTTGGATGTTCTTCTTTTTCTTATAAAGAATCTTATGAAAAAATGTGTTCAGCAAGTTTTTTTTTTATTATTCTTTTTTATGCTATTTATTTGAGCTTGCATATATGCTATTTTCATATAGATTGTAATAGAACAAAGCATTTAGTTCTATTCTATTTTAGTTTCTTTGCCAACCATATATCCCAAGCTTTTTATAATCTTAGTCTCTCACTCCATCAGGGCCAACATGTGTTCATCTAAACAAGCAAAGGCTCTATTGGCAAAGCATTTCTTTTTATTAGTTAGAAGCCCAAAATATAAACTAATAATTCTTTTTGAATTTGTGACAGGAATTGTGAGAAGTACTAGATTTCTGTTCAAAATTTTTTATCTGGCTATCTGCTCCAATTCAGTTATTCTAGACACTTCACAATATGAAGTAAGGTAACTGAAATCAGTTTAATTCTCTAAATCTCATCTGGGCAGATATTTGAAACGTTTTATATTCCTGTCACATTTTAATGCCTGTATCACACCTTTACTTTCTGGTGTGGTGGTTATTACCTAAGAGGTCACATAACAGTTTATTCTTTAGCAGTGTGACCCGTGTGTGATAGATGAGGGAGAAGATGTGATATTCTTGGCACCGCTTTCACAAATGGCACAATCTTTTTTCTTTGTTTGTTTGCCCTCAAGGAACTTGGTTCATAACTTATGTCCGTATCAAATGGTCAAAATAGCCCATAGATGGTTTCCTCAGATGAGTGGCAGTTATGTTATGATCCTTAAGTCCAATAAATAAAAGTACACAGGCTTTTTATTATAAGTCTATCCTCAGTCCACCACATTCTGTATATTAAATTTACTTTTGAATTTAAGAGAGTTCAAAGAGGTGAAGGAGAGTGTGTGAATTTCTTCTTTTCCAGCTGATTTGTGTCCCACAGTTTCCAGTACATATAAAATACCAAAAGTTACCAAAGAATTGCAAGAGCAAAACAGTTCAGTTTTTGTTAATTACTGTTCATGGAGTTTCACATGGTTAAGTAGAAGTATTTAATGGCATAAGGTTGCATCAGTGGCTTTGTTTCAATATCGAAATGCCCACACATTGTTACCAAAGCTTTTAGGGATCCTAGGAACATTAATATTATACTCATGCTAACTGTAAAAATGTGACCAGAAAAAGTCATATTTGTGGTTGAAAGTCAAAAGAGATTTTTTAAGAGCATTGACTTTGGACTGTAATAGAAAATCTAAAAATAGCATTATTGAACTGAGAAGATGCTGATTATGCTAGTTAAGGGTCAGATAAAAAATTCAGTGAGTTGAGTGATCCATTATGAATACTTCTTGAGTCTTTCCTATGAGCATCATTCTCTGGTGTAGAATTTACAGTGTTCTGTAACTATTAATCTCTGATTTGTAAAGATGTCAGGACTGCTTATATTCTATGATCTCAAAGTACCTTAAATGTTGCTGAAATTCATTACTAAAATCCAATGTCTTTTGTTAAATATGAAAGCAAACAAGTAAAATATGGTCCTGAAGCCCTGCCCCTGTCTTTAGGTAGATATTTATAGTTTTAAAAGTACTCATATGTACTACTCCAAGATTTGACCCTGGCATTATTTTCTTATAAAATACAATTTAGAAATATAAGTATATGATCAGTATTACTCAGGATTTTTAATTGGGATTTTATTATCCCAGGAATATTAAATTCTATTTCATAAGATCTCATTTCTAAAAAATAACTTTTCAATGAAGAGCCACCTATAATTTCAACCAACCAAAAATAAAAAAAAGCTTTGCAAACATTTATAGGTATTTTATATACTCTTTGACAAAATGCAAAGGAAGTGAAAAAGTAGCATATAGCAAAATGAACAATATAATTCCCAATAAAGAGAAATTACCTTATTCTATCAAAGAACTAAGAAGTAAATATATTGAACAAGTTATATGTATGTATATAGAAAGATAACATCTGACTTGGTCCCCTGCTAACATCTGACACAAGTTATCAGTAAACTAGGGAGAGTCATAAGGTAATGCCTTTCCATGGAAGTGAGTGCTCAAATACTATTGATAGCATGATTTGGAATTAATATGCTATAATATGATGAGGCTTACCACATATAGCATATTATCTTTGATCTTTTACATACCCCTTGTGGTCAGTCCTTAAAAGCAAGCTTAGTTTGTATGTGAAATTATTTCAGTGTTTCACAGAAAAAAAATTATATAACAGTGAATGTATTCTGGTGACAGAATGAATAAATTACAGGGATTGAAGGTACATCATAGGGATTATATTGATGGTACTGTAATAGTTTATTATGACAGATGGTAGCTCCACTGTGGTAAATATAGCATATTCACCTGAATGCTATGTGGTGAATATAGTATATACGCCTGAAACGAATGTGGCATTGAGTATCAGCTATAATTCAATAAAAAAATAAATAAAAATTAATTAAAATGTTACAGATAAAAAAGCGAATGTATTAAAATAAACTTCTTCAGTGTGACAATTTTGGTGAATTAGCATCCAAAACTATCATAATTTACCCCCAAACCTATTTGGAAATTCAAAATATTGTATATATGGATTATATATTTGATAACTAAAATGGTAAGGATTGAAAAAAACAATAACAACTCTGTAATTAGGTAAAGTGAAGGAATTACTCAATTGCTATGTAGTTTTCTATTACTGTGAATAATTGCCATGAATTTAGCAGCTCAAAAAACAAGACAAAAGCACAGTTCTGTAGGAAAATATACAGGAATGGCTTGGCTGTGTTCTCTTCTTAGGATCTCACTGGGCTGAAATCAAGATTTTGTCTGGGGTGTGTTTCATCTAGAGGTTGGAGTTCTCTCCCAAGTTCATTCAGGTTGTTTGAGTTGTGGGTCCTGGTAGTAGGACTCCTATTTTATTGTGTTCATTGCCAAGCACATTCTTTGTCATGTGGCCCACTCTATATTCCAAGACAATTGTGCATCCAAACCTATTCATTTTTGAATCTCTTAGTTTTCATTTTTCTGACCTCTATATCCAGATTTAAAAGCTCATGTGATTAGATCAGATCCACCTGATTGAATCTTAAAATCAAATGATTTGGGACCTTAATTACATCTGCTGAATCCCCTAGAGTAGCACCTAGATTAGTGTTTGACTGAATAACTGGGAGAAGGTGTGTTTATATACCATAGGATGGAATCCTTATATAACAGAGACCCATCTTCTAATTCTGCCTACAGCATCTATCATGGTGACTTAAGCATCCATTAACCTTAAAACAAAACAAAAACAAAACAAAACAAAACAAAACAAAACAAGAGTTCAGCTACTTTACCATAAAAAAATGAGTTTATTTGGAAATACCAGAGAATTGCAATTCAGGGCAAAATATGGCAAATCATTGGCAAATTCAGATGAGAGGAGAGGGGCTTGCTTTTATGGAGGCAAGGAAGAAGTTAGGAGGGGCTGTTTCAAACTATTCAAGCTGGTGTTGGCTTCTCATTGGCAGAGTGTGACAGCTTCTCATTGGCTGGGTTGTTGCCAGGTGAGGAGAAATTCTTTCCTCCTGCCTGGATATGTAAAGTAAGCTTCCTTCTGTTTGGGGTCTGAGTGGTAGTGCTTGAGAATTCCTCCTTCAGCGCTTTGCAGCTCCAATTTTAGTAAGGTTTTTCTTTTATTTATTTTCACACATATTTCCTTTTAAAAAATGTTTATTTTTTTGGAGAGAGAGAGAGAGAGAGAGAGAGAGAGAGAGAGAGAGAATGAACGGGACAGGGGCAGAGAGAGAGGGAGACAGAGGATCCAAAGCAGGGGCTGGAACTCATGCACTGGAGATCAGGACATGAGCTGAAGTCAGACTCCTAACTGACTAAGCCACCCAAGAGCCCCACACATACAACATTTACAGTGATCCTTCACATATTTTTGTCTTGACTTGCATGGAAGGAATTTAAATTTCTGTGACTCACACAACTTTGCCATATAAGGATAACTTTAAGTCTGAGAGAAATGTGTTACTATCTTCAAATAATTTATTCCTTGTTTTTTACAAAAAGAGCCAGAAGCAAGCAATTAAATATTGCTTTGGAACCAAAACCAGGGATTCTTTGTACAGTTGTATGCTGTAGGATGAGGTCTCAATGTACATGTTGGCTCTGAGTATTCAGTACTCCATTTGTGACCAGTAACTGACATATATAATTAGGATCAAACCATCCCAATATTAACACCAAATTTATGGGCTTTCCATTTATTTTCAGACGGTGAGTTTTCCCCAAGAGTTCTCTAGACCTGTTCTGTCCAATATGTTAACTGCTAACCACATCTGGTCATTGAGCACTTTAAATATGGTGAAGACAAACTGAGGTGTGATCTGATTGTAAAAGGTACATTGGATTTTAAAGACATGGCATGAAAAAGGAATGCAAAGTATCTCATTAAAAATTTGTCAATTGATTACAGGTTGAAATGTTAATAATTTTGGATATATTGAATGAAAATTCTGTTGTAACTAATTTCATCTCTCACACACCCCTAGAATATTTTAAATAACATATTGACTTGCGTTACATATCTGTTGGGCAGTGCGGCTGTAGTATTGTCACAAATCTTTGAATACTGTTACCAACACCTTAAAGAAAAAACCTTTCATTACGTACTAATCTATGCAATTATATAGATAGTATTTATGATAGGTATTTAAAAGGATGAAATAAGGGGTGCCTGGGTGGCTCAGTCGGTTAAGTGTCCAACTTCAGCTCAGGTCGTGATCTCACAGTCTGTGAGTTCGAGCCCCGTGTCGGGCTGTGTGCTGACAGCTGAGCCTGGAGCCTGTTTCAGATTCTGTGTCTCCCTTTCTCTCTGACCCTTCCCCGTTCATGCTCTGACCCTGTCTCAAAAATAAACATTAATTTTTTTTAATAAATAAAAGGATGAAATAAAATGTAATATAAACAAATTACAGGGTGTTTTGTTTTGTTTTGTTTTGTTTTGTTTTGTTTTGTTTTTTTGCCTCCCACTCTGGAGGTAACAGATTTTGATTCTAGAATGTGAAGGGTGTTTATCATCTGTTTAACATCTAGAAGGGTGTTTATCATCTGCAGTAGATTGCAGAGGGGATGAGTTAGATCCAAGGAACACATTTGTTTGCCTGAACCGATTGCATATACCTGTATATTTAATTTATATAAGCACACAGATCTTATGAACTTCCACAAGAGCAGACTAAATTATGATAATTTGGGTCTGATTTAGAATTGTCTATGTTTTAAGTTAAAAGTCACTCAAGGTTTGGAATTGTGTAGCTTCCCTTAAAATTGCATTTTGTAGCCAGTATTTCTATTAAAATATTATTTCAATTTTTGTGTCATGAAGGAAAAACACTTAAGCAGGAAGAATTTTTAAGGGTAAGTTAAAGTTTCTATTTTTATGTTTGATATATATGTGTGTGTGTATATATATATTCAGAAAAGAATCAAAACTATACCCCCATTTAACTTAGGAACACATTGTATTAGACCCTAAGTATCTTTTCTTTTTTTATATTTCCTATTTAACTAAAGGAATCTAATTAAGTGAGACCCCCTTCTGTGATGTGGTTACATAAAATGATGTGTAGATATTAACTCAAATTGCTCTCTTCATGCTTTTTTTTATTACCTAAACACATTTCCTAACTAATCATTCTTTCATAAACATACAATTATTTTTCCATACTATGTATGTAGGCAGAAGCTAATTAACAGAGAACACTTTGATTTACCAACGAAATTCCTCACAGTGATTTCATTCTCCTTTACCATCCGCCCTCAAACCCAAAGTGATATAATTTCATTATAATTTCACAGTAACTCAGTACTAAAGAATGAATGTTAAGGAAAGGGAAACCCACCTCTAATAAACTCTGAATGCTTGTAGCCATTGCAGTTTTTATGGCATTCTGTTCGATTGCCCAGAGTAAAGCATTCCATATGCTTGAGTCATTTATGGAATAATTATAGTTACTTTTAGTAGAGTAAAAATAAAACAGCAATAGCAAAAACCTCTCACCATAAAAAGTTTACTTGTTGAAATGAAAAAGATTTTTTTTTCAATGAGCAAAGAAAATTCCTTTTCCAAAGTGTCTTCATTCTTGAGCCTCTGGATCCCACTTCCCAAAGTTCAAGTCCCGAGTTCAAATCCAAGAGTGGCTAGCACCATTGTTCTATGTACCAAGAATGAAAGGACCAGTGGGAAAACCAAAGCACCAAATCAACCAAAACCAGATCTTGCTTTTTTTCCAGAATAGTGTTGCTTTTTATAAAATCATCTCATATTTAGAGCTTATTTATGCCATTCTTTAAAAGAAAAATCCTAATATATACCAGGTGTGCTACATTATCACACCTAATTTTCATGATAAGCATATAAAAATAGTTATTACCATTATAGGTTTACAAATGAGGAAACAGGTTCAGACTAATTAGGCAACTTACCAAAGATCACTTAGCTAGTAAATGGCAGAGCAAAGATTTTAGCTTTAGTGTGTCTGATTGATTCTAAGGACCACATTTCTTTCTTTCTACTAGGCTGGTTCCCAAATGGAAAAACATTTAAGAGCTATTCTTATGATGAGGATGATTGAATATTTTATAGCCTACTTAAACAATTTTATCCATTGTCTTTTCTTTTAGTCCTTTTACCTATCAAGCCTTCCTGCAATGTATAGGATTTTATATGGCTTGCCCTCAACAGTATATTTTAGATTAATACATCTGTATTGCTTGGTTAAGATAGAACAATGCTTCCCATGATCTAAGCACATAAGCCTGTGTAATGGTAACATAATGTAAATATATTTTTATATTATTAATGTAGCAGTGACTAATCTAAGACATTTACAAATAAATGTAAGCTCAATTAAAAAATTTTCTAATGCGGAAGTTATTTATACATTCTGGAGAGATTTGTTAAAACTATAATGGTCCCATATGAAAACCACTTCCATGAAACCTGACACTTATTCCATAATGCCATTACCCCCAGACTTACCTATCAAGGATGGAAATAAGAATCAAAATTTCACGAACACTCAGCAATAAAATAATAGATAATATAGTGCTGGGTTTTATCAGGCTTTCGTTTAGATTTTCCTCCCTAATTCATACTGTAGAATGTGTGGGATGGGGCAAAGTTGATTGAGAATAGAAATGAGTTCAGATGGTAGAGCATGAATCCTAGACTATATATATATATATATATATATATATATATATAGTCACTTTGTTCTGTTTGATAAGGTGAAAAGTGATTTCTGCTAAAAAAAACTTTCCCACTGTTGATACAATCAAACATACCATATTTTATTTGTTTTTGAAAGAATAAAAAAAACACATTCTTATATATATAAAACCAGCCAGTAAATATCCGTTAGGTTTACTCCATGTTAGGAACTGAGGAAAGAACGGAGAGAAAATTAACATAATCCCTAATACCGTAAAATTTACAATAGAGTGGAAGAGAAAATACAGTTTATAATTATATATTTGCATGATTATTTACTATGAAGAATACTGTAAATAGATTCATTGGTGTGGTTGTGGTAAGGAGAATAAAAATATAAACAGTGAGGGGTGCCTGGGTGGCGCAGTCGGTTAAGCGTCGGACTTCAGCCAGGTCACGATCTTGCGGTCGTGAGTTCAAGCCCCGCGTCAGTCTCTGGGCTGATGGCTCAGAGCCTGGAGCCTGTTTCCGATTCTGTGTCTCCCTCTCTCTCTGCCCCTCCCCGGTTCATGCTCTGTCTCTCTCTGTCCCAAAAATAAATAAACGTTGAAAAAAAATTAAAAAAATATATATATATATAAACAGTGATACCTGGGTTTTTTGACCTAAGTAACTGGATGAAAGGTGATATCATAAACTAAAATGAAGACTCAGAAGAAAATAGAACCAATTTTCTTTTGGGGGGGGGGAATGAAAAGTCATGTTGGGGCTGTGATAAGCTTGAGATGTTTATTTGATATCTGAGTGAAAATTTTGCATGAGCAGATAATTATAACACTCTGCAGCTCAAGATTGGGGACTGAATTGTCGGTCATATTTATATCCATAACACTGGATGAAATTCCACAAGCAGAAAGTGGAGATGGATAAGAAAACTGAGCAATGAACTTTAGGCTACTCCATTATTTAAAGGGAAGAAGAGAGGAGAATATAATATAATTGCAAAGAAGATTGAAACAGAGGGATTAGGGGTAGGAGGAAAGCCAGGAAAAAAAAAAAAATGCCTGAAGCCAAGCGAACAAAATGTGCCTAGACAGAGGGGAGTGAAATGCTACAAAGGAAGGAGATGATGAAATAAAGAGAAAAGAGTTTTTGGGTTGTTTTGCCTTAGTTGGGAAACATTGTAACATATTTATAAACTGATGACAATGGGGGCGCCTTGGTGGCTCAGTGGGTTAGGCGACCGACTTTGGCTCAGGTCATGATCTCACAGTTTGTGAGTTCGAGCCCCACGTCAGGTTCTGTGCTGACAGCTCAGACCCTGGAGCCTGCTTCGGATTCTGTGTCTCCTTCTCTCTCTGCCCCTTCCCTGCTCACGCTCTGTGTCTCTCTATCTCTCAATAATAAATAAATGTTAAAAAATAAATAAATAAACTGATGAGAGTGATTCAAAAGAAAGAAGAGAATTATGTTCCAGAAAATAATGAACAGCTTCAGGAAAAATTTTCTTTAGTTATCAGAAGAGATGGAATTCAGTACTAAAGTGGTCATAGAAAGAAGTAGAGATTGTGCGACCATTGTAACTGGAAGTGATTCAGAGTTTCTAGGTAAATATGCAGGTAGATAGTGGATTTGATGGTGAAGAAGATGAGGCAATGCACAGTGTGTCCTCTTTTTAAACGAAATGTAAGATTATGTCATCATCTTAGATGAGAGTATGGGAGGCAATATTGGGAATTTTAGGAAAGACAAGATTTGATAGTCTACCAAAAGTAGAAGTACATCATTCTAGAAGTATAGTAATGCTGGGAGTGCTGATGGTCCACTTGAGATTTCTGGTTATAGATTACAGTGATTCCAGTTAGCATTGTTATGTTTAATTCAGCTATGGTATGATGGTTCCAATTTAAGCATGGGTACTTGGAAATTGGGTTTACCCAGGATTGAAGTTTTGCCAGGTGAGTACTTAAGACAGAAAGTAGAGACCAGTGTGTTAAGGATATATGAAAATAAATGACAACAGCAAAAGGTAACAAAAACTGAGTTGCATAATGAGAGAAATTGGTTTATAAGGGAGATTGATGTACAATGAAAACACGGTAGGGTCAATGGCTGTAGTTCCCAGCATTATCACGCATTGTTGATGTAGGGATACCAGTGTAGGCATACGGAAAAGAGAGAAGCTGAAAATGTGCAAGTAGAATACTTGAAATAAAGATTCTGGAGGCGGTACAGTTATTGATATATATATATTGATATATATATATATATATATGTGTGTGTGTGTGTGTATACATATATATGTATATATGTATACATACATATATGTATACATACATGTATACATATATATGTATATATGTATATGTATATACGTATACATATATATATATATATATATATATATATATATATAGCTAGTACAATGAATGGGAATGGGTGGTTGAGACTATTGGCAGTGAATAAGCAGGGAATTGGGAAACCAGGAAGCTGGATAAAGATGGAGAGAAGTGGGAAGTCTCAACAAATATTTAGAGTTTAAAATTAATTACTGGGCCTGGTGATTAAATGGATATGAAGTAATTAAGGGAAGAAATTATTATTAATTATTCTGGCTTGCAAACTAAAATGAATGTTGAGGTGGCACAAGTGGAAGGGTACTAAACTCAACATGAATTTGTTTTTGGTTGTGCTAAATTTGGGGTGATTTTTACAGATCCAAGCGATGCTAAATGGGAAATTTTAACATAGAGATATGGAAGCCTCTCCATATGTAGACGTAGAGTCAAAGTGAATTAAAATTGTGGAAATTTAGTCAAGTGTTGATATCTCATGGGAAATTTACATGTGAAGGAAAGGAGAGAGGGAAATAGTTAGAGAGGCAATATTATTAAGAGAAAAATAGTTTGAAGATGGATGAAATTTGAGTCTGTTTGGGAAGGCCCTGTAGAGAGTGAAAGGCTAGAGATACAGGAGAGAGAAGAGATCATCAATCATAGCATTTTCCTGAAGAAGCTAGCATTAGGGACAAAGGAAATGTGAAAGGACTACACTTGGAGATCAAAACCCTGCAACCATTAGGAGAATAAATACAGGATGGAGAAGGATGCAGATAGATGGGCAAAGGCTGAGGGAGTTTCCGTTCAATATTCTCTATGAAGCTATAAATTCATCTTGCCAAAAAGGAAGATAGTGTTTAGTGTGTGTGCATGTGTAAAGGGTTGGGATATTAGTTTCAAATAGAAGCTGTGCTAATTTTTGCATTCAAACTATCCTGATACTAATCCTCAAGTCATCAATAATTTGCAATGTGTTGCTTTACATGTATTCAACTGAAGGTCACCCTCTTTTATTTTTGCATGGAAAATAACAGGTTGTGGTTTGCTATCAGAGACTCTAGACTCATTAAATTAGAAGACTGTTAAATATTTAATCAGAATCTAACAGCATCCTGTATGTGTTCTGAGAAATTAAAATATTTCAATATCTGTAGTGATAATTTCAATATGCTGATATATAACAATTACTCCAAATTACATCATTACAACAAACATCATCAATTTTGTATGTGTGTGTGCAATCGTGCAGGTACAGAACATTAATATATCAGGAAATTATACGGAAATGTTTTTCCTATTTCATGCTTTTGAAATGCTCTTAAGTAAGGAATTATGATAAATAGTCTCTTACAAATAAAATATCTGTGAGTCTGATTGTTCTGATGTAATTAAATCTATCTTCAAGCAGTGATTCTTGTTTTAGCCATGTGAACTATATGCCTGTTTCAAATCTAAAGCAAGTAAAGGTAGAATTCACCATCTTATTGGTTAAAACTCACCAGCTATAATTCAGTTTTTTTCCCTTTTTTTCTTCTTCCTGTTTTTCTTTAATATTAATTATTGTCTTCAATGTATTTTAAAATACAATTTAAAATTACAAAAAAAACATTCCCCGTGTTTAAATATAGATGTATGTGTGTGTATATGTATGTTTATTCTTCCACGTCTTTATCCATGTACTAATACCTATTTACAGTAATAAAGGTTTTGTATGGCAACAGAATCCACACATTGCTCATAAGGTTACTCGACTCCCTTACTGATATATTCTAGACAGCTTTCTACATCAAGAGCTATAACTCCTTTTAATGGTTGCATTATTTTCCTTAGCATTGATTTACTACTGATCCTGTATTTAAAGATAAGCGATTCCTAATTTTATGATTTTTACAAATTAGAAAATAGCATGTATGTGTGTGTATCTGACATTATATAAAGTATATTTAGAGAGATGTCAAGTAAAGTACATGGGACTATTCAATTTTATCATTCAAATTTGCTAAACATGGTTCAAAAAGCCAGATAAGCAACACATTAAAAATTATGGAACTAAACATTTGAATTAGAAAACATTTGAATTACAGTCTCATTTTAATTATATATATATATATGTGTGTGTGTGTGTGTGTGTGTGTGTATATATACATACACATATATAATTTATAGCAAAGCATTTTTTAAAATTTATTTGTTTTGAAAGAGACAGAGACAGCGCAAGGTGGGGGAGGGGCAGAGAGAGGGAGAGAGAGAGAATCTTAACCAGGCTCTGCACTGTCAGCCCAGAGCCTGATGTGGAGCTAAAACTCAGGAAACCAAGAGTCGGAAGCTTAACCAACTGAGTCACACAGAGGCCCCTATAGCAAATCATTTTTATATTTATCTAAAATCAGTTGAGTTCCATTAAAGCGTGGCTGAAAGTCTTTGACCAAAAGTTGCCAAGAAATTAATGATTTAGAAATTTCTTCTAATAAGTTTATTGTTTTCTTTCTTTTTTTAATTTTTTTTTCATGTTCATTTATTTTTGAGAGGGAGAGAGACAGAGCATGAGCAGAGTAAGGCAAAGAGCGGGAGACACAGAATCCGAAACAGACTCCAGGCTCCAAGCAGTCAGCTCAGAGCTAGGCACGGGGCTCGAACTCACCAACCATGAGATCATGACCTGAGCCATAGTCAGATGCTCAGTCAGACACTGAGTGATGCAGGCACCCCATCTTTCTTTCTTTTTAATGTTTATTTACTTTTGAGAGAGAGTGCGCATACAAGCATGGGAGGGGCAGAGAGTGAGGGAGACAGGATCTGAAGAGGGCTCTATGCTGACAGCAGAGAGCCTGATGTGGGGCTCGAACTCATTAATCCATGAGATAATGACTTGAGCACCACCCAGGTGCTCCACATTTGTTTTCTTTATGGTGCCATCAATCATGTTCTAGAGAGGACTTACTTAATAGATAAGGAAGTTTAACCTTTTTTAAAAGTTTGTTGATTTCCTAATTGATTGTAGGTAATCCCAGATGTTCAGATATACATGAATAGATCTTTAATATTTTAGTAATTTAATAGGTTTGAAATAATAAATAAATAAAACATTAACAAAAACTATGACTTAGTAAGTCATAGTAATGTTTAAACTTTTTAAAAAAATACTAAGACTATATTGCTTCAAAGGGCTTCTCTCTTTTTTTTTTTTTCTCTCCCTTTCTCCCTCTCTTGTGCTCTTGCTCTCCTTATTTACTATCATTACTTGATATAATGAATAACTGGCATGAATTTTACAAGTTCGTGCCTGTTGTATACCATCTTAAACTTACAGTTGTGTTCTTTAGATCGTTTTGTTTGTTTTGACTAGTTTGTCAACCGCTAAAGTACTACTATATTCAGTAATCCCAAAATGTACTCAAGAGGAGATGATAGTGTTTTCCAATAATCAACTCACTGTCAGAGAATGAAGTTAGGGACTATTTACTGCTATCTCTTGTTCTTTCTATTTGCCCTAAGAAAAACTGAAAATTTGCATGAACGTGGATGGTATGATTATAAGTAAAGTTAAGCCATTTGCTTGGGTAGTATCTCAGATGGAAACATAAAGATATTTAGTCTGAAAAAGGAAAAGACCAAGAAGAAAGTTAATAGAAATGCATCGGTCAGGAAATTTAAAATTGATATGTCTAATCCATACTACTTTTAGATTATTTCCATAATGACCATATGCAAAATAAAGAGATTTTGATATATCCTCTCCTGGCTGTCCAAAGAAATACATAGCATCAAATATGACCTACTGTTAATACTATACATAATTTCAATAACAGCAATATGTTTAAAATGTGTTTAAACACATTTTAAAAATTAATATTCTGGCTAGGAAGAGAATCTGGTTCATGTAGATGTGTTTGTTTGCCATAGTCATAGTGATTTCTTTTACATGTTAAAGAAATTGCAGGTGAAGTGTAAGTGTAAGATTTTTTTGCTATTATATTATTTCATTGTTGTTTTAAATATATATATATGTGTGTATATATATATATGGGCTCTAAATCTGTATTCAGAACATCTGCAAGTTTATAACATCTCCACAATGGCTTTAGGAAAAAAATGGGTTTCCCCATAATTATAAATGTGTTCTAATTAGGGATTGGGCATTTATATAAGTTTACAAAGGAGCTATATTGCTAAACATTGTTATTAGATGCTTTAAAATGCATTTCTGTGAACTCAGTCACAACAAAACTCCCCTTAGAATAGAAGAGTGGTTCGTTCTATGCTAAAAACATTAAAGTGGGGTGCAATGACCAAACATTTTTGCAAAAGATTTGTCTTTTCTCCAAGTCCCCTGTGTAGTATTTTTAAAGAGATAGGAACAGCCCCACCCTCTCATTTCTCCCCCTTGGATTACTTCCAATGTACTATGGACCCAGAAATTAGAAAAATCAGATATTAGAGTTTTCCCAAGTTAAATGCTAATGAAAAAATGTATTTTCTTCATGTTCTCTTTATTAATCTTCCCGTATATTTACTTGAGATTTATATGTAAGTTGGAAAAACATTTTACTACTTTTGAACTTTATCATTACTTAAAAATAGGACAGTGAACGGGCTGCGCTCTTTATTACAACACAGTTCAGAAACTACATTCTTGAGGAAGCTTTACAAGCTTCTACTTAATGTTTACTTGTAAAAGTATAGGACATTTTGCATCCCCCTAAAAGTGTCAGTCAAGACTGATGTAGGTACAGCATAATGAATAAGTAGGAAGCTAGGTTAATTAAGCAGACATACTAGAAACAAGGGTTATTAACTGTTATTTGGAAAGGAAAGGACATTTGTTTCATCTGTTGTTTTTAAAAATTTGATTATCTTGAGGGGCACCTGGGTGGCTCAGTCGGTTAAGCGTCCGACTTCGGTTCAGGTCATGATCTCATGGTTTTTGAGTTTGAGCTCCGCTTCCGGCTCTTGCTGACAGCTCAGAGCCTGGAACCTGCTTCAGATTCTGTGTCTCCCTCTCTCTCTGCCCCTCCCCTGCTCACACTCTCTCTGTCTCTCAATAATAAAAATGTTAATTTTTGTTTAATTTGATTATCTTGGGATAATGTTTTTAACAGTTCAATGCAAGAAAAGAAGGAAAACTTGGAATATCTGGACATAGTTCCTTTTTTGTTTAGGACCTTACTTGACTACAAGCAAAATAAAGCCTGACAATAGTGGTTTCAACACTATTCTTTAAATTATTCTGATATTCTTTAAAATACAGAAGTCTTAAAAATAGTAATAATAGCAAAACTAAAATAAGTAAGAATAAATAAAACAGAAGCCTAGAAGTGAGGGGGGGTGTCATCATTGACTACATGGATCAGTAACATGAGGGCTATAGTCAATGTCATGTTCTTATCTTTCTGTTTTGGTAGCAAGACAGCAAAATAAACACTACATTCACAGACAGAAGTGGAGGGACAGGTTCCATCAATTGTACCTGTTCTATCTCAGAGTTCTGTTAGCCGACTTCTGCTTTCCTCCCATTGAAGAGAAATTAGTTATGTATTCACACCAAGATGCCGTGAGAATATGGAAGTTATGTAGCTTTTTAAAAATCACTAGATTAGGGGCGCCTGGGTGGCTTGGTCGGTTAAGCGTCCGACTTCGGCTCAGGTCATGATCCCACTGTCCGTGAGTTCGAGCTCCGCGTTGGGCTCTGTGCTGACAGCTCAGAGCCTGGAGCCTGTTTCAGATTCTGTGTCTCCCTCTCTCTCTCTGCTCCTCCCCTGTTCATGCTCTGTCTCTCTCTGTCTCGAAAATAAATAAACGTTAAAAATATTTTTTTAAAAAAATCACTAGATTAGAAGGTGCTAGGGACCAGGGGGTTAGGAATGACAGTTGGATTAGTCAACCAGGGGCTTTGATGTAGAGTGGTGAGGGGTGCAACAAGCAAATAAGAATAACAACTGGTCTGAGGATTCATTTTTACCATTTTTTGGAGAAAATGCCATTTTGCAAACAACTTTGAAATCAGGAATAAGCAAATATTAAACATGTATCTGCTTCAATCAGAGGAGCACTAAATAAATAACTCTTCCCATTTTCTTTTCATTAGAAATCTTTTAGAATTGTGTTTTTTTTAAGCTTAAAAATATATAGGAAGCTCTGAAACTGTTGAAAATGTATGTTCTTTTAAAGAGTTGATTTAACATAAAAAGTATGTAAATATATAAGTAAGCTATTCATTTAATTATGTATTTTTGTAATAATCATTTATTCAGTGCTTCTTTTTAAGACACAATAAACTAGTCCCCAAAGAAATATAAAGATGTCTGTGACATAATTTCAGCACTTAAAAAACTTATATTTGTACTGTTAAAAATAGAAATGCCATTATTTTACCTTTAAGCTCTGAATATGTGCACATAGCTATTTCCCTTCCTAAAGTTATTTGAAAGTTATACATTGCTCATGCTAATAAAACCCTCAAAAGGACAACTTAATTCTAGAACTCCTAAATAAAGTAAATTATACTAGAAATCAGTATATGCTATGGGATATGTTAGCAGTAAATGTTATAGATTAAAAATAAATGAATATTCATCCTCAAAACGATAGATTATATTTAAGGAAAGAAGAAAAGAGTAGTAAATGAGCAAGAATCTAATTTTTTGCCAGCTTTAATATGTGGAATGTGGAGGAAAATAGAAAGATAAACTTACCATTTGCCAAAATAGAGAATCGGGGAGAAGTAGGAAATGCTTTTTTGGGGGAAAGGGGGTGTTGGAATGAAGTTTATTTTGGAGTGGCTAAAGCTGAGAAATTAAATATCTAAGTGGTATTGGCAAGTAGGCAATTGAATGCACAATTGATCCTTGAACAACATGAGTTTGCACTGTGCAAGTCTACTTATATGTGGATATTTTTGTATAGTAGAGTACTATAAATGTATTCTCTCTTCCTTACGTTTTTTTTAACAATTTTCTTCAGCTTACTGTATAAGAATATGGTATATAATACATAACACAAAAATATGTGTTAATTGACTGTTTATGTTGGTATGGCTTCTGGTCAACAGGAAGATATTAGTAGTCAAGTTTTTGGGGAGTCAAGTTATACATGGATGTTTGACAGTGCAGAGGAAGTGAGCATTCCTAACCCCTGCATTGTCCAAAGGTCAACTGTACATGAATTCAAAGGAGGGGTCTAGACTGAAGATATAAAATTGCTTATCATTACATAAATAGATAGGTGATATCACTATGAAGTAAATGTGTAAGTGGAGAAGAGAAGAAACCCAATATTTAAGTCCTGGGACCCTTACGCATTTAGAGGTCAGAGAGGTAAGGATGAAGAAGCAAAAGGGACTGGAAAGGACTGGCCAGACAGATCAAGAGAAACTAGGGAAAAGTGGTGTGATGGAATTCAAGTGTTTTAAGAAAGGGGACATGATCACTCATATGAAACGTTATTAAGTGATTAGGTCTTAAGACCTAAGATTAGGTCTAAGAAATGACTCTGATTTAACAGTAAGGAAACCATTGGTAACTTTGACAAGAGCTGATTTCATGGAGAGGTAGAGAATAAAAATGTAATGGCAATTAGTTCAAGAATCAAGAGATTGTAAGTGAAATGTACGATTATAGATAATTATTTAGGAGATAAATGCAAAAAACATTTTGCTATTTTCACAATTGTCCCAAATACTAAAAAGTCTCATCAAATACTAAAAAATCTCATCAAGTGGAGCAATTTCATTTGTCTTAAATATACTATCACCTAAATATCTCATTTGCAGTTTGATTAATTTAATGATGACTGTTGAGAATTTTTTAGGGAATGTTATTAAAAGGTGTAGAGCAATAAAAAAAAGTAGAAATAATGGTTACTAACCTTATGGGGCTTATAATTTACCTAGAAATAAAAATAATCCAAGAGGAATAATTATAAATAATGAAATCACATTTAGTCTGGGAATGTACAAATGAGACACAGAGTGCTAAGGAGAAATACTATTGTAAATATAACAGCAAAATTGAATGAATTGTGTCACAGACATGGCAATAAGATTGAAGCCGTTTATTAGCACTTAGTACTTTATATCTGAAACATAAGGTTGTTATGGACATTACCAAATCTTAAAAATTATGAACTGGCCTCTTTCAGAATAGTTATATTTAACTATACTTTTCAATTAAATAATTTTCTTTAAGTTTTAATTTTTAATGCCAAACTTTAAATTCTCTAAAAAGGAATGCCAGTAAGGCTCAAAATTAACAAAGGTGTCCATATAGGTTTACAAAGGCATCTGACTCCATCCAGCCCGTGTTACCCAAGGCAAAGGTGTTCATATTCAACAGTATGAACAGGATATTTCAATGCATTAAATAGTTTGTAAACAATGTTTTTATTTTATTTTTTTTAATGTTTGCTTATTTTTGACAGGGAGAGAGAGACAGAGCACGAGCAGGGGAAGGGCAGAGAGAGAGGGAAATACAGAATCTGAAGCAGGCTCCACTCTCTGAGCTGTCAGCACAGACCCCCATGTGGGGCTTGAACCCACAAACCATGAGATCATGCTCTGAGCCCAAGTCGGACGCCTAACGACTGAGCCACCCGGGCACCCATAAACAATTTTTTAATATTTATTTATTTTTCAGAGAGAGAGGCAAAGCGTGAGTCGGGAAGGGTTAGAGAGAGGGAGACACAGAATTCAAAGCCTCCAGGCTTTGAGCTGTCAGCACAGAGCCCGACGCGAGGCTCTGACCCAAAGACCGCAAGATCATGATCTGAGTTGAATTCGGACACTCAACCGACTGAGCCACCCAGGCGCCCCTTAAATGCATTAAATATTTTAAAACTGTATTTTTCCTACAAATGATTGGTCTCAAAAGGTTAGTAAAAATATATGAACAAAACTAGGTTGAAACAGCAGAATCCACCTTAATGAGAGAAATCAATGTTAAATAACAGTCTCTCAGAAAAAAAAGGAAAAAAGAAAAGAAAAAATTCTCTTGAATCATGCATGTTATCCTTTGCATGTTTAGTATTCCCAGAGAAAAAATAAATTATTGGAAAAATCCAAAGAAAAAGACATTATGGTATCTGTGACTGTCTTTAATTAAAAAGGTAAAGATATTAATAAAATCAACACTTGAAATTAATTAATTAATTAATTAATAAAATCTATCTTGAAATTAGAGGAGAAATAAGTGGATACAGAATTTTTTTTAAGTTTATTTATTTATTTGAGGAGAGAGAGTACAAGTAAGGGAGGGGCAGAAAGAGAGGGGGAGAGAGAATCCCAAGCAGGCTCCAAACTGACAGCACAGAACCCCATGCATGGCTCAATCTCACCAACTGTGAGATCATGTCCTGAGCCGAAATCAAGAGTTGGATGTTCAACCGAATGAGCCACCTAGTGTCCCAGATACAGAAATGTATACCCTTCAGCATCTCAAATCCATAGATCCAGAAGAACTCAATACTACTCCCTTCCAAATGTTGTCTTTCTCCTGATTTTCTCATGTCTGTGAATGGCATCATCAGCCTACTCACTTAAGAGTGGGACTCCTCCTTTGTGTCTTATCATTGTTGAGTTTGTACTTTTTATAATATCTACTGCTGTGATACTTTTCTGTCTTGTCTTCTATACTTCCCTACTCTGCCCCTCATTGCCACTGATGAGAACTATTAAAATAGTCACCTAACTAGTCTTGAAAACATCTTCTTTTTCACTCTTATCTACCTTTCAACCTGTTGCCAGAACAATCTCTGTAACCTATTTTGTGTGGGTGATCTTACGTTTATTTTTCAAGTATGTGAAATTTTAAAATACTACATTTTATAAATCTATTACTCCTTATTTAAAAGGATAAAACTGTAAACTATTCTTTCTAAACATTTAACATTTTTGAGATAGAATTGATATAAAGCATTATTTAGTTTCCAGTGTACAACATAATGATTTGATATTTATATTACTGCAAAATGATCACTGCTATAGGTCTAGTTAATATCAGTCACCATATATAGTTACCAAATTGTTTCTTATGATGAAATCTTTTAAGATTTACTCTTTTAACAACTTTCAAATATGCAATACAGTATTAGTAACTGTAGTCATCATGCTGTGCATTACATCCCCATATCTATTTATTTTATAACTGTAAGTTTATACCTTTGACTCCTAACCCTTTACCCATTTTGCTTCCCCCAACCTTCTGCCCCTGGTAATTATCAATTTGTTTTCTATATCTGTAAGCTTGTTTTGTGTTGTTTGTTTGTTTGTTTTAGTTTTAGAATCAACATGTAAATGGATTATGTGGTATTTGTCTTTCTCTGTCTTAGTTCATTCTGTGTAATTCTTTCAAGGTCCATCCAGTTGTTGTAAATGGCAAGATTTAATCCTTTTTATAGCTGAATAATATTCCATTATATATGTATACCACATCTTCTATATCCATTCATCTGTTGATGGACATTTACAATGTTTCTGTATCTTGGATACTGTAAGTAATGCTGCAATAAACCTGGGGGTGCATATATATTTTTGATTTTTTTTTTTCATTTTTGGGGGATAAATATCCAGAAGTGAAATTGCTTTTTTATTTCTTGTATTTTTGATAATTGTCATTCTAACTGGTGTCACATGATATCTCATTGTGGTTTTAATTGGCATTTCCCTGAAGATTAATGATGTTGAACATCTTTTCATGTTCCTATTGGCCTCCTCTGTATCTTTTCTTAGAAAAAAGTCTATTTAAATTCTCTGCCCACCCCCCTTTTTTTAAACAGGAACACTTGATTTACTTTTTAGAAGTAAGGAAGTGTTTTTGTTGTTGTTGTTTTTCTTTTTTTCTTTTTGTTTTCTTTTTGAGAGAGAGAGAGAGACTGAACACACAAGTGGGGGAGGCACAGAAGGAAAAGGAGAGAGAGAATCTTAAGCAGACTCCATGCCCAGCACAGAGCTTGATATGGGGCTCAATCTCAATATGAGATCATGACCTGAGCCAAAATCAAGAGTTGGATGCTTAACCAACTGAGCCACTCAGACACCCCTCTCTGCCTGTTTTTTAATTGGGTTTTTTTGCACTGAGTTGTATTAATTCTTCATTTATTTTACTTTATTTTATTTATTTTATTTTATTTTATTTTATTTATTTTTTTTAACCAAAATAATGTTTTACTGTCCATTTGCTTCCAAATCTTTTATGCAAGTTTCAACAGATTACCAAATGATAGTGATTCATTTGGTAATTCATTCGGTTAAGCGGCCGACTTCAGCTCAGGTCACAATCTCGAGGTCCGTGAGTTCGAGCCCCGCGTCGGGCTCTGGGCTGACAGCTCAGAGCCTGGAGCCTGCTTCCGATTCTGTGTCTCCCTCTCTCTCTGACCCTCCCCTGCTCATGCTCTGTCTCTCTTTGTCTCAAAAATAAATAAATGTTTAAAAAAAAAATTAAAAAAAAAAAACTAGTAACACAAGCCTTTTAAAAAAAATAATTTTCTTATTAACAAGAAAAGTAGTTCTCCTTCTTTTGTTAAAATGATAAAGGTTAATATTAGGCAACAAAATAATCATAGGAAATTGAGAATGCCATCTTGCACTTAATAGAAAAATTCTGAGTAGCAAGGAGCAAGATAATCAGGCACTAAAGTAATTTTTTTTTAGTTTTTGTATTTTAAATTTTTATTTTAAATTTAATTTTTAAATTTTTAAATTTAAATTTTAATTTTTAAATTTTAATTTTTTAATTTTAATTTAATTAATTTATTTTTTTAGTTTACATCCAATTTTGTTAGTGTATAGTGCAACAATGATTTCAGTAGTAGATTTCTTAATGCCCCTTACCCATTTAGCCCATCCCCCCTCCCACAACCCCTCCAGTAACCCTGTTTGTTCTCCATATTTAAGAATCTCTTATGTTTTTGTCCCCCTCCCTGTTTTTATATTATTTTTTCTTCCCTTCTCTTATGTTAATCTGTTTTGTATCTTAAAGTCCTCATATGAGTGAAGTCATATAATATTTGTCTTTCTCTGACTAATTTCGCTTAGCTTAATACTCTCTAGTTCCATCCACGTAGCTGCATTTTCTTGATATATTTTAGATTGTAACTCATTATCGGCTATGATTTGTAAATATTTTCTCTTATTCAGTAAGTTGCCTTTTCCTTTTTTCCCCTGTGGTTTCCTTTGCTGTGTAGAAGCTTTTAAGTTTGATTTAGACCCATTGGTGATTTTTGCTTTTGTTGCATTTGTTGTTGGGGTCAAATCCAAAATATCACTGTCAAGACCCAAGTCAAGGAGTTGACACCTGTTTTTGTTTTGTTTAGTTTTCTAGGAGTTTTGTGGTTTCAAGTCTCTTACATTCAAGTTTCTATTGTATTTAGAATTATTTTTTGTATATAATGTAAGAAAGTGGTCCAGTTTCATTCTTTTGCATGTGGTTGTCCCGTTTTCCCCACATTATTTATTGATGAGACTTCCCTTTCCCTTTTTATATTCTTGGCTCCTTTGTTATAAATTAATGGACCATATATGCATGGGTTTATTTCTGAAAACCTATTCTGTTCCATTGATGTAATAAACTCATATAATCATTTGTGAATGGAAACAGACAAAGCTTTGGAGCAAAACATGCCAAGATTCAAATCCTGATTATCCACTTAGAATGTTTTTGACCTTTGGCAAGTTATGTAACCTACCTCAGATTCATCACACACAATCCATTATGTTGGAAGAACTATTTGACATAACACACATAAAACACCTAGTAAAAGTATCTTTGTTCTTTAATTATGCACGAAATGTTCAATGACCCTACATGGATGTCCCAAATTCTGACATCTTCCTCAGGACTGTACCTGTTTCTTAAATTCTCGGTGCCCCGCCCCTCCCCCCCATCTCACTCCATCCAAATGTCAAGAATTTTTCAAGGCTGCCAACTCCTCTGGAATACTTGGAGATCCCCAGAGAGGGAAATAAGGCTGCCAGCAGGGCAAAAAAAGGTAGAAAACATTTCATCTAAATTAAAAGGAGTAATAGGTCTTAAGAAAGACATTTCCTTACCCCATCCAGTGTTTTATGTAAAAAAAAAGAAAAAAAAAAAGGTTTTTAGTCTAAGGTAAGAATTGGGATGTCTAAAAAATACATGCAAAATATTTTTAAGATGCTTCATGTACAAAATTATATATAGAGAGAACAAGACAAATCATTACTTAAAAAAATGGTTTGTGGGGCACCTGGGTGCCTCAGTTGTTTAAGCGTCTGACTTTGGCTCAGGTCATGATTCATGGCTTTGGGAGTTGAGCCCTGCATTAGGCTCTCTGCTGTCAGCACAAGTCCATTTGGGATCCTCTGTCCCTCTCTCTGCCCCTTCTGCCTCTCTCTCTCTCTCTCTCTCTCTCTCTCTCTCTCTCTGTTCCATTTGTGCTCTCTTTCAAAATAAACTTTAAAGAAAAAATTGGTCTGTGACTCCTCTGAAAATGGGACTACTTTATTTATTTATTTTTAACATTTATTTATTCTTGAGAGACAGAGAGCGCAAACGGAGGAGGGGCAGAGAGCCAGGGAGACAGAATCAGAAGCAGGCTCCAGGCTCTGAGCTGTCAGCACAGAGCCCCACGCGGGGCTGGAACTCAGGAACTACGAGATCATGACCTGAGCCCTAGGCAGACGCTTTACCAACTGAGCCACCCAGGCACCCCAGAATGGAACTGTTTCAGTCTGTATTATGTAATTGTGCCCAATAAACGTGACACAAATGTACAGTGTGGTGCTTTGATAGATAAAGATAGATGCAGTTTACTAATAGAATGTAATCTCTGTTAGCAACACAGGTTATCTGCAGTTACAGAGTCTAGAATGAATGGGGGTTTCGAGGTGAAGAAAAATCTTAACATATGGGAACATAGAATGGTGCCTACCCTCCCCCTCCTTTCCTTTATAGTTGTTTTTATATGCCATTACCTGCTCTATTATAAAACTAATAAATTCCTTAGCATGTTAAACAATTTTGATAGGAAACATAACTGAAGTTGTAAAAAATCCTCAATTTTTTTAATCCTTTGGCATATTTCTGCTGATTACCATGTCTATGTAATGAATAAGTAATAGGTTAGAGTACTTAGTGGATAACATATTTGGTAATGAAATGTTTACAATATTTTGCTTGTGGCAGTAAACATATTTCTATATTCTATCTATAGATAATCATAAAAGTGCTGTACTAATATAGACATTGGTGATATTGTATAATAGGTAAAAACTATGAAAAAAATGTAAGTGCCAAAAATTCACCTAAGCTCTAAAAAGGACCTATTAAAATAAAATTATTTCTAGTATAATTCCCTTTCAACACTTTATTTGTAGAAATCCATAGGTATTTTTCTAATTTACCTCGATAAAGCTGAAAGATTATTATATATATCCTCAGAATAATGTCCTTAAGCATGAGAATGTCTGTCCCCAAAATCAAACCAAGTATGCATACTTTCTCAAAAGTTATAACAAGCAAACAATAACCCATAGATAGATATAAACATTGCCAATACAGAGAAGGAAGAAATTATCATGAAACTATTAGAAATTTTTCTCAGAGACTAATCCTAGAGATAAAAGAATCCAGGTGATATTTACATATTGCTTTAATGGTGATATCTCTACTGAAATACTTTGTAACACCATTTTAGTGAATAATCTGTAACATTCATATATTTTTTTTTAATATTGGGAAAAAAGATCTTATCACATGAAGACAAGTCAATTTGCTTAGGAAGAGGGAGAGTATGTTGTGATTCATTTGCTTTAGTACTTACTTTTCTGGTAATATTTAACATATAAAAGAGGAATCTAGAATCCTAATCAAAGGATAGAGACATACTGTAATACCCTAGGTCTCATCAAGTAAAAACTGTAACTGTCAACTGATGTCTGCCTCAGAGTCTGACCCAGATCACTTTTATTTGTTCAGAAAGAAAAGATGTGTCATATTTATAGAGCAGGTGGAATTCTGGGTCACCATAAGCACAGTTTGCAGGAGAAGAAACAAAACAAGACAAAGCAAAGAACATTAATGTGGCTCTTCTTGCCCTAGGCAGTAACACTTAAAATGTCTTCTGGGGAATTTCAATGTTTCCTAGTGTTTCAAGGTCTCTTGTTTCAAGTCTGAACCTCTTTGGGGAAGACTGCACAGAGAGCATCACTGTAGTAGGCACAGACACTACTAGAATGGTAGATACTGCTGGTCTTCGCTTTTCTTAAAGGAAATCCAGGTTTTGTTTTGTTTTTTTAAGCCAAGAAATCCTCTTAACTGTTTTCTCAATGAGAAAATAAAATGAATCTAAGTAAAGAATAATATCACTTATAAATTTCAATAAGGACATAAACAGAAACCACAATGAACATAGCAATGCAGATAAAATGATAGTCCAGTAAAAATTACAATAGTAAGATATAACTAAATATAAAATCAAAGAATCTGTTGGAACCCCTAAGTGAATTTATATGCCTTTTCTATTCTCTACTTTCAAAGAGATATTGAAGAAAAATCTGATGAATTGTATATCTGCCTTAAAAAACAATTCTAATGAATCAACGTTGGAAAATGAGACAACATAATATAGCTGAAAAATTAATGGACTTCAGAGTCCCATATGTAGAATGTTAGCATTACTATTATGTTTGACCTCATCTAGGTGTCTTAACTTTTCTCAGAGTCTGTTTCTTCATATCTTATATGAAGCTTATAAGATCTACATTGTATAGTTATTATGAAAATATACAATGTATGTGAAAATACATTTTTAATTAAAATATACAACTATTATTAGAATAAAAATGTTTATAGCCAATTTATTTATTTATTTTTTGAATTTAAGGACCAAATAAATCTCTGATTTACCTCCATAAACAGGAATGTTTTCTTTATCAGGATAAAATGTCTTTAATATTTCCATTTCTATTAGATTATTTCCCATTGAAACTGAAGTGAATTTTTAGTGACATTCTTTGCACTATAAAACTCATGAATACCTGATGGCAGTCAAATTCCGTGGCCCCCTTATTTGAGCAGAACTTTTACTATGTTTAAACTGTTTACCTAATTAATAAAATATTGAAAATGTTATTTTCAAAGTTGTATTCCTTATCTTAGTTGGCAACTGATTCTAAGAATTTTTTGTCAATAAAGAATCAACTTTTTTTTTAAATTAAGGAGTCAACATATTTTTGATCAACTATATTTTTCTTATAGCAAGAGCAAATTAGGAAACATGGAGCACATTGCTGAGGATACATGGTGGACTCACACTTTTGTCTGATGACCACTAGAAGATATGCAGAAGGAAGACAGGGAACAGTTGATCATAGCCAATATTATGTAATTGTATTTTTAAAGAAAATAGCTAAAGCTACCTAATTATATGTTTTAAAGAAAATATAAGGTTATAGAGAATCATAACATCGGACCCGAATTTATGCAGCATCCATTTAAGTTACATATATGATTACTACAGGCAAAAATTAATTTACCTTCCTAAGAAGTAAATCTGTTAATATTAATACTCTCTAGTATGAATGTGTGTAAGTATACACACACACAATGCATACACTCAGACACATTTATATGTGTGTTATATATAAAGACTTGTTAGCTGTTATATGTAAAGACTTGTTAACTTGAGGTACCCTAATTTCTCTAAATTGGGCTACAGTTAAGATAAATACTGGATTTATCACTCACACAAGGTTGCTTTTGAGAATCAGTGGGATACTATTGATGTTTACACTGATACAAAATATGGATTGTCCCGACCAGAGTGAGGCATATGATTCACTAATGCTTAAGGGTACGTTATTTAAATTTTATCTAATTTTTAAATTTCATTTATTTGGCAGGATCTAGAGGCAAAATCATAAGATCTCAGAAATGTAAGAAAGACTATAGAGTTCCCTGCTGTGTCTATTTTTTATTACCATAGGTGAAGAATATATTTATGGGTACTTAAGCTGAGTTATTTGATAGAAGAACTACACTCACAACTAGTTAGAGGCAGACACATAATTAAAACTCAGATTGGTCTGACTGTGAAGCCTCTTTCCAGCACAATATGCCACTCTAAGGAAGAATCATGCAGATTTGAAAGGTAAACAAAAAATAATAATGTTAGAGACACTATTTTACCATGTTATTTAAAATTTATTATACAAAAATGCCTTGTTAAAATTATCTGACTAGCCTGTTGTTTTTTGTTTATTTTTATTTCCTATGTAAATTAAAAAAAAATTCTATTTCGGGGCGCCTGGGTGGCTTGCTCGGTTAAGCGTCCGACTTCGGCTCAGGTCATGATCTCACGGTCTGTGAGTTCCAGCCCCGCATCGGGCTCTGTGCTGACAGCTCAGAGCCTGGAGCCTGTTTCAGATTCTGTGTCTCCCTCTCTCTCTGCCACTCCCCTGTTCATGCTCTGTCTCTCTCTGTCTCAAAAATAAATAAACGTTAAAAAAAATGTAAAAAAAAATTCTATTTAGCCTTTAGTGCCCATCAATAGTGAATTCACTCTAAGTCTGATCCAATGAATCCTGAGACCCATCTCCAAATTATTTAATTTAATTTAGAAGTTTCTAAAAGTGTACTCGCTGATTTAAAGTCATAATGTTAGTTGCAAATTGTACCATCAGTGTTTGATAGAACTTTGGGTTGTTTCCCTTATCTGTATTGAAAATTATTCTGGATTCAAGAAAAAGAAAAAAGAAACCTATATCATAAAATTGAAATCCTTTTATTTGGTGAAATACCTGTGAAAGAATCTTACAGATTTAGCATTCTTTGCAATGACTACATTAGGCAAAATACCAGTTTAACTAAGTATACAATTTTAAAGAAAAATATGGCTGTATATTTTTAGGAGGATGGCCTGCCCTTGACATTAAATGAAAAATGGTATAATAGTTTGAGAGCCATTGAGTTTTAATCATAAATTATATTGACTTTAATACATTTTTTTCTGACTAGATCTGGAAAGAAACAGATCAATGAAGGAAAAATGTTTGGATGTTTATAAAATCAAATTTCATATATTCTCTCACATTTTATATACTCCAGTGAGGATTAGCGTGGTTCAAATATAGCAATAAATTATAAGAATATATCTTATTATGTGAGTAATATAGTTTGGGGAGGCACTACTCTTTTATAGATAACTAAGACAGGTAATTGCATTCAAGGCAATAGAATATAATACACTATGTTGTCTCTGAAATTCAAAATGAAATTATGAAAGCCAAATTATATGCTTTTAAATAAATAAGCCAAGTTCATTTGTGACTAAAAATCTTTATTATATTAGTCTCTATTAGTAGTGGGGAATATCTGTTTCATTGTAGTATTTCCGAATCACAGAATAAGGTAAATTATCATTTTATTACATCCTTTTATTTATTTTTAATTAATTTAACATTTATTTTTGAAAAACAGAGAAGAAAATGAGCAGGAGAGGGGCAGAGAGAGAGGAAGACACAGCAGAATCCAAAGCAGGCTCCAGGTTCTGAGCTGGCAGCGCAGAGCCCAATGTGGGACTTGCACCCACAGACTGTGAGATCATGACCTGAGCCGAAGTCAGATGCTTAACCGACTGAACCATCCAGGCACCCCTGATTACATTCTCTTAATCTAAGCTTGGAGTTGGCACTTGAAGTGTCCTATGTCTTCTACTTTAAGGGTCCCATACATTTTTTAATGTACAGGCAAATGACAACAAACAATACTCATGTTATAGATAACAGATGACAGGACATTTTAGGTCCCTTGGTGTTTGACCCTTATGATCTTGTTAATAGTGTAATATCTCAGCCTTTTAAGAGGTTGCTCTGACTCACATGTGAAAGGAAATGCTGTCTTTCAGAAATATAGGTTAGTTGGCAATAGCCAGCATTATACCTAGGAGGGATATACAGCAATTTAAGAAAAGCCACTTAAATGGCTATTTCCTCTTTATCCAAAGGGTTCTCATAAAGAGTTGAAGGATTAACTCTTAGGGCAAAAATGGGCATGTATCCTATACCTACATACAATATCTGGGTTCATCAAAATTTCATGGAGTAGGAAATGTGTAAATAATATTAACTTTTCAGATTAGCTTGGTCTGGCAAAACATAATGTTAATTGTACAAAACATAGTGAGTGGGAAATGTCTCAGACACATTAAACGATAATGATTAGAAATATGTGCAGAAGTACTTCCATTGTAAAGGTGGACAGGGGATAGCAAAATTAAGTCTTAATTGAAAAAAATACAAAGTAAACAGTAAAGGAAAAAATATGGTCATTGTTATAAAAAACTTTTAGACAATGATTTATTTTTCTGTGTTTTAGTTACATTTAACAAACTTATATATCCAAAGAAAAATACATTGTATCAAATTTTAAAATGCCCATTAGTAAAAATGCAAAAATAAAAGCACTATAATCATACTATCCAAAGACAAGAACTGTTTAGTGTCTTATTGTATATTCTTCTAGAAATTTTTACACACACACACACACACACACACACAATTTCTCTAATTGAGATTCTACTGTTTGTAACCCACTCTTTTAAATCTATGGCCTATATCTTCACATGGCAGTACATTTTTATCTCATCTGCTACCTAATCAGCCCATAATAAAACTTCTCAAGTTATCTGAAACCTGTCCATACAAATGGTGGTCAAAACTAAGGTTCACTGCAAGATTGCATTTCACATCTTGTTGTTATGACCAGTAAGTCTTTTTAATCAAAACGGTATCTTTTTTTCCTATTCACTTATTAAAGAAACATGCACGTTGTCTTAAAGAATATCCCCCCTTCTCAGTTTGACCAGTTGCATACTTGTGGTTTATGATTTATTTTTCAAGAGCAACTTCTACTAAAATATGAAGGATTTGGCCACCTAAAATATCCAACAAAACATTTATGTAAGATTTTAAGGTATAGAAACTAGTTCTTCAAGCTTGTACATCTACCATTCCTGCAGAGTTGTAAGAAAGAAAAAAGATAAAGAAAGGCAAATCAACCAAGGAACTTCTTTGGGGAAATATTGAATGTAAATGCTAATGAGAAAAACGTAGAAATTATTGTCTATTGTGTTTTTGGGTGTTTTATGTTTATTGCCATGACCAAGCTAAGTAGTGATGACTCAACAATTGATATCCACCCAAATTAGATGAAAACAATGGAGGCAGAGGTCTCATTTTATTCTATTAAGTGGTTCTTCTTGGGGCACATGAGTGGTTTAGTGGATTAAGCGTCAGACTTTTGGTTTCAGCTGGTGAGATTGAGCTCCGCAGGCTCTGTGCTGACAGCGTGGAGCTTACTTGGGGTTCTCTATCTCACTGTCTCTCTTCCCCTTTCCTGTTTGCACACATTCTCTCTCTCTCAAAATAAATAAATAAACATAAAAAAGAAGTGATTCTTCTTAAAATGGAAAACAAAAACAAAATAGAACATTTTTTTGTTACAGTGATATTGACATCCATTTTCATAAATTCATGCCACTTATTTTTTGCAGAATAGATAAACAGAAGAAGTTTAGAGTTTCGTTCAAATCTACAACTAACAAAATGTTGGGCACTATTCTCAGTCATACATAAATCCTTTGTAATAAAAATATTGGGCTGAAGGAACAAAAATACAACTCTTTGTGTAGTAATGGCTTTTTCAGGGATATGTGAAACACTTGAGCCAGAAATTATGCCTTGGACTGAGATCTTAAAATGTTTTCTTGAGATACATATTTAACTGCCAGGCTCAAAAATATGATCTTACACATGCCAAAACACATCACAATGATGAGTTTGTGTCCATACTACAGTTTAATTTTCTCAGCATAGATTTTTATATCTTTATAAAATTCCATTTAGGAAAATCTAGTTGAATTATAGCAACATTCCAGTATGCTATAGTACTTTCGGCTGTCAGGAAACAACCTTTAGGATGAAATACTTCTTAAGGTTTTTCTGTAGTTTTATACGGCAATATAGCAGTCATAATCTTTAGAAGACATGGCTTCATTTATAGAAGTTACACAGATTTTTTTCAAGAGCTCCTTAAAATTTTAAAATTTTATTTAGGATCATCTGCTATCATTATTTTTGATGTGTCTTTGAACAGAAGTTTATTTTGCAAGAGCAAGTAATTTTTTTTTCTAAAAGAATGTAGCTGTATAGGGTAAATTCCTGTAAAAATGGGAACATAAGGCATAAAAAAGTTTACTATTGAAAGCATGGACATTCAGGGAGTTCTTTTTTACTTTTCTTATCTATCATGTCTTCTTGGTCAAATATGTATTAGGTAACACCCATGTGTTTTACTCTGGGCTATTTACTGTGATGAATGAAATTAATATATCTCAGGGCTATGACCACAGAAAGCTCATAGATACTACTCTAGAACAAGCAGTTAAGATCATAAATATTACTTTTCAAGCAAGGAAAAAAATTAAGTTAGAAAACAATGAGTGATCAGTTTCAAAATTATATCTTAGCTAACAATATATTAAAGAGACACTTTAAGAAGAAAAATCTCTAGGAGATCTCTTCTAACCCCTTCTAATCTCATCTTACTAGTGATATATTTTAATGTAATACTTAATGTGTAGACCTCTTTTGTAGGTATATGATGCTTAGGCACGCTTTTGATAATAATATTTACTTCTGTCCTACCACAACTCTGAAAACCAATCTGACTCAATTCTTCATTTTTTCCTGCTCTATATCTTATCAAAGTTCCAAGAGTTTGAAACAGCACTTTTGTTAATACATCTCTCTTATCAGTACCATCATGCTCCAGAGGTGTGGGGTTCATATATTTCCAGACCACTCATTTTTGCGTTGGAGCAGTAGTTCTCAAAAGGCGGTGATTTGGGCAGACATTTGACAATATCTAGTGAAATTGTCGACTGAAGGATGGGGGTGCTACTGGCATCTAGTGGATGGGGGACAAGGATGTTGATAAACACCCTAACATGCATGAGACAGTCCCCCATAACAAACAAGTATCCAGCCTAAAATGTCAATAGTGCCACTGTTGAGAAAGTCTACTTTAGAAAAAATTTTGGAAATAATATTATATACCACAACATTATTAAAATATATTTCCATTTATTTATAGATACAAGTAAAATTAAAACAATTTAAAATGCTTAAATATCAATATTTTGTCATATGTTCTTCATTCTGTTACTAAGTGTAATATATATATGTATATGTATACACACACACACACATACACACACACATATATATATATATATATATATATATATATATATATATATTCTTTTTTTTTTTTTGGTCAAATGGCATGCTGTGGCTGCTCGTCTCCAAAGATTAGTTGTTTGTGCATGGTTTATTTAAAAAACAAAGCAAAACAAAAAGCGGAAATAGTTTTTGTCATGAGAAAAATTTTGTGACAGCTTTAATGCAATTTTTTGTTTGTTTTTCTTCTAACTGACTAGATCTGTGGTATGGGGATAATGTATCCTACATCCACTCTTTTTCTTCCTCTGTCTTGTCTCTCCTCTTACTTGTTTTTTTCCTGTTTCCTTCGGTTGGCAGAACTCCTCTAATTGCAGCTGGAGTCATCGGCGGGCTCTTCATCCTGGTCATCGTGGGTCTAACATTTGCAGTTTATGTTAGAAGGAAGAGTATCAAAAAGAAAAGAGCCCTGAGAAGATTTCTGGAAACAGAGGTGAGGTGTTTATTTCTTCTCTGCATGTGTTTGGGGCTTTTCATTAGGTTTAGAAGGTTTAGATGATACTCAGCTCTTTAATCCAAGTGAAATGCTGTTCAATTTCCTGCCAAGGGCTTATAGTTCATAGTATGTTATGCAATGTTGATGAAAAATCAGAGTATATAGTAAAAGTAGTCACGGCAGTTTCATGGCTTAAAGAGGACAAATACCAAGGGTGAGACTATTATCTTCTCGAACGACAGATCTTATTGAAAAGACATATCTGTTTCTTTTGGGAGAGGAATCCCAAAGGCAAGCTCTAGGATATTACAGTAGCAGAACAGAAAACATCTGGGTGGATGAAGTCTCAGAAGAACTAGAAAAATGTTAGAATTTTTCTGGTTGAAAATAAAACCAGATAGGCCAGCAATTTATGCTTTAATTACGGTCATTAAATTGGTAGCCACTGATCCACTATACTAGCAGTAAAAAGCTGAGCTTACAGGATGAAGCTTAGTATTGTAATCACACAGACCTTACCACACAATTTATGGGAATCATTTAATATTATGCGTGTTAGTTGTTGTGAATATGTAAATTACCCACAAATTATTATAATTTCTTTCATATTGCCACACTGAGTTCTCTAGTGTACAACATGATAGTTTTCACTGTACAGGTTACAGGGGAAAAACAATTACAGAAAACTATGCATTTCCATTTCCTTCTCAACTTGCATCTTACCTCTTTCTTCTGATATACACATCCCTGGCTGTCTGAACAGCTCACAGCAATTCTGTTCTGAGACTTAGCCTTCCCTGGTTTGTTTTCTTGCTCATTGTCAGTGTGACAGTCTGACTTTTCCTCTTAATACTGACAGGAATGAGAACATCCATTTAAAAATTTTGCAAACTGGTAGCAAATAAAATTTAGCTCTCTTTCTTTAGAAGTTTAAAGTAGATAGAATCGTGTGAAATGTTCAAGTACCTACAGTTACACGGAGGAAAGAATTTCTAAGAATTGGAGGTGTCTAAAATTTAAATGGATTGTCTCCTCAATAGAGATGGCTAAGCATAAGATAGGTAGTCAATTATATACATGAGAAAAAATAGTAATAACTCTTACTTGAGCTGGATATTTACAAATAGATCAACTTCATCATTTTCAACCCTGCACGTGAATACAAGTTTGGACACAACACCTGTGCTGTGCTTATTTTCAGCTTAGCTAGGATGCTGTAGGCAGGTAGAATTCTCCCTCATGGCCAGCTTGGGGCAGTTGTAAAGAGAATTCTAAAGAGTGAAGTAAATTAGAGTTGGAGAGGAACTGAAGGCTTGGAACAGCAGTGGCTATTTAAGTGACTGAGTAAATAGAAAAGGAGTTCTGTCCCTTAACCACAGGCAGAAAAGTCTCATTGCTACAAAAATAATTATTTTGTGTGTTTTCTTTTTTTTAATATGGTGCTAAGAATGTCCTTTAAATTGGCGTTTAATTACTAAATAAGCAAATGCTGATTAGTTTTATAAGCAGATTCTAATTTTTATAAAAAATTATTGGTTAGTACTAAATTAGATAATTGTAGAAGTCCCATCTTTTTCTCAGGAGAAGTAAATAACTATGATTTTCTGCCATCTAAATAGAAGAGGAGTTCTTAAGAGGATCAACTCAAATCCTTAACTACTGAAGCTTGAAATCTGTCTCAGATGTGAAAAACTTGTTAAAGCATGATATATTGTTGGAATGTACTTAGAGTAAATATGCTTTTCCAAAATCGTTTTGCTCCAGATTGTCTTGTCTTCTGTTACATGAATAAAAGTAGAAAATATGTTTGTTTTTATTTAACATACACTTACTGAGATGCACTGTAAGCTTGATACTTTGATAGATACTGTGATTAAAAAGTGTTAATGGGACATGATCCTATCCCATGAAGAGTGACAGATTCAGAGCTTACAATACGGCAGGCAATATTCCAAAGTTTTCCAGCTATGTTATACCCCATTTCATCTTTTGACACTCTTCGAAGGTAATTATTGCCATATCTATGTTACGAGTATGAAATGAGGGACAAGGAGGGATAAATTGCTTTCTAAGCCTGTGAGTGGCAGTACTAAGATACAAACCTACAAATTTAAACTTGACCCTCTTTTTGCCATCTTGGCATGCAAATGAAACAATGCCTCTTTTAAAGACATCATTCGCAAATGCCTGGAAAAATATGTTTGTAAAAATTTTAAGTGACATCTAAGAAAATTGCAGAAAACTAAACATTTCAGGTAGAATAGTGAAGTTCTCAAAACATGAAATTATGGCAATATTATGTGCCAAAGCATCTGTTTTAAATACATATAGCCCATAGTGCTAAAATTTAGTCCCCAATCTTGCATATGGTTTTTATATAAGTTTTTATATGATTTAAAAAGATAATTTATTAAAGTTCCTGATTATATACATATAGTGTGTGTATCAAAATCTACTGAACAAATTCTGCACAGCAGAGTTGGATTCGAATAAAGGACATTTTCTGAGGGAGATTCTTCTTCTAGTTTTTTTAAAAAAAATTGTAATTCATTCTGAGATTTATTTTAGGTGACTTGAACACAATTGTATGCATTTTTTGAAATATAAATTTGAAAATGAAATAGAAGCATATTTGTGGTCAAACTTTTAGACCATAGCCTAAATTTATTGATAATTTTATCATCTTCTCCAAATTCTTGTTGATTTTCACTGCACTTACCTATACTCAAGATTCTGTTCAGCTATTGAAATAGACCATTATGTTCACAGAAGCATAATAATAACCAAGCCAGAGGGTCACAGTGCACTTAGCATTGTAAACAGACATTGTGAAATACTGTGATGGTTTTCAAGGCAATTTGAGTAGGCGTCGCTTTTAATTATTTCCTTAGGCTGAGAAAGAACCAGTTATTTGTCTGAGTTTAAAGTTTAGTTCCTTAATTTAACTTTTAAAAAAGAAACTTCTATTTCTCTCACTTGCATTTTTACTCAAGCATAGATAAAAACCTAAAATTTTAACACAGGATGTAGACTATTGGTACCCACAGTCAATCTCACGTTTACTTTTTTTTTTTTTTTCCTCCCGCTCACATAAGCAGGAAATTGGCACATACTCACATATCTTTCCCCTCCTTACTCATCCTCTCTGGCTGAATGGCATCTAAACTGAACATCTAAAATTATTTGTATTTATATCTTTTGGCCACACCCAGCCCACTTTACAGTCTGGTGTTTCCCATCCTGATCTCATCCTTCAGACCTGTCCCACCCCTCGTTGCGTTCTGCTTTCTGTCTTCTTCCTCCTCCCTGATGCTGTGTCCAAACTGCTCTTTACATTGGCAAACCCTCCTCCATGTCAATCCATTTTTATTATCTCAAGTCCAAATTTAAAGTGTACCTCGTCCAGGAAGCCAAAACTAGCAAAGCTTACTCGCTCCTGGTTATTTTATTCCTTTGCATTCCAAAGCATTCATGTTGGATCTAGAATGAGTTCATAGAATTTTAGAATTTTTTATCTTTAAGGTACTTTAGGGCCTTGCTGCTTAAAATGTGTTGAAGGACCATCATCGTACATAGATATCACCTGGAGTTCTGCAAAATGCAAATTTCAGCCCCAACTTTAGACTTATTGAACCAGAATCTGTATTTTACCAAGAATGTCAGGTAATTCAAATGTACACCAAAGTGTTAGAAGTACTGCCCTGGGGCACTGGTATTGTGCTAACTTACTTTATTTTCTTCCAACCATTTGTTTGTCCTGGCTTCCCAGTTAGATTTTCAATGCTAAGAAGACAGCATTTTATTTTTTTATGTATCAAATCTCCTAAAACAAGAAAGAAAACTTTGATAGAGTACATGGACATAACTAAGATCTCTGAGTCTTAGCTGGGGATACCAAAACTGGAAGCACTTCAAAAAGTAAGATTTAGAGCCCCTAATCAGCCTAAATTTATTTAAAAATAGGGAGAAAAATCCCCTATCTTAGTATGCCTCAAGGTAGGCACAGTTTTATACTTGTGTTCAGCTAGGCAAAAAGCTTGGGAAGAGAAAGGATAGACTCTGAAGGAATCGTGAGTGATCCATACTACAAAAATATTGTCAATGAAAGTGTGCTTGTGTGTTTTTGTATGTATGAGAAAGAGAAGCAGGCAGAGGACGAGGGGGAAGCACTGACTGGTGAATGGAAAGCTGTATAACCTGTATTCTTTTTTGTTTTGTAGTTGGTAGAACCCTTAACTCCCAGCGGCACAGCACCCAATCAAGCTCAACTGCGTATTTTAAAAGAAACTGAGCTCAAAAGAGTGAAAGTACTTGGCTCGGGAGCTTTTGGAACAGTGTATAAAGTGAGTAAAAACCCATACCATTAGTTACTTTAAGTTTCCTTTCAGACTTGTCTTAAATAATAGCCAGAGTTAATTGCTCTCGCCAACCTAATTTCCTTTTAATATCCAGAGAGTGGAACCTTTATAGTATTGAGAAGTTGCTGCACAAGTGAATCCATTCATTTTTGTTGAGGGCTGGGATGGGTACAGTCATGAGAAAGCAGGAAAGTGTCACGGAAGCCATGGTATATAGTCTTTCTTTCCACGCCCTTCTGAACCCCTTTTGATATGATCTCCCTATTGGTAAATTTGTCCTTATCTAAAATACACAGCTCTCACCCACTTTCCTTCTCCATGCACAGTGCTGCGGGGAATCACAGACAGGCCTGAGAATGTACCATAATCCTTGCTCTTCTTTTCTTCTGCTCTTTCATCCACATGTCTCCCCACCAGGACGTTACTAGCCTATCTTTTTAAAACCTACACAAATGTGCTGACTGGTTAACAGTTTAGTTTAGTTTAGTTCCTAAACTACTTTTTGCCTACCTGTTAACATATATGATTTAACAGAAAACTTTCAGTTTTGATGTCTTCACCATTATATGCAAACTAAAAAAGTGACTTTATTTGTGAAATTCAGGTCGGAGAATGAAAGGGTGACATCGTGGGTTTCCAATAAGAGACATCTTTTTGGAAAGGGAAAGCTCAAATAATGTTATCTGCGTGTTTACTTTTTTAGCTTAATTACAAAACCAATTCAGAGGCCAGGCCCAAGGTTAATTGTGGTGAAATTTGTTTTTCAAATTCAAATTTCTGCTGGGTTAGTGCTAAATCCTTCTTAGACTGTCCATTGTGACAGTTCCCCAAATTTTACTTGACAGTTTTATATATTTCTTAAAGCTATATGCAAGCCTACAGTTATTTTTACAAACATTTTTGTTAAAATAGACTGGATCTTAGAAATTCTGTATTTTACAATGTTTGTTTTTTTTTTCTATGTGAAACAGGTATTTACTTAACAAAAAATATTAACAAGTAGAATATTAATCTTAATTTTCTCTCCTGAGTGTTCCAAAAATAATTTAATCTCTTTAGAATAAAGTTGTTTTATTCTAGGGCCAAAATGCAGAAATTTCTTAATCTATTTAGTGTACATATTATGTTCAATTACACTCAAAATTAATTGAGCACCTAATTGGAATAGAAACTATTCTAGGCTGTCTTGGTGCTTTCCAGTCTTCAAATTCTTTGTAATGTTGAAGAAACACAGTTTATCCTGTTTTTCTATTTATATATATGCTAGAAATAATGGACTTCCTGTTTGAAGATAACTCAGTTTTAGATTGTTCCTAGCATATCACCACCCTTTTATTTTAAAGATGGTATGATCTGGAAAGAAAAATTTTATTTTAAATCATGGATAACATTTAGCTCAAGGACAAATATGATCTAGTGACCTCAGCAGGGAAAAATTACCCATTTAGACATTTACTAATAAAGTTATATGAATGTTTTTATTATGAACAATTATTTGCCTGTTGTCCGTGACTTTATGCCTTTATTGAAATTACTTGTATTGAAGGTTCCATAAGTATGTTTAAATTTTATGCCTGCAGTGTGTATGGTTGACCCTAAGTTTTAATTAGTATATAAGTTCCTACAAAGACATACTGTCTTAAAATGTAAAGAACTATTCTTGACCACATAAATGCAGATTAGCTTTGCTAATTATTTGGTTAATTTTTCCTCCTGGTTGGAGATAGGCTGTGTTTAAACATAAAAGATCTGAACCAATATTGTGGGTATTAGCATAGTTGAATTTTTGTCTGGTCAGGCCTAGAAAATAATGACTATACTTATTTAAAAAGCAGTACAAATTAATTCACACTGAATTTATATTCTTATTTCAAAAGTATACTTTAGGAATATTTTAATATTGATGATATATCTTTATAAAGTAATCCCCTCTTTAGTTACTTTAGTGAGTAATGGTAAACGTGTTCTCTACCCTAGATACCATCACTAAGCAAATGTAGCCTATGGATCTTGGACTTTCACTGCCTCTCCTACCCCATTTCTGCACTAATAATTAAAAAAATAATAATAATACCACAGGGAACATGGCTTATTTCTTTGTATTTTTTAAAAATCTTTTTCAATGTTTATTTATTTTTGAGACAGAGAGAGACAGAGCATGAATGGGGGAGGGTCAGAGAGGGAGACACAGAATCTGAAGCAGATTCCAGGCTCTGAGCTGTCAGCACAGAGACCAACACGGGGCTCGAACTCACGAACTGTGAGATCGTGACCTGAGCTGAAGTCGATGCTTAACCGACTGAGCCACTCAGGTGCCCCCTTTTTTGTATTTGACACATAAATTTCCCTATTCACTCTAAGAAGAATATAACCCTTAAATTCACCTTCTAATGGTTAAAGAGTTTTTTTTTCTTTATTATTCTGATTTTTTAAAATAATTTTTGTATTTAGTTCTCCTCTTGTATTATTGCAACTTTTGATAATACAAATATACATGTTTTAGTGTAGAAGTAGAAAGCGAAAAACTTTTTTTTTTTATAACTACAAGCAATTGATATTAGGAAAGACTAGAAATTCTCTTTAGGAATAAGAGATTGCTTTTCCCCCTTTCATATTAATATTAAAACTGGACTAAGAATTCTTTTGTTTTTGGTGTCAGGGCTAATAATTTAAAATCTGAGATTTCCATTTTTTCCATATAACCTCACATTTGTTTCAGTGTTCATTTGGGACAATGTGCTTCAAAAAAATTCTCATGTAATCGATGCACCCCTATGTATCTTATCAAAATTATTGTCCTAATTCAAATAGTTGTTTACTCAGAAATGCTGTTATTTTCCTTAATGTTGTACTTGACTCAAACCTTACCTACTTTATATTTTCCCATTGTATAGATCTTGCTCAGATATTATATTTTTGTAGGAGGAGAGAACTGGCGGTGACCAATATAAATATTTTATATTATTTCAGAGCTAATAAAAATCTTTGACACACACATACACAGTATTTAGCAATCTAAACAAATTAATAGGTGGTCAATACTCCCTAGTACTTTCCTTAGAAAACTAATTCTTAAATCAATCTGAATTTCAGGAATGTGAGACTAGGCTATTTTTATGTTTTTGTTTGTTTTAGTTGCAGAATAATTAGCTAATATTAATGCTGAAAAGAACCTCCAAGATTACTTAGCCCAGTCTTCTAAATTACAAATGAGACATTTGAAGACCAAAAATTGGAACAGCATTCTCAAAGTCTTGAGAAGTTGATATTTATCCTAATCTAATATTATTATATTTTATGTCATTTTTTCTCTATTGAAAGCCTTTTTCACACATACAAATTGAATTTTATAATGTGATACTTTATGATATAATAGTAAACACCTTGAAAGCAGAATAAATGTATGAGTCATTCTCAGATAATGAAAGCAGAAAACAAAGTTGCTATGTAACTTGTAACATATAGCAGGTACTTGTTAATTTTTTTTTTATTGAATAAAAAGATGTAGAACTTCTAAATTATTTTTTAAAGAAATTAATAGAGTGGTTAAATCAAATTTTGTCTCTGGTATGAATTTGTATATGTCTTCATATAGATTTTATGTGATTTTTCCCCCAAAGGGTATTTGGGTGCCTGAAGGAGAAACAGTAAAGATTCCTGTGGCTATTAAGATTCTTAATGAAACAACTGGTCCCAAAGCCAATGTGGAGTTCATGGATGTAAGTATAGACACCAGGCAATCACATTTTTATGCGTTATTAATAGACTGCTTTTAGAATTAAATAAAGCCTTCACTACTTACAAATGGTATAATATTTATAGTTAAAGCCTTGAGCAGGGGTCAGCAAATTTCTTAAAGGACCAGAGAATAAATAGTCTTTTTGTGCAATGTGGTCTCTATGGAAACTAGAGACCACAGCTCTGTCCTTTAGGTGGGTGAACATCCATAGGTACCTAAAGACACAACACACAAAAATGGATTTGCCTGTGTTGCAGTAAATTTGATTTACACAAACAAGATGAAGGCTGAAGGGCTGAAGACCAAATTCTGCTCTCACAAGAGCTCTGTGTTTAACCACTATGCAAAGAAGGGCAAATTGCATTTGGGAGTAGTAATGATGATTTGAAAAATTAATTGTGCTGCTTTATTTTATTATTGTTATCCACTTAGCAGAAAACATCAATCAAGGTTAGTTTCTATGGTAAGTCAGTTTGTGCTAAATTTAAATTAGGAACCTACCCAAGTCAGATAATTACCGATGGAAATTTACTTTTTTCAGTTCAAATTCGGAATACAAACCTTATGGGTAAAAAGCTCCAACTGTAGAAAAATAAGAGTGTTCTGAAGAATAAAAATACTTTATAAGGTCAGTCAGAACTTTAAGATTCCCCCCCAGCAAAAATTGTAGATTGAGCTGTTCAGCAGATTTCAGAAGGTAGGACAGATAAAATGTATATGTGGCATGCTGTTATTTTTTCACATTCAATATAAGCTATCCTGCGAGGGGTTCTATCAAAGATACATATGTTCTTTCTCTTTTAGAATGATATTTTCAATAATAAGAATGATTTTGATTTTCAAATGACCTTCATATGAAAGATGACGCAAGCATATGCACTTTGATTTTTTTAAAGATGGATTGCTATATATTTCTACCCAGTTTCTCTTGTAAGCTCTTTTGTAAGTTTTATAGGAGCTCAGTTTTTGACCTTGGATAATTTATTTGGGCATAATGCTTACCATCATATATGGGACTGCTTTTAGTTAAAGAACTTCTTGGCTATTATATAACAGGACTGATAATTAACCGGTGCAAGCCAGCTGCTCTGATCAGTCAGTTCTGTGCCTTACCAGTTGCTAAATATTTTGAATACCACCCTTGTTACACCTTGTTGTTTATCTACCACCACCTGACAGACACTGAGTCCAGTAACTAAATACTATTTCTTTCTGCAGGTGTCTAAAAGTTCTGACACTCTCTGCAGCTACCTGTCCTGGCTCATATAGTAAAATGTAAAACTGAAGCCTTTTCCAGTGAAGTCACAACCTATTTGATCTTGATTATAGGTATACAGTTGTGAAAGGAATTTTCAAAGAAACTAAAAAATATTAAGAAAAAGGACAATGAATATAAAGAGTGTAGGTTAATATGTAAAACCGATGTAAAAAAAAGATCTTGCCCAGACTAGACTGCAGCCAAAGCTGAAATTCACAAGAATGCTAATAATCTCTGCTGGAGGCTCGGACAGCCATTTTTGTCATATTTCCATGGAAACAGACTGGCAAAAAGGGGTTAAGAGGCTACAAAATAATCACCTAAGAAAGAAGCTTTAAAGGCTTCATCATGATTTTGAATGATTATTTGAAAGCTCCTAACCCCTCCTTTTTATTTTTTTTTTTTTTCCTGATCTGAAGTCTATTCCCATGGAAACAGGAGTGGGGATGGCAGCTTGAAGTCTTAGATTTCTGCTGAATTTTAGATGAGGTTCTGATTGAGCCATGAAAGGAGTCATTTTCCTAAATCATTGGCAAATTTGGTGACCAACAGACTCCAAACCGTATGTTCTTTTTAGAAGTTTAAAAAAAAATTAGGGAAAATGTTTTGACTGAGCCCTTCGTACATGTGGATAGATGCCAGATTAATAGATCGATGGACTGCCATCGACAATTTCAATAAATATCAAGCAGAAACATTCAGTACTATTTCACAACTTCTTTCGATACATTAGTGTGGCATCGCCATAATTAAAATAGAGTTGCACTGGAAAAATTAATGGTAAATTCAGTATTTTAAATAGACTGGTATAATTTTGATGCAAAGTATACCTACATTGCATAGCAACATTTTTAGCTCATCTATTAAGAATGTAGATCATTGTAAGTACTTAAATAATATATCAAACTATAATAAAAAGCTTCATATCAGCAAATTTATTTGTAATTTGGGCCTAAGAATTAAGTTGAAGTTACCAATATCCCCGGGTTATTAAAATGAAGGTCATGTTTGGCATATCTCTTAGTTTGGGTTCTTCCATATGGTAGAGTACTCCTGATTTAACTTTGAAATTAATATAACATCTACTGCAACCATGCTTCATGTCTCTTGCAAATTAATGTATATGTGTATTTGTTTATATGCATTTGTTTTATACCATTTTGCAGAAGGAAAATAAAGCTTCCAAAGATTATGGAAACCGTACACTCTTATTAAACACTAGATCTCTGGGCACCTGGGTGGCTCAGTCAGTTAAGCATCCAACTTTGGCTTAGGTCACGATCTCAGGGTTCGTGAGTTCAAGCCCCACATAGGTCTTGTTGCTGTCAATGTAGAGCCTGCTTCCAATCCTTTGTCTCCCTTTCTCTACCCCTCCCCACCCCTTTCTTTCTCTCTCTTTCATAAATAAATAAATAAATAAAAACATTAAGAAAAAGAAGGCATTAGATCTCTTTGCCCCACTTCACCTGACAGCATCCAACTTTATACTTGGGGTAGAATATTCTAAATTCAATAACTGTTAATACTAAGTTTATTAGATACAGCTATGTTTTACTGGTTATTATAATAAATGACAAAATACAACTTAAAACTCACTACATCCAATACTTCTATTGATATCCAGGGCAAAGGAGAGGACTTTTACATTTTCTTAGAATTTTTACAATAGGCAAAAATAAATACGTAACAATTTGTGTTCTTGTAAATGCTATGCTTACTTTTAGCAGAGAAAGAGAATTTGGTCACAAGGCTGTTATTCAACCCATCTGGATATGTCTAATAGATTTATAATGACAATAATAACACACTGTTATTGAATGGCCAGTATGTCTTTAATTCCAATAAAGGAAGATCACATTGAACAACATTATAAAATAATGACTCTAAAGGTGTACATTCTTAAGAATACCTATGTTTATACACACTGCTAGTTCTTGTTTCAAATAGCACCATTTCGTTGGAAGAACACAGGAGTATTTTTTGTTGTCATTGCTTTGTTTTGTTTTGTTTTGCTTTGTTTTGTTTTTATCCATAAAATGGTAAGGAATGCGTGCCAAAACATGATGCTATTGAGCAAGATTCCTAGAATTGGGGACCATGGTCTGGTCAAATCAGACAAGCTCATTAGTTTGTCTGAATTTCTATTACTGTGTTGTTGTTATTGTTTTCTCTGATATTTAAGTCCCACTATCACTTGACATTATTACATATAACTTGAAAGTGTACAGGTATTTAAATGTTTTGTTAACTGATATGCCTTATTAAAAATAATCTTGAGGTTAAAAAAAACACAATTATTCTAAATTCCAGTGACTGGACAGTAATACTTCAGCTTATTGCTTCAGTTTCTTGGCTTTAGTTTCAGCTTTCCCAGGCCAAATCAACCACCTACTTCCCAGTAAGGTGCTGCAAGGAGATATGTTTCAAATCACTCAGATTTATTGTGTAAATGGTCATATTTTTATTAAAAGAAGAATAGCTTGTTGTCCTCTCCCTATACAGTGGAAAAATTTATTCATCTTCACACAACTGGCATTTTATCATTTTCTGAAGAAATGTCCATATGAATTGTGCTTATATGTTGCTCTTCTCTGTATTGCCTTAATAATATTCACTGTCTTAATGTGAGTTGTTTCAAATCTAACTGATGTCATGTTAGTGGGCTGAGACAAAAGAATTTATTAGTAGAGTTTTTCTCTCACATTATGGCAGACTTTAAAAATGATTTAAAAATATATTTTGTACAATAACATTAATTTCAAATGATAAAAATAACATTTTTATGCCTATGACTTCACAGGTAACAGTAACTATTGGCTAGCTCCCATATCATACTAATATTTTTTTAATTCATATAATTTAATCCAATGATATCTTTAGGCCTTACCGATTTGCTCATTTGCATTCGTGAACAAAATTTCAGAGGTGAAAAAATGCAAAATTTCTTTTTTAAAAAAGTCCATTATTTAGATGTCACAGGATTCTATACTGCTGCCATGATCTTGAGAAGTCAATTATAAATAATCCTCCTTTCCTAAGAAAAATTACAGCTAAAATAATTAAGAAAAGTTTTGGTTAGTTACTTTGCTTTTAAAAACTTGGGGTGCATGGGTGGCTTAGTCGGTAAAGCCTCCAACTTTGGCTCAGGTCATGATCTCACTGCTTGTGAGTTTGAGCCCCATGTGGGGCTCTGTGCTGACACTTCAGAGCCTGGAGCCTGCTCTAGATTCTGTGTCCCTCTCTTGCTCTGCCCCTCCCCTGCTCGTGCTCTCTCTTTCTGTTTCTCTCTGGAATAAATGAAATATTAAAAAATATTTTAATAAAAACCAAACAATATCTTCAAGGAGAGATTCTGTGAACTCCATTAGAAATAGAATTTAGTCTTTCAAGGCTCTACTGAAAAGAACAGAAAGGAAAAGAAATGAAAAGACAAGACAAAAAAAGAAAGGAAAAGAGAAGAAGATTAGAAAAAAGAAAAGAAAAATTTACCAGTTAACTAAAGTAAATAATTTGTTATGGTTTATTTCATTAGCCCTTCTGTACGTCCTGTTATTTGTATAGAACTTGGTCAGAAATGGCATCACATGTGAAATCACTATTTCAAACACCGCATTGTCCAACCACACTCTCCTACACCTTTGGTTCCTTTCCTATAGTACCTTCTTGAGAAACATTGCACCTTTTTGGGTATCACCCATACATTTGACTCCTCTATTTCTCACTACCTCTCACCTACCACCTTTCCTCCACAAACAACTTGGATTCATCATCCACTGTTATAATCACATTCTTTCGGAAACCTTCAACTTTCTTGCTTCTCAAAATCATGCTGATGTTAAGCAATTCTGGAAATACTGAAATGTCTCAGTGCCATGTTCTAGACCTCTTTCCGGTCTGCATATTTTCCCTAGATCATATCACTGGATTACTAAATTTCAACTCCAGTGTATTTTATGAATCTGAGCTCATCTCTATCTTTGATGTCTCCAAATTGAAATTTCGGGGGCATCTCAAATTTAACACATTTGGAATGTATCTCTTTGTCTTCTTGTCTATATCTCTTCTGCATGTAAATAATTTGTATATTTTTCCACCCTGTTCTACTCTATCAGAAATTTGGTATTTGTCCTTGAATGTCACAACCCCTCAAACTACTCACTACCAATTCAAGAGCACATGATGCTATGATTTTTGATTCTATGCCAAAAACACATTTAGAGAGCATCCTTATCTTTTTATATTCCACTGCTACTACCTTAATCCAAATAATCAACCTCTTTAGCTTGAATTAGGAGAATAGCTTCCAGTTTGATCTACCGACTTTTTAATATAAGACTTGAGTTGTGTAACTCCTGTGCATAACAACTTTCAGTAGCTTCACTAGAGCAAAATACTAGATCCTTGCTTTCTGAGCTCCTAATTACTATCCTAGCCTTCTTTCTCTACACCGACTTTTTTTTTCCCACTCCTACAAGTCAAGCAAGACAGTGCCTTTGTCTGGAGTGTCCTTTTCCCAATTATACCTAATGAACTCTTAGTTATCCTTATTTTCTCAGTTTAAGTATACTTCTTCAAAGATTGTTTTCCTGACCCCTTAATCTCAATTGTAACCTGCTAACAGTACTTAGATATTTTCCATTGTGCATCAATCATGACATTATTATACACTTATTTGTGCTAGTTATTATTATAGAATCCCACTCTACCACGAGCTGATAGGATCTTTGATGACAGAGACTGTCTGTTGACCCCACCAGTGCATATTTAATAGCAAAATAGCTTGCTATGTAAGCATGTATTTAGGAACCAATAAATACTTTGTTAATTGCCTGAATGGATTTTTTCCTATTTTTTAAAAAGACTTTTATTATTCCTCTTTTAAGCCTTCTTTATTTCAGTCTAATTGATTTCTCTACTATTTTTCCCCAATAGTCTTATCGTTTTTGGCATATTGTACTTGGATCATTTTTCTTAGGTGTTTATATTGTTCATCTCTGATTTATTTCTACAAACTCAAATTTAGTAGCTGTCTTAAATCCAGAGTAACAACATATCTCTGAAAAATAGACCTATATTGACTCTCTAAGTAGGACTCAGTGTGCTCTCTGAAAGCCCCGTTAAGAAGGAAAACACTTTGTAGATTATCCATGCATGCAGGAAACCAGTAACCACTCCCTAGTGGGAACCTTTTGAATACTTCCCTGCAGATGTTTCCGTTATATATAGGAAGATGGTACTATGTTTCATGTTTAGCTTCTTTTAAATCTTGAGTTCCTGAAATTTTATATAGTAATTTTGGATAGAGTTTGCTTCTCCAATAACAATCTGTTGTTAGTGTTCCCCTCAGATCCACCCTTGTCACTTGCCTATTGACATCTATTCCAATAGGAACAAGGACGACGCGAGGATGGAATCCCAAATAAAAAGGAGAAACAAAGTTTGATTTTTATCACTGATTTTTGCAAAATTAAATGTATAAAAATAATTGACTGCAGTCATAAATCACTGCTGGTATTAGTTATCTGAATTTAATAAATATTATAAAACTTGAGCTTTAATTATTGTCATCGGGAGTACTAAAATGTTAGAAAATAGGCAACGTACTTGCTAAGTTTTATATTCTAACAGGCTTTTTTTTTTTCTTGATGTACCTAAAAGAGACCTCCTAAATCCAAACCAGTTTTCTCTCTGTAAGCCTCAACATGTAACTTAATAAGTTTTCTGCTCCTGTTTCTCCAAAGCATTTCTTGGATTTGTGTGAAGGAAAGGATGTTTCTCAAGGGCACATAGTATACTGTACCAGTATTTAAATTTGATGAATGAAAATTAGTAGTTTGTTAAAGGCACTGGCTTTGCATATTGTAGATGTTTTCCAGCTTTGTAAATTCTACAATTTGGTGAATTTTATAAATTGTTACGGATGTATTGCTTTGCCACCACAGAGCTAGAGGAGAATTACACCGATCATGTACAGTTTCTGACTCCAATCTGAACAGTATTTGCTAATTATGGTGGTTTAGGAAGACTCCTCGCTCAGTTTGATTGCACCAGGAGAAAGAGCTGTTTATAATATGAAACTTGTTCCTAAAATTCAGGTAGAAAACTCGTGCCCACAGGGCAAGTATATACCAGAAAATAGCATTTCCAAAAAATTAGCAAATAATTTCAGACCTATCAAACCTTGATATGATTGGTTTTGTTAGTGCTTAATGTTATGTTTACAGGTTCAAGGATACAAAATATTGTTTCTGCTAGAGGAAGGGACTAGCTGAATAAAATCCTAGTTTGCATTATGTGGCATAAGGTGATTTTAGTTATTCATATAGCAGGGATTTGGTTCAGGAAATGAAGGCTTCATATGCTGTGACATTTTCAGTAGCACACACACATACAGTTATGTGTATCTACATAGTGGAATAAATATATATTTACGTATTAATGTATACTAATATTATATATTATAAATATATGTTATAATTATATTATTAACATAAATAAATTATAAGTATTATCAATACTGTAAATACATATATTTTAATCTCATCATTAACACCTTGCATAAAATGATTACCATACAATTTCTGTGTCTTTAAGCCTGTTAAAATAATGAGTTGTACCATACATACTACAGAAAGAGCTCAATTGTATTTTTTCTCAGTAAAAATAAAAGAATCAAGATACTGTTTTGAACATTTCTAAATGCTGCAGCAGCTCCTAGGAAGCCATGTTTTTTGTTCTCATAGCTTAATAGTTTACGTATAGCTTGGCACAGTGTGATTAGAAATAAGAATGAGCACCTCTGAGGTAGTAAAATTATCAGACCAGTTTGATAAAAAGCTTAGCGTTTTCTACAGTGATTGTAGTGACTACAATTTTATCTAGGGTTTTGATCCACTTAAGAATTTCATCTAACCTCTCTGAACTTAAATGTTCCATTATCTGTTCGAAAATAATTAGAAGCTGTAAGCAGAAGTCTTCATACTTGGAGTTCCTTGGGAGTCCCTAAGCTCACGGAAGCAAGGAGTGTGATGGATGCTGGTCAGCTGATATTGGACCAGCAGCTATAATAGCAGGAAATGCTGCTTAGCTAGGTGAGAAAGTTAACGTGGGGAAAATCAAAATGAAACATTTGGGATTTATGGTTGGAAATAAATGTATCTTTTTCGCTTGTTTCCCGGTTAGAAAGTAGCCAAGGGAGCTAGTTCTTTTTTTCAGTTGTTTTTTGAAAATTTATAATTAAGATCTAAGAGCCCACGTGATCTCAATCATATTCAGTGTAATTTCCTTCATCCTCACAAAGAAATTTTAGTGAATTAGGAAAATGTTTCGTACACTGCATGCAGATAATAGGTGAATCTGACCAGTAAATTAAAAATTGTCTGCTTTAGCAAACATGTGGTAAATAAACCATAGGAAACATGTATAAGCTTTTTGGGAGGGTTGCAAACACAAGGGGTTTGAGTACAAAGCCAGAAAAATACTTTCCTTTCGTGAGTCAAGTAATGAGCCACGTTCCTTTAAAATGAAAAATTAATTTCAAAATGAAGAATACTTATTCATTTAATAAACATGTTACTATAGTCTCACTAATGAAAAAGTATTTTATTCTTTTGCAGAGAGATGCTACAAAATACAATATTCTCTGGTTTTTCATGTCATGTTGCTTTAAAATTTTTTTTTTCAACGTTTATTTATTTTTGGGACAGAGAGAGACAGAGCATGAACGGGGGAGGGGCAGAGAGAGAGGGAGACACAGAATCGGAAACAGGCTCCAGGCTCTGAGCCATCAGCCCAGAGCCTGACGCGGGGCTCGAACTCACGGACCGTGAGATCGTGACGTGGCTGAAGTCGGACGCTTAACCGACTGCGCCACCCAGGCGCCCCATCATGTTGCTTTAAAAAGGAGTGAATTCCAACCTACATTAGTCTCTTTTCCCTAATTTTCCACGAAATTTATAACGCATGTACTAACGTATAACTGTGCATTATTTTTGCGTCCCCAACAAAATTGTTAATATCTTTTGGTTAATAGCTACTCCACTCTTTGTAAATTCCACAATACCCATTAACTGAGTAGTAACATTTCAGTAAATATTTATTTTTAGTTTGGAAGGATGGATATATTTACTTCATTTGTTTTTTACTAAGCTTTAACGGAGTGCCTACTATGTGCTGAGTCCCATGCTACTCTAGGGATTGTAAAGATAGCTATCATGGCTTAAACTTAGTGAGATTTCTCTAGTAGCATTAAATTAATAAAACAACATTCCTTAGGTTGGAACAGAGGAAGTATGTTAGGGGATTAGTAGAAGAAAATATGATCATTAATGGTGGGTTGGTTTAGGGATCTTTTACACTCTTCACCAATGCAGGAATACCAAAGTTATTTGACCTTCCAGTTTATTTGGTTGCGTTTGTCTAAAATGCATGCACTTTATGAAATAAATTGAACTTTGTTTCAGTTTATTTTATCTGATCTTACTTTTGCCATATATATTTAATATATTTATTTTTATATAATTTATGCCATATATGTGTGTATGTATACATATATATTTCCATATTGTGTGTGATTAGGGGGATTTGTTGGTTTATTTGTTTGAGGGGGTTTAAGTCAGGAGATAATGAATTAATATACAAATAATCTCCTATAACTTAATTAACATTAACTCCCTCAAGGTAGGATATTAAAGTGTAACACAGTTTTCAGATATAGGTCTTATATAAACCCTGACATATCTGTTTCAAATATGTTTATTTTAAAAATGTTTATAAATGTTCTATTTCTATTTTATTTTAAAGCAAGAACTTGTTAGTTACCATTTTAATCTGGGGATTAATTTATTAAGAATATTTGCTTATAAATGCTATTCACCCAAAAGAAGGCCACAAGTTCTCTCCTATTTTATTGGGTTAGGTATGAACATATTTTGAAAAGGCTCTGTTCTTTTTTTTTTTCACTTATATACACAATTAACTCTCAAATAGTGTCTATGACAATATTTTTGGTTAATCTTTATATTTTTTGGAGCTAGGAGATGATAGCTACAGATTCACTAAAGATAAATCAACTCTTCTGCTTGATAATCTAACTATAATTGAAGTAACTGCCTGTGGAAAAAAATTGCCAATTTAAAACAATATTCATTTTTTCCTCCTCAATCAGATTGTATTCCTTTATAATATCTATATATCTCTTTAGTAATATTTTGTACAGTAAATCTGTATTTATATACATCATGGACATTTGTAGCTGTTAAAAATGACATTCTTATTTACAACTAGGTATTAAGATACTTATAAACAGTGTGGATATAATTGTGTTGGCAGAGTTTTCTAATTGAAAATGAGTAAAGGACTTTCCTAATAAGGCATAAAGTCTTTCCACTGCTTGTGAAGCAAACAGAATTGCTATTAACAGACTATCATCCCTTTATTTAATGTGTCATCTGTTGTCCAGAGGAAATTAACGACTACCATCTGCATCAAAAAATACACAATTTAAACTTATAAGTTAGAACTGCAGCAGAACATATGTTGCAGTGAGATGGGCAGCGTGTGAGAATTCCTGTTTCCCTAATGTGATCCATCTGAAATCACTATTAAGTCTGGAACGATCCCGATCTCCAGGTTTCCTTTCATAGTGTTCTTTCCATAGGCAGAACAATACACCATTTCCTAGCGTGAGTGAAGATGAAGTATAGAACATTTCTCCAGTAAATTTAATTTTACCTCTCTACAAGGCTCATGCATCACTGCCCATTTTTAATCAATAAATTATTTTCTCCCTGTTAGATGTAGACTTTGATTAGCTTGAACTTCTTAAAGTAGTATCAGAAAAATAAAAAAAAAGAAACAATTTATGTAAAATCCGTTAATTGTGATCCAGGTATGTTGAATAAATTTTCTTCTATTCATCATGGTAATAAAGCAACAAAGGCCAGCAAAGTATATTCTGGCACAAAGACTTGCATAATTAATGACAACTTTTCATAACAAAAAGATGAAAACTTATGTTTAAGAACTTCCTATTATTTAAGTATTTTTTTTTCTGCATGTCGCTTTTCCCATTAGCAGTTCAAATAGACTTCTATTTCTAAAGGTAATGCATATGCCAGATTATTATTATGTGGATCATAAATGAAGGTTTTTAGGAGTCTGTGTTAATAATACAAGATATTATTTTCATCACCATAAGTGAAGTGCTTTTTAAAGAAGCTACTGTTGGTTAAAGGTTAGTAATCAGCCAATCAAGACTTGATGAAAGACAGTTCTAATATTTAAGTCAACCAACCAGTCCATTTAAAAATATGTATTTGCCAGCTAAGCCATTTTTGAAGTCTGGTTCTCTATTATCTAACTGTCCTTTTTATGATGAGATATTACATTGCAAGGTCTCTGTGCTATGAGGTTGATAAGGCTGAATGTGAGCACTGGCATACAACTAAACTATTTGACTTACAAATCAGCATTAGAGCATAAAGTATTCAGGGACAAGGGGCCTTGGCAGATTACTAAGTGATATTTATCATTTGGATTTCTCCTTCTCAAGTGCTTAAATTTAGGAACATGTCAGCGTTTGATAGGGATTAGTGGCATAATCTCAAGGTAAAATTTACCTGTAAGAACAAAATTAGTTTCACCATTAAATGTGTGTGTGTGTGTGTGTGTGTGTGTGTGTGTGTGTGTGTGTGTATATATATATATATATATATATATATATATATATATATATATACCTCAATTAAGATTTGGAGAAATCCCATGACCCACTAAGCTCATATAAGCCAACTCTCAAATCATGTTTCTCTCTCTCAGGGTGTTGATTACTATATAACACTCTACAGAGAGTAATAACATATTTTCATTTTATCCCTGATAACTGGCATTTTTAATTTGCCATCACAACATCAGTTGACCCCTGTATTCTACTCCAAGACTCCATCTGTGGTTTGTCAAGGAGAGAATAGAAAATGTTATAAACTAAGGATACTTTAAGAGAGTTGAGAGAATGTGAGATTCTGTAATAGTTCACTCAAAAAGTAAATTAAATAAGCCTACTTGAATAATAATGACAATCTGTGGAACCCAAATGGCAGGAATACCACTGTACTTCAGGAATGACCAGGGAAAAGACATTAAAAGCTGTGAGGATCCACAGACACATCTCTCCTCTCAGCTTTTACCCAGCTTGTGTGAAGTGCTCCACTAACCCCTTACTCTGAAGAGCAGGGTTTAGGAAAAGAGTCTCTTTGGCTTATCTTGGGAACATGCCTATCCCTGGATCAAGGAAGAGGGTAGAGTCCCATTGTTCCAAGTGGCTGTTGATGGTCCAGCAGTTTTAGCATATACATTGAATAGACACTAAGATTCATAAAAGGAAGAGGGGGAACTAGAGTGGAAACCCAATAAATGACTGCTAAAAAGAGTTAATACCTTTGGTTCAATCAGATAAACCAGAGAAATTTTTATTTCAAACTGCATAGCCTCATTGTTTTCTTTTGCTTTCCTTTTCATTGTCCCTCTTTTTTTTTCATAATTCACTTTTCTCTTTTAATGGGAATTTATAATGAGATTTTTCTCCCAATTTTTTAATCAAAGTAGTATGTATAGATAGAAATATAGACATATAACATCTATGTTAGTATATAAATATAAATATATATTCATCATATACATAGTGCTATATATGAAATCATTATTTGAAGTCAATAATCGCTTATTGAGAACAAGAGTGTTCCTTAAGCATACGGTCTTGTCATCACCACATGGAAACAAGAAGGACCAGAAGCATCTATATTAGGAAATGATAGATTACAACTCTACCTAGGGTAGTCACTACAGGGAGAAGTTTCTAAAACATCTAGCCCTAGATTACAGTTAAAAATGAAGTTCCTCTTTGACTTTTCCCATTGGTTAAAATTTTTAAATACTGGAAATATTTAGCTAAGAGTTACTGTCTTTAAGTATAAGAGAAGTTTTATAGGAAACAATCTAAGTTGTCTAAGGATGGAAGTTGGCTGTAAGCTCTCCAGAAATATTTATGGTACCCTTTACTTTCATATATTATAGAGTTATAAAAAAAGTTATATAAAAAGTTTCACCAAAGTGAAAGAAGACATTTAACAACTGCAGGATTCTCAGTAGAAGAAATCTAAACGTTAACACATGGAATCTATCGAACTTAAGAGTTGGTAAAGAGAAAAAAAAAAAAAAACCAAGATTTTTTTTTTTAAGTCCGATAGTTCAAAGAATATTTCCTTAACACAGGGCTAGACATAATTGAAATTAGCACTGCTAGTCATCTTTTTTTTTAAATATATTTTCTTTGTAAGCAGAAATGAAAAGAGCCTAAAGCAGGAGTTCTCACCATTTTTTTTTCAGTTCAGAGATTCCTTTGAAACAACTGATGAAAGCTATGAAAACTTTGCTCAGAAAAAGTGCACCTCCATGTATATTCAACCATGATTTTGATTCAATATCTAGGGATTTGGATTCCCTCTGAAGTTCAGATACACAGTCAAGAATCACTGGCTTAATGTCTTTGCTCATGTTATAACCCTAAGGGAAATTTAAGTGGTTAATATCTGCACTTAGATTGCCCAAGAGATTATTCTAAATCATTAGTGTTTCCACAGTGTATTAAGACAAGTACCGAGGTCTCTGTGTATCTCACCTTGTTTAATTTCAACAATCCAGTAAGAGGTTTTCTCCAATTAAGAGATTGGAGTTCTGAAAGAGGAGATAGATGAATGATCCAAAGTTCCGTATAGCTAATCAGTGGCAGGATTCAAATCTCTAACTTGATTCAAAAATGTTTCCTTCTGCCAAGTTATAATGTTAAAAGTGTTGAATACCTTTTGTGAGAAGTAACAAATTTTGAGCCATAGAATCTATTATGTGTACGACCATAAAATATTTGGATAGCAGGAATTCAATTCAGTCCTGGAGAATATGAACAATCTAATAAGTAGCAGGTAACACTAACTGGAAGGAAATAATGTCCAGTTTCTCTTTTACTGTTACATGGTGTATTTTTAAATAGGTACAAATGTTCACTTTACTAGAAGATTTTTAAAAATAAAATAAATAGGTAAAATTAACTTAGAGTTTTTACAGGAAAAATAATTTAAATGGTAAAAATATTTCAGGCTAAAATGAAAAATCAAATAGATTTCCCAGATGTTTGCCCAGCGTTTTGTTCTATAATTTAAATCAGAATATCCAACTGCTTATTAATTAAAACAATATGGAGGGGCGCCTGGGTGGCTTAGTTGGTTAAGCGTCTGATTCTTGGTTTCAGCTCAGGTCATGGTCTCACAGTTCATGGGTTCCAGCCCCGCATTGGGCTCTGCACTGACACTGCTGAGCTTACTTGGAATTCTTGCTTTCTCCTTCTCTCTCTGCCCCTCCCATGTGCTCTCTCTTTCTCAAAATAAATTAAAAATAAGCTTAAAAATTTTTTAAAAATGGAGGATTTCATAAGCCCTCAGTTCAGCATGCCCAAAACAATCTGTTCTTCAATCCTAAATGTGACTTTTTTTTTTCCTGTGCCCCTGTGTTTAATGAATGGTGACACCATCCACCATGACCCAAGCATCTCCAGCTTTTTTCTATTTCTCAACCCAACACCAAATTGTAAAGAACTTTATGGTCTGATCTTTCCCTGATCCTTCTGCTCCTAGGCTTAATCTTTTCTAGTTCAAGCTTTGCAAGCATGACAGAAAAGTCCTTTGAAGACATAAAGTTGAATGACAATCTAGCTGCAGAGGTCCTCGCTAGAATTTTGGGATGAAGGAGTTTAGAACCATTGTAAGGGATGGGAGCCTGGGAGGGGGGCATGGAGAGATTCATAATGTAAAGCTCTCTGGTCTTGATGGTCAGTATTCATATTTTATATAAAGGGCTACAGTGAGTCTATCAGCAGTACTATGCCATGTACCTACAAACTAGAGGTTGCAAGAGCCATCAGATGGCTCTAGCTAAAGTTCTCTCCTATTCCCACAGGTATGCAAAACTGCCACTTTAGTTGAATTATCCTTTTCCCTGTTTTTACCACTTACTGATTAATATCTAACATTAATGAAATAAAATATAAAATCTCATCAAACAATAACATTATAAGAATACACATTCTATTTGGATAAATTTCACTTAATCTTAAAATGTTGGCATTTCTGGGGCGCCTGGGTGGTGCAGTCGGTTAAGCGTCCGACTTCAGCCAGGTCACCATCTCGCGGTCCGTGAGTTCGAGCCCCGCGTCAGGCTCTGGGCTCATGGCTCAGAGCCTGGAGCCTATTTCCGATTCTGTGTCTCCCTCTCTCTCTGCCCCTCCCCCATTCATGCTCTGTCTCTCTCTGTCCCAAAAATAAATAAACGTTGAAAAAAAAATTAAAAAAAAAATGTTGGCATTTCTTAAAATTATAAAATCCACTGATGGCATTTATTTATTAACTGATCATTTTTTTTTAATTTTTTTTTTCAACGTTTATTTATTTTTGGGACAGAGAGAGACAGAGCATGAACGGGGGAGGGGCAGAGAGAGAGGGAGACACAGAATCGGAAACAGGTTCCAGGCTCTGAGCCATCAGCCCAGAGCCTGACGTGGGGCTCGAACTCCCGGACCTCGAGATCGTGACCTGGCTGAAGTCGGACGCTCAACCGACTGCGCCACCCAGGCGCCCCTTAACTGATCATTTTTAAGTGATAGCTTTACTGTCACATGAATGTTTAAAAAATAAAAAATTACATGATTATTTGTGAAGTAATGGCTTAATGTATCCTTGCAGATTTGACAATTTAGATTTTAACTGAGTATAGCTCTAATGAAAATGAACATGTTAAACATGAATTTGTATTGTGGAATTTTTATAAATTATTATATAATATAGTCAATTGCCTTGATAGAATTTGACCATACTCCACATTAATCTTTGCTTGTGAATTAATATTTTGTCATAATCCAAAAATTCTTTAACCATCAACACTTACTTGATACATTACTGGACAGCTGTGTTTCAATGGAGAAAAACATTATTCTATCAATAGTTGTATACATGGGGATTGAAAGGAATGTTAATAGATTCTGTTCCAATTAATCATTTCTTTTCTTATGCTCTGATAAAAATGAACAAGTATTCATAAAAATCCTGAAAATACTTAAGTAAAAATTGATAAATATCTTAATTAAATGTGGGTATGATTACTGTCAAGGATTTAATACATATCTTTGAGACTTTTTTTTTCTTAACTGATTAGATGTCCCCCATTTCCTTAACCATACATATCATAGACATTAATGTATTAATATATGGGAGTTTAGTCCGAAAAAGTGGGAATCCCTTTAAATGTACTCAAGTGAATAAAGGGGTTTGGTGGGGGAACTACGTTCTCTAGTTGCTTCATGTGCAGGAGAAAAGGTCATATCTAGGAGGCAAACAGACAAACAAACAAACAAAAAAGACTATCAGAGGACCAAAACCACACAATTAGAACCTAGAGAAAGTTCTTTAGTGGTAGGAAAGAATATCTCAGGAATTTCAGGGTGCTAGAAAGTAGAAGAGAGCATGCAGAGTTATTAGAAGTTTCTACAGATTATATTTTGGGACCACTTGAAACTTTGGGAAAAGTGGTAATATAAATATTTTTATTTATGTTGATGCTTCTTAAAAGAGATGTTTTTTAAGAACCAAGCCACTAGCATTAATGAGTTTATAACTACTTTATAACTCAATTACCAGAATATATTTATTTATTTTGGGACTTCTCTTTTGTTTCATTGACCTGTCTATACCTACTTTAAAAAATGAATTGAAACACTGTTTCATTTACTTCCCCTTTATTGTATATTTTGTTACAGGAAGTAAACTGTCATTATTATTCAAAGAATTATTTTTTATATTATTTTTCTGGTGAAATTTTTAATTGTTGCATTAATTTCTCTTCTTCCAAGTGATACCTTATGTTTATTTATTGAAATAAATATGTAGTTTAATTTTGAAGAAGCTGACCCTTTACAATATTGAAACTTCTTATGCAGTTGAGAAGTATATCTCATTCAGATATACTTTAGTGTTATAATTTTCTTAAAATATTATTGAACTTTTCTTACTGGAATAACTTCTAAGTATTTTGTTTCTGTTTTTAGTATAATTGGAATATTATCTCTTATTTATATTTTTAATTATATATTGTTGGCACAAATGAACATTTCTGGTGTTGCATATTTATATTACATCTAATCTGTTATTTCTAATATTTTGTTTATTTCTTTGGTTAAAAAAAATACCACTGATGGCTAATACTAATTTTATCACTCACTTCCTAATATTCAAATCCCTTACTTCTTTTTCCTGTCATATAGCATCGTCTGGAGCCTCTAGAAACATGTTGAACAATGGTAGTGTTGAACATGAAAACAGTAATGTTTTCCTAATATTATTGCAAATCCTTGTAGAAACTATGATGTTTTCATCTTGCTTGTTTTATATATTTTCTTATTCAAAATATTTTATATTGGTATTTTTCAGTTCTTTCTCTAGGTCAGGGTTTCTAAAGTACTCTATTACTATAAGACCATATTTCAACTTTCTACCTCCATTTAATATTTTTATTATCTTTACATTTGTCAATTTAGTGACCTTTTTCTTTTTAGTATTTGCATTTTTAATAGTGTTTATTACTTATTTTAGAATTCTAGACATATCAGGAATCTCTTCTTTTACACTTTAAAATGGTTTTACCAAATACTCTTCAGTAGCCAGCAATATCTCTTAACATACAGATTCTCCAAGTAGTTTGATTAATTGACTTTTCTTGGCAAGTAATTATCTACACCTTTAAGACACATTATTACCTTACTCTGTGAAAACTTATTCCTAAAAATATACTATACTTCTTTTTTTATGTTTTTTTTTAAATTTTTAAGTGTTTACTTATTTGTGTGTGTGTAAGGGGGGGAGGGGTATAGAGAGTGAAGAAGACACAATTTAAAGCAGGCTCCAGGCCCTGAGCTGTAAGCACAGAGCCCGACGTGGGGCTCGAACTCACAAAGCATGAGATCATGACCTGAGACCAAATCAAAAGTCAGATGCTTGGGGCGCCTGGGTGGCGCAGTCGGTTAAGCGTCCGACTTCAGCCAGGTCACGATCTCGCAGTCCGTGAGTTTGAGCCCCGCGTCGGGCTCTGGGTTGATGGCTCAGAGCCTGGAGCCTGTTTCCGATTCTGTGACTCCCTCTCTCTCTGCCCCTCCCCCGTTCATGCTCTGTCTCTCTCTGTCCCAAAAATAAATAAACGTTGAAAAAAAAAAAATTAAAAAAAAAAAAAAAAAAAGTCAGATGCTTAACTGACTGAGCCACCCATGTGCCCCTATCATATTTTTACTTTTATATCATTTTCACCATTTCTGTAACTACAGTAGATTTCTGATGTAGTATTTCATGTCTATCTTGGTCATGACTCTAATTTCTTGTATAAAGTAGGATGTAGTTAATAACTATTTTATGAAAAAAAAATTCTCAGCTGCATTGATAGACATTCCATATTTGATGTCATAGCTATTTCTAAAACGTCTACAAAATTTTACTAAAAGCAAATTATTTCTTAGTTTGTTTTCAAGTGGTTTTTGTTACAGGCAGGATTTCCCAGGAAGGATAGTCTGAGATGGAATATAGTACCCAAAGTGTTCTTAGGAAGTGCCCTTGGGGTCAGCAGTTGTGGTCAGGAGGATAGAAAGAGGCTATGATTTAGGTTTAACACCACTTTTTCTGATTCCATTGGTAGCTCTGGAGCTAGAAATATCTATCAAAGCTATCCTGAGTTGACAATCCAGCAGTCTTTAACATGCATGTTGCTCTGGGAAGGGGTATAGACTTGAGTGAAGTGGCTTTCTGCAGCTGAGAAAATTCTGAAGTGTGGGTTGGCAGGAGGCAGCCTTCTAGCAGCTCTCTCAGATGCTAAGGCAACAAGTCCTTCCTTGAAGGGGGATCTGGGCAGTGATCATTTTATGCCATGTTGTATCCACAAATCAACCGATGTCTGGGCAACATCAAGCATGTGACCAAGGAGGTCAGGTGTTATTTTTGTGTAACACAAAACACAAATCTGAGTTAATATGGTTAACTAACTCTGTATGTGATAGGAAAAGTTAATATACTTCAAAGAATGCAAGATAAAATAATACAAAATGTTATATTTTGTGCTTCAGAGAACAGAAAACTTAATAAATACAGGGACTTTAGAGAAATGTGAAAATACAAGATTTGAGCTCATTCTTTTGATACAGGTTTGGTTTAGGTAGGTTTAGGAAACAGAGAATTCATTGCATGTTACGTGTCCTTCGGTAATTTAGATTTGCCTTGTATCAGCTTGGTGAAATGGAAGAGCCTGACATATTTGAATGTAGCATCAAAAAGCTTATCTGGAAGCATAGTTAATTAAGTGAAGTGACAAGAGATAAAACCAGAAAGATAAGTTAGAAAAAAATTAAGAAGAGCCTCAAATGTTCAACAAATGTGTCTTCCCTTCCCTATCCTACTTCCCCTCTTTGGCAGATAAACAGATGTTTGTAATATATAATTTGAAAACTGAAATAGTGACTTTTCATGTAATTCTGATCAAAATCAAGGAGCTTATTTGAATAATTAAATAATGATGTTGCAGTTACCTGAAGGGTTCCAGTTATATGTAGGAAGAATCAATATCTTTATTCATCTGCTTAATGGCCTCTAGAAAATGTTGTAGTTTTAGCATTTTGGTGCTAATACCATGGTAACTGACCCCATGAGTGATTTTTATAAGGAAAGTGTAGTCATTTACTTTGCTTAATGTTTTAGGATCATGTCTGGTGAATAGAATTATATTGTTTAGGTTTATTATTGTTATTGTAGAGAAAGTTTCAGAAAGTGCTTAAGTTGCTGCTTCTTCTTCCCCATGACAGGATAACAAATTTTCAGTTTGAATGTGTAACCTATGGACATTTTTAGCATAAATTACTTGGAAAATGTGTTTATCCTTAGATCAAGAACTCTTCTTCGTTCCAAGAGTTTACAATTTCAAATATACATATACATCCCATTTTTTCTTAACCAGACATTTCTTTTCTAGGAACAGAATATATATATATATGTGTGTGTGTGTGTGTATGTGTGTGTGTGTGTGTGTGTATGTATATATATACATATATATATGTATATATATACATACACACACACACATATATATATATACTAAAAAATGGACAACATCATTAACATCTCAAAATCATAGCTCAATAATTAGGAATGATATCTATTGGCTTGATTAATAGTTTTCATAGTGATGATTCAGAAGTAAATGCTAAACACAGGTCATCACAAATTGATCAGATATTCTGTTGTGATGATTGAAGTCAGATGACTTTTATAGGGCTAAATTTTAAAAGGACATTTTGACTGTAACTCTCCAATAGTAATTAGCTTTATGGTAGGTATTTTCACTTAGCAATCAATTTGAAATTGTTTGGACAGTGGAATTTTCAAATATTTGGTTGACATAATTAATTATCTATCTAGTCCTTTTGAAATATAGTATACATTACAAACCATTATATATTATCAATACTTAATCCTAAAGCTCCTAAAGCAGGAGTTCTCACCATTTTTTTTTCAGTTCAGAGATTCCTTTGAAACAACTGATGAAAGCTATGAAAACTTTGCTCAGAAAAAGTGCACCTCCATGTATATTCAACCATGATTTTGATTCAATATCTAGGGATTTGGATTCCCTCTGAAGTTCAGATACACAGTCAAGAATCACTGGCTTAATGTCTTTGCTCATGTTATAACCCTAAGGGAAATTTAAGTGGTTAATATCTGCACTTAGACTGCCCAAGAGATTATTCTAAATCATTAGTGTTTCCACAGAGAGAAATCTGTAGGGAGGGGCAGAGAGAGAGAGAGGACAGAGAGAGAAGGAGAGAGAGAATCCCAAGCAGGCTCCATACTGTCAGCAGAGAGGGTGATGTGGGACTGGATCCCATGTGACATAAGATCATGACCTGAGCCTAAATCAAGAGTCTTACACTTAACTGACTGAGCCACCCAGGTGCCCCCATGCTCGCTCTCTCTTTCTCTCTCTCTCTCTTTTTTTTTTTGTTTTTTGTTTTTTTTGTTTTAGTTGGGTTGGTTGTCTTACTTCTTAAGTTCTATAAGCTCTTCACATATTAGAGAGACTCGCTGTTATAGTAAGTGTTGCAAATATTTTTCCTTTGTCATGTGGGTTTTGATGTCTTTATGGGATATCATAACATGCATAAATATTTTTAAATCAAATTTATTAGTGTCTTCATTTTTGTGTTGACTTGTGTCTTGGTTAGAAAGCAGTTTCCTAGTTTAATTTTCATTGGTTTCTTGCTTTTGAAAATTTCACTTGTGACGTTCTACTTCATCACATTTGATAGGGTGAAGAGATAATAAAAGCAAGGCAAGAAATATTTTGATGTAAATTTCTTGAGCTGTGGTTAATTATGATAAAAATCAGCTATAGAAATTTAAGTATTTTGATACTTAAAAGATAATTCCAGCCCCACTAAACTGAAAACCTACAACTGATTATTTCACCAACAATAACTTTTTATTGACACAGATGCTGAGAGTTGGATTTAATTATCTCCACTTTATTTTGTAGTCACTTTTCCATGATAATATTTCTAACATTTATTAGGCATTTAAAAATAGAGAGACTAGGTCTGAATAATGACACTTAGGCACTTGTTCTTTACTTGATACTAATATACTATACATTTTTAAAAATATTTATGTGTTCAAATGCCTTATTTCTCAACTTATGTTATTATAGTAAGTGTATATATTTAGGTTATTTGTGAATAACTGCAAAGTGCATTGAAAATTTTAAAAATCATTTTGAAGTTAATAAAGTAATTTGATATTTTAACTTATCTCTAATTTAATATTAAATATTCTGATTTTTTTTAAATTGTGACTCCTCAAAGATATTTTATTGTCATTTTTTTGCTCTCAATTGTGACTAAATTAATGTTGATCGAACTTGCTAAACCATTAATTTCATTTCATTATGAAAGTTTAGTATATGTGGCTTAAATAACAACACATTTTCATGGAATTGGATATCTTTCTACACCTGAACCAACCCTTTTATTTTTTTCCTAGTTTCATAAATAAGTTTATAGCTTTGGCTTACTACCTGATCATTATAATTTTTAAGGATATATTATATTAATGTGGAATATAATGGTGAAAAGCATTTCACTTCATATTGTAAAAAAAAAATCTGAAGTACCACAAATAAATAAACATGGCTAAAATATTTTAAAAGAAAATGTAGATTTGTGTATATATTATATTAGGAAGAAAAAATTGATATAAGTAAATTTAATAAGTTATATATTATATATGCCCATATGTATGTGTGTGTGTGTGTGTGTATATATATATATATATATATATATATAGAGAGAGAGAGAGAGAGAGAGAGAGACTATATATGTATTTTATTTAAGTCAGGATAGATGTATCCGTGTTTTTCTATTTGAGTACTTAAACATAAAGTATGTTTTCATGGTCTGTATTCACATATGCAATTTTAATCTCTATGTCCAGATTTTTGGACAAAAGTTTAAAATTCAGTAATAAAGAAAAGTAGTCTATTACTCAAAATATATTTTGTTCTATGTTCTTAATCAAAATATATCAGACTCTCTCTAGGCATCAAGAAAGAAATGCTAAGTTACTCCAGAATACTTTGCAAATGCTAAATATATGGGTCCTGGTCCTTATTATAGATGTTGTTCTGTAAACATTTTGGTACTCCAGTCTTGTCTTATTGATGAAATATTTACCTTCAAATGTATAGATGATCATTTACCCAATAAAACGCACATCTATAACAAAACGTTCTATATATGCACCTATGAATAACAACCAAAAAACCCCACTAAATTCCAATAAATTATCCTAATATATTTGATAATAACCAGCTGAGCTAAAATCTATTATGGATTTAACCAAAGAGATGTTTCCTTTTGGAGGTACACCTGAATTAAATACGCAAGCTATGTGTGTTGAAAACATATCAGTTTGTAATTGGATCTTTCTTGAGGCCATTCAGACATGCACAATAGACATGGCTTTTGCTCTTGCAATTACTTTAAAATTAATGGGGAAGGAGACTAGCTAGGGTACTATCTCTCTTTTCATAATACTTTTTTTTTTCTTCTCAAGGTAATGAAAAATAGACATTCAAATGTTCTTTTAAATTATTTGAATTCCACTATTAAAGGAAACCTAGGGACAAAGTCAAAAATTAATTTCTTTCTTCCTAAGGAACATTTTTAGAATCTAGGAAAAAAATAGATGTCACTAGTTAGTATAATTGACAACAGTAGCCTCTGTGACCTCTCTCTAATCTCTGTGTATCAATTATATTGTTTATATTAACACATATTTATAGGTAATATTTTTCTAAATTTTATTCTTATTGCATTTTTTATGAATTCATGTGATATGCAGTTTGTTTTCAGTTTTAGAATATGACTGGATATGTGTTAAATGCTGAGTAAATCTCTGTGTTTGTTGATCAAATGAATTCCAATGCTGGATGTTTTCTCCAAAAAGTACACTGTCCCATTAGAAACTCTTAGCTCATAACCAGAATATCTGTAGGTATTTATTTTCAAACCCATATAAAGTCATCCAATAACTACCAAATGAAGTATTTAAATATTTCCCTCACATTTCCAAAAAAAAAATACATTAGTTGTGCAAAAATGCCTTAATGGTAAAAAGCACATAATTCTGTACTGATATTGCAGATATTCTCAAGTGCATTGCTTCTTTAATCACACTAAAATTTAATTGCACAGTTTGCATTTAAAAATCATTGAAATTGGCTTAGAAGAACCTTCAAATACTTGCTTTCTCTATATTATGATTTTTAAAATTGAAATAAATTTCAGGTTATGATGCTGCACTACATGTTTTAACATCTGTGAATTTTAATTGATATAAATTTCAATTAAAAGGTCTAAAAAGTGAAGAATTTATTTTTTACAAGTGGATTTTGCATACCATTTGAAAATTTGATTAATAATTGTTCTGAATATATGAATTATTTTAATGTAAGTAACCTATGTAAGTGTTATCATAAATAATAATTTTCTGGTGCCTCTGATGAAACACACTGAAGCAAATAACTCTTGAGAGTTGAAGTGCCACAAAACGTTTTCTAATAATCCAAAATTTTCGTAATCATGACTAGTGACTTTAAATGTTTAATTTTTACTCTCAAAATGATCTTATATTTAGGTTTCTAGTAGTAGATCCATCTCAGTTCATTCTGGTTCTCAGAATGAAAACTTAGGTCATGGTCATCAGATTTTTAAAATTAGATAATATTTACAAGAGGACTTCAGAAATTCTGGAAGCTATAATATTATAAAGGATAAAAAGATTAGTAGAAAAAGTCGAAGAGTTTGTTATATATTCATACGTGGGGATAGAACAATGACATCGCAACAATTAATAGACACCACAGACAAAAGTTATAGCATGCACCTTTGGAAAGCAGTCCCTGTGTGTATATGTAAAAAACAAAAAACAAACAAACAAAAAAAAACAACGACAGTATTAGTACACTGAATGTTGAATACCGTAAATTCTTTTGCCCTTTTCAGAATTATTTAGCAGAATGGTCAAAAGTAATTGTTATGCAGTCATTAGGCAGGGGATACATATGAATAAGGCAATGAGCCAGACTGACCAACACTTACATGGAATTTGATGAAAAGAAAGACATCCATATAGGTTAAGTAGATTGTGAAGAAAGCATAACCAGTTGTGGGAATGATAAGAATAGAGATGATGAGAAGCACAGTTCTACTTATGTAGGATGCAAATAATTTCCCACAGCAGGGAGGAGGACTAAAAAGAGGGAAACATTTTTATCTTGACTTGTAGACTAAGTCTTCACCTTCCATGAGACAAATTCCTCAAGATTCTGTTTCTTAATGAAGGGCTAACTACAACAACAAAAATGTTGACACGGGAAACCCCAGTTCAGATATGAGAACACATAAGCTTTAAAAATGTATCTGCCTTTGGCAAATTAGGCCTTCATTTCAGATTTCTCAGGATTCACTGTCAGTGCTAGGATCCCATTACCTCGTTCATGGACAACAGCTTCCCAATCTCTTGGTTTTTAGACCTTTTCCCTATGATTTGTCCTGCTGCTAGATTGAATGTTTCTTGGGCAAAAATTTTGAATTGGTCCTCATTTTTGATAGAAAAATCTAAATGTCAGACCATTATTTAAACTCCTCCAAGTCCTACTACCAGCCTGCCTTTCCAGTTTTACTCCTTACTCTATTCCTTCATGTACTGGATGCCCATAAAGCTGATCTAACTGTATTCCCGATACATGCAGATTTTCCCACTTTCCTAACTTTAGAAGGAAAGAAAGCTAATTATATTGTATACCTGTTATGCCCCAGCCCCTGTGATAGACCCTTTTGTACATATTATGTGAAATTATTGTTACACGAGACAGGCAATATTGATCTTTAGCTGTTTATAGCTGAGGAACCTGAGGTTTTGACAGTGTAAATGATTTGCTTCTTATCATATAACTAGTAACAGACGAAGCAGACTTTGGAAAGAATTTGCATGAATCAGTGTCCACACCTCTTTCTCCTCATCATACCACCTGGCCCATGTTATTTATTCTTTTACAATGTGTTCTTCCCACATACTAATATCCACACTTATATTTGTCTTCCCAACAAAGTTTTTGTTTTCCCGCATTCAATATCTTCTGTCTTCAATGGATTATTGGAAAAAACTTGCATCATAAATATTTATCATAACTATTATTAATATTCATAACTTAGTTTCACTCAATTTTAAAGACTTCTACTATGATATTAACTCCTTATAAGTAGAATGTATGTCTTTTTAATTTTTGTGCCCTTGGGGAGTGTATAGAGTAACCCTCAGACAATATTGGAGATAAATTGGTGAATGAATGAAAGCTTGGCTAGCTATTCTCTATGAATTCTCCTAAACTACATACAGTCATTAATAAGGTAATATGTAACAAAATAAGTATTATAGTGCACTGCACTGCTATTTGAGTTCCCTGATGATGTATGTAATGACCATGAGTTGACCTTTTCTAGGGTCGCCATTATAGAAATCTAAGATACCATTCCATTTCTAAAATATTGGTTAATTTTCAGTGGCTGGTTTCAAATGCCAGATCATGATTAGATGCCTTCTCGCAGAGATTCTTTCTGAGGTACTTCTTTTTCCACTGCCACTTTCTAAGCCCTGCACAGTGTGTGTCTAACCACAGAGCCACACATTCTTATGACTCATAACCTCCTGAAGCAAATACAATAACAATAGGGGTCTTCTGTGACACCATATATTTTCTTTCAGGGTTCATTATAACTCATTTTGCCTGAGTGGGTGGTAATATCATTTACTGCTACTATATTAAAAACATAAAAGCATAAATAACATTAATGCAGACTTTTTCTGCTTATTGCCTCTAACTGAATGCCCTTGACATCAGGATCAGTGTAGAATATTAAAATAACATTGACATGAATATTTAATAGAAGAACTTGCATATAAATCATGGTTTCAAATTTAATATATCTGATGATAATAATTAAGTTCATTATAAAAAGTAGAGGAGATAAGAAAGAAATAAATGATAGGGCAAATGATTTCTATATATGAATTATCCTATATGAGCATGAGACTAGAAAGTAAAAAATGGAAGATGTAATTAAAGTCACTATTGTATCTTGAATAAATCATAAAGAACACAGTGCAGCCTTCTCCTTTATCAGAGGTATATTTGAGATATTTTAGTAGGTATTAAAGGAACACCTAATTTTATTTAGTTGTTTATTATTACATACCTTTATTTTTATTTTTTTTAATTTTTAACCTTTATTTATTTTTGAGACAGAGAGAGACAGAGCATGAACGGGGGAGGGGCAGAGAGAGAGGGAGACACAGAATCGGCAGGCCCCGGGCTCTGAGCCATCAGCCCAGAGCCCGACGCGAGGCTCGAACCCACGGACCGCGAGATCGTGACCTGGGCTGAAGTCGGCCACTTAACTGACTGAGCCACCCAGGCGCCCCATACATACCTTTAATATAATTGTCATTAATTAACAGATTATTCTTGCAAATTAGAAACACAATAGATGTCTTCCTTTAAAGAAGGTGCAGTATCTAGGAAAATAGAATTGAGTATTAATTCCCCAAATTATACAAAATGGAAAATCATAAGATCCTAAGTGACTAAATAAGTTTTATTACCAAAATTATTAGATTCTGATCTATTGGAAGTCAAATTTAATTTTAACAATAATTGATGGAACATTCCTAGAAACAAGTTATCCTATGCAGAAATGAGAATAAAGGCATGAGTTAGTCCCCTCCTGCAAAGGCTCTTTAGCATTTTATTATTGGCAGATTAATTCTAAGTAGTTGAGGATAAGTTGTACTCACTTGATTTATGCAAAAAATGGCTAGTGAGTATCTATTAGAATGTCAGTTCATAAAGATTCTGTTAACAGGTTAATCTGATCAGTGATAATTCCTATAAGGACACTAAGATAATGAGCACAAAATCTTCTGGTTGTACCTGGTTGCCTAATAGACATTAATAGATCTTGAAGAGATAACATGATAGAAAGAGTCTTTGCTGTGAATATAATGAGAACTAGACTTACATCCCAGCTTAGCTACTTACTAAATTTAGGATCTTGGCAAATTGCTTATCCTTCTCAAACTTGTCTCCTTATCAGTTAGACATAATAGTATCTGTTGGACAACATTGTCCTGAGGACTCAGTTCATGTGTAAAATCATCAGCATTGTGCCAGGCACCATTCAACAAAAAGTAGCAATTATTATGATGATCTGATGGAATTCTTTAATAGATGGCTTTTTAAATTTATTTTTTAATAGGTGACTTTAGAAGGATAATAATGTTTACTAACACCTAAAAAGCTATAGCTAAACTAAATACAGGTCTTATAGATTAAGTAACTCTTAGAGAAACGGAGTTTCATTTATAAAGAGAATTGAGTTTCATTTATAGTTGATTTCATTATATATAATGAAATCTTTATAAACCTAAATAAATCATTATTTTGTTGATAATTATTCCTTTCCCCCTGGTGGTAGAGTCCATGGCTTTGGATGATATATTTAGTTCTGGTATGTTTGTGCTTTCATTCTTTTTTTTTTTAAATTTTTTAACGTTTATTTATTTTTGAGAGACAGACAGAACGTGGAGGAGTGGCAGACAGAGAGTGAGACACAATCTGAGGCAGGCTTCAGGCTCCGAGCTGTCAGCGACACAGGGCTCGAGCTCACAGACTGCAGAGATCATGACCTGAAGTCATGACATGAAGATCATGACATGAAGTCAGACGCTTAACCGACTGAGCCACCAGGGTGCCCATGTTTTCACTCTTTATAGCATATTGCAGTGTCCTCTCCAGAAGATTCATGTTGGACCTTCCTGTGCTTGTTCCTCCATACCATTTCTGAAATGTGAATTACCGACGAGTCTGTGCCACTTTTTCTGTAACTTTGCTAAGATTAATCAGTAGGCTATAAAGTGCTTCTGCCCTAAATACAAGCATTCACCAGTACCTCTTGGTCTCTATTATCTACTTTAACCCCGATTGCTATTTACTGTTAGTACTGCTATCATGGCTACTGTTTGTTACAGAACAAATTTATGTAGTCCTTGAAGTTCTCTTGCAACTCAATAAGCCACTTTTGGCCTTCTCCTAACTCTTCTTGACTGCTTTATGTTGAAGGTGGGAAGAGAGGTTTCTAGCTCTCCTTGGGCTTAAATAGGAACATAATAGCTTCCAAACTGCTAACAGTAAAAAAAAAAAAAAAAAAAAAAAAAAAAAAAAAAAAGTTTTTTTGATCAGTTTCTCTGAGTCCCCCACGGGACTCAAAAAGATCAAAGTGAGCAGTCACCCTGAAGCTACAGCTTTTTTTTCTAGACTGTTGGCCATGCCTTTACTACTCAACAATAACATAACTTACTGATATAATTGATTTAATATTAATGTAATAATAACTAAACTTTTAGAGCCCACTAGACATTATAAGTTCTTTTCCTATACTATATAATTTAGCTATTATACATATATGTTAATTTGTAAATAAATTAAAAGAATCTGGATCATTTATTTTATTCTTTTTAAGTGTATTTATTTATTTTGAGAGAAGCAGAGAGAGCACAAGCAGGGGAGGGGCAGAGAGAGAGGGAGAATTCCAAGCAGGCTCATGCAATGCAGGGCTTGAACCCACAAAACTGTCAATCAAGACTCTGACACTCAACCAACTGAGCCATCCAGGCACCCCTGCATCATTTAGATTAGACTAATATAGTACATCCAAATTAAGTAAGGTTTGGTGGCAACATTAATTGTTAAAATATATATAAAATCAAGGCAATGTTATTTAATCTAACCTTTATATCCCAATATATTCGTTTAGGTTGCTTAAAGAATTGAGAAGGATTGTCAATCTTCATTTATTCAGGAAGGAAAGACTGTAGTAATTGTATTAGTTTCTGTGGCTGCCCTAACAAATGACCACAAACTTGGTGACATACAACAACAGAAAGTTAAATCACATTTCTGGAGGTCAGACTTCTGAAGTCAAGGTGTTGGTAGGTCTGCGTACCCTCCAGAAGCTCTAAGGAAAAACCTGTTCCCTGCTTCCTCTATCTCCTGGTGGCTGCAGGTGCTCCTTGGCTTGTGGCTACATCACTGTCATCTCTGCCTTCTTCTTCATGTTTCATTCTTCTCTTTGTGTCTGTATCTAATCTCCTTCTGCCTCTCTCTTATAAAGATACTTGTAATGGCATTAAGGCCCACCTGGATAATCTAGGATGATATACTCATGACCAAATCCCTAACTTAATCATATCTGTGTAGACCTTTTTTCCAAATAAGGTAACATTCACAGGTTCCTGGGATTAGAATTTGGACATATTTTAGGATTCATCTACAGTGTTTGTTTAGCAATATATCCCATAGGCAAGAGGAATGGGTGTTGGTATAGCATGCATGCCATGTTTTGTCATCAGTGACCCAATCTGTCATCTTACAAATAAATGTTAGGTTATGTGACTTGTCCAATTACTGCATCAACAGAATCCCAGAAGGACTCACATGGTATAAAAACTTGGAGTGATGATAGAGAGTTTAGCAAAGGAGTTTTAATAAAGGTATGGTCAGGGTTGAGGAACACCAACAAAGATTGTTGAAGTATCTCAACACTAGTAATGGAACTGCTAGGCCTGAAGGAACAAGGAGAAGGTTACCTTGAACTGACAGCAGTGTGGCCTTTGGGGGCTGCAGGAAAGGGGAGGTGAAGGATAAATACTAACCTCACTCTCTTCTCTCAATATTCTGCTCTTGCTTTTCATTGGTTGACCCCAAATGGAAGCTAGGAGACAAGGTAACCTGTTGTCATCCATTTGATTCAATTTCACTGGATACATGGAAAAGTGAAGTAGGATGGAGATTGGATATGGAGGGGCAAAGAAAAACAGCAGGCCAGTCCCACAGATCATTAGTATCATAGCTGGAAGCAAAATCGAAGCTTCTTTATTACAAAATTTATTATAATTTTCAACATGTCAAATTTAATTCAACAAATACTTATTGAATACATGCAATGTTAAAACTCCCTATATGGCACCACAAAAATGCCTATAAATTTTATAGGTAATAACAAAAATAGGCTGGAGGTAATGAAAAGAAATCTGCATTCTTTTTACAGTAGTGATGAGAGTCTGAACTTAAGTGGGTGTCAGAATGAAAATACATAGAACAATGTATATTTAAACTCCAATAGAATAAACAATAGAACTTTGCAAAATGTTCACTATGAGTAGAATGGAAAACAATGGGAATAGAATACCAAATAGGAACTGAATATTTGAAAACCAAATTAGAAAATGTTTCTGAAATATACAATATTAGCAGTTAGCAGATAAGCTCTTATGAAGAAACTTACTTTGTACCTTAAATTTGAGGTCTGGTAGGAAATTTATGTCAAGATGTCCAGAAAACATTTGAACTGTGGTTTGATTCCTGGAATGATGTAGGGTGAGAGGGGAAGAATATAAAAAAATATAATAATGATTCTGTTCATTTGTTAAGAAAATTATATTGTTTCCTTACTATGAATCATATGCTGTACAAGAATTTGGTAATGGACTAATGAATATGACCAAATAATATTACTGCTTTCAGAATAATCATCAAAGGTGGAAGATTTAACAAATAATAAAAATTAAATAGGAGATACACATTTATAAAGAGCTATTTGTTCCTTCTCAGAGATGACAGATGAAATTACAGTAATGGAAAAGAAAGCTTAGAATATGGGCACGGTGTATTTTTTTATAAATTTTAATTTTATTAAAATTTTTTAAATGTTTATTTTTGAGAGAGAGAGACAGACAAGGAAAGAGAATGAATGAGCAGGGGAAGGGCAGAGAGAGAGGGAGACAGGATCTAAAGCAAGCTGTGTGCTGATAGCAGAAGAGCCCAATGTGGGCTTTAATTCACGAATTGTGAGATCATGACCTGAGCTGGAATTGGATGCTTAGCCAACGGAGCCACTCAGGCGCCCCATTATGTTTGGAATATTTTAGACAGGTATTTTGCAAAGATATTTTGGATATGATTCTAATGAATTTTGTTTTTTTTTTCTATCTTGTAAATAGCAATGCTATTTAGAGTTTCAAACTAAATCAAATCATGAAAACTACACAATTTTATACCGGACACCATGTATTTTTGATAACTCTGTCAAATTCCTTAAAGTTATAAAGTTATAGATGCCAGAGATTATAGATGAAAGCAGAGAATGTCAGGGACAAAATCATAGTTGCATTTCCACATTTAAGGTATGGAAGGAAAAAGCAGGTACCAATAATTGTAATAAGAGCACTCAGACTGAAGATTTAGGATAGAATAAAATATTAACATCAGCCACAGGAGGGCTTTCAAAAAGTAGCATTGTCAGTGAGATAAAACAGTGCAGAAGCTCAGGAAAAGGTAAAAATGAAAAATGGGAGAATTAACCCATTGACTGGGAAAAAGGAGGTTATTGGTGCTTTCTTCAAGAATGATTTGAATACTAAGAATATAGTAAGTGGTAGAAAAACTAGAGCCTTAGGGAGTAAATGACTATAAAATGTAGAAATAGACAAAGTGAAAATAGCAAATACTCCCGAAGTAAAGAAATGGAAAATTTAAGGAACTTTCACTTTTAGCATAGAAGATATCTAAGTATACAGTGAAGTTTCCAATATGGAGTGAAGATGAGTTTGTACTAGAGATAAACAGTGGCAGAATCATTCATGGGAACAAAACGGGATGATGTCAGATATACATTATAAATACTAAATGTAATAAATTATAATTTAATAATAATATACTATAACATACTATAATAATATATAATATAATATAATATAATATAATATAATATAATATAATATATATAATATAAATACTATGAAAGGTGAAATGTTGTTTTGTTGTTTGTATTGTTCTTTTTCTTTCCCAGAGATACACATCGTAATAAATGTAATAGAGTCAATAAGAAATTTAAAAATATAGCAAAGGACTATTTTTAGAAGATAAAATGAGGAGATTGAGGACAAATCTCCATGGACTTATGCCTTTCTCTAACAACATTTGAAAGTTTGAGAATTCAGATGGTGGGAGTTACCTCTGGCCAAAGAGTGGCAAAATGGGAATATGAAGGGGAAAAAATATATGATGATGGTAAATGCTTTATTATAATAGTCAACACTGGAGTTCAGGCTGAGAGAGGAGCAAATGAAGCATAACAGAAAGCAGACATGAAAAAAATTATGATTAAATCCAGTCTTCTTCCCGCTACTGCAAAACCTTTCATGATCTGGCCCCTATTTGCATTTCTAATTTTATCTCATTGCTATCACAACTCTTGCTAAATTCCAGACCCTTGAGTCTTGTCAGAGCTTCCCAAATTTGCCAGATTCTTAGGCTCTTATATGTGTCTACCTGGCTGCTTCTCATAATTCAGATCTCAGGACACATTTCCTGACTACCCTTATTTAAAGTAGCTCTGCAACCACTATCCTATTATCTATTACAATGTTCTATTTATTTTGTCCACACCGTTTAAATGATTTATAATTACTTACACATCTGTTGTATATTTATTTGTTTTTCCTGTGTATTGGCTTTCTCTCCCAGTAGAGTGAAAGCTTCACGAGAATAGATATGGTGTTGCAGACCCAACTGCAGTAACAGTGGCAAGCACATTGTAGGTCCTCAATAAATACTTTTAAGTCTGTAAATACATTTACATGAGTAAATGTCTAACAAAGGGGTAGGAAAATGTAATAAGGATGAGGGGAAATTTAATGTAAATAAGGGTACGGGAAGGTAGGAAACAGCCAGAACGTGGAAATCTACCTAGTATAGAATTATTCATGAAGTTCTACATTGTGCAGCACTGTTAAGTAATATCTAAATCTAAGATCCAGCTACTCAATGGGTGAATGGTGGAGTATGGAAATGGAACATTTTGACAGCAAAAGTTAGAAGGATCCTAATTTTTATTAGGGTAAAATAATATAGAACTATAAAAATGATAGCAGAGATTAGAAAAGAGTGCTGAGGCCACTGAGCCATGTGGACAAACTTAGATTCAATGGCATATGAATTCACTCTGTCTAATTGCCACTCACCTACTCACACAAGTCAATTAGTATTTATTTTAGGTGTTGAGGAAACAGATGTGGATTTCATTTATTTTATTATCTAGATACCATCTGCAGCAATACATGTTTGTATAACATTATTATGGACCGATAATTTTATTTCATTTTTCATCACTGCTGTCATCATTATTTTCTCTGGTTTCTTCATCACCATCGTCCTCACTATCTTTAGGAGAGGAGTTTGTGCCAAACAGTCACAAATCCGCTGACTGTTGCATTAAACGTGGTTTTATGTCTACATTAATTGTTTATCTTTTCTTTTCCTCCATCTTCCTTTTTATCTTCCTTATCCCTGATACAATGAGATTTTACCCATTTTCAGCTGGAGGGTATTGAAGTAATGGTCCATAGACATAATGAAACAGTGAAAGCTTGGCTGAAGTTAACATAAAAAAAAAATAGCCCGTAAGTTTTCACTGGCCATATGTTTTTTTTTTCCTTTTTTCTTTTTGTGAAACCACTAACCAACATGAGTGAGAAAACAAGTTTAAGTGGCAAGGTATAAACATCTGAAGGCTGGGCAAAATGATACCTTAATATGACAAATGGTATTGCTTACTTTTATTATTGTACAGAAATGTCTTCCCTTCAGACACAAATAGAGATACAAATAGCATAGGCAAGAGAATAATGTCACACATGCTTCAGAGCTTTTTGTCTATGCCCTGGTCGTCCCTTGATAGTTTAAAAAAAATGTCCTTATTCAAACCAGACTTCATTATAAAGAAAAATGTTCTTGCTTTAGAGTTTTCACTGTAGCACCTGTTACATTCTTCCCCTCTGTCCATGAGAAAACTCTAATTCACCTACAAAAAAAATTATAAAGCAAAAGGGAAAACAAAGACAGAAACTAATTTTATTTCTGAAAAAATAGATAATGCACCTGTCAACTTGTATTTATTCCAGTGGCCTTCGGTGACATTTTCTAGTGACAGCAGCAAAGATTCCAAAATTGCTTCCATAGGCCCCACACAGAGATAGGTAACAGGGGACATTATTAACTTCAACACAGAGCAATTTATTGAAGCCCAACACTCCATTATTAAAATATTGGATTTTTTTCCCTTTCTATCCCACTCATCACTCTAAATGAATCCACATTCTCTTTTCTTTATCTCTTTTCCTATCCCCCAAAAAAGCCATCTGCTATTTCCTTTATGAAAAAAATAAAACCTACAATTAGTGTCTTGTTCATCTTTTCTTTCTCAAAAAAAGAGAACTATTATGCAAATACTCTGCAATTTGGTTTCAAATACTCTTTGTAGTGTGATGAGCAATTTTCCTTAATACAACCCCAGCTTTTTTGCCAGGACTTACTAATAGATTTTTTTAAAAGAAAACTTTCATGTGACTTTTTTACACTCTTCTGATGTAAACTTTTTGCATGCATATGTAGAATGAAATTATCATTACTCCTTGAGTTGTAAAAGAAAAAAACATTGTTTATATATTTTATCCTGAAAAAGAAGCCTAAAATAACCTCGAAATTGTTCTTTTACCTTAAACTTCATCATTTTCTTCCTCATGCTTTCTGAAAGCGCATTGTATGCAATGGCAGTTTACCTGTTAGTGCGAATTTGTTGGTTGATCTTAGTGTTTCTTCAGGAACTTAGGTATAATTTGACCCAATTCCTCAGGTACGACTGATATCAGGTGTTTGGAGCTGTCTTCCTCTTAACAAGATAAGCATCTACAGTGAGAGGTGCTGATGGAAGTGAAAATTTAAAAGTACAGTATCAGAAGAAATAGCACTGCACTAGGAATCAGAAATCAGGAGTCTTAACCCTGATCTGCCAGTTATCGTAAGACCTGAGGCAGTAAGCCCACCAGCCTTGGCTTTCTCCTTTTATAGCTGAGAATCACTGCCTCCTTTGACTGCTAGTAGGCTTATAATGAGGATCAAACCACAGTTGCAAGTTACTACTTTTGCAATGGATTCTAGATACATTTCTTGGCAATGTTTCAGAGGTCCTCAATTTCCCTATTTCCTACAGTAGCTTCACCTGGAGAGCTTGCTACAAATGCAGCTTTATGATCAATTTCTAGACTGGATTATCTGGGAGTGGGACCAGGATAACTACTTGTAATGACAAACCTAGGCAACTCATGCTCTTGAAAGACTGAAAGCCACTAGAAGAGAAATAGAGAAAATGCAATCAATATAAATTTGATGTAATTAGATAATATCTAATTTTGTGCTTGATTAAATTTGCTATTTAATTTGATTACATGTTCTGCTTATTTGTTGGTGTATATGTGTATATTTATATGTGTGCATATCATAATTCAGTGAAGGAACCCTGTGGTTTACACTTTCAATATTAATGTTAATATTTAATTAATGAATAACAATACTGGATTAAATAATAGGTAATATTACTTGCTAACATTCCTATCTGTTTTCTCCTTATAACTACATTGATTTCCTTTATTTCAAATGTTTACTAATGTTTTAAATGTTTTCAAATGTTTAAAATATACAGTAAGTGAAACCAAAATGTTTCTACTTTTTTGGACCCAGATGGGGCCATATTCATAGTAATGACTCAAATTTGTGGCCCTGCTCATTATGCAGAAACTCCAGCCACCAGAGAAATTTCCCCAAATAGTTTGGGCAGTTGCTGAGTGTCTCATACGTACCTATAAACTACTCAGTGCTCTCTGGGCTGCTAGTCCTCAAGGCATTGTTGTGGTGACAGGCTCAGCAAGGAAGCATAGACACCGATGTCCTCCCCTGTTCTATGCTTCTGGTTGCCTGGGGCTGCTGAGGAAGGAGGAATGTCAGCATCTACTCAGAAGCCATCTGGAAAACAGCAATTTCTGCTTCTGCCCACAAAGACTGAAAACAGTCTTTTGAGTTGGGCTGATAGTATTTTATCAGCTTACTTTTTTTTTCTGTTTGGCCTTATATATCTTCTTTCTCAAAGACAGGTGCCCATTCTGCCCCACTGTTCCTCACTCATAAAAGTGAAACATTATACTTGACTAAGAACCTAGCTAGATCCAGTAAATTCATATACTCCATCAGATATACACGTAATTGTGAATCATCTTTAGACTCAGCTGAATTCAACACCGCTAAAGTAGCAGTGGAGTTTAAAAGTTAATAATGTCTTGGGGCGCCTGGGTGACTCAGTCGGTTGAATGACTGACTTCGGCTCCAGTCATGATCTCATGGTGTGTGAGTTCGAGCCCCGCATCGAGCTCTGTGCTGACAGCTGAGTCTGGAGCCTGCTTCAGATTCTGTGTCTCCCTCTCTCTCTGACCCTCCCCCACTCATGCTCTGTCTCTTTCTGTCTCAGAAATAAATAAACATTAAAAAAAAATTTTTTAAGTTAATGTCTTCTCAAATAGCTTTAAAATAATAATAGTAAGTCAAATACTTCTACAAGGCGAATAGTAAAAGACAGAAGTCTAGAGTGACCCTCTATTCCTTTTCCTACTCATTTTCCACAGCCCAAAACAATCACTTTCAGCTTCTCAGCAATTTATTTTTTCACTTAACTCTATATCTAAATAATATGCTAACACTGTCAACTCTTGATTTTTCCATTTTATGCATCATATGCAAACTTGTCACTAGGAACAACAGGAATGTACCTTTCACTTTCTTCCTATCACCCCCTTGCAGAGGTACACCTCCCTTCCCTTCAGTTTTCAATATAGTTATATGATGTCTGCATATATCAGCATTTGTACTTATGTCATTATGTCTCTACAACTATTCCCTGCCATGCTCTATAGCGAGTACAATGATTTTCTTTTTCATGGATATCTTTGTGTTTTACCACATCAATTGCTTCATTTTATTTTTGCTTAGTTTTCTGTGCATTGATCACTAATTTGAATTTCGGTTTATGATAAATATATATGCTCTTAATGTATTTTAAAGTCATTAGGTATTCTATCATCTCCATATTCTTGGATCACCTTTTCCAGAGCAATATGCCCACTCAAGTCTGGACTGACTGCTATCTCGGTCTCTTGAACAGCTTTTATTCTGGAATATCCCTTCACTGTCGTTATTCTGTTTCCTCAATTCAATGTACTCTTTTAATTGCTTCCTCTTATTTAGTGAGCACAGCTAACAGAGAAAGGAGGCATCTGAGAGAAGTTTCTTTAAGAACAAGCATGGCTGAACATGTGTGTATATCCACTCCCTTGGTTGAATTTTTGCTGGCTTTGGAATTTGAGGTTTAAACAATTTAAGTTTCAGAATTTCGAAGTCACAGCTCCATTTGGGAAAAGGAACTAGAAGTGGCCCCAATTTTCCCTATATATAAATTTACATAATCTTATTATTTTCACCAGAGTACTTCTCTTTCTATTTTGCCTAATAGCCATAGTCCACAATCCTTTTTTTTTTTTTTTTTTTTTTTGTCCACAATCCTTTTGATTTAGCTTCTCCCAAAGACAAAAGGGAGGAGGAGATCTGCTGTCTGAAGTGCCTCCAAAGTACACTTTGAAACGGTCCTACTGAAGTCAGTTTCTCCTCCCTGTTCCATTTGCACAGATTTGAGGCACTAACACTACTTGAGCCTTTGGTGGTGACACGCGTGGTGTAAATTGGATTTCTTCTCAGTTTCCCTACCTGCTACATTAAGCTTCGGATGTCTTATGTCTGTTAATTTAGTTACTACTATTAAGCCACATTCTACTCTGTATTCTATCTTTATTGCCTCCTTTCTATGATTGTTGGTCTCTGCCTCTTTATTAATGCCCTTATTGTTAATGTAGTGGAAATGAGAGGAAATGGAAATAATTTGTTTATTCGATTTTCCATGTCATCTTAAATAATAGATCAGTAGAGCTTTCTGTCCTCCATTTTTAGTCTTGAAAAATTTCAAAGGCACAGAAGATATACAAGAATGCTAATATAAACATTCTCATAGCCTCAAAGTAGGTACACTAATTGATAATAAATTGTCACATCTGTGCCATCCCCCTTGTGTGTGTGTGTGTGTGTGTGTGTGTGTGTGTGCATGTGTGTGTGCACATGCATGGAAGGTCCTATTTGTTTTAAATTGTAGTAAAGATACTTAAAATAACTTTATTGGAGAGTAACTTTAAGATGCACTAAATGACTATCATATGTCCAATCTTCATTAAACAAAAATGACATGATTATGATAAAGAAATTAGAGCTATTTTCTCATTTCATGAAATGATAAAGTTGGAGTAGACAAGTTTTCATGGTCTCACTCAGCTATTTTATGATTCTATAACTAATACATGACTTATAAATTTGGAAATGAAGTGGAATTGAATAAAGGCAAATGTATGGAGCAAATTTAAAGGTTTATTTTTCTACATAAATCCCCAATGGGCATAGTGCTTGTAATTGTTTAAGTTTTGGTATTTATAATTTATTAAATTATACCTGTGTATTCTATCTGACTCCACACTAATAACAGATGACTTACCTTTGGTTCACCTTGTACTATGTACAAATAATTACATTCATATGGATTATTGTACTCCAGAACCAAGATCAAAAGTTAAAAATCCATGGTATAAGTCAAGATTCAATATCAACTTACTTAGCAGTAAATAAAATCAAATATTGTTCATACTACAAAAGACAAAACACTAATAGTAATTTTATATTCATTTAATTTTATAACATTGTCCATCTTAATAAATGTATAGTCCTTGTTTTTTCACTTAAATTTACTTGAATTAAATCACTTTAAAAATAAAATAGCTGCAATAATGCCTTTTCATTTTTAATGGATTCCATTGAATGAGAGTGCATTTTCAAAATTATTATCAGCACCATTAATGTAGTGAGTGCTATAAAGGAATTTGAGTTGAAATTACATTTAATTTTTTTTTTAATAGGAAGCTTTGATCATGGCAAGTATGGACCATCCACACTTAGTCCGGTTATTGGGTGTGTGTCTGAGCCCAACCATTCAACTGGTTACACAGCTTATGCCCCATGGCTGCCTGTTGGATTATGTCCATGAACATAAGGATAACATTGGATCCCAGCTACTGCTTAACTGGTGTGTCCAAATAGCTAAGGTAAGTTCCCATCACTTTTGATGGAAATGACTCTCCTCTCTTATCTCCTAATCTAGAATAGTATGGATACTGAAAATATGTCAAGCTTTCAGTATATTTAAACAAAACAAATTACTTGTGCTATATTGAAAGATGTAGGGAAGTATTTGCATTCAAATCACAGATCAAACACATGATATACTTATATATTTGGGGAATTTTTACTGCTATTTGTGTTATGTTAACCAGATGCCAAACAAATAGATTACTGATCAGAAGAAAAAAAATGTTCTACCAAATTTGTTTAGCTTTTTGTTTGTTTTGATATAGTTTAATTAACAAACAAAATCCAAGAGAGAAAAGATTGAATATAAGAATTATCCCATTTTAGACAATTTTATTAAGATAGTATGTACATTTAATTCTCAATATTAGAAATTATCAAGTTCTAAATATCCTCCTAGACATTTTGATAATTCTCAGTTAGCCTTTAATGGTTGGGGTTTTTCAGCCTGGCACACCGTCTCGGGCATGTAACATGCATATGGAAGTGGCATGGATCTCAGGACCTGAGGTGATGGGGTGGGGGCTCTGTGGTGACCTAGAGAATACCATTGCCCTCTGAAAGGACTATGGTTTTTTCCACCATTGTTATGTGTTCTTCCAGTGTTTCCAAGGGGCCAAAATTCTGGATTTTTTTTTTTTATGTGACTTCTCCAAATTTAAATCTTGGCTCAAACTGCTGAAGTGTTCTAGAAACCAAACAAAGCATTTATGCCTTGCAGTCCACTGGTGTGAAATTTCCGGTGTCCATGTTTTACATTCAAATAACCCATTTATGATCACCTATACCAAGAATATTTCTTGAAAATTTTCTCCGGGATAAATAGATGTGAAATGAGTTTTAATTCTCTATTTAAACCTCTATTTACATCACAAATTGACCTAATGTTCAGTTAATTCTATAGATGTGTTCATCTTTGCATTTGTATTAGATAGATGCCAAAGTATTAATTTAGTAATTCTAGTCTATTTCTTCTTACAGCCTATGAATGAATAAAAATTCATTTCCTAGAGTAGAAATTTGAGGTAATTCTTAAAATTCCAAAAATTTTCTAAAGGGAAAGTCCAGTTTAGTTTTCATACCATAAATTCCATTATAGTTTCATTATGGACCATGTATTATATTTTTGTTACTATTACATGTTGAACTGACAACTTAGAGAATTTTTTACAGTAATGAAGTTTGAAACACAACTCTTGAAAAATTGATTTACTTACCTAAGAACTCCAATAAATTATACGGTGAGCTAAACATGCAATAGAAATTCTCAAATCATTCTAGCAGTATAAATGAGAATAAAACTAAGTTTCAAATTTCTTTGCTGTTTTCTATGTTTCCTGCAGTATTCTTCATAATTTAGGTTTTGTCCTTAGAGATTCATGACATCAATATATCATTTATGCAAAGCTGTACACTCTAATAATAGAAACTACTTTGAGTTCCCTGAATAATTGCACTGTTTTAAACCATTTTGCCTTTGTGAATGCCATCCTTTCTGCTTAGAAATATTTCCTCATAGCTTCTTGATCACATACGATGGTCCTTTCATCCATCAATGCTGATTGGGTTCCTCTGCTTACAGAACCTTCCCTACTTAACCTTTTTCTCCAAACAGAAACAATTTCTGCATTTGTTTGGTCATTGGTATCTTGAACACAGTTTTATTATTCAAGTTTTATACTATGTAGTTTATATGATTGACTGTATGGCAAGTTTCTTTAGTCATTAATCTTTTAATAAACATCTATAGACACCTTCCATGTATCAGATACTATGCTGCCTGAATTGTCTAGGGGCAAACAACGTGGACATGGGCCTGGTTGTCTTTGTATACCCTAATGGCCAGAATAGCCAACAGATAAAACATTAAGTATAGTATTATACTTAATGCTTGGGTTCACATTTTGACGAAAAATAATTACAGAGCACATTTAAGGTAGACACCATTGAATCCTGAGGGAGAATATTTGGCTATGGGATGAAAATTTAGGCAGAGGAAAGATTCCACAAGAGCTGTATAGATATGGTGACCATGTAATGTATCATCCAGCTGGGACATTTTTAAGAGTGAAAGAAGGTTCTGTCACTAGTTACGTGAAGGCAACAGACACACAAATGTGTTAAACAGAACAAGGGATGTGGGAACCCTGTGTAGCATGAAAGGTTTGCATTTTATTGTAAAAACAGTAGATATTGAAGTATTTTACGTTCTCATGGGACATTGCCAGTTTATATATGGAGCTGAAATCAAGGCAATCCAAAAATGAAAATGAAGATACCAGTCAGAAGTCTGGGGGTAATGAAAGTAAGGAGAAGTAAATAGGATTAAGATATATTTTTTAGATAAATATAGGCTTCTGAATATGATAAGTTGTTGGGGTGTATGGTGGTGCTCTTTCCTGAGCTGGTGAAGGCTGAGATTTGAACATAATTGTAGAAAAAAAATTGAGAGTTCAGTTCCAGACATGGCAAATTGCAAAGGTTTATACAACATGAAACCGGAGCTTTCGACTAGGTGGTTGAATTTGGTTGCGACTCTCAATATAGAGTGAAGAGTTTTGGGTACTTAAATATATGGGAAAATTTGTAATGACCTAGCTACTGACTCAGTCTGATTCATATTTCTTCCCAGCACCGAAAATTGGTATAGTAGCCATTCAATAAACATTTAATAAATACTTTTAACTCATGAGGAATTTGAAAAAAATATTTATGGGAAAAACCCATAAAGAGAGAACCCTTCCTTCATCTTTTTTTTTCTACTTTGGGGGCACAATTGTATAGTGGAAACAGCATTAGGATCTGAAGGACCTGCATTAATATGATGGTACCCACTTTTTTTTAAATATATGAAATTTATTGTCAAATTGGTTTCCATACAACACCCAGTGCTCATCCCAACAGGTGCCCTCTTCAATACCCATCACCCACCCTCCCCTCCCTCCCACCCCCCATCAGCCCTCAGTTTGTTCTCAGTACTACCTTTTTTTCTTATTTGCAAAATGAGCATAATTGTATCTACTTCTGGTAGGCTGAAACTCCCTACCCTGAAATATGTTATATCCCACCCACGGCATCTGTGAATATGTTACTTCACATGTTAGAAGGGAATTGTGAATATTATTAAATTAAGGATTTTGAGATGAAGATATTATCCTGAATCACCAAGGTGGGCCCAATGTAATCTAAGAATTCTTATAAGTGGGAGGCAGAAGGATCAGAGTAAGTGAAGATATAAAGATGGGAGCAAAGCTGGAGTGATGTGCTTTGAAGACAGGGTGCTGGGAAATAGAATCTACCTCTAGAAAGGAAATATATTCTCCCTACAATGTTCAGGCCTGCCACATCTTGATTTTATTCCAGTTTACAAACCAATTCAGGACTTCTGACATCCACAACTGTAAGAAAATAAATTTGTATTGTTTTAAGCCATTAAATCTGTGGTAATTAGATACAGCAATAAAAAATTAATATACTTCCTCATAGTGGCTTGCAAAGATTAAATAAAATAGTCCAATGCAACTTCCTTGGCTCAGCTCCTAGAACATGAAGTGCTTAAAAGCAATCTGTTTTTATTACGTATAGGTTGAAAGCCTCAAAACAGAGAATTGTTTTTAAAATTTCTGTAAAATATGAGTAATATGGTCTGAGTAAACACAAGTATTTCACAAATAGTTATTCCAGTAACTTAGAGGCTTTGTCTTCTTTGCTTTCAATTCTTACCAAGAGTGGCTCAGGAAAGTAAGATAGCATCATAATTACTTCAATACCCACTTTGTTTTTTTCACTGATAAAGTTGGGGGGTTTGGGGGTAAAACTGTAAAGTAACTTATATATATTTGTGTTATAACATACCTGTAGAAAATACAACAATTCATAGGAAAATAATAATTATAGCTAACATCAAGCAGCTCTTACTCTGTGCAAACCACTGCTCTATATTTTATTCATTAATTAATTTGTCTCATCACAAACCTATGAAGTAAGTATCATGATTTTCATTTCACAGGTAAAATCGCAGAGAATGTTAAGTTACTTGATTAAATGCACACAGCTAACACATAAATAGTTGAACAACTAATCTGTGTTTTTGTATATAAGGGAGAAAATAATTTTAACAAATTTTACCCCTGTTCCCAGTTTTCTTTCCATTTTTCCTTTGGTATGTCATTCTACAAAACTGTATGTCATGGGAGACAAATTTAAACACCAAAATTGTTTGACTCTTATAGGTAGCCATATTAACTTTGCAAATGCTGTATTTGGAACTTGATTTAATTTGGAAGCAGAGCAGGATATATTATTATTTAATGTTTATATAATGCCATATGCCTTCCTGGTGCTTTATGAATCCAGGATAGAAATAATGATGAGAATCCCTTCTTTCATACTTGTTGCTAACATGTTGGGCAAGCAGTTTTTAAGACAGCTTAGCAGACTCTCAAAAGTGTATGTGAGTTTAGAATGACGGAACTTCCTGGTAACACCAATAATGACTGAGTCTATGTGGATAAAGCATGTCTTATACACTTGGCATCTGCTTGGTGCTTTAGGCACATTGTGCTATTGAATATTTAATGAAACTCTAGTAGGTATGGCTCATTATTCTCCCAATTTATAGATGAGGAAAATAGGGGAAGTTAAGTCCTAATGGACAAAACGGTAGGTTGAAATGCCTGTGTTCTAACCAGGGAACTCTGGTGTCTGAGCAAGGTCTTTAAGCCATTCAGCACCTGCCTCTCCAAACACATACACATCACTGCAGCTGAAAGCCGCTTGCTGTCCTCAACAGCACTTCTGAATATGGAGAGCATCGAGGAGCAAGACATCTGACACCATGAGACAGTGGTGTCTCATCATTAATCCCATAAAAGAAAAGGTTCTATCATGAATAATACTTTTCATTGTCTTCATGAGAATTTTTTTTTATTGCCTTCTCATCAGCATGTATGTTACATTTTCTGGGAAAGAACTAGATAGTCTTTCAACTTTGGGGGATTTTGATAAAGCAAGCTCAACTGTTCTGTGAACAATTATGCAGTGTAGATACTGATCACAAGTACCACTATAAATTAGGATTTAAAAAAATAAGTTTATTCATTTGTTTTGAGAGAAAGTACACATAAGGAGGGGGTGCAGAGACAGAGTGAGAGAGAGAGAGAGAGAGAGAGAGAGAGAGAGAGAGAGAATCCCAAACAGGCTCTGAGCCTTCAGCCCAGGACCTGATGTGGGGCTTAAACCCATGAACTGTGAAGTCACGGCCTGAGCCAGAAGTCAAGAGTTGGACGCTTAACTGACTGAGCCATCCAGGAGCCAGAAAATTAGGAATTTAAAATGTGTAATTTGGCACTATCTTGTGTTGAGCATACAGACTCTAGAACCAGTCTCTGAATGGGTTCTATTTCCAGACCCACCACTTGTCAGCTGTGTGGCCTTAAATAAGTTAATCTCTTGAGTCTCCTGAAAATGGGGATAATAAAAGTCATTATTTAATGGAGTAATTATGAGAATAAGGTAATATTCTCTGCTTAAAACACTGTGTAGCATACAGTAAGAATGTACATTCTGTGTTATTTTGAATATATTTGATATGAAGGCAATAAGGAAAGGCACTTACATTCGTAGTTAGAATGCCTTAATGATGTTATTTTAAAAATACTCTATTTTTGAATCTCAGCTATAAAAGACTTAGCATTTGTTCTTAGATGATGCTGGGGATAGGAGGAGAGAATCCTATGTTTAATATTTAGTATTTCTTATTTTTGGAAAAAAGGACCTGAGTCCCCTATCCTTATGTGTTTTCTTGCACAGATTCCTAAGATGCTGTGCTGTATTTGCTGTTATTGTGACCTCTAATTTTCATGTTAGAAAATTGGATTATTGGTAACATTGAAAACATGGGAAACTATCAGGGAACTGGCAAAGAGTTGAGTTTTGGGGTATTTTGAATAAGATAGTCCGTTATTGAAGAGGAATAAAGAGAAAATTCTAACTTTTCAATCTCAAGCTAGAAAAGGTTAACATTGGTTTGATTTCCTGTTGCTGCACAAATTTTAGCTCCTGACTACTTTCTAAGGAAAAGCTTATTTGAAATATTTTTGTTGATTTTTTGTTGATGTTGCTACTGTATTCTGAATTTCAGTTCAATTCAGATGTAGGGTCTCAAAGGCTTTTTTTTTTCAGTAGTTTACCATTGAAACTAGTTAAAGAGATGATTCTAAAAACACATGTCAGTGGTCCACTATAAACTTCAAGATAATTCATTGCCTGATTAATTCATATATTGTACCATCCTTAAAATTCTTCTGAAAGAAAATAGAAATAAAAGTCATTCAATATTTTAAAGAATAAAAAATTGACCTAATATGTTTAAGCAAAATAATTTAGATTTTTGCCTCTAAGACTCTTTAAGTTGTATTTTTATAAATAGATTGATTCCAGCATTTGTTTTTGAAGAACACTGTATCATTTAAAGGTCAGTATAATTTTAGGTTAATTTAATATATTTTCTTAATTAAACTGTAGGTTTTTTTTTTTAAATTTCACACTCTACTTTATCCCTGATTTACTTTTCGTGTCATATCATATTCCTGTTTGAAGCTAATGAGAATTCTACTGTGAAACCTGACTTTTTGTGGCCATTAAAAAGTATCTGTGTACCTTAGTTTAATTTATACTTCGTGCCAGAGTAGGAGTTAGTGTGAGGCACAAAGTGGAGAGAAGAACCTCTCTCAGTTCAAAAACAGTTCACAATGATGGAAAAGAGTAGATTTCTGTGTTAAGAAATTAATTCCTCTTCCACACACAGATACAAAGTCTTCGGGCTTGAATGTGTTACATGAGCAGAATCTTCATTTTCTTTCTTTTTTTCCTCTTTTCCATTTTTCTGCTCACAGTAGCTACACAGAGTGATAGGAAAACTGTAATTTTACCATTGGATCCAGCCATTTTCTCTTTATGAATAAAATCAGATTCAAATCTGAATGTCTGATGTCAGTTAAATGCATGAACTGGGCACCAAAATTTCTGCTTTGTTTGTGGTCAAGGCCAAAGTCTATATGTAGATACGACCTCAGTCACTATACATGTATGCATTATATATGTGTATTGTATATATTATATAAATGTATTATATATATACTAATATATAAAATTTTGAAATAATAAATAGTCTAGAGAAGAAACAGAACACTACTAACCTTCTAAGAAAGATAATTGGTACTTATTATATTTAATAATATAATAATGACTTTTAACACTTTTTAGAAGTTTGTGAATGTCAATTGAATGAATATATTTGGAAGGTATGTTTTGACATAGCAAAATTATTATATTTTAAAAGATGAGTAGAAGGGACATATTAGAATTAGAAGCCATGGTGTTAGTGGCATAGCCAAACCTCATTTAATAACAATTCCCAGTTTAAATGAAAATATAAATTATTTTTTTCTAGTAATATAGCCACATTTTGAGAAAGACAACGACAGCCTACATATTTATCTTCTTAATAATTTATATTTACATCTTATATCTTATTTAATGTATCATTTTTACTGCTATTATATAACTTTAAATGCATTATATATTCTAATAAATTATCATTAGATCTTTAGAGAAATACAGTAGCATGAATCTGAGTCAATGGTAAAATTTTATTCAGAGTACATACCTTCAGTGACTTTCCCAGGGTCATGTTGCAAACTAGTCCAAGGATGAAAAATAATGTCCAAGTCATTGATTATCTCATGAAGGTAGATCATTCAATTTTTCCCCACTAAAGAAGCAGCCTGATAAGTGAATATTTTCAAGGTCTCTGTCTATTGTTTAGATCTATGTTTTCATTAGACATTTGAGATTTAAATCACAAGGGAGAATATCTGTGGTCTTGAGGAAAGTTTCAATTATTTATTCATTTAACATAATATCAAGTTATGATGTAGTAGTTACCATCCCAAGATCAGAGGTTTCAAGCAAGAGCAACAACTATAAGCCCCTCTGTCATGACTTTTATATTCTCTTGGGGAAGGTAGATACAAAAACCAAGTAGACAAAAAACATCACCTCGTATGGTGAGAGATGAGAAACGGTGCCACCCATTGGTATTTTAGGGAAGAATTTAGAAGGAAGTAGTGTTGTGCTCCTCTTTTAGTTCTACCACTTATCATCTGTATGACTTAGGCAAGTTCCTTACTGTGTCTAAATCTGTTTCCTCATCTATAAAATGGGCAACAGCCTCCATTTTTCCAGCTGTTGTGAGGTTAAATAAGATCGTAGATTGACTTTGCACATTTACTACTGAAGCTTTAGTGCTTAAAAAGTTATTATAATATTTAATAAAATTATACATTATTTGATATTTATTAGCATCAAAATTAATTTAGACATGGCTTTTACAGAAAGACAGCATAGTATAACAGAAAGAACATGAACCGTAGAGAAATACAATCTGGGTTTAAATTCTGAATCATAGTTGTGAGAACCTGGAGACCCATTTTCCATTTTGCTAAATGAGAATACTTGTGTCTGCATAAAATGAAGCAAACCTATGTTTTTAAAATTTAAATTAATCAATAAATAGAAACTGATATTAATCTGAAAAATCAGAAGTTTTTACAGAACAGGAATATATGTATTTCTTTATTCATTTGTACGCATTTATTATATTCTTTTATCATTTGTACTCATTTAGTATTGTACTCATGAATATTGAAAATTTCCTTTGAGACCCTACTATGATTATAATGGTTAAGGAAAATGGATTTTGGACTTATAAATATTTAGGTTCGAATGACAACTACCAGTCTGTAACTGTAAAATTTTTGGCAAGTTTTTTAAACTCTCTGAACTTACTTATCTAAACATTAGAATAATAACATTTAGCTCATAGAGTGTTTATAACAATTAAATAAAACAGTAAAATGTGTCAGTATATTAATATATTGCCTAACACATAGTATCCCTCAATAAATATTGACATTGTTTTTTGTTGTTGTTGTTGTTGTTGGTTTGTTTTTGTTTTCTTAAATCACATAGAGCAGTGCTCTCAAGACCATCCATTTCAGAAGATTGCTATATTTTGCACAATTAAAGAGTTCACTTGAAATATTTTTTCCAGGACAAAATACAAACGTGCCCCAGAGAAGTTTGTCCATCATTTCCTCATGTTAAATGAAAGTGAATTTGATCTACAATAACAGATTAGAGGAACATTACATTATTTTTTTTCTAAATTAAAATTATTCCAGGTTGGTGCGCACCTATCAAAGTTGGTTAGAAATTCCATTTTAATCATGTATTGGGAAGCTCCCACAAGGATTTTTATAGGGATATTGAAGCATCTGATGAAAGATATATGATTCTTGGCAGACAGGGGCAGTCTTCACTTTTCTGACCTTTATAATCGGTATATAAATGTGTTCCTTGTTCAGCTCCATGGAAGCTGAGATCTCCAATCTCTCTGCATAGTCATAATGGCCTCCAAATCATTTTCTTCCTCTCTCTTTTATTTTTTAAAGTTTATTTGTTTTGAGACAGAGAGCACAAACATGGGCAAAAGTGGGCAGGGGCAGAGAGAGAGGAAGAGAGAGAATCTCAAGCAGGCTCCACTCTGTGAAGGCAGAGCCCAACATGGGGCTCAATCTAGTGAACTGTGAGATCATGACCTGAACCAAAATCAATAGTTGGACACTTAACCAACTGAGCCACCCAGGCGTCCTTTTCTTTCTCTTTTATTTGGCACATAACTTAATTGTTTATTTCTCATGAGTTTAGGTCTGCTGGGTGGGTCTAGGATCTTGGCTGGACTCATTGACCTATTGGGGGGTTGGCACGCTGTCAGCTGATCTAGACAGGGCTGATAGGGTGACTAAAAAGATTGAACTCTGCTTCACAGAACTCTCTTCCTCCATCAAGCCAACTGGCTATGTCTGTACAAATCTCTACCTCATTCTGTTCAGTCCCCCAGGTCCTCAACATCCATCCACATATCATCTCATGAGAAGCCTAGCATCTCTGTGAGTACAGACTGAGAGTAGGAGCATAGCCTCCCCCCACCTCACTCTAAGCTCTCTTCTGAAATTGTCACCATGATTCCTTCTTTTCTTCTTGGTCTTGGAAAACCTAACCATTTTTCTCTAGGTTGTTGTCTTCAACCTTATCCACATGCCACCCCATCTCCACAGCTAGATAGAAATAAGTCAGGGGTGCCTGGGTGGCTCAGTTGGTTGGGTGACCAACTTCGGCTCAGATCATGATCTCACAGTTTGTGAGTTCGAGCCCCGCATTGGGTTCTGTGCTGACAGCTCAGAGCCTGGAGCCTATTTCAGATTCTGTGTCTTCCCCTCTCTCTACCCCTCCCCTGCTCACGCTCTGTGTCTCTCTGTCTCTCAATAATAAATAAACGTTTAAAAAAATTCAAAAAAGAAAAGAAAGAAATGTCAATTTCTCAAACAACAAAACCAACACAGACTTTCTCCTGGGTGCTGCTGTCTTGGAATTGCAATTTTAGGTCCTGTAATGCAAAAACTCCTTTAAGATGAATAGCCCCGGGCGCCTGGGTGACTCAGTCAGTTAACCATCAGACTTCGGTTTGAACTCTGCATCGGGTTCTGTGCTGAGAGCTTGGAGCCTGCTTCAAATTCTCTCTCTGCCCCTCCCCTGCTCATGCTCTGTCTTCCTCACTCTCAAATATGGATAATAACACCTTAAAAAATGTTTTTAAAAAGATGAAGAGCCCAAATTAGAAATACAGGTTTTCCTATTTATTCTAAAGAAGCATGCACAAAACACAAACTGGTATCTTAATTTGCTGTGTATACAAAAATAAAACAAAGCAATAGAAAAATTGCATGGAAAGGATCCAGCCCAGAAGAGTTACTGTGTGGAGGTGGTGAATCTTTAAAAAAAAATAATATCAAAATTTGTTGAAATTATGTCATAGCAAGGAGCCCTGAAAGATTATCTAGTTCAGTGATTAAAAAAATTAAAGATGCAATTATTTCAAGTGAAATCTTACTTGAAAATCTAAACAAATAAAACCAAAGCGTAACTACAGCAGCAGATGGCATTGAGCGGGCTCCTTGGGACCATGAGTCTCCTGTGGTCTTCAGAGACTAGCTTTAAAACCATCTATCTGATGAGTTTGTGTTGAAGATGGAGAAGCCTAAACAGGTGACAGAGTTTGTTTGAGGACATAATTTTTCATAGTAATAAAGCCATGATCTGAATCTATATATCTATAGATAGCTATATATCTTAGATATATAGATATCTATAAATATATCATGATCTGAATCTATAGATCCCCCAGCCTACATCAGCTGGCAGGCGAGCACCCCTTTCCTTCGCTCTGTAAGATTTGTGGACTCTGTGTTTACAATTTCAGTGAAAATCACTACTACCGTATTAGAGAGTTAGTCTAAAAATTATATATATTTTTGTGATAATTTTTAAATGATGCTATGGACTTTTGCCCCCTATAGAATATTAAATGAGAGCCAGCTAGATTTTTACTTCTATGTGCTTTTATGCTTTCAGTTTACCATCTAAGTTTTTTTTTTCTAATCTCTCTTTTCCAACGATAGTTTTCCCTCTCCATCTTTATATCAGAATGTCTAATAACATTGCAACCTCCCAAATTGGTGATAAAGCACCTGGCTGAATTTGAATTGTGTTTATCCCCTCCCGGAAACGACCTCATGCTTTTTATTTACGTGCCAAATTCTCATTGCCTTAAAGGAGGGCGATGGAAAAGGGGTAGTAAGGGATAAGAGAGAAACTCGAATGTGCTAGATGAAAATGAAGTTTATTGATGCAGTTTCTAGAACACAGGTCCCAGAATTGCAATGAGGCCTTAATTGTTTCCCGGGGTTTGCATGAAATATGAAGGCCTCTCACTTAGAGAAGGAGTCATGTAGGTTGTTTCTTGTTGAACCTATAAAATAGCAAATTTCCCTTTTGCTTTGCCTGTGGCTTTGTTTGGCATGCTGAGCAACTCTAATTCAGCTTGGAAGTTACTCCATTCTATAAATGGCAGAGGTTTTCATTCAGCTACCATACACATCCAGAAAGTAAAGAACTTAATTTCTTGACTGTAAATGTATGCATTGGCTGGTACTTTTTTTTGACAGAAAAGTGAAAGCTATCCAACCCAAATGGATTAAATTGTACTTCATGTGTGTAAAGTGTTAGCAATTACATCTATTAGTCATGACTCTGTGAAGCTTGGTATTGTAGTAGCTTTTAGGAGCACAGTGATTTTCTCAAATGGAGAATCAAAGTAGCAGGACTGGGTGTCTACTTTATGGCTCCCTGTGGCTTTTGTTTCTAAAACTGTTGCCTTAGAGCGGTGTTATAACATTGCTCTAAGGAAGTTGTGATATATATTCATGATCTTTTAGATGTATGCATGTAATGCCATCACCCTCCCCCCAGATTTCAAGATGCTTACAGTAATTTAGAAAGATACGATTTGTCTTTTGCTGCACATGGAAAAGACAAAGGATGAAGTCAAATGGTTTGGCTGGAAACAGAAAAAAAAAAGCATATTGAGACTGAAGGCAAAACAAAAATTTACTTCCTCTACACCTGCCCAATTCTTTCTCCAAATAGCATTAAATAAAAAAACAAACAAACAAAAAAACTGACAAAAGCCCCACTTTTTATTTTGAAATAATTGTAGATTCATAGAAAGTTACACAAAAAAAAATTAAAGTGCATTTCCATGTCTCCTTCACACAATTTCCTCACCAATAGCATCTTGTGTAACTCTAGCACAATATTGCAACTAGGAATTTGACATAGGTACAACCCACAGAGCTTGTTTAGATATTTCAGTTTTACATGAACCCTGTGAGCATGTGTAGATCTAAGCAAGTTTATCACGTGTTGATTCATTGTACCATGACTACAATCAAGATATAGAACTATTTGATGACCTGTGCCATCCCTTTGTAACCCACACAAACCTCCTAGTTCTTTGCTTTTAATTGTACTTAAGTCTTGCTGTGATCTATATTTGTAATAATGATTTATTTTTTCAAACATTTTTTTAAAATCACTATGTTTAGTACATTACAATGGATATATAATACTCTGAATGCTGAGTCTGACTCTAGCATTAATATTACCTCTAGCATTACTTCAAAGGATATCCTCTATAGATTGGCACATATAAATTCTAGAACAGTGGCTATAAAGAGGAGCTGAGTTCTATGTAGTTTTTGACCTAGGAGGGACCCAGCAATCAAATTGTAGTGTTAGATCCTCTTGCAATTACTTAGAGGGAACATCTACACTCCTACTTCCGCACCTGCTAATTACCATAGGAAAGTGGTTTAGCAGGTCACTGGCTACAGAAGAAAGATAGCTCAATCAAACCCAGAGGGCATGGAGCCAGAAGAGAAGAAAATTAGGTTAATAATGAAGACAGACTAAATGAGAGAAAGCAGTTAAGGCTTTATGCTGATTTTTCTATCTTCTGAGGAAGTTCAAAATTTTGAATTATTCTATTTAGTATTATACGCAATGAAATAAATATACACACCTTGTATGATATTGTATCTGTGTGTATATAAAAACATAAATACACACATATACATGTATTACATAGAGCTGATATTTTAATAACTTGAATATAAATGTATTAGTGAGGAATTTATATTTTAAATATAGATTAATTCTATGTAGTCAAGATTTCACAATATCCAATTTAGTATGTATATATGGAAAGGAGCATTGAGTGGGGAGATCCATTATTGTCATGATTAGAAGTAATAGGTTAAGCACTATTTGTACAAAATTTCACTTTATATCATCTAAATTTGATTGATTAAATAGAGCTTGTTGGCAGATGTTTGTCATTTTTCATCCGGCTAAAGTGAGAGTGGAACAGAATACATGTGCAGTTGGGGACAGGAAGGGTGAGGTGAGTGGTTATGAGCACATGAAAAAGAATGGCTACGGGTCAAAGATTTTATCCTTCATTAAGAATCCTTTTCCTAAGCTCAGTATCTACCCCATCACAAAGTGAACAAAGGATGAGCTTAATGACAGTCATATATCAGCTAGCCACATTTTAAGCTTCAGGATCTTGCTATTCCCAATGCTGCATGCCTTGACAAGGCTAATTGTATAATTACAATACTACATCACCCACTCCTGGTGCACTTTCACTGGCAGGGACCAGAACTAGGGACTCTGATGATTATCGCCCCAAGCAAGTACATTACCATGAATACAGTTTACTAATTGGGGCTGCTCTTTTAGAAAGTGTAGTATATAAGGCTTAGGCCTACGGTTTTGTTATGAAGTCTCTTGTAGATTAAATGTAAGACTGACCTGAGCTTTAAAATTAGAATTGTTTTGTTTTTTTTTTTTCAACATTTATTTATTTTTGGGACAGAGAGAGACACAGCATGAACGGGGGAGGGGCAGAGAGAGAGGGAGACACAGAATCGGAAACAGGCTCCAGGCTCTGAGCCATCAGCCCAGAGCCTGACGCGGGGCTCGAACTCCCGGACCGCGAGATCGTGACCTGGCTGAAGTCGGACGCTTAACCGACTGCGCCACCCAGGCGCCCCAGAATTGTTTTTTTTAAAACAAAATGAATGATTCCCCCATAATTTCATCTTATTTCTATCATGTATTAAACTGTCAAAGTTATAATGCTAAAATGAAGTAGAGTTTAGAAAGCTTTTACCAATGATACATTAAGTGCTAAATAAAATGGTATCCTTTAGCTAATTCATATATAAGGTTAAAGAATTCCATAAAAATATAACTAACATGGGTCAGAGTAGTTTTTGTGATATCAGCACTGTTCTTAATCTGGGTGCTGGTTTATGTGTTGCTTTAAAAATTTCAGATGGCTAGGGGAGCCTGGGTGCCTCAGTCAGTTAAGCAGCCGACTCTTGATTTCAGCTCAGGTCATGATCTCACAGTCCTGAGCTCAAGCCCCACCTTGGGCTCTGAGCTCACAGCTTGTGCAGCTGTGCCCCCTCTCTGTGCCCCTCCCCACTCTCTCTCAAGAGAAAATAAACATTAAAATAAAAAAAATCAGATGGCTATTTCTTTAAGGATTTAATGCACCAAGTCAGAACATCAATGACTCAGTTTCTACTCCAGACTGGAGGAATATATGGCAATGTCTAAAGCAAGAGTGTACAGCCAAAGTCCCTTCCTAGTGGGGTTGTGAAATTTTCATGAATTGCCCCCTGTCTTGGTATGCAACCAACCTTGACTGGAGGTGATTGGATCTTTTGTAGAACAGGTTGTTTTGTCATAGTTTGGTTTCACGTAGATTGGCAGTTCACAGTAGTAACAATAGAATAACAATCAATAATGTTAGCTAGCGTTATTATCACTCTTTTTATTGTCCATATTATTCCCATTTTACATGAAAACAGTGAGACTTAGAGGTTACATAACTTGTTCAAGGTCATGTAGCTAATGGGCAAAGAAGGTGTGATTCTGGCATAGTCTGCTCTCAGCCTGACCTAAGCATTTCCTCATACTGCTTCTCTCAGGGCCACTGTATTGTACAACTCTAGGGACAGGGCCAGGTAGTGACCTCAAACTGATAGTACCCATGCCTAACTAGTTTTCCATCTTGTTTAGATAACTGAAGGAAATATTTCTTATTTCCTGTCATAAACAGTAAAATTTAAAGTATACAAATTGACCTGTGTTAGGTAACTTATACCTTAATTTTTATGGCAAATGTGGGAGAGCACTCCTGTGTCTATCAATAAAATGACTTGATTACTTCTAGAATCACCATCTTTGCAGTTACTCCTATTCTTATCCTCCAATAAAATTTTTCTATTAAAACATAATTAAGTGGGCTGATACTTTATTCCATTGCTACCTTTACCTGAGAACATGCCAGTATGATCCTTATGAATCTATGGACTATCATTATGTCAAAACGTCTCTGTGGAGTGAGATTTTAAGTATAATTTCTTACAGTAATCTCCCCATGCTTATTGTCCAGTTACAAATTCCCATTGTCTTTTTCACAGGTGCCCTGGGGTATCTGGCCACAAATTCCTCACATTTTTATCAGTCACTGAGGTAGTAGGAAAAAAAAAATGTTTTAACTTGCATTCCCCAAAAGATTGGCTTGGAAAGACGTTATTGAAAACTTCTTTTAAATCTGATTCAAGATATTACAACAGTGCCTGCTAGAGTCTGTCAACATTTCCATTATAAACCTATATTTTCCAGGTTTATTACTTAGCTGTAAAATTTTCCTGTGGACTGTGATACAGAATACAGAGTTTTAGCCCAAAGCAATTTTTATTATCATCGCTCAAATATTGAGATTTTTCAAGTTATGATTGTTTTAAAAAGTGTCACAAAAATCAAATACTTTTGGGGACACCCACACATTTTAAATCCTTTATAAAATGCAACATTAAAAACAATTTGTTCCTCATAAGAAACAAAGAAACAAATAACTAGAATCACAAAGCCTGAAGGGGAAATTTTGTGAGCCCACATGGATTTATTTCCTTATGATTTGGGGGCTTATTTGATATTTAAATTGAGATTTTTAATATTACTACAATAAGCTTTCAAGAAATTGGCACCATATGGGTCTGAAAGAAATTGGATTGTAGGCAAGGGAGAATCACAATAAAGATTGAAAATGCAGCCCACAGAAAGAGTATTCTCAAAGCTACTGATGTTGCTGCCATTGGAGATAGTGTTGTGTTTTTGTTTTGTTTTGTTTACCCTCCTGGTGAGTCTAAGAAAGGTTGATAATCAATTTATAAACTGTTAAAACATTGGATGGACTACCAGAATCAGGAATTTTATCAGCAAAGCAACCCCATCGCAACTTAATTAAATTTCTTGTCAACAGAAATTGCTATATTGGAAGTTCTAAATTTTTCTAGCCCCCAAATACATATAACGCTGGCAGGGGGAAAAAATATGGATTCCTTATACTGTCAGTTTGCTTTTCTGCCTCTCTGAACAAGAGGTATTAAACAGGAAAGTACTACCTGGGTGTTCTTCCCTGTTGGGACTGAATGAATTTAAAAAAAAACTTCTACTTTGGGTGAGATAAGGCAGTTAAATTAAGTGTACTTTATATCTTCAAAGAATTGTGATTTCAGGATTTAAAAGGAGTCACTCCTGAGGGAGTTCAGTTCATTAATAATTCTAAAGCACTTGAAAACACATTCTTGTGTATGTAAAGGGGGAACCTGTATTTAAGTACAATGGAGAAACCTAGACAGAAGTTTTACTACCTTGGCCATTCTTAGTCAAAGCTATCAAATAATGTTCCCAATTCCCTAAAGTAGATGGAATAAAATTTAAAATAGAAATTTTCAGGACAACCTCTGACTTGTTTTCTATTTTCACCAATATATAAATGTAGTGATGTCATTCTGTTAAGTTTTATCTATATCTTAGCAAACATGGCCTAGAGCATAGAGGAAATAGGTGTGGAATCATTAGACTCATACTGGTCATAACGAAGTGTCTTTACATGTACATCACTGGCAGGCATAAAAGCCAGATTCAAATTCTTTATATTCAAATTATGAAAGCAAATTCAAGGTGTTAATCTAAATCACACAGAGGTCAGAAGGGAAGTTGCCATTGAAATATGGACATTTAAGATCTTTTGCTAGTTTCTTTGTAACCAGGTCCCAAACTGCAAACATCTAAACAAAGGGCATCAGGGACAACACTTAGGAGGCTATTTAAACATCTGCTTGAGAAATAAATGAGGATCTAAACAAAGGCAATATCTGTGGGCATTAAGAGCAGGAGAACAAGAGGCTCCTACATTTACTTGATGAAAAAATGAATGATTATATTTAGTAAAATGATTTTTAATTACTATCCCTAAATAAATGGCAAACACACTAGTTTACCCCTAATTTTCAGAGTTTAGCAAACTTTCAACATAGACTGTTAAAATTTGCTGTGTCCCCTGGCATAATAATACCTCTCTCTGTTTCCCTATCTGTGTCTCTGTCTCTCTCTCTGTCTCTGTCTCTCTCCTTGTTAGAAGCACCAATGCACAGCGTATTCACCTGATAACCTTCCCACCTTGGCTTACATGTCATATTGAGTATTTAGTAGTATAGTCACCCAAATTAGCACAAAACATTTAGTTAATATTTGTCCCCAAAGGCATAGAAATATGATAGAGCCACAAAAAGAGCTTCACCAAGTCCTATGAATCACAGTTACATGGGGATGGAGTCAGACTAACTGGGAAAGGAGAAATGAATGGAAAGACTGGGATGAAGTCAGGATCCAAGGAGTGCCTACTCCCTTCTCTTCCATTCTAATGTGTCACAGCCAGCATCCCAGAGTAAAGAGGTATTTTTCCTTGACTGTTTTAGAGAAGAGTGTCTAGGGGAAGCCACAAAGTACTGCTTCATTCTGATGCCCCAGCAGTCAGGCACTGGGGGAGCTATTCTAGCAACCTGCAGGCCATATGCTATGTTTGTCTTTCTGCCTAAGGCATTCACCAATTATATGTGCTATAAATACATGCTGATCTCCCTTACTGAGGTGAGAGTAAAGGGCTTGGGGAATACTTTCTATGCTCCAGTTTATTAAAGAGAATGAAGTGGAATGAAAGCTATACTCTAAGAAGAAATCCAGAAAATCAACATAATCTAAGTAATGGGACCAATATCAATATAAAAAAGTGTGGACCCTCCCTCCACCAATTAACTTTGGTTCAGGTAATCTTTCTAAAATTCAGGCTCCTCGTTTGTAAAATGGTGCTAACAGAAGTACTTACTTGGTAGAGTTGTGAATGTTAACTCATAGGTCAGTTAACATATGTAAAGAATTTAGTTTAGTACAAAGTCTGCTGGATAGTAAGATCTTAATGATGCCTCCTACTTAGTGAGAACTAGATGAGCTTTGCAATGATCTTACTGATAAAGAAACTAGTGTGGAAAGACAAAGAAGATAATATGCACCATTGGAATTGTAACAGCTATCAGCATGAGTACTTACTGCATTGGATAAAGGCCTGATGAAGAAGAACATCTTCTGTGCCATGGATTCACACAACCATTTGCAATAGTGTCTTCCCCAGGATTGAGTTGTGGTACTCATTTAACTCTTGCTAAGGAATAGAGAGGCAGCTACACAGATATGAAAAGAATATTTAGTGGCAGGGTGTCTTTCTGAGAAGACCAGTCAAAGCAACCAAATTTAACTGTATGTCATGGTGGAAAAAATAATACTGTTAAAATAACAGAGCTGTATCTCCAGGACTTGGACTTGAACTCTTGAATAGGAAAATACACAAAAGACAGATTTCTTCTTATCATTTTATTTTGAAAATAAAGAAGGATATTGGAAGTGAATAGTAGTATATAGATGGAATCCAAGAGCAGATTTTAATCTCTTTAAAAACATATGGCTCATCAAACCCTGGGGTCTTGATGAGTAAGTAGCCTATATCTTTTGAGAACCAAGCAAAATGCATTTGCCTGGAAATTCCTTTATTTGATTAAAGGGTATTTAGAAAAATATCACATTGCACCCACCACACTCCCCAAAGAGAAATGCAAGTGTACCAGTTTCATAAACATAATCACAAAAAAAGAGGCAGAAAGTGGCCCTTTCCTTCCGGAAATGAGTATATATATAACAATAAATAATGAATAATATATATTATGTATATGAATAATAAATAATACATATATTTAAATCCATATATGTATAGATTTAGAAGACTAACCATGAGAAAGATGCTCAAATATTTTGGAAAAAACTATTCTCTAGAGATCCTGTTTAGGATTCAAAGCTCACTAAACTATATCAGTATATGCTATTATGCTACTATATAGTAGCAATGCCCACTATAACACTGTATACAATTTCTCATGTCCTAATAATTCAGCAGTGGAAAAACAAAACAATAAACACACAAAAATTAAAAAATACTTTTCATTTATCTAGCCAGAGAATGAAATTGCTCTCTTAGAAATAATCAGTGACCAAATCCAAAGATAATTTTCTAGTTCTTATCTTAACCTCTCTGAAACATTCATCAGTCTGACCTCTTGCAATTCCCTTTGCTTAATATCTTTTGGGGGGGATCATCCTCTAGTGATGCTATTCAGGACTTGAAATTTAAATGCCATCCTGTCCTTACACATTATCCAGTTCCTTCTCTGCTCCCACCAGATGTTTGCCCTCTCCTGGATATTGTCATAGGACTAAAACATCTATTTCATGTATTCCATTGCAATGTAGTTACTTGTACATATATTTCTTCTCTATGATTCTTAAAGAATAGATACTATGTATTGTTCATGTTTGTTTCCTAACCAGCCAGGCCAAAATTTATTATAGAGCAGGTGCCCAGAATAAGTACATAGTGAATACATACTGTTATATATATATATATATATATATATATATATATATATATATATATACATATACATGTATATAAATATCTATACATATATATAAATACATACACATACATACATATATATAGAAGCAGGTAGGTCACAGACAATATTTATGGGGGCCAATATCTTCATAATAATACTTAGAGAATGGATAATGAGCAAAATGAGCTTGAATTGTTAATACAAGGCTGTAAATTTGATGTCAGCAATATTGCCAAGACTTACCAGACTGGGACTTCACAGGCATTTTGCATGATTTATTGGTGTATCAAGGACATGTACAAGAAAACAGCATATAAAATCAAGGTCAAGTGATGAAGCCTGGCACAAACTTGAAAATAACATTTGCACAAAGGCTACAGTGCAAACTGAGTTGAGGCTATGTAATGTGCAACTAGCAATGGAAAGCATTTCCTGTTAGTGCTGCCTCTGTCTTATGGAGGATCATCTTCACACTGGGAAGGTTGGAAGAGGCATATGAATAAACCATTGAAATAGATTGATACTTAGTCTGTTAAATGACTTCAGGTGAATTATATTCCAAAGATTTGTAGTGTGCTCCTAGATCTTTAACCAGAATTCCTGGAGTATTAGAGAAAGCAGGAAAGGAGCCAGAAAGCTTTAAGTGTGTGAATGACTTTTTAATTTTTTTTTTCTAATGCAGACTATGAAGGCAAACCATATCCAAGTCACGAGTTATTAAACAGATGGTTCTGACTTTCCTTATGTAAGGAAAGAGTGATCAGATTCACATGTGCTCATTTAAAACAAATCAGAACCACAGGTTTATTATATGGGTGGATCAAAAAGTTCTATAGACAACATATCTCTTATCTGGGCAAGGCATTTGCAAAGTTTTTACAGTTGATAGGAGAATGAAAAATTGTGGTGCATTTAAGATTTTTTTGATGCTGACTTGTTAAGAATAACCTTACCAAATATCTTTGATTTATATACCAACATCAACCTGGATGACTGTGGTAGTGTTTCACAGAATTTTATTCATAGCCCCATTAGGTCAAATGTTTTATTGATTACCTGGGTGAAGACATAAATTATGCCATGAATTAGATAAAGCTGGCATAGATTGATTACTTTTCAGATGACGAAATCAAGTATTCCATGTATCTGCAGTTTGTATGTTGGTAAGTGAAAATAAATTTCAAATTCCTTTTTTTTTAACATTTATTCATTTTTCGAGAGTGAGAGAGGCAGAGTGTGAGTGAGGGAGGGGCAGAGAGAGTGGGAGACACAGAATCAGAAGCAGGCTCCAGGCTCTGAGCCATCAGCACAGAGCCCGACACAGGGCTCAAACTCATGGACTGCGAGATCATGACCTGAGCTGAAGTCAAACGCTTAACCGACTGAGCCACCTAGGTGCCCCTAAAATTCAAATTCTTATACTTTGCTTCATAGAGTCAGTGCACACAGTATGAGGAGAACTAGTTCAATAGGAATGCATATTAAAGAGTCAATGGTTCTTAAATGCATGGGAGTCATGAGCTCAAAATAATCTAAAGCAAGTCGTATGTTTTCTGCCTTAAAACATACACGTATTCGTATTCACATTGAATACATAGAGATCACGGATTCTCTGGATATTACATCTATATATACCACAGGTTCCAAGAAACCTAGATAAAGAATCTTTTGTCAGGAGTAATTTGTTGTGGGACTTCAAAACACTATTTCACATTGTCCCTCCTTAACAAATATGCAGTGTCCAGAATAAGAGTGTTTGCTGGTCTTGTACAGATTGCATACGTTAATACTATGCTTATTTCTGGGTCAAATTTAGGTATAATGAAACTAGACGGCGAATAGTCAGAGAATCACACCATCTGGGAAACATGTAGGGAATTTTATAGCTTAGGAAAGACATCCCCAATAAGGGATACAATAATTGTCTTTACAATTTTGAAGATTTGTAACTTAGGGAGTTATTCTGTCATTCAAAATTTTGTGGAAAAAAAAGGCCAAAGGCCAAAATGACAGGAAGGCCAGTTTGACTCTTAACTGTATAAGGAAGAAACATTTAATATTTGGATTCATGTAAAAATAGATTGGGATGTTTTCACTAAGTCATGATCTCTCTGTTAGTAGAAGTAATCAGATAAAGTTTCAATTACCTCCTGCCCAACCTATGGTGAAAGGGATGTCTACAGTGAGAGAAGGGATGACTGGATTATCTTCAAGACACATTTCAAATTTAAGACTCAGTGATCTGATGATATGTTTTAAAGAATAATAAATGACTAAAAAGATCATTATTATTTTTGTTCAAGAGAACAACAAGCCATAAACCAGTATGAAGACCTATTATTGATGTTTTATATGTGCTTTAATTTATATATGTTACTCAAATCCTCAATTTTATTTCTCAAATTGTATTTTGAAAGATGATGGCAATTTGCTAATGCAAAAACATAGAAAAAAATCTCACTTTTTTTTTTTTGGCTCCCTGTCAGAATGGAGACATAAAAAAAATCTCACATTTGAAGGTTTTTGTTTGTTTGTTTGTTTTTATTTTTTGTTTTTTTTAAACTGTACTTAACAATCACTAAAGAAAAAAATAAAATTAGGGAAATTTACACAGAAGTTGCCTTGGTATTATAACTCATTACACATTGATAAAATATGAAATGAACTCCCATTTTGACTTGTGTTTCATTACTTTCCTTAAGGCCTGTAACTCAATTCAGCCTGTATCTTATGAGGTACAGGTATAAATTTTAAATTCACTAAAGAATTTTTAATGTTGAGTTGGACTTTGATGTTATATTTGGAAGCTATATTTATCTTGATATCAAAGAATATACTTTAAGGAAATATACTTTCTTCAACCATCTTCTCTTTTTTTCCTGAATAGAAGTTAAAGTGACATAAAAGCAGCTAGAATTATAAAGCTTTCTTTATGACATTAAATGATTTAAAAATGAGGAGTCTGACTTAAGAAAGTGGACAGTTTAACATTTTATATTTCTGCGAAATGCTTTCCAAATTATCTGTGCTTCTGCCTCTATTACAAAACTATATGCTTTTATCCTTCCTCTTAAAATTTTTTATTTTAATTTTTTAACTTTATTTTTGAGAGAGAGAGAGAGAGAGAGAGAGAGACAGCTCACAGGCTGGGGAAGGGCAGAGTGAGAGGGAGAGAGAGAAAATCCCAAGAAGGCTCCATGCTGACAGCACAGAGCCCAATGTGGGACTTGAACCTACAAACCATGAGATTATGACTCAAGCTGAAATCAGGAGTCAGACACTTAATCGACTAATCCACCCAGGTTACCCCATCTTAAATTTATTTTTAAAGAAATACATTTTAGCTCTCTCTTTCCTTTTTTTTTTTTTTAATGTTTATTTTTGAGACAGAGAGAGACAGATTATGAGCATGGGAGGGGCAGAGAGAGGGAAACACAGAATCTGAAGCAAGCTCCAGGCTCTGAGCTGTCAGCACAGAGCCTGATATGGGGCTTGAACCCACAAACTGTGAGATCATGACCTGAGCTGAAGTCGGAGGCTCAACCAATTGAGCCACCCAGGCACCCCGCATTTTTACTTTTTAGAAATTTCAAATAATTAAAGAAATTTCCAAACGAATTGATCTTGCCATCTTATAGAAATTACCTATTATATTCTCTGTTCTGTTTATACACATCATTATAAACCATGTAATAGATGGAAAAATACGTATCTTTACCATTGAACTAGTTAAGAAAATGGTGAGACCCTTGAGAATGTCAGGATCTCAGTAAACAGAAGTGGGTACAAACCATTGGAAAGATATATCTCCTTAATTTTAGTTTTACACTAATTTTCAGTGTAATTTTAAAAAGCTAAAAAAAAAAAAAGCCTGGGTGGCTCAGCTGATTAGGCGTCCAACTCTTGATTGTGGCTCAGGTCATGATCTCAAGGTTTGTGGGATCAAACCCAGAGTCAGGCTCTGTGCTGACAGCATGGAGCCTGCTTGGGATTCTCTCTCCCTTTCTCTCTGCCCCTCTCCTGCTTGTGCACACTCTCTCTCTTTCTCAAAATAAATAAATAAACTTAAAAAATTTAAAAATAAATAAGCTAAAAAATTTCACTCTTATTTTAAGTGTATTCAGTTTCTAGTATTTCATCTTTAAAATGTAACGAAATTAGCACTGCTGCCACTACAGAATAAAGAAAATTTTTTGCATAAAATGATAACTTTAATAACAGACATCTTATTTCTCCTCTACCATATGTGGCTGGAAGAAGGGCCAGGGGAGAGAAAGGGCAATTGATGTTATGGTGATGTTATGGTTCTCTGTGAGTCAGAGAACCCTAACTGGAGTCCATAGGCTATCCAGACACTCATCTGAGCCCTGCAAATTCAGTTAGTTGAGTTGCAGGCCGCAGTCATAATATGAGGGTACATGCCTCAGCTATGTGGTTGTTTATTTTCCCCATTCCTTGATGGATTGTTTCTCTTTGATTTCCTTCTCTTCTGATTTTTTCTTAATTTCAATAATTCTCCAGCTGTCTTCACTGATAGTGTATTTTTTTTCTTTGCCTTCTGGATTCTTACTCTGGGTGTCTCTGCTACTTCCCATCCATTCATTCAGGCATCTCTGGACTCCAGGGTTCAGAGAGTGGGACTTTTCTAAAGCTTATCTTCCAAGTTATGTTTGTTGTGTTTGAGGACCTACCTCTTCCCCAGTTCCTAGCACACAGAATGTCCGCTGCGTGATTCAAGGGGACCTCAACTTTCACAATCTAGAGTTACTTGGTTGGTTGGTTTGTTCCCATATCCAATGGCCTCTATCCATTGTGTTTTTTTTAATGTTTATTTATGTTTGAGACAAAGAGAGTGTGAGCATGGGAGGCACAGAGAGAGGGGGACAAAGGATCCGAAGTGGGCTCCATGCTGACACAGAGAGCCTGATGTGGGACTCGAACTCGTGAACTGCAAGATAATGACCTGAGCTGAAGTTGAATGCTTAACATACTGACCCACCCAGGTGCCCCTCCATCAGTTTTACCAAAAAAATTTTAATAGACTTAAGTTCACTTTAGGTGTGGATATTGGAAATGATGGGAGTGTGGAAGGGGGAATAATTTCATTATCTTGTTGGACAGATTGATTCCTAAACATTTCCTTTTAGCTTGAAAACTTTAAAATTCTAGAATGTAGCTCATTTTTTCGTGGTGTTCATTTTAATCTCTTCTCCAGGGTACTAAAGCCAAAAAGAAGGTAAGGAAGAAGAATCACTTTTCAAATGAAAATAATAATGATCATTCAGTATTGTATAGTTTATAAGTATTAAATATGGCCTAGACCTCCAGTCTACTTGCTGCTTATTAAAGACAAAAAAAAAAAAGAGAGAGAGAAAAAAGAGGAATAATGTTATCTTCAAAAATATGTGTAGGCTATTTAAGATCTATAAATGCTGTTCAGAAATAAAAAAGCATATACTGTCATAATTTCTATCAACATTCTAAGGATTCTTATCCTATCTAATGTAGATACATTCAGAAGTTTTTATTTTTAATTTTTATTTATTTTGAGAGAGACAGAGAGAGTGAGTGGGGGAGGGACAGGGAGAGAGGGAGAGAGAGAGAATCTCAAGCAGGCTCCATACTGTTAGTGTGGAGCCAGATGTGGGGCTTGAACCCAAAAACTGCGAGATCATGACCAGAGTTGAAACCAAGAGTCAGATGCTTGACCAACCGAGCCACCCAGGCGCCCCCCATTTTTTTAAATAGTTGTTAATTGACTAGGAACTTCTGTAATTTCACTGGAAATAAATCCTACACAGTCCATCTGAATTTGGTAATCCAGATTTTACACCTTCTATACACATACATTTTTTTCCTCATATGGTTTTCACAACAGCACTAGAGAGAATATGTAATTTCCTTTGTAGAGATAAAAGAATTTAAGCAGAGGGGTGCCAAATCATTTCTTAGTTCACTTAGCCTTTGCAGTATAACCAATACTGGCATCTAACAGTCTTGTTTCAGGCCCAGGGTGTATTTCAATACACCATGAACATGAATTTGGTAGTTGAAAAGAAATTAAAACTTTTAAGTCAGAAGGAGAATAGCAGATAGGTAGGAGTCCATTGTATATAGATCTAGGAACTCCCCACCTGTCAGAATCAAAGATATTTTACCACGAGCGAAGTTTTTAATAATATAGTCATGTTCTCAGAATAAATTTGTTTTTCTTTTTCACCACAGCTCTTATTAAGTCACAAAAGGTGCCACACACTATAGGTTTACCAAAGAGGCTCTTAAAACAACACAGGGATCAAATTTTCCCTGTTGGAAACAAAGGCTACTCTAACAATAAACTCCTTAACCGTTCAGTAATACACAGCTTCTAAAAGAAAGGAGTCCAGTTAGAATGTGTATTTTCTGGATCATGATTAGATACTGCATAAATTTCCCTAGTGATAGTAACAATAGAAAGACCAAGGTTAGCCTGTTAAATGAAATGTGAGTGAGAACTGGGCAGTTCCAAGTGGCTGCTGGCACTTTTAGGTGTCCTGCCAGCGTTGAAACCCACAGGGTCATTTGGCAGTCAGGTGTCATTAGTCACCTCTCTCCCTGTCTCCCTCTTCCCATCTGTTTTCGTCTAGCCTATTTGTGTAAATTACCTCTCAGTATGCTGCAGGACTCAAACTAGTCATGTATTTTCCTCCTACTCCTTTGTCCTTTTCATCCCTGACTGCTCATTTAGACTTATACCCATCATTTGACCCAAAATTTAGCGTAAGAGGCAAGATAATGGTAGCAATTAATATTACTACTGTTACAAAGCAGCATCCCTTATGACTATGGTAAAAAGACCACTGAAGATAGTATAATAAATGTCAAAGACATAGTTGCCACTGGCCATTTCAAATCATGATGATTATCATCACAGACCAAAATGTAATGATGCCCTTTAAGAGAATGGAGAGTTTATGTAATTTTGTGCAGACAATTTCCAAAGTTAATATACAAAAGAGATTCTTGAAGGGAGTGCTGTTCCTCATAATAGCGAGACCTTTCAGAGAGGATGAGAAAAATAAAATCTGCTTTCTCCTGAGTTGACCCTGCCATTTACCAGCAAGCTGAATGCCCACTTCCCTTTTATTCCAAGTCATAAGTATACCTTTGAATTATGTCTCAATGCTATGAGAAAGGTAGGAGTTTCAGCCTGTATTACTCAACCAGTATACTTACTGCACAAAGAGAATTAAAAGTAAACAATTGTTTATACAATAGCAACTGATAATAAGGAATTCCTACTTTGAGAAGGATTTAGAACTGAAGGGATTATTTACTAAGGGCAGATAAGAATAAATCATGACAAATAATTCTGCAGCTGCATTTCAATAATGATAAATAATTAGTCATGTTGGAACAATAGTTATGGGAGTACACTATTGATATCTAATTCTAGTTTACATAAAATCATAGAAAAGTCAATTTTCTGAGAACTTTCCACTCTTTACTAATCATGGCATGAAAATATTTGGCCAGATTTATTGTATTTGTCAAGTTAAGTAGGTTTTATGGCCTATATAACTAAAGATTTCAGCCTGTGTTTTTTTTTTTTAGTTCACTGTTAACTTGTCATATGTGGATGAATTAAAAATAAAATGTGAACAGTCATGAATTTCAATGAATTAGCCCTTATTTTTCTTTCTTTCTTTTTATTGTTTATTTTAAAGTATCTTAAGGTTAGAAAGTCCCTAAAAGTAATCTAGAATTACCACTCATTGAGTACTTTCATCTCCACTGGAACGACTCTGTAAATAGATTGTCTGGTTTATATTTAGATATTTCTAATGACAAGGGAGTCACCATTTTCTAAGACAGATCACATATTTCGATAATTCTGTATCTTTGTCTGTGAATACCATATATGCATTGAAACACATTACTCAGCATTTGCCAAACGATTTTCCTTTCCAAAGTCTCACTTTAAAATAATGTAAGGATTATGATTCTTCATTTATTTAAAAATAATAAGAGCCCTTTTAGGAAAAGTGCTTAAGAATAATGACAAAATAAAGTATGCAAGCATGCATTTGAAAGTAACAACTGAGCCTGAGATACAATGAGAAGAAATTTTAAAAGACATGGGGCAAAAATCTGTATGGTATTCATAATAATAAAATAGTGAATTATCTACATATCTAAAAGAAGAAATATCTAAGAGAAGACATTAATTATGGTACATATCTGGGGAATTTTGTGACACAATTAGAAGTAATGGAGTACACCTATATGTTACTAATACGGAAAGATCTGTAAGACCTTGGCATCATATAACACAAATAACAAAAGAAGGGAAGGTACTGAAAATTCTGTGTAATATATTCCCATTTGTGTAAAATAAATGAATAGCAACCAACATTTTATACATATGCATACATACATATACATATACACACAAATACATACATATTTATATCAATAAATACATGCGTCAAAAGATTTTGAAGGATATATAACCTACAAATTATTAACAGTGTTATCTCTAAAGAGTGGCATAAATTTGGGAAAGATAGAGAAGGAGATAACTTTGTACTGCATGTACTGTTTTATGTGGGTTATTTCTCATTTTTTAATGCAAGATTGAACACTCTAAAGGATTTTGAGTAATAGAAATGCCAAGAGTGAACCTTTTGGAGCATAGATATATTTTCTTTTCCCATTTGTATTGCAATTTTCTGATTTTGTTGTTGTGGTTCAGTTTGGTGCATAAACTCACCTTCTGTCTGTGAAGATCACCATTTGATTGTGGGAATCACCTATCTGTGAATGTCATCATTGATATAATCTGGTAATGATAGAATGTTTAATATGGCTCCCTTTTCCTCCTACATTATCACTAACTGCTATATACAGTGCAGTTTCCTTTTAGTTAAAACCATGATATAATGTCCAGCAAGTTTATTATTCTCTTGTCTTTCTTACACATAGCAACAATTTTTCATGTTACTACACTAAGATAATTAATGCACCTTAACATCAAAACCCAAGTTAACTAAAATACTCCTAGACCAAAAACTTCAAGTCTAAATATCTTAGGTTTTGTGGTCCATATATGATCTCTAGTCTCTATCATATAGTCTTCTTTTTCTTAATATCCCTTTAAAAAGCTAAAAAAAAAACTATTCTTAGCTTGTAGGCAGTACAAAAACAGGCCACAAGTTAAATTTGACCTAAGGAATATATTTTGCCAGTGCATATACTAGATAATCTCCTTTATTCAATATCCCTTTTTTCTTCTCTTTATTATAGATATTCGTAGGACAATATGGAAAGACGATAAATATTATTCAAAATACAATTTTATAAACGTAAAGCAAATGTCAGTGGAATTACCCCCTACTGCTGAAATGGTATCTTCTGATAAAATCTTGAAAAACAAACAAATAGAATAAAATGAAACCAAAATTCATTCCTTTTGAATTCTAGAGATGGGCATTACCAACAAATTTATAACTGAAGCACACTGCATACATTTTCAAAATAGAATTTCTTTTTAAATTTTTTTTAATGTTTATTTGTTTGAGAGAGACAGAGTGTGAGAGGGGGAGGGGAAGAGAGAGAGGGAGACACAGAATCTGAAATAGGCTCCAGGCTCTGAACTGACAGCACAGAGCCCAATGTGGGGATTAAACTCATGAATCGCAAGATCATGACCTGAGCCGAAGTCGGATGCTTAACCAACTGAGCCACCCAGGTGCCCCTGAAAATAAAATTTCTAAAGCTAACTACCCATCTTTCTAGTTGATTCTCATATCATTTTTTTAATGTTTATTTATTTTCGAGGGAGAGAGTGTGATCTGTGGAGGGGCAGAGAGAGAGGGAGACACAGAAATCGAAGCAATTTCCAGCCTCCAAGCTGTCAGCACAGAGCCCGATGCAGGGCTTGAACTAAGGAGCTGTGAGATGATGACATGAGCCAAAGTCAGACACGTATCCAACTGAGCTACCCAGGCGCCCCTTCTCATATCTTTTCTAAACATAATTCAATTAGAAATCAATTCAGACAAGTGGAAGAATAGATGAGACCTCAAGACAGAGGTGCATTACAGTCTTTTCCTCCTTGAGTGGAAGAGGTATGGCCAATCCACTAGGACTTTAGGAAAATCATTTTCATTTCCTCTTATCAACAGAAGGCTATACATACAGGCATGGAGCAAGCAAGCCTTCTTCTGTGCTCAAATGGACAGTGTAGCTTTCTTGTGTAAGAGTATATTTGTATTTCTAGTACAGCTGAATCAAATTTAAAAGATAGTTGATAAACATAAAATATTTATAAAGGATTTGTGTTTGTCTTTTCATGATACAGTTAGAAATGCAAGTATGAATGCATGCAAAAATATTGGACTTCCTTTTTTATTCATTAACCCCATTTTTAATTCATGGTCAACTTTTTCGTCTGGGAGAATTTGTGACTTCTAGAGTCAGTGACCTTTTTCTATACTTATTTTGGTTCCAAGTGTCTGAAATTTGATATATTACAACTTCTCAGGCTTAGTTTCTGTGAAAGTTAAACTATTATTCAAAAGCTGTTCTGGATCCATACTGCAACAACAATAGTGTGACATCAGTAGCCATGTGCTCCAAGATGGAAGGTATTTGGTACCCATCACAGTGGAGGAGATGGGAGAGGGCTTTAATTATACTTGTTGTACAACTATGCCAATTTGATCTACAACCTTGAATGGAAAAGAGAAACTCAGAGTTTATTGTGTGGATTAACTGGATGTAGACAATAAACTAGTTCAAGTATTTGATACTATGCATTACAAATATGGATAGCAGTGTGGATAGAAGCAGATAAGATTAGTTGAGGAAAAGAGAGGTGAGTTTCCACTGGATAAGATTGCATCTTTGATCCCATTTTTTTGATAATTTTTATCTGATTTTGCACATTGGCATCATTCCATATCTGCTGTTTTATTTACTTTTGGAAGACTTTCCTATTATTGAACTTCTTATATAATTCACTTCAGTGGGGCTTCATTTCTCTTAAGCTTAATTGTTATACAAGGAAATAATTTAAAATAAGACAACCAGAATTGACTCTACGTTAATTCAACATAGCTTTTCCTTACACTCATCTTAGATGTGGCAATATTCAAAAAGCCAAAAATTGTGTTGTCAGTTTTGGATAGAAATCATATCTACCCTACTTATTTTAACTTCCTTTGAAACAAGAAAAGTGTTTTTTTCAAAAGAAAAATAAGTGTTTTATTTCACAGTTAACTCTTTTAGAAATAATTTTGCTCACCAGGTTTAGTTTTTTGGCCAAATGTTCAATCTCTTATATTCTTCATAAGGCCCTACAATATTAATCCTTTGTGCTTTCTATGTTCAATGTAGATAGTTTCTCAATCCCTTGTTTTAAGTTTATTTATAATTTGTTTTGACAGAGAGAGACCCCGAGCTGGGAAGGGGCAGAGACAGAGGTAGAGAGAGAGAGAGAAGCCTAAGCAGGCTCCGCACTGTCAGCACAGAGCCCGACTTGGGGTTCGATCTGACAATCTGAGATCATGACCTCAGTGGAAATCAAGAATCAGACGGTCAGCCAACTGAGCCACCCAGGTGCCCCTAAATTCCTTATTGGATTGTTGATTAATTAAGCATTCTCATTCAATTTGATAATAAAGATCATATATGACCTTTGTCTTCCATTTTATGTTCCCTATTGTGAGATATCCTCCTTGCTTTAAAAGGATGTTGAAATGCGTACAACCAGATGGCAAAGCAAGGTTGGAAACCTGGTTATTCTAATATTAAAAACTTAAATTATTACACTCTCAATAAGCCACACACTCTAAGCTATACAACTAATAAGGAAGATAATATATTATTATGAAAATAGATCTACATTTCCAAACTGGTGGGTTAAAGTTACATTAAAATACTGCAGACAAATTTATGCAATAAACAAACATTAAGTCACTATATTAAAATTGTTCCTAACTCTACATTCATACAATGAGCATACTTTTCTGTACTCCAGTGGTTTAGAGTGTACAGGCAGCTTTCTTACACATAGCTTAGCATTATTTACCAGGATGTTTAGATAGAACTCCTAAGAGATAAATTGGGTGATTCAAACTAATTCAGCTTCACTTGGTGCAGACAGTTTAGGGAAATAAGATGCTGTGGTCTTCACCCATTTCCAAATCCCTACTGATGCCATCAGGACAGGAAGTTGCAAGGGAGAAAGGTAAAACATTCCCTTCAAAGGAAAGCTGGCTGAAGACTAATCTTTAGGGAATATGGGAGTTTTCCAAGGGTAAATTAATAACAAAATGAGCAATCAAATTAACTAATATTTAGTGAACCCATGCTAAACACTCTACTTGCATTAAAAAAAACGTAAAGTCTGAAAAAAGCCCTTTAGAATTAATTATATAATTATGGTCATTTTATACCTTTCAGAGTTCATGTAATATCAGACCTCAGATAAAGAATATACTTGAAAACCCTCTGCAACCTGATATGGATAAACAAATAATCTGATAAACTAAGCCACTTTACATAGACTCACTATAACTCTTCTCTAAATTTCTTCACCTAATGGTATTTTCAAGGGAACAGAAATTCAATGACAAACTCAATAAATCAATCTTATCTCCACTGGTGAGTAATAAGTAGATAACATTTATTGAGCTCTTGTTGAATATAAGACTTTCTGTAGACTATTCTATTTAATTCTTGTATCAATACTATGAGGTAGGTAGATTTTTTATCTCCATTTTATAGGTATGGAAAACTGAGACACATAGAAATTATGTAATTTCATCCCAGATCTCTCCCTAGCCCATTTTCAAATACTATGCAATAAGAGAAGACATACGAGAAACAAATACAAAGAATTACAGAGAATAAAAGTAGGTACGTACATGGTGTACTCATAAGTGAGGGCAAATCATTAGACTTGTCCAACTAGACCAGGCAGAAATGAAGGGATAGGTTGGTGGCAGAATGATGAGTGTCTGAAGGAAAACTATTTAGAGAAGGTAGGATTTGAAAGCCTGCTTGAATATAAAAGGAAGCTGTCATCTCACATTTCTCTGTGATTATCAACAGAGGAGACATCAAAAATAAAATCCACCTCCTCTATTTTGTATCATTATTTACCTTGGTGGGAATGGCAATTAATTTCCTGGATTTCAAAAGTACAAACAGCTTGCAAATGTCTCTATAATGCATGTCTTGGATTTTTATGTAATTTATGTAAGCACAGTGATTTGCTTTTTTGCAATGTATACAAATTCAGTGTTTGCCAGCCAGGAAATAACATAAATGTCAGAGAAAAATCTCTCTTCATTTAGGGATATGCCTAAAGGTGTGACTACATTTCTCAAGGACCAAACTCCATGGGGAAAAACTGCCACCCTCCCCTCTCCCCGAAAAAAGAGCTATCTAGCTATCAGCAATCATCCATAAAATGTTCTTTTTCCAGTTTGTAACATTGCGTAATGTTAGATTTGGAAAGATACTACCTTGGAAAAACTCCTTATTTTCAGATGATAAAGTGGGAACCCAAAGTAGCCAAATGACTAGCCCAATATAGTCAGGTCATTGAGGTGCAGAATTTATAGGTATCCCTTATTATTTTATTCTAAAACTTATAAAACTTGGCCAAACAATTTTTATTATTCCCATTTCACAGATAATGATACTTACTCTTATTTTTATGATTAGAAAGTGTAGATTTGGTGCCAAGACCAAAGTTTATGGGATGCAGGTACAATAAGCTTTCATTCTAATACATTCTCTTCAATAAGTTATGGAAAATATCAACAGAATTTTAAGCAGGTAAAGTGGAGACGTTCTGATTCCTTTGCTGCTCTCCTATTCATAAGGGAAAAGTTTTTTCCTGCATAGAAGTATCCTTAGAAGCATAGTGAGGAAAGTGGTAAGATCCAAAACTTGATGATGGGAAAGAGTTGGCTACATAGGAGCAAATCCAATCCCTCTGCCTGAGCCTGAGAGCTAATAGCCTAACTAGGAAAGAATCAATGATCAGACCTAACCACGTTGCTGCTACTCTAGGATTTCTTACTTTCTTTGCTTCAGAGACACTAGTTCTTGCTTCTATCACTGGATCCGTCCCTTTGAGATGCAATAATTTTTTTTTTTATATGCTCTGACTACAGTTCAGGAAAGCCTCATTTCTCCTTATTTAGTTTCATGTCCTCTTAGTAAATTTTACTAAGTAATTAAGAGGGAAATAAAGTCAAAACAGAAATGCAAAAAGGGATCCAAAGAGTAGGGCTGAAATTTATGTTACCTACAGATATGGCTATTTGGTGGTAGAAATAGTGAAATATTTTTCAAGCCACTTGGTACACAGGGAAGTCACTGTTTCAAAGACCCTAAATACATACTGTCACTACTTTCCTGATCTACTGGCCAGACACCTCCTTCTGTGTATTCCCCGACCAATTAAAGGGAAATGAGTGGCACAGTAGGGGGCAGCCAGGATCACATTACAGGGCTGTGACCAGCATTCATGTCCTTTGCCTTGCCATTCTGAATCAATTATGCTTAATATTACCTTTGCACAATATTGGACACATGGATATCTTCACGGAATGAGTTTGCAACCCAGTCTTCTTCAAGCCAGTTCTCAACATCTAACAGCCTCAGGCACTTATATTCAATGTGACAAAATGAGCTCATTGACTTCCCAAATATTTTAATCTCTCTACTAATCTCTAATCTAATCTAATCTAATTCTTATGTTTTCCTACTCAACAGAAAGCATCCTCATCCACTGTGACACACAAGTCAGACATCTGGGATTGATTATAAACTTCCCCTTTATCCTGTGTTAAGGAAGCTTCAAAGTCCTATAGTTTGTCCTCTTTAATCCTTCTAAACCAGCGGGCTCTCACCAGAACTCATACAGTAGTTTCTTAATAGGTTTCCTAACATTTAAGGCCCACACCCTTTAATAAAAAGCCCAAAATCCCTAGTATGGGGGACTCGTACAATCGTCCTGCTTCTCTGTTCTTTTGTGATCCAGCTTCTGCCACATCCTACAATTTGCTGTTCTTGAGGAATGTCAAGGTGTTTCTTGTCACCATCCATTTGGAATATTGTACTTTTTGCCTGAAACTCCCCCATACCTTTGCCCCCATGGTAGAGCAGGCCTTCTAATTTATTAAGAATCACCTGTCATGTGAAGACTTTTCTACTCCCCACCAGCCAGTAATCATTCCCTTCTTCATTCTCTACTGAATCTTGTGCATATATCTATCAATGCACCTGTAAACACTTATTGCAGTAATTTGTTATGCCTGTCTCTTCTTACTAGACTGTAAGCTCATTGGAAGCAAGAGTGTTCTAGGCACCTTTCAGCAGGGACTAGACATATGAGATATGTAATAAATATTTGCTGAGTGAGTGAACAAATGATTGGAGTGGTCAGTTTGCATGCTCCAAGTAGTAAAGATTTCTGTAAGTCATTGATTTATCAAACTATTTTTATGAATATACTCATAATTTTTACCATGATATGTTTATTATAGAGAAGTTGGAAAATGATGAAAAGCATAAAACACTAATCATTCATTAAACCATGCCTTTTGGCAGAATTAGAGGTAACTCACTCTGCTCAGCTGACCATACTTTGATTTTTTCAACTGTAGTGAGTCCTGTCATCCCATCCCTTTCATGACTCTCAGATGTTGAGATACATTTCATATTTAGGTGCAACACTTAAGCAAACTCGGCTATTAGCCTCATCCCTTATTTTAGAAGTTTTGAGCCCTTGGCCTGTACTGTATTGCTTACTCCTATTAGAGACTAACAAGGTCTGTGGAAGGAGCTGCTCAAGACCTATTGTTCTAGCAACTGAAAGGGCTGCCAGGGTATCTTTTTCTGTGGTTTGAAAGGAAAGTTTTGATAAAAAATGTTTTCTCATTATCTTCCCTGTCTCCAATCTAAATGTTGTTAGATTTTGCAGAGCAGAATTTTCCCCAGGCAATATTATTAGACCTGAATCATAGGGACTAGATGAACCTAAATAATTAGGAATTCCATAGAGAGGCGGAAAGATCCCTAAACAATATGTTTAGGGTCAAAAACTTTACACATACGTCACATGAAAAAAGATATATATATATATATATATATATATATATATATATATATATATATATATTATAGATAATCTTTCCTAGGGACAGTGTTATAATATTAATATTTTTTTCAATTTCATCAACAGGAAATATTGCATAGTTGGTGTCCAGAGTAGTCAAGATACCTGAGAGAAATTTCTAAGAAACTTCTGTAAGACCCACAACCTGTCTTGATATAAAGCAATAATATTCTTAGATAGACATTCAATTCTATCACAAAATTTTATATATACATATATATACCTATCTATCCACACATACATGTCTGCTTTTTAATGAAATATTATAATTTTAGTTAAATTATCTTGCAAAATTTTAACATTCCACACTTGGATATGGAAGAATTTACTTAGCTGTATAAACCTAAGGCACCATATTTCTATTTTTTTTTTCTTGCTATCATAAGTAATGCCGGGACAAGCATTTCTGTGCATAATTCTTTGAACAAATTTCTGGTTATTTCCTTGGGAAAGATCCTTCAAAGTGTAATTATTGGCTCAAAAGATTTTGGTATTTTAAAGATTTTGATAACATATCACAAAATTGTTTAGCAGAAGGTGTGTACCATGTCACATTCCTGCCAGCCATGTATAAGAATGCCTATCTCTTTGCACAGTCAATGAGACAGAACTTTACTTATTCATTCCCTTCACAAAACATGTAAAATCAGTCCTGATGCTTATTCTTCTCTGAGGTCTCCCTCTTCTCATTGGATATCCAGCTCTAATTTTGCTCCACTGATTTTTCCTAATTATTTGTTCCTGATTTTTCCTAATACTAAGTGTTTAGCTCGAGTTCCCCTCATCTCCACATAAATATCCCAGTGTCCTGCATTGATTAGTTGGCTTTGCAAGGCAATGGTGTATCACTAGAGACTCCTAGACAGTCATTTGTTCCCACAAGACCAGTTCCTGATTTGATGTTTCCAGTGCACTCCCATTATAGACCCACTGTCGGGGCTCACCATTCCGATAGGAATGGTTGAAAGTTTTTGGTTTTTTTTTTTTTTTTTTTTGCAGAGCTTGAGAGAACAAATGCATAAAGCAACCATTCCTGCACATTCAAGTAGGCCAGTGTTTTGTGTAAGATCCCAAGAGCCAGATCTCCAACCAGAGGCAATCAGTTCTGCTCAAATCAGAATACTGTCTAATGTTTGAGTCTGACCCAGAAACAAAAGCCTGACCTCATCATGAAAACTTATTTTCCAGTCAATGATTAATTTCTACCTCGGTGCTTGCAAGTTCCTTTATTTAAGCATATTTTCAAGAACTTGTGAGGTAACTATGGCAATGGATACCTAGAAGGGAGAAAGACCTTTGTTAATAATTTCTACATGCAGAGATGGGTCAGGTGTTTATTTGTGTTATTATGCAAATCTCCAAACATGGCAGTGGGTGACCTGCTGGGAATGTTCTTACCCAGAACAAAATGTCCTTTTACAGAATTGTACTTTGAGGTTAACTGTTTTTGTTAAAACTTAAAGGCATAGCATTCTTTGAAAATGAACAGAAAACGTATTTTGCCTACTATTAAGAAAATGACAAATTTTTATTGATTAGGAGGGAAAAAATTTGTGTGCTCAGAGGTAGTTCTGAAAGTAGGAACTTTTTTGGGAGGTGGTGGTGTTCACTTCTCAGAGGCGATAGTCATTTCTGATATACTTATAAATGTCTGAATGTTATCAAAATTTACTCTTCTATAGAAAAAAATGTTTGTTGAGGGTTTTTTTTTCCAGGAGTAAACCAAGAGAATCCTTCATCTATGAAATTAGTGCTCTGTTAAAAGGACCCAACTTTTGAAATTTGTTCTAATTACAACCAATCTCCAAGAATGATGGAGGAAGATTTAAGATGATATTAATAGTGGAAGGAAGAACTGTATGTTTATGATTTACAAATGGAACAGATCACATTTAATTTATACTCAGAGTTCCTAAACTTCTATTTTAAAAAAGAAGACAAACGAGTACACTCTGGTTCCTGTCCTTGTAAAACACAAAAGCCAGCCAACATCCCAACAATGTTTCCAGTGTTCTTCCAAAGAATACCTTTGAATTTTGCATTTCAAGTCTTTAATAAGGTTGTAACATAGAATAATGCCTTTATGTAATATTTTAAAACTTAAGTCAATGCTTTATGAGGGTTCTTTATGTCTACCCAATAATTTGGGTACCCTCTGGCATTCCAGGTCTCCATAATTTATTTTCAGAAATATGAGAAGAAGTTTTTAGTGTTTCATGTAAGCCTCATATCCTTCTGCCTTTCAAATGACACCATTTTAAAGGATTATGGTTCCATGAGCTGGTAATCAACTAACCAGTTCCTCACAAAACAATGGTATAGGGAAAAAAGACTTTTCTGAATATTTTAGTTTCAAAGTTACCATGGTAACAAGATACATTAGCTTTATTAACATAATCTTTTCATTTTTTTTTTTTAGTGCTTTTGCTCTCTAGAAAGGATTCTTCTTTGATATGATCACAATTAAACAATGGATTCTGAAATTGAACTGGCATTTATAGAAGCTGGTAACAATGTAAAACAATTTTGCTTATCTGAAAAGCATACTGCTTTAAAGAAAATTTATAGATAGCTTTTCAAGGTTTGTCATTTCTTATTAGGGTCGATTTGGCTCAAGTTTTGCTTTCTCAGGGTATAACATCACAGGAATTTTCCATTAAATTATTCTCTTTCAGTAATACTCATGGTCCATTTTCATTTTTGTGTCACTTCTTACAAGAACAGTGTTGCTTTTATGTAATATTTCTATCTGTATTTATTCAAGAACATGAACATAATCATGCTATGTAACAGAATCATAATAACTAAAAACTTTGACATTGCTGTTAGATCACATCACTTATAATTAGCTTAACATTTTTTTCAAGCTCCTACACTGTGCGAAATACAATACTAGACAATGTTGAGGATATAAAAAGCGTTACATATAGCTTAATTAAAAATTAAGAAATTTTTAACTATGCCATTTAAATTATAATGTATTCTATTTTAGCATGGCCTCAACTAGAGTGTTTTAATCTAATAATACATTGATTTAATAATTAACGTGGAACTTGTTAAATTAGTGGTGACTAGTCCAGTAAGCAATCTGGTCTCTCTGTTTTGTTTTGTTGTTGTTGTTGTTGTTGTCTTTTTTTTGCTTGTTTTATTTGTTTTTTATATAATTTCTTAGTGCTTTAACATTAAGGTATACAATTTAAACCATGGATTTTATTTACTATTTTACATATTTTACAATGTGTTACTTTAATATTAAAATAATTTTGGGGGCTCCTGGGTTGCTCAGTCAGTTAAGCATCTGACTTCATCTCAGGTCATGATCTCGAAGTCGGCGAGTTCAAGCCCCATGTCTGCGGGCTCTGCGCTGACAGCTCAGAGCCTGGAGCCTGCTTCAGATTCTGTCTCCCGCTCTCTGCCCCTCCCCCCTCACACCTCTGTCTCTCTCTCTCAAAAGCAAAAAAAAATTAAAATTTAAAAAATAAAATTAAAACAATTTTTGAATACTGGTTTGAGATATAACTGTACTACAGCAGTAAATAACCCTATATTAAGACAAAAGGGAAATCAACTGGATGCCATTTTTTCTTAAAGGATGAGATATTATTAGTATTTCTGATCTTGGAAATTTCTCAGGAAAAACAGCAGGCCATTGAAACAATGGACATTTATGTTTAAGGGGTTGATAATAGAAAGATCTGGAAAACAGCCTGTCGAGGCAGGTTTTTATTTTAATAATTCTGAAAAGTAATACTCTCTTTACATGGAAAAAAGCAGCATTAAATCATTCTAACAAAGGGAGGAATATTAGTACATTATTAGGTTTCCAGTGATTCCTTTAGCAACCTGGTTTTCTTTAAAAATAAATAAACGTAAATATAAATATAAGTAAATATATGAGGAACAAAAAGGCTTATAGAATATTATCTTTTTCACATTGAAATAAAATAATTTTCATTTAAAAATTGAATATAAGTACAAGATCTACAGCGACAGTTTTAGAATGTATATATACACACCTTCTGTATGTATGATTACACAAAATGATTATTGTGTGAAAATAACTTTATTACTCATTATTAGTTTCTCAAACATCTCCCTGTGTCATGTAGACTATATTTTGCCCCTTTGTTAAGCACAAATCATTCATTTGACACAGTTTGGCCATATAGAAGTAGTTTGTACTTCCAATTCCTAAATATTTCTGCAGATAATTTAAATATGTACATATAGATGCATTCTTTAAGAAAATGTAAGAGTCCATCTATTAGACTTAGAAAGGTAATTTTCCATCTCTTTCTTTTCCATATAAATAGAATATTATCCACAATGGCTTATGGCTGCATGTTTCAATCAATTCACTTGCCTTATGATCCAGCCCAGTTTTGACAAATGCATGTGTGTCAATGGCTGGAAACCAAATTTTCCTGGAGAGTAAATGAGGATTTGAATGGACAGGTTCTTCCACACATTCTTATTTTGCACAATTTTGGTCTCTTGAACACAGGGTGCTTTTTGAAGAAATATAAAGTACTCTCTGTTCTTAAGGTAAGTTTATTCAGTCTTATGGAAAAGCAAGTTGCTCCTTTCCTCATTAAAGTACATTTTAAAATACATAAATGAAGTAAGTATATAGTGGCATGGCCCTTCAGGAAACTCTTATTTTTTTTTTACCAATAAAATAATTATATTTAAAAGTTGTTTACATCATGATGATTTCAACTAATTTTTAAACATAATATATTTATTAAACTGAGTAAATATAGGTCTTCTAAATTATTATTTTCAGCCATTATGTGATATATCTGTAAGGAATACCTTCAGTGGTTCATTATTGTTTATATGGAAGATGTAATATGTAAGACCCAGTTGAAGGCTCATCTGTAATTCATTTTTTATCTACCCTAGTTTCAGTCACGGTGTCTCAGTTTAGAGGGAGTACAATAAATATTTGTTAATTGATTGGGTGAATAAATAATTTAAGTGCAGAACAGTGATCTACGTAATTAAAGATGGGTCTAAGGTGTGGACCCATTGCTGATCTAATTCTACTCTGAATCCGTGTCCCTCTTCTCGAAGAAGACACTGCCAGAAAAGGGCAAGATTCTGCAGCAGGACAGATGCCAGAGGCTGCTTTTTGTTGGCTTGGTGGAGCCTCAGATTATATTAAATATAGATAACACTATATAAGCAGTCTTTTATATTTCATTCGAGTAGCAGTGTCTTGCTCCAAACTCAGAAATTAAAATCACAGCAGCAGCAAAGAAAAAGTGTGTTGCAAAACTCGCACATGTTATTTTGTATTTGAGCCCTGACTGATCCAGACACTTGCATGTAAAGTAATCTAGAAAGGCAGTTGTACTGAAAAATGATAGTTTCAGGTAAGGGAACAGTATGGAGGTATAACAAAGGAAGAGAAATAGTTAATGAATGCTCTGAGACATTTAATGTGGCCCCACACTACTCAAGGTCCTGAAGGCATTGCTTTATTACAGCAGAGTAATTGATGTCTATAGAGATGGGCTTGGATTAACAATATAAAATATTGGATTATATGTTGTATAGTCTATTTAATAATTAAAAGAGTAGAATACATTTTAGAAAAATTTTAGTACCATGATTAATATAAAAGCAAATGAAATGATTATTTTTATGAGAAGTATGGTTATATGCATTCTATCATGATTTAATGTAATTAAATGTAATATTGTGATAAATGCATATATGTATTAAGTACATCTGTATATACACTCAGAAAGAGAAGTAGAGAGACAATTATAAAACAATTGTTTTCTCTACTGCAAAACAAATAAGTCAAATGTCTTGATTTATGCTGTTTGTGTAATAAATCTTTTTTTGAGGAAAGATTGTCTTACAAACAATCTCATTTCAAATGAGGTATATAAATGCTTCCTTCCATTCTACATTCTATTGGATGCTTATCTTTTTATTTATTTTTTATAGATGGTCTCTTGTAAATTAACTAGGTAATGTTCTTAATGGAATCACACATTATACACAGATAATGGCCTTCCAGTGAAATATGCATGTCAAATCTTAGCTAGAGTAATGAGAGGAAATAAACTTGAAGACAAAAGAAAAAAATGTTTATTTTTGGAATGTTAGACCATTATAGCTATGCAGTCACAACCTTTAATTTCATTAATGACAAACCTATTATACTAAAGGAGTCAGTCTTTAAAAATGAAATAATTAGAATGACCTGGCAAACCAGTGTTCACAGTGGGAGATACATACAAACACTGTTTCCAAAATTTAGCTTTCAAAAACAGTGGAAAAAGGACTAACCCACAAAAAACTAATTTAAAAATATTAACCATAAAATCTTACAGAATATTAAAATGAAAAAGATTCTTATCTTTTATTATTCCTGGCAACTGCAACTCCAGATGTTTATTTCCATTTCTTTAAAGTGACCTAAGAGAAACATGGAGTCAATAATTCAATCATAAACTAATAATAGTTAAGAAGCAGTTTGATCATTTGACTGAAATGAAAAGTGACTTTAGGTTATATTTCTAATGAAATGCATTCATATTTTTAAAGAATCTAGACTATTAATAAATAAAAATGTAAATAAATTTTCTTTACTGTGGTAAATAAGTCAGTTTTCAATCAAATGATCTATTTTTAAATTTTGGGGATTTTTTTGTTTGTTTTTTGTTTTTATGGTGTGTGTGTGTGTGTGTGTGTGTGTGTGTGTGTTTAGTAAATAGGCTTTAGACTATTATTGAGAGTCCTGTTAAATTGCTCTTCTAGGTATAAAGCAGTGAGAATTAAAAAAAAAATATCTGTGCTTATTCATACACCAGTGGAAATGTTGTGTCAAATATTTGAATAAGTAAGGCGGCTTAAATTATACCCTTTTAAATAACTATAAATGAGAAAGAAACTGTGAATAAAATTATGATTCTGTCATTATAGAATTTATAAAAGTCCAGGGAAGACTATACCATGTGCACATACAGTAAACGAACTCTGAGTATTTTTACTTCCTTTAGTCTCACTGTACACATTCATATGTTTCAAAGATCCATGTAGTGAAGATACCATTGTCCAACTAGAGAAAGTAGGGATTAACACCATTACATATAGGATGTATAATTATGCATTATTTTAGTCTTGCCTTGTCCTTGAGTGCCTATGATTTAGAAATACCATACTCCTTCAACATTCCTTGAGATGAGATACTGAAGTCAAAACCAACAAAACCTTTCTCAGAAACAAATTTATGATTGTCGTGCCTCAATTTGGGAAAGCTTGTACACAGGCTCAGAACTAGAGCTTATTTTTGATGTGTTGGTGTAGGAAGAGCAGAGGAAAATACCCTGAAGCAATTGTGAGTTCCCTAATGTTCATAAATGAGTTCCCTCCTCTAGTTACATGTTCTGGTGACCCCAGACCCCAGATACATCCTCTCCATCCATGGAATTACCAACTCATGGAGCTCTGCCTCTGAGTGTGTATGTACATCATTCAACTCCCTGAGTCACAGTTCCCTCATCTCACAGTTCCCACATCTGTTCAAAGGGGAGTTCCAGCATAAAAGGCAACTGGCTGAGGGTGTGGCACATAAAAGGGGCTTACTAAATGGGAAGAATGATGAGGATTCAGAGGGGGGTGTTCATTTGTTCATTCCTTAATTTAGGCAAACATTTATTGCATGCATGCTCAGTGCCAGGCTCTGTGCTACTGCTGGAGTTACAGAGGAGAATGTAAGAAATAAAGGCTCCTCATGGAGCCTACACATGGCAGAGCTGCATTATAACCTTCATTGTTGGCCAATCCCATAAGATTTTCTCATCTGTGTCCCTAATGGAGACATCAGCAGCTATGCTGTGTCACCAGTTGTAGTCTTCCTTAGAATCTTGCCACTAACGGTGCTCTCTGGTTATATTTCTACTAGGAGTGACATCTTTGCTCATATTACACAACTTTCTAACTTCCATCTCTCAGCACTTGTAAACATCTCAGGACCAGCTTCTTTCAAGACTTCCCTATCCATAAGGTCTCTTTATCAAGTGTAATGTTAATGTGACTGAACGAAAATGATTGTTGCAGGCAAGTCCGCCTTTCCAGTTTCCTGCTAAGAGACTTAGAAAGTAGGAGAATAGTCATTTGAAAAAGCATTTGAAATTTCTACTGTGGACTCAACTTAGTACTATTTACGATGCTTGAAAAAACAATTAAGAAAGCTTAAAATTTAAAAATAGCTTGGTGAATGTGAAATGTGCACAATATATCAGCAGTGGTGTTTTTTAGAAATAACTACAAACAAATTGTTCTGATAGTAATATTTATTAATATTATATTTATATATTGATATTATATAGATATATACATTAATATTAATGTACCAAATTCAAATGAACCAAGGATTATCTTAAGACAGACAAGTAATTCTTTGAGTTGTAATTATATACCAAGAATGGGCCATAAATTCTATGTGATGAAAAGGCATGTTCTACCACCAGTCAGGGCACAGGTAGCTATATATCAAATAGCCAACAATAGCCAAATAACAGCTGTGGAAGTTCCTGGGTTGCCAGAAGCCAACAGACCATACTGTGAGGGACCATTGAAGTCTTGGAAAGCTGTGGAGAACAATAACACATGCATAAACCTCTCACCGAGGGAATGAGTAGGGTTTCATGTGGTGCTCTACACAGGGCACCAACAATATCTTTGTTAAGGTATGCAGATGTCTTGGTATGGTACACAGGGCAGACACCGATGGATGAACTACTGACAGAAACTTGCCCATAATATATCTTTCATCATGCATGTTTCATCCCGCTGATGAACAACTTGAACAGACTGCTTTTGAAGTTTCTTCTGCCGGCCTTTTGTGGGTCAGCAAAAATTGATGTCATGTGAAAAATTAAGCAACTTTACACGGTCCTGCCTTTCAAACCCAGATATTTGCATAGGGTAGGTTTCATAGTATACATTTTTTTTTTACTTTTTCAAATATGTGGACATTCCATGAAATAAATAATCTCTCTCACAAGAACATCATGTCTCCTTTAAATGTGCTATTTGCCATCCCTTTATTCCCATATTGTATTCATTCACTTATAGCAAATCCTATCTTTTCTTAAACTAAATTTATGTTCTTCCTTCCTTATGGCAGTGTTGTTTTAGAAAACTTTTCTGTAATGTGCTTCTTTCCTCCGGGTGTCCCTGTTGAAAGAGATGATGCCCTCTCTTCTTCTCACATATGTCATTTTCATATCAGTGTTTTTGGGGGGTTGGTAGTATAATTAGACATATAACTCAACAAGTAGTGAATGAATACCATGTGTCAGGAACTGTCTGAGGCACTAGGGCTATTGTGTTCATTCTGCTTTCTTAGAAGTATTTAGAAACATAAAGGAAGGAAATATAAAAGCAAATGCAAGCAAACTATTGTACTTTACCACTATTTTATGCTTATCTTCAATTTTTTTAAGTCAGGCTTTCATCTTTCTCTTTTCGAAAAGTTTTGTATTCTTTAAGAATTCTTAAGATATATTTTTATTATAATATTACATGCTAATAAGTTGGCCAATATATATTTCATTATAACTTTGATTTTGCTATTTTTGAAACAACATGTACACTATGTAAACAATTCTAATTCTGGTCACATATGCAATCAATGAATATTTGTTAAGTACCTACTATGTAATAGGACTATTCTAGGTGCTAGGACATGTTAGGGTACACAACAGCCAATTAAATACTGCCATTGTGGAGTTTATGTTCAAGAGGGGAGGAGCAAACCATAAACAAGTAAATAGAAATGTCCGTGTGTGTGTGTGTGTGTGTGTGTGTGTGTGTACTTTTAGAATGAATGGACCTAGATGGCACCACTGAGAAGAATACTTGAGGAAAGACATAAACGTTGTAAGGGACATAGGCATGGATTGTCTGGAGGATAACTGAAGCAAAGGGAATAAGTATAAACAAAGATCCTGAGGCAGGAATGTTCCTGGCAGATTTGAGGAACATCAAAGTGTACTGTGTGAAAAGTGCAGAATGATAAGGAATAGAGTAACAAGAGATGAAGTCAGAAAGTAATAGGGGCCTGTTCTAGGGTTTTCTAGGTATTAGTAAGGACTTTGGATTTTACTCTGAATTAGATGACTAGCCATTGCAGTGTTATATACAGAGAATTTAAATGAGATGGCTAGCATCTTAATAAGATTACTGTAGCTTGCATATTGAGATTAGACTACAGGAGAAGAGGGTAAGAGATTATTTTTTAAAGGTGTATTCAACAGGAGAATATGCGGTGTTAGAGAAAGTTAGTTTTCAGGTGTGATACCAATGGCTATGACTGGGCAACTGGAAAGAGTGTTACTATTAATAGTTGGAAAGGACTGGGCATAAACTTGTTTGGGGAAGAATATCAGGAGTCCGGATTTGGACACATAATATTTGAAAGGCTCATTAAAGTCGCAAGTAGGAATGTCAAGTAGGGAGTTCAATATAAGGGTTGGAATTAATGGGAGGAGTCCAGGCAGAGGGTACAAATTTGGGGATCATCGGTATTTAGGTGCTATTTAAAACCATGAAACAGCATAAAATTATACCTAAGGAGCAACTAAATTAAAAAGATACAAAGTCCACTTCTTAACACCAGGGAACGCCAAATTAGGATTTGGAGAGATAAGGAGAAATAGCAAAATAAACAAAGGAGGACCTGTGTGAAAAGTGGGAAGAAAATTGGGCTGATTAAATTTTTCAAGAGGAAGGGAATGATCAACAATGTCAGTGCTATTGATGGATCAAGCAAAATGAGAATTAAGAAAGGATTGATAGATTTATCAATATGGAGATTATCAGTGGTAATGGAAGATCATAAGCTCTATCTCTAGCATGTTATCTAGGTTCCCCTTTAAGATATAAATGATCATGTGAGCGGCACCTGTGTGGCTCAGTGGGTTGAGCATCCTACTTCGGCTAAGGTCATGATCTCACACTTCATGGGTTCGAGCCCTACTTTGGGCTCTGTGCTGATGGCTCAGAGCCTGGAGCCTACTTTGGATTCTGTGTCTCTCTCTGTGTCCCTCCTCCATTCACATTCTGTCTCTCTGTGAAAATAAATAAATAAAACATTAAAAAAATATAATAATATTAATAAAGGATTATTTGAATATAATTTTGTAAATCATAAGGTGCTATACAAATGTATTATTATTTTGACAGTATATTAATTAAAATATGTTCTAGGATTATTTACAGGCGAGTTCATTTTTTCTTTGATTATTTTTAGAACAGTTTAATGCATTTTAATGAAAATGATTTCAAATGTTAATGTCCATCTCCATGCGATAGTTTATTTTAGTTGGCTTCTAGAATGGACTGGTGTTTGCCTAATAGAAAGGACAATGTATTTTGTCCCTAGCTTATATTGGAGAGATTCAAATATCAGACAAAGCACTGAGTGATATTATGAGGTTACAGGAAGGTTAATGCTATTTAGGCAGATGGTGAATTGCAAATTCAACCTGTTGTCACAATAACGAATATGTGAAGAAACATTGGCGTTGCAAATAGGAGAAAAATGAAACAGTTTTCTTTCACATGTGTACACAAATTTATTATTAACGGCTCTCTCATAGTAGAAGTAGTTATTCTTCACAAAAGACTGATTTTTACAATCTGACTCATCAGTCATTACAAGAAACAATATTTGAGATTATATTCAGTGTATCTTTAATAATTACTTTGATATATTTTTTCTAGGTGGCAATGGCTTAAGCATTTAATCTAAAGAAAATTTATCTTATGTGTAATTTCCTATTTATTGTTATATATCCATCCTTTTGTCTCTAAGAACAGATTCCATAGTGTTTATTAATCCCAAGTCTGATAAATGTAGTTCCTATCAAGAAATTAAATCGTATTCTCTTTGAATACTGCTTTTCCCTCATTTTTGCAGATATATTACATAGCTAAAACTCTCACGTGTACTTGCTGGGATATTCTTATTTATTCAAGAATGTACTCTAGTCAGGGCCTGTAGGTGGCTCAGTTGGTTAAGGCTCTGACTCTTGATTTCAGTTCAGGTCATGATCTCACAGTTCATGAGATTGAGCCTTGCGTCAGGCTCTGTGCTAACAGCATGGAGCCTGCTTGGGATTCTCTCTCTCCCTTTTTCTGTGCCTCTCCCACGTTCATGCATGTGTGCTCTCTCTCTTTTTCTCTCAAAATAAATTAAAAAAACATTAAAAAAATAACACACTCTGGTCAATATGGTTACTAAATCTTAAAGAGAGCAATGCCTATGTTTTCTCTCATGTTTTAAAAAATGCCATAAATTTTGTCCGTGTTTGCTGTTATAAAATGAGATGTGTTTTATAGAAAAACTCCCAGAAACATGAACAGCGAATCCTAGTGTACCTAAGATGACTGTCAGAGGAAGAGCTGCCCTCTGAAAGCAGCCGATTAAATAACACACAGGTTTGGAGCTGTCACTTGAAAATACTGCTTGCTTACCTAAAGTAGTAAGTGATTGAAAACTCACAATAAACACCTTTGAAATGGGATTCATGAAAGCTTCTTTCAAAATTTCAGGGAATCATTAGATAACAAGTAGGTCATTATTCTGAAGTCTTCTTTCTAATATAGAGGTTCCTCAAAACAGATTGGCAAGGAGGAAAGAGAGAAGGGCAGCTGCCTAGGGAACTGAGTATGGACTGAGTATGCATTGTCAAAACAGGGTCAAGTCAAGAGAAACTGATGCTACTGTATTTTTTAATCTTGCAGAAAAAAATAACAAACTTTTATTTGGTAGGCATGTTCCCTGCTCCAGTGTTTTGTAGCCTTAGAACTTCAGTCTGACTTGTTTCAGAGCTACACTAACACCTTCTGATGATTTTGTTAGCAACATTTCTAGTACTCAAAATGGGAGATCACAAATGCAACATGAACCTTATTTTTTCCTACTTTCCTACTACTAATAGTGTATTTATATATCTATATCCACATAGACACACACAAGCACCTGTTTGTATATATGCATACAAATATACATGTATACCTATGTGTGTGGTATATACACATTTACACACACATAAACACACACACACAAATTACCTTTCTTGTTACTCAGTACTAAAGCGATTAAATACTATGAATTCTATAGATTTTTTTCTGACATTAAATCTAAAATAAGTGTAAGTGAGGCAATTATATGAATAAATTTGAATGAAAGTTGAATTAAATTCATTAATATTCTGTAAGTTTGTGAATTTTCTTCAACAGAAATTAACTTTTCACATTCCAAGGAATGTATGTATAATACATTTTTATATCCAAAATGGCCTAAAAAGAAATATGTGAAGTAATATAATTTTAAAAGAATACATCCTTGAAATTGAAGTAAAAACATTCCCAATTTGCTTTAGAATATATTAAAACATTTACATTAAATGTAAAACAGAATAATTGTGGCTTTGTTCCTTAGTATATTACATATTATAATGTGTAGCACTTTCTAATATCAATTTTTATACACTTCAGATTCTGCTATGCTAAAAATTGGTGTTGAACAAATATTTATTGTGTTCCCATTGCATCCTGGTCATGTTTGTAGGTTCAGGGGAAATGGGGTGGCTAGGGAACAGGACAGTGGTGGAAAATATATTAACCAAGCTTTTGCACAAATAATTACCATTGGGAAAGTGTTGCACTGAAAGTGTAGATAGGGCTATGGGCTACCTAATTAGGAAACTCCACTAGTCTAGAATAACAGTGGGTTTCATTGTAGAAGTGGCATTTAATTGGTGAGAAGTAAAAGAAGCTCTTCCTCATGTTAGGACTTCCTGCAAACAACCTCTCTCTCTCCTCTGGACCTAGCACCATAACCCCCTACGCCATTTTCTGCTGTATCTTAACTACCACCCTCAGCCCCAACATATACAACAACCAACCACTGATTATTTTTCAGAGATATTTAAAAGCTGGACCATAATGAGCAACTTCATAAAAACTACTTTTTTGTTGTTGAGAAACAAGTTAGGAGACTTTTTCTGTGCTTCAACTAAAAGGTTATGGTGGCTTGGTTGAAGTTGGGTATGCAAACAGAGAGAAGTGGATAGGTTTAGGCAATATTTAAAAAGAGAGCTGAGGTGATGCAATTGAGCCTTAGAAAAGGCAATGACTTGTCCAAGGTCACAAATTAGGGAACAGTAGAGCAGGAAGTTTTATCCACTTGACTTCTTGGAGACTGAATGACTGTTAGGGGTAAATAGAAGAGACATGTGGTGCTGGCATGAGCAACTGGATGAATGATGGTGCCATTTAACAGTACAGAAACACAAGAATAGCAACAGGTTTGTGAGGGATCACAAGGAGCTCCCCATTTGATGTAGTATGAGGTGACAGTGAGACATCAAAGTAATGTCGGATATATCCATCAGGACCGGAGGGTCAGAGTTATGGGTCTTTGGTATACTGATGGAAAATAAGGTTCTATGAGTAAATGAGATCATCTGGGAAGTGAATGTGGAAAAAATAGTGAAGATGGATTAGGGCAGTGGTTCTCAAACTTTGGCATGCACCAGGATCACTTGGAGGGTGTGTTAAAGCACAAATGTATGGGCCCCATCCCTACTGTTTCTGATTCAGTAGGTGTGAGACACTTGTGTGTTGAAGACCAGTTTTAAAGAGCTTGCCAACTCTGATTATACATGCCTTCCCCACACTGTATTGGAAGAAGTAAGGTTGGTAGCTTGAAATTGGACATGTTGAAGTTTTTACATTATGGAAATCATTAAATGCCATAATTTAGGCCTTTATTTTCCAAAAGCTAGTTTACAGGCACATCACAGGTCAGTGGAAGCCTGATAATTTGCACTTCTGGCATATTCCCGGAAAATACTGATGTCATCTGGAAACCACATTTTGAAAAATGGATTAGAGAAACATTTTACATAGCCTGAAATATTTCCGTTAATAATCTTAAGCTTTTGAAAAGTAGAGCTCCTCCAAAAAGTGATTATGTCTTAAGGGGCGCCTGGGTGGCCCAGTAGGTTAAGGGTCTGACTTTGGCTCAGGTCATGATCTTGCAGTTCGTGACTTCGAGCCCCGCATAGGGCTCTGTGCTGAAAGCTTTGAGCCTGGAGCCTGCTTCAGATTCTGTGTCTCCCTCTCTCTCTGCCCCTCCCCTTTTCACGCTCTGTCTTTGTCTCTCAAAAATAAATAAATGTTAAAAAAAAAAAAAGATTATGTCTTAAGATTTAATGGTAATGGTGAAAGCCATATAAGATGTATGTTTTATACCAACTGTAAAAATACTGACTTTACATGGTTATATAGCTTAAATTAAATAAAATAATATAATTATAAACTGCTATGCAATGTTACTTTTTTCCATTTGGTTATCATTGTGTTTTAGTTGCTCAGAATCTCATTTTTTTTTCATTTTATACTATACAAAAATTATTTAAGAGATTTTTTTTAATAAATAGATTTTTCTCCTGATACATGAGTAGTAAATTTAGCTAGACCAAACATTAATTGCAACGTTTCAAGATTAACCAAGAATGGGGTGGTGGAAAGAATATATTTTAAATTGGGCATTTTTTTTCCCTAAAGCTAATTACCTTTCCATCTAAAAGAGTAAATAAATTGTTTGCTTGAAAGACATTGTAAATATAGAGACATGAAAAAGTACGTTATAAATAACTGAGATAAAAATTCATGGCTTGGCATTCTTTACTTAGAATCATGCCTCCACCTTTCTGGACAGACTTAAACTAACTAAAGCCATTAATGATATATAAAGTTTGAGTGTCAATTATTAATTCACAAAATATAGTATCAGGAAGCCTAGAGTGCTGGTGTCTGCATGATTAGTGATTCTCTTGCTGAAGATAGATTATTTGGAAAGTGAAATCTTAGTCACTAAATAATCTTTAGTGAACAAGGATCAGAAACAAAAAAACTAGTAAGATGTGGTGAATATGTAGGGGACATCATTAGAACAGCTTGCTTTTTAAATTTCTATTATTCCTGTTAGTATTATTAATCAGTTATTGAATGTTACCCCTGTGTCAGCTGCTGTGACTCAAGATCTAGGTAGGCAGTGTGAATAGAGATTAAGAGAGTAGGCTCTGCAGTCCAATAATAAGGTTATGATGTAGGTTTTTTTTTGTTTTGGTTTGTTTTTTTCTTGTTTTTTTTTTTTTTGATACTTCTTAGATAAGCAGAGTACAAAGTTACTGAACACCATATTTCTAGCTACTTTAGTAGAATCCAGCTCACAGGGTTTTTATGGGGATTAAATGAAAGTATACATACAAAGTGTTTAGGAGAGTGACAGACACTCAGGGGTGGGCAGGTTTTTATTATATCATCTCATTTAATCCTTACAATGAACTTTATTACTATAAACATTATTAGCTCAATTTTATAGATAAGAGAAATGAAACCCATACATGCCACATTTTGTTTGAGGTTTTACTGGCGGTGGTGGAGCCAGAGTATGAACTTTGCTCTATATAAATTTGAAGCCTGAGTGTTCCCAACAGGGTCAAAGTAACTCAATTTATTAGCGAAGATTTCCCCTTCCTTTGGAAGTGCTTAGTATTTTTACTGTGCTGTCGGTATTTTTATTGGAACTCAACTTTTTCCAATCCTCTGAGCTGACACTCTTTTTAGCTATGATAATACATCCCATTCGGTTACAAACAAGTCTTACTTAAGTTTTTATTTTTTTTTCCTAACACAAATGTACAATCTTTGCTGTGCTTTATTATGCCCTGAATTAGCCACTGCATGACAACCACCTTCATGTTCTTGATGGTGCATGTTATGGAGGCTCCTAAGTGCCAACAACAATAACAAAGTATTATAGTACAGAGAGTCTGAAATTCTCCCTGTATCAAGCCCTGAATCCTCAGGCTTTAATATTATCATTATCATTAAATATTTACCAAGTTCCTACTGTGTACATGACCCAAATGAGGCATTACGAAAAGAGTTAGAAATGATACAGAGACATGCAAGCAAAACAAAACAAAGATGTTTCTGTAGCCAATTAACATTTTTAATGTTTTCATTGATTTCCTTTGTGATTTATTTAAAAAAATGCTAAATAATTTGAAGCCCACTTCACTTTCTAAAGATCCTAATTCTATTTTTAATTTACAGTATAATCACCATTCCTAGGACCTTTATAATTTATTATTTATAGTTTGCTATAATTTATTTATTTATAGTTTGATATAATTACCAAACCTAGCACAATTTCGTAACCATAGTAGGTTGATGTTTATATTTTGATATATAAATTATTTATTTATTTATAGTTTGATATAATTTTATTATAGTTATAGTTTGATATATTTATAGTTTGATATAATTACCAAACCTAGCACAATTTCTTAACCATGGTAGGTGTTCAATAAATATTTGATTTTATATATATATATATATATATATATATATATATATATAATTAAAGCGGGATTTTAGAACACAATAAATTGATACCCTACATATTTATTAAATGTATTAACCACTCCTGAGTATTTTCGAGGAATATTAGTTTTACTGAAATGAATTGTGGTGATGTTCTTTTTGGTCTCCTATCTAAACTGAACAGTCCTCAGTTTCCCATCTAGATTCTGCCTGATTCCCATCTAGATTCTGCCTGATTCTGTCGCTGCATCTCTCTAGGCCTCTTTTCTTCATCTATAAAATGAAAGAATGAAATAAATTCTTTCTAAGACTTGGTCCAGATCTCAAATTTTGGGGTTTATTCTAAAAGATTTAAAACAAAAACAAAAACAAAAACAAAAACAAAAAACAGGCCCTCCATAACAAATTACCACTAAACTGTTAAGATCCCTTCTGCAGAATCAGTCTTTGATAAATCTTCCCTTTCATGTGCACACTTTATGTCCTAGAAGTATAAACATTATTACCTGATGATTTAGGAGACTTCACAAATTCTACAGGAGATCCTGAAATAGACAGCATCACATTAAAATCCCAGCAGGGTTTAGTGGTGAATATGGATTTAACAATGAGGAGTCTCAGCTTTCGAACAGCACACATTAAATGAACAAGTCCTGAAACACTGTACAATTTCTTATTTTTAAATCTATACACAACTGCAGCAAAAAATAATATGTTCTCATATGTGATTATGTAACAGTTTTCTAGAGAACAAACAACGAACATCAAAAATGTCTCTTTCTTCCCCTGTGTTTTATAAAGGTGTCTTATCAGTTAAGGGTAAAATTGGAAGGGGATGTGGTTGTAAGAGAAAGAAATTGCAGACTGCCTTTAGCACACTTTCCTGTCTCCTTTCAATTCTTCCACACACCCTCATCTCACCAACCACAAACAAAGAGACATGTTCACTTCCTGGAGTTGATGTTAATCCTGCCGCCTGGGCCCACTTCTTCATTCCTTCATACTTCCTGAAGGTCTTTCTCTAGGCTTCCCATTATTTTCAAGAGGTTAGTTAGATAAACTAATTACCAATTTACTTTTAACTCAATCATTTATTTATTAATCATTCCTTTATTGAGTTTCTACTACAGATGAAATGCTTTCACGGGTGCTGGGGTTTAGCAAGAAACAAATCACCTCTACTGCCTTCATGGAACTCATAGGCTAGTGGGAGAGATAGCCTATCAAGGAATAAATGGATTAATATATAACTTATGCTAAATACTATGGAGCAAAAATCAATGTTTCATGAGAGATTCTAACAGGAAGAGTTTAGATAGTTCAGAATGCTTCCTCTCATGGGCGGATCTGAAGGATAAGTAGCAGTTAGCTAAACTGTGAGGAGAATATCAATTCCTGGAATGGGGACATTGGAGGAGGAGATGAAAACCCAGTGTGAGTGGAATGTAGTGAGCAATTAAAAAGTGGGCGGAATGCAAGGAAGAAGGAGCCAGACCATTTCTTGAACTGCAGGACCAAACTTAAATTCCATGGGAAGGATTTTAAGTACGAAGTTAACATAATTAAAGTCACTTAAAAAATGATTATCCTGGTGACTCTGTGGAGAACGGATTGGAGGATAATTTAGGCAGAATGAGTGGCAGGGGGAGCTGGGATAGAGTAAAGGGATTCAGAATATAGAAATAGATTATTGAATTAAAATGGACAAAATTTGATGTGAGGGATATTGAAAAAAAAAGAGGAATCAAGGATGAATGCCCTGTTTGTGACATGCTAGAGAATGGATCATATTTTTGACCTGGTTGGATAGAGTTGTCATTTATTAAAATGGAAAAAAAAATGAGAAGTTGAGTACATCTGGGGATTTGGGGAGATCAGTTTTGGACATGTTATATTTGAGATGGCTGTGAGAACTCCATGTAGAGATGTCAAGACCTATATATGTCTCTCACAACCCTACTCCAAGATCCAGACATGTGCCTCAAAGAGTCATCACCAGGGGAAGGGTGAACCTGGACAAGCTCACCTAGAGATGAAGTATGAAGCGGGCCAGCACTGACCTATAAGGACTTTAGTGTTAAGAAATCAGAAACAATTCACTGTATTGTGCATCTGAAACTCTATGTTAATTATACTGGTATTAAAGTAAAAACTTAATTAAAAAAAGATAGAAAGGAATCAGAAACAGGTGCTAAAGTCTGCAAAGGAAACTGAAAGAAGAAGCCAGAGGAAAGCCAGGAAAGCAGCAGAAAATGTTCCAGGAAGGCATGGTCAACAGTAGTACATAGTATTGGCAATTCAATTAAGAGGGAGCACTTCTTTAGAGAACAGCAACCTTGCCCCAATTAAAATGCAAGAAAACTTTAATGATGTTAAGAATATCAAATCCACTGAAGTAGTCAATGAAAGTTATTTTTCATGTAGATGAGTGTCTTGGGACTCTGGGTGACATTGTAGGTGGATAACTTCACTGTTAGTGAAAAAGCATGATATTTGAAAATAATACATTTAACATGAAATTTCTCTAGTGGAAATTCCTAAGAACTGCACTATTTAGAGTGATCCAACCCACTATTTAGAGTGGGTTGTTAGAGTGATCTTCAAACCCACGAATCAGAAGATCATGACCTGAGCTGTAGTCGGACACGAAACCAACTGAGCGACTGAAGCGCCCCATATAATAGCTACTATTTCTAATACTGAATATGATGACCAGCCCTGGGTGTGGCATTGCCTTAAGTGATCAGATGACTATAAGTTTTGTTTTGTTTTGTTTCCCCACTGAGATCTGACTATTTTTAAGGATTTAAAAACTGTGAGCCTAGAAGCTCTCTAGAGTTGTGTGAAGAAAGGATTTATATGGGGGAAAAAATAATGGTTTTCCAGGTTTTAAAACGGAAATGACATGAAAGACCAGACCAAATGTGATTTCTTTAAGGTATGAGAAGTATGCAAGGTAACTGCTATGATTCAACTTGCACTCATTAGAGAGTTTTTCTATTCTCAACTCTCTAAAGTCAAAACCTTATGTATCTTGATCACCATTTGTATATCCTGGATATGACACACAGTTAGCCCTTGAAGTATATTTACTGAATAAATCAACGAATAGATGAATAAATTAGTACTGTGTAGCTTTCTTTCATATGCTATTTGTCATAGTATATGTACATGTATTTATTTATTTTTTAAATGTTTATTTATTTTTGAGAGAGAGACAGAGACAGAATTTCAGAGGAGGAGGAGCAGACAGAGAGGGAGACACGGAATCTGAAGCAGGCTCCAGGCTCTGAGCTGTGAGCACAGAGCCCAACATGAGGCTCGATCTCTTGAACCATGAGGTCATGACCTGAGCCAAAGTCAGATGCTTAACCAACTGAGCCATCCAGGTGCCCCTGCATTTATTTGTTTTTAACTTGATATTGCCTAGCCAGTATGTTCCATGAGCCCTGGGGTCCTTTTGTTTTGGTCTCCACTGTAGTGACCAGCACAGTTCCTGATATTAATTATTCATATTCATGTTTCTCTTCAATTTTATAAGTGGTGAGGATTTTGTAAAATAATATCAATAATAGCCAACATTTAGTGTTATTCAAGGTATCTTAGATGTTTAGCCAATATAATTCTCTCAACAGTGCTTTGAAGTTGTTTAATATTATTCCAGATTTGTAGTGGAGGAAGAGTTAGAGTTAAAATCATTTGCCCAGAGTAACAAAGCTAGGACTCAAACCCAGACATTCTAGCTCCCCAAATTCAGCACATCACCACCACACTAAACTGTTTTATGGTATTTATAGTAAGTTGTTGCAATTAGAAAACATTTTTATTACCCATTTATTGTTTTTTAAAAATTATTTTTAATATTTATTTATTTTTGAGACAGAGAGCAGGAGCAGGGGAGGGACAGAGAGAGAGGGTGACACAGAATCCGAAGCAAGCTCCAGGCTCTGAGCTGTCAGCACAGGGCCCGACGCTAGGCTTGAACTCAGGAGCCATAAGGTCATGTTCTGAGCTGAAGGCAGATGTTTAACTGACTGAGCCACCCAGGCACCCCTCCATTTATTCTTATTACAGAATTAATGAAAAACCAAGCAGTCAACTATAATAAAAAGAAACATATTCAGAAATCATGATCAATTTAGTTTTCAGCTAAAGTTCTCTCAAATTAATGACATATCTTGTTCATTCTTGGGGTTCAGTGTTCTTTCTCAACCAAAATATATTTTACCTAGAACATGCAGAAGATTAGCTTTTGTTTCTTTCCAACTATAAAATCTACTGCTTTGGGGATGTAAATATTTACCCCTAATGCAATCTGATTAAAGAGCAAATTGGAGAATCAAAGCTACAATTAACCATATAGACACAACTGCTTAATTCAAACAGCAGAGTAAATAAGTCAGAATGGTATAGATGAAGAGTGTTTGATTTGATTAGCCTCATTAGTACAGGATTGGTGCTCTCACCTTTTTGCTCTGAAATGTCTGTGGTTTCATTTCCTTAATAATCTCCTTCTGTAAGAAAAATTGCTGACATTTCATCATATGCAAGATGAGGACAATTTTTTTTTGCTAAAAAATTTGAAACATTTACATAAATTTACTTCTTTTTAGCAATAATGTTCGAGTAATTATTTTTTACCTTAAATTCAGTCTACTAAAAAAATTGTAATTTTTTTTGTGTACTTCAGTGTGTAGTTTCTCCTAGATACTTTTTACTTTTAAATAAAAGTGGTCACTTTGAACTGAGGACTTGGCCTCTTAGGATGCATGTGAGACTTCATATTATATTTCTCTTAAACAAAATGTTATTCTTAATTTATTATAATTTAAGAAATATTTATTCATAAGTTACTATTGGCAGATACCCTTTCAGGCTCTGGCAATGATTCTACCCCCATGGAGCTAAAATCTAATCAAGTGATACATACATGAATGTATAAATAAATAATTTCCAATAATGACAAGTGCCAGGGCAGAAATAAAATAGGGTGATGTGACATAGATAGAGTAGCTAAGAGAGGGGTTGGAGAATATAGAATACTTCGGATACAGTGCTCAGAATAGTTTCTATTTAGCTTAAGTGTGGACAATCATTTGTTTACATATAGGAGGTGACTTATTCATAGTTCATTATTTTGAACTGAATGAAGTACAAATACTGCTTTGTCAATATTTTAGAATAAAAAAAGAAAAAAGAAAATCTCGTTCTTCTAGGGAAAACACTCTGTGGTATGAGTGCCAGATTTTTTTACAGAGAAGCACTGACATTTCTTAATTACTCTCTTCATGAGTAGTCATGTGTAGCGATTACTGAAGGCTCAGCAGAGCATTATTCTTCTAAAGCCTTGGAGAACAATAATGCTGACAGGACAGGGCTTCAGTGTCCAACACACTTCTCCTCTCTCTTCATTACCCCAGCTAATTACTCTGGCCGGTGGTTATTGTGTAGCTCCTCTCCCTTTCTCTAACCCCCACAACCCTCTACTGTCAGTGTAATTTACAGTAATTGCATAATATTCTCTTGCCGCCATGCTTTTCTGTTGGTTATTTAAAGGCACAGCCTCCTTTTTATCATATCCAGCTTCTGAAATACCTTACCAATGGGTGATGTCCAAATTAGATTAATGAAAACATTGCAATGCCATTTGTTCTTAAAAAAATTACCTGTTTTCCAAGGAATTCTTACCTTTACATAAAATAGAAAATAATTTTTTAATGTCAAGTTACTATGGCTGAAGAAGGTATTTTGAGCATATGTCTACATGATGCCTAAATATTTAGTCAGTTCAGTTTTTTAAAAAACTAGCCAAAACAGTTCGGCATCATGGAAGCAAAACAATGATATAGTGATTATTTTTTTAATTTATAAATTTTATTACGGGGTATATTAATACAGTACATAAGCTGTCTCAAAGTTGGATAACATAAAAGTATACCATTTTTAAAATAGAAAATCAGGGTTTTTTCAAAAATATTTTGAAGAAAAATTATTTGGGGAATACGTTATTTGATAAGCTGTTATATTCTATATAAAGACACTTTGTACTAAATCTACTCATCAATCAATAAAACAAAGCTATTAACTTTTTATTGCAAATATTTTGATCTAAAGTTTACTGAGCAGTTACTATGTAGTGAGCATGTTACTTGTTATTTATTTAAACTTCTTTAAATGTCATCCTCACTTTTCACAGGAGGATAGTTGAGGTTTGGAGAGACTCTATAACTTGCACAGAGGCACAAAGAGTTATAGTAAATGGCTAAAATGGGTTTTGACACCAGATCTAAAATTTTAAATCAAAACTGAAGCTCTTAACCTACGCACATCATCTCGTACATATAGAAGTGAGGTAGCTATAAGGTGGTAAAACTCATTTCCACATTAAAAAAAAAAGTTTACTTATTTGAGAGAGAAAGAGAGAGAGAAAGAGAGAGTGAGAGAGCAGAGGAGGCCAGGGGAGAGGAGGGGGAAGAGGATCCAAAGGAGGCTCCAGCCGACAGCAGAGTCCCACCCCGGGCTGGAACCCAAGAACCTTGAGATCCTGGCCTGAGCCCAACTCGGACACTTAGCCAATTGGGCAACCCAGGCGCCCCTCATTTCCACATTTTTAATAAAAAAAACAACTATCTGAGAGGTACCTGGGTGGCTCAGTCGGCTGGGCTTCCTGACTTCATCTCAGGTCATGATCTCGGGTTCAGTCTGTGAGTTCCAGCCCCACGTCAGGCCCTGTGCTGACAGCTCAGAGCCTGGAGCCTGCTTCGGATTCTGTGTCTCTGGCTCTCTCTGCCCCTCCCCCGGCTCATCCTCTGTCTCTCTCCCAAAAATAAATACACATTAAAAAAAAAAAAACTATCTACCTTAGATACTTTCCAACTGTCATTTCTGTTCTGTTTAAGATTTTTTTCTGGGCTGAGTTTGCTTTAGAACAGAGGATGTATACAATGGCTTTTAAAGTTTTGAATGCCTTAAAGAGTCAATTTACAATGAGGTCAGTAAAAGAAGTGCCTTAGGAAAAATCCTTCTATGATATTGAGGACAAAAAATGGTAAAAATTAATATTTAATATTGTTTCTTATTTATTAATAGCTCTCATTAAATGTCTTTTTTTTTTCACCTGGGAATGAAAAGGCATCAAGCAGCATTAATTAAGGGGCGGAGGGGGAAGCAAGGTATAACTTTTCATTGAATCTACAGTTGTCAGCACATACAAAGTTTAAAAAAAGATGATGTAATTTTTGCAAATAGCTCTAAGCTTTTAATAATTTATTGTAGTGTGCCTATTTGTGAAATCTGATTATAGGTAAAGCTGTAGGGTCAAGCTTCTTACGTATGAATACACTTAACTAATGATATAGAAAAACACCAGTGTAAAATGAGTTGAGTTGCAATTGTTGATTTATAAACTAGTTTGAATTCAGAGTAAATTCTCTCATAAAGCAAAATTATAAATGAATTCTCAGATCTTTAAACCAATGCACAAATCTCTGATGATTTATTATCATTAAGGAATATTTATGTAATACCTGTTCTTTGCAGGACTTTCCTGAGTTTGGGGAGGACGGTGCTCTAGGATATTCAAGACAGACCCCAATCACCTTATAGAACTTACAGCCTGAATTAGAGGATAAGGCATACATATAACAAAAAGGGAAAATGGGCTAAGTGTCAAAATAGTGGTAAAAACCATATGGCCTATAGGACTTGAGAGAAGAAAATCATCCCTGAGAGTTGAATTGATCTGGGAAGTCTTATTTGAAGAGAGAGAATTTGAACTGGGCCAGAAAAAGGAAGTGAAAAAAACTGAGACATGTTTTCCAAGTAAGGTAAATTATGCAAGTAAGAATATTCTCTGCTAGTCTACAACTTTTATATGGAGGAAGAGCGAGTGAGGAAGAATAATGATAGGTAATCAAGACAGGATCTTAGAAACCAGACCAATACATTCGGACTTTATATTTGTATGATGCATGTCTTTCTGTGTTGCTTTGGAATTCCAAATCATAAACAGGTTCTAAGATATTTCACCAAGTCAACTGAGAGTTGACAATCTTGGAAACAAAAAGGAGAGAGATGCAGGTATGTATCAGGAAAAGAACCAACAACTAGAATACTGTGGACCATCCCTTGTGTCTCTTATCTCTCCTTATTTATCTGTTTTCATAATGGTCCCCTAATACTCAGATCCATGGTGGAAAGATGAGTGCTGACTGCTCCTGATTTTGTATTTTAACTTCAACCAATTATGAGAGAGACTGTGTTCTATCAGCCAAGATTTCAAAATATTTGAAACTTTGATTATATCAGTTTGAGGAAGACATGGTACCCACTACTGGGCTAATCAACTTGTCCAGGTGGTGAAGATATACATAGATATAGATAGATAGATCTATAGATAGATACATAGATAGATATACTAATAAGGAATATCTCCCTAGGTATTAGGTCAAGTTACCCGATAGTGTTTAAGTCTTCTGTTTCCGTATTGATTTTCTTTCTACTTGTTCTATCAATTACCGAGAGAGGGACCTTGAAATCTTCAATTATACTTGAAGATTTGGTGGGTTGTTTTGTCCTTCTAGTTTTATTATTTTTGTTTGAAATATTTTGAAGCCCTGATATTAATTACATAAATATTTTGGATAGTTATATTTTCTTGAAATAACCAATGTATCATGATAAAATATACTATTTATCCATGTAATATTCTTTGCTCTGTCTCATAATAATGTAGTCATTCCACTTTTTAAAAATTATTAGCAAGTTATAACTTTTCCATCATTTACTTTATTAATATTATTATTATATTATTATTATTATTATTATTATTTAAATCCAAGTTAGTTAACATATAGTGTAATAATGATTTCAGATATAGAATTTAGTAATTCATCACTTACATATAACACCCAGTGCTCATCCTAACAAGTGCCCTCCTTAATGCTCATTGCCCATTTAGCCCATCCACCCACCCAACACCTCACCAGCAACCTTCAGTTTGTTCTCTGTATTTAAGAGTCTCTTATAATTTGTCTCCCTCTGTTTTTATCTTATTTTTGCTTGGTTTCCCTTACATTTATCTGTTTTGTTTCTTAAATTCCATATATGAGTGAAATCATGTGATATTTGTCTTTCTCCGACTGACTTATTTTGCTTAGCATAATACCTTTCAGTTCCATACACATTGTTACAAATGTCAAGATTTCATTATTTTTGATGTCTGAGTAATATTCCATTGTGTGTGTGTGTGTGTGTGTGTGTGTGTGTGTGTGTGTGTATCTTATTTATCCTTTCATCAGTCAATGGACATTTGAGCTCTTTCCATACGTTGGCTATTGTCGATAGTGCTGCTATAAACTTTGGGGTGCATGTTCCCCTTTGAATCAGCATTTTTGTATCCTTTGGATAAACACCTAGTAGTGCTATTTCTGGGTCACAGGGTAGTTCTATTTTTAATCGTTTGAGGAACCTCCATACTGTTTTCCAAAGTGGCTGCACCAGTTTGCATGCCCACCACCAGTGCAAAAGGGTTCCTCTTTCTCTGCATTGTCACCAACATCTGTTGTTGCCTGAGTTGTTAATGTTAGCCATTCTGACAGGTGTGAGGTGGTATCTCATTGTGGTTTTGATTTGTATTTCCCTGATGCTGAGTGATGTTGAGCATCTTATCATGCTATCCTTTTACTTTTAACTTATTTGTGTCACTTTGTTTAAATTGGGTCTCCTATAAGCAAGATATAGAAGTATTATCAAACCTGACAACCTCTGCCTTTTTACTGTTGTGTTTAGGCCACTTAATGTGATCAGTGGTGTCATTAAGCTTAAATCAACCATCTTTCTCTTTGTCTTCTATTCACCCCATGTGTTCTTTGTTCTATCTTGTTACTTTTCTCCTTTTTAAAAATTTAACTAATATTTTTATGACTCCAGTTATCTCTTTTGTTGGCTCACTAACTATAACTCTGTTGTTTTATGTTAGTAGTGTCTTTAGGATTTGTAGTGTATATGTTTAATCTACCATAATTTACCTTCAAGTTTTTACTACTTCACATGCAGAATTAGAATCCTACAATCATATACTTCTTTTCCTCAACCCGCTGCTTATGCTATTGTTATTCATTTTACCTCTATGTAAATCCCACAATTCAGTTACTCTTTTTAAGTATTTGATTATCTTTTTTTTTTAATTTTTTTTCATGTTTATTTTTGAGACAGAGAGAGACAGAGCATGAATGGGGGAGGGGCAAGAGAGAGGGGGACACAGAATCGGAAGCAGGCTCCAGGCTCTGAGCCATCAGCCCAGAGCCTGACGCGGGGCTTGAACTCACGAACCGTGAGATCGTGACCTGAGCCGAAGTCGGACGTTCAACCGACTGAGCCACCCAGGCGCCCCAGTATTTGATTATCTTTTAAAGAGATGTTAATAATAGGCAAAAAAGCATGTGTATTACCCAAGTAGTTACTATTTCTGGTGTTATTAATTCCTATATATAGATCCATATTTTCATCTGGTGTTATTTTCCATCTGCTTGAAGGAATTTCTTTAACATTTCTTATAGTGTAGGTTGGTTGGCTTTAAATTCTTTCAGCTTTTATATGTTTAAAAAAAGCCTTTGCTTCATCTTTGCTTTTGAAAGAATTTTTCTGTGTAAATAACACTACGTTGACAGATTTCGTTTTCTTATAGTACTTTAAAGATATTGTTCTGTCTTCTCACTTGCATTGTTACTAACAAGAAATATGCTGTTATCCTTATGTCTATCTATCTATGTATCTATCTATCAATCATCTATCCATCTATCTACCTATCTATCTGCATTATGTATATGTATTCCTATGTATATGTATTGTGTCTTTTTTCTCTGGCTATTTCTATGATTTTCTCAGTAATATGCATTTTAAGAAGTTTAATTATGATTATGACCTAGGGTAGTTTACTTCATATTTGGGGGGTTGGAGTTCATTGCAATTATTGGATCTGTAAGTCTATAGTTTTCTTCCAATTTGTAAAAAATGTGGTCATTATTTCTTTTTTTAAATGTTTATTTTTGAGACAGAAAGAATGTGAGCAAGGGTGAGGCAGAGAGAGGGAGACAGAGGATCTTAAGTGAGCTCCGTGCTGATAGCAGAGACTCATGAACTGCAAGATCATTACCTGAGCCGAATGCTTAACCAGGAGCCACCCAGGCACCCGGTCATTATTTCTTTAATAATGTTTGTTACCTCATTTTTCCTCTGTCCTTCGGGGACTCTAACTGAACATGATTTGGCTGCTTCAATTGGTTCATCAGCCCACTGATTCTCTGTTAATTTTTTTTCAGTTTACATTTTTGATACTTTTTATTTCTACATCTTCAAGGTCATGAATTTTCTTTCTGGAATATTAATCTATGTTTAATTTAATCCAATAGGTTTTTTTCATACCAGATGTTTTGACTTTCTCTATAGAAGTCATTTTGTGCATGTGTTTTGGTTTTTTTTGTTTGTTTTTGTATCTTTGATCTCTCTTGCCTCTTAAACATATGAAATTTAGTCATAATAATTATTTAAATGGCATTGCCTGGTAATAAAATCACTTGTATTAATTTTGGTTCAGTTTTGATTACATAATTTTTCCTTTAGTATACATTTTATTTTTCTGCCTGTTTTTATACTTTGTGATCTTTGATTGGATACCAGAATAGGAAATTTAACTTGTTAAAAGCTAGACTATTTTTATTGCCATACATATTCTTGAGCTTTGTTCTGGAATGCTAAGTGATTTGTAAAGAGTTTGAATTTCAGGCCTTGCTTTAAGCTTTGCTAGATCATTACAAGAACTACATTTACTCTAGAGTTAATTTTTTCCCATCACTGAGGCATGACCCTCCTTAGTTCTTTAACTGATGCTTTCTGAATTGTAAAGTTTTCTACTATAGCTATTGAAAACAGGAACTATCCGGGGCTTATGTGAAATTCAAGTACTGTTCTCTATAATCATCTTGGGTGGTTCTTTACCTGGCCGTGGTAGTTTCTTCACACATGTGTGCTGATTAGTAATAAATTTTCTAAGAGGGACATTCTGTTGCTCTCTGAATTCTCTGTATGCAGCTCTTTTCTCCTTGCCTATACTGCCCTGTGAACTCTTACCACCTTGTCACTCCCAAGGTCTCAGCTTTGTCTTCTCAACCCAGGCAGACCATTTATTTCCACCTGGGTTTCCTCTTATGTGTGGTGGCCTGCAAACTTACTCCAAATGGTAGGCTGGAACAATCTTAGGGTCCACCTCATTTGTTACTCATCATTTTCCTTCATTGCCTTATATTCAATATCCTGAGTACCATGTTTGATATATTTTGTTCAATTGTTTAGTTGTTTCAATCCTATCACTGTCCTACTTTGGCCATAAATTTTAAACTGAAGTGAGTTTTTCAGAGCAAATGAAATCCTAAAGTAATGTTTATTCAACAAATTTTTCCTGAATATATTGTGAAAGGTATTATGTTGAAGATCATGGGAGACACAAAATTACTTAATAAGCACCTCCTTTTCTCATAGAATATGTAGCCATGATCACATATCTACTTTGTTCACAAGCATGCCAATGCTTCCAGAGATTAGTTTGTAAGGTGTGTGTGTGTGGGGGGGGAGTGATTTCTGGCCCTGATTCTATAATTTTATGAATGACCTTGAATAAGTTCTTCAACATTTCTGAACTTCCATATCCTTATCTAGAAATACTTGAAGTACTAGTGCTATTTTAACTCTATCTTCAGAATACTGTAAAAAATTAGTAAATGAATGCAGGAGGGAAGGGAAATATATGGAAATTTCAGTTAAAAGTTGGAATTAATAGGATATCATTGATCTCTTGAAATTTGTACATGTGTGTTCACAATGTGGCTGTTTCTCATCTTGTGATTTCCTCCTTCATATTAAATCTCTTTATTATTACTTTAGCATTACATTTGAAATATGCCATTGAGCTTTGTGGTAAGTTCAAAGTAGTATCCAATCACTTTGCAACCAAGTTCCTATGACCTCTTTTTTTTTTAATTTTTTTTTCTTACATTTTATTTATCTTTGATAGAGAGAGACAGAGCACAAGTGGGGGAGGGACAGAGAGAGACGGAGACACAGAATCCGAAGCAGGCTCTGGTCTCCGAGCTTCAGCACAGAGCCTGACACAGAGCTTGAATTCACAAACCACAAGATCATGACCTGAGCCGAAGTCAGACGCTTAACTGACTGAGCCACCCAGGCACCCCTCTATGACCTCTTAATGGAATGCTGACAAAAAAAAAACAAAAAAAACTAATGCTATTTAGAATGAAAGAGATATAGACTACTATAGGCGTGTAATTGGTGAGCCAATTGACTGGCAGATGTGAATCCCATTTAACTGCTATTGAGTAGTTATGTCATGCTGATACATGAAGCTGATTGAATAATAGAAATGAAAGTTTATGAATTAACATTCTTAGTAATAATTTAAATAATGACAATGCTATTCCTGACCCAAAAACTAAAACAAAACCAAAACTAGTTTTCAAATGCTTCATTAAGCCTTCCAGGAGAACGACATGTTACCTATCATACAATGGAAGCTCAAGAGAGGGAGAGATTTATGAAGTGCTAGAGATAAATGGAACTTATCCCTCTCCATCATTTGATGTGTAAGGACTGTGAAGTCTAATAAGATAAAATATTTCATCAGCTAGATAGGAGTAGCAGCAAAACTAGAATACAGAACTCCCCATTCCCAGACTAGTCTTCTAGCATACCATGCCCATTAACTAAATACAGCAAGAAGGAAAGCATGAAGATCAAATGCACTTACAGAGTGGTTGAGTGTGATTTGAAAGAGAAAAAAACAAAAAGAAAAAAGAAATAAAAGAGTAAGTCCATTCCAGTGATGGCAGATGGATCAGATATCTGTTCAAAGTGTTCAAGTGTTTTTGGCAGAGGCAACCAGTTATGCCACAGTTGAAGATGTCCATTGCCTGCCATTTTGCATTCCCCATGAGACCATGAGATATCTTATTAAAGATCACTTTGCTCGGAGATTTATGTCTCTGAAGAAAAAGAGAAAACAGAGTTAAATATGTGATATTTGGACACCAAATACTGCTTTCTCTTTTTTGTCATCAGATGATAGAATACTTTGATTAAACTGCTTAAATATTTTGCCCCAATACTTTGCCCCAAAACGTTATAGTTGGTTCCAGCAGATGGAAGCACAGCAGGTGTCTCAGATTCATTGGCAAAACATGGACACATGCAAAGTGAAAACCAAGCTTTGCACCAAAAGACAGCTTTATATTACCTTTGCCAGTTTATCTGCCAGTAGATATTTGTGGTAGAATCATTATATCCTTTGTCAGATGTATTTATTTACCAGTCAGAAAACACTTATTTTATATCCCCTACATAAGACATCATACTTTGCTCTGTGGATCTGTAATTTAAAAATTTTAACGTAGATACTGCCCTCAAAGAGTGTGTAGTCTATAGGGAAAATTAAATTCTACCACATGACTAGATGAAAAATGGGCTATTTTATGTACTATAAGACAGAACTATGGCACTATGGACAATCAGAGAAAAGAGAAGTATCTTGATATCTTTGTACTGGGGATATTTGCCCAGAAATAGGAAGAAGTAATATTGAATGGAGCTTTAAGTGATGGGTTTATAGAAGAAATAGAGATGGAAGGAACATATTTAATTCAGCATTAGTTCTCAAAATGTGATCCCCAGACCAGCAGCATCAGCAACAACCCCCCACCAAAAAAAAAAGTGTTAGAAATGTGAATTTCCCCACCCCAGATCTACTAAATCAGAAACTCTGAGTCTAGTACCTAGCATTCTCTGTTTTAACAAGTCCCCCACGTGATTCTGATGCATGCTAAAGTTTTAGAAGCACCAAGTTAGAGACGTCAACTAGGACAAAAACAAAATGGTAAAGGTTGGAGTATCTACAGGAGGGGGCCCAAGTGACTGAATGAAAGCTAGCAAAGGGCATTAGACAGATGAAAACGGACCTGTATTTGGGGAAGCTTGAAAAAGGCTTAAATGACCAACCTAGTTTTTAACATTATGCCATGGATAATGCACATGTGAAGATGTTTTTTCTTAGTTTTAGTTTTGTTTTTGAAGGAGAAAGGTGGCATCATTAGTACATATGAGAAATAATGATAATTTGTTATCACAGGAGTTAGAATAGAGGTATAAGAGTGTCGTGAAGAGTTAGGAGACTCATAGTAATCCACACAAGGCATATAAAAGTTTCAATTAGGACACTGAAAGCAAGAATGGAGAAAAGTGAATAGATTCAAGTAGTATTTTATTCACTAAAGTGGAAGGATGCCGGAGGTATTTCAAGAGCTTCAGAATCAAATGTTTTTGATCTCTGATTGGGCCTGAAGAGTGAGGAGAAAGAAAGATGACTTTGTTTCTAGATATTCAGGTGGAGATTGGGCCATGTACAGAGATAAGGATGTTAGGAAGGGATATTATTTTAGAGGAAGAATATGAGATTCCTTTTAAACATACATATTTGGAGGTGCTTGTGATGTGATGCATTCAAGTAGAAATAATCAACACATATCTGGAACTTGAGATCTGTCTTTGCTATTGGATCATTAACCATATAATCATTCTTTCTTTGGTACCACTCTGCCACCCCAGCTATTATATTATTCATTTAGGAGCCCTTAGTGGTTCAGTAACTTATTCTTAACTGTAACTTATTGGTCAATGCTGGTATAGATAATGGGTCTAGTATAGATACTATCATTTTCCCTAATACCTTGTTCTTTTCTCACCCTGAGGCTATTATAGACTCTTTTCTAGAGATCCCATAAATATGGTTGGCATGTCTTTATTTGGCTAATTATACAACTGCAGAAAACAGATAGTGGATATAGCTTCCTGTTGGCTGCAAGTGCCAAAAATTCATGGTCCAGGGGATGGTGTAGGGAACACCCTACTCCTGCTCAAGGGAACTTTAATAGCTGATTAACTACTTCTCACCATAGACTTCCCAGGAAGTCCAAATCAGAACTTTACTTATTACCTATGTGATAATAACTTAGAACTGTACATTGTGGGGCACTTGGGTGGCTCATTTAGGTAAGCGTCTGACTCTTAATCTTGACTCAGGTCATGATCTCACAGTTCATGGGATCAAGCCCTGCATCAAGCTCTGCACTGACAGTGTGGAGCCTGCTTGGGGTTCAATATCTCCTTTCTGTCCCTGCCCCACGTTTGCTCTCTCTCTCTCAAAATAAATAAATAAACAACAACAAAAAAGAAATGTACATTGTTAACTACACATCTATCTGATTATGTAACACTTGGAATTTTTTCATGGCACCTCAAATTCAACATGGCAAAAAATTGAATATATCATCTTCCCTGATTAAAAGATCATAAGTTCCTTGGTAAATGGAACTACCATACACAAGAGGCTAAGTTATAAATATTGAGTCAGCATAGACTCTTTGCATCCACCTCACTTCCTAAAGTCATTCATTAAACTACATTAAATGTAGTTCTGATGAAATGAAAGTCTTAAAACCTCAGTTTTGTCATCTGTAAAATACAGATGACAATAATAGTACTTGCATAGGGTTGAAGATATGTTTAGAACATAGATGTTCAGTTTTTAATGTTTATTTTTATTAATTTTATCTTCATTGCTCACAGAATGTTCTAGATCAGAGGCAGATTAGTTATTATCTATGTCATAATAACTGAGTTTGTCCCCTCTTATCCCAGCCCTTACCCCTGGGGCAATATAGTAATAGACATTGAAAAACTCTCTTTTGTAAGTGGCCGGATATTTTATAAGTGATGACAGATCAGAAAAATGGATTTTTGGTCACTTATATACAGGAGAAAGGTAGGTGCCCCATACCCTTTCTGAAAGAAGGAAAATACCAAACCAAACCAAAACAAAACAAAACAACAACAACAACAAACTTTGCTTCTTAGAGACAAAACGGAAAAGATCCTGAGTTCTTACTCTAACCCAGGAGCCTTTCCAGCAGCCAAATTTCTCCATGTCTGGATAGATGACCTTTCTATCTCTGACTTTTATTAATGACTTTTAGAGATGCCTGTAACTTCAATTCACTTTCATATGAAAGTACTATTAATAAGTCCTATTATTGTGCTAATAATAAGTACTATTATTATCATTCAGATTCAGAATCAGCTGATAACCATTGGTCAGGTATTTCCTGCAATGCCAAGTGTCCTGAGCCTTGTTCCTAACATATACTTAGGGAGATAGAACTCCGGTATGTCCGGCTTATTGCGAGTGTAACCTAGGGGCCTAGTCGAGGCCCTCTAGGGAGATAAAGAAGGTTTGTTATCCTTTAGATCAGAGCATTTAACTTGACAAATATCTAGAGATCTAGTCCACATGGTATGTGAAAGTAAAATGTTTCTAGGAGAAATAAAAATTAATTCCTATCGTTCTTTTTTTTTTTTAATATGGGGATTTTATTTTTCTCTCTCTCTTTTTTTTAATGTGACATTTATTGTAAAATTGGTTTCCATACAACACCCAGTGCTCATTCCAACAGGTGCCCTCCTCGGTACCCATCACCCACTTTCCCCTCCCTCCCACCCCCATCAACCCTCAGTTTATTCTCAGTTTTCAAGAGTCTCCTATGGTTTGCCTCCTTCCCTCTCTGTAACTTTTTAAATTCCCCTTCCCCTCCCCCATGGTCTTCTGTTAAGTTTCTCAGGATCCACATAAGAGTAAAAACATATGGTATCTGTCTTTCTCTGCATGACTTATTTCACTTAGCATAACACTCTCCAGTTCCATCCACATTGCTACAAAAGGCCGTATTTCATTCTTTCTCATTGCCAAGTAGTATTCCATTGTGTATATAAACCACAATTTCTTTATCCATTCATCAGTTGATGGACATTTAGGCTCTTTCCATAATTTGGGTATTGTTGAAAGTGCTGCTGTAAACATTGGGGTAAAAGTGCCCCTATGCATCAGCACTCCTGTATCCCTTGGGTAAATTTCTAGCAGTGCTATTGCTGGGTCATAGGGTAGATCTATTTTTAATTTTTTTGAGGAACCTCCACACTGTTTTCCAGAGTGGTTGTACCAGTTTGCATCCCCACCAACAGTGCAAGTGGGTTCCCTTTTCTCCACATCCTCTCCAGCATCTATAGTCTCCTGATTTGTTCATTTTATCTACTCTGACTGGAGTGAGGTGATGAGGAGTGATGTTGAGCATCTTTTCATGTGCCTGTTGGCAATCTGGATGTCTTCTTTAGAGAAGTGTCTATTCATGTCTTCTGCCCATTTGTTCAATGGATTATTTATTATTTGGGTATGGAGTTTGGTAAGTTCTTTATAGATTTTGGATACTAGCCCTTTGTCCGGTATGTCATTTGCATACCTTTTCCCTTTCCGTCGGTTGCCTTTTAGTTTTGTTGATTGTTTCCTTCGCAGTGCAGAAGCTTTTTATCTTCATGAGGTCCCAATAGTTCACTTTTGCTTTTAATTCCCTTGCCTTTGGAGATGTGTCAAGTATGAAATTGCTGCAGCTGAGGTCAGAGAGGTTTTTTTCCTGCTTTCTCCTCTAGGGTTTTGATGGTTTCCTGTCTCATATTCAGGTCCTTCATCTATCTTTCTATTGTATATATTTCTTTTTTAAATGTTTATTTATTTATTGTGTGTGTGTGTGAGAGAGAGAGAAAGAGAGAGAGAGAGAGAGAGAGAGAGAGAGAGAGAGAGAGAGCCAGCTTGTGTGCACATGAGCAGGAGAGGGGCAGAGAAAAAGGGAGAGAGAAAATCCCAAGCAGGCTCTGTGAGATCATGACCTGAGCCAAAATCAAGTCAGTTGCTCAACCAACTGAGCCACCATGTCGTATATATTTCTATGTTCCAGGAGGCCAATCCTGTTTTATAGAAGCACTGAGAAATTCAGGAATATTTATTTCCATATGTGTTAATTTCCTCTGGCTGCAATAGCAATTTACCACAAATTGGTGCCTTAAAACAACTGAAATTTAATCTCTCATTCTGGAGGCCAGAAATCTGAAATCAGAATCACTGGGATTGAAATCAGTGTGTCTTCATGGACATTCTCACTTTGGTGGCTCTCTTTGTACAAGAGAATTCATTCCATGCTTCTTCCACCCGGTGACTGCCAGCGTTCTTTGGCTTACAGCTGTATCACTTCAAGCGTCTCCCTTTGTCTTCACATCACTTTTCCCTCTGTGTGCGTGTGGAATCTCCTTTTGCCTTCCTCTTAAGAGGATGTGTGTGGTTGTACTTAGGACCTGTTCAGATAATCCGGGACAATCTTTCCACCTGCAATAACGTCTGTTCTTCCACATAAAGTGGGATTAGAGACTAGAGCATGGACATTTTTGTGGGGAGAAGGAAGAATTTTTTAGCCTACCACAGGAGGAAATAATGAATATTACAATTATTATTATTAGTGTTGTGATTATCGTAGCACTTGTTACTATCACCAGAATGTCTTTAGAGTACTGTTACCTTCCTTGTTACAACTATGTCTTGCCTGACTATTGCAAAAATCTCCACAATTCTCTCCCTGCTTCTTTCTAGTCTTAAAATGCTCCAATATATCCTCACTAAAGTGAGTGATCTGAAACCTAAGTTTGATCAGATATAGTTTGTCATCTTAAAAGTTTGCAATAGGGGCACCTGGGTGGCTCAGTCTGTTGAGCATCTGACTCTTAATTTGGGCTCAGATCATGATCACAGGGTCCTGGGATCAAGCCACATGTCAGGCTCCTTGCTGAGTGTGGAGCCTGCTTGGGGTTCTGTCCCACACTCTCCCTCTGCCCTTCTCCTGCTTGTGCGTGTGCATGCATGCTCGCACTGTGTCTCTCTCACTCAAAAAGAAAAATGTTTGCAATGTCTCTCCACGGTGCAAGGCCTGCCCCTCCAGAATTACCTTTAGTTACTCTGTCCTGCCACTCTACTCACCAGTGAGCTATTCTTGCATATTTCTCTGCCCTGTATCTGCTGTCCCCCTTATTGACATTCCTCCCCCACTCCATATTTCTTCACTTTTCTGATTCATACATTTCTCAAGGCTCAGTTCAGCCATCTTCTCTATTGGGAAGCTTCTCATAAAATGTCATTCATTTTCAGCTGGGTACTCTTGCCTATCTGCTTTCCCTGGTATTAGCCACTCTTGGCTTCAGATGCCAGTTCCACCTCTTATTAACTGTGAGATCATGGACAAGTCATTGAAATTCTCTAATCCTTTTGTCCTCATTTCAGAAATGCAGTAAATTTTAACATTTACCTCACATAATATACATGATTCTATCTATCTATCTATCTATCTATCTATCTATCTATCTATCTTCTATCTACCTACCTACCTATGTATGTATGTATGTATCTATCTATCTATCTATCTATCTATCATCTATTAGAACATTTCTTAGCTGTATGGTTTCCATAACAACAGGAACTCTTCATTCACTTCTACAGTCCTTGGGCCTGCTACAATGTCTGGTACACAGTAGGAATTCATTAGATGTTTATTAAACAAAGGATTAAAATGATGATTTCCCTAATAAACTATGTACAAGAGGAAAAAAAAAGCACATGACATTTACTTTTACTTCTCTTTGGTGCAATGGAGAGGAAATACATATTAAGTAGAAAAAAACCTCAAATATTACCACTTAATTTATGTAACTAAGTGGTGTTTTATTTTTGTTATTTTTTAATTTTTTAACGTTTATTTATTATTGAAAGATGGAGAGAGACAGAGCATGAGCAGGGGAGGGGCAGAGAGGGGGAGACACAGAATCCAAAGCAGGCTCCAGGCTCCAAGCGGTCAGCACAGAGCCCATCGCGGGGCTCGAACTCACAAACCATGAGATCATGACCTGAGCTGAAGTCGTACGCCCAACTGACTGAGCCACCCAGGCGCCCCGGTATTTTGTTTGTTTTTTTTTAAATAAGAATATTGGGGCACCTGGGTGGTGCAATCGGTTAAGTATCATTTTAGGCTTAGGTCATGATCTCACAATTCTTGAGTTCAAACCCCACATCAGCCTGTCTGCTGTCAGCACAGAGCCTGCATCAGATCCTTTGTCTCCCTGTCTCTCTGCCCCTCCCCCCCTCAAAAATAAGAAACCTAAAAAAAAAGAATATTTATTATCATTATCGTTTTAGAGACCGCTACTGAGGTTTTGAATAAATGCAGTTATGATTCATTTCAGTTAAATATTGATGTAAACTCTATTTTTTCCAGGAGTGCAAAAAGAGAAAATAGATCACCTAAGTCTTTCTTTTTTTGTAAATGTTTAAGTAGCATATTTAATGAATATAAATAGTTTATTTATTTATTTATTTATTTAGCATTTGAAATCCACTCTATTATCATTGTTCAAAATACAGAATATAAGCCTTCAAAAAGCATTTGTCTGCTAATATGATGTGGGAATGATAATTTCCACAATTTGGGGGCCTGAGTTCATTCTTTCAAAATGTGTTTGTGCAATTGCATCCCATTTTGGGGAAGAGTTAGCTCTCCTCTGATGTCTGTGAAGATTTCTTCACTTCAAACACATCAACCTACAAACACATTAACTGGCATTCTCTACTTCTAACTGTTGCTGTAATGAAGATACACCAGGGTTTCACTGCACTGCCGCCTCTTTTTCCTTAAAGAACAGTTGGCAAATTATTTTATTTATAATATTTAGAAGATTTTTAGTTTCAATACAGGGAGAAGAATGATGTTCTGAACACCTATTGCGTGAGAACTTACATCAATGTAAATATCAGTGGCTTTAAAATGCTAGCCTTCGCTTTTAAAGTCTGTTTATTACCCACCTTGCTTATAAATTCTGATTTATTTATCTATTGCTGTGTAGCTGTATACTGCACAGTTTAGGTTCCTAAACAATTATTTTAATTTGCTCAAACTTTGTGTATCAGAAATTCATGAAAGTCTTGACTGATGGTTTTTCTAATCTATGTAGTATCAACTTGGGCCAAAAGATCCACTTTAAATATGGCTTCTTCACTCACATGACAGGTGTCTGTGTGCTCTTTGACTCTCTCTCTCTCTCTCTTTTTCCCTCTCTCCCCTTTCTCTCCTTTCCCTATGCCAGGCAGTCTCATTCTCTCATTCTCTCTTTATACTTCTTGAGCTTCTCATAGCATAGTTTGTCCAAAGGCAGTTATACTCCTTTTGTGGTACCTGGCTTCCAAATCCTGGAAGTTTGAAGCTGCCAGGCCAGTTAATGTCACATAAATATCATAAATATCACAGCAATAGTTTCACCATAATCTATTTGTGTAAGTTATCACAGGGCCTGCTCAGATTAAAGGAGATGGAGACATAGACTCTACTTGACTTCTAGGAGCAGTAGTAGCAGATTTACATCACCTGCCATAGAGTATGTAGCATGAGAGATTTCTGTTGTAGTCATCTCTGGTAATTACAATTGGGCCATGTGTGTTTTAGAATCTTGCTACTCCAAGGGTGATGCATAGATCAGCAGCATGGTTATCACCTAGAAATATAGACTATTGGCCTCCTCCCAGACCTAACTAAATCAAAATTTGCATTGTAACAAGATCCACAGATGATTCACATACACATTAAGGTTTGAGAAGCGTTGTGGTAGTGTATTACAGCTTGCAATTCTTCAGAGTTATAGAGATCATACATAACTTTTTTTAAGTTTGTTTGTTTGTTTGTTTATTTATTTATTTATTTATTTATTTATTTAGAGAGTGTGCACACATGAGCGACTAGGGGATCAGGAGAAAGAGAGAATCCCAAGTAGGCTTTGTGTGGTCAGCGCAGAGCCCATCACAGGGCTTGATCTCATGACTGTGAGGTCATGACCTGAGCTGAAACCAAGAGTCGGACGCTCAACCAACTGAGCCACCTAGGTGTCCTGTAATCATACGTAACTTTTAAAGTCGTGACTTAGAGTCATCTTAAAGCTTCCCTGTAAAATACGCTGATGCCCATTTCATGGATTAGGAGGCTGAGGCATCCAAATAGTATGTAAGTAGATGAAAATAGAAAACCACCTATTGCTAATTCATAGGGTTTTTCTACACTTAGCCAACATGTGAGACTGGTCATTTTCTTCCCTTAACAAGATATCTTCCTTCAGATTTTATATGAGAACAACTGTTCAGTAATATTGCCCATTTTGACATCTTAGTTCTAACATGCAGGGAGTCAGAGAACTGAAGAGGGTGTGGTCGGGGGTACAATCAAGCTCCCAGAGTGCCTGTGCTACTAACCCAGTCCTCCCTTTCCCCACAGGGATTTAGCAGTGCTCTTAAAAACGGCAGTGTTGATTAAGAACTTGATTTTCAAATTCCATCTCTACTACCGTTTACCATTTACATTAGTGGGATAAGTATTTCTTTCCATTTGAATATGAACTTTTTGATTGCTGCAGCAAAGCACTGGTGAAGGTATTTTTTTTTCAGCAATTACTAAGTGCCTTTAGGAGGGATTAATTGCTAATCATAAATGTTTTATATTTTAAATAAAGGGAGGGAAAGAACTTGTGCTTTGTCCCTCATGTTTTCAAGTATATGATTATAGCTAGAACTCCCCAGTTCCTCAGGTATCCCTCTCTTAATAAAATTATATGATTTAACACTTGAGCCACTCTCCCAAGCCCACTTAAACACACTTAAGGTTGACTGGTTCCCACTGGGAAGCTGCCAGGGAGCAGCATTTTTGTTCTGCTAAACCTTTTCCTATTCTTAAAGAGAAAAGAGTAGATATGCAATTATACTCCTTCCCAGTTATATTTGCATGACAAAGGTTTATATAGGATGAAGATGTGATTTAGATATGTCAAAGATTCAAATTAAGGCCTCGCCAAGCCAAACAGTATAACTATTTTTTTTTTTCCTAAAGACGTTATTTCCTAACCCGTCTTAGGCACAAGGCCAAATTTCTTCCCTGGATGCCTTTCTCAAGCTTTAAAGATAAAGAACCTAGTAAACATATATATCTTTGACTAGGTTATTGTTTGCCTCAAAATATCTGTGGAAAGAGGATTTAGCTGGCTCAGAATGTACATGTATTTGTTTATATCTGTACTTCCCCCACCAGAGCAAGGAAGCTCCCTAGTGAAAAGTCTCTGTTATTTATCACTGCATCCCGACCAGTCTGCACTATGAGAGGCACATGGCAAGCTTTTGATAAGTGTTGAATGAATGGGTAAGTGAATGAATATACTTACACTATGGCCTACGTGGCTGCTGACCTGAGTGTAAGGTACCTCAGCCTGGTTACGGCATCCCAACTATAGCCAAAGAGGAAGGCGGCTGAAGGGGAAGGTGAAGCAAGACAGGCAGGCAGCTGGCTGCCTGGTTCTTTGTCTGAGGGGGCTTGCGAGTGGAGTTCCCTCCCAGCTCTGTTTGGTCTCATTACATGCAGGATCAGGTCTCTGCCGTTCCAGACTTCTGCGCGCAGCCTCGGCTCAAGCCCTCCAGAGGACTGTCAGCTTTCTCATCTCCGCCAGATGAGTTGACAACGCTGTACATGAAACACAGGCCTCACCACCTTTAAGGGTTTTTTTTTCTCTCTCTTTACAGAAGAAGAATATACATGTATATTCTGTAAAAGAGTAGCTGGGTGTTTGTTTCTGTTGTTTTGTTGTTATTCTTGGTGCAGGAGACAAATTACCCAGGGGCAGATATTTCCTGAAGCTAATCATAAAAGCATCACTGTGTTATTCTTCCATTATTTTATGTTTTGGGGGTGTAAAATATTAATCCTACTTTAACTTTCCCTGTTTATCAATCCTTCTTCTTAAACATCAAACACTACTACTCTCCTTTGTCACCTTTCTTTGCTCCAAGTCCGAAGACTAATAATGATCTCATCTGAGTTGGTGTATGTAGAATTGGGGGCCTCTTTCCCACCCCCTTATGTCTCAAGAAATATACTTTTCCTGGCAACCTGACTTTTCTGTGTCTGTAACTTCTAGGTTTTCATATAGGCTTTTTATAAGCACAGTGCTGTTTTCTGTCAAACCGCCCTCATCCTTTGAACGTATTCTTGTCTGTCTCACACACCACGGCCAAAAACGCCCTCATGGGTTGGCAGGCTCAGCCACCTTGCTGTGCTGTCTCCCTTTCATAAAGGAGGGCATTTGATCTGGTCTTCTCTTAGTGGAATATATTCTGCTATATTTTCCTTCCTTTCCCTCTCTCTGCTGAGGTGCTCTGATTTGTGGGAGGTTCACAAAGGTGTGTTAGCACATCCTTGCCTGTATGTAGTTTTTCATTACTTGACATTTGCTTTCTTTCTTTTTTCTTTTGCCTCTTCCACCTTTCGGTATCCCCAAAACACTCCATGGGAAGACTCAACTTGGTGTGAGCAAAAACCTACTTGCATATAAATACCTGCCTTTCACTGGCTATGATCTGTCTGTTGAAAGCTGCATTCTTTACCTCACTTTCTTCTTCTGGTCCTCTGTCCACAGCTCCTTCAAATGTGGGGGTGGAAGTGCCCTTAGATTACCCATAAAGGTTTCCCCAAAAGGAAATAATGCATGACTTTTCCACTCAAGCTAAGAGCCAGAATAGTGCAGTGTCCAGGGGTATTTTGGTAATCACTATACCTCCTGATCAAGGATTAAAGAAAGTCACATGTTTTACCTAGAGATTACCCCCCCCCCCCATATTGAGAGGGAAGGAGAAATGGGTTTACAGATCCCCTGGAAATTTAGTGTCTTGTCTTCAATATGGCTTAGCATTACCTCTGCTGTTTTTAGTAATATAAGCTAGGATAACTAATATCATCTTTTGTGTGATAATGAGTACCCTTTCATACTTCCCACTTCCATTGCCCCCAGGCACTCTATATTATATATGAAATTCAGTCTGTTTAGAATGCTTTTCTTTTTGGTTTTACATTCCAAGGAAGGTTTTTCCATAAGATATCCCCAAGGATAAGGTTCACTGCATGGACAGACAGGTAGAGACATTGCAGCTTGTAGGTGAGCAATTATGGCCTAAGATAGGAAACAAAAATAATTAGATGGAGCCTTCTTAAAAACAACACTTCTAATAGTAAGCCTGCACATATGCATATTACTTTGTCATTTTGTAAATCATGTTTATAAACGTCATCGAACATAAGCGTCACAACAACCCAGCGAGGTAAATAGAAGAAAAACTAACACTCGCATTTTTTAGAGGAGGAAACTGGTAAGTGGAGGTTGAGTCAGGAGGGAAGAATAAGAAGCCAGTTCTCTTTATTACCAATTCAATGCTCATTCTGCTACAGGACTTTCTAGTCTTTCCAGAACTGTTTTTACTTGCTTTGGAAGAGGAATGCTGCTATAAAATGAAAAGTAGTACCTCCTAATGAATAATCCAACAAGGGGAAGTTTTGATGTTCTGTCACTTCTAAAGGAATAATTTTTAGAATAATTACTCACATGGACATTAGAGTCTGGTCTGTGGCACATCTGAAACTCTGAGTAATATATATTATGTTATACCTGAAAAAAAACATGAGTTTTTATTTTTAAAAACGTCAAGAAACTTTATAATACTGTCACTTATTATTTATTACATAAAGCAAAACAGTTTACATGTAATTAAGTGCTGGTGAGAGACAAAGGGAAAAAGAGGGAGGGGGATTTATCACCATTTATTTTTTTTTTAATTTTTTTTTCAACGTTTATTTATTTTTGGGACAGAGAGAGACAGAGCATGAATGGGGGAGGGGCAGAGAGAGAGGGAGACACAGAATCGGAAACAGGCTCCAGGCTCTGAGCCATCAGCCCAGAGCCTGACGCGGAGCTCGAACTCCCGGACCGCGAGATCGTGACCTGGCTGAAGTCGGACGCTTAACCAACTGCGCCACCCAGGCGCCCCGATCACCATTTATAATGTGGGTTTTTTTTCTTAGTAGAGCATAGTACTTATATTTGAGCACTATAATTTGTAGCCTGCCATAGATTTCCAGTAATTGTCGTGCCTTCATTCAATGACTTCCCTCTTTTGGGATGAGTTTGTAAGGGAGGAAAAATAATTTTTTCTTTACTTTTCTGAGTTATTGGCTCAGACACCTATAATAAAAGACAGATTAGGGGCACCTGGTTGGCTCAGTCAATTTAGTGTCTGACTTCGGCTCAGGTCATGACCTCATGGTTTGTGAGTCCCAGCGCCGCGCCGGGCTCTGTGCTGACAGCTTAGAGGTTGGAGCCTGCTTCAGATTCTGTGTCTCCCTCTCTCTCTGCCCCTCCCCCTTCATGCTCTGTCTCTCTCTCCTTCAAAAATAAGTAAACACCAAAAAAATAAATAAATAAATAACTGGGGTGCCTGGGTGGCTCAGTCAAACATCTGATTTCAGCTCAGGTCACGATCTCACGGTTCATGAGTTCAAGCCCTGCATTGGCCTCTGTGCTGACAGCTTAGAGGCTGGAGTCTGCTTGGGATTCTGTGTCTCCCTTTCTCTCTGCCCATCCCCCACTCATGCTCTGATTCTGTCTCTCTCAAAAATAAGTAAAAAAAAAAAAAAATTAAAATTTTTTTAAAGAGATTAACAACAGAAAACCAAACATAAGTTTATTAACATGTGTACCTCATGTGTGCATAGGAGATAGGAAAGAATTTACAAGTCTTAGAACTCAGAATTAAATACCATCTTAATAGGGAAAGGGAAGAGGAGAGGCAGGCCTCTTACAGGAGACTAAATGATTCTTAGGAAAGTTGAATGGGTCCTTGGAAGAACAGTTGGGAGGTATGACAGTTTGCAACTGTTCGTCTGGGGGGTGATGTTGGCTTCTAGACTCCTCTCCTATGACAAGAATCAATCATCCCCAGTTGCTGAAACTCCTGGTGGGGGAGATATCTGAGCACTTTTTGGAAGACTCATCTTCAGGCAAGTGAGGGGAATCCAGAGAAAGTGTTTCCCCCTTTTGCTGTGCCTACAGTTCAAAATAGTCAATATGCCAAAGTGGCATATTTTGGCATGGCCAATTCTGCTACCCTTCAAGCACTTGCAAAAAAATTTAAACCCTAGGATTTTTTTCTGTCACTTTTGTCTTTTACTCGCTCAAAGCTTGCAGGAGAATTTAAAAATACTAGGAAGTCACAGGTGTGCTTTTCTTCTTCTTTTTTCATTTTTTTTTTCAGCTACAGACTATTTCAGGAATAGCACAAGCAGTTTTCTGATGCATTTGAAATTTTTTGGAGACCAGTTGTCACCTATAAATAACTACCAAAGAATCTAGCTTGGCATCCTGTCCTAGAGACAGCAAAACCTTTTCTTCTGCGTCTTGAGTTCCTCAACAATAACAAGGATGTTAACCACAAATTTGGAAAGGAAACTCATTCATATTTCACTGCATCATTGAATGTGTTCCTTGGTTAAAAAAAAAAAGCGACAAAAAAGATGAAACGTGTTACTTACTTGTAGTAGAAGACACCTTTTACCTCACATTGAAAAGCTTCCCAACCTCGGTGCTTAGAAAGTGAAAGCTATTGTGCTGAACAACAATGCAAACACGAGGACACAGGTTTCAAGTAAAGGGTCAGCAATGTCTCTTTTAAAAATGTCAGAGCTCTTTCTGAGTTGAGAACCTTTCTCAGAGAATGATAATCAAGTGCCCTGTGACTGCCTACGCTTTCACAATGACTCCGGTCCCTTGCTGCCACCCTTTTGCCAACTGCTAGACAAAATGCTTCTCAACGAGGTCCTTACTTACATCCAAAATCAGAGCAAAAGGGTCTGACCTTTGATTATCTGAAGTTCACTTCAGGACTGATTAAAACTTCAGCTGAAATTCCAGCAATGTGTTTTATTCACCAAGGTCTAGTTCCCCACTGGTAAATCTGGCCGTTTGCTGGGGGATTTTGCTTCCTTTGAGAAGTGCTGATCATTAACAATAGACTCCTGCCAAGGGGTAACTACTCTAACTTACAGAAGAAAAGTTCAAAATTGCTCTTGTAGTGGGTAGGCTACTCTCAATGGGTAAGTCTTAGAAAAATCAGATAGGAAGTTTCTGTGGATCTTTTTTTTTTCTTGTTGTTTGCTCAACATAGATTTCAATTTATGGTGACTTACATAAATGACTCTATTTCTTTTCCCATAGGAATAAATAGCACTTATACTTAATGGCACTTATTCTTAAGTAAATTATATACTATCTGTCATTAGGTTTCACAAGTAAGTGAAATAGGTCAATGTCAGATTTGATTTTAAGGATTTTCAAAAGCTTTTCCATATCTCCCCCCACCCCCCGCATTATCTTGTCACCTACTTCATACAGTGTCTAGAAGTCTTGCCATTTTGGGCTATGATGTCTTTTTCAAACACCCTGGGATTTCAATTATCTTTGCTGCATTACAACCTATCCCCAAATTTAGTGGCTTAAAGTAATAGCTTATTATTTCTTTTGATTCCTTGCTTTGCTTGACTGGACTCAGCAAGGAAGTGTCTTTACCCAACATGGTGGATCTGTGGCCCTTCATACATTCAACCAGGAACTCACTCAGGCCCAGAATATCCAAAAAGCCTCTCACGTACTAGTGTATATCCTCCTGCAGTGTATATCCTGCAGTGTTTCCTTACTGAGAAGCTTAGTGTGAACCTCTCTATAGCATTGTAGCTGGCTTTCAAGAGTACAAGCTCCAAGGTACAAGTGTTTATTATACCTGTAGTTGCTTTCTGCTTGTTGATATTCCATTGGCCAAAGCAAATCTCCTGTTCAAACCCAGAGTCAATATGCGACTATACTGATGCCCTGGGGCATGGCTCACTGATAGCCACCACTGAAAAAGTCTGTCACATTAGGTTAAAATGTTGTTAAATGTGAAAGGTGATAAGTATAAACTCACACTTACATAATACTTTATTATATAAAAGTTTTTCTTGCATTAATTTTCTAGATTCTATAAGGTGGGAGAAGCATTTGCTATTGTTGTCTTCTTACAGATGAGGAGAATATCCATCAGTGAGGTGGGCAATAACACTATTCAAATTGAATCTTTATGTGATTTGACCAAGGCAACATAGATAATAAATGACAGAGCTGTGGACAGAACCCAGTTTTTCTGATTTTAAGGGGTGGTTTGGGCTCTACTATTCTGCATTAATCATGGTATATTTAGTTCGCAGCAGAAATTGGCAAAATATCAGCCTACCATACCCAGCTGGTCCTCAACTATGCATATTGGCATTGCCTTTTGAGCTTTTGATTAGGTTGTTGACATGGATGAAATTTAGGAACTCTAGTTATAGCTGTAATCATATTTTTCTGTCAAAAGAGCTTATATGGATATTCCCCAGTTGCTTCTAAGTCCACAATATTGCGTGACTCCACACACACATCATCAATTCATATGCTTAATAAATACTTGGTGAGTGCCTATTATATATGTCCCAGAACCAAAAATGTCCTGCATTCGTGGAGCTTATCTTTTATTACAGAAATCAGAAAATAACAAGATAAGTGCTGAGGAGAAAAATAAAACAAACAAAAAAAAAGTGGGAAGAAGTGTGGAGAAGGTTTGCAATTTTAGATTAGGTGGGCAGAGCAATTCTCCCTGAGACAGTGACATGTGAGATAGGACTTAAATAGAGAAGCTACACATGCAGATAATTGGGAAAAGAGCTCTTTAAGATGAAAGAAGAACAAAGCCTAAAGCCCCTGATTTTGGGGGCATGCCTAATATTTTGGGGGAACAGCAAGGAGGCCAATATGGCTGGAGCAAAGTAAGTAATGGGCTAACCTTAGAGATGAGGTCAGAGGTACTGAGGACCAGAACATGTAGGGTTCTGAATGTCATTGGAGGGACTATCCACTTTTGCCTTGAATGAGATGTGAAGCCACTATTTGATAGAAAGTCCATTTAACCTACTGTTCAACTTCCAGAAAAGACCTGCCAGAGGAGGTGGGAGGATACTTATTTAAAATGCTGATACTAACCCAGATCTGAGAGTGAGAATCTTTGGGAGTGGGGTCATGTAATCTGCATTTTAAATTGCTCCCAGCTGCATCCTATGTCCACTAAACTTTGTGAAATACTGCCTGACCCATTAGCACATTTCGGCTTCCAAAGAGCAGATAATCAACCTCAATTTTACCATCTGGGTAATGCTAAATGAGGCCCACTTCCGGTTATATTAATGAAGCTACCAGGAGAGTGACCCCTGCTTCTGCAAACCAACACTGATCTAGCACCTGAGAAACTCCCCGTAAGATCCCAGGAAGAAGGATTTGCAAAATCCCTGAGGTTCATGTATGGAATCCACAAAGCAGCATTAATTAGTCTTCTTAACTAAATGAGCAGCTTTGCAGTCTGTACATGAACCCTGCTAGAATTTGAGCCAGAACCCTTGGAACTAAAAACTATAGCTCTGCTTTTTGCAAATGAAGGAGGATTACCAATTACACAGAGAAGCACTGGGTTTCCTAGTTCTTTTCTTAAGTCTGGAGTCGTTATCAAGCAAGGAGTAACACAGCATGTAGCTGAAGAGCATATTTCATCAGAGAATATGGAAGGAGCTTAGAAGCTCCTTTTTCTAGGATCATTTTAGAATAGGTAAATTACTGCTACAGCTAGCCATGAAGTAGCAAAGTACTTCATTGGTGTTTATTATCCCCGAGGAACAACAAATTGTCTTCTATCAGATTTAATTTTGGTGCAATCTTGGATTCATTAGTTTTTCTCATTGAACAGAAAAGGGAAACTACAAAATACAGTTTGGGGCTGGATTGAATAGAAATGAAAAGTATTGTTGGTTTTGAACTTGAGAAGTATAATTTCCGTTTAAATACCAAAGTATTTATACACAGACTAAAATAAAACATTTGGAAATTTGATTACATATTTTCCCCTTAAAAATTTTTTTTAGTATTGACTTTTAGAAAAAGGTAGCAAGGTAATTGCATACTTTGGGAATGATAATTTTTCAAGAATCCTGAGAAGCCCAACAGGACATTACAAAGTAAGACCTGGAACAATCTAGATTAAATAAAGAGCTGTCACTTTTGGGTTTTGATGCACCAATCATTTCCTTAAAAATCAAGCAAACAGTTAAAAGTTAGTTAAAAAGTTTAAAAAGTTTAAAAAAATTAAAAAAAAAAGACTTTTATAATTCCACCATTTGGACCATATGAAACTTACTTTCTGTGAGGATGCTATTTGCTGGGCCATCCCAGTTAATTGTCATAGGTAACTCTTGCTCACTTATTATAAATTTCCTCCAGCTGGTTTACATCCTCACTTGTATTTCCATTTGCAAATTAAAAAATCATATATAATCATTCTGTCCCAGAGTGCCTTAAAAATACATTACCACTTCCTTTTTTTTATCTTCAAGATTTTCCTTTCAATTAACCTTTTCATTTTTAATAAACTCTTCATTTTTCTTGCCCATTTCCCCATTCCCCAACCAAAAACACATTTTCTCAGACAGGATATAAACAGTGGCTTTCTTGATCAGTATCTGTATCTTTATTCCCAATTTAAAACAGTTACAAAAGATATATTTTCTGGGGCGCCTGAGTGGCATTAAGCATCCTACTCTTGGGTTTGGCTCAGGTCATGAGTTAAAACCCCGTGTCCGGCTCTGCACTGGCCACACAGAGCTTGCTTGGGATTCTCTCTCCCTCCCTCTCTCTCTACTCCCCCCTACTTGTGACAACTCTGTCTCTCTCAAATAAAATAAAATAAATAATAAAATTAAATTAAATTAAATTAAAATGTAAAAAAAAAATATTTTCCTACAGGCCAGATATTGAGAAGATGTGATACTACAAAAGAAAAAAAAGTGGTGGAAAAAGAAATTACCTTAATGAGTTCCTCTGCCATCTCTCATTTTTTTCCATTTCCACTTCTTTATGAAAGGAAAAATCACTCTCCATTTGTGTTTTTCCTCCATATTGTTTCTTCTAAATAATCTAAATAGTCTTCTAAACTGTGATTGTCTCTAATTTCTTTCATGTATTTAGTATTGATAATATTAATACAAACACCCCCTAACAGAAAATGTCTCCTTGTTTTTTTGATTTTTTAAAAAGAACAAGTGGCTTATGTATTTTGTCTTATAGTAAGTTTTTAAATATGCAATAATAAAATGTTTGTCTTTTCAAATGACACAGATAAGTTGTCAAATAACTTTTAAATTAAAGTAAAGATGACCTAATCAGGAGCAAGTATTTCCTACCATCTCTAGGAAAAATACAGGTGACACAGTGAGTACTAACTCTCTAACATCAACTTTATTATCAGGTCAGAACTTTCTTGGACTTCATTTTTTACTTTGTAAGATGGAATAGAGAAAGTTACCAAGGAGAACAGCAATACATCTGTTCCATAAAGCCAGTGGAGAGTTTCATTAACATAATTAAGATCAATTTTTCCTTTTTTTAAAAAAAAGTTTTACAGTCTCCAGATTGGGTCTAGAATACACAGCCTCTAAAGTGTGTTCTAACTACAAATTTTATTTTATACTAAAAGTTCACAAAGATTTAAGTAACACTGAAATGGGAGGAAATGCAGGAAAATTTTTTAAAAAAGGTTAAACTAATTCCCTTGAATCTAGATTATATAATTATATAGGAAAGCAGGCCCTGGCTCTCTTCTTCAAAATAACAACTTGAAATATAAGAAATTATTTATATAACACACAATACAACCACATACCTAGAGTTTATTTTATCAGATTTTTTACCAAGATGAAAGTTCTACTGACAAATTTTGCAGATATGAAAACTGTATTAATGTGATTTTTAAACAGTGATTATGCTTAAATTTTGCGTGGTCTGGTCCCACTTGTTTTATAGTGAATATATTATGGAGACGTTCAACTTTGAGTTAATAATGGTTATTAACCCACTCTAAGAAATTAATGTTCTGGCAATGCATAGTCTAAGATTCAACAAAAAAAACATTAATTTATCTAGGAAATATTTATTATCCTCTTATATGCAAGGGAATATGTAGAACACTGAAGGTTTTACAAATATAGATCCGTTAGTTCTTTTGAGGTATTTATAGTTTAGTAGAAATTAGAAGGTCATTATCAGCAATGGCTAAAAAGTATTTGACCTATAAGAGAAGTATAAAGTGCTGAAGGAGACAATGGGGGCTTACACTATTGTTTTTACTGACAATAACAAAAAATAATTTTTTAACAAAAAATAATTTAAAAATTTGCAAAGTAAGTTTTTATAATAATAGTGTTGGCATTTTCAAACAGTCCTACAAGTCTGATCTAGAATTGGGTGAGGAGGTCATGAAACGGTAATTATTACAGAGATTTCAAAAGCAAGGGACTTCTGGAAAAAGTGGAGCTTTTATATGCATTTTTTTTTTTTTAGCTTCCACTGTGGTCCTAACTAAACTTTGTATTTATTTCATTCTTCTTTTTCAACCTTAGTTATCTGATGTTGACTATTAACCATATATCAACAGGGTGTGCTGATGTGTATATAGTGTAAGGAGTAATGTAGAGAGTATTAGATGGAAATCCAAAAGTTGACTAAGTCATAGTGATTCAGTTCAATGTTCATTATATAGATATGAACAACCGTAAAATAATAGAATTATAACATTTTTATTCCTGGAGACAAATGTGCCTGGATTATTTTCTTTTTGACTTTCGTCCGTTTTCCTAAAGAAAAGTGGTGGGATTAGTGTTCTTGGTAGGAAAAAAAAAGTGTTAAAGAAACATAAGCTATTGAAATAGAGAGAATGTCCCCATTGCAAGAAAGCAGCCCATTGACTACAGTTGCATTTTCTTACTTGGTGGTCCTAAATCTTTTCTTAGAACACTTCAGGCTATAAATTATTAAAAAATAAATGTCTCTTATTTCAGCATTTTTTGAACACTGCCACATACTGGCTTAGGATGTACTTGTTTTACACTCAGTCAATTATTTGGGGTGAGGTATATATATACATATATATATATATATGTAGATTCAACAAAAAATATATATATTATATATAAATATATATATAATATATATAATATAATATATATTTTATATATAATATATTTATATAATTTATATAATATAAATTTAAAATATAAATTTAAATATAATATAAATTATATATAATATAATATTATATATAATATAATATAATAAATATAAATTTAAAATATATATTATATATTTATATAATATATATTTTTATAATATATATTTTATAAAATATATATAAAATATATAAAATACATATATATGTGGGGTTTTTTTTGCCAAGGAAAACAAGATTTATATGTTTCTCTAAAGTATAAGGGCACCTGGGTGGCTCAGTGCATTAAGCATATGACTTCGTCTCAGGTCATGATCTCATAGTTTCTGAGACCTGCATCTGGCTAACTGCTATCAGCACAGAGCCTGCTTCAGATCCTCTGTCCCCCTCTCTCTCTGCTCTTCCCCCACTTTTGTGCATGTGCTCTCTCTCTCTAAAATAAATAAATAGTAAGAAAAATCTTTAAAGCAGAGTTTGTGCTTTTATGAAAAAAGCTAATGATACATGAAATCAAATTCTCAAATAATTCAGAAGATTAAAATAATGCCAATCATTTCATTACTATGTCAGGGGAATAAAGAGAAAACCCCCATATTCCAGAATGTTTGATTGAATCTATAACACCTCTTTAGACCTTTCTTAGAGCAGTAGAAAACTGTGACTTTGCCCATTTCAATGTTTGCAGGGGATTCTGCAAGTATTGGAGACGGCTAAGGGATTTCACTGTGTGTTTGGTTTGGATTTTCTATTTTTTAGTAGTGTATATTTTAGCCTGGCTTCATCTGAAAGCCAATTTTGAAGCAAAGGCTACATGTTATTTCCTTTTGGAGGAGTACAGTCTCAGGAAAGCTGAAGTCAAGGAAATCTTTATTCATCTCTTGGGGCAATCCTTTTGTCTTCTGAACGATTGAATCTCAGAATAGAACCTCTGTGGGGAGAAAAGCAAAAGAGTTTATTCACATTGTCCTGTTTCCCGCTGGTCAAAGGCTCACCTTCCAGTTGGCTAGCTCCTTGCTCTTCAGGGTTGTGCAGACAGGATACCGTGCAAGTCTTATAGCTGCAGTGTCAACTGGGAAGCCCAGGGCAGGAGGTGAGAAGTGAGAGGTATATAGATAGAGCAATAAGGAGACAAAGCACTTTCTGGTTGTCCAACATGAAACTGACTGGAGTCCACATAGAGCTGGTCACTATAGTGGGGGCCAGAATCAGAAAGTTCCAAAGGCCCAGAATACAGGTGAAGCAAAAGGATCTTAAGTAACACATACTGTTGTGTGAGATTTAGTGAGTTAACATGAGACTCATACTGGACCAGCGGCTCCTCTAACTGGTGCATTGGTCTCTAACAGTGGCATGAAAAGCTGTGGTGGTAGTATTTGCTGTAACTGTGATTTAAAATGGCTACGAAAAAAACCTAAATCTCAGAAATCCAATCATTCTTGAATATATCTATTTATAGAATCTATTTATAGTTGAAAATTCTGAGCAAAAAAAAGAAAGAAAAAAAAAGCCATATCCCTTTCCTTGTGAGTTTAATCTTAACATTATCTTGTAGGTTAGGCCTGTATGATTCAAGTGTTCTTTTTACATGACCTTCAACTTCCTGTGCAAAATTATTATTTTATTTTTATTATTTATTTAATTCTTTTAAGTTTATTTATTCATTTTGAGAGAGAGAGAGTGTGTGTGTGTGAGTAGAAGTGTGGGAGAGACAGAGAGAAGGAGAGAATCTCAAGTAGGCTCCATGACATCAGCCCAAAGCCTGATGCAGGGCTCAAACTCATGAACTGTGAGATCATGACCTGAGCCAAGACAAAGAGTCAGATGATCAGATGGTAAGATGCTTAGTGGGCTGAGCCACCGAGGGGCCCCCTCCTTGTGTGCAAAATTAAAGAGCAGCTGGTTGACACAGGGAAGGCACTGGCCCATCAGCTCGTATTCAAGTCTCCGCTCTGACCTGGAATGTTTGAGGTTGTATATTCCTGTATCTCTAAGCTAGCTGGCATTTAGATTATTGTGTTATTCCTCAGTGATGATCTTAGTGAGGATGATAGCAAATATGATTGCTTCCTCTGCCTGTCACTGCAATGATTAATACCTATGGTACTTAGTAAAATACAGAGGGGAAGACAGGTAAAGATATTTAGTCTACAAAGCATAAAGGTTTCTATGGCATCAAAGGGAATACTAACATCAGTAAAGAAGTAGATCTCTCTAAGTGGACAATTTCAAACTGATTTCAAGAATATTGTATAAACAAAGGTATAGGCTTAAATAAGAATAATGTACTGGCCGACTGTTACTAAAACTGATTGCTTCTATGGGTCCTTTTCACATGATATAAAAAGATGATGACTTAGAACAAGACCTGGCTTCTTTAACTTTTTAAAATTCTCTAAGTTTTAGGTTCTTCAGTATTAATATCTTTAACTTAATACTAATCACAGAGATTAAACGAGATGATGTGTATTTTTATAACAGCTTTGTAAACAAAGTATCATGTATAAATCATCACCTTTGTGATATTATGTGAATATTTTAGATAGCTACTAAACCATTGGAAAAAAATATATATAGTATATATATTTATACATACATATATATAAATAAGTAAGCTGCCTTATCTGCTAGAAGTTGAGCTCAAAGTAATGAGGACCTCATTGAATGTTGAATGAACAAGTGGATTTTTGAATCTGCTTCAATAATTGATCAGCTTCATTTACATTATAAACTCAAATGTTCATTGATTCAAGAATACATTTATTGAGTGCTTAAAGTGTGTTTGACCCTGTGCCAAATGCTGGGAATACAAAATAATATATGATATCCTTACGTTGTTTGACTAGGTTACTGCCTAGTGAAAAAACAGGCATAAAATGATTTTTAAAAAGTTATTCTGATTGCAGAATACTTTAAATACGTTACCATCAAACGTATGGTATCCCCCACTAATACCATACTTGAAAAGTAGAGTCTTACCTCAAATTCCTCAGTTATCTCAGGTGGTTTCACAAATGCATCCTCCTCAGGAACTTATACACAATAAGTTTATACCTTTTAGTTGCACACGCTTAAGTGTAAATATATGATACTGATAAAACAAGAAAATTACCATATATTTAAACCCTGAACCTTCAAGAAATTGAAACTATTCAATGAACTGGCTGAAATTTCTGGCTTGTCCTTAAAAATTCATTCAAAGCAGGTTCATTACTAGTGAAATTGGTAAAATTAGTGAATTGTGAAGAATTTGAGAAGATACAAAAAGAATTCCCTTGAAACCAACAACTAAAGATTAGCACTAATTTCAGAGCACTTCACTTGTGGACATATTTCAGTTTTGCCATCTTTACTTCAGACGGTAAAAAAAAAAAGGCAAAACAAAAAGGTAATGATCACATATGAACAAGCTAAGAAAAAAAGCATGAGAACATGAACTGTTTTGGGTATTTTGATTCTTTGGTAATCATTTTAATTTGCACTCCCAAATTATGATAATATTTATAGGATATGGGCATTATATGTGAGCATTTGGATTTCTGAAGATTTTTCCTTTTTTTCCCTAATGGTGAAGAAACGGATTTCAGTTGGCAAAAAAGCCAAACTAAAACAAAACACAAAAACAAAAAGACTGCTGAAAAGTGCTGCCACCTACTGTTCAGAGAGCTGTCAAGCACTCTGGTGAATTCATTGTCTCCTGAAACGCATGGAATATGAATATTTAAGTGTTGGCGGCATTCACATAACACATCCATTGGATTACCTACAGAAATAATTTCTTATATCATATGGTGAAAAATCATTATTATAAAACTATCACAGAATTGCTGCTTTCATTCAATAATGAGTAGACTATTGCAATGCTCAATTTTGTGTTTCACCCAATCAAACATGTAAGCTGTCTGTGTGTATGAGTACTTTCTATTGAAATAGATGGCCATACTAAATAGAGTAATTTATGTTCCGTTGTGTAAATTAAGTTTATTGGAGACAGAAATAAAAAGTACAATGAAGGAGCATCACTGAGGATAAAGCACATTCTTTGCTGTGAGTAGCAAAGACTGATACCTTCAGCAAAGAATGGTTCATGGAATTTCATAGAGAGTTTTATTTAGGAGATTGTTTTAAAACTCACTAGGTGATTTTGACAGCACATTACACAAGTGAGGAAGCAAAACCCTCCTGGCAGGAAGGTTTATTAACAAGCCAAATGGAGAGTTGGCCAGTCTCTGTTTGCTTGATAGAAAAGTTATTACCTTTGCTTGTTTCCCAAGAAGGCTAATGGAGCTCTTGTGGGTCTCTCTAGACACTAAATAACATCAATTACAATGATCCCAATTAAAACAGGGAGTAGGTCATGTGAAATTCAAAATGTAACTAATAACCCCTTGACTGACATTCTCTGTGACTTTCTCTTGTCACACATACTCTTTAAAATTCTGATTTCTTGCATCAACTCATATCACCCTAAAAATCTTTAAATTGCTAAAAAAAAAAAAAAGAAAGTATAGAAATCCACCTGCCCTAGTAATCTTAATGTTTGAAGTCTTCTAGCATCAGTGGAATTGGGTGCCTGGTTTTCTGCATACTACATCCAAAATAGAATGTAAGAGGTGTGAAGCATGAAATGAGCAAATACATGGATTTAGAATAAACTGAATTTTCAACTTTGTAAAATATTTTTTTTAATGTTTATTTATTTTTGAGAGATAGAGAGAGACAGAGCGTGAGCAGGAGGGGCAGAGAGAGAGGGAGGCACAGAATCCAAAGCAGGCTCCAGACTCTGAGCTGTCAGCACAGAGCCCAACGCGGGGCTTGAACCCACAAGTCGTGAGATCATGACCTGAGCCAAAGTCCGATACTTAACCAACTGAGCCACCCAGGGGCTCCTCAACTTTGTAAAATCTTAAATATAACTAAAATATTCTGTTTGATGCTTACTGAACTTTTATTCATAAAATCTTGAGTATTAGCAGGTTATAATTCATATTCCCTATACGTGTATTCTCGGGTTCCAAATGTGCTTGCAGAAGATATGTCACATATTTAGTCAATACATAATTTTTATTAAAAAGATATCAAGATAATAAGAAAAGGCTAGTTTTTTTTTCTCATATAATCTATATTTACTTTTTTAAAAAAGCTGCTAGAATGAATTTTACTAGTTGTAAATGGCAGGAAATCTACACAGGACAATTATACACACGTGTCTGTAGATTTACTTGCAAACTTTTTTTAAAAAGACATTTGTATTCTAATTAAAATCAGAATTTTTATAGTTGACTATTGGATTTTCTCCACTTAGAGAATATGTAGAGTTTCCATACTTTTACTGTTTCTACAACTACTATTGAACTTCAACGATTTAGCTTTTTTTTTTTTCCTCCTGCAACAGTGCTAGTGCATTTTGTAAAACGGGATGTACAGGTACATTAAAGCAGATAAAAAACTGTCTACAAAAAAGCAAGTGAACAGATGGTTTAGTTGCCATAGACACATTTTTAACGGTAGTTAGCCTGATGCAACACAAAATGCACGTACTGTCCTGGGATCTGTGTCTGCTTCTCTGCTATTTCCTTGTGAATGAAATAATAGTATTGATTTATAACACATCTATGCAGTTAAGATCCAAAGCACTCTAAAGCTATGAAATGAATTTAGAAAAATGTTAGAGCTTTTCATTTAACAATATGTCTAGTGGATGCAGTCAAAAACACATTGTACACTGTTAATTCTCACATCCTTTTCCGTTTTCTTTTTTTTTTTTTAAGATAATTAATTAGTGAAGATACTCAAGAGTACTAGTGTATGAAAAGGAGAATATCATGGAAATTTAAAGAGGAGTTATAAACAAGGTGAAATTAAATAAACCAAAGTTTTATGTGAATAGTACTCTCTGGAGTTGTGTTGCCTAGTGGCCCCAAGTAATACCTACTATTTCAGGATCTCTAACATACTTTTTTAATTATTTTTTAAATGTTTTATTTATTTTTGAGATAACAAGAGACAGAGCACAAGTGGGGAAGAGGCAGAGAGAGACTGGGGGGACACAGAATCCAAAACAGGTTCCAGGCTCTGAGCCATCAGCACAGAGTCCAATGTGGGGCTCCAACTCACAGACCGCAAGATCATGACCTGAACCAAAGTTGTACACTTAATCAACTGAGCCACCCAGGCGCCCTCTAACATACTTTTAAAATGAGCTCAGGACTTCAGAAACCTTAAACTTTAAAGATGTGAATTTAATTATGCTCCTAGTAAATGAGAGCAGTATAATTTTTTATTTAATTAAATATTAATTTGGCCCTTTCTTGAAGTGTTACCATTTCATTGTTGAAACCATTTACCTAGTTCCCTGAATGAAAAGGCACATATGATAATTAATAAAGAAAATAGAAAATCACTGGAAAGCTAGGCTACAAATTTTCTCCTTGCAATCTGGTATTAAGGATAAGAAAATAAAGAGAGATTGCATGAATGTAATATACTAAAAGGGAAGGTTAAGTTCCTGTGATTTTAATTTTCCATGTTTTCTCTCAAACAAAGTTACACTTTGAGAGACATATTAAATCATTTATTATTTTGGGGGGGATGTAATTATATACATTTTACTCTGCAATTTTATGTCAATATCAAATTTTTTAGTATTCATAAAGTATTATTAGAAATACTGAATGATTTAATATGACATCTAATAATATCATGAGAGGTAAAACTCAATTAAGTTCCCTACTATAATGTCTTTGAAATGAAAGTAAGATATTATACTATGATATATATAGTGTGTGAAGATTTTCAAAGGAGGTATCTGACAATAATTACCTATTATGACTTAATTTGGCCAATATCATTATCTATATTAATCTATATTATCTACATTAATATATATATATAACCTGCTAGAAGTAGAGGTAATTGAAAACAGACCTATTTTATTGTTTTTATTTTTTGCGTCTATCAATATTTAGTTGATCCATGAAAGAACATATTGAGCAATACTTCAAAGAGTATACATAGTGATTATTTCCATTTATGAAGAAAATGGGAAGAAATAAGTTCTATTTATATATTTTTTATTAAAAATATGTTTCCTGAGACATAAACCAAAAATTTATTTTAAACAAAAATATATTTGTTCACCTTTAGATGAACAATTTTGCTAACCTGGAAGCATTGCAAGAGGTTGCATTTAGTTCAATCTGGTTGCTTAAATAACCTGAAGATAGTTTAGTCTACATGCTAGGTTCTGTATGTGCCTCTACCCACCCTTGCCCTTCTTTTATCACCCAAGCTCTTTCTCTGCTAAGCTCTTGATTACCATCAAGAAACATCTCTGGATTCTGCATCAACTCTTTTCTAGTATTTCTTTGCACATCCTCCTATTTTCCTCCCTCATTGATGCTGTGCTTCTCTTTACTTCTCCATAGCCCTACCTCTTGAGAGAATAGTCTAAACTTGCTGTCTTTCTATTTCATGTCCAATTTCTCTTTCAAACAATTGTAGACTACCTTCTGTGCCTAACACTTAAGCAAAATTTTTATCCATAACACTCCTAAATGTCAATTTCAATAGCATCTCTTCAGTCCTCTTCCTATATTGACATGCTAGCCTTTGACATTTCATTTTTAAACTTATGTATTTCCTGGATTTCCACTGTGATGCTCTTTGTTGGACTTCTCCCACCCCCCCTAACTTTGTCATCTGTTTCCTTCCTTGTTTCTTCTTTTTGCCTTCACTTACCTACATTTTCTCTCTTTGGTCTCTGTGAAGGATTCTCATCCATATCCACAACATCAACCATTTCACATATTCTGGTGGCTCTCACATTTATTTGTTCATTCAATAAGTAGTGATTGTCCACTTGGGATGTGCAAAATGCTGTTCTAAAGGGTAGAGAATACAACAGAAGTACCAGTGACAAATTGACCTCATAGTGCTTTCATTATAGTTGTGTGAAAGACAATAAATAGGTGAAAAAACAATATGCTAATATATTGTCAGATAGTCAAGTGTGCTATGAAGAAAATAAAACAGGATAGGATTCAGAGACTTAGAGGAAGATGATACTGAGAAACTTAGAGAAGATTCAAACCTTCAAAGACGACTTCTCAGGAGCTATTTAAGCAAAAACCTGAATAATGTAAAGGCTAGTCCTTCATCTATTATCAACCAGTCAGCAGCAGTAACTAAAACTTTGAAGTTATCCTTGATATTTCTTCTTCCCTATGCTCCTATTCTATCTGGTATTAAGTACCGTTGATATTGGCTCTTAAATATCTTACAAATCGATTTACTTCTCATCTCTCCCATCAGTTCTACCACCACCCTAGTACAGGCTACCATCACCTCTCACTTCAACTATAAAATAGCCTCTTAGCTCTCATTTTTACTTTTATCTTCCCTTTCTAATAAACCTTGAACACTAAAGTCAATAAGGTTTTCTCAAAATGTAACCCAGTTATGTTACTTCCCAGCCTTTGTAGTTACAATGCCCCAATGATTTTCACTGCTCTGAGGATAAAAATCAAAATCCTGAACATGGATCTGAGATCCTCATGCTAGCCCCTGCATTCCCCTCCAGTCCCATCTCACACCATGCTCCCATCTCACTATTTCTGCTTAGCTACATTGGCTTTCTTATAGACCTGCCAAATTCCATAATTTTTCTAACCTCAGTTCCGTGCATGCTGTTCCGTAGACCTGAAGCCAAATTGCCTAAGTTAAAATTCCAACTATAGTGATTACTGTGTGTCTTTGGGAAAATCACTTAACATTTTCATGCCTCAGTTTCATTACCTGTACAATGGAATAATAGTAGTACTTGCCTCACAGGATTGTTGTGTAAAGTGCTTATTACACTGCGTATCAGTTAACAAGTGCTTTTTGAATGTTTACCGTTAGACATACCCTTGCAATTATATCACAGTGCCTAGAATGTAGATTTCCCATAAAGCCTCACTGAATGCTTATCGATTCCCTAGTCAGCCACTGGAGGCTCCTTCCTGTCTTCTTTCTAAGAACACTTATCTCTGGGCCTCTAACTTACAGGTAAATCAAGTTATCCTTCCCCAGCCAAAGAATGTTGTAGCTCACATTTATAATATTCCTGTAGGTAATTCCTCATTTCCATCAAATTAACTTTCTCTTATTAAACCCAACTTTATATTTTATAACTTGTCTTTAGTAATGAAATGGGCTATAATATTGATACATATTTATTAGGGATGAGGATATTTCTTCACAGATGGTATGTGTGCCTTCTATTTCATATTCAGATTTAATCTTAATTGCATATGAGCTATATCTGTTCAGTTCAAAAACTGGTTATAAGCTCCTGTCCTCAACAGAAAAGAACAATTAACACATTCTTGAGTTAGAATTCAATTTATGGTTATATTATAATGAATAACCATTCGCTAATTTAATAAACTCTATGCCTTAACTGCAAATGTTAATAGAGGAAAATAGTAGCTGAACTTTGGACTGACTATGAAATACAAAATATTAGATTTTATAAAGCTGTTAAACCTTTGAGGAAACATCTTATTTTCATACCAATTTTAATATTCTGCTAGTAATACTATATCATCCAAACCATTTCAGGACAATACTATAATAACATGAAAATGCAACTGGCTTTTAAGCTATATTCTGCCTAGTTTTACAAATGATTCTTAGCCATTATTTGTCAAACTGTATGTGTGAGGTGCATTATCAGGTAATAATTTATATTAATATCTAGGCACAAACAATTTTTGTTCATAAAAATGATTAAAGATTATGCTAGAAGTGAAAATATAATACCAGTTAACTTTGTTAGGGGTACCTGGCTGGCTCAGTTGGGAGAGCATGCAATTATTGATTTCAGGTTTGTAAGTTCGAGCCCCATGTTGGGTGTTGAGATTGCTTAAAAATAAAATCTTAAAAAAATAAATAAATAAAAAATAAAATAAGATAAATTTATTGATTGGTCGTCTTATTTGGGAACACTTAAGTAGACCGAATATGTATAGTTGAATATTATAGTTTTCCCAAAGAGATTTTACATATTGCAAGAGTAGAAACAGTGCCTTTATTTATTTATTTATTTATTTATTTATTTATTTATCTGCTTGTGTTTTAGTGAACTAACATTTATCTTGTACTCAGAAAAAAGTATATGATATATGATCTCAGTGCTAACAGACATCTAGCATTGATCTACAATTTAAATATTTATTAAAGTAATATTACATTTTGGAAAATATCTTACCTATTCTTGGGTTTAATCTTAAAAGAATAAATGGGCATATTTTGTCTTAGCGCAGTATAGCTCTGCTAAAACATATTCTAAATGTTACTGGTCCTTCAAGATATATTTCAAGGCTTACCTTTGTTCACAAAATTGCTAATTCCTCTATTTGGAGTTTCTCTTTTACCCCCATGTGTGCATAGGTCTTTGTACCTCTACAACAGCATTATCACAATCTGTATTGCATTCTGTGTGTGTGTGTGTGTGTGTGTGTGTGTGTGTGTGTGTGCGCGCGCGCGCGCGCGCACGTGTGCACACATTGTTGTTGAGTGGATGTGCACAAGTCCAATTGTCCTTCCTTGTCACCTCTAGAAGACTGTGAGTGACTGGTAGAGTATTTTCCCCAAAGTTATCCTCTGACAATATTTTAATTAAAATGCATCGTGTCTGGCATGGAAAATCAGAAGAATCTCCCTCAGTGATATATTCTGATTTAGGTTAAAAATAATAATGGTAATAATAAAGCTAAACAAATATGTATTCTGAGGTTTCCCCTCACTTGTCGAATCCCAGCCATGTTCCATGTAACCATATTCTAAACGAAGTGGTCAGTGTTGTAAATAATGTTGTTTAAACAATCTAAGAAGCACTTGTGCCCAAAGTTGGATTGTGTTTCTGGGTAAAATCTTATGTAGCATTTATTTTTAAGCTTTCAATAGCTTGTATCTCCTGACACTGACAGTAATTTACATGTAATCATAATATACAGAAACTACATTTGGGTGAAATGCACTAAAAAAAAATATGTTAAATCTGAATGGATACAGAGCTGATTTATAAAAGTATCAGTCATACCTATAGATTTCATGAGTTTCCAAAAAGTCAAAATTAATATGTAGTCCCAAAATGCCTCTTCTGGCTGAATTCAAATAAAGAATCATTATATTTTAATAGACTTTCATTTTTTGCCGAAAATGTGATATTTCTACCAGAATATTGATACAGAAAAAATTACTTCATTTTATTTTTGTATCTTTGCATACGATTGTGTTTATAGTGCCATTATCCACAAAAGCCTTCCATAGAGTATTTTTTTCTTGTAATTAAAACAGTAGGAATTAATGACAGGCTGGGGATGCTTGCTGTTTTTGTAATAATGAATTGGACTATTTGAATGGGTAAAAAATGTTAATACAGTGATTATTTCAGTCTGAGCTAAGTCTTGTCATATAAGATAAAAGTATTAAATTTGCATTAGATGTTTTAAAATGAAATTGAATACTGTGAAGCCATATAAAGGTAGCCCAACTTTGCCAAACATTATTACAATTGTAAAGATATATAGAAGTTACGATTAAAATAAATTCATTCTGACAGCAAAATAAACCCATGGATTTTTGTGACCCAAGGTCACTGGATTCATTAAACCCATATATTCAGTTCCTGGCTTGTGTGTGTTGCTTAATTTTCCTACTCTTTCAGTGGTTTATAGTTTTCTTAAAGTTAGGACGTTTCAGCTCAATGTTGTATATTGTGACATGGTGGGGGGGGAATCACTTGTTTAAATGATATACGATAGTTAAAAATTAATTTCTGTAGGAAACATGGATAATTTGTTAATAAACATATAGAGAGGATTATCAGAAGCCAAATTATTAAAATCAATCAAATAGTAAGAAATGCCTTGTTCATATGATAAAAAACAAACAAAGTCTTTCTTATTCTCTCATTGTTTTAGAATATACATCTTTACCTGATGCTATACAATTATAGCCTGGTACTTTCTGGTTAAAATAAAGTTTTTGAAGGAGAAACTGATTTTTTTTTTAAATGTTTAGATGGGAAGGAATATTTTGTGGCCTATGTGTTGGTGATAGTAAAGCCTTTGTAGAAGAAACTATAAGACGCATGCTAATGTCCAGAAATCACTCTGAGTTTCTATGAGTTTTTCTAACATCCATGTATTTTTACAAAGGTTTTGTTGGCTTATTTGTCCTGATCTCTGTCTTCCTGTCTCACTTACTTGATAATACATTTCCCTGGATGAACCCAAATATATCCAATTACTCTCTTTCTCTGCTTCTTAGGACAATAAAATACTCAAGCCAGTTAATACAATTACAGGCTTATGATTTCCATGCGATATTGCCCCTCAATATGTGTGGTGATCTTCACCCTGATATGTGAGGTTTCTTTCCCATTCTCCATGGATGCCTGCTTGCTGGTTCACACAGCAAACTCTGAGAATGTTCTCCTTTGGGCCATTTCAAACCTTTCTCTCTGTCTCAAATTTTCTTTCATTCTCAGCATGTGTTACTGCTTCCTAATTTACCAAAGAAAATAATGATAGAAGGGTATGAGCTTCTGCACCGTTGCCCTTCTCCAGCTTCCAGCTTTTCCTTCATTGCTGATTCAGAGAGAACATTGCCTTTCTTCCTTTACAGAGCCTACCTTTTACCTACACTCTTGATCCCATCACAGCTGCAGTATTTCTTATCCTATATCATCAACCTCTCCTGACTCACTGCCTTCTCTCATGCATCTTACGTACCAAGTTCTCCAGGGGTGGTAGATGAATGGCCTCAAACTTGCTTCCTCTTCCTAAAGTGACTGCCTATTTATCCACATACTTTTAAAAGGAGCACAATTTTTTGTTGACCAGAGTTCCTCAAAACCTTGTTTACCCGAGTGTACTGCAGTCTAGTGACCTTCACCAAGGTGACCAATTGCTATGGACTGATTGTATCCCCTAAAAAGTGTATGTTGAAGCCTGTTAACTTTAAACAGATCAAAGAAAAATTTTATTTAAGTAAAAGAAAAAAAAATGAGTTTATGTGGGAATAGCAGAGAGATTGCAACTAGGGAGAAGCAACCTGTAGTGAATCCTAGGCAAGCCTGAAGGAAAAAAGGAAAGGTCAGCTTTTATTAGGTTTTTGGAGGAACGTAGGGAAAGTTGTTTTGAACAAAAATTTATTGGAGAGGAAGAGTTCAAGGTTGTGGCATTTTCTCACTAGCTGCAGGCAGTGGTTAATACATTATTGTTGGGGCAGAGAGGGATCTTACTTCCTTTTCTTAGAAGCAGGAGGAGACACTACAGGGCTGTCTTCCTCTCTCTCTTTCCATCTTGTGAGGACACAGTAAGAAGGTGGCCATCTGAAAGCCAAGAATAGAGCCCTCCCTAGGTAACTGAATTGGCTGGCACCCTGCTCTTGAACTTACCAGTCTCCAGAGCTGTGAGAAATGTTTCTGTTTTGTAAACCACCTAATCTATAGTATTTTGTTATGCCCCCCTGAGATGACTAATACAGATTTTGATACAAAAATGGGGTACTGTTGTCACAAATATCTAAAAATGTGGAAGTAGCTTTGGAATTGGGTAATATGTAGAGGCTGGAAGAGTTTTCAGATGCATGTGAAAAATATAATTTTTAAGAGTGATTCTGGTAAGACCTTAGATGGAAATGAGGAATATGTTGTTGGAAACTAGAGGAAAGGTGATCCTTGTTATAAAGTGGAAAAGAATTTGGCTGAATTGTTTGTGTCCTAGTGTTTTGTGGAAGGCAGACCTTGTGCATGATAAAATTGGATAGTTAGCTGAGAATAAGCAAAGTGTTGAAGGAGAAGCTTGATCCCTCCTGACTGCTTATAATAAAGTGTGAAAGGAGAGAAATGAATTGAAGAAGCAAAAACTAACCAAAACTTGAAGATATGGAAAATTTTCAGCCTATTCATATTTAAAAAATTAACAAAGTATGTTCTGTTGTGAACACCAGGGGTACGGCTAGAGTATTACTCAATAAAGAGGTTATGAGATTATATGAGCTGAAACATTTCCAATATGAACTAAAGGGATGGATACAGGACAAAATGAAGAAAAGCTGTTGGATTTTGCAAGCAGTTCCTCAGAGTAATGGAGATATTTGGCCGTGAACGTGCATTCTTCTTTAAGAGGGAAAAATGCCCACCAAAGCATTTCAGAAGTTATCAGGTCCTCTGTCTTGGTTTTCACAGGTCAGATAGTCTATGTCCAAAGCCACAGAGATAGACTACCCTGTGGAGCCATGGGAATGAGGTAGGACCCTTCCCAACTCTGCTTTGGAGATAGGCCCACCAAAGCAGATCCTGAAGGCAGATCATTGAACCAAAGACTATTCATGAGCCTTAAGAGCTGATGAAATTCAGCTTGCAAGGTTTGAGATACATCACCCTTTCCTTCTTTCCTGTTTCTCCCTTTTGGAATTAGAATATCTATCCTACCGTAACCCCCTTTGTATTTTGGTAGCATATAACTTGTCTGGTTTCACAGGTCAATAGATGGAGAGGAGTTTCGCCTCAGGATGAATAATACCTAGGGTCTCATCCATATCTTACTTAAATAATACTCAGATGAGGCTTCAGATGTTAGAGTTTAGAACTGATGCTGGAACAATTTTGAGCACTGTTGGGATGGATGAATGGATTTTGCACATCAAAAGGACATGAACTTTGAGGGGCCATGGGCAGAATGGTCTCTTTTCTAAGATGATTAATACACCAGTATTTCCATTTCCTAAACTCAAGAGTCTCCATTCAGTTATCCTTTTTTGACCTCTCTATTGCACTTGGCACTGTCCCCAACTTCACCTTGAAATTCTCTCAATTCCTCTCCAACTCCCCAATACCAGTCTATCCTTTTTCTTTTTCTTTAAATCTGACCTTTACTTTTAGTCACTTTTACATTTTTTTTCCCTCTTAGCCTTTCAGTTAACAATGATGTTTCTCCTGAATTTGATCTGGAAAAACTGAATTCTCTCACCCTGTCTTATGATTTTATTATCAGTGATAAGCTCCCATCTTTATTTGCTGCTCTCAATCCAAAATTAACTCTCCAAGTTACTGCCTTACTCAAACCCTCAACCATCATTATATGGGCTAGTATTATCATATCCTAATCAATCTCCTTCATTCTTTCCAATCTCTTTATCCTTGTGTATTCTTCACTCAGCTGCCAGATCTGATCACGCTAGCTTGTTTCATCAAAACTTTGGATGGCTTCTCTGTACCTCATATCAGGTAGTTACAATTAAATTGGACAATCGTGGCACTTCTAGCTTTTGTCAACTTATGTCCCATCCTCATAGAACTTCTTGTATTTTTTTCCAACCATACTGTTACCTTTTAGGACTCTGTGTTTTGTTTTATTGTTACTTTTTTTTAATGCTTTGTATCGTTTCTAGAATAGTCTTACTATATATTATAGCCAAAAATTTAAAGACCTATTTTTTCATTTAATATCAAGCTCAAATTCCACCTTTTCTGTGAGACTTTCTATAAAAACACAGAAAGTGTCACATTCCCCCTTTTCTGTACTTTCAGAACATTTTCTTTACATTTTCTATGGTGTCCGTGTATATATCTCACACTAGAATGAAGAACTATATGTAAAAAGTATCAGCAGAGCGCCCAGTGGTACATAACAGCTATTCAATAGATGATTGTTGAGAGACACAAAGGAACTTTGAAAAAAATTTTTTTTTTTATTCTCAAGTTAGTTAACACACGGTGTAGTCTTGGTTTCAGGAGTAGAACCCAGTGATCATCCCCAAAATGCCCTCATTAATGCCCGTCACCCATTAACACACCCCTACACCCACCCACCCACATCAACCCTCAATTTGTTCTCTGTATTTAAGAGTCTCTTATGGTTTGCCTCCCTCTCTGTTTTTTATCTTATTTTTTCCTTCTCTTTTCCATGATCACCTGTTAAGTTTCCCAAATTCCACATATGAGTGAAATCATATGATAACTGTCTTTCTCCGACTGACTTATTTGGCTTAGCATAATACCCTCCAGTTCAATCCACGTTGCAAATGGCAATATTTGATTCATTTTAATTGCCAAGTAGTGTTCCACTGTGTGTCTGCGTGTGTGTGTGTGTGTGTGTGTGTATACATATATATATATATATACATACATACATACCACATTTTCTTAATCCATTCATCAGTTGATGGACATTTGGGCTCTTCCCATAATTTAGCTATTGTTGATAACACTGCTATAAACATTGGGGTGCATGTGCCCCTTTGAATCAGCATTTTTGTATCCTTTGGGTAAATACCTAGTAGTGCAATTGTTGGTTTGTAGGATAGTTCTATTTTTAATTTTTTGAATAACGTCCACACTGTTTAAACCCAAGCTGGAGTCATCACAATCCCAGACTTTAACCTGTATTACAAAGTTATAATCATCAAAACAGTATGGTATGGGCACAAAAACAGACACATAGATCAATGGAATAGAATAGAGAACCCAAAAATGGATCCACAAATATGTAGCCAACTAATCTTTGACAAAGCAGGAAAGAGTATCCAATGGAAAAAAAGACAGTCTCTTTAGCAAACGGTGCTGGGAGAACTAGACAGCAACATGCAGAAGAATGAAACTGGACCACTTTCTTATGCCATACACAAAAATAAATTCAAAATGGATGAAAGACCTAAATGTGAGACAGGAAAACACAAGGAAACTTTTTTTATCCTGTTCAACTATATGTAGAATGAATTCTATACTCAAAAAATATTGTATGTGTAATAAGCTAGAAAAGCATCAAGAGATTTGGGTGCCTGGGTGGCTCAGTTGGTTAAGCCTTCAACTCTTGATTTTGTCTCAGGTCATGATCTCACCGTTAGTGACTTTGAGCCCCACATGGGCTCTGTGCTGACAGCTCCAAGCCTGCCTTGGATTCTCTGTCTTCCTCTCTCTCTGCCACTTCCCTCACACTCACTATCTCTCTCTCAAAAATAAACAAACACTTTTTTAAAAAGTATCAAGTATTCTTTTTTTAGTAGCCTATGACCTAATGGAATATGCATATGTATATACAAATATAAGGTAGCCACAATTTTCATACATAATTATTCATAAAAAAGGCAAAAGTAGAAATCTTTTATTTTTTATTTTTTTTTTTATTTTTTTTCAATGTTTATTTATTTTTGCGACAGAGAGAGACAGAGCATGAATGGGGGAGGGGCAGAGACAGAGGGAGACACAGAATTGGAAACAGGCTCCAGGCTGTGAGCCATCAGCCCAGAGCCTGACGCCGGGCTCGAACTCCCGGACCGGGAGATCGTGACCTGGCTGAAGTCGGACGCTTAACCGACTGCGCCACCCAGGCGCCCCAAAAGTAGAAATCTTAAATGTAAACAATAGATCTACATATTATAGCTGGAATTCAATTGTAGATAGCTTGAGAGTATCATAAAATATTTAATTTTTCTTTATCTTTACCTCTCATGCATCGTGAAGTATTTACAGCCCTTTCTCCATGTACTTTATTTTTCTTGTTTTAAAAAATAATATACAATTATTTAGCTTAAGTTCAATGAATATACATACCGTAGTTGTTGAAGTCATGCTAATTCCAAATCCTTAATGATTTCTCTATTTGTCTTAATTTTATTAGTTTCATGAGAAAATTTTTCATATCACTTTTATTTTCCACCCTATTTTCTTTTGAACATCAAACTGAAGTGTCATTAAGATAATTATATGAAGGAAGAAAAGTGTACAAGCACAAAACAAAGTTTTGTTGAAATCAAACTGTTGTATAAATGACGGCAATACCAAGACATGCAGTTGTTGGTTGATAGATGATCTTTTGTATCCTAAGTATAAAAGTCTGTTTGAGAATGTCTGAGAAAATGATAAGTTGCTCAAAAGCTAAAATTTTGAAAACTAAGAATCATCTCTAATGCAAGATGCTGGATGAATGGGGCAGTGGCAATAACTAACAATGTTGAGTGCTTGCTACAGACCAGGCACTGTGCTAAGAATTTTACATGCACCAAGCTCATTTAATTTTCATAACAAGCTTATGAGAAATGTGCTACTATATTATTATCTCCACCTTGTGGATGAAGATACTGGCAAACTGAGAAGCTAACTGACATGGCGAAGGTGACGCAGACAGCTGCATTTAGAGTGGTTGAGTTAATACTGAAGCCTGGGAAGTCGTATTTGAGAGCTGACATGCATACTGTACTCAGCTGTCAAAGATGAACAGGAATGGGCTGAGAATGACTCTTTAGAGCATGGCTTGTGTGATGTATATCTGCAGATTTTTTTCCATGTGAAGTATTAACTGCATAAATCTGTGAACTGGAGAGAAGAGCGAATGAAAAGGGCAACTTTCACACACAACTTTGGCAGTGTGCATGAGCAGCGCCTCAATTTCCCTACCTTATAGAAAAACAGGTAGCATGTAGCACAAAACCCCAAAATTTTCCAGAAGTCAAAATATTCACTACTCAACCTGTAATACATATGCAAGGAAGCTGGAAAATTAGCAGATATTTAATATCTTAGAAAAAAGAGCAAAGGGATGATATATAATAAGAATAATCACTAACAATACAAAATTGTTTCCAGTAATATTAAATATTTATTTTCCTCTTTCTTTTTCCTTTAGTTTTAATTGTTATAGGACTATGTGTTTTGTAAGTATTTTTATTATTACTGGGAATTCTGTTTCTCCTTACCTGGTGATTCAAAGGCAGTAGAAGGCATATGGATGAATAGATGGAGGACAGAGGGGGATATCAATCAATTGACCAGTATTTACTGATTGTCTACAATGTGATGGGATTGGTAAATGTGAGAAGGATCAAATTGAGTTAAGTCATCTCAGCAGGAGTACACTGTTTTCAGCTTCAGGCAGTTAAGGATTCATAAGGGTTTAAAGCAAAAAAGTGAAAAGTGGTCAGATTAAAACTTTAACTTTTAAGACTTGAACAAGCCAAAACACAACTTTCTACTCCTATCCCTCCCTTCAGTGTTTCTCTTAAAAACAATCTTACAAACTAATCAGTTTAGTACATGAGTGTTCAATTGGGAACCAGATGTTTTCGAGTCCTCTTCTATTATTCACCTGAAACTAAGATTGTATAATATGCAACACAGTATTTCTAAAGCTTGAACGCAGAAGATGCAGCCTAATTTATAAATAAAAATGTATGTTACTTCTGCTTTATAAATAAAGTAACCTTGATTTAGCCTTATTTTACACAATGCTTGCTAATGTCAGGGGTTAGTTTTAGATAGATGATAGAAGATAGATAGGTGATAGATAGATGATAGATAGATAGATAGATAGATAGAGAAAATGGGACATTACTAGGTCATACAATAGAGGGACATAATCTCCTTGGGCGTGAGGGAAAACTGTGTGGAGGAAATGAGAGCTGATTTGTAATCTAAGACAGTATTAGATCTACCCAAATCTGCATCTGAAGCATACTAGGAGTGTAGCAGTGTGTGGTGAGGGACTGTTCCAGGTGAAGGGAGGAGTAAGTGCAAAGACAGAAGAGCCAACAGAATTTTCCGGTTGGTTTGAGCCATGGAGTTCCAGCTGAGGAATCCCTAGAAAAGAAGCTAGAGTGACAGGGTCAAGTTGCTTGGAGACTTTTGTCAGTTATAGGATAGAAGAGGCAGTTGCACACGCACACGACTGTGTGTGCACATGTGCACATGTATTGGGGGGGGGTAGTGGAAAATGAGGAAATGATGAAACATGCATGGGGTCCAAGAGGAGAATTAAAGAGGGATGCATTAGTCTTCCCTCCTATGTCTTGGACTAAGTCTGAGCCTTTATGGAGTCAGGAGCTAAGTCGTGGAAGAAGTTTTTAAGGGAACTGAGACTAGGGTCTCAGATACTCTCAAGACTATTCTCAAGAATAGAAATTAATGTCGCTGGGGGCAAATTATGGCGCGTGTTGAGAAGTGCATAGAACTCTTCACTAAGGCAGTATGGAAGATCGCAAGGTTCTCATGGGTGAGGAAGCTGGAAGGGCGTCATTCACTGTTTTGAATTATCATAAGCTCCAACTTCTCAAGCACCGAGAGACAGACACCACTAGAGGGGCAGTAGCATTTCCACAGCAGCTCCAGCTGAAGGTTTAAGGAATGCAGAGCCCTGAGGAAAATAACCAAGGAAGTATTCACGAACATCAGTGAGGCTCACTGGGGAACCCCACAAATATCTGGAAATAGCTTCTAAGGGGCAAATGGCTACAGGTACTCTGCAGGCAGGTTGGGCCAAGAAACAGCGAGGTTTGTGTTATGACTATGACACCCCCAAACTTTAAAACAGCAAAAACTCAGATGACAATGTGTTGCCAGTTTAACGTTTATTTATTTATTTATTTATTTATTTATTTATTTATTTTTTTGAGACAGAGAGAGACAGAGCATGAACGGGGGAGGGTCAGAGAGAGGGAGACACAGAATCCGAAACAGGCTCCAGGCTCTGAGCTGTCAGCACAGAGCCCGACGCGGGGCTCGAACTCATGGACCGTGAGATCATGACCTGAGCCGAAGTTGGCTGCCCAACCGACTGAGCCACCCAGGCGCCCCTACATGTTGCCAGTTTAAATAGAGATAAACTATTCTCCTTTTATAGTTATGTATTATCTGATACATTTATGGTCATCTTGGGCTAGAACGTAAGCCAAGGCAGGGGCACCTGGGTGGTTCAGTTGGTTAAGCATCTGACTTCAGCTCAGGTCATGATTTCCCAGTTCGTGAGTCCAAGCCCCACAGTGGGCTGTGTGCTGACAGCTCAGAGCCTGTTTCAGATTCTGTGTGTGTGTGTGTGTGTCTCTCTGCTTTTCCCTGGCTCTCTCTCTCTCTCTCTTTCTCTCTCTCAAAACTAAATAAACATTTAAAAAAATTTAAAAAAAGATGAGCCAAGACAAAAATCAGGCATCTTATTCTCTTATGTCCTTAGGCAGAGACTAAAGACAAAGCCCTAGCATTCTGTTGGAGAGTGCAAAGTTTGAAACAGAGGAAATGCATCAAAATGGGCTTCCAAAATGTAGGAGATTGAAATGAAAACTTAAAGCTGTGGTTCCAATCCTTGTCAGAATTTTAAAGAGAAAAGAACCTGAGCAAGAGGAGCACTGGTCAGAGCAGGCAGATGGGAGGTATCTCAGTGACTTCCAGAGGGGAGTATATGAGCTTTACATGTGCTGGGGAAGCATATGCATAGATGGGCCAGGTCCACTGGCATCCAAATAAGACAGAGGCAGAACTGAATTGAATGATACATCATATGTGGACAAAAAAATTGGCTCAGATCACATGAGAGCTTTTAGTGTTCTAGAAATGTCACATTTTTTCACAGGAAGACACTTATTTAAAATTATTCAGCAACTATAAATAAACTCAACTGCTTGAACTCATAGATAAGTAAGCCACACTTAAGAAAATAGTTATTGGAAATTTTTAGTTCTGTATGATGGCAGTTTGCTTTGTAATAAGTATAGCTCCTAACATTGATGTAATTGTCTTAAGAGGGAAAGTTGTATGCACATGTTCCCACCTACTGAACTTTATGGTTTTCAGTCAGTGGCATGCGACTCTATGAAACTAAAGAATATTAGGAATGATTTGCTTATGCTCAAGTATAACAAAGGCGTCAGACACTCAACCTCCTCCCTATAGTGTCTGAATGTATTTGCACAATATGAATTCTCAGAGAAAAGCTCAGCTTTGATCTGTTAATCTAGAGGTTGCTGTATTAATAGTTTGCACACTTCATTGATTTTTAATTAATTTCTAAAGAGGCACAGAGGATAACTACTATAGCCCACAGATATCACGGTTCTCATTGCAATCCACATCTTTATTGATCGGCTGCCTAAGGAGCAGAAGTAATCCATTTTAAGTATACTTTTCTGAGAGAGTGTGGACACTATACAATTCACTTCTGTCCTTGTAATCATATTGCAAGAGGTCAGTGAGGAGGAAAACCTATAGCATATTTAGTATTCTCTTGATCCAGGCAGATGAGCTTTTTGACCCATTATTCATTTGGTAGGGAAGCAGTGACTTCTCACACGTGCTTTTTAAAAAATTTTTTTAACGTTTATTTATTTTTGAGACAGAGAGAGACAGAGCATGAACGGGGGAGGGGCAGAGAGAGAGGGAGACACAGAATTCGAAGCAGGCTCCAGGCTCTAAGCCATCAGCCCAGAGCCCGATGTGGGGCTCGAACTCATGGACCGCGATATTGTGACCTGAGCTGAAGTCGGATGCTTAACCGACTGAGCCACCCAGGCACCCCTCACATGTGCTTTTTAACTTATTTTTGTTTGTTTGTTTCTTTATTATTATTTCATTTCTGTAAGACACTCTGGAATCCCAAGCAGACTATCCTGCACATTCTTGGAATGGAAATTTCCAAAAGCTTGTGAAGGGTGGTAAATGAAATTTCTGGAGAAATATCTGAAGAGAATGTAGAGAACCAGAAGAAAAATTTTGTTTTCGCAGCCAGCCTCAGGAATCTGTAAATGTTGTCTTCATTCATTCCCCCTAGTATGCTAATATCACCAGCTGGGGTTTGGCCAGAGTGCTGAAAGTCTGGCTTCCTTCCACCTATCCTAAATATTGCAGACTTTTAAACTTGCCCCACCTACGCTGCAAAGAAAAATTGCTACTGCCTGAACAGGCTTACAAGATTTTGGTATTATTGTTCATTTAATCCAACTACAAACATCTATTGAGTAATAGTTAACTGTCAGGCAATCTTCAAATTGCGGAATACGTAGTGAATAACAAGTAGTCAATGCAACTGTGTCTGGAGGCACCATTCATTCTAGGGGATCCCAGCAAAACTAAAGAGATTTGTTTACTAGGTATGAGAATTTTCTCTTCATTGATTTTAGAGCACCCATTGTTTACAAAACAATTATTCAGTTATATATCCTGTCTTTGTTAGTTTCATATATGGTTTTATAGCCTATTGACTATAGTTGTATGTATATGGTCATATAATGTAATAGTTAAATTTGTTGCCTCTGGAGTCAAGCTGCCTACAGTCAAATCTTGCACTGTCACCTTTGGGCAAGTTATTTTATTATTTCTCTGTGCATCAGTTTCGTCATCTTAAAATGGAAATAGTAGTAGTACAGATCTCTTTGGGTTCTTGTGAGCTCCACTAAAACAGTCCCCTGGCGTGGAGTGCTTAAATAAAGGTTAGCTAGTTTTTACCTACAAAAATAGGAAGTGTTAACATGCATAGTTATATTGTATTCCTCATACCATTTCAGTGCTCCCTTAACAAAAAACTTCTACAAGTTCCATTTTCCACAGTGACTATCACTATTATTGTTTGTCTAGATTCTCCTACACTAAAATTAGTACTGAACAGATTTTTTTATATTGTGAAGCAAATTTATATCATTTTCACATGATGTTAGTGTTAAATGTAGTCTTGTTTGTAGTGTCAAAGAGATGGAGGTAAGTTTAGAATAGACAAATGTGGAACAGACAATAAATTGAGAGTGTTTGCCTGTGTTACATATGTGTATGTGTTTATGTGTGGATATAATTTAATTCAATGACAAGGAGTAGTGAACTGGATTTTGTTTAGCATTATGCTTGAATCTAAAAACGTATGATGAGTAAAACATGTTTTTATTTAATGCACAATACGATTTATGTGTTAAAATAATACACACGAATTTAAAAATAAGTAAAGATAAATAAACATGGATGGATTGGAAGGATGTCCATGGGGAAAAAAAAAGTTGTGAACACTTAGGATGGATAGGAGAATGGGATTGGGGTGGAAGATATAGGGGAGCAATGATAATCACACTCATGGATTATGGAATATGAGTAACTCAAAATTCTGTGAATCTGAGATCCTAAAAGAAACCAAAGACAAAACCCACACATATTGCCTTGAGTTGGCTCCTAGAAAACAGTGTCTGAGACAGATTTTCATGCAGGAAGTTTTTTTGGCAAGTGTTCTCAGGAGCAATACCTGTAAAGCCATGAAAAATAATAGGTTAAAGGAAAAAGTTGAGCCGTGGTGAAATCATGACAGAGATCTCACCCAATCTTAGGAGAAAGCCCTGAACTTGCATAGTTTTTCATAGTTGTCCAAGCGTGGATGGACTTTGTAACTGCATCAGCCAGTTGTTGGATGTGGGTTGACTCTGTGAGAGGACGAAAACCCCAGCAAAGCAGCAGTTGGGGTGGGGGTATCAGGGCAACCAAAATGATGATGAGATGAGAGCGACCAGCAGCCAACACTCCCAGAAGCTGACAGTGTTGAGTCCACTGGTCCTGAAGAAGTTTCTGGACGATATACCACAGCACCTCCTAGATGCGTGTGTGTGTGTGTGTGTGTGTGTGTGTGTGTGTGTGTGTGTGACACAAACACCCACTCAAATATATTATTGGGAATATTTGATAAACACATTTCAAATATCAACACATTGTTTTCATTGCACATTATTAAACTCATATAAATTTAGCCCTCAGTATTTCAAAATCTCCATAAGAACTGCAGCCTAATCATATTACGTAAAGATCATCAGTGCAATTGGAAGATGTAAGAATTAACCATGACTATTAACTCCAGGCTAGTTTAGGAGAGCCATGTGAATCTGCTTTTCTTCTTCTGAGAAGAATAGTAGGAGAACATCTGGGGACAAATAGAGTGAGAAAGAAAAGTTACTTTGCCTAACAGTACTGCGTACCTTTTCTTTCTCTTAAGTAGTCAAATTGTATTTTCAATACAATTAGAGGTTACTTATTTAGAAAACGCATAGTATCTTAGAATATTGAATGTTCTAGGTGTTTTTACAAACATGAGGGCACTGATTCCTGAAGACAATCTTCAGGGTACATACTATTATTGTCCCCATTTGATGGATAAGGAAATTGAAACGCACAAAGAAATTGACCAAGCACACAGAGCTAGTAAGAGCTGGGGTTTATTTCTAAAGTCTGTTGTTTTAAACATTGGATGCATGAAACTGACTTTTACTAAAACATGTTCACGGCTCTTGCTAAATATTTGAAGGAAGGCACCTAGTCTACATCTTTCTTTACTATTCTCTGTGTCTTTTGTTGGCCCACAATTTAGTATTTTATATAGATCTATTGTACAATTCCATCTATCATGGAATAAAAATTTAAAGCTGGAGGACACCTCAGAGATCATTTAGGCCAATCTGTCACTTTTATAGGAGAAGTGAAATGAGTATCTGAGGTCAAAAACCTAGTGAGCAGCATGTCTGGGACTTCTGACTCTAACATTCAGTTCTGTGTTCTTTCTCCGCTGCCATGAACAAGCTTTTGCTAGTTGAAAAGGCTTCTCAGTTTATTTAATTATGAGCCCCCTTAGTCTCCCTTCATGCACTATTTGGATAAAGTCAGTTACTTCATCCAAAAAGGCTCCTTTCTTCCCTTGAACATGCTCATATCTTTAGCCCTAACAGAGAGCATTATAGTTGAATTTTCCCCCCCTCAGGCATAGAATTGCTTTTAGAAGGAAAAGTAGAAAAGAGGAGTGATTTTCATTTGAGGCTAGCTTTCCTGAAGCTTCCTGTGTTATTAAAAAAACTTGAGGTTATTAGAATGAAAACAGGAAAAAAAGTGTACTCTTGCTAACTCCAGAGATTAATGCCTGTGAAAGCTGACTGCAGCTTGAAATTTTTAGCTCCACACATGTTTGATGAAAGTGTCACATGTCCTATATATGGGAAGCAAATATTTATTGTCAAAAATAGTCTGGTCTCTCTTGACTTGTGTTAGCTTCCTGCAGCTGGGCAGAATACATTTTCACATTGGATTAAAACATAGAAATAACGCATTTTTGCTAGACAGTTGTGATTCAAATATAATATTGAGAAGAAGGTCATTGCCAGGTGTCCGTCAATACTGTTATTTTAAAATTAAGTCAGTCACTGATATTTTTTTTTCCACAGAGCAGTTTAGATGAGTCGATTTTAACCAGAGATTAAAACTTTCAACTCAATTGTAATAAAATTATCCTTGGATTTGGTATTAAAGTGCATTTCTGAAAGCCAGAATAAGATTTGTATTTATTAAAGCACCTTTTGAGAGGTATAAGCAAAACAGAAAATAAGTAAGAAAACTCATTACAGCATATAGAGCAAGTATGAAAAATGGTAAAATACTGAATGGTTTGGATAATGGTAAATTCTGAATAGTTTGAGTAAAAATCAGACTTATAGCACCTGGATCTAGAAGTAGACAAAATGCCCCTAAAACATGTCTACAGAAAACTCCCGTCAGTGCTGATAAAAGACACACAGTCCGGTACAAGTGTACTATTTTATTCACCCTTCCTGCAACATTGAAAACTCTCCAACCTATCTTATTAATTACCTTTAACTTCACTAAGATCCTAATTCTGTGATGTATTCATGGAGGGCACCAAATCTCTTAGTAGATTCCATATTTTTTTCTTCTCTTTATATGACAATATCCTCAGGTGAATCATTACTAAAATAATACTTTGAACAGTAATTATTTGGGATTTGTATCCACGCATTAATCATGATGGATTGGTTGTGGGTATATATATCACCATTTGTAAACATTTATTGAACGCCTACTGTGATATATTAGTTGGGATTCACAGATTTTCTGAAATAAGCAATTCAAGTTAATGAGGGTAAGTTATTCTTGTTCACACTATGACTGTTGATATTTATCTGTAGAACAGTAATAAAAGCTTGCATGCCCTGCACTTACTATATGGGAGTTACTATTTAAGCTCCTTACATATATTAACTCATTTTATCTTTACAACAATCTGTGGTATAGGTGCTATTATGGCCATTTTAGAGATGAAGGTGAGTGCCAGGCTAATTAACTTGTCAGCATCACACAGCTAGAACATGGCAGAGTTGGGGTTCAATCCAGGTGATTGACCCCAGAATCTGCACTCAGACCAACTCCACCATCCTTCATATCCTGTGGTCAAAGCAAGAATTAAATTTCCAATTTATATGATTCAAATTCCCACTAAATAAGAAAAAGGTTCCATAATTTAGCTGAATTTTAAATAAAAATACAAGTCAGTCACTTTCATTATTCCCTGAAATTCACAGAAATCTCTTATAATATTTTGTTCCAAAAGAACTAGGATCTTCTGAAGCCATATGACTTCATTGTGTACATTAATATCTTCATGCTCACACAACCCTGTAACCCACCAAGAGAGGGGGTAGGCCTAAAAATGCAGACTTTAGAACCCCACAGGAACCAAATCCCAGTTCTGTCACTCCTTAGATGACTTGGGGGAAGTAACTTGACCTCTCTGAGGCTTGGTTTTCTCGTATTTAAAATGGGATGAGGGGCGCCTGGGTGGCTCAGTCGGTTGAGCGTCCGGCTTCAGCTCAGGTCATGATCTCACAGTCTGTGAGTTCGAGCCCTGTGTCGGGCTCTGTGCTGACAGCTCAGAGCCCGGGGCCTGTTTCAAATTCTGTGTCTCCCTCTCTCTCTGACCCTCCCCCGTTCATGCTCTGTCTCTGTCTCAAAAATAAATAAACATTAAAAAAATTTAAAAAAAAATGGGATGAAAACAGTACGCTTCTCAGAGGATTAAGTTAACCTGCCAATGTAGAAGCATTTAGCTCTGCTGTGTTCTGAGTACTCAGTCAATGTTAGCTGTCATTATTGTCAGTGTTCATAGTCCCATAATGTACTCCACCCAGGCAGACATGGCACGGACATGGGAATTGCTACAAGGGAGAGTAAGTTTCTTTTCAACCAATGCAGCATTATCCCTTCAGTGATAATGAATGGCCCTTCTTTTTTAATCATCTTCAAACTTCAAGGGACTTCATCCAGTTTATTTTTGTCACTGCTATTTCTAATAACTGCCTCCTTAATTGCATCACGCTCCGATTTAGGGAGTGATTTTATTTTGAAGGAATCTAAAAGAGACTGTGATTCTAATGAAATCATCCACCAAGAAAATCCTATCTTAATAATTGCAATGTGGAGAAAACTATCATGAACAATCCAATAGATGATTCAACACTCTAATTCAGGTGTGAAAGTAGAACTAAGGTAGCAGTCATAATTAATGATCTAAAAGCAGTCATAACCATGATGTTGCATAGTTGCAAAGCAACCATACAAATGTATTTTGATGATTTGGTAATGATATAGATGCTTCTGTTTTTATCTTTTAATCATGGTCAGGTGAGTGAAACTATACATAAATTACCATCTGGTTGCCTGAATTGAGTTTTCATTATGTTGAAGAAAACATTTTTTTAAGACAAATAGAATGAGGTTCAGAGGTTCAGGATAGTCTATCACCTGCTAAGACTTGGCATATAGAATATCAAAGAACATATGGAGTTTTTGAAGTTTTGCTTGTAATATGGATATGTCATTAGGGTCTTAAGCTTCTTGGTGAATGTTAGCTCCCTATTGGTATAGAATATATCACTATTCTTGCACATGGTGAAGAAATATATGCGTATTTGCATTAGGATAATATTTAGTTAAAGGAATTATTATCCACCTAAATTACAAAAGTCAGAAAATAGAATCACTTGTAATTTATACTCCTCTTCATTATTCAATTACCAGGATGGTTACTTTACTGTATAAGTGTAACTTGAAATTGTTCTCTCCCTGAAATTTCTTGTGGACTAGTTTAGTTGAAGATTCAGATGATCATACATGAGGAGCTAGACGAGTATCATAAATGAATTCATGGGTAGTAATAGTGAGTGGTGGGATCCTGGCCAACTGGAGGTGCCCTCAATGGGGTACAGCCAGTAATCAGCTAAAGAGGATGTTTGAGAGTTTCCCAGTGTGTGGGCCAAAAATATATATGCATATAACCTGCATATAAGCTGGATATAGCTCAGACTTCCAGTCTGCAAACTTTATCTCTCATCCTTTTCCACCTCATCACTTCTCTTCTGCATTGTGGCAGTGGCTCCTGACTTCTGCTGTATTTGTGTCCAGCCCTTTGTTTATACACCAGGTGATTTTTTTGCAAGACTCCAATGATCACTGTGTCACTCTCCTTTTTCAAACAACCTCTGCATCACCACAGTGAAGTGCAGATTATCTACCACAATACGTAAGAGGCCCTTTTTGGATCAAGCCTCTTCTTACTTTGTCAGCCTCACCACTCATCACTCTCCCTTCTTTATGAATAATGATTTAGAAATACAGAATTACGTACCTTTGTCCCAGTACACCATGGTATTGGTTCCCCTGTGTGTGTTCTCTGTAACTGCAATTTTGTCCTCATCTTGCCCAACTGATGGACATCATTCAAACATTACTTAGGCCTCAGGACCTCTCTGAAGGCTCCCCTCTCGTGCATATTCCTAGGCTATACTACAAATGGTCCTCAAAACACAGCTCTCCTTAACTGCCTTACATGTGTCACATTGATCCGTTCAAGCCTGTATTCCACGTCTGCCCACCTTATTAACAGCTCTTTCTTCCTGCAATGAATAGATCTTCTCTGACTCTTTTTTTGTTCCCTGATGTCTAGCACAGTGCCTGGAACATAGTGTGTATTCTGTCATTGTGTGTGGATCTGAATATTAACGTGTTGCAAACACAATTTCCATATTCTTATATGAAAGTGGTAGGAAAGATAATGATGAATGTTTTTGTGGACATTTCTTAAAAGGGCAAATAATTAAAAATACTTTATCTCCAAGACAATAAATCTATTTTTTTGATCCCTTAGTCATATAAGGGTTATATGTTTTCAGATTCATTTTATTCTAGGAATTTATTAGTTGGCATAATCGAAGAGAAAACACTGTTTAGGAAAGAGGACGAAACCTTATAAATCTCAGTTGTGGACTGATTTCAGAAAACACAAATACACTACTGACCAGTTGGACCATATCAGGCAGTACGTCCACTGGTTGTGTTTAATGGGCATTTATGGTATAGTGTTTGGCTCATGATGCTGTTTGAAGCAATCTTCTCTTTACACTACACTGAGTATATGGTTCATTTTTTTTTACCTGTGTGATTTATGTGTCTGTTTTCCGCAGCTTTTGTTTTGATATCAAAAACCATTAATCCTTCAAAGTCCTGCAATTGTGATATTAACTACCAACAGCTTTGATTTGGAATTGGCATGAGAGTATGCTTTAATGATTTTATAATAATTCTGATTTGTTTTTAAGCGACAATGTTTTTTACCACTGAAATCCTCAAATACAGAATTTCCTCTAACACTTGAATAAAAATATGTTTGCTCCCATCTAGGCCTCTGAGTTTGCTTCTTTTCATCAACCTTTAGTTAAGGCTAATGTTTAATTACTCTTAGTTTATTTACTGGCAAAGTACAATTTTATTTATTGCTTTTATGAATTATGGAGATATATATATCCCCATTAGAATATATATGGATATATGTAAATTGTTGGCAATCAGTAATGAATTTTATTTTAATAACCCTATATGTTTTTTGAAGAAAACATATTAAAGGCTAATATCAGGGTCATTATAAACAATGTAATTTCACTTGCAGGTTGTTCTAATGACTACTATTGTCATTGACACCATTTTAAAAAAGTATAGGCTTTTCATGCGTCTGGGGTATAATTCATTTTTTGCCTAATTAATAAGAATAATATAATTCTTCAGCTTTGATAGAAACTATTCTGGTGATTTTGGTGCCATTAAACCTGCATATGAAGTTTTTGGGGTTTTTTTTGTGTTTTTTTTTTAATTACGGTTGGTGTGTTTGTTTGGAGAAGGGGTGTAAGGGGAGAGTGACATCAAGCAGGAGTTATTGAGAAGAAAACAACTAGAAATGTGTGGGTCTCTTAGCTTATCTGCTGAGACACACGCACACTTCACTGATGGAAGTGTTTGCAAGAGAGTGCAAAATCTCTGGGGAAAAAAAATGATCTAACATTTAGTTCATATACAGGTAATTCATTCTTTACAGGACTTTAGGGGAAAAGGCCAAAAGCTATTTGCCATTTGCTTTTTTATCCCTTTATTGGGTTTTTCGTAATTTTGAAAAATATTCCAGGATTCTGGCTTCACTTAGAGAAATCAAGCACTTGCAACTGAAGGCAAAGGAACTACTTTTTAGACAATAGAAAAGCCTAGGCATTAACTGTCTTTTTGGAACTTGGTGTTTTTCAGGGAATGATGTACCTGGAGGAAAGACGGCTTGTTCATCGGGATTTGGCAGCCCGAAATGTCTTAGTGAAATCTCCAAACCATGTGAAAATCACAGATTTTGGACTAGCTAGGCTCTTAGAAGGAGATGAAAAAGAGTATAATGCTGATGGAGGAAAGGTGGGTATCTTTTTAGAACAATATTGCTTGAAAATATAGTATGATATCCTTTTGTCTCCTTATATGTTATAAGAAGAAGTCAATAAGCCTGAGGTTAAGAGATTATAAAATCTAAACTCTACCATTTGCCTTCTCTCCCACCCAGGGTCAAATATATATATATATATATATATATATATATATATATATATGAACCAACTTCCATTTCTCAAAAGTAGCCAAAATAAGACAATTAATCTCTAGTGGTCCTTATGTCACATCCAGTGTGGGAAGTAGGTGGATCCTTCGGAAATCCAGATATTACACTTAAGGGCCATAGACATTATTTCATTGATCCTAAGAACGCAGGGCTAGCTACTACAGAGAGACCCAACTATTCTTTCATAGTAACCTGGCTAGTACCAAGAACCATACCTCACTGGAAAGTTCATCATCCTATTTAACTTTGAATCCTCCTATACCAGGTACAACAGATTCCTCTTAATATGGTTGTATTTTTTTAAGCTTTTATCATAGAAAATGATTGACCAATTTACTTTATTTATTTTTTGATTCTCTCCACCAGAATACAGCCTGCTATGTCCCAGGAATCTTAACAGTGCCATTGCCTCTTCTACTTTTCTGACTCTCTAGTCTCAGGCCCTGCCTGACAACTGTATTCCTGCCATATGGTCCCAGCTCATGCCTTAGTTCCGGCTCTTGTTTTTCTCATTAACCTGATGCTAAGATTGCTGGCCTTGGCTATACAGTGAGGATATCTCTTCTCCATCTGGAGGTCCCCCTAGCTTATATGGCAAAACTTGGACCAGGAGAGGCCAAATGAAATAAGCAAATGCAACCTTAACCTATGTATAAACTCATGCTAACAAAAAAAGTTATTAAAGTGTCATATAAATATATTTATCATGTGCCTTATTTATCATGAGCCATCCAAATATATGTTATAAATATTTTGCAATGCTTTCAAATGCTTAGCATTGATTTTATGTATCATGTAGTATATGATTTTTATATAACTTTGTATGATATCTTATATAACTATATATCTTCAAATCTTATCACAAGACAAAAGAAAATAAAATTAAAAAAAAAACTTAAGGTTTGTAGTATTTCCTGACCTTTCCTTGATTTTATTAGACTATTTTGCCTGTTTACTACCAAATTGCAGCAGTTTGAGACCACAGCTTTGAAATTCACAACAAGATTACACAGTAGAAGTCCATAAATCACATGACTTGACTTGTCTTAAGAACATACAGCTGTAGGATTTGTCTAAAGCAAGATTCATTATAGCTTTAAATGCCTAGTTACCATTAAGTCTTTATCAAGCCGCCTGTGATTTAAACTTACTTCTTTAACACAATGTCCATAGTCCATAAAGTCAGCTAACTCCTTGCCCATAGGGAAATTACTTTCAATGTGTCTTCTGTTCCCTTTCACTGAATGCCATGATTCTGTCATAGAGTTACCTTGATGTCACCTTGGTGAGCAGCGAACCTCATGATTTCAAAGGCCTATTTAGTTTTAAGCTTTCAACTGCAAAGCAGAAGTGTTTATCTTTATTCTGTAGAACCTAATTATATTTTCAGCTATATAATGCTGCCCTTCCTAGTTGAAACTTACTCTGCTGACCCATCATCAGCAGGGTATGTGAGTTGTTTTTCTTGTAGTGGTAATAGATTGGTACTGATCCTCTCGTATCCTTTTATATAATACCTATTTTGGTATGTATTTTCAATACTGGCTAACCAAAACAAGGGAGACCATTTGTGGCTGGGGAATAAAGCAAGCCTAACTTTGGAATACATTATTGTGGGTGCTTTAAGTGACCAGATTATATGAGAGGAAAAAGGAAAGGGCAAGTGTAGAAAGAGTCCGTTGTACTGGTGGTCAGAAATGTTCTGAAGGGATAACTGAAAATGTAAGGAGTCTCATTTTGGGGGCAAAAATGTAATAGACCATATTTTTAGAAGCACATATCTTAGATGTTTAGAGTAGTATTGAGAGTCATAATAACTAGTAACTGAATTAATTGCTGAACATTAAGAAATAGAGAAAATGATACTTATTTTATTCTTTTACTTGTCATTGTTTTTGAAGCTTTTAAAAATATATCTTTAGGTTATTTCACTTTTAGAATTTTATAAATTTCAATTCATTGTTCCCTGTATTAAAAAATAACATTTATTATTAAGTACTGCTGGTGGGAATGCAAACTGATACAGCCACTCTGGAAAACAGTATGGAGGTTCCCTCAAAAAATTAAAAATAGAACTACCCTATGACCCAGAATTTGCACTACTAGGTATTTATCCAAGGGATACAGGTGTGCTGTTTCGAAGGGGCACATGCACCCCAATGTTTATCGCAGCGCTATCGACAATAGCCCAAGTATGGAAAGAACCCAAATGTCCATCAATGGATGAATGGATAAAGAAGATGTGGTGTATATATATATATACAATGGAGTATTATTCGGCAATCAAAAAGAATGAAATCTTGCCGTTTGCAACAATGTGGATGGAAATGGAGGGCATTATGCTAGTGAAATTAGCCAGAGAAAGACAAATATCATGACTTAACTCATATGAGGAATTTAAGATACAAAACAGATGAACATAAGGGAAGGGAAGGAAAAAATATAAAAACAGAGAGGGGGAAAAACATAAAAGGCTCTTAAATATAGAGAACAAACAGAGAGTTGCTGGAGGGGTTGTGGGAGGGGGGATGGACTAAATGGATAAGAAGCATTAAGGAATCTATTCCTGAAATCAATGTTGCACCATATGCTAAGTTGGTTGTAAATTAAACAATAAATAAACTTTAAAAATAACATTTATTATTATTATTATATTTATATTTTCTATACACACAATCAAAAAATACAACTGAGGCAAGCCTAGAAGCTCATATTTTGAGAAATGACTATAGAAATGAATTTTTATATAACTATAAAAAGTTAACTTTTTATTTCTCTTTTTATTTCTCAGATGCCAATTAAATGGATGGCTCTGGAGTGTATACACTACAGGAAGTTCACCCATCAGAGTGATGTTTGGAGTTATGGTAAATAAATCTTCCTTGTGAATTAAGGGTTTTAAGGCAAAATTAAATATATTAGGTTCATGTGAAATATATTAAACCAACTTATTTTATTGTGTTGGAAATACTTATAAGCCTTGTTTCTTAAAGGAATTAACTCTTTGCTATTCCATAAAAAAAAAACCTCTAAATAATATTGTTATCTGCCTTTTTTTTTTATTCCTTCATTCTCTAAAATGTAATATGTTAATATCTCAGTTGAGTTGTCTACCATAATCTTTGGTTGGTAGCAACTTTTGTGATCATTTTGACAGGAAAACAAAAAAAGTCAACTTTAGTTTAGGAACAATGTCATAGAACCTCATGGCCTTAATTATCAAAAACTCTTTGAAAACATGTTAAAAATGAAAGAGTGTCTGTTCTATAATAAGAAAGAAGTTATTGTAACAAAGAACAATTACTGAAAGCAAATAGGTGAAAGCACTAAATGTGAGGGGAGAGATATGAGAAGATTGCTAATCGCACCTTTGATTTTAATTTACAAATTACTTTGTAATAAACAGACAGAGAGTGAATAATATGAACTGGAAAAGAGTGGTCTTTAAACTTAGAACATTCATGTAATGCATTTAATTTAATTGTTGAAATGAGATATTTAGCATCTGTCTATTCACAACCTAAGTCCATCCAGATATTAATGAGAATGAATCAATAGCTTTTCTAAGTTTAAATAAAACCAGCATTTCTTACAAATTAAAAGCACAATGTCCATTTAAGGAAAAAGGGAGTGGTGGGTCTTGAAAGCATGATACAATTTAGTTCACTCAAATTTAAACTTTGTTTTATCTTTATTATTGTTTTTTTAGGCAAAAGATTTAAGCTATTCAATCATTAAAGAACTTACACCTCTTATCTAGAAAAGCAAAAATTATCTTAAAAAAAAAAACTTAAGAGGCTCTTGGGTGGCTCAGTTGGTTAAGCCTCCTACTTTGGCTCAGGTCGTGATCTCTAGATCCATGGGTTTGAGCCCCATCTTGGTATCTGTGCTGACAGCTCAGAGCCTAGAGTTTGCTTCAGATTCTCTGTCTCCCTCTCTCTCTGCCCTTCCCCCGTTGGTGCTCGCGCATGCTCGCTCTCTCTTTCTCTCTCTCTCTCTCATCTCTCTCTCTCAAAAATAAATATTTTAAAAAATAAAAGTGAAATAAAAATAAGACATTTCTTTAAAGTGTTTTTTTTCCTCCTCTATACATGTATGCTATAGGTTTAAAATTTCCATGTAAGGCCTCATGTGTTCTACTCAGCTTAGAAGTAGAAAGTGTGATGTGTTTGAGATTTAAACAAGTATAGGAAAATGCTTGTAAAATTTAGTTGTTGAACTGTAAGGACTTAATAGAAACATAAATCTATTATATATATTATATGATATATATTATATGGTACAAATTAGCTTATATATTATATGATAGAGATAAATCCATAGATTATATTTTATATGATAGATTATATATTACACATACATTTTGATATATGTCATATACTTTTTTCTTTTTATTTTCCCTTTTTCCTATGTATGTTTCCCTGAAATAAATGTAACAGTCTACTACAGTCAAATTTTAAATGGCCTCTAAAATAAGTAAGTAGGCAGATAGATGATAGATAGATTGATAGAGAGATAGATGATAGATAGATAGATAGATAGATAGATAGATAGATAGATAAGTAGTACTCTGCTTTGAAATATAGCCCAGGTCATCAATCCATACCCATAAGGCATTTTAGGATTTTTATGATATATTATAGTTGATTGCAAAAGGTATACAAGACAGAAACATAATGTTGTTTACAGTGAACCTTTGTAGAAAATTGCCACTGGGTTCATCTTTATTTTTACAAAAATAAATATGCATCGGCTATGGTTTATATCTCTGAATGATAGAATTGTATGTTTTGAGAATGTTTCTGATTCAGTTTTCCTGTAATTGTCCTTCTGAATGAAGCCATCTCTGTTTAACCCTATCTTGTCACTCCTAAAAAGATTTAATTAAATTATTACTGGCAGAAGTAGGGGTTTTGATGTTCCTGATTTTGTTTTTGTATTTATGTTTCTGTTTATTATATTTTCTATTATTTTGATTTGTAATTGCTTTGCATTTTTCTTGTAAGTTCTGATAGAGATATGAGGGCATGTATTCTATCTTTTATAATTGCATACATAAGTTCATAAAATGTCCTCATTAAATATATATTCTATAAATGTGTATTTATATTGACTGACTGAATAGAAATGGACAGCCATCCAGTTCTTAACTTGTTCCAGTCTGCCTCATGGACACTGAATCTTAATTATTGGCTCTAGGAAGTCATTTTTTAATATGCAAAATTAAGTAGGATTTAAAAAAAATTAAGTTTATTTATTTGTTTATTTTGAGAGAGAGAGAGAGAGAGAGAGAGCAGGGGAAGGGAAGAGAGAGACAGAGGGACAGAGAGAGAGAGAGAGAGAGAGAGAGGGAATCCCAAGCAGGCTTCATGCTGACAGCATGGAGCCCTACATGGAGCTCGATCTCACAAACCCATGAGATCATGATTTGAACCAAAACCAAGAGTCACTCAACTGACTGAGCCACCCAGGTGCCTCATAAGTAGGGTTTAATAAAGATCAATCAATTAAATGGTGTCACTAATTACATTTTTATATAAGAATTATAAGATATAAATATTAATCAAAAAATCAGGTAACTAGTGATCTTATTATAAAGGATAATTGGCAATTCACATATACTTTTATATTTTAAGCTTTGTATTTTTATTATTAGTCAATGATAACTGTTATGAACTAAAAATGAATAAATAATTCATTACAGATGGACATGGAAAAGAAAGCATGGTCCTAATTAATGGATTTTATATTAAACCATATTTTGCATATTATATGCACCAATCAAAATTCACCTGGTGAGACTCCTATACACATACAGCTCTTTCTGAACTTACAATCCTTAACCTTAAGAAATGATAACTTCTTAATTGTATAATTATTAGATCACAAAGAAGAGGTCTGTAATGTGTATAGTATTGTTCAAATCAGAATCATTTTCATCAATGCTAGCTATTTGCATGTTAATATTTAGGGTATTTGCTTTTACAGAACAAATCACTCTTCTAGTGATTCAAGAAGGTGATTTCATTATCTAAGGGATCAACTATTATTGATTCCTTTCAATTTTGTGATGCCTACTTCACATGTATTATGGTATATATGGATCATTCCTCACTCAGGGTCTCACAGGTATTAAAGAAATAAATCTCTGTGTGTGTGTGTGTGTGTGTGTGTGTGTGTGTGTGTGTGTTTTCCACTTGTTCTCTTTGTGTGAGTTAAAGAGAGAGCCATGATTATTTATCATAACATAAGGTATTCATTTTGGCACCACAGCTTAGCCCATAGGGCTTTTAATAGCAAAGAGGTTAATGTCAAAATTAGTCAACATCAGATTTTGCCTGAAATCATATTTACTTAATACTAGATACACATGTTTATAGTAAATTGTTTGATAGACTCTAATGCGGTGTAGTGAAAATTAACTAGAATCAGCAAATGTTAACATTACTTAAAAGTAGACATGGGGAAAAGATTCTGTGTTCTGATACGCACTCTGAATTGTCTCTGCTACTCATTAAAAATTTCAAGACAATAATAAGATAATTGAATTTCCCACAAAGATTTTGTCACTGGGCTTCTGCTAATGAATATAGAAATCTGAAGAGCTTTTCTTTAGTCTAATTTTGATTGCCTTCTCGGGAGCTTTCTTTTGTCACTGGCATACTGCTGGTTTATTCAAAGTATGTTGTTAATATGCTTATGTAAATATTTGATCTCCAATTTAGGAGTTACCATATGGGAACTGATGACCTTTGGAGGAAAACCCTATGATGGAATTCCAACCAGAGAAATCCCGGATTTATTAGAGAAAGGAGAACGTTTGCCCCAGCCTCCTATCTGCACTATTGACGTTTACATGGTCATGGTCAAATGTAAGATTGCAAAATAATTTCATCATCACCATCATCACTCTTAGTAAAGCAATAGTATAGATTAATCTACCTGCATAATGTTTTTGTATATTGAAAAATGTAAAAGTCCAAAAATAATTATGAAAAGATCATGTAAACACCTGCGTTTTTGTGATTATTATGAATAGGAAGCAATATCATGCTTCCATGTTATGAAGTCAAAATTATATGACTCTTTCTCTTCTGATTCATTTCACTTTGATTCTTATCATTTCCATGACAATCACATTGTCTTTCATAAAGAGATGTAATTAGTTACAATAATGTTAGTAATCTTTATAGGAAAATAGCAGTCTAAACAAATGATCTGATATAAAGAAAGAAAGCTTGAAGCTGATAGTTGAAAAAATGAATTAAATGGAAATAGGTTTACCAGTTTTAGTCAACAGGAAATTAGCAGGACAGAATGGAAAGTAGGAAGACATGAATCTACAGTCAAATAAAAAGATTATGAATGTTTACTTTTTTTTTTTCAATTTGATCATTTGTTTACATCAAATTCTCTTACTTTTTTTTCCTCCTTTCTATGCCCCAGACACATACGTATTATAAATATGTTTTGGCAGCCTAGGCTCTTAATTTAAATAGAATTAAGGAAGTCTCTGGAGTTTCCTAGTTAATTTAAGTGAGATTAACATTCAGCAATCTTTCTTGTGTAATCTGGGGTTTTCCCCTTTCGATTTACACAGGGTTAGCAAAGAAACAAACTGGTGAAGGTGAATAAGCATCTTATTAATAAGAGACTTTGGACCCAGGTCTACTCAGATTTATATTCATGACATGTGTGATACATTCTGACAGTGAGGAAAGAAATAAAAAATGTGCCTTCCAGTTCAGGTCAGCATGCCCTTTTCTCTAAGCATAGTTCTATTTACTCAATATTTAGTTAGAAAGAAACGGATACCTCCTGGTGAAGTTAACCTTTTTAGGTTCTAATAATTCCAGAAACACCTATTTTCTCATTAGCATCTTGGTATCAACAGCAATTTTGTGTGTGTGTGTGCAAATGGATGCATATAGTGCAGCTTTATTAGGAGAGGGAAAAAAATCAGGTGATATTAATGATACATGAAATGACACCCAAAGACTTCCCAGAACAAGAATAAAAATTGAACTCCCAGAAAAAAGAAACTCACTTTATAACTTTATTGAATCAAGCATCTTCAGTAGTCATCTATGCAAAAAACCTTAAAAACATGCATACATTATATAATTTGATCTCATAAGTAGCATAAGAAATGATTTATATACTTCATTTTGATACTCTGATGAAACAATGAGAAATCAGGAACAGATTTTGCCTAATAGAGAGTTTTACCTTGCTTTTATGAGTTTTAATACCTAAGAAAAGGGTCACTTGGCAAGAAAATCAAGGAAAGCTTAGTACTTGTATTCTTGTGATCTCATCAGCTAAGCAGAGCCTGGGGAGATAAGACCCACTTTATCTAGACTCCCAGCTAAATAATAATACATACCTTGAAAATTGCTGATAGTATTTTTATGCTGCAAAGGTTACTAGTTAGATAAGCTAATGGCTAGTGCTGAACAAACATTACCAATTACTTTGCATTGTTTTTTTTTCCCCCACCAGGAAAAAAACCAGCTTGCGAAAGTTGCTTTCTATTTCTTTCCCCACCCCCACCCCCTCCCCTGTGCTGGTGCACTGCATTGTAACTAAAATTTGTATTCTATGTCACTTCTAATAGAAAATAATAAATTATGTCCCCATCACCTCCTCTATAGCCATCCAAGAAAAATTTTAAAAAAAGAAAGAAAGAAAAAGGAAGCATTCTCTCCACTTAAGAAAAAAATATAGGAGATTCTATAAGTTCCTATAGTTAGCCTAGGGTTATGTTTCATAAGAAGAAAAATTACTTTTAAATTAGATCAACAGAATAAAAAGTTTCTCTTATTCACATTTACTTATGAACATCAACAAACTGCTTGAGATAGAACCTTGCCTATTGGATTATTTCTTTCTTTAGCTTTCTTTGTTTTTTTTTAGATCATTATTACTAAAACAGTATTTTTCAAACAGCCTATGTTTTCATAAAATTTACATCCTACTTCTTCCTAATTATGGATAGATACAGTGACCCTTTTACTGTGTGTGAATTTCTAGGCTGGATGATTGATGCAGACAGTAGACCTAAATTTAAGGAACTGGCTGCTGAATTTTCGAGGATGGCTCGAGACCCTCAAAGATATCTAGTTATTCAGGTTGGTACATATCTGGACACTGGAACTTTGTAAATCACCATTCATAAATCGATTAAGCAGAATATCATGTGAAATGACTTATGGAAAAGAGGTTTCTAGTTGATGTCAGAACTCCTTCTAGGAATCTTGCCTTAGTATTCAAGTGCCTCTGCTATTGAATGGCCAGATAATTATGATTATCCATATACATAAGAAGTCCTTATCCTCAGATAAACCTTGTAGCACTCTGCTTTTTGTTAACATTATGCGTTAAGTCATGTCCATTATTATAATCTTCCCTTTCAGAATAAAAGGAAGATGGATTTTTGTTTTAATCTTGTCCAGGCTTTAAGACAGTGAATTAAAAGTGTCAGTATATTGCATTCAATTTCCTAAAATATATTTATAAATATACTTTGTTTTGTTAAGAGAGATATACAGTATCCAAGCAATAACTCAGATTCCAGTGAATGGATGTACATATGAATCAAATAACAGTCCAAAAGAACATTTTATATTAAACACTAGAAACACTGGATTGGATAATTTAAAAATTATAATATATTTCTCTATGATTATTTTGCCTAAATCATAAACAAGTGGACCTTGGGTTACACTGAACTAATTTTCCTCAATGAAACAAGGTAGCATTTATCCTCCTATTAATAGTCTGCCATGAAGATAAAAGTCAGGATTTAGAATCTAATAGTTCCTAGTTATTTTTCTCCCAAATTAACTTGCATAAACCACTTATATACAAAATGTCACATAATTTTGAAAAATAAAAAAATCATATTTAAGAAATATAGGAGGCAAAAAAAGAGTAGGGTTTTGGTGTCTCTCCCACCCTAGTTTATATTATTTGCCACTTTTGCTGTGATTTTTAAAGCTATCACTTTAACAGTGTCATTCTATAGAATAAATCATGGGGCGCCTGGGTGGCTCGGTCTGTTAAGCATCTGACTTTGGCTCAGGTCATGATCTGGTGTTTCGGGTATTCGAGCCCCGAGTCAGGCTCTGTGCTGACAGCTCAGAGCCTGGAGCCTGTTTCAGGTTCTGTTTCCCTCTCCCTCTGCCCCTCCTCTGCTCACGCTTTGTCTCTCTCTCTCTCTCTCTCTCTCTCTCTCTCTCTCTCTCTCAAAAGTAAATAAACATTAAAAAAAAAAAAATCATGGAGGCTACATGTCCTGATAACTCTACCCTATCAAACCAACCAAATAAAATACAGTAAAGATTGAGAAGTCAATTGCCCCTTATTACTTACTCTTAAAGTCACAGCTCAAACAACATCTTGGCAATGAAGCCTATACAGTTATTCCCACGTCTGAAATAGATTATGCCTCCCTCAAAAGAGCCATAGCATACTGCTTTAATTACCTCTAATGGCGTTTATCACATTCTATTAAATGTATTTATCTTACCGTGTCATATCTATGTTACAAGCTCCTTTGTGACTGGTAAATGTGTTAAACAGTTATTTTTTAAACGAGTGCATGAATTTTCAACCACTTGTTTTGATATTACATAAATTTGCTGCAAAGTCCATATATTTAAGATGAAGAATCTTTGTTTGTTTGTTTGTCTGGTGGGCAAACTTTTAGGGTGATGATCGCATGAAGCTTCCCAGTCCAAATGACAGCAAGTTCTTTCAGAATCTCTTGGATGAAGAGGACCTGGAAGATATGATGGATGCTGAGGAATACCTGGTCCCTCAGGCTTTCAACATCCCACCTCCCATCTATACTTCCAGAGCAAGAATTGACTCAAATAGGGTAAGAAATGATTATATACCACCTCCCATGTTATTTCTGAGAAACAAATCATGCAAACATTTTATAAGCACTGGAATTACAAAATAATTATACAGCTCAATCCCGGGTGATTCCTAGATTAAAAACATACTATACCAGGGAAAGACATGCCATATATAGTTAATTTTGAAACACAAACATAGGTAATAGAATATGTACTCTGAAGTATTTTTACCATTTCAAAAAGAGGAATGTTGCCTTTGTCATATGTTACTTAAATCTTAGTTTTAAAAAAATCTACAACCAATTCAAGCTAATAAAACTCTGTGTTTATATAAATGAAAATTCTTAACAAGATAGGCTCTTTAAAAAAGATTATAGGACTTATTTATTAGTCAAGAGGTGATACAAGTACAACCTCTTTCACTCAAGAGACTTTAAGTATTTCCTGTCACTTTGAAGTCGAAATAGAAAACTGCAATACTTTGAACTATATCAATCCTTTTGGGGGGACTGCTGAACCAACTCTAAGATGTAGATTTAGGTTTTGAAAGAAGCTTCTGAAAAGAACTTGCATTTAATTTTAAATATTAAGCACACTCTATACGACTATCATTCTTCTTCTGAAAACTGTCAATCCATGTGTTCATTCATTTGTTTATTTTTTACAAAAATATTTAATGTTAACTCAACATGTATTGAGTACTCCTACATGTAAGGCATGATTAGACACTTGAGATTCAAAGTATTTTGACATAATCCCTGGCTTCAAGAAGTGTCCAGCCTCCTTCATTTAAGAACATTATCATAGCTGGTGGAACAGACAGCATTCTATTTGTCTTGACCACAAGCATAAGAAACCTTTCAACTTGCTGCTCATTTTCATAAGTGAAGTTCTTTGCTTTATTTCAGATCCACAGCAATAATAACATAACACTTACCTGGTGTTTACCCCGTGTCAACATATATATAAACCTGGTGTTTACCCTGTGTCAACACATATATATTAAGTCTCTTATTCCTTACAACAATATCATTAGGTTCTATTAACATTATCTCCATCTTAAAATGAAGAAACTTGTCACAATTAAGTGATTTGACTGGTGTCCTACAGTTAGCCAGTGGGAGAGTAGGAGTCTAATGTAGGCAGCCTGCCTCTATCACACATACTGCTGCCTCAAAGTTATTGGAACATGTTATTTTCATCATATGGTTGTTTTTCTTGACATCGACCTCAATGTTTGAGATACATGCAGTTTGAGAAATCCCCCGGGTGATTATGAAATGCATCCTCCAACCTCTCCCATACCTTTTGCTCATTTGCTCCATTTAGAAGGGCTGATGTAGAAGAAGGCAAAATAAATATCTCAATTTTTCTTTTCCATGAAAAATATGTCAGTGCATCCCAATGGGGAGAAGACAACTAAAAGGTTTGCAAATTAAATCAATACTCATTGAACATCAGTCTTGTTTATGGGAAGGAACAAAGTCCTTAAGGTGTATAAAGGAAGCAACTTTCCCCCCTCCATATACTTAGCATCATGGCCAAATTATAACTTTGGTGATTGTAATTTTATGTGACAAATGTATTGCTTTTCTTAAAATAGAGACATTTCAGAAAACAGTTTGCCTTCCTTAACATGAAATGCTATAGGGCCAAGAGCTTGAATCTTTTTCTTTTCATAAGGCGTCTCAGATTTCAACTTTCTGTTCATTTTAATTTATGCTCAATGCAAGGAATTCTTAATAAAGGTTTGAATTAACTAAATGAAATTAGTGAGACAAAGTAGAAGCCACATGAGAAATTATTTGGCCTTCAGTTATCATTTCTTATTCCACATTATTATTTAAACAATGTTATCTGTAGATTTCTTTTTAGTTTTTCAGGTCTTTGTTAGGGGAACTGTGCTTAAATACCATTTTATTTTCAGGCATTAAGAGGCCTGACTAATCATCTGTGTTTTGTTATTTAAAAAAAATCTGGTTTTATGTAACTTCATCTGTGTTTTCCTATTTTTAAAAACTTGGTTTTATGTAGCTTCCGTGGTAATTTCTAATTTGTGCAAATGCTATTTTCCCTTTTTCTTCCTAGAAAGTTAAGTTATATTATTTTATAGTTAGAAAATAAATTACTTCAGTTTTAGGTTCTGTGGCCAACTTATGTGGTAAGGGAATATCTTAAAGTGAATTTTATTTTTTTTTTATCTTTTTATTTTTTTTTTTATAAATTTTTTTTTCAACGTTTTTATTTATTTTTGGGACAGAGAGAGACAGAGCATGAACGGGGGAGGGGCAGAGAGAGAGGGAGACAGAATCGGAAACAGGCTCCAGGCTCTGAGCCATCAGCCCAGAGCCTGATGCGGGGCTCGAACTCGCGGACCGCGAGATCGCGACCTGGCTGAAGGCGGACGCTTAACCGACTGCGCCACCCAGGCGCCCCTTAAAGTGAATTTTAATCAAGTGTTTCTTGAGCATATTTGCTAAACTTTGAAACCAAAAACTAATTCGGCTTTTAAATATAGATTCTTTTGCTCACTAGCTGATAAATTTTACATGTTGTTCTTAATAACTTTACAACTTGTTTCTTCATATGTAAAATAAATACAATGGTAGTTAACTTATGTGATTGCTAAACAATTACCCTTTAAAAAGTGCCAGGCAAATACATACTTAGTCTCTTTTAAGAATCACTCAAATTTCATTTGTACTTATTTCCTTTTCAACATCATATATCACAACATTTTCTACATATTATCTAGAAAAACCTTATTGATTCAATCACTACTTGACTGAGTACTTCTGCTGATGTGTTTTTTATAGCAAATAAGATACAGATGTAATTTATTCTATGGTGCTTTTATTTCAAAGTCTGTATGTATTTTGATACATGTCATGACTTTAAAGCAATGAATCAATTAAAACTACAAAGCTGACATTTATCCAGCAAGTTGATAGATACAGATGCAAGTGTTGCTAAAAAACACCCAGCAAATTTAGACCTGTTGTTGTTATTATTATTGTTATTGTTAGTACCTTTTTAATACTATCTCAAATACTTTTATCACAATAATATACCAAAAATGCTTACTCTAGCGTGATGAAAATGGAAGAACATGAGAAGCTATCTAACTTCTACAAACTTCAGGTCTGTACATCTTTAAAATGAAGATTTAAAATCTACTCAGAAGTGCCTGGGTGGCTCAGTCGGTTAAGCATCTGACTCTTGGTTTCAGCTCAGGTCATGATCTCAAGGTTTCGTGGGATTGAGCCCTGAATCAGGCTCTGTGCTGACAGCGCAGAACCTACTTGGGATTCTCTCTCTCTCTGTCTCTCTCCTTCTCTCTCAAAATAAATAAATAAACTTCAAAATATCTGCTAAGAATATTGTGAAGGTTATCTTTTTAGGATACCTAAGTGTGTTCCCCATTGATGGATACGTAGGAGATGCTCAATAGTGTGGAAATTAATGAAGACCAAACAAATGAGAGAAGCGAAGCCTCTTTATTCAGATTTGTTATAGCAAGGGACTTTGCCGCTGCCACTTGCATTTTGGCAGAGTCTCAAAGGCACACAAGAGTGGGAAAGCTTTATACTGGAGAAAAGGGAAGGCTTCAAGTATGCCTTGGCTGGAGGCTTTTGGCGTGGGGAAACTATAAGAGGGTAGGTAATTAGAAGTGGGACATCCAGTGTAATTAGTTACAGGTACATATTTGTCTTTCTCTGGTTTGTCCTAAATTGAAAGTGGTGACAAAACTTAGAGAAGCTATTAGTTACTCAAGGCCTGACAACTTTGGTTAAGTTGTTACATATGTTATTATTTAGCTTCCTAGATTGCTGCTGGAGGTAACAATCTGGCTTCCTGCAAAACTTGTATAACAGGACTGGCTTCCTAGCCTGTTTATTATAGATACGGTTTCCCAGGTAAGTTGCTATTAAATTGGGGATTAGACTTCTGTTTTTATGTATGATCTAGCCATTGTCCATTTGTGTATTCAGTCTTTCAATAGATTTTGGGCTCCGTGACTGCCTTCTTTCTCTCTTGATATATTTATTTAAATATATAATGCCTGATGTTTTGAATTAAATCCTTGTACAGTTTTTGAATTTCTGTGCAGGTATTTTTCTGTTCATGTGGGTAAAAATTGTCTTTTTATTTTGAGTTACCTAGATTTATATTTCTCTGGCATAGTGAATTGTATACCAAATACAGGAGCAATGATAAAGATAGCTAATAACTTGATATGACTAAAAATATTTTAGCTTTAATGATATTGGAAATTTTAATTTAAAATCTTCAGTACATTTTTGTAGAGAAGGTTTCAATTGTTGCAGGATCATTCAGTCATTTGTGATGAATAGTTTTAAAGATGCAGTAGTCTACATCTTTCCAAACATATCAGCTAGCTCTCAATTATCCAGGCCAGGGGAAGACAAAGGAATTATAGCTGCTGCACATTGGTGGAGCAGGTGACCCACAGTGGTTGTCTCATGACAATTTCCACTTCTTTCACATCTGCTAAGAAATAACTACATTAACAGATCTGATTTTTTTCCTCCTCCTTTTGCCCTCTTTCTTCAAGAATAGATTACATGGATAGGTTGAGAAATGAATAAAATGTAAGCAGGAGAAACAAAGGATGAAGAAAAATAAAGGAGCTTAGTATCTCAAAAATGTGATCAGTTTCTAAATAATTGGTTGTAGGCTGAATATGTGACTGCTCATAAAGTGGGATCTTACACACTTTATTTTGTGCTACTATCACTTTTCCCTCAAATTAAATTTTGTAACTTTGATAAAGATATCCTAGTAAGGCTACCACACACATTGTAATTCCCATTAAGAGTTTTACTAATTCATCACTTAGAAAAAATAGAGGGGCACCTGGGTGGCTCAGTCATTAGAGAATCTGACTCTTGATTTCATCTCAGGTCATGATCCCTGGGTCATGGAATCAAGCCCCACATCAGGCTTCATGTTGAACGTGGAACCCGCCTAGGATTGTCAATCTCTCTCTCTCTCTCTCTCTCTCTCTCTCTCTCTCTCTCTCTCTCTCTCTCTCCCTCTCTGTCTCTCTCCCTTCCTCTTTTCTTCTTCCCTGCTCATGCACGTTCTCTCTCTCTCTAAAATTAAAAAAAAGAAAGAAATGCAAAGCACTTTGGTTTCCCCTATAGGATTTATGATATCGTGCCAAATATGCTTCCTAATGATGTATATAAACTAGAAGAAATTCAAGCAAAATGATGATGCAGGGACAGGGATATAATGATGTCACTTTCCATAATGACATTTGAAAATATAAGAGTTTCAATTACATTTATTTTTACTGTTCAACAGATCAAAGCTATGATTTCTTATTTTATGGAATCATAAAACTAGTAATAATAGTATCAGCTAAAACTTATTGACTGCTTACTATGACCAAGGTACTATGCTAAGTATTTTAAATTTACTGCTTCACTTTTATTTCACAAAGCCCTATTAGGTAGACACTAATATTCATCCCATTTTAAAACTTAAGAAAATTGAGCTGTGGAAAGTTTAGATAACACAAATGATAAGAAGCAAATCTAGAAATTGAGTCCAGCTTTCAACAATCCCACATGGAGGCCATACGTAAAATAACAGTGTGGTAGGGGAAAGTTCCTCATTTCAAGTTCCTATTAAACTTCTTACTATGTATGAAACTAACACTTTTCATTCACTTAATGGTAACTGTAAAAAAGAAAATAAATCGGATGTCAGGAATGCCACTTTTTAGAACAAACTCTGGCGTTACAGCCCTAGTTATATCATTTAACTAAATTCAGTTTCTTCACTTTAACGATGAGAAAATTGAGCTATATTGCCTATTAAGTTCTTTCTAATTTTAAAAGTACCTTATTATCAAATGACTTTTTGAACTAAGTATTATATTTTATGAATTTATATATTATCTTCTGGCAAATATTTACTTGGAAAATGTCCCAAAGCATTTTGTATTGCCTCTGCACCACATGCTTGTGTCCTTATGTGATTGAATATAGAAGAGAAAAACTTAAGGACACAAGTTAAGGAAGCATCTCATAGCTAAATGATGTAGTGGGAGAGTTTTGTGATGATATAACAAGGTTACTCTGGTTGCAATTTACCAAGGATCAATATCAATTCTAACAACAGCTGCTACTTGATGATAAATGATTGTAGTCTCAGGATATTGGTTTTACATTTCTTCCAAAATATGTCAAGGATTCCCACATCGTATCTTAGATGTGATTGGGATTTCTTTTTCTTTTTCTTTCTTTCTTTTTTTTTTTTACTCTATTAAGCCAAAAGAAGGAGCTTTCTTACTATAACATGCCATTATCACTAAGTATTTTTTGTCCCAAAGTTTTTCCCATCTAAGTAATAATTTTTATATTGTTCAAGTTATTAATTAGGATAGAAGAGTAAATGAATTAATATGTTGGATATTTATCATGGCCTAGGCACTGTGTTGAACAATGAGGGTGCAGAGTTTCAAATCAAAGATTGGCCTAAAAAGAGTTTATATTTTAAGTGGGGAGATAATATTCTGCAAGCAATATGCTAGGTATTTTGGGAAAAAGACAAAGGAAGCCAAATTAGCCTAACATCGTCATTCTAGCTGCATCATTACTAGAGGGTGAGGGTGTAGCTTGGAACAGAAACAAGAGTTTCAGTAGTGCAGGTCTGAAATGGGTCAGAAGGAAGGCTGAACAATAAAACAAACCAAACAACCAAACAACCAAACAAACAAATCCTATGTGAAAAAAGGCAAGGAGATGTTTTTTTAAGTATACTTTAAAAATCTTAGGTTTTGTAATATTTCCATATCTATACATGCTTGAGAGCTCTTATGTTATCAGAGGAGATGGGGTGAGCTTCCTCCCAAATTTTCTATTTTTTTCTTTGTTATGAAGGCTTGAAACATGACTTTGAAATCTCTTCTCATTAAAATCATCCAATTCAAGCTGATTAAAAAGCATCTGTAATCCAAAGTCAAAACAGTTAATAACTTTAATTTAAAATTTACTTGAGACACAAATTCTGAGTTAGTTCCATTTCAGGCTGACATAGCAGGGTAGTTTTATAATGTACATTTATATTAATAGTTAAATACTTCATATTTTGTGTGAGAAATAATTGTTTAAGGAAACTAAAGAAACTTAAGGAAATAAAAAAAATCATCCAATTCAAAACAAAATCCTTTTTGGACTTCCTGAAAAACAACTCTTAAATTTCTCTCTTCTGTTTCTTTTGTCATGACCATAATTCAGGTCCCCTCATCACTTCACAGAAATTACTACAATATCTCCTTAACTGACATCCACATTATTTTTTTTTTTTTGGAAATGGGCACAATTTGTAAATATATAGTGTTTACATTGTACAAAATGAAAGATACTATTACTGAATATTTTGAGCACCTGACCATTTATCAGCACTAATTCTTTTCATTTTTTATCCTCATTGGTTAAATGAGGATAGTATACCTATCATTTTTATAATAGGATAAATTTGAATGATATATGTTATATTAGATCTCTCTTTATATGATATATAATCCTATTGTCACCAATAGCTGAAGGATTTTTGAACATTTATCTTAGAAAATTCCATGGTCCTTTCAGTTGACCAGTGTCTGCAATTTATTTTCTACTATTCTCTGGCTCACATACACAAAATTTCTCAGAGCTCTAATCTTATCCCACATAGTTGATCTCTTTCAAAATATAGATCATGTTGGTGCTTTCTGTTCTAGTTCAGAAGTGTGGGTAGGTAGTTAATTTAACAAAGAGGTATCTTTCCTTACACAGTATAGATTTGCCTCTTTTTTCTTTTTTTAATTTTATTTTTTAACTTTCTTTTTAAAGTTTATTTACTTAGAGAGAGAGAGAGAGAGAGAGAGAGAGAGAGAGAGAGGAGTGGAGGGGCAGAGAGCTAGGGAGACATAGAATTTTCAATCAGGCTCTGCACTGTCAGCATAAAGAAAGCCCTGTGCAGCGTTCGAACTCATGAACTGTGAGATCATGATCTGAGCAGAAATCAGGAGTCAGATGCTTAACCAACTGAGCCACCCAGGTGCCCCAGGGATATTTGAGAATATCCCTCACCCTCTCAAATGATAGTATTTATGCAGCAAAATATCAAGTGACCTTTTTGTGCTATGTTTTCTCTACCATGATTTTCTTAAAATATGGATATATTATTTTCCTTAGACTACTTTTTGTAAGCTTTTCTTTTCTTTTTATTTTCCCCACTGCTATCATTCTTTTATATCTTGCTAACTTCCTATGGATGTTCACTGGATTTAGATCATGATATCTTGTTAAACATAATGAGAAACCCTCTATAGTACAAACTCTAGATTCTTCCTTTAATCTTTTATTTAGATATTACAAACAAAATCAATCTTTCAAGTTCTTAAGTAATAAAGAGATAAATTTTAGACCTCTTTCTCTAATTGTGTCTTCAGGTATCATAAAAATTACTTCTGGCAGATTTAAACTTTGGGTGCATCTCCTTGTTGTAATACGTTATGATCTCCTCTATAGTTGTTTCTTTATTCTGCAGAGAATCTGCTTTTTCTGTTAGCAAATGACTGTGTATATTCCCTTCAACATTTTTTTCTTATCATAAATATTAATTATTCTCTTTTTCTCCAATCTGAACACAAAGTCTAGTTCTCCTCATGTGTAAAACTAGGACTAATGCCTATAAATGTGTGCTTACAAATGTAATAGAGGCGGAATATTTCCTGTGTCATGGTAGATCAGAATGATTTCTCCACTCGTGCTACAGGCTGAAGTGGTAACAAGACATTTAGAACTTCCCAGCTTCAACCTTGATGGAGAAAAGACGTTGGCAGTACACACATACATACAGACATCGCAACATATTATTTCTTGCACTTTCAAGTCTCATGCTCCCATTTCTACATAGACATGAACCTTCCTGACCACATCAACAATATAATCTTCTTCCCTATCACTTGCCAGTGACTTTTCCTTCCTTTCTGCTAGCATGTATATCCTTTTCTGGTTTTCCCTAGTTGAAATATAACCAGTAGAATAGATATATAACCAAGGTGGTATTGTCCTTGACCCAAGTAAATAGATCAAATAAATATAATAATTTTCACTACTGACATGCCCCCTTGTAATATGAGATGGATGCCTAAGTAATTATAAAATCATGGAGTGTCAGAGCAGGAAGGGGTCTTAAAGGCCTTCTAGCACAAACACTCTCATTTTATAGATGCATAAACCAATGCTGGAAAAAAGAAAACCTATAGCTCAGCATTCTTTGCTTTTAAGGGAGAGGTGGGAAGCAATGTTGCAGTTTTTCATGGCTAACATTCAATCCTCTGTTGGCTCTGGGTTTTTTGTTTGTTTGTTTGTTTGTTTGTTTGTTTGTTTTTTGCTGGTCAAACCATGGAAATCTTGATTTTGACTTCAAGTCTAATGAGATTTAGGATCAATTGGTTTAAAGGCTCCTGCTGGGAGTGCAATGAGAAGCCAAAGACCCTGCTGCTGTTTTGCCTCTTCTGTTTATTCTTCTGTGAGACTCCCTGTAATCAAGAGTTAATGGTTTAGGAGGATCAAATGGAACCCATAGTGCCAAGAACAAAAACAAACAAAAAGAAACCCACCCAAAACAAAAAACAGGGACAATGACTGTCTGGGGACTTAGTAACTATCATAGGCTTGAAAATAAAATGATCCTTACACGTTTCACAAATGTTTCAAAAATTTTACCTGCAAACCTAAATATAGCCACCATTTATTGATCCCATTTTTATGTGTCTGGTTCTGCTATGAGCTTTTTACCTTATACCCTTAATCTTCACAACAAGGGTAGATAAAAAGCATCACTGTTCTCATTTTATGAAGATAGAGACTGGAGATAGAGGTGACAAATCTTTTGTTTTGTTTTTGTTGAGATTTCCAGCTTGTATGGTAAAAAGTGAGATTTGAACCCAAATACGTCTGGTCTACACTCTTTGCTTTTAACTTCCACTTTTCATTTGGGGAAAGAACATGTGAAATCAATATATCATCTCCAATAAATAATAATTAAAAATTATTTAAAAAGCCTAATTATTCAAATGAAGTTCATTAAAAAATAGTTGGTACACATGTCTAGTTACTGTTATTTAAAAAAAATATTTAGTACAATCCTTATGAAAGCATTTTTACTCTAGTTTACAAGGTAATATTTCAAAAAGTACCCTCACCTCTTCTTGAACCTTTTGGAGACTCAAAGACCACTACAAAAAAATATAATTATAAAATCAGAGAGTCTCTTTCATTCTTGAAACATTCTCAAAAATAAGTGAGAGCAGAAGAATGCTTTGAAACCTACAAATTTGACACATGTAGCACTTTATTTTCACACCAGAACCCTCAATTCAGAGTAAACAAAAGTCCTGACCTAGTAAATGACTTGGGAAATTAGTTAAGCGCTTGGTTATTCAAGAACGAAACCAATGTCAGGTCTTCAGACTCCAAACTGAGTGACCTATCTATTAAATAATGATTCATCTCAGAGAACTTGTATTCATTGTTGTCTGTAGCTTTTTATCAGTACAGGAGTGGCATACTGCCAGTCTCCTACAACACTGAGACACCATGGACCACAGCAATGCTGTTTGTTTAAGAAGAATCTGGTGTTAAAGAACGTTTCGGTGATCTTTATGAAATCATTTTACACTTAAGCAATTGTCGACTGGCATAAGAAGACTTTTTGCATAATCAGAAGAGGCTTTTTCCCTTCTTTGTTCAAATGTACTAAAGAAGAAAATCAGAGCTAGGAAAGGAAACAAAGAGGAGGGCGGGGCAGCTGGAGATGATACTTAGATTTGGAATGTTAATGAATGTTTTATCTAAATCATTTAGGCGGTTATTTTTTGGTATTATTGCCACAAGATTCCTAGCACTGCTGTACATTATTGGAAACATCTCATCAAGAAGCCTATTCTTTACTGTACTAGACCTGGGGAGCACAATTGTGAGTTTCCTTACCCTTTATACAATAGAATTGGGAGATTATCATCAACTTTCTATTCATATTTTGTGGAGGTTATTTAATTTATGTATATCTATATTTATTTATTTATTTTTACAAATCCATCTTTGTCTGCCAGAGCTCCCTGTTCAGGCCAGCCTGTTAGGGTGATTACTCCTGCAAAGGCTTGAGAAAGAGATGTTCTATTTCACTCTCAATAAGGATTGATGGCATTTTGAGAGGTTCAGAATATCCTTTGATTACTCCGGGAAACGGAATGGAGAAGATGGTTGTGGATAGTGGGGGGTGGGCTTGCTCATCAGCTTCCCTTTGTGCACTTTCTACAGTTGAACGTACCCTAATCATAAGCATCTTGTGTTTCAGCCCCTTTCCTCGCTCACCTGCCCAAACGAAAAGTTCCCTTTTTCAGTTCAGAATTCTGACATACCAGAGTGATCTAAAGACAGGCTAATTTGTGCCCTGTAGTTTTCACTCAGACACTGTAAATGAATGGCTGTGGACTAGCCTCTCATTACACTTGAGCAAAAGCTGAATTGAGAGATGGGTAGACCACGCCATGGGAAAAATTCCAAATGCTATGACTGTATTCCTTATTGCAACATGTTTTTCACATTGTGATGACAGAAGTACTGCAAATCAGAGAGGGAAAGAAATTGAAAGTGTAATTCACAACTAATTTGGTTTGCTTTTTCCAACAATAATCATACGCATTGGTTAGTAACATCCATACTTAAGTGTTTTCTGTCCCGGGAAGAAAATAATAATGTTTAAAATCCTTAGCATATTGAAGATGTAGAATATACATAATTCAGATTCATCTGGAGTCTGGTATGGTCTCCTTTTAGTTGGAGCCAGGCACTGCATTAGTACCTGTGGTAGAGAGACCTGGCTATTGGATATTCTGGGTTGAAATTAATAAACTCATTCTTTTATTCCTAGTAATCCCATATATTTGTAAGAGTATGAGATGATTCAAAAAAGAAAAAAAACAAGAGGTGATATATTATGTACCAGGTATCCTATTAAGTTTCTAGTGTTTATTAGTTTATAGAATCTCATGAGGACTCTGTGAGGTATTTGCTATTATTATTGCCTATTTTGTATGTGAGGAAACTGAGGCATGGCTGTTAAATGACAGAACCAGGCAACCTGGCTGTAGCATCTATAGAGGCTATGCTCTTCACCACAAGGATGCATTGCCTCTCACTCTGCTTTTGACATTTTTTTTCTGTTTTATTATTGCTAGAAGTTCAGTACTCAGAACTTTAAAGATGAATTGAGTACATCAGTAAAGAATTTTGACTTTTCCTGAAATTTTTTATCAAATTCCTTTAAAGGCTAATTTCGATCTTTAAAGGGTTTTCTGAATAGTCTTACTAGTAGCTGCTTATCCACTAATTCAGAGATTTTCACTCATCTCTGTCAGATAAGATATTATTTCAAGCAAGTAAAAAAGAGCAGCTGTCCATTCAATCTTATATTCAGTGATCAAACATTTATTGAGTCATCTACTATGTATGTATCTAACCTCATGATTACCTTACTATAGCCACACCAGCCCTAACCTCAAGAAGTTTACAGGTAACTAATGGGCCAATAAAATGCAATAAGTAAAGTGTTACAATAGGGACAGGGAGTGCATAAAGGGTCATTTGAGCATGCTGTTGTTTTTAAGAAGGGAAAGTGATAAGGTCAGATTTGCTTCTAGTGAGAAAATTCTGGCAGCTTTTTGAAATGTGAACTAGAGACTGATTACCTGTTAAGGCAAAGGATATAGTATATAATGTTTCATGTATGTGATGGGTTTTGATTTTGGTTTTGTTTTCTTAGTTGGTATGAATGATGGTTTTGAGATAGAATCAACAGAATTTGGATACCAGTGGGATATTACAGAATGAGATAGAGAAATCAAAGTGACAGCATGTTTTCTAATTAGAATATTGGGGAGATGTTAACATTATTATTAGTGTAGGAGAACAGAGGATGTAGAATAAGGAAATATAATTAATATTTTGGAATATAAGTAAATACCACTCTTAGATCCTCAGAAATATGTGTCTAGAGCTCCAGTGAAATTAAGTCTTCATTTGGAAGTAATTATTATTCTGTATTCGTGACATATTATTATTCTTTTTGAGAATAGTTTCAATAGAATATAGCACTAGCAGAGAGTAGAAAACAACTGACCAAGGAGTAAAGGCATGAAGTGGGAATTTCTTTGAAAAATTCTTCCATGTGAAGGAAAGAAAGGAGGCAGAATGTGAGCTCAGAGAGAAAATGGTGCCTTCAGTAGGAGCAAGTTCATTCATACTTCACGTAATCCCTTCTTTCTTTTTCCCAACAAGAAAAGTAATTTTCACCAAGACTTTGTGATGTTGGTTGATTTGACTGAAGACAGACAAGTGGGCAAGACTGAAGGGTCACATCTAGAGAAAAGTCTTCTGCTGTCTTACCATTTTCTCTCCTCTTCACCTCTTTTAGCTCTGTTTTCTCTCAGATTAATCTGGGTCTCCAGCATTTTCTTTCTGTGTTGTGTAGTATAATTTTCCCTCTTTTATCTGAAGCCTTGGTGATCAGCTCTTGGTTGATTTACCTTCTACTCCAAACATTTCACCAACATTTTTTTATTATTTTTTACAAAGTCAGTTAGTTGTCTCCCAAGGGATATCCAGACCAGTTGTAATAAAAAAATAGTAACAAGTGTTCCACTGTATTCTAATTTTTAGAGTAAACTGACAATCAACATAAAGCCATTTAGATTCTATTCTCTCTATTATATGGAGAGCAAGGTTGTCAGAGATGGAGGAGAACCAAGACAGGTTAGGGAGCTTAAAAAGATTGTCTAGGGGCACCTGGGTGGCTTAGTAGGTTAAGCGTCAGACTTTGGCTTAGGTCATGATCTCACAGTTCATGGGTTCAAGTCCCATGTCAGGCTCTGTGCTGACAGTTCAGAGCCTGGAGCCTATTTCAGATTCTTTATCTCCCTCTCTCTCTGCCCCTCCACCGCTGGCACTCTGTCTCTTTCTCTCAAAAATAAATGCAGTGGTAAGGCATGTGAACACAGACTAATAAGGAGCCAATAAATCTGAGGACTCCCAAAGGTAGAAAACATGGCTTTTTAGAGGCACCATTCTCCTTGGATACATGATTGTTCAGTCTCACCAAGAGAACTAGGCACAAGGGAGAGAAAAAATGTGTGAAATATCAAGAGCTGAGACCTGGTAGGGCAGCTGCACCAAAATAATATGGAAACTTAAGGCACTAAAGGTTATATTGAGGGTCAGTTAAGTAATTAACCATGTGGTACAAGTTATTTTTTTTTCTTAATCTATCATCTACCTAATTATATATCATTACTTACTTACTATAAACTGAATGCGATATAGGTTCTTTCTTTATAATCATTCACATATTAAAAAATGCTAACAAAAGAAGGAACATCTTTTCTCCATTTTAGGCTAAGGAAACTGGGACTCAGAGAAGTTGAGTAGCTTGTGACAAAGCTAGTAAGTGGCACAGGATTCAAACCAAATCTAGCTTACTTCAAAGTTCATGCTGGTAAAATAACGTGTCAAGCAATTAAAGAGCACAAAAAATAAAAAGTCAGAAGATCTGATTGAATCAGAAAAAGGGAATCACCAAAGTGAATGAATACAAGGCTATGGTCAGAGAAAGATACTTTTTTTAAAAATCTGTAATGGGAGTTTTTCCTGTTGTTTTGATATAGCCGTGTGGTAGTAAAATTGAGGTTGAGGTCATAGGCAAGGAGGAAGCTCAGAAAATTATATATTCAGTGGCATTCATGGTGAAAGAATTAAGTATGAGTCAGATATCACGGAACAATTAGAATGATACCAATGAACAGTCTGGGTGTTGGAAAGTGCCTGCAAAGACTGCAGAAAATCACAAGGATCAGGACCTGTTGAATAGTAATTCAGTATGAACCTCAAAAAGAAAAGGGCTTTGAATGAATTTTGAAAAGCTATGATCTGGAACCTTGTAAGGTTCCACCATCAACCCTGGCTCTGATGCCTGAGTTGAATCATGGAATGAACATTCTTTACTGGAAAGGATGTTCTACGGATGTTCTAAGGATGTGCAGCCTTCTGATTGCTCATGAATACCAGATTTTTGATAAGGAATAAACTTAAAGAACATTCTTAGTAAAGTGAGGGTAAAGCATCAAGGTTATGTGGAGCCAGACACATCCTGGGGGTAGGGGTGGAGCCTCTTTAAGGAAAATAATGCAAAAATAAAAATCTTACTTTTTCAGAATTTACCAAATTCCAAAACCATGTGAACCCATGACGGACTCTGGCCTTGGAAGGGGCTATACAAAGCTTTAAGCTTTATCATTTTAAAGTGAATTCATTCTGGGCAGAGAAGGTGAGAAACCATGCAAGAGTAATGGCTGCCAGGAATGAATGTATTCTTGGCTTAAAGAGCATATTAGTGAAAGCTTCCTTTGGGGCTTCTGGTATTTAGAAACTCAAGAAGGATGGTGTTGGCCCTGGAAATTTAATGTAGTAACAAAGAACTCTTTATTTATTGTGCTTCTTTCTTCCCTCCTGGAGGAGGATGGTCCAGCATTTTTAAAAATTTTATTTGTGGGCTGATAAACATTTTATGAATGTTCACCTGACCATATGCTTAGGATGTGCTTGCTACTTGCTTTTGCTCTTCTCTTGACCAGAATTTACAAGCAGAAGAATATGAAGGTATTTCAAAGCAAATAATTCACAACCTAGGCTTATGTCTAGCTCTCCTGGAAATATCTTCTCCTGCATAATTGACATCCAATATGCTTTTGTATGGTAACAGGCTGAATGAAAATCCTAGAAGTTCTGTCAGAGTGCTAATATTACTTTTAATTTTTCTCACCTGAGCTTTTGATTACCTACTTTTCAGTAAGCATTAAGAGATCAGTCTTAGGAACAATCAAAATTTCTTCTCACTTACTGTTTTTGGCAAAATCTGAGTATCTGCTAGGTACCTTTTTAATATTCAAATAAGTAAATTGGAGATGAAGAAGAGAGGTGAGATACTAACATAACTGGTTTCTTACATATTTAAGGAGTTTGTTTTCCTAAAAGATGACACAGATAAATTAGAAACAGTTTCTAAAACTCTTGGATAATTTGTAAGTAGTAAAAACAGTAAAGATTCTGAAGAGAGCCTGGGGGTGCCTGCCATTTAAGCCTTACAGCAAGAAAGACAACCTTCCTCTCCTTTATGATTTTATTTGTAAGATCAACCCTTAATATTTTATCTTGTCAAAACACAACTGCATGTTGGCTTAATATCTTCCTTTCAAAATGATAAATAATAATTGTGCTAGTGTAATAAAGGACATGGGGGACTGGGAACTATACCAGGGGCTTTTCTTAGCTGTCTAGTACTTTTTTTGTTTGTTGGTAGTCCTTGGGAGAAAGCCCAGGGTATATAATATGTGGGAAAGTTCAACCTTTTTATTTTTCCCAACTCCCAAGTCATTTATCAAATTATTTCAAGTTGTAAACCTTAGCAATTTTCTGTAACTTAGCTACTTTCTTTCCAAGATGTGTCTTTCTTAAAGATGTTTAGTATGCTTTTAAAAATCTATAAAATGCTTAATGTATTAAAGAGGTGACACACAGGAATTGTCTCTCCACCAGAGTACAAGAGTTCAAACATTCCCTGCATTACCATGTGCCTCTCTTAATGCCTCAGCTTTCCCTGGAAAGATCAACAATCACAGGGAAGAAAAAAAAATCAATCTAAGCACAATTCAGCACTGAAGACTTCTTCTTGGCCTGTTGACAATGCCTCGGCATGAATTCTGAGACATATCTTATTAGGAGTCTGTCTGGATGCATTCAAGTGTTCAGTAGAAGTGATTCAAGAAAATCAAGGCCAACACATACTCTGCAGAGATGTGAATTTCTAATGTTTGTGTTTCATTGACTTTCTCACCCCCATCATCTAAAGAAAACAAAAGTAATGACAATTTTATTTCAGTGTACCATAATGACCACTGTTAGATCACTCCATTAGTTTATTTTAGTGGTTAAGGAATTTATCATTGGACATTTAATACGCACCTTTCTGTGACTAAGTGGAGGAGGAAGAGTTCCATGGGATCTTGTTTTGATTTACTGCTGCATTGAGAAAAACATCATTTTTAATTTTCAAAGGAATATTTTATAATGGCTTTAAATGATATATTAATCAATATACATTAAAGGAAACCTGTAAACAATTTCCTTCCATTTTATTTACTTAAGTAACACCAATCATTTTTGACAGTTATTTCAATTGAAATATGTGATGCCAAATTTGCAAAAAATAGGCTCTTGTTTCACTCAGATACATATGTAGCTTTATGATTATTTTTATTATTATTTTTATTCTGGCATGCAAGAAACATGTGCTGATTTGAAGCATTTAGTGTGGTTTGTGTGAGGGATACTTGGACAAGTCAGGATTTAGCTGCATTATTTTTAATTTAGTAGAAAAAAAGTACCAAATCTCACACACACACACACACACACACACACACACACACGTATATATATGTGTGTGTGTGTGTGTGTGTGTGTGTGTATTATGTTACGTTTTTTTTTTAATTTTTTTTTCAACATTTATTTATTTTTGGGACAGAGAGAGACAGAGCATGAACGGGGGAGGGGCAGAGAGACAGGGAGACACAGAATCGGAAACAAGCTCCAGGCTCTGAGCCATCAGCCCAGAGCCTGACGCGGGGCTCGAACTCACGGACCGCGAGATCGTGACCTGGCTGAAGTCGGACGCTTAACCGACTGCTCCACCCAGGCGCCCCTATGTTACGTTTTTTAAAAAAAAAAGTTTTAATATTTATTTGAGAGAGAGAGAGTGAGCGAGCAGGGGAGCACAGACAGAAAGGGAGACACAGAATTTGAAGCAGGCTCCAGACTCTGAGTTGTTCAGCACAGAGTCCAACATGGGGCTGGAACCCACAAACCCCAAGATCATGACCTGAGCCAAAGTCAGACACTTAACTGACTGAGCCACCCAGGTGCTCCTATATATTATGTTACTTTATTGAGAGATATTTCACATTGACACACACCTGTAAAACTCATAAAGCAGGCGGGACAGACATTATTGTTTCCATTTTACAGATGAGGACACTAAGGCCTTAAGAAAACTTACCTATGGTAGCAGAGTAGAAGAATGGCAGTGCTTTTGCCTCAAGTGCTCTCTTCCTACAGCTTCTTCCCTTCTTGAGACACACACTCTGTAACTTTGGTGTAAAATTTCATTTACTTATAACTTTGATTTTCTATACTACTGAGTCATAATTATCCTAAAAATGCTTTTTGAAAAATTTAAAATGACCCTTCCCTGTGGGTGTCTGGGTTTGCACCACAGTGTAGAAATACAGGTGGGTGGTATGTACCACTTAAAAGGTACTGGTAGGGATTTGTGTTTGATCTCACAAGGCAAAACTGCATTTTTCATCTTCATGACGGCAATTTATTCACAGGTATGTCTTTCCTATTGTTCTTAATTAACAATGTATATCTTCAGGGATAAAGCTGAAGACTGAGTTTGCTAGACCTCCAAAGCATTAGGAAATACATAGATGTCTCATGAGAGTGTTGTCATACTAGAGATAGAATCCTGAAGTTTTATAACTACATGTGAAATGTGTGTTGCATTTGGAACCGTTCGGTGTTTACCAGAAGACATGTTTTGTTTTGTTTTGCCATTAAAAGTAAGATTTTAAACAATGCTTCCAGAAATAGCAGCTGATTGATAAGAAGAATGAATGTATTGGATGAGAAATAATATTCAGTTAACTATATTGGGGTTTAATTTCAATTTAGGACTCACTGTAAGTATCTATAGGCTGGGATGTGTATAATATATAATTTGAGGAATGCTAAAATCCCACATTCTTTAAAACATATCTTGCTGGCTGGCTGTAGTCCCTGAGATTCTCATTAATAGAGCCACTCTGTCTGTGGGTTTAATATACCTTTCTATCTATCCATCCTTTGATCCGGTACACCTTTTACTGAACATTGAGTTAGTCCATGCCCTTGGCCTGTGTTAAGCATCAAGGATACAGTGAGTATTAGAGGAAGTCCTCTTCTGAATAGCCTTACAGTTTATGGAAGAAGGCATACTAAGGAAGTAAGTAAACAACCTGAATGCGGTGATAAATCGTCCATATAAGGAACGTGATAAGCGCTTAGTGAATTTTTTAATCAATATTTAAACATGATCAGGGAAATGATAATTTCTCATGGGGTTAACATGTAGTCAAGTCAAAGAAGCTAGAGAGAGCATTGAGGAAATGATTAGAGTTTGAATAGAGGCCCAGAGGTGAGGGAGAGAGTGGACCCTCAAAGGAAGTGCTGTAATATTTTTGCCTTGAGGCTTGTGAGGAGAAAGTGCAGAGGTGAGGCTGGAGAAACTGGCAAGGACAATAGCTACCAAAAGTCTTCAATGCCACAAGAAATTGAGATTTGGTTCGGCCTGAGGCAACAAAGGATCTTGCAGGTTTTTTTAAGTAGGGAAATGAATTGTGAATATTAGATTGGAATGAAGGGAAGGACTAAGATCCAGGAGATGAGTTAAATATGCTTGAAGATGCTTAAAGATGCTTAAACATGAAGAATGAGACATAGGAGAAGTTAAAGATGATACTAAGATATCTGACTTGCACAAGTAGGTAAATTGTTGATACTATCCAGTAAGCCAAGAAAGATAAGAGAGTTAGATTCAGTGTGAGGAAAAGAGATGTTCATTTCAGTTTTGAAAAAGTGACATTTGAAATGCCATGGAATGTTCCAGTAGAGACATCAGGCCAGTGGTTCATTGCATGCTGAGGGTTGGTATTCAATAGTTCAGTGTTACCTGAGGCAGGGCATTATCATCTACTAGCACTAATTTGAGAAAATTCCCCCACATTATTCAGAATTAAGAGATGCCCTCTGCATTAGTTACTGACAAATTCCCGAGGAAAGAACGAGAGTGTATATAAGAGAGGATGTTTCGGGGTTGGAGTTACTGACTCAGAATGGTACACTTTCCGTAGGGGGAGGATACAGATATAGTCTCATTTCCAGCAGAATCAGGGCAGGAATCTGTGGGCCCTGGAGTCTGTTGGGGAGGAGTAAATGATCCTGGGGCAGAAACTAAGAAGTCAACCATGGTGAGGAACCTTTGAGATCAGACCTCACCTGCTATAGAGTTTCACCTATGTTTCCTCTTACTCACGCAGACATATTCAAAGGACACCAAGTAGAGTTTTTTCTACCTGTAATAAATCATAAACATATTTCCTAATTAGGCCTATGGATTTTGGCTTGTTAGTAACTAGCTGGTGACCTTGAGGAAGATCGTTGGTCATCCCTATTACCATAGCTGAAAATCGAGTGTGATTGGGTGATCTCTGGCATCCATGTAAGATTTAAGTTAGATTCTCTTATTTCAGGCTTATTATATATTTTGACTTCTTCATACATATATATATATATATATATATATACACACACATATGTATATATATTTATGTATATATGTATATAAATATATATGTATATATGTATATAAATATATATGTGTGTATATACACACATATATATTTTATTAAAGTGTCAGCCATTTTAGAATTTCAAAGAAAATTATTATGGCCATGGTCCTGGCTAATTTAAGTTGACTTCGGCAGCAAAAAGTGTAAATGGGAAACTAAGAAGTACTGTGGTCATTTTTTTTTTTTATTTTAGGAAATTCCAATGTGGTTCCCAAATAGGTGCAGGAGTTCTTTGTATATTTCCTTCTCCCTTTTTATATGCAGCAAAATCAAATTTGCAGGATTTTTGAGAATGGTAAAACTGCTTAGACTATAATCAACAAGTAGCTCTTGGGGAAAGCTTTTTTCTCCTGGGGTGCTACCTTCAATCTGATATTCATTTTGGCTCAGATCAGTTGTAAATACCATCCTGTTTCTGCGAAATGTAACTGGTGTTTGCTCTGGGCTGATGGGACAGCCATGTGCTGTTTGCTCTGTCAGTAGCTGTACCCGAGTATCCACAGTACATTATTCAGATCAGCTCTCATGAACCAGCTGTCATAATTCCAGGTGGACCGTTCAAAGTCTTTTTACTCACAGCAACAGCTGTTGCCACGCTGGTAGCTTAAAGAGCAGTAGTTGGATGAATCAGCCATTGTTACAAATTCACTTTTTATCTAGTAAACAGTTTGCACATACTAGCGTGACTGAAGATATTTCCAACCTGGTCCACACTGAAGTGATATGAACACTGTAAGCCTTATCTGTATTTTGTTAAATTGTTTGCTTATTACCAACACTTATCTTTTAAGATACTAAATAAAATCTACATGCCAACATTAGATTTACAAAATTTGTAATTCTATTTCCTGTAATATTGCTTTCAATCTCTCAGTACACAACTACGCCCTAGTTTTTTTTTTTTTACATTTGCACACATAGATTGCTCAAAATATTATTACTGTTATTTTAAATATGTGATAAAATTTCCAGAGCTTGGATTATTGCTAAGGAGGAGATTGAAATATAGAATATTTCACTATTGCATCATTATTTGCAAGTAAAAGAAAACTCCAAACAACCACTAAAGAAATATTTTTAAATAGAGCTCTCCTACATAATGTGTTAGTTAACAAGATTCATTTGCTGATAAATGATATGCACATATGAAAAATAGTAAAAGCAAAACAAAACAAGCCCACAAATGATCTGGCAGCCTGTGGGAAAAAAAGTGTTAGTTTGAATGGGTTAAATAAGCCTTTATTATTTTGTTTGAAGCTATTAATTTTCTTATTGTGTGTATGATACATATATATATACATATATAATATGTATATATATTATACATATATATATGTATATATACATATAATATATAAATACATATATACATGCATGTGCATTTATGCACACACGCACACACACACATGCACAGACACACACAAAGCCTAAAATTGTGATTTAAGTGTTTACTAATATTACAAACAGAAGTATGTGATACCCGGGCCAAGGCATAGCATTTTAGATTCAAAAGTAATGGCCTTGAAATTCATAGTACTTATAGTTTTTGTCTTTTCTCATTCTCAAACCTGCCTATACTTAATTTTTTTTACTTAATTTTTTAAATGATTTCTATATCCCAAACATTATCTCATCGTATAAATAGTTATAGGTAGATATAGCTATAGATAAGCATTGTTAAGGTAAAAATATGTCAACTAATAAGCTTATTATATGTGTATATATATATACACATGATCAATACTTATATAAATATAAAAATAAATATGCATTTTGCATAAATATAAATATAAAAGAAACATGTGACTATTAATTTATTTTTAAATATTAAATAAAATATTAAATATATTATAAATACAATATTTAAATATTGAATACAATATAAATATAAAATTCATTGCATAAATACACAAATATTTATATAGATACAAAAATAAATATGTATTTATTTTTAATAACTAACTTTTATAGCTAGAATGTTTAAATAACATATTCCCTCTGTGGAGGGCAATTTGTATTGTAAATAAAGTACTACTTTAATAAGTGCTGCTTTTAATTAATCTGTGTGGATAGCTTTTATCAAAGTATTTAATACTATTAGAGTATTTCTTTTGTCTAATGAACTTATAACCTATTTAATAGGAAAAATTGACTTCTGTCTTATAATCAAAGCACCATTAAATTCACTGTAAGAGTATATTAGTATGTAATTCAACTGAAACCAAATGCCATCATGGTTAAGGCTCATGCTTTTGGCTATAGTAAGGAAATTGTATTTTACAGAAAAACATTAAAAATGTACCTGACTTTTTATCATTATTAAATGCCATTTGAGGATGTAAGGTATAATGGGATGTGCATTAGATGGAGACTCTGGGAACCCTATTTCTAGTACTGTCAGACATGTGATTTGACAATTAACCTAACCTCTTAGAGAATCAGTGTTTCATGAGTAAAATGAAAAGTTTAAATTATAATACTTCATTTTACAATTGTATTTTCATTAGTCACCATCCAAACATGGTCTTGTTTCCCAAGAATATGCAGTCATATATTGTATATAGGCTAAGTGATACTTTATAAATACTCCATTTAGAAAAAAAAAAAGAAAAGGTGCTTCATATACTTTGAAAAGATTTAAGTAACAAGAGTGTATAAGATGCTTTTGCTATCATGTTAATCACATTTTACAGTATTTAAAAATGGTGTAGGCTTAAGGCAGAATATTCATTTTATATACAAATAATTTGTCAGTTAAAAGTGCATTTTCTCACTACCTATCCCATAGTCCAGTTTCTCTTTTCAGAGATAAATAAATGGGGACCCAGTAGATTAAGGAGTTTGTTGAAGGTCTCATGGCATAGTGGCAAGAAGTTCAAGAATACAACCTTCATGGCAGAAGCCCACAGGTGACCACTTGTTCCAGGACTATGCGTTGTTGTCTTCAGAGTTTCCTGACCTCAATGCATTGTCTGTGTACTAAGATGTCTTCATTAAATAATCTTCATGATGTTAGGTTATGAAACACTCAGGCAGAGAGGCAATTTTAGGATTCTCTTGAAGACTTAGTCAGATTTCCCAAGAATTTGGACATGGTAAACTCTTAATGATTTCACTTTTACTCTTAAACGTAGATACTGCAATTGAACCAGATGTTCTTATGGATAGGTTAAAAAATTAGGAAAAATATCCATACTTTTTCTAACTGAAATGAACTGGTAAGAGGTCTTTAAGAAACCTCATAGAAGTTCTCTTTAGATTTCTAGCAGCATGTGTTAACTAGAAGCTAAGTGATAACTAGGAAATGTTTCAATACCATAACATACTTCTGAAAATAAATATAGACATGCAAAAGAAAATTGCCAGAAACCAACCAACGAAACAACCAACAAAAAAATTTAGAATATGCACCAGGATAAAGAGATATAAATTCTATGTGATTACTAATCTCAAGAAGGGTGACAAAAGTCTTATTGTTTATCTTGAATGAAGCTAAGGAATGTTGGCATTTATGTAAAATCATGTTTCCTTATACCCTTTCTTTTTTGACTGTGCTAATAATGTCCTTTGACTTTTTCATATAACAGCAGTAAAGACTTAAAGAAACAAGGTACAAAATGAGGAATTTTCAGCTTCATTTTATTGACTTATCTAGCCATGAATATTTTAAAGGGGAATATCCTCTTGTTTTATGGATATTTGGAAAGAGTATAGGAGTTATTTCTTGGAGATATAATAGTTTACTTACCTTTAGTAAAGTTGGAAGAGGAATTTATTGACTAAGCCGTGGAGTAGGAATAATAAATCATAAGCAATTGTGCTGTCACAGAAAATCTTTGAATCTATCTATCTATCTATCTATCTGTATCTATTTATCCATCATCTCCTGTATGAGCTCTTCACATTCTACTTATAGTTTCCTTTTCAGCTTAAGGCCTTGTAGTTCATTAAAATGCAAATAAGCTGGGAGGAGTGGTACTATAAAGCATCATTAGTATTTTATGGCTAAGGCTAGTGAGTCAAAGTCCTCCTTGAAATTAATTTTTCACAAGAAAAAGAAACCATGAGAACTCATGTGAGAGAAGAGTTGAAGCACTGTGCAGGGGCAGAGAGGGGTTCTACATGTGGCATAATAAAAGGGTAATAGATTTAGATAGCCACTAATGGCTGTGTGTACATGGGAGGAACTTCTAGCTTCCCTGGTCCTCAGTTTTCTCATCTGTAAAATGGACATCATGATTTTTAGTAACGATATGTACCTTGAAAGGTTATGAGAATAAATAAAACCTAAAATAGTCTCTGGCGTATGGTCTCTCTTCCTGTTTCTCAGTTGGCCTAAAAGTAGTCATTTATTCATCTACAAAATAGAATACACATTGTGATTAATTGGACTTCAAGATCTGAGTTAGGAGAGTAGAGTTATTAATGTTGATAAAAGGCACCATGCCTCTATACTTTGTAAATTCTGAATTGTCTCCCATTCATATTTACTGATTCCACTCATACCCTCCCTTTATTAAAATTTCTTTTCAGTAATAGAGTAGATGAGACATACAAGAGGGATAAGATGTTCCAGGGTTAATGAAAACTGAACAAAGGATAAGAGCCCAAGTTAATATTCCTTCAACTGAATCACAGACTTCTTATTAACTATTTGTTTATCTATTTAATATTATATGGTTTTATATATTTTTATTTATTATATCATTATTGCTAATTTATTTTGTGAGTGAGAGAGTAAAAACTTAAATTTTTTTTATTTTTTTTATTTTTTTCTTCCGGGTGATTCTTTTTTTTTCTTCTTCTTCTTTATTAACGAGTGTGAATCATCCCATATTTAAGTTTGCTTTATGGTTGATTCTGAAATTTGGAGTGTAGTTTTATATTTCTCATGATGTTCCCAATGCTTTTTTTCTTGATTATCAAAGACACATAGAACTTTTTAAAATAATATCTATAACAACATCCATGTTTTTTATTGAAGTATAATTGGCATACAATATGTATTATTTTCACATGTACAATATAGTGATTTGACCGACATTTGTATACATTGTGAAACGAGCAGCACAATAAATTGTAGTTACCATCTGTGACCTTACGAAGTTAATATGGTATTATTGACTATTTTCTCCATGCCGTATGTTACATCCCATGACTTTATTTTCTAACTGGAAGTTTCTACTCCTTGATCCAAAAAGCAGCATCTCACAGAATCAAACCAAGTAGGTAGATGAGTCCATTAGCCAATAAACACATAACATAAATAGACGAAAGATGTTTTGTGTGATTTATATATACAGACGTGTGTGTGCCTGTGTGTGTGTGTGTGTGTGTGTGTGTGTGTGAGCCAGCTGCCTAGATTTGTTTGGTTTCTCTCAGTTCTTACTGGCTTTTTGTCTATGGACACATTTTGTTTGCTTTCTTCTGGATTCCAGCTTTATGAAAAATGAAGATTCTAAATAGATGTCTCAAACTCTGTATGTTGAACTCAGTTGTGAAAAAAATATATGTTACACCCATACATCAGAAATCGTACATAATGCAAAAACCATTTTATTTGTCTACTACCTGACCTGTAAAAATGTGAAAATGCCCATCAGAGTGTTAAGAATATGTGACAAGGAGGATAAAAGATTGAGAATCCTTACATGTGGAAGTGTTTTGGTAACAAATTAGTGCTGATGAATTGGTCACATCTTACAGAGACACACTCTGTTTTAGTTAAAAGGATTTAACGTATTTCTTGGCCCTAGAAACTTTAATCCTATAGTTAATATTGATAGGAACAATTATCTGAAGTTAAAAAACCAAACAAAACTCTCATTAAGTGCATGTTTTTTTTTAATTTTTTTTAATGTTTATTTATTTTTGAGAGAGACAGAGACAGAATGTGAACGGGTTGGGGCAGAGCGAGAGGGAGGCACAGAATCTGAAGCAGGATCCAGGCTCTGAGCTGTCAGCACAGAGCCTGACGCAGGGCTCGAACTCACGAGTTGTGAGATCATGACCTGAGCTGAAGCCCAACGCTCAACCGACTGAGCCACCCAGGCACCCCTAAGTGCATGTTTAATTTAGGTAGAAGTTAGTCATTAAGTATGTATTTTTGTTAGTTTCCTAAGAACATAGATTTGTATCATATTTTTTAAAAAAATATTAAAGAGGAAATCCATCTGGTTTAAAATTTCCCAGGGATAATATTTAACAATATAATGTTTTAATGAACACAATAAATATGAGAAATACAGTGCATGTAATAAGACAAAGTTTTGCATTTTTATCATTCAAATGAAAGATAAATTTCAGGACATGATGTATGTAAAGTGCATTTAACACTGTATTTGATACATTTGCTGATGTTTGCCTTCCCTATAACCTCTGGCATTTCAGTCCAAGTTAATCATACAATGTCCCAGTGACAGGGCCACAAAATTAAACTTGACTCTATCACCCTTACAAATCCCCCCACCAGAAACAAACTCCCTATCACCTGCCAGTTTATAACCAACCTCTTTCTATCTCTGTCCTGCTGACAGTAAATCCTCTCACTAGCTAATTGAACAGATGCACCCAGTATTTCCAGAAGATCCACAAAGCTGGGCTTTGATGGACAGCAGAAAGTGGAACAATGAGAAAACAAAAGCCTTTAAACTGAGAGCACTGCTTTGTTCTGCTTAAAACTTTAAGGTCACTCCAGCTCGTTCTGACTATGGGGATCTTAATTTTTACTCCACCAATTTACTTGCAGCTGTCATTCTTTCCAATATTAAAAGTTCAGCTCTTCAAGTGTGGGGAATTGGGGGGAGAGGGGCGGGAAATGAGAAGAGCTTGTTATAAACTAAAAACAGCAAAAACAAGTAAAATCTGGCTTGGCTCTCAAGTACAAAAAGTTATTTTCAAAGCCTATAAATTATGACATAGTGATTAACATGTAATTTAAATATATTTAAACAACAATTATATCACATTTCCAGCCCAGCTAATTGGCCTCACAGATGTTCCCTTGTAGCTGCATTGCCCTTCCAGGGGGAAATGAATGAGGTGCTTTTTATCATGGAAAACAGAAAAGAAAAAAAAAAAAAAGCAAATGAAAAAAATGAAAACAGAAAAATAAAAAGCAGCCAGTAACCCTAAAAACAATGAATGCTTAAGGGACTTTGCCTAGCATTTTTTTCCATTTTAATGCAGAAAACTAGGAAAAGCATGAAGACTCTCCTATTACTGTGATGGTATCTGGCAGTGTGTCCAGATATAGATTTGGCAGGTTGCTGACGGAAAGACTTGTCAAAGCAGGGACAGTGCCTGCATTCTAATATGGCATGGCCTCTCTTCAACAGATCTAGTTATTTTTAACACAACATCTTTACAATTGAAGGCAGTCCAGCTCACGTAATGAATATATATAATAAAGTATTTCCTGATGAAGAATGACTTGTAACTTGTTCCTTTGATCATCTATCCCTCAAGTTTTATAAAATGCAAAATGTACAGCAGTCAGTGCTGTTTCCTAATCTGTGATTCTAGTCAAACATGAACCAGTGCAGCAATTGTTGGAAGGTTAGAGGCCAAAGGAACAGCAGTAATTACTAATATTTTGGAATACCTTTCTTCTAATATGTAATCTTAGAATTCAAATAAATTCACCGCAGTTTCATTTTACTCTTGCCTTTTCTTCTAATAATCTCAGGTAATATTTGATCATTCAGTGTAAATTGCAAAAGGCCAGTGGTCATGTCTCTCCTGGTGCCTAATGGTATCTCCAGCATATTCGTTAAATGCTTGCTCAATAATTGGGGTTGAATGATAGGACAAGACCAAGGTTGAAGATATGATAAAGTTCCACTAGGCAGTTGCCGTATTTTTCCCATACCATCCCTCTGTTTTGCATATCACTGGCAGCAAATTCGTCTCAAATTTTACGAGCAAATGTATTTAGCTTCATTTCTAAAGGATAACAAAATATACCTGTATTTAAGGTGATGTAGAGAACAGGAAAACATTTTTAAATGTGTCTTTGATGAGTAGCTCTGGCATTTTGATTGCTTGACTTTAAAAATCTGATTTAGCATATGTGAATATTTAATTTTTTATATCCTCTTCATTTGCTTAGTAGTACAGAGCTTACAAAGTTCACTTATATATACCATTTTACTTTGTATTCACTAAGAGTAAGACAGAGGACAAGGATAAAAATGAGGGTCTGAGATGTTTCTTGACTTATCACATCACTTGTAACTGGGACTGGGGCTAAAATATCTAACAAATCATAAAACAATGTGTCTACTAGACAATACTACCTCCTACGTATAGCATGTTAAATATATCTCTACTTTTCCGCATCATGATCTTCAATACGTTCCTAGTTATGTCATTAGAGAAGGAAAGAGATTAATATTTTCTACACCATCATGTAGATGACTCAGTTATGGGGAGAGTTGAAATGTAAACTTAATGTAGGAGTTCAGACCTTGTCCCTTGATTAGTCCAGTTAATTATAGGAAATTGTGTTATCCAGTTGTTATTAATTTACATTAAACAGTTAATCTCCATGGAACCACATTCTGCTTAGAATGTTTTATGAACCTCTAAATTGTAAAAACATTGGCCTGGAATAATACTTAGCCAAGTTTCATACATGTATGCAGAAAATGCAAGCTTCATAACATCAGTTGTTTTTACCTGAATTATTTATGATCTCCAGTGTCTAGAAAAGGGCCTGGCTTAGTAGACTAAGGTTCTCAAAAATTGTATTTAATGGATATGTATATTAAGAAACATGGTTGATATTCACATAACCCGCTCTATTTACCCCAAGGAATATTGTCCTTAATATTTTATCATATTCTTGTATCCACTTTTTTTAACCCATAGGATGGAGTATTAAGTTATAAGAATACAGATGCCCTTATTTTAATGTTTATTTTTTTGAGAGAGAGACAGACAGACAGAGAGCATGAACGGGGAAGAGGCAGAGAGAGAGAGAGACACAAAATCTGAAGCAAGCTTCAGGTTATGAGCTGTCAGCACAGAGTCCAATGTGGGGCTCGAACCCATCAACCATGAGATCATAACCTGAACTGAAGTAGGATGCTTAACCAACTGAGCCACCCAGGAGCCCCAGATACCTTTTTTTTTAATGAAATCTGATTTTAACTGATTCTAAATACATGAAAATAATATATATAAAGCATATTTCCACGAAAGGAATTAATTTTCCAAGATTTCCTTCCTTTTTTTTCTTAACTTACAAAAAAATAAGACTCTTTGAAGAGAAAATAGGTGTACCTTTTTAGTTTTTTAATTAATTTATTTAAATTCAAGTTAGTTAACATACCTTGTAGTATTGGTTTCAGGAGTAGAAGCTAGTGATTCATCACTTTCATATAACACCCAGTGCTCATTCCAACAAGTGCCCTCCTTAATGCCCATCACCCATTTAGCCCATCCCCCCCCCCCACCTCCCCTCTAGCAACCCTCAATTTGTTCTCTGTACTTAAGAATCTCTTATGGTTTGATAGTATGCACCTTTTTAAAGGAAAGACTAAGAAGTTGACCCTTTGCTGAAATGGTGAAAAACAAATGTAACTTGATAGTAAAAATTATTCAAGGAAAATTGAAATTTGCTTTTATCTCCTTCTAGATAAGTTTCTTTTTACAAGGGAAAACCAATGCTGTGGCATGTGGCCATTTCAGTCATATAACATGTAAGGAAGGAAATGGTTCTTTATTTAAAACTATATTTAATTATTTACTGTCTTATCTTTCTTCTAGGGTTAATCAGAAAAATATTCATGGTCAACTTAGTTTTTAATCCATTTAAAAATTTCACTTTTTCTGTATATTTTTTCTTTCAGGGATTGAATTAAAATATTTCATATTCTCAAAACACATAAATAAACTCACGTGTAGTCAGAATGCATAAAAATTTTACCATTTAGCAAACTTCACTGTTGTGCATGTTTTCCTCTTTGGCTCATACAACTCATGCGGCTTTTTTTTTCTTTTCATTCATATTACCTCTTATTATATCCATCATTCCATTTTTCTTTCCTATTAGAGTGAAATTGGACACAGCCCTCCTCCTGCCTACACCCCCATGTCAGGAGTAAGTATTTCACAATCAACCTTCATCTTTTTTGTATTTTTGGTCTTCGCTTATCATGTTTCTTCTCTCTTGTCTCTCCATAATTTCCTCATTTTGCTTTTGCCAACAGTGAGTTCATAATTTGCTGTAGATTATATAGCTGGGCTTTGTGGATATGTTTTATCTCAGGAGATAATCCAAAGTTGAGATATCATGCATCAACAGTAGCTTTTGATTTTTACCTGAGGGATTTACCTGGACTCATAAATTATGCTTCCGGTTGAGGAGGTTACCTTTTATTCCCCCCATGATTACAGGTTGTGTGCGAAAAAGTCAGAGTCTCCATGAAGATTCTCTAGTTAGGTACTTGGAGACTCAAAGTCAGAATGACCACAGAAGAGAAGGCAATAAGGACATATCATCATCCAAATGGCATCACTGTGCTTCTGTTCTTAATGGCGACTGTCTACAATCAATAGCATTTCCATTTGTCACGAAATATGAATTTTATATAAAAAATTGGCAACTGTAGGGAAATAATATGAGACACTTTTTATTAGGTCATGTGTTAGGTGGTCAGTAAAATTTAAATATTTATTTCCAAATTGTTTCCCCATGATTTACTTTAAAAACCAAATTGGAATTTTAGGTGTTTGTAACCCAAGATTGTTAGCCATTCAGGGAAAAAACTCAATTAAGACACTCTGACTTTTATCTAAAAGACAAGATCTCATATCCTTTGGGTTGTTTTTTTTTTACAACTATTCCTAATACTAACTTCCATCCAAATGTGTCTCTCCTATTGACAGAACCAGTTTGTATACCGAGACGGGGGGTTTGCTGCAGAGCAAGGAGTGCCTGTGCCGTACAGAGCCACGACCAGCACAATCCCAGAAGCTCCAGTTGCTCAGGGGGCTACAGCCGAGATTTTTGATGACTCCTGCTGCAACGGCACCCTACGCAAGCCAGTGGCACCCCATGTTCCGGAGGATAGCAGCACCCAGAGGTACAGCGCCGACCCCACGGTGTTTGCCCCAGAACGGAGCCCACGAGGAGAGCTGGATGAAGAAGGTTACATGACCCCTATGCGAGATAAACCTAAACAAGGTATAAACAGAATGTTCAAAAATGATTGCCATTCAAAATTCACTCCCATCAAAATAAGCAAAGTATAGAAGGGAAATCGACAAACCACCGGACTGGGTAACATTTGTGACCCAGAGAAGGCCTACGGTGCTGCTCTATGTAGTATGCTATCCAAATCTACAGCATTGCATCATCTAGAATTGCATTCTGATTTTTTAGAAATCAAAATCTCAGACACCACCTGAATAGAAATCTGCATTTTAACAAGATCCCTATGTGACTTTTATACATAATCAAGCTTGAGAAGCACTGATCTAAACATATCTTTATTGAAATATTTGAGTGAGGTAACATATCACAAGATTTCACAACCGTTACTTTATTGGACTCATATTGGAGATCATAAAGACTGGTATTTTCATGGCACCAATAAAATATTTGGTCAATTCTTTAAAATTTTGTGTCATCAGAATGACTTTGTTCATTATAGAATATTATGATCTCTTGTATGACGTATGACACTTTTCAAATGTTAAAGTTCTGACACTGTGTTTACTTGTATGTCTACCATCATGTCTTGAAAATATTCAGTTTGTGGTTCTACAAAGTACAGTGATAACTTTACAGAGCTGGTAGTAGAAATGTTAGACATCCAAATCAAGTGACATTTCACTTTTGAAAAAGCCACTCTCCTTCCATGTTAAACAGCATCACAAAAGGAGAAGATGGATGATTGTTATTTAAAACTGATTACTGTGTCCTAGAGTCTTTGGTGTCAAGTAAACTTTAAGACTCTCTACAAGGGTCCATTATGTTCCTGATTATATGGTTATATTCACTTTCATAAAATGCAACTAAGGGATCCCTAAGTTCAAACTGTAAATAACCTACTAAAGTTTATCTATCTAGATGTATGTAAGATAGTAGTGACACACACGTAGGTTTTGAGAAGATTTGGCAGATTCCCCCAAAAGTAGAATACTCTCTGGGAAGATCCTCAGCTCAACCATAGAGTTGTTTCTCCATTTATAGCTACATGGCTATGCAAGTTTGCATCAGGACAATACATAAGTAGATTCCATTGGTGTAAAGTAACATGAACTTTCTAAGAAAACACAAGCTAGTCAATATAGACTCAATGTAGAGCCTCCCTAGATTTTGTCTCTGAATACAAGTTTCCATAAAAGATTTTTGTACTCCAGCCTGCTTCTCAGAGACTAAAGAATTTTAGTATAGACAGACACTCCTCCGCTTTCAGGAATCTGGTAGGGAAAATCAAATTCTGCCTCCTGTGTAAGTTTTTACACACATTGTTCTTAAAATGACAGTTGCTTTGAGAACCATTCAAATTCCAACATGTTATGAAGTGAAAAGTTCTCCCTACTTCTTTAGGGACAATAATGAAAACAGTTCAGTAGAATGAGATTGTTCAATAGGAGTTTTAGATCTGAATTCTATCTAGTTCAATACTAGTTGTATCCTTAATACATCTTTTAATCTCAGTTTCCTGTTTATAAAACTGAAAAGCTACAGCTTGTCCTTCCTTGCTCATAGGATTGCTGTGAGGATGATGTTAGTTCCTGTAATTTCTGTATATGATTGTGGGCTAGTCATTACTATCATTTAACTTGCACAGGATGTTAAATACTTAACCATATCCAGCAGTCTGTATCCAGGGAAAAATAACCCTGAATTGATGATTTTTTTTTCTCTACTTGTCAAGCTAAGTATAGAGGGTAGAAAATTTGTTTCAGAATGATGGCATCTCAACAATTGTGCCCTTTTCCTGGCCCAACACCAAAATAGGAATAGGTAAAGTGTCATTTCTGTGGATACAGTGAAAAGAGAGGACAAAAAGTGGGTCTACTCTATGTAGATGTGTATACTATATACACAGAGGTGGAATTAAATTTAAGGAGAAAAGTATTGGTTAACAACCTTTAAAAAAATTCTGTGTCAATTCCTATTTCATATTGATTTATTAGATGGAATCATACAATATAGCCACTCTGTGACTGGTTTCCACCTACAAAACAGTCATTTCATATGATTCAAACTAATAGTTTGCTATTTTGTGATGATGGTCAGCCCTTGGAAGTAAATGTTATAATTATACTTTATTCTTAAGCATATGTAGTCTTAAACATATGTTAAGGCATGCCAATTTAGTCATGTTAGATGTCCATCAGGTATTTTTATCAGTTGAGTCTTTTCCTTAGATGTTTCTTTTCCTATGCATCAGGCTTTCTATGAAACATCTGTAATCAAATCTATTTTACCTATATGAGCATCACAGCAAACCACACAGACTAAAAACTGCTATTCCTTCACTTCATCCATTCATCTTAGCATGGAGTTAAGCTATAGACATTTTGATTTTTCAATATCCTTTTAAAAATTCAAATTTCTTCGCATTTAAAAGCTATTTAACCCTGATAGATTGTCTTGTTTTCCAACAAAAAGAATGCTGACTTTTAGAAAACAGAAGCATTTAAACAAGTGGCCCCATATATAGGAGATAAAAAATACAATTAGGAAAAAAAAGGAACAATTTAGGGGACAGGAACTCTGCTTCTGGCCTGCAGTGCCTTATTTAGTCACTAAGAGTTTTGGCCCACTTACTCTTTTTTCATATGACAAAAGTAATCAACCAAGCAATCAACATAGGTAATCAACAAAATAGTTTTCGTGAGAATTCATGAAGACAAATCTGTGGCTTCATTGTTCTGGAACAAGAAGCTAACCATCCTATATAAACATTTTCCAGAAAGTGGATATTAACTGATATTTTTGTATTCCATCAGAATACCTGAACCCTGTGGAAGAAAACCCTTTTGTTTCTCGGAGAAAAAATGGAGACCTTCAAGCTTTGGATAATCCTGAATATCACAATGCTTCCAACGGTCCTCCCAAGGCAGAGGATGAGTATGTGAATGAGCCACTGTACCTCAACACCTTTGCCAACGCGTTGGGGAATGCCGGGTACCTGAAGAACAATGTACTGTCTGTGCCAGAGAAGGCCAAGAAAGCATTCGACAACCCTGACTACTGGAACCACAGCCTGCCACCCCGGAGCACCCTTCAGCACCCAGACTACCTGCAGGAGTACAGCACAAAATATTTTTATAAACAAAATGGACGGATCCGGCCTATTGTGGCAGAGAATCCTGAATACCTCTCTGAGTTCTCGCTGAAGCCAGGCACCGTGCTGCCTCCTCCACCCTACAGACACCGAAACACTGTGGTGTAAGCTCAGCGGTGGCTTTAAGATAGAGACACGCCCGCTCCAATTTCCCTGCCGCCTCTCTTTCTCTTATGGTCTTCCTTCTATTCCCAAGGCCAGTAGTTTTGACACTTCCCAGTGGAAGATATAGAGATGCAATGATAGTCATGTGCTCATCTAACTTGAACATTAGAAGGAAGAACTGAAAGAGAAAGACAGGAGGAACCACACTGTTTCTTCATTTCTCTGCATGGGTTGGTCAGGAGACTGGAACAGCTAGGGAAGGACCAGCAAATATAAGGCAATACTGCCTGCTGTCAAGCTAGTTCTCAACTTTTTCCCTTTTTTGTCTCTTTCTTTCTTTTTCTTTCTTCTTTCTTTCTTTCCTTCTTTCTTTCTTTCTTTTTTCTTTCTTTCTTCTTTCTCTTTCTTTCTTTTCTTTCTTTCTTTCTTTCTTTCTTTCTTTCTTTCTTTCTTTCTTTTAATGCAGATGCTTGAAAGACCCATGCTATCTGTTCCTGTCTACAGGAACTGATGTGTACATTTTCAGTATCTTTGGAAATCCTAATAAAGTTTCCATTAGAAAAAAAAAGGATAAACTTTTCTATAACATATGATAGTAACTGAGATTGAAAATATAGTTTCTTTCTTCAACACTTTCTATCCTGACAAGCAAGAATGGCCAACTCAGCTTCCATAATTTTTAGATCTCTCTCAAAGTTATAGCTAGTAATTATGTTTGGAGGGTTTTGTTTTGCTTTGTTTCGGTCTGTCCTTTTATATTACTTTTATTCCTATATTTTGACTTTACTTTCTAATTGCAAATATTTTTACATCAATGTTTCTCATGTGTTGCTATAAATTGACAGCATTGTAAAAAATATTTTAATATGGTGGAATGGCCATTATTTTAAATATTATAGTCTTTAAAATTAGAAGGGGAGGCCAAGATATTAGTCAAATGTAACGTAAATCTATTGAATATGTACCCCCCACATCCTCTACACTCGTCAACATTTTCTTCTCCATAAATGACAGTACTCAATAGGCAGTTGGAATATAAAGAGTTAAAGGGAAACTAAGAGACAGTTCTGTGTGGTTCATGAAAACTACTGACACTTTCAGGGGGTCCAATGGGGAATCCATTGAACTGGAAGAGACACACTGGATTGGGTATGTCTACTTGACAGAAACTCAGAAATGTAGTTTGCACTTAAGCTATAATTTTATTTGTTCTCTTTCTGAACTCCATTTTGGATTTTGAATGAAGCAATATGGAAGCAACCAGCAAAATAACTAATTTAAGTACATTTTTAAAAGAGCTAAGATAAGGAAAGACTGTGGAAATGCCAAACCAAGCAAATTAGGACTTTGGAACAGTATCAAGAAAATATGGTGAGAGGTCCAGCACATTATCTACAAGTGATATCATATTTGCTACGCAAAGAAAATTATCCAGTTTGTATACTCCACATGAAGGAATGCAAGTAAGGATTGGCTTGATTCCATGGAATTTCTAGTATGAGACTCTGTTTATATTAAGTAGAAGGTAACTCTTTGCACATAAATTGGTATAATAAAAAGAAATACACAAACATTTGCAGTTTATAGATAGGTTCTTGGGTCAAAAGTTGTAAATAAAGGTGAAAAATTTCTCATGTAATTATTTTAATATCCAACATACTAATCTTTTGATACTTTGTATAATAACACTCTCTTCTAACACATCATCCTACTTCTAGAACCATCTTTTTATGTATCTTTTTAAAAGAATACCTACTGAGTTAAGATGAGCAATGTGAACAAATAGTAGGAATGAGTCTCCAGGAACAAGAGACCTAATAAGGTCAACAGTTAGGAAAATTGGGTAGTCTCTCTAGAAAAATCTGTGTGGGCAGTCATTAGGATTATTTTTTTCCCAACGTTAAAATGTTGGGATCAAATTCAAGTATATTACCAAAAAGAAAGCAACAAGACTAAAAATCTCCATTGGTAAAACAGAGTTTAGAGAGAGAAAGAAATGGAAAGAGATTTAGGTTTCTGCCTGTTTTGAAAAAGTAAATCAATCCATCCATTCAACACCCTTATTTTTCAACTGATATTTATTTAGAGTCTACTAAAAGCACTGTGTAAATGGGGAACATCAACATAAATACAATATTATCCCTAACTTAATGATTTTAAGTCTGGATTTATTTGGAATGACATTTGAATTTCCCCATAAGTCCAAGGAATAAGATTTTATGGACTATTTTGTGAGTGGTCATCATAAAATCAGTTGTTTGTTAGAAGATCTCCCATGAATCCATTTGAAACATGAATTAAACAACCTACAAGTTACTGAAGTTGACTAATATGACCGTTTCAGTGTTACCATCCAAACACGTACTGGTCTAGAAGGATATTGCCTCACTGGCTAATTGGCCTATCTGGATTCTCAGTCAACAGCAGGTTTTTGGTCTTTGGCCAAGAACTTTGGAGGTGCTGGAACTGGTTTCTTACTAAGTTATGAGAAATCAGGTAAGCTATAAGAGTGAAATAGAGCAAGGGAGAGGTTTGTAAGAACCCTTCCAGTGATGTTCAACCATGAACTTTTCAGGGCTGAAGACACGGAATGACTCAGGAGCTAAAGCCTAACATCTTCAAACTTTACCACTCATTTAGAGGAGTCTCCAGAGGAAGGGGACTTCACATCAGTTCTTATTAAAATTTGGAAATAAGCCTCCCTTTCTAGATAAATCTATAACAACTTACCACTGACAGCACCCTTGTTGGATACTAGAACTTGATTTTTTTTTCTTCTGATTTGCTATATTCATATGATTTTTACTGGGATATGGAAAAAAGAATCACTTATTTTGAGAAGGAAAGAAAAATAAATGTTTTACTGTGAAGGTAATAGAATGTATTCAGTGATGTAGTCTCTATTCTGAGAACACAAAACACTTACACATCAGGTAGTCTACCACTAATAACTAGAAATAGATTCAAGTATAACCCAAGATGACCCAAAATGCTTCACAAAAACTGTTTTTCTTTTGAATGCTTTCTGTAGTACATCTTTGATTTCAGTTGTTTTAGGATTTCTCTTTTGTTTTGTTTTTGTCTCCTAGAAAAACATACTTGAGAGTGAATGAAAGGAAGAAAAAACTAGTTTTATCTGTTCTAAAACAATAACTTATTCAACCCAGTAGAATGAAATTTTAAAATGCCAGTTGAAGCCTGCAAAGGACATCAGGATATCAAATCCCAGAAGCTGATTGTATCAATGCAAATATGCAAAACCAATTAAGAAAATTAGTAGTAAAATTACACAGACTATATTTTTTTAAATCACCAAATTTTGTAGCCTAGCCTATCTTGGGGAATCCTATTTACAGACAAGGAAACACTGTACAACTAAATGGTTGCTTAAAGAGCCATTCTTTAATTCTTAAATGAGAAAAGATGTTCTCTAGACTAGACCCAGAACCACAAAGTGTCCTGCACCATAAAGAGGTGCTTGGATGGCTGAGTAACATTTGGTTTTCCAAATTTTAGTGGCATGGGTTAGGATGAGGGTTCTTTCTCAAGTAATATTCTTGAAAGAGAATGAAAACAAAAATACAAGCTGAAATCACATTAACACGTACAAACTAAAAAGAAGAGATTCTTCCTTAGTAGATCGGGAAGAATTACTGAACATTTGTATGTTAAGATGCAGAAAAGAAGAGACAGTGTTCTAAGTGTTACAATGTACGTATCAATACCTTCTAAAAGCAGGATGTGACATGGAGAGCATGCATATTCCCAATGCCAAGGACAAACCAGTAGAAGAACTGGGAGGTTCTGCTGCTAGATGAAGTCAGAGGGGCTATCAATGTGCCCCTCACTTTCTGAAGTGTCAAAGTGAAAAGAAAAAAAATAAGATTGTTTAAGCCCGACAGGGAAGGATGTAAATACATGTTTTCTAGAACTAGCTAACCTTTATTTCAAAACTTGAATTATTCATCCATCTATAAATGTTGATTATTTAACTAGTATGTAGTTCATAAGGTAATAGAAATGGTGATCATGAGAGCATGTATATAACTGGGCAAAACCATGATAATGCTGTAAGACGTAGATTTAGTTAGGTTTTCAGACAATAAATGATTTTAATATTATTAAATAAATCAAACTAGAAAACTAACCACAGAATATTATGTAACAAAATAAAATGCAGGATATGAAAATGTAGGATGGATTTTGCATAGTATAAGATAAGTTTGCCACTTAAAATTGTTATTTGTTAGGTTTAGCTGAAAGTAGGCATATAAAGAGCTGGTTCCACTTGTGAAAACTTGATTTAAAGCATTGCAATTAAATGTTTTTCTCATTCTCTTATTCTTTTACCATTTTTAATTGTATTAAGTGTAAGAGAAAAAAAATTTAATTTTTTTTTGCAAACACCACCTTGCAGAGTTTAACAGGCAAATATGTTACATGACTTTAAGTAAGAGGTCTTCAAAATGAAGTAAAGGGAATGTGAATGTTCTATTACCTTATGCAGAGACAAAGATTGAGTGGTGCCATTTAGTAAGCAAACAAAATACATTTAATTTGTAAAATGTCCATTTTTCCCACGATACCCTCTCATTTTCAAAAACAAAAAGAAGCAATTAATTGACAAATTTTTGATAACTAATGCTAAACGAAGCATTTCAAACTGCTGTATTTCCATTATTTTGGACTCTAGTTATTAGACCAATGATTTTTAATATTGCAGACAAGAAGTCCAGGTGTACAAAATTCTAGTTGTGAGAAATCCAGATAAACTAACTTCTACTGTATATGCTATAGGCAAGAAAATTCTGCTGTTCCTCCAACTGTGTATATGGACTTCGAAGGGCAGCCTTGAGGCCATACAGACACTGAAAGCAGACTCATGTCTCCTGATTGCCATTTGTGTAAGAACGAATGACATTATTTAGTTGTAGGTTAGGTGTGATTTTAAAATAACAGTTATTAGTGGGACCTTGATTTTACTGATATCACAGTGGGGATAGCTTTTGTACATCTGGGTAGAATGAATACAATTTTTCTAATCCCAGAGATGCCTTTGCAAGAGTAGTTCTCTCCATACTTGCCAGCATGAAGCTATTGTGGGCACGATGTTGGGACAGGAACCCTTGTGTTTGTATGGACAGATGGCTTTTAACACCATGGGCTGCTTCATTCTTTTCATTAAAAGGAAAGTCTCTAGAAAATAGTCAAAATATCAGATACTCTGTTTAAGTCCCGCTGATTTTGTAGAGGTACAAAAATGTAGGATGTGTCACTTTTGCAGACTCCTGCCTCACCTCTTTCTAGCCAGGTGATATTTTGGGCAGAAGAAAATGCTTTTCTTTCAATTATGAGCTGAAAACACTCTAAGCCCCAACCTCTTGGGGTGTCTCCTGCTTACCTTGGAAAATATTCCTTGACAGCTTTGCAAGTAAGCGATTATCTTGTTAGGAACACAGAAAAAGTAATATCTCTCTAGACCTTAAAGAAAAAGACCACCCTTACTTCTTTCCGCATTGGCACAGCCACCTCTGTTCTCTTCACCTGTCTACAACCTTAATTCAAAGTGGCCCTCTTGATGCTGTACCTCTGTGAAGCCATAGTGGGTCTCTTAGGTCCCACATGTTGCTTTGTGAAATACTGACTTAGCCTCTGCCCTCAAATGCCTGACTTCTCTGTAAAAGATTCTAGCAATGCGGACATTGTTTAAATGTCTTCTCAAATCGATTACTGCACAGAGTATGCTTTATGATATTAAAATTATTTTTTCCCATAAAGACCAATTCTCTTACTATATCCTTCTCTGCAGAAACTTGAGTCGAGTCAGCCCAGTGATGAATCTTGAAATTTACATATGTGCACATACCCTTGGTAGGTCTTAGATTTAATCTTTTCATAGAAAACTTACACATGAGAAGTTAGTTTTGCAAGCAATTAACTTATTTACCTTACATATTTATTTTATTCCTGATCGCAAATGTTTTACAGCTGCTGTAACTTTTTTTTTTCACAAACGAAGAGTCTTATTATCAAACAGGTAAAGGTTATTCAGCTTTGAGAACCACCTGCCATTCCTTATTGGATCATTCATCTGACAAATACATAATGAGGGCAGTTTCACTGAAATGAAAATCCATGTAGTCTAATAAGTTGCCACTTTTTTCTCTACTTTTAGTCTTTAAGGACATTTTTATTTCAATGCTCTAATGAATTTTCCCATATGATGAGAAGTGGTTATATTTGTACAAATATACAAATATCAGAAAACAAAGTTTCATACCTGTAGGTAATAGTCTAACCTGTCCAAACCACTTTGCCTTTACTGCTATTTTTTTATCCCTGGTGTGATGTTTCCCCCAGGCCTGCAGCTCTCTTAAAAGAAATCATACCTCCTATATATTGACATAAACTGGTTCTTGAATACCATTTCCAGATTCTTCAGTTAATGGGGGTTGTTCCTTTTCCCTAATGTGAGAGTCGTTTTCCTGTATATTTCTGGATCTCTCAGGGGCTGGGAGGGGGGAGTGAGGGGATGACACCATAGCACTCCAAGAATCCTTTTGGGATTACTCCAGTAATCAAGTATGGAAGTTATTTTCTAAATGTAGATATGTAAGTGGTTCTTTTAAAGTAAGGTACTTTGAAAAATGTAGCATAAATTGGTACTGCTGTTAAATGGGTCGATTATTAAACTGAGCAGCTGTGTGAGGGCAGCTAACTTTGAATGCACACCTCACTGGCTGGTGTGTCTACACTTCCTGTTGTGAGCACCAGGGACTTGCATCGCTGCATGTCGAAACTGCATCTTTACATGGTATATGACTAGTTGTTCATCTCTTTCTTAGGCACCATTATAACAAGATCAAATGGAAGTGAGATCAATTTGCAAGACAAATCATAGCACAAAAAAATAAGTCATGTTAAATCTTCTCTCAAACACTCATCTCATACATGCATCCAAGTAGTTGACTAAGATCAGTTCAGGTGATAAAGGGAGACATTTCACGGAAAAGGCAGAGGCTTAAGGTATTATATACATTCGTATTCATTTCCTTATGTTCTTAACTTGTAAACAGAAAACAAGCCCTCTCTCTTGTGAAGTATCTTCAGAGGATAGGGGTGCAAAAATAGCTGGTAAGCCATTGATGTTTCATTTAAATCCCAGTGTTCAAAGTTAGCTGCCTTTTTGAAATAAACAAACAAAAATTACTACTGTATGTTTGAAAATGTGAATAGTATTTTTATAGCTTGTTAAAGACATGGCTAGTTGCATTTGTAAATAAGGGTCATGTTGCTTTGATTTTTTTTTTTGTGGACATCTTTATTTGGGACATAATGTCTTTAGGATTGATTTGTATATAAGTAATTGGCTTGTGATTGTTTCCTTTTGGTTGGAAGTTATCATTTTGACATTACTTGTGATTCTGTGTTCAGCGCTATTGTGATGTGTTCAACCTCTGCACTCGCTTACACAATAGGAGATGCCAATTGTGTGTGGTGTAATGTTATTTTGATTTTTTTCTATTTTATCTATGAAGGATTATGCACTTAACACATACTAACTTTTTTAATGTTAGGTATATTTTAGTATAATTTCCCTTATTCTTTCTTCTCCACCAACCCTTCACCCCATTCTCCTTTCCTGCCCCCAATTTCTGTTGTTATTTGAGAATGAGGGACAAACAGTATTTTAAATTTCTGTAATTAGGCTTTTCAGTTAGTTCTCAAGGATCCTCTCTTGGCTCTTGGGAAAGGATTGTACCTGTACAAGGCAATTATAGAATGCGACCTGCTTTGCCTCATTCCGTACTGATCATCCCAGCTGAACAATTTGAAAACTGTTCTGCCTTTTTGTTACATGAATCTGTCAGAAATATATTTTTAATTTAATATAAATGAAATTCAATAAAATATGAAACAAATGTTCTCTTCTGTGTCGGAAATTTGTTATAAGAAAAACCAGTTGGGAAAGAGGAAGATGTGTTCTAGATTTAATAATTTGAAGATGTGAATATGGATTTATTTTTGTCCACATTTATGAATGCCAATTATTATTCCTTGAAACTCTTTAGTTCTTTGGACTGAAGCTCTTCAGTTGTTTGGAATGTGATATATTCCATAGGTTTTGCTCTAGTGCATATGCCTATTGATGTGTACATACTTACTCCTCTGCACAGACTATGCTTAATTAACTAGTTGGAGTTTTTTTGAGTATACACACACACACACACATATATATGGAATATTTGGTAGGTTGTATCCAAATAACAGTAATATTTTTATAATTACTTTATTTCTGCCCCCATTGCAATTTACAAAAATATTTCTGGCAAAGCTTTTGTTAGAAAGAATATCATATGTTAGTACCATGCTTAAAGAGCAGGAGAGGGACTGGGTCTGTAAATAGTCAATGAACTGATGAGTGACTTGAGATAAGCCCATGGAAATGTGTAAGAATAATTTCAGAGACATTAATGAAGTAAACAAGTTCCTCTCTCAGCTTCTTATTCTAAATTTTCTATTTCAAATATTGATTCTTACTCCTTCCTACCCCCAAAAGTGTAAGAACTTTAAGATTCTAATAGCTTCTTATTCAAGATTCTATTATTCTTTCCATGGTTTATTCTTTCCATCTATTATTTTTATTATTTATTATTTATTATTTATTATTATTTATTATTTATTTATTATTTATTATTATTTTATTATTTATTATTATTTATTTATTATTTATTATTTATTATTATTTATTTATTATTTTATTTTTATTTATTATTTTTTATTTTTTATTCTTTCCATCTATTATTCTACCATGGTTATTGGATGACATATGATCTTAACTGAATCAGTGGACAGAAAACATATCTTTCAACGTAATAACTAGAGCAAGTTCTCTTAAATCTGTTCAGATATGGGTCTTTAAAGATCCTGTTGATTGCACCACCTACTATTTGCATGGACACAAACACATTCTCTTCCTTAGATGTTGAGACCCATTAGTTTGGAATCACTGTCATTTCATACCTTTCAGGGTGAGATATGTCAAGGCACCATGTATTTTAAGTAACTGATAGGCTGAAGAAGAGGGAGAAACAATTTATGTTTCTAACGCTCTAAAGTACAGTTGACATTTCCCGTGACACCATATTACTTCTGGTCATCTAGATAAGGAAAGTAAGACTAAAATAACAAATTTAGAGTCATGTGACCTTTATTACTAAGTGGTTGTAGCCACCCTCAAAGCTGCATCTTCTGACTTAAATATCTTTCTTCTACTTAACCAGTTTTCTTTCTTCCTCTGCAAATAAGAACCTCATTCTGATCACACCACACTTTATGCTGACACATTGAATCAATTTAAGACCACCAGTCGTCTTCATCAGTCCCATGAGAACTGCTCTTCTGATAAAACTGATAAAAGAACTGCTCTTCTGATAAAACTCTTTGCCCCCTCAAACTACACAAAAGCAACTCACCCATGATGGAGAATCAGACTCCTTTCATTCAAGAAAGATAAATGCAGCATAATAATAAATAGCATTATTTTTTTAAATGACCATGTAGAGAGCCTACTGATTGAGTCCCTTTCTCAGGGTCTTATAAATCTGCCTAGTAGGGGCACCTATGTGGCTCATTTGGTTAAACGAATGACTCTTGATTTTGGCTCAGGTCATGATCCCATGGTTTGTGAGCCCCATGTGGGGCTCTGCACTGATAGCACAGAGCCTGCTTGAGATTCTCTCTTTCTCTGCCCCTCCCTCTCTCTCTTTCTCTAAAAATAAATAAAAAAACAAGAAATAAATAAATCTGCCTAGTGAAAGCACCACTTGTTCCTTACACATGTCAGAGAAAATGGCATATAACTACACTTATGTCTGGCAATATTATTACATACAAGAATGTTCATCTAGGTGAAATCTCACATGAAAAACTGAACTTATAAATAACTTGACAAATTATCTACGATTTACTACATGCTAACTTTTTCTGAAGTATAGCACAGAATTTGATACTGATCCAATGTCAAAACCTCAATTAAAATGATATTGGTAAGAGGAAAAACCTTATGGCAAAGTTGTGATGTATATAAGGGAATAGAAGGTTAGAATCCAAAATGAATGTCACAATTAAGACTTGAATTCACAATTTAATTTTATAAGTCCTGTGGAAAGGTACACACATTTTTATACAGATCTTCCTTGACTTATGATGGGGTTACGTTCTGACAAACCCATTGTAAGTTGAAAATTCTGTAAATAAAAAATGCATTTACTATACCTAACCTACCAGGGGCACGTGGGTGGCTGAGTCAGTTGAGTGTCCAACTTTGGCTCAGGTCATAATCTGATGTTTGTGAGCTCAAGCCCCACCTCAGTCTGGGGCTCACTGCTGTCAGCGCAGAGACTGCTTCAGATCCTCTGTCTCCCTCTCTCTCTGCCTCACTCCCACTCATTGTCTCTCTCTCTAAAAAAAAAAAAAAAATATATATATATATATACACATATGCGTGTGTATGTATCTAACCTACCAAACATCATAGTTTAGCCTAGCCTATCTAAACTTGCACAGAGTACTTATATTCACCTATGGTTAGGCAAAATCGTTTAACACAAAGCCTGGTGTTTTATAATAAAGTGTTGAATATATCATGTAACTTATTAAATAGTGTACTAAAAGTGAAATCCAGAATTATTTTACGGGTCCAGAATGGTTGTAAGTGTATCAATTATTAACTCTGGCGATCACGTGGCTGAGTGGGAGCTATAGCTCACAGTCTCTGCTGCTCAGCATCATGAGAGAGTATTTATCTCAAATATCACTAGCCCCAGAAAAGATCAAAATTCAAAATCTGAAGTGTGGTTTCTACTGAATGTGTATCAATTTCCCACCATCATCAAGTTGAAAACTCTGAAGTGGAACTATTATAAGCCAGGGACTATTTGTATATACATATACCTGTATTTATACATATACGTGTATTTATACATATACATGTATTTATACATATACGTACACATCAAGAGAGAGAATATAGAGACACAGTATATTTAGATATTTTATGTATTACAGATTTCATACAGAATCTCTATTTTCAAGTGATTTTACTACAAGCCCCAAGATGTATATCATACTACAACTTACACTCATAAAATTGTAAACTGAGCAGGTGCATAGTTTGCTAATTGTATTTCCCTCCACAGTATCATCAAGCTGCATGATAAACCATGGGGAGCAAAGCCACTAGACAACCATCTTAAGATTAGAAACAGAAGACTGTCACCCAGATAGCAATTTTAAAGCTATAAACAGAACAATTCACCACAAGATAGCAATCAGGAGACTGTAAACCAAATGGTACACATGAGACAAGCGAATATTGAAATACCTGCTCTTGCAAGTTACCCACAGATTTTTAAAAGAAATACTTATCTTGCAAACCTGCTTATACCTCCTTATACTTCCAAGAGAAGTAGCATCATATACAAAATGCTACAATCCAAGTGTTTTGCCTTTTTTAGAAACAAAGAAAAACAAAGATTCCAAGTTTTAAAGACATATTCTATTAACTGCCCACTGATTCCTATAAGAGGCACATATGTACCATAAAATATCCTGAAGATAAAATCTTAATATGTCATTCCAATTATGTTAAATATCTTCTTATGTCATCTTCTTCCATGTATTACAGGGATTTATTGATTCATCTTGCCTTTACTCACTGCAAAACTATTCTATTTATGTGGATTTCTCACCATTACAACAACATTAAAATAATAATAAACATTGATTGGATATTTCTCATATGTCTGGCCCTACATTAAGCACTCTGTATAGATTGTCTCTTTTGATGTTCGCCACATCACTGTAAGTTGGGTGCTATTATTCCTCTTTTCGTAAGTGAGAAAAGCAAAATCTTAGAAAGGTTGAAAAGCTTGTACAAGGCACACAAAAAGTGGCATAGCTGGGCCACCTATCCACTTGACATCAAAATACTTTATCCCTTAAACTGTACTGTACTTATCTTGTAATAGTAACAATTATGGAGCAGGTGTGGTTTCTTCAAACATTTAAACTCAGATGTGCAATAAATGCAATTTTACTTTTTCCGTAACAAAACTTAGTGTCTTTTCCAAATCTCAAGTTTATCCAGAAGTAGCAAACATAAACTGACCAATTAAGGATTTTTCAGAATTAATTCAAAATATATTCAACCAATTTAAGGTTTTTTCCAATTACTTTATCTCAGGGGAGACATCTAAATTCTAGGGCTTATATTAATAAAGAGTTGCATGTTGCAAGATAAATTAACCCTGAAACATTATTGGCTTATCACTTAACGGCTTATTTCTGCTATGGGTCTGACAGCTTTCTTCCAAATGATTCTTTAGGAGACTGACCATTCTAGCTCCATCTGTGGCTCATCTATCTCAACATGTTACCTCTATGATTGCTGTAATAGAGAAAAGGATGTTGGGGGTTAGACAGGGGCTTTCACTGTCATAGCCCAGAAGTGGCATAGCACCTCTTTTCATGGACCATAGGTTAAAACTAGTCACCTGGTCCTACTCAAGTTCAAGGTAGTTGTGGGAACACATACATATATAGATATTGAATGAACATAAAGTTTTCTGACACATGGCTAATGTAGCATTATGTCAATGAAGGGAAATATCTAGTCGTTGGCCAATATAGGATGATGGCATCTTTTAGGATATACAGTTTAGTTCATATTATTGATCATGATCCTTCTTCTTACTCTGACTTACACCAAAATGTTTACATTCCTATCTGATATCCAGCTATTTGGTCTAATGCATATTCCACTGTCATACATCCTGAATGTGACCATGGTTCCTGTAGTCTCCTATAGACTCTTGGACCTTTCTAGAGAACACAGTAAAATTTGCTTGCTCAGATTATTTTGAGGCTCTAGAAACTTGGTTCTTCTACCTGAGATTCTCCATGCTAACACATCTACCCTCTTACTCCCAATTCAAGGGCAACTGCAATTCTGTGAAGTCACTTTTCAGGATTGCAGAAGAAAGTGAGTTATAATTTTCATTTCCAAAGTTGACCTCAGGGAAGATGCAGAACCAAATCATATTTCTATGAATAGAATCGAATTCTATTCATGGGCACTCACCCAGAACCTGTCATTTTTTCTCTTCATCTTAATTTTTCCTCTCCAGGTCAGAGCTTTATTGATTGGAAAGTGGGATTTGTGGGGAAGGAAGAGTAATGTGAAGTATTGGTTCTATCTAATCAATATTTTTCTAAATAGTGAATTTAAAAGCCAAGCTTTTGTTGTTTTTCTGGTTCTGTTCCTCCATGGAACCATGGAGGTTTCCCATCTTGTGGCCGGGAGAGTTTCTCACTGGGTAAAAAACAAAACACAACAAAAATTGTGTGTGCTGAGGGGAAAATAAGTATGTATTAGGTAGTATGATAAGCAAACTACATGCATCATGTCACGTAATCTTTATAAATTATAAAGTTAGTGCTGTATTTTAATATCTGTTAGGTTCAGATGATGGTGGGACATAACAAATGGTCCCCAGTTAGAGAAAAGGCAGAATTCTTTATTACTTACAGTTTTGTCTGTGAGAATACTGCCATGCAGGGCCACACAGGAGGGTGTACCTAGAGAAAAGAATAATAGCAACCTGGAACTCTAGGGCAAAGTTTATATGTGGCAAGCGAGGTGGAGTTGGAGAAGTTTCACGGACTTTCTGTAGATCATTTAGAATAATTCCTCAGGCCTAAGGAAGAGGTATGTTTATCATCTGGGGCCTCAGTCAGTTGGATGTGTGTGTTGTAACCCAGGAGTGCTAGAATCTGATAAGGAAAGAGATTGGCAAACTTCTCACAGAATATTGAGAGTTTCTAGCGATGATCGCAAAACTGGGTCAGACAGCACTTGTGAAATATTCTACTACAAGCTGTCGTGTTTCCTCTTTTCAGTCAAAGTAATTGAAATGTAGACATATTAAGTTGCTTAACCAAAAGTTGCACAGGTGGATTTTGGCTATACCGCTAAGTGAAGACGTTCTCTTTTACACCTTCTCTAAGGAAGGCCTTATTGGGCTTTCTTTTGACCCTTCAGCTTGGATCTTTCTTCTGTCTTGAACACCATGTCATTTGCATAACTGCTAGAAGATATCATGTGTTAGTTTCTATGCATTTACCTCTCTAGGATGTCTGCCCAGACTTAAACTTTACCTTGGCACATTTTGCTTTCCAAACTCTCAGTGCGTGGTATCCAGTTGTCCCCCTGGATTTTAACAGGTGGTGAAGAATGTGTCTGGGAGGGAGAAAAGAAACTGCGCTTACATTATCTTTAAAATAAATTCAAAAATTTTTTGAAAAAAATCTTCATATTAATAATAAAAAATACTGCGTTTATTGACATAAATCTGGTAAAAGAGCATTTTACTATCCAATGGGTTAGATATAATCTGTTACTTTGCAGGGTAATTTTAAAGCATTTTATCTTTGTCAATAAGAGCATAATTGCTTAACACTGTAGACAATAACTGACTTCATTCTGTTACATGCTATATTCCCCCCTAACACTCAGTGAGTGAAAGATCCAGTAGAAATCATCCTCAAGGCATTTAATACTCAAATGGTCAGATGGGTCAACTTTACTATTGTGTGACAAATATACGTTTCTGTTCCAATGTTATTTAAATGTCTGACCTAATTCAAAGATTGTGGAAGTTGAAGAATTATAAGATGAAAAACATTCGTATCTTCCTTTTAGAATAGAAGGGACATTGCATAAAAGATTTTAATACTGATCTGGATTGAATTGGAAGTCTCACTAAATATAGTAACAGTTCAACCATTGTTGTCAAAGAACAGATAACAAAGTGCTAATCAGATGTTCTGCTGTTTCCCTGCCTACTCAGGAACTCATCTTGAATTTTAAGGTGAGAGAAGAGAAAATACTAGAAAACAGTTCTGGTAATATCAACCAAAGGAATAAGATAGAGACAATTTAACAAAAATAAAATGGCTCTAAATGAACTCATCAGCTTGAAGAAATTTATTCAAGCATGAGTATTTGCTTTTACTTTTTTTTAATTTTAGTTTTCTGAGAAAGTTTTAAATTTAAGAATAATGACTAAATTCACCATTGTGACAGTAAAACTCATTATTATAATCTGATCCACAGAATTCAAATTACAAATGCCCACAAAGCAAAACTATACTGTCTAGTCACCCACTCTTGATTTTCCTATTTCAGGAGACTCCCAGAAATCTAAATACTTAGGAAAATTCTATTCACCCAACTATCTGAGACATAGGAAAGATCTGTGTGCAAAGGGGAAACATATAAATGGAAGTTGGTTTTCCAATAAATCAATAGCAATAGCTAAAATAATAGTTATGTTATTAAAGGAACTTTATACTTAAAAAAATGTTTTAATGTTTATAAATATGTTGAGACACAGAGCACAAGCAGGAGAGGGGCAGAGAGAGAGGGAGACACAGACTCTGAAGCATGCTCCAGGCTCTGAACTGTCAGCACAGAGCTTGATGCAGGGCTTGAACTCATGAACCGCAAGATCATAACCTCAGCTGAAGTCAGATGCTTAACGGACTGAGTCACCTGGGTGCCCCAAAGGAGCATTATACTTGAAGCATAGTATATAAAACTTCAAAACATCTCAGAGACGTTCAACAAATGATTAATGACTTAAAATTATTTCCTAGGAAGAAAAGCTGAAGGAGCAAAATATAGAGAGCAAGGGATAAAACTCGGAGGAAGGAACCAATAATTCTTCAGGGACAAAAGGTATCAGATGAGTGACATATCATCAGTGACTAGTCTAAATAATTCCCCAAATCAACTGACACCAAAGAACCAAAAGCACCAACCAAAACAGCTGCTGGGGTACTAGATACTTAGCTTATTTCTGTTGGTTTTCTCTACAGCCACCACAGTCTTCTGCCTGTGCCCCTTTCTGGCATTCTGTCCTTTATTTGGGATGGAGATCTCACTACTGTTTATACTGCTCTCTAGTTCACAAAGCATGTTGCTTCTCAAGTGTCTCAGTGAGGTCTTCATCTGGGGGTGTAGAAGTGCAAATTCCTCACATGACAAAAAGAGAAGGCCACTGAGGTAAGCCTCTTAGATTCTGTTGCTCAGTAAGATTATTAAACAGATGAATTCTAGGCAAATATCAAATGCCAGCTTGGTAGGGAACAGAAATGACAACAGACTATGTGCCTTGGGAATTGCGGGTGGAATGGAGAGGTTATATTGTGGGGGTCTGACTACCACCTTGAAGCTTTCTGATTCACTAGCAGGACTCACAAACCTCAACAGCAGGCTATATTCACAGCCAGGAGCAGGACCAAGGTATTCATTGGAAGGAGTCCAGAGAAGTCAAGCAAAAGCTTCTGAGTCCTTCTTCTTTGATCATACAAGATGCATTTTCCCCTGTAGCCGGGAACTGTGGAGATGCATGCAAAATGTCTCTGCCCAGGGAAGCCTGCTCAAGTCTTGAGATCCAAGGTTTTCATGGAGAATTGATACACTCTGCTATGCAATCAACCATCGTAACTGAAATTCAGAATCCCAATAGCGAAATGAGGAGCATCCCCAATCTTCATGTTTGCATGAATCCATGCTGACAAGTCCTGTAAAGCTGTTACAGTATGCCCCATCCCTCCAGGGATACATAACAACATCATCAATTAGTAACATAAAAGAATTCTGAGGGCCACATTTCCAGAGTTTAGCCAAGGATCAATCATGGTTCCAGGCTCCCCTGGAAACATGCAATGAATGATTAAGCCTGATATTCTAACTCTTCCCCCAGATAGTGTTGACATGTTTGGGAACAGGATGAGAATGTGACCAATGATTACATTCCCCTGCCTGCTCTCTTACCCAACCCACAGCTTGAAGGAGACATTGTTGAGTGTTATTCTTTGATGTTGTAAAATATGGCAGGTCTGATATCTAGGAAAATTTTCTCCTGCTACTTGGGGATGGTAAACTAGAGGAAGGTGCTATGGAGAGCTGCTTTTTCTTTTTTTTCCCAATGAACAGATGAACCCAGGATGCCAACTTTGTATTGAAGTTCTTAAGAGAGAGAGCCAGGTTGTTCTTTCCAGGCATGATGGAAATGATCCCAGAAAGTCAGCAGATATAACACAAACTCAATATTTTAGCTATCTTGGGCAAATTGTTTTTTAAGTTACTTTATTTTTTGCTTTACAAATATTTCATATTTATTGGTTAAAATGAGAAAATACATATGCAGAGAATAAAAATTAAAAGTCATCATATGGCGTATCATATACATAAATTCTTAAATCCAAACAGACTATTTTGCAAATTGGTATTGTTTGCTATATGGATAAGTTTAGGAATCCCACAGGCTTACATCAATGGATTAATAAGGCATAAAGAAATACAAAGTCATAAAATGCTCATACCTGAGTTTGGGTAAACCAGAGTGTGACTCCAAGAATAGGGGGTGCAAAGGCACCCCAAGAATAGGGAGGGACAAAGGTGTCAGGAATAGGGAGGTGCAAAGGCACCTCAAAATAGAGAGGGGGTGCAGATCCCCAGAATAGAGAGGGAGTGGCAAAGGCCTAAAATAGGAATGAGCATAAAGTTTCCCAATACATAGGTATATGAAATAAACAAGATTAGATATTCAGGGTGGAAGCACCTCCAATTTAGTAGTGTAGCAGAAAAGCTGCTTTCACAAGAGGATAGGGCCAGGTTAGATAAATTGGTGAATTGGATTATGGACTGCTGTGCTGCAGGCAAAGCAACTCAGAGCGGAAATGGTTAACAAAGGAAAATGTGCCTTATCAACCCTGAGGTTACCCTACCTGTCTCATCCCTTAGGCTAGTAAAGATAAACAGATGTGCTGCCTCATGTCTGCTGTAAGCAACCTTCCCCCTGACTGCCCGGCACCTGGATTTTGTTTTATATTGACCCAAACCCCAAACACTGTATATCTTCAAAACCCCCTTTTCCCTCACGTCCCCAAGTTAATGTTCACAGTTTCTTTGTTTCTTTGTACATGCCCATCATTTCTGTAAGCCTTCTTATCTGAATAAATACGGGGCAAAGACCCTTATTTGGGGCTCTTGTCTTTTCCCAGACAGCCATCTCTTGCTTTAATCCTGCATCCGCTCTTTTGCTGGCCAAAAGAGAACTTTAGACTTAGAGTCTATGACAACTATATATGTTCCATTAACTTTTTCCTCCTTAACATATCATAATCATTTTCCAGGTCCATAAATACTTTTTTTTTAATTTTTTTAATGTTTATTTATTTTTGACAGAGAGAGAGCATGAGCAGGGGAGGGGCAGAGAGAGAGGGATACACAGAATCTGAAACAGGCTCCAGGCTTGGAGCTGCCAGCACAGAGCTCAACGCAGGGCTCGAATTCACAGACCGTGAGATCATGACCTGAGCCGAAGTCAGAGACACTCAACTGACTGAGCCACCCAGGTGCCCCTAAATACTTTTTAAAGGTTTGTTTATAACAGGTGCACATTCTTGCATTGTCTGGAAGTACTATATTTTTAATCAAATTATTTATTGATGACATCTACATTGCTCTGGCCTTTCATATACATCATACATTATTTTATTAGGACAAATTATTAGAAGTTGAATTTTGGAGTCAATCAATGTGCACATTTTATTAAGAGACTGTGAAAGAATATTTTAGTTTGCCATAATTTACACATCTGACTTTGGGAAATCTTTGTGGACACACTCAGAATCATGTAAAACAAAATAAATACCCACAGAGCGTCAATTTTACCAATTCACTTCCAGAACTCTATGTGCCAGTGTTGCTAAGGATGCTGACTTTGAGCTTCCTTTTCATAGAGACAACGTTTTATGATGAGACATTCTCTATTACAGAGCATGTCCCCATCCTCACTAGAAACATTTTACCCTAGGGGCGCCTGGGTGGCGCAGTCGGTTAAGCGTCCGACTTCAGCCAGGTCACGATCTTGCGGTCCGTGAGTTCGAGCCCCGCGTCAGGCTCTGGGCTGATGGCTCAGAGCCTGGAGCCTGTTTCTGATTCTGTTGTCTCCCTCTCTCTCTGCCCCTTCCCCGTTCATGCTCTGTCTCTCTCTGTCCCAAAAATAAAATAAACGTTGAAAAAAAAAATTAAAAAAAAAAAAAAAAAAAGAAACATTTTACCCTAGTGACCCTGATTTTGACTCCCCCCCCCCCCAGTACTAGAGAAATGAGCAAGTTATGGGTTAATAAAGCAAGAGAAATTTGATCTGAGATCTGAGGCCAAGATGCTTTTCCTCATAAAGTTGTCTTTAACCCAGGAGCTGATTGAACAGGGACACAGATTTTGAAATCATAGAAATGTCTTTTCCTCATTTGATTTACTTCATCACCAACCACAAATAGTAACTCAAAAGTTGCATTAGTTTTGTGTTTGGACCCTGTGGTTCTCCCTTAAGGGATGTGAAATATATTCCTTCAGCATTCTCTTGCTATATCTTAAATATGCTAGTTGGCATTGATACTACTTTGTGTTGGAGTCCATCCTTTTGTTTTCAATTTCCACCTGCAATCACCACCAAAGATACTATTGCTGCTGCAGCAAATCAGAAAAGATAACAGATTACACTTAATGTTCTATTTTTAAAAAAATAGACATTTATTAGCTGTACTTTGAAGACCAGGTCCTTACATTTACTTACATAATTTAAAAATGGAACTGTACAGTTTATGCAAATATATTCACTCTCCTTCTGATAGTCTTAATTGCTTAGAGCTCTTTGAGAAGTAACATCACTCATTCCCAACAGAAAATCAAGCCCACACGAACAATTATAATGTATTGGAAATACCAATGAGACCATTCTATCCATTTGAAAGGAGTTGGAATTGAACTTGCCAGCCTTTCATACTACCACCAAGACTGCTTCCATTCCATTATATACCTTTTTCCAATAGTAGACAAAGCTACTATTTTTAGATTATATAATTTTTCCACATTGATAAGTATGCAGTAGGAGTGGTATCAGTTGAAGAATTTAAGATGAGAAACATTCAAATTATCTAAATAAATGTCCATTTCCATTATGGTCCACACCAAAAGGGCTCAAAAAAAAAAAAAAAAAAAAACAGAGGAAAGCAAAACACTGGAGAAAAGGGGAACTACTCAAACTCTAACAGCATTCTTTTCTAAGACAGCAAGAACGAAATCTGGATTTTGTAGTAATTTTTTAAATTAATTTATTTTTTTTCTATTTATTGAGTAGGCATCATTGATTTTTAGCATATAAGTGAGAAATAATAATTTTATGACATTGAAGAGAAAATGCTTGAAAAACAGTCCATGACCCAATTATAGAGGCATTACAGAAGGACCCCTAATTACCTGTTGATCAAAATGTGGTGTTAACAAAATTGAAACAATGCAATAGCTCCAATGGCTGATATAAGCCCCTAATTACCTGGCCAAATTAGAGAAAAAGGGAAACTACATCCTTTAACTGCAAAGTTGTTTGCAAGTGAAGATGGAGGTTGCTTTGTGTTTTATATAAGTGCATTAGATCATAGTGAATTTCCATTTGCTTTTCTCCTGGGGCGTTAGCTCTACAGATAAAAATTTTCCCAGGCAAACTCCTCTTCATTTTTAATGCTATGAGTTTTGGTAAGTCAAATGCCCTAAGTCTAAATGCTTGAACACCTCAAATCAAACTTTCCTAGTAAATGTGTAATCTGGACGCAGGTGAGCATTTTATATTTAGTGAGAAAAAGTAAAGGTCATTTAGCTCTTCAAGGCATATTTTTAAATATTCCAATTTCCCTAGGTGCCAACTATTTGTTTCTTGAACGACCTCGATATTTTACATTCACTAGCCTGGAAAGGTCATTTCCTAGAATGTAATTCTCTTAACTGGAAATGTCCGTGTTTCTCATTGTTTGTTCGAAATATAAAATATGTTAACTTGCATGTAACATGCCAGAAATAGATGTGGTGCTAATTTACCCAAAGTTCACAGCCCCAAGTTGTGTGTGGGATGAAATTTATGCCTTTTTTTCCATATCTTTACAATTCTCTCCTACTGACCACTGGTTTTCCAACTTTGTTCTTTTAGTCATCTAATATCAAAATGTTCAGTTGACACACAAGATAAAGTTCTGTTAATTCCACATCCTTATCGTTTTTGGATGCACATGCATCAAGAAAACCCCAGCAGCATAAAATTTCACTTCATAAAGCAGTTACGCAAAGTCTTTAAGAATATACTTATGAAATGGGATGAGATGACAAAAATGCCTTTCTGTGCCATTAAAACCTGTATTTGAAAAACAGTTGATAAAAATATTACTTTGGACTGCACAAGAAGTAAGGTAAGGGCAGCATGGATAACGCTGAAAAGTCCTATGTGCATCAGATGTGGCTTCTTCCCCTCCTGCTTCTTCAGAGACTGATTTCTTGCAGACCTATCTGCCTCTTTTCGTTTTGCTCCCTTTTTCTCCTTAGTTTGCACATTCTTGTCTGATGATTTATCTTTTTCCACTGCTTTTTTTGGCCCCTCTTCTCTTGGGTTCTCCTTTTACTGCCCCTTAACTGACTTGAAATTCCTTTTGGACCCATTGGCAAAAGTTATGAAGGTTGGGGGGGGGGGCAGCATGGCCAGAGCCTTTGAGAATCTGGGCTGCCTAAGGCACTGCCACTGCCCTTGTTTGTTTTAGTAGTACCACTTTCTGCTTCACATGTCAAGATAGCAAAATTTCCTTGTAATTAGGCGGCTATTAATATTGAATGTCTTCAGTTTGAGGGAGAAATAGATCCCCTGCAATCCACACTGGAGTCTACAACTTTGGCATATAATTCATCTCAAGATGACTTGAGCTTATTGAATTATTTTTCTTTCAAATAATATTATTTGGGTGGGGATATTTTTCTAGGAAAATTCTTAAATATAACTTTTTAAATTCATTTCTGATCTACTTGTCTGCCTGAAAGCTTGTAGAGAATTTATTTTCTAATAAATTCTATCACCTTGCTCCCCTCCATTTCTCCTTTCCATTACTTTTTCTGTTATGCTCAGTAACTCTGACCTGAAGAGTTGACTTGTAGCATTAGAGCCTACAAAGTTGTTTCCCTGATTTTGATGCAAAAATGCAACAAGAAGTCCTGGTTCTAATCCCTGCTTAATCTCTGTGTGATATTTGCAAATTATTTAACCTTGCTGAGCCTCAGTTTCCTCATGAAGGTAGTAAAATATGCCACCCAAAAATATGACTTTTGGGGGCACCTGGGTGGCTCAGTCGGTTAAGTGTCTGACTCTTGATTTCAGCTTAGGCCATATTCTCAGCTCAGGTCATGATCTCAGGGTCACAAGACTGGGTCCTGCATAGGGCTCTGCACTGGGCATGGAGGCAGCTTAAGATTGTCTCTCCCTCCCTCTCACTCTACCTTTCCCCATCCTGCACATACTCTCGCTCTCTCTCTGTCTCTCTAAATAAATAAATAAATAAATAAATAAATAAAATAAAAAATAAAAGATATATATGTACTTATATGACTTTGGGGGTATAGGACTTGCCATTCCAAAATACACCATCTTGATATATTGCTTATTTTGAGCTGCAGGCACTTGAAAAATAACTAATGGAGGGAGAAAATTCTCTGAACTCCCCTTATCTGCCTAGAGACAGATTCTCCAAAATCAACCCAAATGTCATAATTCCTCTCCCCTGGAGGTTTATCAACCAATGAAGACTGAGTCATATCACAGGAGAGAAGATTAGAATTCCACATCACACCCAGATAAACTGTCACAAACTATCAATCCTCCTATCCATTTTTCTAAGGGCTCATTTCTATGAATCAGTCACTTTCCCCTAAGAAGTCTATCTTTTCCCCATCAAGATGGTATGTGAGCCTGAAATCTAAGCCACATTTGAGAGTTACTCATTTCCCCTTAAGTATCTCCCGGGTATGTACGAGGTACGCATGTTAATAAACTTTTTAGTTTTCTCTTGTTAATATGGCTTTTATTACGGAGGTATCAGCTAAGAACTTATAAAGGTAGAGAGAAAATCATTTCCCTCCCCTACACTCATTTATAAAACTTTGGAAACTTATTAGATCACTGCTTCTCAACCTATTATCTCTACTAGTCCCAACTGACCTCTCAGTGTGGACAAGATCAGCTCTTCTGAAGTATTACTGTGCATGGACATTTCCCAGTGATCTGTTGCAAGGCAAAAGCATCCTGCCATTGTTCTGGTCCACAGAATGCCCTTAGGCTCTACTTGCTACCTGTCTACTTGCTCATTGCCAAACTTGTATGATCAGGGCTGCTCCTTCTTTCTGGAAGGACTTCTCTTACTTTCTGTCAGGATCATCCCTAGCCTTCAAGTTCCAGTTCAGTGTCATCTTCTTCAGTAGGTCTTTGCTAATCACTTTCTTGATCATTCAAATACACTGAATTCTCTTATACTGGATTCTTGTGAAGTTGTAGGATTACTTACATGGCAACTTTATGGCCTTCACTTTGATTTTTGTGTGTGTGTGAGCTTCTCTTATACCTCTATTTGATGTTAAACTCCTTGGGGACTGTTACCCATCCAACTCACTGTTATTCACTCTCCCTCATTATGTTTAGAGCTGCAGTTCTCATACTTCAGGAGCACCAGAATCAACTAGAGGGTAGAATGAAACAGATTGTTGGGACTTATCCCCAAGAGGTTCTGATTCTGTTGGTCAGGTGGGGCCAATACATTTGTATTTCTACAATCTAACAGTACGTAGTGTGTTGGTGTTTAGGGAATTATAGTTTGCAAAGCCCTGCTGTGAAGCAAAACTCTTGGCTTTAGAGTTAGAAATGTCTGGACTTGTATCTCCATTTTTTTTAATGTTATATCAGGATATGCCTGGAATACTTATCCTTTCCATTCTTATTTCTTCAACAGAATAAATATTTTAATTTATTGTAGGAATTGGGAAAGACAGAAATTAAAATGTACATGTAAGTCCTGTTTGTTCTTCATTAATCTCTTTCCTTAATTCATAATCAGATCTTGATGTTATTTCTACTAGGTTTCTTTCATGCTCATGCTTAGATAAGACCAGGTCTCTTACAATGGGATCCATGGCTCCCAGGAATTCCCTCATCATAACATTTTTTACATACTTTATTGTAATCACTTCTTTAATTATCTATCTTCTTTATCTTCTTTGATAAATTGTAAGACCTCTGAGGGCAAGAACCATAAATATGCTAGAACCTCAGAGTATTTGTCTGTAATCTTGATTCAGTACACACTACAAAGACTGAGCATAATAGTTACTGAATAAAAAAAGAAACAGATGAAAAAGAAAGAACATTGCATCCAATGAAATGGGAATCACCATAGCTACCAGACAACATTATTTCCAAGAAAAGAGACTCCTGGGTGGCTCAGTCGGTTAAGCATCTGACTCTTGGTTTTGGCTCAAGTCATGATCTCACAGTTCATGGGTTCAAGCCTTGTATCAGGCTCTGTGCTGAGAGCATGGAGCCTGCTTCAGATTCCCTCTCTCCCTCTCTTCTTCCCTCCCCACTTTCTCTCTCTCTCTCCAAAGAATAAATAATTTTTAAAGAAAAAATGTAGCATACTTTTAAACATGTTAAATGCATCTAACAAATATTAATTATCTTTCCACAGTAAGATACCTCATTAGCATATCATGAGGATCACATAAATGGAGCATGTATAGTGTTTCAAATAGTGTCTGCTACATATTATATGCTCAGTAAACACTGATCCCCTATAATAATGATCATAGTTTGTATTAAATATTTGTTGGCTGAATTAAGGAACACAGAATGTTTAATACCTCGATTAGAAACTTAGCCAAATGATCAAGATGGGTACAAAAGTGGAAACCATATTTATTAGGAACTACCATGTGTCAGTTATTATGGCAGATTGTATTTTCTCAAATTAGCCACAACAATATTTCCTATCATATGTAGTCTTCTGACAATTTGACTTTGGATTCCTTCCATTGAGAGGTGGGTCCTTATATTCATACCCTTGAATCTGGATGAGTTTGTTACTAGAACTGAATAAAGCTATGTGACCTCCTCAGTCAGGTCTTAAATTATGCCACTCTTCCACTTGGTTCTCTTGGGATACTCATCTTTTGATCTCTGAACTATCATATAAGAAGTCTGAGGTCACTATGCTATGAAAAAGCCTAGGCCACATGGAGGGGTTACATGAGTCTTCTGCTTCACAGTACTGGCTGAAGTCCCTGCCAACAGATCAACTGTCAGACATAAGAAACTGACATATGTGACTCACATGAAGATACTTCTTGACAACTCCTGCCTCCAGCAGACAGGTTACTCCGCTCCATCTTTGAGTCCTTCCAGCTAAGGCTCCAGTCAATGGAACAGATAAAAACTATCCTGCTTGAACCCTTCCAAATCCCTAACTCACAGTTGTTTTACACCAGTAAAATTTGAGATTATTTATTACATAATTATAAATAACCCTAACAGTTAATATAGACTTAATTAGCTTATTAAATGTCCACCACAATATTATGAGGCTGTGTTTACTACACCCAATTTGCTAGTGAAGATACTGTCAGTAGTAAAAACACATTTTTACAAAGGCACCAACAAAACAAGGGTAAAGCTGGTATTTTAACCCGATCTTTTTTTATTTCAAGGCTTATATACTTTTTAATATTGAGGGGCAGGGGTGGACTTCTTATGTCCTCAAGACATCATTTTAACAAGTAAAAATTTTTATAAAGTCCCACTCATTATGTTAAGCTGTGCTTGATTTCTCTTATGTCCTAAGAAGATGGTAATTTTCACAATCAACCAGAACTATCAATGACAATTGTCTTTCTCAATTCAAGGATTAAATTATCAAGTCTAAAGTGGTCACATGACTTTCTGGGTGTGTCCACCAGTGCCCGACTTAAGGAGGGTAGACCTAAGCATTTATCTGTGGTGAGCTGAAGTGATTGCATTTTAAATCATGTGGATAAAAAACTGCTCAGTGGATTCTTAGAAATCACACTAGGAAATATTTGTAGTATGTACAATGAGCATTCATGGTATCTGGTGTGTGTAAAAGAGAAAGAGAGAGAGGAAATGAATGTTCACTTATGATTCAATAATACCTTGCAGCCAGACAAAGGAATCCATGGCACTTTAGGGCTGACAGAGGTTTCAATGAAAGGAGACCGCAAGTTACTCTATTTGTTTAATTTATCTGCTCAGTACTGGCCACTGCCGACAGAATAAAGCCTACATTCGTCACTATGGGCAAAACCTGCACTAACAGCTCTAGTGCCATGATTCCTTGTCCTCCACATCCTATTCAACACTTGGAACAAGTACTCCTTTCTCTGGAATTACTTATTTACATTTCAATCTCTTTGTACTATGACCTACTTAAGGCCAAGGACTATCTATTCTCTTCAACTTTAAATTTGCAACATCTCACTCAATGCCTCATAAAAAGGTTACCAAGAAATAATGTTGAATTAACAAGTCAGTCGAGAATAAAAGTCATTCATGATAAATAATAAAAATATCAGAAATTTCCCTTCCCTTCTTGTCTTTCCCCCATAACTGAGGAATGCTCCTTTGGAGAGAAGTTATGAAAAAATTATAAATTACTTGAGATGGAGGACAAGGTCATATTTTGAATGGCTGTCTCTAATAGTTGGGAGCTAATCTGAGATTCTTTCTGCAGTGGTCTTCCTCTACTTTGGGAAAAGGGAGTACAGAGCAGGATTGCCTTTTCTAGGGAAGATGGCTGTGCTTTGCCAAGCCAGTAGAGCCAGGGCAGCTTTTAGAAAGGAGGAAGCCCTGGCTGCTCAGGACTGCTTTTATTAATATAATGATAATAACAATCTACTGAGCACACAGTATGCATCATACACTGAGGTAAGTGGTTTATATGAATTGTCAGAGTTGATGCTCCCAAAAATCTAATAAAATACGTCCCATTGTTATATCTTCCTTACATATGAAATTATACCCACTCTACAGAGGGACTAAACTACAGAAGGATTATCAGCAGTCAAGACTGAATTGGGGCACCTAGGTGGCTCAATTGGGTAAGCATCCAACTTCAGCTCAGGTCATGATCCCACGGCTGGTGAGTTCAAGCCCCACATCGGGCTCTGTGCTGACATCTCAGAGCCTGGGGCCTGCTTTGAATTCTGTCTCTCTCTTTCTCTCTGCCCCTCCCCTACATGTGTTCTACCTGTCTCCCTTTCAAAAAGAAATAAAACAAAAGAAAATTAAAAAATACTAAATCAATTAATGCTGAAATACAAGGTAGGCCTTCTGTGGAGAAAGTTGTCTATGAAAGCTTCTAGCTTTAAGACCTACAGATCCAAAAGCTCTTACCCATATTTCCAAAATCCCTCAAATTCCCAAGTCTTCAAAACTTGGAAAATCAGACACATTTTCTGAGTTTATGGAAAATCAATTGGTGAGAAAAATTGGCCTAAACTGATAACAGGCTATTGTTAAAATTGCTTTTTCTCTTATTTGGTGTAGAAGGCCATAAAGTTTGCTACAGACATACTAAGTGTTTGATTGGAGAAGTTTTTGTTTGTTTTTCCTAATCCTGCTACAATGTGCATAATATACAGTATATTTGCCCAGTATTATCTAGCTAAACTCCAAAAAAGTATGATATCCACAATACATCTGGTTCCAAGGGATGCAGATCAGGAATTATGGATGTTATTCTTTACCTTTTGTTGTTTTTTTTCTTTCTTTTTTCCTTTTTATTTTTTTTTCATTTTTGAGAAAGAGAGCATGAGCAAGTCAGGGGCAGAGAGAGGGAGGCACAGAAGATCCAAAGCAGGCTCCTCACTGAGAGCAGCAAGCCAGATGCTATGCTATGCTATGTGGCAGGGGGTGTTCAAACTCACGCACCACGGGATCATGACCCGAGCCTAAGTCAGATGCTCAACAAACTGAGCCACCCAGGTGCCCCTGTTGTTCTTTTTCTATATGGCTGCTACCTATTGGATGTAACCAAACCTTGCTTTCTTTATCTTGTAGCCCTCCTTCATTCTTGTTTCTACACACTATTTCCACACAATAATTCCCTCTATCTTTATGCAAATATTCCTCCTCTTTCAAGAATCAGGCATTTTAACCAGACACCTTCTACCTATCACTGTAATTTCTGGATCACTTTCTACTGAAGATTCTAGCACTGGAACACAGTTTTCTCTGTTTCTATGCCTGCCCTCATATTAACTCTCAAGTTTATGTTTATGTGGTATTTCTTGTAACGTCTCAGCCTTAGTATTTTCATCTCAGCTTCTCATCCTCATTATCACCCTTTTTATAAAATCACATCCTAGGGGCCCCTGGGTGGCTCAGTTGTTTAAGCATCCGACTTCGGCTCAGGTCATGATCTCACGGTCCGTGAGTTCGAGCCCCATGACGGCTCTGTGCTAACAGCTCAGAGCCTGGAGCCCGTTTCAGATTCTGTGTCTCCCTCTCTCTCTGCCCCTCCCCTGCTCATGCTCTGTCTCTCTCTATCTCAAAAATAAATAAAAACATTAAGAAAAAAATAAAATAAAATCACATCCTAAAACTTGGCATCACCTAGAACTGTCTCCACATCTAAAAAATTATGCTTCAAGATTCTTGATCCAGGCCCCAACACTGCAGCTCTCCTTTTCCATTTTGCCCAATACATTTGTTCTCAGATCTCAATACTCTCATTTTCTCCCAGTTGATCAATGTAGTGCCTTCTCCTCATTTCCTTCTTATCTATTCTAAAGTCTATCATTTTAACCTCTTTCTTGAATGTATTCTCAGCATCCTTGTTCCTATTCACCCTCTTCACCTTTCCAGAACTTTCTGAACGTACTGTGATCTTAGTACCACTATCCACAAACTCATCATGTTTGCTATGTTGAATTACTTCCTGTTTCCCCATAGTACATTGCTTTTTTCTTTTTTGCCTAATAATCTGTGTACTTTCTCTGCTTAGGAAGCTTCTCTCCTCTCCCTTATTTTGTCTGTCAGGGTATAGTTTAGGTGTTACTGTCTCTGGGAAGCTTCTTCTAATCTCTCCTTGGCTCCCAGCAGTAGCCCCAGGAGATACCACTAATTTTCACTCCCTTAGTATCTAGATTGCAGCTTTACCTTGCATATTCCCCCTGGCTCTCTTGGGCACTTTTGGACTGGGACTATGTCTTTTTTATTTTTGAATCCTCATCTTCTAATACTTAAAAATGCACTGTATATAAACGAAAAGAATGGCTGTCAGGAAAGATTCTGTAAAAGTAATAAACTGCCAATTTGCGTGAAATTTATATTTTATCTGTCAGTAAAATGAATCTGGCCAATATAAGTGTACTTTGAATGCAAATAATGTAGGTTTTGTGCAATTCCACCTACCTAGGTCTCATCTAATTCTCAGCAAATGTTTAAATTAAAAAAGAAAAAGAAAAGAAAAGAAGGAATGGCTTTCTGTAGCCAAAGTAATCATGAGTAAGTCTTTGTCATATATAGAAGTGGAACATTGCAATTATGCCGGGCATGGCTTTCGAGCCGTGTCACTCCATAACTCACTTTCTGTTCCATCTGTCATGATCCAGCACCCTTGCCAGAGTTGGCATCTGACAAGAATGTGGCCATCCAGGAGCTGGCCACAAGCGGCGATGTGACCTGATATGAAGCTCAGCTTCACAGGCCTGCTCTGTATCGTATAGCAACAGGTGATCTAGTCAAATAGTCTCCCGGGAATTTTCAGAACCATCCAGAGACTAACTAAATCAGTCAGAGCAGACAGGTGACTGCACTGAATCCTCAACACCTCAGACCACTAGTTTAGGGAACCCCGCATCAGATTACTAAGCTCCCAAGGGTCCCAGAGCTGCTGCTGTGGCCTGCCCACACAGGAAGGCTGGCTGTACAGCTGCGTGGCTCGCATCCTCCCTGGCATTTTTTGCCTTCTATGTTTCATCCTATCAACTGAGACAATCACACATGGCTTTATTCCTTACGCTCTAAAAATATCTAACAGATGGGGCGCCTGGGTGGCGCAGTCGGTTAAGCGTCCGACTTCAGCCAGGTCACGATCTCACGGTCAGTGAGTTCGAGCCCCGCGTCAGGCTCTGGGCTGATGGCTCAGAGCCTGGAGCCTGTTTCCCATTCTGTGTCTCCCTCTCTCTCTGCCCCTCCCCCGTTCATGCTCTGTCTCTCTCTGTCCCAAAAATAAATAAACGTTGAAAAAAAAATTGAAAAAAAAATAAAAATATCTAACAGATATTTGAATACAAAATCCATTAAGGTGAGGAACTTCATTCCTCTCATTTACACTCTAGTTCCAGTGCCTAGATCAGCGTGTAATACCGGGAATCTTGGAACTTAAATATTTGCCAAATGAATAAATAACACATTAATTTGGTCAGTTTTCTATAATTCAAGAAACTGCGCCCCATTAAGTTGAGCTCTTCACTGACTGCCTGTGTTTAGACGGGAAATCTTCCTCTTCCTAGACATATGACTTGACTCCTTCTCTCTGGGGTTTAGTTCAGCTTAGTTTAACATACAAAATCAGAAAGCTAATGTTACTTATCTCATAGAACTGCTGTTAACATGTGATGAGAAAGTCCAGGCAGAGTTGTGCCTGGCATATAGTAAACACTCAATAAATATTGGTTATTAAGATAATATTATCATTCACTGCTAGTTTTTTCACCAGGTATAATTACCCTGGATAAAATCATCTTTACAGAGATAGGGAATACAACTTCACAACACGAGAGGAAGAATAAAGGCCGAAAGTTAGAAATCCCGGATTCAAATCCTTCTGTCATGAGCTTTGTGACCTGAGATAAATTAGCTAAGTTTTTGGTTCAGTTGTTCATACTCCTGGAGAGGGGAGTCAGAGTTAGACACTCTCAAAGGTCACTTTCAGCATTAAAATTCCACGATTTTACATGAGAAGTGATGATTCCATTTAGTTATATCATTACTTACTGACAAGTGTAATTAAAATGTTGTCTGGAGAATGATGATTGATTCAGGCATGGTTTGGACATTTCTTTATTTGGGCACATATTTTCCAGGAAGGGAGGTAGGCCCACAGAGTAACAGCTATTTAAATTATAAGTTAATTCAATTACCATGCAATAATTAAATTATTCTCATGCTCCATGCTATGTTCATGGAGGATGTTCAATACATATTAACTGACTGGTGTGATATCTTAAATACATTTGATTGACCAATTAATAATAATTAAATCTGCTGAAGCCATTGGATTGGGTGTAGCTTAGTTTTGGCAAGTAAGAAGAGGTATATTTGCCAATTCAATTGACTTCCTTTTTATTATTTAATTTAGTTTTTAAGACACATCATAATTCAAGTGGCAAGAATGAACACTTTGTAAAGTGAATCTAATTTTCACAATAAGTGCTGATTATGCTGGTTAAGAAGACAAATGAGGCCAATTGGAGCTGTCCCCTCTTGGAGGAATGGACCTGTCTCTGGCTTAGGCCCTGGGGAAACCCCTTTGGTTGTTATCAACAGCCCACACCTTATTGATAAATCATGTATTGTTCCAGTTCACATGATGTCCTCAGGTCTCTGACTGCAATGTTTGCACATGCTTGAGGAAGAAGGCTCTTTGTACAGTTGGAGAGCCAGGCAGCTATTTTTTTCTCTGAGTTCTTGCCACTTTTCAATGTGGTGCCAGAATCAGTGTCAGCTTTCCATTTTCCCAACTCCCAGATCTCCGGCCCCTTGCTGGTCTCCAGTAATCCCTTAGAACTAACTTAATGACTCCCTCAGAGGCAGTAGCTCTTCAGATAATTCTGAAGATTATTTCACATAATCCTGTCAGTGACTTAAAGTTCTGAAAAACAAAAACCAGGAAGTAAAATTGAACCCTACATGTTACACTATCACAACCCTCCCAAGAGGCAAGGGAGCACTTAGCATCCTATCTGACTAAATGGGAGTAGGAAAATACTAGAAGCAAACGCAAATAAATATCTTTAAAAATGATTTTACCACAACAGGTACATATCCATTAAGTCACTTCCACTGAGACCTCTGGTAACATTTGTTCAAGGTTCTCCTTAAAATTGTCTTTTCTGGGGGCGTCTAGGTGGCTCAGTTAGTTAAGCTCCAGTTCTTGGTTTTGGTTCCGGTCAGGATCTCACACTTCATGAGTTTGAGGCCTATGTGCCTATGTCGAGCTCCACGTTGCCAGTGCAGAGCCTGCTTGGGATTTTGCTCTCTCTCTTTCTCTCTGCTCCTCTCCAATTCACACTTTCTCTTTCTCTCTCTCTCAAAATAAATAAATAAACTTTAGAAAAATTGCCTATAATTAAAAAAAATGTCTTTTCTTGCTTTATCTTTTCAGGATCGTTTTGGCTAGGAAGTTTTAAAATGTCTGGGGCTATTAACCAAAATTTATCCAGCCAGATGTATTTTACCTTAAACTACAATTGTTTCTTTTATTCTTTTATTCAACTGTACCAGGCATTTGTATACCATATATGGATTGGTCACTGTGATCATCCTGTACTATATGGAATGCAAGCATTATCAACAGATTACTAATACTATTTGTAGTAAGATAAACATAGAATCAAGAAATGTTAAATGACTGAACAATCTCAAAGTTATTAAGGTACAGAAAGAGGAAAGAGGGTTTCAGATTCTGGGTTCAACCCCCTGCACTTCTGTTACTCATCTTGCCACAAGGGGCCATTGGCTCACTTGCAGGAGAAATTGAATGAGCTAAGCTGTCAGAACATGAGCAATTAAATTTTGCTTGACTGGATATAAAGAAGAAACGTTATTTCTCAGACACTGAGAGACATAAAGGATACGAGAATGAAACAAGGATGATCAGCTGATAGATTAGGATATGAAGTTCCTCTTCCAAATATCCTTCTTTGTCATCTTCACACTCCCCACAGGAATTAGCTGGGTATAAGCTATTATTTTTAACACCTAGGAGGTTCAACCTGTGAAAGAAAGGCATAAGGAAAGCTTCATAAACAAGTAAGCTGGCCTTTAATTTAAAGCTTAAAGTGTAAGCACCAAAATCTTAAACTCATACTGCTGTATCCCTGGGTTAAAGTATTGTGTACAAATTCACGGATCTTGAGTCATACCTGAAGCCTCCCATAGGAAATATATCATGCTTGTCTTATTTCTGTCAGAAAATTCTTGTTGGCTTCTGAAAGGCACTAAAAGTTTTAAAGATTATAACTATTAAATGTATTTCCCAACATAAAGCATATCTCCAAACCATTAGAAAATATGCAATTTGTATAATGTTTTCATTCCTTAAAAATTAGATATTAAACATTTGATTGATTATATTCTAACAACATGCCAAATATTTGTTTCTTCCTATGGGTAGAGTTTACGCTTTGGCTCCTAAGCCCCAGTTTCCATACCTGCTGCCATATTCTAACCAGCCTACCTTGGAATTACCATTATTTGGAGGTGGCGTATATTATTTTTTCCTAGATTCTGGAAATTACTCTAATCAATTTTAATATATATATATATAATAAATATTTTAAGTATATATATTCAAATATATGTGTGTGTGTGTGTGTGTGTGTGTGTGTATATATATATATATATATATATAGTGTTTTATGTACAAAACATTAAGTAAATGGCCCAACTGGGAATCCAATTACATGATTTTTTTTTTTCCCATCCATCTACCTCCTTCACAGTGGATGAAGGAAGAAAATGATAATTCAGGTAATCTTTCAACTTCTGACTATCCCAGATGACAGAAAAAATGTATTCGGATGCTAATTTATATTTTGTTTTCTCTGTTGTGAAAGAACCAGAGCTATTTGTACTTTGTTCTCTGTATTTTCTCCTCTGCCATTCCAGAAGGCTACCGCCTTATTTTTTCTTCTCAAGGACTTGTACACATTCACCTTCATAGCATTTATGAAAATCTAAATCAATTGAAGCATTTCTCATAAGACAGAGGAACTCCTCCTTTCGTGGCACACTCAGAGCAAGACAACGGGGAGAATGTTTGAGGCTAGGAAAGGGGCAGTGTTTGGAGACCACAGGTATCCTCATAGGGGCTTGAAACAATGGCACAATTTCTCAGGAGAATGGATACACCAGACACTTAGGAAAGCTGATCTGTGACTCCTGGCCTTGACAGTGCTCCCTGTTTTCAAATTAGCAGAGAAGTAGAAGAACCAATGGTTATCACAGAACCATGTGGATTTCAGTAATGAGCGCACTGGGTTCGTGTGTGTGGACTGAAAGTGGAGTGGTCATTCATGAATGTTTTGCTCTGCATAAACTACATAGGTCAACTGGAATCTTTAGAAAGACTGACCTGAAATTTACCTTCAGGGCATCATAAAGCAGAGATGAAATCAGATTAGTTTTATCTAAAGAAATGAAGTGCCATAAGCTTTCACACATGCCTGTACATGTAGCTGCAAATTCATATGCCCTAAACTATGCTACCACCCCAAAGGCTGAGGGACTCAACTTTCTACTCCCTTCAAAGTGTGTCTGACACTCCCTCATCTAAATGTCTGGTTCATAAAGTTCCTGAAGCTGGCACTGACATATTCTTTTTGCTTCTAGAGGAGAGAAAAATTCATGCTACTTAACGTTAATTTTTTTTTTCTCCACACCAAACATTTTCTTTTTTGTCTTCCATCTCTTTATAGGACAGAGAAGAAGGCTGGACAAATGGACAACAAAATAAGCCAGTCTCCCAACTGTGGCTAGCAAGTTAAATTACCATTCAGTGACCCTTTGCATTTGGAGTTATTCAACCCAAGTGCAGCTAACGCTACTACAATTCTAAATTACAACCGTATAGGGTACACTTATTTCCGAATAAATATTGTGGTAAATTTCTTCATAAAACAAATAATTCCTTTAACATGGGGGTAGGGAAGCAAATCACTATTGTTTAACAGTTTTTAAAGAAGGTATACCATTGTGTAATAAAACTTTGGATTATCATACTAGTAAAAAAAAGCAATATTAATTATGTGTTTATTAGAATGATAAAAATCCAAGGTGAACCTGGGCCCATCAGTTTCTCAATATCACTTCTCATGAAAAGTGGCTGTACCCCAGGAAGAGCAGCAGGTGTTATGCTAGAATGTTGAAAAAAGTTGGAGAGTACATGGCAGGCTCTTCTTTGATATTCTTCTCTTTACTCAGACCAAAGCTCACACCAATAGGGGGTGGAAGGCACTAAAGCAGGGTCCTTTAACAACTGAGGCTTAAGATGTGATTTCAAGGACAGTGGGGAAGCCAAAACCTGCTTTCATTAATAAACCTCAAGTCTCCTTTGAAAAATCTTCCCATCTCCTGTTTACAGTCCAATGACCCAACATGATCCATATCCAGACTTTTTCCTACACCAATATCTTAGATTCATTTGTTGAACAAATAAATTAGTGAACAAAGGCACACTCAGACAATCTATTATTTTCTTCTTGACAGCTGAGCATGTAAAAGAAGAAAGAGAAAAATAAGAAATTCCTAACATATACAGTCACATTGACTGCTCATGGGGGAATTAACATCTTTGCAGTTACGAACAATGCATCAAATACAAATCTTAGATTAACAAGAGAGCATTTTCATTCTTGCTTAGCTTGAGTGGGCTCAGGCAATGTTGAATTTTACCTGAGCCCTGCATTCTTGGAAAACAGTGACATGCAGGAAATTCTCCATCTTTTCGTTTTCTGGAAAATGGCTTCCTGCCAAGAACCACCTTTCACATATGACTTAGGTAAGATTCCAAGGTGAGCCCTAGTTACCTAAGACCCTGAAAATTACCATGCTTTGTCTCATAAATGATTAGCTTTATTGTTTGTCCCTACTGTTCAATCTTGACAGAACACCCTCGAATTTAACCACACTTTAATTGAGCTTCTCCTTTTCCAAGACCCCTGAAGTTTGGCCCAGTCTTAAGCATAAGCAACCATTACAGAACAATTACTTAATGAAAATGAGCTGACAAAAAACAAAAACAAAAAATATTCTGCTCAACTATCTGATTGTGCCACCTGATAATCGTACATACACACCTCTGGTTCTTTCTAGTCTTATTGACTTCCCTTCATAAAGGAAAAACCCTTTCTTGCTTGCTTGCTTGCTTTCCTTCTTTCTTATTTATTTATTTATAAAGAGAGAGAGAGATAACAAGTGGGAGAAGGTTAGAGAGAGAGGGAGAGAGAGAAACCCAAGCAGGCTCCACACTGTCAGCACAGAACACAACGCAAGGTGCAATCTCAGGAAAGGTGAGCTCATGACCTGAGCTGAAATCAAGAGTCAGACGCTTAATCCAACTGAGCCCTTTCTACCTGGCCTTTGAGATAATTCTACATCTTATGGTTGGAGTGTTTTTTTCTCTCTTTCTCTCTCCCTGTATTAAAATAGTTCCCCTCTTAGATTCAGGATCCTCCTTCTCCTATCGCCATATTTCCCCTTTGTTGCAATAATTCACCTCCTCTGTTTCAATGGTTTTTTGAATCAGCCTCTCCTTACCTAAGTCAAGATTAGCTTTTTATGTGATATCCCTGATGGGTCAGCTAAAGCTCAAGCTTAATCATTTGAATTAAACTCTCAGTGAGGTGAATTTAAACCATGTTTAATAATTCTATGAATTTTAGCAAACATTTAAGAAAATTGAATTTACATTGATTGTTATTTTCCCTCAAGTACCCAAAGGGAAAAAGAAAAACAAAAAGTCTGTACCATTTAAGGGTGTCATAAAAATGTAATCAAACCATCTGCTTCCACCTGGATGTTGAATTATTATAGGGATATAGAATAAGTGATATATTTAAAAACCTAATTTAATTAACATTTCCTCTGCCATCTTATTCTTGGACTCCACTAATTGGTTTTATCTTTTACCTATGAAATCTCTCCCAAAAAATGCCCTGACAGAATCAATCATTCCCAAGAACATGTAAGAGTAGTTATCATTAAAAATATTTGCACACCACAATACAATTATTAACAATTTTTATGTTGATAATGTGAAGTTGGTGACAATGAGAAAGCAGGGAAAATGGTATATTTGAAGAAGCTTTGCTTGATTTTGAAAACCATCATTATTATTTTTATATAATTGATGAAAAGACATTCTTAAGTAAAATGACTCTGGAAGATGACATATCCATAAATTCACTGAAGAAGTGTCCAGTTTTGGCAAGAGCATTTGTTGAAAAGTCCTCCTCATTTATGAGGAAGAGAAAGAGGAAAGAAAATTATATGAGTATAGGTATAAGACTAGGGGGTTAAAAAGGCCTGAAAGTATAAAATGGAGAGAAAGTGTGTGTGTGTGTGTATAATATATATAAAATTAATATAGATTAAATATATATAGATTATCTACATTTTAATATATATTCAGGTTACCTTAAAGGTATAATCTTTCATTATTTCCAGATAATTCTTCTAGTTTACATTTTAAATAAACTAGGTAAAACAACTACATTTTCTATTGCTTAGTGAAACACAAATTATACCAAAATTTAGCAACAGATTTAGATTTTGACTTATTATTGTAAACAAAGATATCTGCTTTTTGCAGTAATTACATGTAGAATAAATCTATCAGATTTGATGATAAATAGCACTTTAAAAGACTTTAAAAATAACTTCCTTTTAACTTCATTCTCAATATTTTTTATTTATATTTCAAATATTACAGGAGAGTTAACTGAAGAAACGTAGAACATTTTATCTCTATGGCTTCCAGAAGATTGAGAGGACCGTGGTTGAGAGATTGATGAGAGGCGATAATAGAACACCAAGTTGTTCTCCAAAGTCAGTTTCTTTGTTCCTAATGTATTCTGTATGAGTTTCTGATTTCCCTGAGAATTAGGAACAAAAATTTCTATGCCCTCATCCAGAAGCATCACGTAGACACAGACCCCCAAGGAAATGGTAATGTGGAAGACACTACACTCAATCTCAGTAATAAAGGCTCTGGGAAAAGAAGGTTGGCCCCAACTAGTCAAACAAAATTTAGGTTAGCAGTGAGATAAGGCAGTTGCACAGGCTCTGAACCACAGGCAAGATAAATGTCTGATCCAATCAGCACCTGCTAGTTCAGGCAACTGCACCCATATAGAAGGTGACTTTCATGGAGGAGCCATTGTGCCTATATAACACCATTCTGGCCCCACAGCATAGCAGTGAGAGAATAAGAGTCTTCACACATGAAATAATAAAAATAAAAAATTTACAAAGACTACTATTAGCTGATGCTTTCTCTAAACAGCATTAGCACTCCAATCTTAACTGCCAACTCTTCAGACCATGGGAAGGATATCTACTGATTTTAAAGGTCGTCCCTTGTTTGAGTCTTGAAATTTGGATTCTAAAACTGTGAAAGAGTTAAAGCTAAATTAGTCATCGTATTGGATCACATAGATGAGTTCACAACTTTGATATTTGTTTTTACCATTTCACCTCTCCCTCACTTTGAGATATAATTCAAATGGAATAAAATGTACTGATTTAGTACATTGTGATAAACATCGATAATTGTATGCAACCTTATAGTCGCCACCAAAAAGAAGATATAGAAAAATCCCCAGCATTCTAAAACTGCTCCTTGTGACTCTTCATTGAGGATCCCCTTCCCCATTTCTGTCATAGGCAACTACTGATCTTCCATCACTATAGTTTTTCTTTTTTTAGAATTTCATATAAATAGAACAATGCAGAATATGACTTTTTTTGTTTTACTTCTCTCACTTAGCATGGTGTTTTTTTTGAAATTCATCTATATTGTAGCATGTCTGAAGATTTTGCTCCTTTTTACTGTTGAGTGATGCTATGTAATATAGATCACAACCAACATTTACCAGTTGATGGACATTGAGTTGTTTCCAGTTCTCTGCTTTTAGGAAGAATGATATATTGAATATTTGTACACAAGTATTTGCGTTTTCATTTTTTATTGGATAAATACTTAGGAGTAAGATTGCTGGGTTGTAGCATTCATGTGTGCCTATTTTATAAGAAATTGGCTTCCCATTTTTTAAAGTTGTACCATTTTGCACTTCTACCGGCAACATATGAGGGCTTCTTGACAACTTTTAGTATTGTCAGCCTTTTGAACTTTGGTCATTCTCAGAGAACTAAAGCGTATCTCATTGTGGTTTTAATTTTCATTTCCTGGATATCTAATATTGTGGATGAATTGTGTCTCGCCAAAGAAATATTGAAATCCTAAGCCCCTTTACCTCATAAATTGACTTTATTTGGAAATAACCTCATTGAATATCTATTTAGTTAAGATGAGGTCATACTGGAGTAGAGTAGGCATCTAATCCAATATGACTGGTGTTGTTATAAGAAAACAGCCGTATGAAGACAAGGAGGTACAGTTCAATAAACAATATCTTCTTAACTGACTGTATATTGCCTGAAATTGCCCCAAATAAGGACTTCATTGAAATTAAATACTTTTAATTACATTCAACAAATATTCATGGGAAGACTTATGTGGCCAAGTGCTAAAGAGTTTTAGTGCTGCCTGAAAACATGTTCACTGCCCTCCAAAGCTTCTAGCAAAATTAAATTTGAGCAGATTACACCCAAATAAGAATAGGAATGAATAGTTGAATGTAAAAAAGAGTAAAATAAACTCTGAGAAAGGAATTTAATGCACATAGATTCTAAGGAGGAGAAGATACAGCTTCTAGTGTTGGAGATAAGAAAGTGTTCATGCAGAAAGTATCTGGGGTAAGTTTTGCAAGATAAGCAGAATTTCAGAAGATCTTGCAGCTGAAAATAAGGCATTCCTACTTTACACTTCCATCTGGAGGCACATCTTCATGCCTCTGAAACAGAACATGTACAAATCTGGACACAGGTCCTTCTCCTGCTTATGCTTTGTTCTGTGGTTAATAACATCAGTGTCGGGGCCTGAGGTTACAAATTTGAGATTCGTGTTTAACTACTCCTCTTTTTCAACCTTCTGCATTCAAACTGTTCTTTTGATTTGTCTCACAACCATCTAATTATCATTTTATGCTTAAAAGAGATAAGTACCTTGATGTCTGTCACTCCAGTCTCCCCCTGTGGTGTGGCTAGCCTTCAGGATGGCCGCCAGTAATCCCCATCTCCTCTTATTAAAATTCTTAGGTTGTACCCTCCCACAATGTCACAGATCTGACAAACATCATGATATTTGTATTCCTTCTGAGATTAGATTATAAAAGACAATCCAATGTCTGTCTTTGTTACATTGTTACTCCCTCTTTTTCTCACCCTATTGGGGTAAGCCAATGGTTATGTCATAGAGCAGTTATGGAGCGGCCCATGTGGTAAGTAACTGAGAGGTCTTGTCAACAGTCACATTGGAAGTGAATGTGTTAGATAATAAACTGTGTTCGAATAATAAATATTCTAGAAACTGTGTTAGATAATAAATATTTATTGTTTCAAGATGTAAGTTTTGAGATAATTTGTTATGCGGCAGTAGTGTCTAACTAATACACCCTCTATGTCTCTTAATTTTCCATACTAATACTAGTCCAGTTCTTATTTAATAAAATAATAATCAACCCATTCCCTAGCACTTTTCATGTTGTGTTGTGATTTCATTAAGGTGTGTCTGCATTTACTGCAGAACTAGATAACTACTCAAAGGGTTGGGAAATGTAGCAAAAGACATGGAGGGCAAGTATGGGCTATATTTGAAAAGTTGTTAGACTGGATTCTAGAAGAGTAATTGAAGATGCCCTGGATAAATTAATTTGCAGATATATTGCAGAGGTTATTGGCTCTGAGAAGGAAGGAATTTATAACGAAATTTGGTTAAGGCCTGGACTTTGCATTAACCATGTCACCCAGTAGGGAAGAGAAACCTGAGGAATATGTTAAAGTACTAGTAACTTGAAAGGAAAATGCAAGCAAGGGAAAGAAAGGTTATACACACAGGTCAGGGTCCAAAGGATGCGTGCATATGTATGTGTGTGTGTATGTGTGTGTGTGCATAAGTGTGTTCATGTGTGCACGTGTGTGTGTTGTGGGCATGGGATTGGAAAAGAAGTGTAAAGGAAAGGTTTCTTATAGGAGGTAGAGGAGAAGTGGAAATTGCAAAAAAATGCTTAAAAAAGTAGAAAAATGTCAGAGATTCATTTGCCTTTCTTTTTAAGTCTGATTAATGGAGCAGCAGCAGCATGATAGAAAAGGCTACAGTATTAGAATCCAATACACCTGTTTGGAATCCCAGTTTGGTGTTTAATAAATTAATAATATCCATGAATTACAGTTTTGTATTTTAAACTTTAAGAATAAAGCTTTCTTTCCAGGTTAAATGTATTAAAATTAGCATCTGCAAAGGAACTTGCATGGTGGTGGGCCCATCAGCATTCACAGGAAAGCCTGATGAAAGTCTCCCAGCATTTTCCATACAGGCCTACATGTGTCTATGGAGTTCTGATTTATATCCTATGCTTACTAAAAAGTACACAGAAATGTTTAAATTAATGTATTCCCTTCTCTGCAGCAACCATTTGCTACAAAAAAGAACTTCCCCAAATGAATATGACAATGCTCATTCTGAAATTTTAGTGCACCCCATTTTTTATAGCAAGTGGTCATTATTAGTATTTCAATTTCTAAATCATACAGTTGTTAATTCCACTAGCCCTTGCATTCAGGGTGCTTCTCAATCTTTTATTTTTTGATTGCTTTCCATTTGACCCATGCTGTTCATGAGATCAGCAATGGCATCTCTGAGAATTTTAATGTACTGATGGAAAGGGGACTAGAAGACCTCCTTTCCAATCATAAATTAAGTCCTGGGGCAATGGTGTCTGTTCTTAAGACCTTATTACTCTAATGGGACCCACCCAAGATTTTGAATTAAATGGCCGTATTATTTATTTAGTAGAAAAAGTTTTTAGGAGTTAGCATTTCCTAACATAAAACCTGCCCATTATTTAATGTATGCATATAGAGAATTTGATTTCTCCCTATGTACATACTTTTCAGGACACTATTTGTCAAATTGGAATTTGAAAACACTAAAGCTATATATTCGGATTGACCTAGATCACCAATGAACCATAATAAAAACAACACATGAGCTGTAATTCTTTGCAAAGGAGCAGCAATTCAACACCTCATATTCCAGTTGCCTGCAATGATATAATAAAACAAATTGTGAAACCTGATGCTTTATTATAGGCTGGGTATATGAAAGCAAAAACCCTAGTCCTTCCTTTTTCAGTGACTAATGACTGAAATTCATCATTGATCAGCAGGTATCCCTTTCAGCAAAGAAAAGGTTAATGCCCTCCCTTGCTTGCCTCTGTCTCCAGGTGAAATGGAGTCTCTGTCTTTTACTTTATCATACAGAGTCCTTATATCTTGGAATTTCTTCATACCTTTCTGTGACACAAATTGGATTTTTATATACTATTTTTTTTGAATTCTGTTTATAGATTTATATTAAAAAATGAAACTAATGGGAGTGGTGTGGGATGGGGGCTTAGATTTTTCCCCTGGCTTTCTCTTTTATTAGCCATCATAAAAGTTTTTTTTTTAAATCCACAATTCATAACCAGGAGCAATAACATAAAAATCAATAAGCAAGAAGTTAGGGTCTCACCAGCCATCCCAAAGAATTTAAACCCTTTTTTCACATCTAGTTTAGAAGATGCCAGTTGAAAGCTAAATCAATGCCTAGATGTGTGACTTTCTTGAACTCTATGCTGAGGTAAAAGAATTGTGCTTCATTTTGTGGGTACCTTCTGTCAGGACAAGGATGGAAAATCCAAAATCAGGCAAATGTCTCTTTACTTCTTTAAAGGACTGACATAGTTCTTCCTCTGTCAATTGTTAATATTATCTGGATAAAATGCTAGCTGATAACAAATTTAGAAAAAAGATCCCTTCCAGGAATGTTTGTAAAGTCTTTCAGATCCCAAGGATTGAGGATGGTGTGGGGCTGGAGCTGTGGGAGATGGACCAGTGAGTGGTTAAGGAAACAGGCTCCGCTGTCGAAAGGCTCCCCACCCCAGCACTAGCCAGAGGAGTATACCCTGGTTGTCTAATGTATAAATATTACTTTTATTTCTGCCTTACAGAATAGTTGTGAAAATTAAGAAATATTATACATTAAAAATACCCAAATTCAGGTGTTTGGGTGGCCCAGTCAGTTAAGGGTCCAACTTCAGCTCGGGTCATGATTTCATGGTTCTTGAGTTCAAGCCCCACATTAGGCTCTGCACTGACAGTGGGGAGCCTGCTTGGGATTCTCTCTCTCCCTCTCTCTAGCCCTCCCCCACTTACTTTCTCAATCTCTTTCTCTCTCTCTCTTAAAATAAGTAAATAAACTAAAAAATAAAAGTACCCCAGGCACCTGGGAGGCTCAGTCGGTTTAGCGTATAACCGGCTCAGGTCACTATCTTGTGGTTTGAGGATTCGAGCCCTACGTGGGGCTTTGTGCTGACAGTTCAGATCCTGGAGCCTGCGTCAGATTCTGTGTCTCCCTCTCTCTGTGCCCCTCCCCCACTTGCACTGTGTCTCTCTCTCTCAAAAATAAAGATTTAAAAAAATTAAAAAATACCCAAGCTCAGGGGTGGCTGAGTGGCTTAGTAGGTTGGGGGGGGGGGGGGTGACTCTTGATTCCAGCTCAAGTCATGATCTCATGGTACCTGAGATCAAGCCCCAGGTCACGCTCCATGCTGAGTATGGAGTGTGCTTGGGATTCTCTTTCTCTCCTGTTCTCTCTGCCCTTCTCCCACTTGTGTTCTCTATCTCTCAAAAACAAGCAAAAAACAAACATTTAAAAAATTACCCAAAATCAGTATCAGCAGGGGCACTACTTTTCCCTCCCAGTAGCCACCCTTGCTAGGGGTTTCCTTCTTCCTTGCCTCTCATGCTTCTCAAGCCACACAAGTTGTGCTTCCGTGACTTGGAACCAAACATAACGTCACTAATACACATTTTGCAAGGAAAACACACACACACACACACACACACACACACACACACTCTAAGGGAATACCTAAAGTGTGTGAAGATTCTAATAGTGGCACACAAAGCATTTTAAGTACAAAATTGATATATATTGTCAGGAAAACAGACGTTTGATTAAGTTTAAACAGAATCATATCAATCATTTATTGAATTGCTTCAAATGCTGTGTATGTCTATTGTGCTATTATATTGTTATGCTGGCTCTTTTTTCACTAAATAATAAGTACTTTTTATCATCAATAAAATAACTGCAATTTTTATATATACACAGTCATTTTGAATATGAACAAAAGTGCATCTTTTATAAACCAGACCTCATTAGACAAAGAGCTGGTAATGGGGAAAATCAAAATAATTTGCCTTCATTCCTTCACACTTTTCTTTTCTCTATTTTTCTCTGACCTTCTAATTCCTCTTTATAACCTTCTGGAAAGCAAATGTTTCAGTTGTGATATTCTATTTAAATCTGCCCCAGGCTCATAAAGCTCCATACATTTTCATTTTCACTATCCCTCCCTTATTATAAATACTATTATATTATTTATAAGATTTTAGCAAGCTTCTAGGGGAAAAGACTGTCCCCAAAGTAAGTCATCTTAAGGTGTTAATGACAGTGCGCACATTCCCAGGTCGCTGTTATTAAAAAGATAATATTTTAGGCGAATTGCTTTATTAAAATACGTGAAATGGGAAGCTAGCTTTTTTTCTGGGGTCTTTTAGAAATTCAGCGCTAATTAAGTTGATTGGACTGAAGGATATTTAACGATTTTTGCCATTCTCATATCTTATGATTTTTCTTACTCCTAGTTCTTGAATTCTTACAAACCAGTTACTAAATGTTAAACAGTTTTATTTGCATTAGATTATTTCCCACTTATTTTATACTAAGACTGTGAAAGCCTATACATCTGCTGTATGGCATCTTGGAGAATATGTTTGGTAGTTGTCAAACTTTACTGTGCATAAGAATCACCTCGACAGGTCAATAAAAATTTTACCTTCCCCTCCATCTTCTCCAATATATACTTTCTTTCATCCTTTTTTTAATGGGTTTTCCTCCACTTCCCTATGGTCCCCTGTTTGTCCTGCTTCTCTCCCCACTCCCCATCTGATTCAGTAGTCTCTGTGGGACGAGGAAACTGCATTTTAACCACTATCTCAGTTGATACAGAAGTCGAAGATCCCCAAATCATTCTTCGAGAAGACTAGAGAGTCCAATCCCTTGTTTCACTACTATGGAAAAAGCCCAGAGAAGTTGCTACGTATTGGAGTGATAGCTAATTTTAAAATTGGAAATATAAAGACATGTGTAAATATAGGTAGAGATCTACAGATCTTAGAAAACCATAAAAGGCTTGCTATTAGCCATTTTTCTCTCATACTTATTTGCTCTTGTTTAGATTTCCACCCTTTGACTCTGGTTCAGTTTAACCTTTAACATAATTAACACCAGCTGAAGCTCAGGGAACTTCTCCATACCCCAGAGTAATTGCCTGAAAATGAACCTCATCTTCCAGGTGCTGGCTGCACTGTCCATGGAGACCTCACCCAGACCATCCTTGCTTTAAGGCTTGACCTAACACCGACCATTTCCAGCCCAAGTTCATACCAACCCTCACTGTTCTTTACACTGGCCCCTCCCCTGACCCAAAGCCTTTCTTTCCCCTTAGAAAACATAAGTTTGGTTATGAAATTCTAGACAATGCAACAAAAAACAGAGAGGCTAAACATCTTTTTTCCAGATGCTTCATATTCTCTTTGCAATAAAATTTCTGAGAAAATGTGAATGTAAGGTTATCATTTCATTTTCGTTTTTTTGAAGGTGAGATGTGCCCAATATGTCCTGAATATTTCCCTCAGCTTGACCAAGCTTCTTTCTGCATCTAGACCCCTGACCTCCCTTTCCTTAGAGCATTTCCTTTGGAAGACTTATAATTGCAAATTCTTTTTCTGCCCCTTTGAGATGCAAATCTTTCAAAAAGCCTCTTGCCCATTTCACAACTCTGGACAGTCTTTTTCAAGGATCTAGGAACCAACCTGTTGAAATGTAATCAGTAGGGTAACGGTCCTGCCATCTCCCAGCCTCTATCCCCTGGTCTCTGCATGAGGGTGGGAGCCTGATTTCAGTGGACACCTGGTTCCAAATTATAAAATTGCCCCTTCTCATGAAGATAAGAGAAAACTTATAATCCTTTAGATATGGCCAATGATCACAGATGGCCTCCTCTCTCTACCCCACCTCTACCCCTGTCTCTGCAGGGGTAGATAGCCCAAGAGTCCCAGACGTAGCTGCACAAAACACACACACACAAAAAAACAACTACCTCAGCTCCTAAAACCTCTTGAGCACTTTGTTTTCATGGAATTGAGCTCAAACTGAGTTCTGGCTTCTGTTCCCTTTTGCAATAGCCTTAATTAAAGTTTTCCTTGCCTGTTTAAACTTGGTGCAACTTTTCTTGTGGCAGGTGCTAAATAAACATTTTGAAAAATCTTCCCACTCCATATTGGGATGGTACATGAAACAGGTATGTGCCTGCCAAATAAATCTTTTAAGGTGGGAATATTTCTTTATTTGAGAAGACATATTTTTATTCACACTGAAGAAAAATACTGGCATACTTCCATCAATTATTATCATCCACAATAGCATACTTTTAGAAGAGGAAAAATGATCATTTTAATTTCTATTTTGCATCTCTGAAAGAAAAGGATCTAGCTTTTTAAACCTTAAACTCAGATCCTTTAATTCCTTCTGGAAATGTTCCTAATAGGTAAAAAATTAAAAAAAAATAAAAACCTTTATAATTTGTGGCCTAAGAGGCAGCAGTTCATTTTAATGGCTAATTTCAAAGGATTATCATGATTAGCCTTTAATTCTAACATCCAAAATTGGTGAATTCCATTAACTTTTAATGGTATTTTTTCTCATCATCCAAAATGGACAGACTGTAGTTTTGTCTTTTTTTTAGCTCTATTGGGACGATAATTGTGTTTATATTTTATAGGACTGAAAGTTCAGAAGTTTGACATTTTGCTGTTGTTTTCAACTCTTGTCACTGACTCATGGCTGGATTTTGAACAAATCAGTTGATGACTTTATTGTTACTGATTTGCCTCCCAAGATACTCTGAGAAGTCAGAAACTACCTGAAAACTGTTCTCTGTTAGTAATAAGAGTGAAACTCCTACTATGTTAAATAAAGAAAGAGACATGTGTAAATAAGGTTAGGTTTTAGTGTACGAGCCAAAGAATACCGCTTGGTTAATGCTCAGCACACATTCACATCAGATCTTTGGAAGCTACTAGTTGATATTCTAGGTGAATACTGATGTTTACAATTTTATTCAACGAGGTTAAATACAAATAAATAAACTAACAAATATTTCTGTGTCTCTCTGTGTGTATACAAACACACACACACACACACACACACACACACACACAGGGATTGTTGGTGGATTATGTTTCTTTTGAGTGATAAAAAAAAGTAGAATGCATAACAACAATCCCATGTACCAGATATATCACTGAAAAATTTTGGCATCATCTTTACTCCATTGCCTAAATGTAAGATAACCAACAATGCCAGATTTGAATTATATCAGCACTGTCTTTGCAGGGGTAGATATCCCAAGAGTCCCAGATGTAGCTGTACAAAACACAAAAAAACAAACAAAAAATCATCAAAAAAATAACATAAACAATGATTGGTTTGCATTACCTTGAAAAATATCATGTCAAGATTTAACTAATGAAAATACTTTATGACTAATTAATATTCAGCCACATGTTACACTTGACTGTTCAAAAAAAAATAGTCCTAAATTTTAGCAGATTGTAATAACTTGGGTTGGTGCATTTCTTCCCTAGGAAGAGAGTAACCTCTGACCTATGTCTGTTATATGCAATCATAAATTGCTAACAAAGAAAATCAACAAACAAAAATGTATTCTGCTAGCACTATGTAACATGTTTTTCTCTTCTTGGGAAGTTGAATACCCAAGCTGTTACATACCTTTAGTAGAAGCCAATATGTGGTATATTTTGTAACAAAGATCTCCAACAGTCTATCGTGCATGGATTGACATTCTTAATAGTGTGTGAGTATCTTTGTGAAAACTAATTTTGCAGTGTACCTTCTGCTGAACGTAACTCCAAAGTGGTCATGGCTGATTTGTGCCATAGTCTATGCTATCCCAAGTGATGGGGGTAAAGGAATGGTCATTAACACTTAGACCTCTTTTTATTTTGTTGCTCTGATGTTTAAAAATATTTTAATATATGAATATGTAAATGATGAAATATTTTTTCTTGTCCTTAGAAGAGTTTCGAGTAATGTTTTATTAATAGGATTCCCCGAAAAAAATTACACTTCCTAAAGACCAGCGTATTTTAAGTGGGAGTTCACACTTCAGTTAAATGCAATGATTTCCTAGCATGCATTTATAATCCTAGAATTTTGCATAAATAAAATAGGTATTAAATATTCTGATCAAGAAAGGAAAAGCTGTATTGGTCCTTTGAAAATACAATAATATTTTAAAAGACAAAGAAAATCAATGGTTTGAAAGAGAAGCAGTTTGGAACAGATCAGCAAACATGAATGCTATAATCACAACCACTTTTGATGTTTTTTTTTTTCAGTGAAGTTTGCAATAAAAATTATCATACAGAAACAATGATACAAATAAAATTTATTATAGGGTTCTTTTTCCTTGTACCCATGAATCTCCAAATAAATATTTTTTTAACCAGAGGAGATTCCAAATGCAGAATAAGCTACATATTTTTGTGATTTCCAATAAAAGATTTCTACAGTAACCAGTTTGTTGAAAGATGGGGTTTAGTTTACATTTTCAGTCATTGTAGGACTGAAAGTTAGATATCAGTTAACATTAATGCTGGGCCAAAATTAATAATGATAAGGTGGTGGGGTTGTGTGAGGAGAGAGGGTCAGGGAGAGGGTGGGTGCTCTGATGAAGGCAGAGAGGAATATTTACTGGTTTAAAATGTGGTTACTCTCTGTTATCAATTTAATAAGCATACACTTCCAGCAAGGAACATTATAGAAATGTTAACTCTTACAGAAAAACGGATCTTTACGTGTTCACCAGAAAACAGGCTATGGGTTTAGAACTTGTCAGAATGATGGATACTCTACTTTTCAGAGGCTCTTCTGTAAATTTCCACAACATGCTTTGGTTGGGGAAAAAGAAAAACTCTGCCTCTTATAATAACATGGATAAGTAATGAAGCCAATAAACAGTTTCTTATTTTAGTTAAAGCAAGTCAACTTCAGTGGGCATTGTTGCATGTTGTTGAGTCCGAATTTCAGGACATTCATTGGCTTATTTAAAAACTTATGTCCCTAAAATTTATATAAAGATTAGAGGATAACTCTTCCTTATGCTTTCTCAAAATATTATTTTCTTCTAAAAAAATTAGGAAAAGAAAATTGAAGTTAAAGGGGAGAAAAGGAAGAATGTTTACAAAAATTGTGAGCCTGGTGACATACAGCCCTTTCATGTACACCCTCATTGTCTAATTCTTAAATTAACAGGCTTTTTAGGGGGTAGAAAAATATATAAAATCTCATGACACTTAAATATTAAAAACAAACAAATAAACAGAAAAAAATACTGAGTCAAGTACAAAATTCAGGTCACAGTCTATTGAGGATGCAAAATAAAGAAGTTTTTCTCAGTGACTGTTGATTTCTTTTGAATGATCTTTAGTTACCTGACAAATTGGGAGATATGTTACTCTTCCTCACACCTATTCTTAAAGAAACTGCTTTAGATAATAAAAAAACAAATGTTTATAAAATGTAATTTTCCTAATGTTATGAAATTACAATGTACATATACTGAGTTAGGACCCCCTGCTTCTCTGGGAAGAAATACATTGCACTGAGAGAAGCTCTCATGAGGCTTCTTAAGTCTCAACTGCACTTTTTGAGAATTTTTTTCCTAATTTCATTTAAACTTTAGTTAGATAATATATAACGTAATACTGGTTTCAGGAGTAGAATTCAGTGATTCATCACTTACATTTGACACCCAGTGCTCAACACAACAGTGCCTTCCTTGAGGCCCATCACTCATTCTTCTCATCCCCACCCACCTCTCTCCCAGCAGCCCTCAGTTTGTTCTCTATTGTCAAGAGTCTCTTATGGTTTTCTTCTCTCTCTTGTATTTTTCCCTTTGCATATATTCATCTATTTTGCTTCATAAATCCCACATATGAGTGAAATCATGTGGTCTTTGTCTTTCTCTGACTGACTTATTTCATCTAGCTCCATCCACGTTGCTGCAAATGGCAAGATTTCAATTCTTTTTGATGAATGAGTAATATTCATATATATATATATATATATATATATATATATTCTTTATCCATTCATCAGTCGATGGAAACTTGGGCCCTTTCCATAGTTAGGTTATTGTTGATAATGCTGCTATAAACATCAGAGTGCATGTTCCCCTTCGAATGTGTTTTTTTGTATCCTTTGGGTAAATACCTAGTAGTGAAATTGCTGGATTTTAGGGTAGTTCTATTTTTTACTTTTTTAGGAACCTCCATACTATTTTCCAGAGTGACTGCACCAGTTTGCATTCCCATCAACAGTGCAAAAGGGTCCCCCTTTCTCCACATCCTTGCCAACATCTGTTGTTTCCTCGGTTGTTAATTTTAGCCATTCTGATATATATGAGGTGGTTTTGATCTGTATTTCCCTGATGATGAGTGATGTTGAGCATCTTTTCATATGCCTGCTAGCCATCGGGATGTTTTCTTTGGAAAAGTGTCTATTCCTAGGGTCTTCTGCCCATTTCTTAATTGGATTATTTGTTTATTTATTTGTTCTTTGTGGGAAAGGGTGTTGAGTTTGGTAAGTTTTTATAGATTTTGGATAATAACACTTTATCAGATATGGCATTTGCAAATATTTTCTCCCATTCCATAGACTTCCTTTTGGTTTGTTGATGGTTTCTTTCACTGTGCAGAAGCGTTTTATATTGATGAGGTCCCAATAGTTCATTTTTGCTTTTCCTTCCCTTGCCTCCAGAGACATGTCTAGTAAGAAGTTGTTTTGGCCTAGGTCAGAGAGGTTGCTGCCTATTCTCTTCTCTAGAATTTTGATAGTTTCCTGTCTCACATTTAGGTCTTTCATCTATTTTGAGTTTATTTTTGAGTATGGTGTAAGAAAGTGGTCCAGTTTCATTCTTCTGCATATTGCTGTCTAGTTTTCCTAGCACCGTTGGCTGAATAATCTTTTTTCCATTGGATATTCTTTTCTGCTTTGTCAAATATGAGTTGATCATATAGTTGTGGGTCCATTTCTGGGTTCTCTATTCTGTTCCATTGATCTATGTGTCTGTTTTTGTGCCAGTACCATACTGTCTTGGTGACTACAGCTTTGTAATATAACTTGAAGTATGGAATCGTGATGCCTCCAGCTTTTCTTTTCTTTTTAAGATTGCTTTGGCTATTTGGGGTATTTGGTGGTTCCCATGAAAATTTTATGATTTTTTGTTCTAGCTCTGTGAAAAATGCGGGGGGTATATTGATAGGGATTGCATTAAATGTGTAGATTACTTTGGGTAGTATGGGCATTTAAACAATGTTTGTTCTTCCCATCGATGAGCATGGATTTTTTTCCCATTTTTTTTTTGTCCTCTTCAATGTCTTTCATAGATCTTCTATAGTTTTCAGAGTACAGATATTTTACCTCATTGGTTAGGTTGATTCCTAGGTATCTTATTGTTTTTGGTGCAATTATAAATAGGATAGATTCTTTGATTTCTTTTTCTGCTGCTTCATTATTGTTATATAGAAATGCAACAGATTTCCGTACATTGATTTTATATCCTGTGACTTTGCTGAATTCATGTATTAGTCTTAGTAATTTTTAGGTGTAGTCTTTTGGGTTTTCTATAGAGTATCATATCATCTGCAAATAGTGAAAGTTCGATTTCTTCCTGGCCATTTTGGATGCCTTTTACTTCTTTTTGTTGTCTAATTGCTGAGGCTTAGACTTCCAGTATTATTTTAAATAGTAATGGTGAGAGTGGAAATACCTGTCTTTTTCCTGACTGTAAAGGAAAAGCTCTCAGTTTTTCCCTTTGAGGATAATTAGTTGTGGGTCTTAGTATACAGCTTTTATGAAGTTGAGGTATGTTCCATCTATACATACTTTGTTGAAGGTTATTATCAAGAAAGGATGCTGCATTTTGACAAATGCATATTCTGCCTCTATTGAGAGGATCATATGGTTCTTATCCTTTCTTTTATTAATGTGGTGTATCACAATGATTGATTTATGAATATTGAACCACCCTTGCATCCCAGGAATAAATTCCACTTGATTGTGGTGAATAATTCTTGCATTTTGATTGAGACTTTTCTAGACCCTCAATGCCCATTGTGATTTATTAGTTCAAGTCGATTTGGGCAACTTGTAAACTCTGTGTATATATTTGTGTGTATGTATGTGTGCATGTGTATTTATGTATCTATCTAATACTCTGCACTCAATTCTAATGTATGGGAGGGGGTTGGGGTGGGATTTCTACACCATCAACCACTTACTTCTTGGACACCAGCTGGATGTCCTACTATTCAGCTCAATTCTGACACTATCTACCTGGACATAGCATCTAATACTACAAGTTGAGGATTCATTTCTACAAGATTGCCCACCCCAACCAATGTCCTTTCAGACTGGACCAGTTGCAAGTCCAGTGCCTCTGCGCTTCTGACTGGCATGCTATTATAGATCAGAAATTCCAATGATGCCCTCCTTGGGTTACATTAATTTCTTAGAAAGGCTCACAGAACTCAGAGAAACATGTTACTTACTAGAATACTGGTTTGTTATAAAAGGATAGAACTCAGGAATGGTCAGATGAAAGAGATGCATAGGAAAAAGTATGTGGGAAAGGGGTTCAGCTTCCGTGCTCTTGGAGAACACCATTGTCTCCCAATCTCTACATGTTCACCAACTCTGAAGCACTCCAATCCCCAACCTTTGGGTTTCATAGGAGGTTTTATTACCTAGGCATGATTGATTAAATCTTTGGCCATTGGAATTGATTCAACCTCCAGCCCCTCTGCACTCCTCTTAGGTTAGAGAGATGGGACTGAAAGTTGCAACCCTCCAATCACATGGTTGATTCTCCTGGCAACCAGCCCCCATCTTTAGGTACTTTACAAAAGTCATCTGATTAACATAAACCCAGGTGTGGTTGAAAGGGATCTTTTGTGAATATCAAGACAATTTTATAGCTCTTACCACTTAGGAAATTTCAAGGTAGTTAGGAGCTCTGTGCCAGAAACAGGGATAAAGACCAAACACATATATTTTTATTGTACATCAAAATATCATTTACATCTATCTATTATCTATGCATTTATCTCATGTATCTATGCATTTTTTAAAAGATTATTAACTGCAATAAATTGAAAACTAGATTTTCTTGTGTTTGATTTGAAGTTTGAGGCATTAGAGATGCTGTTTGAGATAGGGAAAAAATGCCCATGTCCTAACCCTCAAAATATGTGAATATTTTACTTGACAAGGCAAAGAAGACTTTGAGGATGTGATTAAGGATTTTTGAGATGAGGAAATTATTCTGGATTATCTAGATGGACCCACTGAAATCACAATGGTCCCTATAAATTAGAGGCAGGAGAATATAGTGTCAGAGAAAGAGATGTGGTGATAGAAGCAAAGTCACAGTGATGCCATTGCTGGAAGGGGGCCATGAGCCTTTGAAAGATAGAAAAAGTAAGGAACAATTATTCCTTGGAGCCTCCAGAAGGTTGACACGATGATTTTAACTCCATAAGATTTCTTTTAGGATTTCTCATCTCCATAACTGTAAGAAAATAAATATGTGCTCCTGTAAGCCACTAAGGTTGTGGTCTTTTTTTTTCTTAATATTTATTTATTTTTGAGAGACAGAGAGAGACAGAGCATGAGACAGAGAGGGGCAGAGAGAGAGGGAAACACAAAATCTGAAGCAGGCTCCAGGCTCTGAGCTGTCAGCACAGAGCCCGACATGGGGCTCGAACTCCCTACCCGTGAAATCATCACCTGAGCTGAAGTCAGACGCTTAACCAACTGACCCACCCATACACCCTGGTCATCGTTGTCTTCTTCTTCTTCGTCTTCTTCTTTTTTTTTAAGCAGCAGTTACAAAATCCGCAATTGGAAAGCTAATACACTATCCATGAAGTATCACTTCCAAGAACTTTAAGAGAATGAAATTTTGTATTTTCATGTTATATTGGAAAACAATCCTATATTATATCAGAACATAAAGCCTGATGTAGGGCTCAAACCCACAAACTGTGAGATCATCACCTGAGCCAAAGTTGGATGCTCAATTGACTGAGCTACCCAGGAGCCCCTGGATTTCTTTAATAATTGTAATTTTGCACACCCAACCTCAGTTTCATAAGCATGGTTATATAATTCTTTAATATGTTTTTAAATTTTTTTTAAATTTTTCTTTATTTTTGAGAGGCAGAGAGAGACAGAGTGCAAGTGGGGGAGGGGCAGAGTGAGAGGGAGACACAGACTCCCAAGCAGGCTCCAGGCTCTGAGCTGTGAGCACAGAGCCTGACGCAGGGCTTGAACCCACGAACTGCAAAATCATGACCTGAACCTAAGTCAGATGCTTAACCAACTGAGCTACCCAGGCACCCCTAATTCTTTAATATTTTTGCCCATCTGTTATGTTTAAGTCATTATTCTAGGCACTATGTGGTGATACAGAGAGGAACAAGACTTGGTAACTGCTTTAAAGATAAGGTTTAAGTAACAATCATTAACCATGATAAAAGTGAGAAATAAGTGCTAAAGTACTAGCTTGTGATATCAGTGGTGATTAAACATGCACTGACATTCATGGGCAAAGCTAGAGACAGCTCCCTAGAGAAGGTGAGCTACACTGGTTTGTGGGATTGGGAGAAAATGTGGCCTAAGGCTCAGAAATCAAACTTTGGATTTGAATTTACAACCCCACCTTGATGTCTTCCCTTTAATGAGATTGGATTTCTCATAAAAAAAAATAAAAAAAAAAAGGGACAAATGAGATACTGCATTGATTAATGCATGTAAAATCCTTGGGATAATCCCTGGCACATAGCAAACATTCAGTGAATATTAGTGGATGATGATGATAACAGTGATAAGGAAAAGAGAAAATAATTTATTAAGGTTTCACATCATAAATATGAATTCTCATTCCATCTTTGCCTTTAGCTTCAACAATTTCTTCTCCATCTATACACACACACACACTCACACACCTTGCAGATGTGTTAACTAAACACTGTGTTAGAGACCAAGGATAAAAATCAATGCTGTATGAAGCATACATATCTCCTGCTGCGATGGAGCTCATAGTCTAGCGGCGAAACACACAAAAGTCTATTTGCAAGAGTATTAAGTGTGATAAAAAAGAGTTATCTGGTGCTATGAAAGCTTGTAATGGAGAATTAGAGCCAGTCAGGGTGGTCAGGGAAGGATCTCAAGGAATTGATGGTTGAGTTAAAATATGGAAGGGTAAGTTGTAATTATTTGACTAAATAAAGGAAGAAAGGGCACACGAGTGAGAGAAAGCAGAAGATATAAAGGGTCAAGCCCAGGAGATTATTGGTCAATAAGAAGAAAGCAGAGAGAAGTTTGAGACGATGCTGGAAAATAAAGCCCAGACCACATAGCCCGTTAGAAATCAGGTTAGGGATTCTGATCTTTCTTCTAAGAACAATGGGAAGTTATTGAAGTGTTTAAGCAGATGACTTAAATGATCAGATTTGCATTTGGGTAATCTCCGCACCCAGTATGGGCCTCCAACTCACAAACTAGAGATCAAAAGTTGCGTGCTCTACTAATAGAGCCAGCCTGGTGCCCCACAGTTGAATTTGAAATCTACAACTCTATCTCTATGCAGAGGAGAGTTTAAAGGGTGCCAAAGTAGAGGCTGGACCAGTTAAGAGACTATTTGCAGTGGTCCATCTGAGAGATGGTGGGAGCTTAAACTAGGATGGGAATGGTGATATAAGGGAGTAAAGATGATAGATACAGAGGCAAATATAGATACAGATACACATATACATACAGATATAGATATATATAGATATATCCTCATAACTGGATTTGTTAATGAAAAAAACGTGTTAAGGATGATTCCCAAATTTACAGTTATTGTAACTGGATAGATGGTCCTGCCTTTGTCTGAAATAGGAAAAAAAATGAAGTACTTTATTGCTTGACAGAGATAACCATAGGTTCAGTTTAGTAGACGATGCCTTGAGATACTTTCTTAGGCAGTTCAATATGCTAGTTCAGTGCTGGGAGGAAAGTCTGAGCAGGAGATACAAATTTAAGGACAATCTATTTTATAGGTGGCAGTTGAAGTGATAGGAATGGGATCCCTGATGAGAAATTAAAAATGACAGAGGTGGGGGACCCAGGAATGAGCCCCCTGGAAGTCCCAGCACAGGTAGGGGATAATGAATTATTAGTGGAATCACTCTGACCTGGTTTTAGTAATGATGGCTATTCAAGTCTAAGTCTGGAGAAAAAGGATCACTGGATCCACTGAAACATGTACTTTCAACAAGCGGGAAAAAAAAATCATAAAATAACGAGAGTTAACAATAATGATAAAAAGTGTGATTAAAATAATAACCATGAGGGGCGCCTGGGTGGCTCAGTCGGTTAAGCATCCTACTTCAGCTCAGGTCACCATCTTGCGGTCCGTGAGTTCGAGCCCCGCATGGGGCTCTGGGTTGATGGCTCAGAGCCTGGAGCCTGCTTCCGATTCTGTGTCTCCCTCTCTCTCTGCCCCTCCCCCGTTCATGGTCTGTCTCTCACTGTCTCAAAAATAAATAAACGTTAAAAAAAATAAAAAAAATAATAAACATGAAATATAATAGAGATAAGAAAATTGTGAGGATGGATTGCACTTCTGAGAGGAAAAGTTGATGTGCCAGTGAAGACCTGACTCTCTAGTCCATACTTAGGGCCTTGAATATCTTACAATCTTACACATATTCCAAAGTATATCACTTGACTGGGTAGTGGCTCTGCCTATGATCAGAGAATAACTCAGTAAAGGAAAAAATTTTAAAGGTCAATTTGGCCAGAATCTAGGAGAACTCCAGGGTAACTCTTGTAAATGGTTTTGACATCTTAACACTGAGGCATGAAAACAGTGACTAGTTAGCACATAAAACCCATTCTGTATCTTCAATGCTATTCCTAAAGAAAAATTCTAGGAGGAGTTGCGGCAAGATGGCGGCTTAGGAGGACGCTGGGCTCACCGCACGTCCTGCTGATCACTTAGATTCCATCTACACCTGCCTAAATAACCCAGAAAACCGCCAGAGGATTAGCAGAACAGAGTCGCCGGAGCCAAACGCAGACGAGAGGCCCACGGAAGAGGGTAGGAAGGGCGGCGAGGCGGTGCGCGCTCCACGGACTGGCGGGAGGGAGCCGGGGCGGAGGGGCGGCTCGCCGGCCAAGCAGAGCCCCCGAGTCGGGCTTGCAAAAGCGGAGGGGCCTGACGGACTGTGTTCCGACAGCAAGCGCGACTTAGCGTCTGGGAGGTCATAAGTTAACAGCTCTGCTCGGAAAGCGGGAAGGCTGGAGGACAAAGGGAGGGAGAGCTGCTGAGCCCCCTGACAACAGAGCTCAGTTTGGTGGGGAACAAAGGCGCTTGCCAGCGCCATTTCCCCCGCCCATCCCCCAGCCGAAATCCCAAAGGGAACCGGTTCCTGCCAGGGAACTTGCTCGCTCCGCGCAAACACCCAACTCTGCGCTTCTGCGGAACCAAACCTCCGGCAGCGGATCTGACTCCCTCCCGCTGCCACAGGGCCCCTCCTGAAGTGGATCACCTAAGGAGAAGCGATCTAAGCCTGCCCCTCCTGCCCCCGAGCACCTTGCCTACCCACCCCAGCTAATACGCCAGATCCCCAGCATCACAAGCCTGGCAGGGTGCAAGTAGCCCAGACGAGCCACACCACCCCACAGTGAATCCCGCCCCTAGGAGAGGGGAAGAGAAGGCACACACCAGTCTGACTGTGGCCCCAGCGGTGGGCTGGGGGCAGACATTAGGTCTGACTGCGGCCCCGCCCACCAACTCCAGCTATACACCACAGCACAGGGGAAGTGCCCTGCAGGTCCTCACCACGCCAGGGACTATCCAAAATGACCAAGCGGAAGAACTCCCCTCAGAAGAATCTCCAGGAAATAACAACAGCTAATGAGCTGATCAAAAAGGATTTAAATAATATAACAGAAAGTGAATTTAGAATAATAGTCATAAAATTAATCGCTGGGCTTGAAAACAGTATACAGGACAGCAGAGAATCTCTTGCTACAGAGATCAAGGGACTAAGGAACAGTCACGAGGAGCTGAAAAACGCTTTAAACGAAATGCATAACAAAATGGAAACCACCACAGCTCGGCTTGAAGAGGCAGAGGAGAGAATAGGTGAACTAGAAGATAAAGTTATGGAAAAAGAGGAAGCTGAGAAAAAGAGAGATAAAAAAATCCAGGAGTATGAGGGGAAAATTAGAGAATTAAGTGATACACTAAAAAGAAATAATATACGCATAATTGGTATCCCAGAGGAGGAAGAGAGAGGGAAAGGTGCTGAAGGGGTACTTGAAGAAATCATAGCTGAGAACTTCCCTGAACTGGGGAAGGAAAAAGGCATTGAAATCCAAGAGGCACAGAGAACTCCCTTCAGACGTAACTTGAATCGATCTTCTGCACGACATATCATAGTGAAACTGGCAAAATACAAGGATAAAGAGAAAATTCTGAAAGCAGCAAGGGGTAAACGTGCCCTCACATATAAAGGGAGACCTATAAGACTCGTGACTGATCTCTCTTTTGAAACTTGGCAGGCCAGAAAGAATTGGCAAGAGATTTTCAGGGTGCTAGACAGAAAAAATATGCAGCCAAGAATCCTTTATCCAGCAAGTCTGTCATTTAGAATAGAAGGAGAGATAAAGGTCTTCCCAAACAAAGAAAAACTGAAGGAATTTGTCACCACTAAACCAGCCCTACAAGAGATCCTAAGGGGGACCCTGTGAGACAAAGTCCCAGAGACATCACTATAAGCATAAAACATACAGACATCACAATGACTCTAAACCCGTATCTTTCTATAATAACACTGAATGTAAATGGATTAAATGCGCCAACCAAAAGACATAGGGTATCAGAATGGATAAAAAAACAAGACCCATCTATTTGCTGTCTACAAGAGACTCATTTTAGACCTGAGGACACCTTTAGATTGAGAGTGAGGGGATGGAGAACTATTTATCATGCGACTGGAAGCCAAAAGAAAGCTGGAGTAGCCATACTTATATCAGACAAACTAGACTTTAAATTAAAGGCTGTAACAAGAGATGAAGAAGGACATTATATAATAGTTACAGGGTCTATCCATCAGGAAGAGCTAACAATTATCAATGTCTATGCACCGAATACCGGAGCCCCCAAATATATAAAACAATTACTCATAAACATAAGCAACCTTATTGATAAGAATGTGGTGATTGCAGGGGACTTTAATACACCACTTACAGAAATGGATAGATCAACTAGACACACGGTCAATAAAGAAACAAGGGCCCTGAATGAGACATTGGATGAGATGGACTTGACAGATATATTTAGAACTCTGCATCCCAAAGCAACAGAATATACTTTCTTCTCGAGTACACATGGAACATTCTCCAAGATAGATCATATACTGGGTCACAAAACAGCCCTTCATAAGTTTACAAGAATTGAAATTATACCATGCTTACTTTCAGACCACAATGCCATGAAGCTTGAAATCAACCACAGGAAAAAGTCTGGAAAACCTCCAAAAGCATGGAGGTTAAAGAACACCCTACTAACGAATGAGTGGGTCAACCAGGCAATTAGAGAAGAAATTAAAAAATATATGGAAACAAACGAAAATGAAAATACAACAATCCAAACGCTTTGGGACGCAGCAAAGGCAGTCCTGAGAGGAAAATACATTGCAATCCAGGCCTATCTCAAGAAACAAGAAAAATCCCAAATACAAAATCTAACAGCACACCTAAAGGAACTAGAAGCAGAACAGCAAAGGCAGCCTAAGCCCAGCAGAAGAAGAGAAATAATAAAGATCAGAGCAGAAATAAACAATATAGAAACTAAAAAAACTGTAGAGCAGATCAACGAAACCAAGAGTTGGTTTTTTGAAAAAATAAACAAAATTGACAAACCTCTAGCCAGGCTTCTCAAAAAGAAAAGGGAGATGACCCAAATAGATAAAATCATGAATGAAAATGGAATTATTACAACCAATCCCTCAGAGATACAAACAATTATCAGGGAATACTATGAAAACTTATATGCCAACAAATTGGACAACCTGGAAGAAATGGACGAATTCCTGAACACCCACACGCTTCCAAAACTCAATCAGGAGGAAATAGAAAGCTTGAACAGACCCATAACCAGCGAAGAAATTGAATCGGTTATCAAAAATCTCCCAACAAATAAGAGTCCAGGACCAGATGGCTTCCCAGGGGAGTTCTACCAGACGTTTCAAGCAGAGATAATACCTATCCTTCTCAAGCTATTCCAAGAAATAGAAAGGGAAGGAAAACTTCCAGACTCATTCTATGAAGCCAGTATTACTTTGATTCCTAAACCAGACAGAGACCCAGTAAAAAAAGAGAACTACAGGCCAATATCCCTGATGAATATGGATGCAAAAATTCTCAATAAGATACTAGCAAATCGAATTCAACGGCATATAAAAAGAATTATTCACCATGATCAAGTGGGATTCATTCCTGGGATGCAGGGCTGGTTCAACATTCGCAAATCAATCAACGTGATACATCACATTAACAAAAAAAGAGAGAAGAACCATATGATCCTGTCAATCGATGCAGAAAAGGCCTTCGACAAAATCCAGCACCCTTTCTTAATAAAAACCCTTGAGAAAGTCGGGATAGAAGGAACATACTTAAAGATCATAAAAGCCATTTATGAAAAGCCCACAGCTAACATCATCCTCAACGGGGAAAAACTGAAAGCTTTTTCCCTGAGATCAGGAACACGACAAGGATGCCCACTCTCACCGCTGCTGTTTAACATAGTGCTGGAAGTTCTAGCATCAGCAATCAGACAACAAAAGGAAATCAAAGGCATCCAAATTGGCAAAGATGAAGTCAAGCTTTCGCTTTTTGCAGATGACATGATATTATACATGGAAAATCCGATAGACTCCACCAAAAGTCTGCTAGAACTGATACAGGAATTCAGCAAAGTTGCAGGCTACAAAATCAATGTACAGAAATCAGTTGCATTCTTATACACTAACAGTGAAGCAACAGAAAGACAAATAAAGAAACTGATCCCATTCACAATTGCACCAAGAAGCATAAAATACCTAGGAATAAATCTAACCAAAGATGTAAAGGATCTGTATGCTGAAAACTATAGAAAGCTTCTGAAGGAAATTGAAGAAGATTTAAAGAAATGGAAAGACATTCCCTGCTCATGGATTGGAAAAATAAATATTGTCAAAATGTCAATACTACCCAAAGCTATCTACACATTCAATGCAATCCCAATCAAAATTGCACCAGCATTCTTCTCGAAACTAGAACAAGCAATCCTAAAATTCATATGGAACCACAAAAGGCCCCGAATAGCCAAAGGAATTTTGAAGAAGAAGACCAAAGCAGGAGGCATCACAATCCCAGACTTTAGCCTCTACTACAAAGCTGTCATCATCAAGACAGCATGGTATTGGCACCAAAACAGACACATAGACCAATGGAATAGAATAGAAACCCCAGAACTAGACCCACAAACGTATGGCCAACTCATCTTTGACAAAGCAGGAAAGAACATCCACTGGAAAAAAGACAGCCTCTTTAACAAATGGTGCTGGGAGAACTGGACAGCAACATGCAGAAGGTTGAAACTAGACCACTTTCTCACACCATTCACAAAAATAAACTCAAAATGGATAAAGGACCTAAATGTGAGACAGGAAACCATCAAAACCTTAGAGGAGAAAGCAGGAAAAGACCTCTCTGACCTCAGCCGTAGCAATCTCTTACTCGACACATCCCCAAAGGCAAGGGAATTAAAAGCAAAAGTGAATTACTGGGACCTTATGAAGATAAAAAGCTTCTGCACAGCAAAGGAAACAACCAACAAAACTAAAAGGCAACCAACGGAATGGGAAAAGATATTCGCAAATGACATATCGGACAAAGGGCTAGTATCCAAAATCTATAAAGAGCTCACCAAACTCCACACCCAAAAAACAAATAACCCAGTGAAGAAATGGGCAGAAAACATGAATAGACACTTCTCTAAAGAAGACATCCGGATGGCCAACAGACACATGAAAAGATGTTCAGCGTCGCTCCTTATCAGGGAAATACAAATCAAAACCACACTCAGGTATCACCTCACGCCAGTCAGAGTGGCCAAAATGAACAAATCAGGAGACTATAGATGCTGGAGAGGATGTGGAGAAACGGGAACCCTCTTGCACTGTTGGTGGGAATGCAAATTGGTGCAGCCGCTCTGGAAAGCAGTGTGGAGGTTCCTCAGAAAATTAAAAATAGACCTACCCTATGACCCAGCAATAGCACTGCTAGGAATTTATCCAAGGGATACAGGAGCACTGATGCATAGGGCCACTTGTACCCCAATGTTCATAGCAGCACTCTCAACAATAGCCAAATTATGGAAAGAGCCTAAATGTCCATCAACTGATGAATGGATAAAGAAATTGTGGTTTATATACACAATGGAATATTACATGGCAATGAGAAAAAATGAAATATGGCCTTTTGTAGCAACGTGGATGGAACTGGAGAGTGTGATGCTAAGTGAAATAAGCCATACAGAGAAAGACAGATACCATATGGTCTCACTCTTATGTGGATCCTGAGAAACTTAACAGGAACCCATGGGGGAGGGGAAGGAAAAAAAAAAAAAAAAGGTTAGAATGGGAGAGAGCCAAAGCATAAGAGACTGTTAAAAACTGAGAACAAACTGAGGGTTGATGGGGGGTGGGAGGGAGGAGAGGGTGGGTGATGGGTATTGAGGAGGGCACTTTTTGGGATGAGCACTGGGTGTTGTATGGAAACCAATTTGTCAATAAATTTCAGAAAAAAAAAAAAAAAAAAAAATAAAAGACATTCAAAAATGGAAAAAAAAAAAAAAAAAAAAAAAAAAAAAAAAAAAAAAGAAAAATTCTATATCTTTACTTTCTCAGCTTTTCAGAAAAGTTTGGATAACATGAAGGCTAGACATTCATGACTAGAGCAACTTTTATATATATATATGTATATATTTATTTATTATAAATATATATTTATTATAAATATATATTATATAAATATATATTATATATAAATATATAAAAATATAAATATATATTATAATATATATTATAAATATATAAATATATATAAATATATTTATTATTATATATAAATATATATGAATATATATAAATATATATAATATATACAAAAATTATATACACACATACAAACACAATCACTTCAATTTACTGAAGTAAGCTGTCTGGAAGTAATAAATGGATGTAGAAAATGTGAACAGCTTATGGCAACAAATGAAAAATTCAGAAATAATGTAATGAAGACAGCCTCTCTGAACATTGCAAAGATGGTTTTAAAATGCGGTCATGAATTTATTTTTAAGATTTATGAAACATTAGTCAGAAACACTGACTAATGTCAGATCTGGGTTTAAAGAAATCTAACTCATCTGGTGGACACACACACACACACATATATATATATATATATACATACACACACATATATTAGATCAAGATTTTTTGCTTCTTTTTATTTGTTTAACTTAAGCTATATGATTTTTATTATAAATTGGGCCTATTTCAATAATATTCACTAAAGGGATGACGAACTATATATCTCAGGGGAGGTTAGCATAATACAACCAAGAGTACAAAAAGAATCAAAAGCTTTGATACAGTATTAAATAGACCAGTCAGTCTTGCCATATGAGTTCAGACTCTCAAAGTCATGTCAATGCACCCTACTGGGAAATTTTACCTAGTCTTTGGAAATTCCATTCTATGTACTAACGAGCTATTAGGATATATTCAGTACTAGATAACACTTTACATTATATTGGGTCTACTTGGCCAATGGACAATACTTTCCTTCTGAAATTGCTTAGAGTTTTGCTTGTTTGTTGTTTATTTTAGATATGGAATCTTATTTTCCTCTGCTCTTGTTTTTGTTTATTTAAAGTAACACTAGCTCTAAATTACGTAAAACCCATAATTATTCCCTCTGGTTTATTTATTTTAAAACAGAACTTACTGTTCAAATAGTAGGTCAAAAACCTACTTCTTTGTACTAGGATATGCCATCTACAACAATTATCCAAAGGTAACCAACCTTATAAGACTAAAATAAATAAGTTATTTGCAAATAGTTGTATCATACAGACACGGACACTGTTGGAAATCGTTACACAGTTATCCTGGACATCCTCTGAGTAACAGAAAGTCACTACTTAACAGTTCATTATTAAATACTTTTATTTTAGATCATTGTTGCCAAAAGGAATTACTATAAAATAAAAGAGCATTAATGGACAATTAAATAAAGAGGTATAAAATATATAATACAATAAAAAACAATCCACTACAGCAAGGACATTTAAACTACTTTCAATGCACTCTAAAGGATTGCTCATCCTCTATTTCCCACACATATTTCATCTACCTGTAAGCTATAATTTTTTGAGTTTCTCACTGATCGGTGCTTTAATAGCGTGTGCGTTTCTAAGGGTATGGTGGGTGTAAGTGGTGCAACAAGAGCCAGGAAGGGAAGCAGCTTTAAATACTTCTACCTTCACTGCCTTAGATTGGAATGGGTTAGGTATTCTATGCTGCGTGTGCCCAGGGATGCTTACGAGTGGGCATCTTGCACACTGTCTTTGAAGAAAGGTGTTATGTTTCATCTGGAACATGGTGGGCAAAGAGAGATGGCCTATTGCTGGTTACCTTTCACGTTTAATCAAGTGCTAAAGAGCAAACCCTGTTAATTAAAAATTAATAGCATACACCATTAATGAGACTTTTGTGTTAATGTTTACAGCATTATGTTATTTTTACATTTTTTAGAAAGAATTTACAAGTCTACAAATAAACTAAGGTCAACTTGCTCTTTAATATATAGTTTAACTATATGTTTAAAAATATTTTCATGACCCCATTTTACAGTCTAAAGAGTCCAATTTTGGATAATAAAATATATAGTTGTCTTTGCTTTCTCAGCTACATTGCTGTAGAATTTTCCGATGCTGTGGACTCCATGTATGCTGCTCCCTCCATCTGAAAAACCGTCCCTCAAAAATCCATTGCTTCAAAACGTATTGTTCCTTTAGGGAAACTTCTCTGAATTTCTAAAGCATGTCGGGTCTTAAAGGAGAGAGATTCTTTTTATAACACTGTTTTGTTTTTCTTTCAAACACTTATCACAGTTTAAATTGGATATCTATTAGTGTTATTATTTTCTTAGTGTATATCATGTCCTTATTTTATTTGATATTTTACTCATCAGTGTATCTCCAGAGCCTAGCACAATGCCATCACATGTTAAATACATTAAATTACTTAACTGAATTAAATGCAAGGAATGATGAATACGTGCCTAGATGGAAGATACAAATGGGGGCTAAGGAAGTGTTTGATTTAAAATTCAAAAATTCAAGTGTGCATGTGTTTATAGAAAAAAGCCAGCAGAGAGGAAAAGCTTAAAGATACAAGGAAGAGCAAAGCTCCCAATAAAAGCATAAATTTGAGGATTGGGCTGACACTGGAGACATAACACATTTTCCATTAGAAATAGAGAAGAAAGAAAGATTTCAGATGTAAGAATTTTGCTAGGTTATTACAAGAATTTGCAATAATACATAATAATAAACCCTATATTTTTTTTCTGAAAAAAATAGAAAAGGGAGGAAAGAGAGGAGGAGATGGGGGCACAGAGTTCGGAAGAACTCTGTAGAACTTAAAACGAGTGATAGGGAGTGTCCAGGGTCAACTGAATAAAAGACTGGATTGATAGTGGAAGACCTAGCTCCTTGGTCATTTAATATTCTCCAGTAGCTCTCAGTAGCTCAGTGTAGGAATGGAGACAAACTATTGACGAAACTTGCGGTTGGAGTTTTAATACATTGACAGGGAATTGCAGATGCTGGCAAAGATGAAAGACTTGTCATGTGCTACGTTATCTTTCCAAAACCATTGCATTTGCTTTCTCTCTTACTTTATGGGAATCTCTTCTCAAATGTCATTTGATCAGAGTACTTTCCTGATGATTCCATTCGAATATTATTTCTTTTTTTGATTTTTTTTATACTTAATATAATTTATTTTCCTTTTAGTTCTTGCCTAAGTGTGATTTGGTAATTATATGATTCCTCTCCCCTTCCTTCCTTCTTTCCTCTCTCCCTCCCTACCTCCCTCTCTTCCTTCCTTCTTTCCTTCCTTCCTTCCTTTTTCTTATCTCTTCTCTTTAAAATTATGCTATATGATAGTAGAAACAATTTACAAATTGCTAAACCCCAGCCCTAACTATACCCAAAACATAACAGGAGGAGCTCAGACAATATTCAAATCCGTTTGTTATTTAAATAGTTATGGCAAAGACCCTGAGTACAAAGAACTTTATAGAAAGAAATCTGGGGGGGAAGTGGGGTAGGGATATATAAAGTGATAAGTTATGTTTTTAAGGCTGATCAGAGTTCATTTCACATGCAATTGTTTTTAATTTATGTTAATCTCTGTTTAAAGGTTTTAAAATTTAAAGTAGTGACATATTTGTTGGCTCATTTAACTGTCACAATAACTCTTTGAAGTCTCTCCTTTCTTTGCAAATTAATAACGTGCATTTAAAACTATAGGGTGCCTGGTGGCTCAGTTGGTTAAGCCTCTGACTTCCGCTCAGGTCACGATCTCATGGTTTATGAGTTCGAGCCCTGTGTCATTCTATGTTCCTCTCTCTCTGCCCCTCCCCGGCTCACACTCTGTCTCTCTCTCTCTCTCTTAAAAATGAACATTAAAAAAAAAAAAAGACTAAACTCTTCTATGAATTTGTCCTATCTCACTCCCTTTCATAATTTCATATTTCCAAAGCACTTTTTCATATATTGATTGCTGTCATCATATTGTATTGAATTATTTATTTATAGAACTTGTCTCTTACTATGTAATGAATTCTTAAGCTAGTCATCATGTACATACTGTTATATTTGTCACCTCAACAGAGTCTGGCCCTATTAAACATGAATAAATATGTGTCAAATGAATGAATGAATGAATGAATGAATGAATATCTATTTGACAAATAAGGAAATGAAGCTCCTGGAGTGGTTAAATGGTTTACTCAAAGCCACAAAAATGACACGCCTTTTGATAGCTAAATAAAGCTCATTGTCAACTATGTTATAATTTAGCCATGGGTTTACATTCTTAGAACTGCCATGTGAATTTAATATTTTCAAAGAATCTAAGTATGAGCCATTAAAATTTCCAGCTTAAAGAGCCCACTAAGACCTGTATTTTGTTTTGCATGTTTCATATCCTTCTGTGCAAATGTTTTTCACATTAATTGATCTAAAGCAAAGCAACATGATTATACAACAGCAGTACAGAGCTGGTGTCATGCAGCCAAATGGGAGGCCCCTTATCCCACAAAAATCCCTGAAGGCTGAAGAATTCAAAATAAAATAATAAATCTCCTCGAATAATTTAAATCTTTCTCACAAGAAAATTTTCTTCCATAAATATTGATATGAAAGGATTTATATAGTAATAGAGACACGTGGAAGTTGTTTTTGGTTATTGGTTCATTACTTTAATGATTTTGTAAACCAGGTAATCATAACTCTATATAGAATGCTATTCCTTTTGGGGGTATTGGATCAAGAGAGGTTTGGCAAATGTTGGGGATAGGTAAAAGCCACAGGTCTTATAATCAAAAAATGGAGGCATAGTTCAGAAATGTACATATTTATTCTCCATAAAAGTAAGTCAAGTAAAATCTAAAGATTCCATGAGGTGGAGAATAATAAACACACAGATCAAATGGACAAAGCCAGGAGTCCAGAGATATAAAAAAAATATTGAATAAAGATAATCTCCATATGCCTATTTCTAGGGTGGTGACTTTTGCCCTCTGAATTCTTTTTATAATCCTTTCTTAGGTAAAAGTTAGTCTGTAGGGTTTGGTTATCTGGACCTACTCTTCTTGAGGTTCCTCCCTATTTCTAATTAGGGAGTACATGAAGGAAACAGTAGGTATATGTGTGATCCAATTTGTTTGGGACCTATGGCAAGAAACCTGACTTCTCTACTCCTCAACTTTCCATCTAATAAGCTTGTGGTGAAAAAACTGATATGAAGTAGTCAATACCTCCAACCTCATAGAGCATGGCAGGTAGTTAACCTGGGATAATTTGCCACAAGCACTGAATGTAGACCATAGACATAAGGATTCAGAGGAAAATTACTGCAACAATGCAATAGCATTCACATGATCCCTCCAGTTGCCTTACCCCCAAGTTGACAGGACAGCACAATGGACCTCAATGGAAGCCACATGTGGTGGATTAATGCTGCTGAGAAATCTGGGTCTCAAGGAATCCCCTGCTTTTGTAGAAAGTATAAGCAAGCCAGTTACATAAACCATCCTGGAAAGTGGCTGAACTGAAAGAGAAGTCGGGGTCTTTTAATTTTGATGCAATCAGTTAAATTTTTGGAGCACAAAAGGCCCATGGAGGACTCCCTCACAACAGAAATTACTTAGAAAATATAATGCATCATTAGCAAAGAGAAATAAAAGTGTATGACCATGCAAAAATGTGTACGTTTTGCATGTTCATAACAGAATTGTTCATAATAAACAAAAAATGAGAGCTGAAATGTCTATCAGCTGAAGGATGGATAAACAAAATGTGGTACAGTAAAACCTTGGATTGTGAATAACTTGTTCTGTGAGTGTTCTGCAAGATGAGCCAACATTTCCAAAAAATTTTAACATTATAAACGAGCGATGTCTTGCAATATGACTAGTATGTGATGCCGAATGCCACATGATTACAACTAAGCGGATGGTTCCTCTCTCTCTCTCTCTCTCTCTCACTGTGGAATTGTGGGTGATAGTCTCCCATGCTCCGATGCTTGGCCTCAGGCCTTGGTGTTTGGCAGAAATCAGGGATTTTTCAGAACATCGGAAGGTGCCCACAACTGGCACCAGTGTATTTTTTGTCACATCAAAGCACCTCTGGACAGTCTTTTCCTTTTCCATACAAGAGTAAACTTAGGAATGTTTTGCTTCATTCTAGGTCAGACTGCCTGCAGATATAGACTCTCCTCTGCTCCTTATTGCCAGCTATATTAAATACAGTATATGACAAGAGTTTATTAATACTGTACTGTAGTCAACATCCATGTGAGTGCATACAATGGCCCCCATGCAGAAAGATTCCACTGAGCCAACAGATAGCAGTGATTCCGTTAGTGATAATGAAAGTCCTTCCTCTCTCCTGTCTCCCTCACAATAGTCACAAAGGTTTTCAAAGTCAAGTGCCGGTTAATTTGATTATTTTTCTTTATATTTTGCATCTTCTTTATGGTTTTGTATTATATTATAGTCCTATAATCATTTTTATATGAATATTTTGGGATTGTGGAAGGAATCATCTGAGTTTCCATTACTTCTTATGGGGAAATTTGCTCTGATATACAAGTGCTTGGGATTACAAGCATGTTTCTGGAACAAATTATGCTCACAAGCCAAGGTTTGACAGTGTATCTGTAAAATGGAGTATGATTCAGCCATAAAAAGCAGTACTGGTACATGCTGCACATGAATAAAACTTGAGAACATTATACTAAGTAAAAGAAACCAGTCACGAAAGATCAGATACTGTAATAATTCTATTTATATGAAATGTACAGAATAAGCAAACATATAGAGACAGAAAAATTGTGGGTTGCCTATTCCTGGGATGTGGGAGATAGTGGAAATTGGAGAATGACTACTAATAGAAATAGGATTTATTTTTAAGGTGATGAAAGTGTTTAAAAATTAGATTTGGGTGGTGACTGGATATGTATATATACACATACTGAATTGTAGTCCTTAAGTGGGTGACTTTTGTGCTATGTAAATTGCATCCCAATACAGTTTTGTTTTTTAAAGACTCATTAAAGATGTCAAGTGTGTTGGATTGGCTGTGTCAATTCAATTCAATGTTGACACCACTCCATTACAAGGTATTGCACAACAGAAGCAATCTCCTGCCTTTCAGTTCCTGGTTAGAACATGCCAATGAGAGACTCCTCAGTGATATTTGGAAGGTGAAAGAGAAGGAAAGGTCATTATTTTATAGAGGCAGTTGCAGCCAGAGGCCTGAAAAAAAAATTTTTTTGAGTAAAAAAAGTTAAAGATTTTCTTGAGCCAGCTAGGTCTTGACTGACTTCAGCTCAAAATAATCTGTGCCAAAGTGGCATATCTTGGGGTCACAAATTCTGCTCCCCCTCAAAGCAATCCTATACCATAGGTGCCGAGAAGAGGTTCAGGAAAGCAAAAAAACATACAGTGAAGAAGCTATGACTGCGTTTCCATTTTTAATTACATCATAAAGCTTTGAGGAGAAGAAAAAGGAATAAAAAGTAATGGAGACTAAATCCAAATTCACATTCAGAATCACTCCAGCTGAGTAATGAGTGATAATCAATAATCAAGTTCTTCCACTGTGTTTATCCAATTCACTGCAACTTGCTAATTGAGAGGGATTGCTCCCTGTTAAGAATGTTTGGGTCTTGATATTCAGTCAGACATAAGAATCTTCTCACTACAGGAAAAAAAAAAATAGGTAATGGAGACTCTGGGGCATATTGGGAAATAAAAGGAAGCTATTAAGTTGGTAATTTTATGCAGAAAGAAATCAAAGCACCAGAAGAGAAAGAATAAGAAAAGGGTAAGACTTTCAAGAAGTGCCAAGCTGTCTCCTGTGATTCTTTTACATAACAAATACAACTTTTTTACTTAATCAACAATGTAGAGAGTAAGTATTAGGATGACTATACATGAGCAGAACATAGTAGAAAATACTGTTGGGGGGAAAAAGAGAGAACTTGCTGATAATACAGTACTTGCAAAACAAGCCTTTGCTATTTCCCTCTTGACAACATGTCTGTTGTCTACCAGGGCAATCATATCCAACAGTAATTGTCTAACAATTGTTCCGTACTGAGAAAATACTTCTGATTACAGACATTAACACGTTTAGGCATTAAACCTCCTCACTGTAATTACCCTTGAGCTTATTCTCACAAATGAATTAATATGCTGATCACTTGGACTAATACAACCAGCAAAAGGGTGATGAATTGCTTCCAAATCAGATAAAATGAAGCATGACATCATTTAATTAATTTCATGGAAGTGGGGGGTTGAGGCAGAAAGAAAACATTTCCATTGGGGCTATCTTGCCAGAATGGGGTTTGAAGTAGGGGCAGGAGGTAGGGAAAAAGGAAGATGAGTGTTTCAGTGTTACTGAAAGCTTCTTTGTTTTTGAGCAAGTGGGTTTGCATGCTCCAAGGCACCTTGTGACAGTGATACTTTTGTAGCCAATTGCCCAGAGCACAGCAATTGAGTGTGTGTTGGGGGTGGGGGTTGAGAATGCAAAATGTGCTCTCCATTCCAATGCTGAGAATAACTTGCCTTGTTAAATGACTCCCTTGAACTAAAAGGATACAAGTATCAAAAACTTGGTTCTGAAATAAAAAATCAAACAGGCAAGAAAAAAGCAAAGACAGGTGGAATAAAAGATGTGCTAACAGGATGTGATTAGTACACAAAATGAATTCTCCTTCCTCACTCATACCCAACATTTGAGGAATAATGGTAAGGAACAATGTGACTGGGTAATCAAGTAGTGAATGTTCCCGATGCGGGTCCAAATGTGACTTGCTTGTGTAACTGTGAGGATAGTAATCCATCTTCCTGACTAGTGCTCATGTTATTTAGTTACAAAAAAAAAAAAAAAAAAAAAAAAAAAAAAAAAGAAAGAAAGAAAAACGGAGCTGTAGCAAAGCTACTGACCAATCAATAGTACTTTATTTAGATCATGGCTTGATTTCTTCCACTATCTCCTACCTATTTCTATCTTTGACGAAGCTGAATTACCTAGGTAGGGATTTAAAACAAACAAACATGCTTGATTTAATGTGGTTTCCTTCAAAATTTACATAAAGCTATCGTTAAGATATAGAACTGAACTATATCTATGTATCTATCTATCAATAAGTCTTATTGATAATAAGAGAAATTAAAAACTTGGGATATTTGAGTTATCACTTTACCTTCTGTATTTTTACAGAAAAAAAATCGTATTCCTGTTTTATTACATAATAAATGAAGACTTAAGATTTTGTTCAGTCATTTCTTTTCTCTTTTTGAGTAATAGTGCATAAACTTGCCAACAACAGGCTCTCAGCAATGCTTGCTAATTAATTAAGTTTATATATGTGAGAGTACATAGTCAGTAATCCTACTATCTGGCTTGGCTCTCAGCTACTTGTGTGATTTTCGGCAAACTGTTTGGAGTCTGCATTTTTTTTTTTTAACTGTAAAATGAGCTCAATCTCACATACTCACAGGCTTGGGTAAAGATCTGATGTAGGAAACAATATAAAGTAGCTTGCATTCAATAAATATTGGCTTTGGGGGCACTTGGGTGGCTCAGTCCGTTAAGCTTCAACTTCAGCTCCAGTCATGATCTCATGGTTTGTGAGTTTGAGCCCCATGTTGGGCTCTGTGGTGACAGTTCAGAGCCTGGAGCCTGCTTGGGATTCTGTCTCCCTCTCCCTCTGTGCCCCTCCCCTGCACATGCTCTTTCTCTCTCCCTCTTTCTAAAATGAATAAACATTGAAAAAAAATTTAATAAACATTGATTTTTTTCTTCTTATCATTGTTGAAATTGCCAGCATTTATTGTTAGCATGATTCTATCAATTCAACATATTGATCTCACATCCATTCGAAGCACACCCACTTCTACACCCATACCCACCTCTCTTCCTAACTTCCTTGTGCTCCCACTCTTACCCACCCTCAAACACTTTTTGTAACAGTGAGAATAATCATCTCAAAGTATAAATAGTATTTGTCACGTTCTCTAATGCCCTTCAGTTTCAGTATAATCTGAGTTTATACTTACAATGAAACCCAAACTTTTTTCCATTCCTATGTTCTATAGCTCCCTCCTTCCCAATTCATCTCTACTGCTTTCTACCTAAATCATTCTATTTAAATACTAAAGAAAAACTAAAGGCGGAGAGTCTACAGAATGACTCTTAGAGTGGAAAATTTCAGTGCCCAATAAGAAGCCCAGTTTAGCAGAGTCTAAGCTCTGGATGAGGGGGCTGGACAAGGGGAGAAAAGGTAGATCTTATAAAGCCAAAAAGAAGAGAAGGAACATGTCAGGGCCAAGTGAACAAAGTCTCTGGTACTGCAGGCTGGATGGCTGGTGTAGTCCTGCTGGTTTAGGCGACTGCTGTGGGCTGTGTGGTTTATGCTCAGCGTGTGGAGAGTCTTCCTGGGTTGCCGATGTCTAGCTGCTTCTGCTACGATGCTACCATGCCAGAGTCGAGATGGTGTCCAGGGACTTGATGGCCCCCAGGCTGGGAGGCCAGGTCGCCTTTGTCACAGCCCTACTGTCCTTCTTTCAGCTCTGGAATACACATGCCCGCCTTGAGGCTTTTGCAGACTCTCTTCCTTCTGCTTGGAATATTCTTCTGCTTTTCATCTCTCTACTTCTCCTTCTTCAGCTCTCACTGAAAACTTCACCTCTTCAAAGAGGTCTTTCCTGACCACTTCTTTATCTTCTAGTATCATTCTTTACTTCAGCTCATGTTTCTTCATTGCACAATAACTTGCGACCACTCTACTCATTTACTTACGTATATATGTGCTATACACACATACAGGCATATATGTGTCTCTATTTGTCTTTCTATTATTTGTTAGTCTCTGTATCCTATTAGACCATAAACTGCATGTGGAGAGTTAGCTACAGAAGGGAAATAGGCTCATTCCCCACCCCCCCCATTTTCTTTAATTCAATGTGCAAAAAGAAAGCTATGATGACCAAATGAGTGTCAGAAAAATCTAGTTATATTTAATTCATAGGTATTACATAAAGATGCCACTCACATTCTTCAGGGGTATTAACAGTAGATCAAAATGAATATTCCTTTCGTAAAAAGCCTAAAACTTCATTTTTTGTATGCACAGTGTTAATATTCATATATTTGTATGCAGTCAGCCTTTGGAGCAAGCAAATGTCCTTTAACTGCAATTTCAGACTGGTCAAGGTAACAGACCTTTTTCATTAAGTACTTCCAAATTTCTAATCTATCCATGAACGTGAAAAATCTGTGCTAATTAAAGCCTGTCATATAGGCCAATAGTGCAGAGAGGACCTGGGAGGTTCCTAAAATTTAAAGGGGCAGACTCTGCATTAAACATTACTAGGATTTTCTGTACCACAATGCAAGATGTTGCTTCTTTCTGGTTGTGTTACCCGATTTATGAGCCACTGTTAAAATGTTCAATAGGATTTTCACCTTGTAGAATGTTGATCAATTTTTGTAGCTAGAAAAAGGGAAACTACTCAATGTAGAGAACATTTGCTGGAACAAATTTAGTGGGTAAAATCCCCACTTCTTTTATATCATCCTATCATGTGCCCCAAGGATTTCAAACTCAAATGTCTTCAGAGGTCTGGAAGAGTGATTTTACTTTTTATTGGCAGCTGAGCTGTGCAAAATGAAGGGCTCTGAGCTAGCTAAGGGTAGCCACGGTCAGTTCCAGAGAATTCTTGCTATTCAAAAATAAATCCATGAATGCATTTTTGTCACATTTTCTAATTTGTCAAGAGAAGCCAGATGTGACAATATTTCAAAAATTATGTATAATATAAAACATAAAAATTACATATGTACATCTATATGTGTATATAGATGAATATATTTTATATATACACATATGTATACATACATATATGTATGAATATATATATATATATATATATATATATAGCTGGCAATTATGTGAGAAAAATTTAAAACACTGCATGGACCAACAATAGAAGTCTGTGGGTTAAGCATTCTCAACCAGTTTATGGCTTCTGCATTAAGTCACCCCTTTATTCTCTAGGGCAGCACTTTTTATTAGAAGTATAACATGAGCTACATATGTAATTTTAACTTTTTTGGTAGCCACATTAGAGGAAGTAAAAAGAAACAGGTATATTTAATATAAATAATGAGTTTGGGGTGCCTGAGTGGCTCAGTTGGTTGAGCCTCTGACTGTTGGTTTCAGCTGGGGTCATGACCTCAGGGTTCGTGGGTCCCAGCCCTGCTGTAAGCACAGAGCCTGCTTGGGATTCTCTCTCTCTCTCTCTCTCTCTCTCTCTCTCTCTCTGCCTCTCCCCCTCTCACTCTCTCTCTCAAAATAAATAAACTTAAAAAAATAGCATACTTTACTTAATATATATCTGAAGTATTATGCTTTCACCACACAATCAATATAAGAATTATTGATAGCATATTTTACATTCATTTTGTTATGCTACATCCTTGAAATTCGGAGTGCATTTTACACTTACATTCTATCTCAATGTACAACAATCAACAAAGTGATTCAACAAGTTATCTCCTGCTCCATATATCATGCTGTGTTCACCAGAATTGTAGCTACCATCTCTGTTGTATTCTTAGTGGCCATGTAACATTCACTGCATCAATAAAGCATTATTTATTTAGCCAGTTCTTGATTGTTAGACCTTTAGGGTATTCTTCACTAAAATAGACAAGATTGTGATTAATATTCTTGTACACAGCTTTTCTGAGGATAAATCTCCAGAAATTTAATTTCTGAGTTAAAGTGGCCAAAAAAATTAATTTAAAAAAATGTCAGAGGTTATGCCTATGACAATTTACATTCTGAATTACACCTTATGCGGAAACCCCTTTCCTTAATCTGACCATAATTTCTTTGTTTAACATTACTAATCTCATAGGAAAAAACTGTTGCCTCATCATTTTAATTCTTATTTACTTCATTAGAATGAGTTGGAATATTTTCATGTTTATTAGTCAAATGAAAATTTTCTTGTCAAGGTGGCATCATTATTCTCATTTGATGTATTTATTCTAAAAATGGCAATATTAAAAAAATACAGGTGGAAACACAAATAATTGTTGGATTAAATGCAAATTTACGAAGGTAAGTAAAATCTGTATTTCTTTTGCTTTCCTTAGAAACTACCCACACGGCAAGGGTAATGAAAAAATGGAAACACAAATTCCATCTTTGTTGAAGTTAGGGGAAAAAATAGGTGGAAATTCTATTATAACAATTGAAGATAAAACGGTGGGCAAAACAGAGAGAAGATAGGCATGAATGCATATCTCAGGAAGAACAAACATTTTTGCAATTCTTCGAAAGTGAAGCTCATATACCAAGTGAAAAGTAGAAAGTTCTATTTGCAGAAGCCGGTACTAGATGTATGGGGCCGAATTATGGATCTTCTTTACCAGTTTGCTTCCAAAAAGCAGAAAAAAATGAGTTGAACAAAGAATTTTTTTTTGTTTAAAAAAGGCCAAAGTTTCAGGAATAACTGAGCTTATGTTGAAGGTTAAGGAAGTAGAGAAAGTACTGAAGTTTTGAAGTTTTGTCAGTACTTTCAGTACTTTTGAAAGTCAGTACTTTTGAAAGTACTGAAAGTATTGAAGTTTCAAAGTTGTCTGCCTTTCACTATTGTTAATGTGAAGAAAAGATGAAATTAACTCATACAAATTTCTTGTTAGCCAAAACCACAGTTCCAGGCTGTTCAGTACAACAGCCTTCTGCTAATAGCTGGTCCAGGAAAATTCACCTTATTGAAAGATGCGTTGGAGGATGTGTTCAATGCAGGATCAATACAAACATACTGTCAAAACACTTATGAAAACAAGTGGAAAACAAATGACATCAGAAAATTACTCAGAAGAAAAATTTGCCATAAGTCAGATGAAAAGCATTATATTTTCTCATGAATTAAAAACTTAAGTAATTACCTCTGTAAAACAAGAGTATAAAGTATATATACAAGGATTCAAGTAGTAAATGGTGAGAAAACAGAAGGAATAAAATATATGCTGGCAAAACTGAGACATGAAGTGAAAACAAAAATGAAAACTTCAAAAAAATCACAGCAAATTGGATAAATTATAATTAATGCAGAAAACACAGTAAGGGACATAGAGTAAAAAAAGAGTCACATAGAAAGAAAAGTGAACAGAAATAGTTTTAAATGACTAGAAAGAAAAATATAGATATGGGGGTAGGGATGAGATCTAATATATGTATAGAATTCCCAATGTAGGAAACAGACTTCATGGCGTAGGGAGTATAATCAAATTAAAAAAAAAAAAAAAAGAAAAGAAAACTAGAAATGTTTGCAGAAATAGAAATAAAACATTTTAAATGTACAGACTGAAATGGCATACTATGTTCCAGGAAATACTAAAAGTAATTTTCAACTTTTAAGATAAACAAGGAATGGTTTCGATAATCAGGGTGAAAGATCAATTCATTTATTTATGAAGAAAAAAAATCAAGCTGACCTCAGACTTTTCCATAACACCATTCAGTGTTGAAAAGCATGGAATAAAACTTTGTATATCAGCAAGAAAAAACCTATGACTAGACTCGTATGTGAAGCCAAATATCATTCAAACATGAGAGGGGCAATCAAACAATTTTAAAACTGCAAGAGTTCAGGGATATTTTGTCTATGAGGCTTTTGGCAAAACAACTGAAGGATCACTTAAAATCAAGTGTAATAGGTCTTTCAGTGAATGTTGAATCTATGTAACAATACAGCAAATACAAAAATAAATAAGGTACAAAGGAAAGGTAAATATGTAGATAACTATAAGTGAATATGGAGTATACAAAGCTATAATGATGAGACCGGCATGTGTAAAGTACATGTGTAGGTACAATTAAAATACATGACAAAAGAAATCGAAAGTCAGGGGTAGAGTTAGGAGAGATGAATGTGCTAAGGTTCTAGTATTATCGGAGAAGTGGCAAATGTTGTTTTATTACATTATAAATAACCAAGGATAAATCCTGTGATCTCTTGAGTATCAACTAAGAAAACATTTTAAAATCTGTAAGTTCAGGTTAATTAAAAGAAAACCAAGAAAAGAAAGGAAAACAGGATCAAATAGAAAATAGTAATATGGTAGATGCACACAGGTCTATGACTAAGTACGTTAAATGTAAATGGACTTCACGATGCAGTTAAACATCTTATACATCAGCTTAAAGGACACAAACTGCAAATAAGTATTGCACTCTGCTTTTTGAATTTTACTTTTGAAGTAGCATAGCTATAGGAATTTTGAAACTAATTGGATGTATTATGGGATTTAGCGAATGAGGAAATCTGGTTGGGAGCCTGGTTCTCAGAGTGGAAGAAGGATGACAGAGACACTTGAGGAATTTTGCGGGAAATTTAAAGTATCAATATTTTAATGAATTCTATTAACAAATGAGAATAATTTTTTTAACGTTTATTTATTTTTTGAGAGACAGAGACAGAGCAAAAGCTGGGAGGGGCAGAATCAGAGGGAGTTCTAGTGCCTGAACATAAGATATAATAAACCAATATATAGAACAAAATAAGTGTTACATCTGTCTGTGCAATGAACTACTACACAACCATCTAAACGCACAAAAAATCCACTCTTTTTTTAGTGATATGGAACAATATTCACTTTATATATCACTGACTATAAAAAGTAATATGCAGAATAAATGTAAACAAAATCTACCTTTGCTTAAAAAGTTTTTAGGGGCGCCTGGGTGGCGCAGTAGGTTAAGCGTCCGACTTCAGCTAGGTCACGATCTCGCGGTCCGTGAGTTCGAGCCCCGCGTCGGGCTCTGGGCTGATGGCTCGGAGCCTGGAGCCTGTTTCCGATTCTGTGTCTCCCTCTCTCTCTGCCCCTCCCCCGTTCATGCTCTGTCTCTCTCTGTCCCAAAAATAAAATAAACGTTGAAAAAAAAAAAATTTTTAAAAAAAAAATAAAAAAAAAAAAAATAAAAAGTTTTTAAAAAAGTATATATTTTTTGTTTTAAAGGCACAAAGAATATTTCTGAAATATTTTTTTAAGAAACTGTTAACAATAGTTGTCTCCATGGAGAGGATTTCCATAAGTATACTGTGTATACGCTCTCATACTCATTTAATTTGTACTGAATAAAATAAATAAGATTATGGTTATATTTTAAAAGAATGGAAAACAACAAAAAATGATTAAGAAAATATATTGGTTTATCATATCTTATGTTCCCAGGCACTAGAATGTTTTTTCTAGCACCTGGGAAATGCACTAAAAGCAACGGAGTTAATTAAAATGCCCTCTATATGTTAAAAAGTGGGTAAACAAGCCCAGTGGGCCCATTTTACTTTAAAACTCCATTATTATGTACTTGAATAAATGCTAATTATTCCCTTAGAATAGGGTTTATCCCTGAATGTCACCACCTATATGTTACCACTACTAGTTTATACAGTATTTTAGTGTGTTAATTAAAAGAATGTCATATGATGCACTCATTTAGCCAATGGCTTGTTTCTAGGTGAAAAACACTTTCATCATTGCCCTTCATTTCTGGTAGGTTTTTATATTTAACAAAAGAACTCTCTACAACTAGTATTTTTTATAAGAAACTGAAATTTATTTCTATATAATTTCTAAATAGCCATGATTTCTTGATATAAACAGTTTTTAAAAAATTACCTCTTCTTAAAAGCCGTGTGAATTAGCAATAGCACTATAAATTCACGGATTCTAGAATGGCTGCAAATGAGAATCAAGAATGAAAATGCCCTTCTTAATTCATAGATGCATGTATATGTAGACATTTATTTTAATTAAAAAAATTAATATGAAATTTATTGTCAAATTGGTTTCCATACAACACCCAGTACTCATCCCAACAGGTGCCCTCAATACCCATCACCCACCCATCCCTCCCTCCCACCCCCATAAACCCTCAGTTTGTTCTCAGTTTTTAGAAGTCTTTTATGTTTTGGCTCCCTCCCTCTCTAACCAATTTTTTCTTCCCCTCCCCCATGGTCTTCTGTTAAGTTTCTCAGGATGCACATAGGAGTGAAAACATATGGAATCTGTCCTTCTCTGTATGACTTATTTCACTTAGCATAACACTCTCCAGTTCCATCCATGTTGCTACAAAAGGATCCACATAAGAGTGAAAACATACGGTATCTGTCTTTGTATGACTTATTTCACTTAGCATAACACTATCCAGTTCCAACCACGTTGCTACAAAAGGCCATATTTCAACATGTATGTGCACACTATGTGAATATATTACTTTCTATGACAGGTAAGGCTGGATTCCATGTAAGCTCCCCATGTTCTAGAAACTTTAGAGTTTGGTAGTAGTTTCAATATGAGCCAGAACAGAATCTGAAAGAAGGTATTGGAAATATGAGTATCGGAAGTGAGAAGCCTAGGAAAGGGAATTTTCACTTATATTTATGGCTGAAAAATCTCTGTGACCACAACACAGAAGGTTCTTTAAAAAAGTAGGATTTGAGTTTCATGGAGATGGGAAAGTACAGATTTCAAAACAAGAGCAGTTCCATTGTAACTAATTTAAAGGCTGTTTCATTTCTTAATATACCTCTGATTAAAATTTTGTTGGGGCGCATGGGTGGCTCAGTTGGTTGAGCGTCCCACCTTGGTTCAGGTCATGATCTTGAGGTCTATGAGTCTGAGCCCCCCGTCGGGCTCATGCTGACAGCTCAGAGCCTGGAGCCTGCTTCAGATTCTGTGTCTCCCTCTCTCTGACACTTCCCTGCTCATGCTCTCTCTCTGTCTCTCAAAAATGAATAAATGTTAAAAAAAAAAAAGACTTTTGTTTTTAAGCAATTCACAGGGACCCAGAATTATTACACAATGGTTAAGAGCACAGGCTCCAAGACATAAGTAGCCTAGATTTCCAATCCCAGATCACCCACGTATTATCTATCATGGCTATCTTATTACTTGAGTTATTAGAAACTCAGTTTCCTAATCTGTCATTGTTTATAATACCACCTACTTCTTAAGGTTGTAAAGTTAAGTGATAAAAATTACATTAATGATCAAAGTATTACTCAAAAACTATAGCTATTAGTAAAATAAATTAGTTACCCAACTTTGATTAATTAATTCTATTTTATATTAATATTTAGATTTGCTCAAGTATGTCCAGGTACTCATTAAGTGTGTAGACATTTAATTAGATTATTGATGGAACATCAATTAATAAAAACAACTTTCTTCTCTTTTCTTTCTTTTTTTCTTTTTCTCTTTTTATTGGTTTTGTTTAAGTGATGATGAATCTTATTCCATGTCTTTAGGGAAAATGTTTTTTTTCTGTTTGCCAAATATAAGAAACCACTATTGATTCTCCACCTTGATCTTTAATATTTAGACATAACAGCTTTCAAATATTCCTCAGAAATGATATTGGTAGAGGAGGAATAGAATGTCAGAATGCTTTAGATGGGCCATAGGACTACTATTTTAATTACTTAGCATCTTAAGTTCTGGTAAATAGCTGTCTTGACTGACTCATTTTTTTATAAGCATTTTGATCTAATTTCCCTAAGGTGATATTCCAAAGGAGAGAAAAAAAACCCTCCAAATATTAATATAAACATGTTTAATTACTGTTTGACAGTTACCTTGTAGCACTTTGCAAGGAAAGGTGCACTGGGGAAAATAATAAATCCAGGAGTGAGTTGGATTAAAAGTATAAAAACTCGATAAATCAGTGATGGTACAGATTTTTTCCATCTATTCTCCTAAACAGTAGGAGAAACAAGTCCAAATATAGTATTCAAAATAGCGCTATTAAATTAGGTGGAATCATAGCACCACTAATATCTAAAGCAGTCCATGATGAGTAGGAATCCAGTAATGTTCCTGAATAACAATAGTGTACTAATTATGAAAATTTTCCAAGATTTTCAACCCTCCTAGTAGGCACATAATTTTCAGTGAAGATTGTAATTCCTCCCATGAAAAGGTAACATCTATTTTCCTACTCCTTGATGTCGGCTAACTTATTTAGCTGAAAAGAATGTGGCACGCTAAAATGAATGGTTTGTGCTAAAAAGAACTGATGGTGTATCAGTACTGAGTCTATCCCTCAAAAGGCCTTGAACTTCCCTTATTTCTCTGGAATGTTTGCCTTTTCTGTTAAGAACAAGCCCTGAGCAACCTGCTGGAGGAGAATTTAGGTACACCCACTCTAGAACCTGATTTGCAGCTGATTGTAGATGAGTGACCAGCTGAGAACGAGCTAAGCCTAGCCTAAATTTCTTAACCCCAGAATTGTGAGCTAAGTAAATGTGTCATTACGCCACTATGTTTTGGAGTTCCTAACAGAGAGCTGATAAAATTGCAATAGCTATGGTTAAGAAAAGGGTTTCTTAACAGCCCAGATAGTCCATCTGAATTAGAGCTACATCTTAGCTAATGTTTAGGGAGTGGGATCTTATTGCAATAAGAGAGAAGAAATTGGCAAGAGCTAGAAAATTTTTCGTAGCTCAAACCAGCAGACTAAGGGTAAGGGCCAGGACTAGGTTTCAAGCTCAGCAAGGAACTGGAGTAAAGTCAGTAACCTACAGTTTAGACCTGGTTACCCAGTTAGAAAAAAAAAAAAAAACTATTCCTATTGAAGCTCAGTGGGAAATAGGGTTTCTAGAGTTTCAAACGATTGTCGGCTTGACCAATTCCAGACATTCAGAGGCTGACACCAGCCTCACTAAGAACTGGGCAGACCTGAGCTTGCAGGTGGCAGACTTTCAGTCATTAAAACCGAGAAGGGTGCCTGGGTGGTTCAGGGGGTTAAGTGGCCAACTCTTAATTTCAGCTCAAGTCTTGATCTCAGGGTTCATGAGTTTGAGCCCTATGTCAGACTCTGTGCTCACAGCACAGAGCCTGCTTAGGATTCTCTCTGTGTTTAGGATTCTCTTTCTGCCTCTCCCCTGCTCTCTCTGTCTCTCTCTCTCTAAATAAATAAACAAACATAAAAACAACAACAAAAAAAACCTGATAGATCTATCCAAGGCAGAAATGAGGGAAATAATGAGACACTAAGGAGAACCAGAAAGTAGGAGTACAGTGCTGTTCAGAGGTGATAGTAAGAAACTTCATGAACATGTATCTTCCATCTGCCCCCAACTTTTCACATCACCACTTTCCTCCTTAATCCTCCCCACATGGAGTAAATTTTATCTTACTATGTTATTAAAATGTATAGATAATTTAAAAGGCAGGGTATGATCATCATGTAAGTCAGTGTATGGCTGTTGTGTTATTTATAAAACAGATGGAAAAGGAGAAATGAATAATGTACAACAACATAGACTTATAGAAACATACAACAATTTTGCCTCAAAGACTAAAAGCAGAACTCTTTAATGTTTGGAAGAATCAATGAGGAGCCCCAAGGATTTGAATAGATAGCATCAAGTTAATGGATATTGGACAGAATGTTTAACTTCTGCTCTGGATACATCCTCATCTGGAGTAATTATGTTGAGTTCTGGACAGTAGGTTTTTAATATTTTATTTATTTTATTTTATTTTATTTTATTTTATTTTATTTTATTTTATTTTATTTTAGAGAGCCCACACGAGCAAGGGCGAGGGACAGAAGCAGAGAGAAAGAATCCTAAGCAGGCTCCATGCTCAGCCTGATGCAGAACTCAATCCCATGGTCCTGGAATCATGATCTGAGCCAAAATCAAGAGTTGGCTGTTCAGTCAACTGAGCCAACCAGGTGCCCCTGCACAGTAGATTTTAAAATATCAACCACACTTAGAACAAATGAAGAAAAGGGAACTCGGTATTCAAAAGGTCTTGCACCCTATTTGAAGGGCTTAGAACTTTTAATATGAAAAATAGAAGACCAAAAACCTGGCCATTGTCTTCGATTATGTGAAGATCAGTAGTGTGACTACAGATTTATTCTGAGTTTCTCTGTGGCAAATAAAGTGGACGTGAAAGAATTCAGACTGCAAAGGACACAGGCTGTAGAAGGGATAGAGACCAAACTTTACAACAAAATTGAATTTCGATTGGATTATATTTTGAGATTGGAAACTTATTCACTAACTGAGACTGTTTTGTATGACTTAAAGTTTAGCTACCTAGATAAAACCAGGAAGCATCAACCTACACAACAGATTTAAAGAGACAATGAGAGGGAAAAAAATAATGCTTCCTATTTTAAGAAATACTTGTTCCACGTAATAATTACACACATTTGTATGTTTTCTAAAATAATGCTTTGTTCTCCTATGCTTATTATTATTTTTTTAAATGTTTATTTATTTTTGAGAGAGAGAGAAAGAGAGCATGAGCAGGGGAGGGGGTGGGGCAGAGAGAGAGGGGTAGACACAGAATCTGAAGCAGGTTTCAGGCTCCGAGCTATCAGCACAAACCCTGACACAGGGCCCGAACTCAAACTCACAGACTGCAAGATCTTGACCTGCACCAAAGTCTGTCACTTAACTGACTGGGCCACCGAGGTGCCCCTACGCTTATTATTTTTAATTCGGTTGGTCAAAGTAAATGGCAAAGCAAGAGATGACATCTTTCATATACTGGATTCTAAACACTCCCCAGTTCTGATCTGTCAGCAGATGTTGACAGCATAAAATTCTACCCTAGTAAAATATTCATTCAACTCATACACGTTAAAATCAATTGCCTTACCAAGGCACCATAATCACCTGAAAAAAGTCACTAAACCTTATTTTTATATCATTTTGATTACACTGTACACTATGATTTTCTGGGATTTTTCTTTAAATTCGTTGGGCATTACTTAGAATAAATTGAAATATAGTAGTTTATTATCAAGGCAAGAGCCCCATTTGCAGAAAAAAAACATAAATTCAAATGAGGTATTGAGGTCATTTGGCTACATTCTAGAAAAGAATTCAAGCATATATATACCACCACCGTGGGTTGATCCCCATTGAAAGAGGCTAGAGAGTGCGAGTTTGAATTTTGACCGTGAAGAAATAGAATCTGTATAGTAGGGAATCATATCCAGCTGTACTGCTGGCCCAAACAAAGAAATAAAGCAGTCTATTATCTAGGTTTTGCAATAATAAAAGACATTTCAAAGGAGTTTTCTTTTCCAGTTACTTCTCGAGCATACTTGAGGCCACTTCTCTGGGCAGGAGAGTGACTGGTAGTATTTGAAATATATCTCTTTGCCAGAATGTTTTTGTAAGTATTTTTTATACTTGAGCAATTTGATTCATTTTCTTTGAGGAGAATCTTCTTCACCAGAGGAAAAAAAAAAAGCTTACATTGGGAAATTAATTTACCTTTCTGAAAAGCAATCACATTCTGTAAAAAGTTGTAAGAAATTATTGTGACTCCACTGAGGAATAAAGAGCCCTCAATGTTGAGCATAATATACCCATTGCTCTCCTAGGATTTACCTATTTTCAATGCTAATCAAGGTTATAAAACTTTATGTTTTAGTTGCTTAGGAAATTGATGGAAGGAAAACAAGTTATATGTCTTTTCATTTTCTACTTGGAGGTGTGTATTTGTGCAGCTTCAGGAATCACTTTCTAGCACAGAAGGAAACTTCTCTATACTTTCAGTCTTAGGTAGAATGTGTCAGCTTTTTTGGGGGGGGAGGTGGAAGGGCGACATTTTAGCTATAAAAGATGAAAGAAAAATGACACAATACTTACTATATCACACTATCATGCCTCGGAAAAGCTGACTCATCACCATGATCCATTTTGTATTTAAAGTTTCCAAATCTCTGCTAAGGGATTTGCAAGTTACACGTATTTTTCAGGGAAATCATCTACACTATTTTCTCTTAAAATTAGGAAAAATTATTTCCAAAATGTTATTGATACCATCCATAATCCTCGGGCAATATTTGGGGAAAAAAACTGACTTTTCTTTGGGAAATCTGACGCTCTTTCCTTTAGAGACCCTTTTGTAGTCAACCTTAAAATCAACATGAAGAGAATAGAGCAAACATGTACACACAAACGTGAAGATTGCTTTCAGCTGAATTACACAGATAAACAGAAAATGAATTAGTCTTAAAATCAGATGTCCAGAGTCTCACCTGGCTTTTGTCTCCCTGCAAAATATAATTATTATCTTAAAAAAAGATCTTTAAACCTAGATTCTTTTTTTTTTCCTCAGTAGGGCAGGGTTTCTTTAGTTTTATATTTAACAGTTACAACTCAGATATTATCTGTAGGATATTTTCTTTCTCTGATTATTATTGTGCTTTTTACTTTTTTATTTATTTATTTATTTTTAAAATTTTTTTTTCAACGTTTATTTATTTATTTGGGACAGAGAGAGACAGAGCATGAACGGGGGAGGGGCAGAGAGAGAGGGAGACACAGAATCGGAAACAGGCTCCAGGCTCTGAGCCATCAGCCCAGAGCCTGACACAGGGCTCGAACTCCCGGACCTCGAGATCGTGACCTGGCTGAAGTCGGACGCTTAACCGACTGCGCCACCCAGGCGCCCCTATTGTGCTTTTTAAAATACACTTTTGAGGTGCCTGGGTGGCTCAGTCGGTTAAGCGTCTGACTTTGGCTCAGGTCACGATCTCACTGTCCGTGGGTTCGAGCCCAGCGTCGGTCTCTGGGCTGACAGCTCAGAGCCTGGAGCCTGTTTCAGATTCTGTGTCTCCCTCTCTCTGACCCTCCCCTGTTCATGCTCTGTCTCTCTCTGTCTCAAAAATAAATAAATGTTAAAAAAAAATTTAAAAAAAAAGAATACCTATTTCAAAAGATGCTAGTATTAGTTTCTACTGTTGCTGTAATGAATAGGCACAAACTTAGTTGCTTAAAACAGCACAATTATATTATCTTATAGTTCTAGAGTTCAGAAGTCCAAAATGAGTTGGCATGGCTGTATTCCTTCCAGAGTTTCTGTTTCTCTCTGCCTTTTCTAGCTTTAAGATAGCATTCCTTGGTTTGTGCTCTCTTCTTTCTTCAAATCCAGCAGCATAGCATTTTCAAATCCCTCTCTCCCTCTCTGACCTCTGTTTCTATCATCATATCACCTTTTTAAACTCTGACACTCCTTCTCCCACTTTTAACAACCTTTGAGATTATGTTGGGCCTACCTAGATAATCCAGGATAATCTGCCCCCCTCAAGAACTTCAATTTAATCGCATCTGCAAAGTCATTTTTGCCACATAAGGTGACATATTTACAGAATCTGGAATTAAGAATATGGGCATCTTTGTAGGGTTAATACTTTGCCTGCCACAATGCCAGAAAAAAAGGACGTTGGCCTAGTTTGGGCCCTTGATGATCTCTGTCTTTACTCTTGTTCCTTAGGGCAGGTTATGGTACTCCAAGTGGTACAGATTCCCCACAGGGTTGTCTTCCCCACCAATGGCAAACCTAGCCATAAACCTCTTGGAAGCATTGTGAACACCTCGACATGTGCTTAGCAAGCATCCTTCCTGTTATCATTTCCCTACCAATGATGTTGCATGCAAGTAGATCACAGGTTCCTGACACATAAACTCCCCAAACTTCATCATCTTCCCATTTCACAAAAGTAATCAACTTCGTCTGGTTAGCAGCCACTCCTGGCTTTTCCCCGCCTTCTTTTCCCTCCTGCTTATAGGTTACTCAGCTCCATTGCTGAAATGAGTCAGATTTTTTTTTTTTTTTTAACATAAAGACTCGTATTGCATGGAAAATTCTACTTCGGGCACTATTTAAAAAAATAACAAAAAACCAAAAAAATCATGCCGGTTACTCAATTTGCCAACCCAAGTCACTAATATACGTATTATTTAAGAGTTTCATTCATTGTCTCAGATGTACTAGCTTTGTGAGATCATGAATAGTAACAAAGATGTTAAAATCATGGCTGGACACAGGAAAACCTACCAATTCAGATTGCATGTGTAGTCTTAATTATTAATAAGCTTGGATGTACGGATTGATTATCAGCTTTTTCTGCGCCTTGTACCAGATGGCAAGCTTTTTCTTCTTTTTCTTACTCTGGTGGAATGCAACTGATTCTAATGCATTTTCTTTCAAACAATTTTTTAGTTCACCTCTGATTGGCTTGTGGCTCCTGCTGATTGACAGGCAAGTCCACAGCTGTGGGTTCTCTTTTGAAGCTATTTTATCTTTTCTCTTTGACTTTCGTTTAATTTGATTGGATTCACTCTTGGAGCACCCTGTGGAAAGAACCCTGATTACTCTCTTTTCCGCTGTGAGTTGGTAGATGGCAAAGCACACTCAGAGGTCTTATCCCTTCTTTGTTAGGACCGGCTGCCTGTGGAAGCCCCAGGAGTGCTTATCTTGGCTGGCAGATAACTGCTCCCAGGTTTAAACTTCAAAGGCAAAACCCAGGCATCCCCAAAGAAAGAAACTTCAGTCAGCTTCAAGGGGTGAGTGAGCTGGTCCTGTGGCTATTTTTGGAAATGGGAAAGGCACACTGAAAAATCAGGCTAGCCTCAAGATCTCGATGTCACTTTTTCACATTTGGATAGTAATTGCAGGGTCCTGGGAGAGCATCAACTCCATACTTCTGTGGGCAAGGACAGTGAGGTTCAGCGGGTGAGCTGTCATTGAGAAAATGTTCTGACCTCATAGCCAGACTCCTTAGAGAGTAGTAAGATGCAGCGAGAAGGTGGTTCCCCAAAGAAATGCTCATTAGCTGAAGCCCGAGCAAGAATTTTGTGCTACAATGGAATGATTCATGTCTGAAACTGACAAATCACATGCACTCAACAACTACGACTCAAGATTCCATGGGAAAAACCCATAAATGTGTTTTCCTTCCTTCAAATAGATATCTGTTAATGTCTACAACCTATTTTTCTACTCCTGAAGTTTGAATGGCTAGAATGTCAAAGAAAAAAAAATATTATTTTCTCCAATGATAATAAAATAATGACAATCCATTTTTCATTCTCTCTTCCTTTCCTTTTTTCACACTTGTGTATACACACATGGACATACTTTTAAATTGGATTCACTCATGGAGTACATAGTGGAAAGAACCCCAATTATTTTCACCTTCATTGCTACTCTCTATATATGAAAGGAAGAGAGAAAGTAATATTTAGAGCAAACCTTTGCTTCTTAATGCTCTGAGTCTCTGCTTACTTGGTAGTAGGGTTTGTCTTTGGTCAGCTTTGTGACCTCTTTAAGCATTATTTGTTCCAAGTCCCCCCCCCCCCCCGCAACATTGAGCTTCATAGTGGTGTCAACCTTGTATGGTTACTGAGAGTAGTTAATGAAACAATATTAAGTACTCAATAGATATAAATTAGTAGTAGTAGTAGTAGTATACCCTTCCTGATTATCCCCTTTAGGTCTCTCGCACAGTGTGTGTTTGTGTGTATGGGAGTTGAGACTGGAAAAGGGGAAAGAGATTAATCTGGTTCCCACACCACAGTAAATGCCCATGCCCATGATCACCGTGCCCTGTTGTCCTTTTTGGTCACTTTCCTTTTGTTTCTTTGAGATTTGGTCTCCTAGTTGGTTGCTTTTTTCTTCATTGTCAACCTCCAAACCACAGATCTCCATGAAGCTCTGAGTGACTGTCAGCGCTGGTGCTGATTCTGCCAAACTTGTCTGCAAGGCTTCTTTTGCTTAGCTAGCAGGGAAATGCCTTTTGTGAATGGCTCTTTCATAGGGGAATCTACTACCAGAAGCTTGAGGCTTCAAATGACAGCCCTCTTCTTTCTGAGAAGCATTATAGGTAAGGAGAGAGTAGAACAGAAGACCAGGTTGTTGGATTATCAGGCAGAAACAGCCTCACATGAAACCTAAAATCATTGCTTTCTTTGCTATATGGGATACTCTTGCCCAGTTGGCCCATTCTACTAGACTCCTACATGAATAATAAATTTCTCAAAGGGCCTATTTTATATCCTACTAGTCATTATATCCATGGAAAAGGTAATTATACATCTGAATCCCAACTTTGGCAAAAGTTCAGAATTTCTCACAGGGCTCCTGACACTAACATTTGTATTATTATAAAAACATCCTCAGGGATGATGCCAAACCACACTGAACAATCCAACTATTTCTGATGGTTTGCCAAAAGAGATGCCAATACTTGTATAAGTGCATTGCAGTCCTAACTCAGGGCTTAGGGTGTAAGAGGCACTCAGTAGATGTTGACACTCCCTTTGTGAGCAGAATACTTTACAATATGGTTTTTAATTTCTATTTTAGAAATGGTGGTAGCTATTTGGAAATAATATGTAATGAGCTGAGAATTCATGTGAATTTAATTCTGTGTATCTGGGGTCCAATAAAATAATAATTAAATAAAACATTAGAAAAGAGAAATCTATAATTCCTTTCATGACATGGCCACTGCTGAGACACTGAAGCCTATCCAAAGACTTTATTTATATGTGAGTGAGTTCAGTTTTCCCCTAGAATTGCCTCTTCTTTTTTCTTTACCTCATATTTCATTATCCACACACATCACATATCCTTGGAGCTCAGCTTTGCTCTGAGTTACTTTCAGGACCACCATATTTGCAGATAAGTGGATTGAAACTGTAACTCAAACATAGTGTCTTTATTAACCCTCAGCAGTGAACTCACCTTTTTGATCAAGGGCTACTGAAGCACATCAGTTGTCTTCAGACTATCTTTATTTTTACTACTTTCATTATAGAATAGTCATTGTAGATGTCAAGGATGAGTGCTGGACACCACTCAACAATCAAAGTAGAGTGTTAACATTCACAACCAGTTAAAATTAATTTTCCTGGGTTTGAAGAGATGTAGAGGGATGTAGTTTGAGAGGTTTTTAGCCATGCTGGTGGTGAAGGGGACAGGGCTGATTCTATTTCTCCTAGATTATCATTCAATCAAGAAACAGTTAGTACTATTGCATGCCAGGAAGTAGTCAAGGAGTAGACATGTCACCAACCTTGAGTAAGAGAGGCAAGATCCCTGCCCTGGTTGAGTTTATCATAAAGTGGTGGAAATGCATGAAATTAAAGCTGTTACTTCTACAATATCCTAGAACATGTTAAGTCTTTTCATGTAAAAGTGCAGGGTTCTAAAGGATCACGAATGAGGAATGCCCAAACTTCTTTAAGTTTTTGTGTATTGGGAAAGTGTTTGAAAGAAATGCCATTTAAGCTGAGATCTAAAAGATGAGGAGGAATTAGTCAATACAAGAGGGAAGCATGTTCTAAGCAAAAGAAATAATATGTGAAGGTGAGAGTGTGTGGCTCATTCAGGGAGTTGAAAGTCATTCCATAGTGTAGAGTGGAGTGTTCAGAGAGAAAATTGCGACCTTGAATAAGGCCAGATACATATAGTCTTGGAATTCAGGTTAAAGAATTTCGATATCATTCTAAATTATAATTAAGGAGAGTAGGAAGATAATGTGTCAGATCATTCTGGTTACAGTGTACCAAATGGATGGGAACAGGGATAGAAGGGAAGCATGGAGACCTTTCAAACTAGGGCTGATAGAGGCCAGAACCATAATTGTAGGTAGTATGGTAGAATAATGGCTTTCCAATGATGTCCACATTCTAATCCCTGGAACATGAGTCTATGTTAGGTTTCATGGAAAAGGAAATTATAGTCACAGATGGAATTAAAGATACTATCAGCTGACTTTAAAATGAGATTATCTTGGATTATCTGAGTGATTATCTGAGTGAGCCCAATACAATCACAGAGATCTTTTAGAGTGGAAGGGAGACAGAAGAGGAGGTTGGAGTCAGAGATTTGAAAAATGCTATACTTCTGGCTTTGAAGATGGAAGAAAGGGGCCACAAACTGAGGGATATAAGAAGCCTTAAGAAGCTACAAAATGCAAGGGAATGAATTCTACCGAGAGAAATGCAGCCATATTGACACTTTTTTTTAAATTTTTATTTTATTTTTGAGAGAGAGAGAGAGAGAGAGAGAGAGAGATCATGACCAGAAGAGGGGCAGATAGAGAGGGAGACACAGAATCCACAGCAGAGCTGTCTCTGAGCTATCCACACTCTGAGCCTAATGTGGGGCTTGAACTCATGAACTGTGAGATCATGACCTGAGCTGAAGTCAGATGCTCAACAGACTTAGTCACCCTGGTGCCCCCAGCTACGTTGACACCTTGGTATTGGCTCAGTGAGACCTATCTTTGACTTCTGACCTCCAGAACTGTAAAATACTAATTACATGTTGTTCTAAGGCACTAATTTTGTGGTAATTTGTTCTAGCAACAATAAGAAACTCATTTGGTAGATATGGAAAAAAGTAGGGAAGGTTGGGAAATGTTTAAGTGGTAGGAATGAGAAGATGTAGCATTCAGTTTAATATGCAAGAAGAAAGTGAGGTAGCATGAGTTATTTTTGGAAAAAAAAAGAATTCCAGTGTTTTATTAATTAAAACTGGAAAAGTCTTCTTACCAATATGACCTATAACAATAAATTCAACTAGAATATTTGACTCAATATAACAGCGAATAGTATTAAAGACAGAGATGGATAAATTTCACACAAATGACTAACAACTTATTTCTCTGGGTATTTTAACATCAATACCTCGTATTAGATTGAGGCTGGATTCACATGGTTCAGATGTTGATATTCAGACAAATGCCATATATAAGTAAATAAAATTAAATGTTGAATCTCAGGGAATATTGTATAAATAATAACTGCCACAAAGTTGCAAGATTTTACATGTTCTAAATGGTCCTGTGACTCTGTGTTCAACTGTGATGAACATTATTTAGACACAAAAAGAAAATAAAACTATTTAGGAAACTTAGTGAGACTTAAATTTTTAGTTGAAAAATATAAATGCAGAACATATGATTCAGGAAACAATGATTGCTATGACTTTAGGATTTAATAAACATGTATAGAAGCTATTCAACACCAATGTATTTGCTAGGTCAAAGGTCACCTCTATCTTAAATCTTTCATGCTCATCCTTTCCCTCTTCTCCCAGAATTATTCTTTTCCTTCTCTATGGTTCAACAACATGCCAACTGTACTTTGTCATGTTTTATATTCTTCACTATATTTCAGCTATTTCTACATTTGTCTTTCCATAGTATTTTCAACTATTTGAAGACAGGGAATGTGTCCATTTTATCTTTGTATTCATCACAGTATCTATCACAACGTCTCATATAAAGAACTTAGTGAATGATGGAAAAGGTAGATTCAATAACAGAAGACCTGGGTCAATGGTTCAATTTCAGTTTCACTAATTATTTGACGTAAACCTGGAGAAAATAATTTCATATCTTGGTGCTTAATTTTCTATTTGAAAATATCATGATTCAGAACAAGGTATTAAGATTAAAACAAGCAAATGTGCTTGGATAAACTGAGACCTGTTATGTGTACTTAAAGTTTCAGCACATAGTCACTAATCAGCAAGTTAAAGATGCTGATGTGCTATTTGGCCACACATCTGGATTGCTCAAGGGATTTTTATAGCTGGTGGTGAGATTGAACCCCATGTTGGACTCTGCTCTGGCGGTTCAGAGCCTGCTTGGGATTCTCTCTCTTCCCCTCCCCAGCTCATGCACATGCTCTCTCTCTCTCTCTCTCAAAAATAAAGTAAATAAACATTTAAACAATTTAAAAAAGAAAATTAAATGAATTAGTCATATTTTTTGATATTCTATATGCTTACTGATTTTTGTATAATCATGTTTTCATATGTTACTGAGACGTATTTAAAATATATTCTAATGGTAGATATTACCTCTTTTATTGTTTATTTTTGCTTTCTATATTTTAAATCTATGTTGTTAGCTGTATATATATTTAGAATTGTTACTTGTTTCTACTAAATTATCTTTTATGATTTTGAAAATCTTTCCTCTAATTTTAATATGATTCTCACCTTCAATGATATTTATCTGTAAGTAGAATAGTTTTTGTTCTGGTATATCTTTTTTACTCTTTTATTTTCAGCTTTTATGTTTACTTGTTACAGATTCTATCTTATAAAAGTGTATATTTAAGTAGTGTTTTATTATCAGTTTTTAAATTGGAGTCCTTAGTCCATGTGATGTAGTACTGACTTATTTAAGTCTAACTATAAAATCTTGTCTTCTATGTGTCCCATAATTGTTTTCTTCTTTTTTGCATTTTGTGAATTGATCAAGTGTTATTATTATCATCATTATTATTATTCTCCTCTTACTAGCTTTTTAGTTAAAATTATGGTATTTTCCTATTAATAATTTCCCTAGAAATTATAGTATGTGTTCTTAGTTTATAATCTCTCTGAAATTAGTACTTTTATCACTTATCTAATTATGTAGAAATTTATAACAGTTTAATTCCTTCAATCATCCTGACCTTTGTGCTGTTGTCATATTTTTATTATTACACATATTACAAATCCCATAAGATATTTTTTATTATTGTTGTTTTAAGCAGTCATTAATTATTTATATTCAAGAACCATATCCTTTTTGCATCTCTGTGCTTCCATCTAGGATCATTTTCCTATGACTTTTACTGTTTATGGAAAGACAGATCTTTCGATGATGAGTTCTCTCTGTTTCATTCTCTGAAAACGTCTTTACTTCCTCTTCATTTTTGAAGGACATATCGCTGGATATAGTATTATTCCTCTTCCTTTCCTAAGAAACTCTCTCAGTCCCATTGTGGCTTTCAATGTCATTTATCTCAATCTCTTCATTCACTCAACTTTAAAATCAAACAAACAAAAATAAAGGCAACTTCTCCTTTTAGCCCCCTAACTGAAATTCTCACGAAACAGGAGACTATAAAATACTTGGTTATCATTGATGGAGGAGGATCAGGAAATAAATGGGAAAAGAAAAAAAAATTATTATTTCAAAAACATGACAATATAACATGCTTGTGAATAGGATATGTAAAGTTAGAAAATATCATACACAATGGCCTGAAATTTTCCCTTTGAACTAAGAGGCAAGTTATCTGCCTGAAAATGAGGAAAATAGCTGTGGAATAAGAAGTATAAAGTTATCGGTTTTGTTTAAAAATGGCATATATGAGAAATTGGAGAGAGAACAGAACCAAGGACTCGAAAAAAGAATTGCTGAGCTCTGCTAAAAACCCATCTGGAGAGCAAATAGTTGGCACTAGTTCACACAATGGTTTATTTTCTCTAACAGTATTCACAAGTCTGGGAACAGCAAATAACAAGATGGATGGTTGCATAGATGCAAGATAGATGATCTGAAAATTATCATGATTGTGAAGTGAAGGAATGGGAGTCTTAGAACACCAGTATACAACTTGTTGAAACAAACGACCAAGGTGTCAAGTAGAAAGAGACTGTGAAGGAGTGACAGACTGCGAGTTAGCAGCGGGAAAGAGAATCCATAGTTCTTCATGAAAAAGAACAGGAGGGAGCAACTGAAAAGGGTAGGAGAATTGGTAGGATGATGACGTTTTGTATTTTAAGATCTCATGCAAGAGTTTGATGACATCCACAGTACTGTTGTGGTGGTGGAATTGGGAGTGGAATTGGGATAGAGATACTGATATTGAAGTCTAGATACTTGAAGTTATTTGTTGGAAAGATTACATACATGTAGAAAGTGAACAATTGATGATGATTGATTTCATTGTGGAAGTAAAGAAGTCTGTGAGCTAGGTTTCAAAGCCCAGGTGAATGAATAAGAGTAGTCAAGATGACAGAGGATGACGTCAATAATGAGAAATAAATGATGGCATATATAGTTACCATGATCCTTAAAGAAAGAGTGGTTTTTGCTTTATGATAAAAAAAAAATTCAGGAGTTAGGATATTATCAGTACTAACTCTAAGCCATCATGTTCCTTGGGCTTGAAAGTGTAAAAAAGCTTTCACTCAATTTGGAAAAAGGGAAGAGGTATTTTCAGGGAAGATCCAGGTTCCAAATCAATAACTAGGCAGCAAGATTTTTTTTTTGAAAAGATTAAGGCTACAGAGCAGTGTGGTAAGAGCATGTGGGTTCCAGCAGCCACCGTTAAAAGGGGGAATTGAAATGTGCTTGAATTTGGGTTGGTGGAAAACCATAAGAGGGAAGAGAGGCATAACTCCAACAATTATCTTCAAAGTCACGGCTCTGATAAGAATAGTAGGCAGCAGTCTTTTGTTGAGTATTCTAAAGGATTGACACTGGATTTATGTTTCAAGAAAATTCTTGAAGTAAGGAATTACTGTAGCAACAATGTAATCCAGAAGTATTCCTAAAGAGATATTGTCAGGTTTATGAAATGAGCCTTCCACAGAACTATCTCCAATATCTTTAGGAAGAATATATTTTTAGATCCCCTAAGAAGCTCATACTGTAATTTAGTTTGGAACTCATTATTTCTAATCAGTCAGCTTTTCTGGATTTACTTGGAGCATGCTAGTGGCAGACACCCTTTGGGTCTAGTATTTTGCTAGCAACGTAGAGGAGTGAATGTAATGTGATCTCCACATTAATATACACTGCTTAAGGAAATCATAATGATTTAAGGTGACTGGAAGTCTTTCGGGGTCATTGCAATGGGTTGAGGATCTTGTAAATGTTCATTCAATCCCTACTGGGAGAAGAGAAGCCTAGGGAATTATCTTTACCCTGCAGAAAGTGTCTAGCACCCTGCATAAGTCATGTCTAATATGTAATATCCTTGGGGAAAAAAAAGAATAATATATGTTAGTTACATCATTTTACTACTGTTTTATAATGTGATCTGATATCATGTTAAAAATTAGAGGCAAGGACAAAATTCTTACCCTCCTCACCCCTTGTATTGGCATGCCTGGCCCATAAAACTTACCCAAAACAAAAAACAACACAGTATACATAGTAATTCTTTCCCAGTATGACTTCGTCATCAAACCTAGAATCAAGTTAAATCAATGAAGAACACCATATCTTCAAACAAGTATGGATCTTTCTTAATTTTTGAATTATCAGATAATTCCCCCAAAATTCAGGCAGGCAATATGGTATAAAGTCATTTTATTAGAATGTGTGAATAAAAATAAAAGTAGATTTCAGATATACATTATACTGACAAATATAAATCCCACGTCTGATACATTAAAAACCAAGAAAGAAAACAATTCTTGAAGACTATTTTTTTGGTTATTATTGAAGGCCTGGCAGATCAAGAATCATTATCTTTTCTTTATACATTGCTTACACCTTCTCATCAATCTACGTCTTTAGTCATTTGCCCTATTTTTTAGAACAATGAAATTATATTTATCATTTTAGACTGGAAAGATATTTTTTAAATAATATGAGGCAAAATGAAACTATAATCAGATTAGCAATGATAGTTGAGCAAGGGGCAATGATTAAATATACTGTGGGTTGTTTAAATCATGTCTTGTGTGAAAGATGCATAACCGATTTTTACATCATTTAAAAGGGAGAAAAAATATAAATTGTATTTATTATGTTAACAAAATCAAATTACCTTCCTTTTTCTCTTCTGTTGAAAAATCAAAGAGGTGTATATATCTCAGAGTCTTTCTTAGAACTGAAAGTAAAGGACAGAAAAGGAGTCACATGTTTTATGCCCAAGAAATAATCTAATTGCTACGCAAGAAATAAAACAGGTTGGGAAGAAAAAGAGACCAAAAAAAAAAAAAAAAAGCAGAACATCAGAAAGAGATCATGAGTTATGACTAATTTATAGGTAAGTGAAATCCTATGGCATTGAAAAGAATTTCCAACAATTATTAGGAAATAATACTGGCATATATATGGAAATTACTATGTAAGTATTATAATTAGACCTCTGAAGATACATTATAAAGAATAAAAAACATAATTTCTTATTTATTGCCTTTTTCAGTATATATTTAGATAATATTGGGAACAAAAATCTTTAAACATGATATGTATGAGTTGAAGCCTAACATTGCAGTGGCTTTAAGAAATCATTTGCTTTTGGGGCGCCTGGGTGGCGCAGTCGGTTAAGCGTCCGACTTCAGCCAGGTCACGATCTCGCGGTCCGTGGGTTCGAGCCCCGCGTCAGGCTCTGGGCTGATGGCTCAGAGCCTGGAGCCTGTTTCCGATTCTGTGTCTCCCTCTCTCTCTGCCCCTCCCCCGTTCATGCTCTGTCTCTCTCTGTCCCAAAAAAATAAATAAACGTTGAAAAAAAAATTTAAAAAAAAAAAAAAAAAAGAAATCATTTGCTTTCTATTTAATTGAGTTTCTAGATTATTAACTATTTCTCTGTTATACATAGTTTTCTCACCTTAAAAAAAATAACTCACAACACAGACCAGTGGAAAAGGAAGAATGCCTCATGCTACCTATGAATTGAGAAATAAAAAATAAGTCATGATATTGAGGATGTGAACAGGAAAGTGACTACACAGATACTTCATTTCTAACAATTCCTTTTATCTTTCTAAATCACATTTGCTTATAAAATGGGGAGAATAATGCTGACCCTACAGGGTGAAATGAGATAACATAGGCAAATCACCTTACTCAATATCTGTTTGGCACAGAGCTAACTCTTAACACTAAGTCTTACTTCCCTTAGGAAAATCAGGTAAAAGAGAGAGGTCTCTTTTCCAAACACCTGGAGAGCATCACTGGAAGGCCATCCAAAGATTCACTGAAGTGAGAAAGAAACAGAAGATAGCATTGGCCAGGAAGAAACTCAGGGGATAGTACAAATCAGTTTGTGAGTCACCATAAAGTGTCCAACCAAGGACAAAAGGAGAACTTGCTGAAAGATCAGCATTAATAGGCAGGGATATAGGAATGCCATTTGATAAAGATAGGGATCAGACTGTAGAGAATCCGAAGCCCAAATTGATGTTCTTTTGTTGCAACAAGAGTGGGTCTTGCCAGGCTTGAGCATACCCTTAAAGAAGATACACTGTGTTAAACATAATATGGATCTTCCTCCATGTATGATGGGTTAAGTCCCAATAAACTTGATGTTAAGTGGAAAATATCATGAAGTGAAAATGCGTTTAATATACCTAACCTACCGAACATCATAGCTTAGTCTAGACTACTTCAAATATGCTTAGAACACTTACATTTTTCTATAGTTTGGAAAAGTCATCTAACACAAAGCACATTTTGTAATAAAGGGTTGAATATCTCACGCAATTTATTGAATAGTGTACTGAAAGTGGAAACCAGAATTGTTGTATGGGTACAGAATGGTTATAAGTGTATCAGTTGTTTACCCTCGTGATTGCATGGCTGACTGGGAGGTGTGGTTCACTGCCACTGCTCAGCATTGCAAGAGCGTATCATGGGACATATCACTAGTCTGAGAAAAGATCTAAATTCAAAATTCCAAGTACACTTTCTACTGAATGCATATGGCTTTTATGTCATCTTACAGGTGAAGAATCATCAGTCAAACCATCAGAAATCACCTGTATCAAGGACTCTTGAGTTCAAGATGAGATGGAGACTTGTAGGATTCTGCATGGGGTAGAGGGTCACTCTGCTGTCACCAGTGGACAGAGGTATGACTTCCCCCTATCACATATCATGGGAGATCACAATGATTCTAGATTCCAGCTTTGGTCATTTCAAGCAGCTCACTTTCAACAACGTTCAAATACCATTAAAAATCTTTTTTTTTTTTATTTGTTTTAAGACTGTGGAAATTTTCAGTAAAATGGAAACAAATTGCTATAAGTAAACCATTTGTCACAGTCTGATTACTTTGCAGCCACTCTGGGAACACCCATTTGTCATGCTAGATCAAGATAACCACAGCCTGACTAGAGGAAATGGCTTTTTGCCTACTAGTTGTGGGTTTTTGTTTTTTTTTAAACATTCACCCAGAGAGACCTGCTCCATAGAATCTTCAGGTTCCACTCCAGCTATGTGACCGAAGAGAAAAGCTAAGGCATTAGGAACAAATTGCACCATCTACAAGGCATTAAAAGGCAAAATAATTAACTATTGTTAAATGTAAAACTCATGATTCGAAGTAAATATACATTTAGAGTATAATGCTTCATTGTATATGTTTACGTTTTTTAAAAGAAAAAAAAGCTAAAAAACGATTACTCATTTGGAAAAAGAAGGGTGGAGAATAATCAAATAAATGCTTTCAGCTACATTAATTTCTCAGCATGAAGTAGGCACTTCAGAGATGCTTGGTGATTTATTAGTTGCTTGATATGAAAGAGACCACCCATTTGTCCTCTTATTTTCACTCCATTTTAGAGTTGAGAAGGTTTTAAAAATTAGATTGCTTAATTGCCTGCTCTGAGACAGTTTAAGGGTAATTTGGGCTCAAAGAGAAGACAATTATTCAATATTTCTTCCATCTTTTTTCTTGTATAAATACTCAGAATATAATAAAAATGATAGGTGAGTGAGACCTACAACTTGCTAAAATACCACAGGTCAAAAGCCCTTATAATTCAGGTCCCTAGAGCGACTTTTGTAAACTGAGTGCTTTTAGATTCCTTTTTTCATCTCTGCTAATTCTTACCAGGACAATGGTCACTTTTTCCCAAGAATAATGCTAGTTCACCAATCATGTTATTGATCGGAGTTAAGTTTAGAATAGTAAATGCACTCATTGCTTTATTAAGCTCATAAAAGATGAGACTGTCTGCAAAGATAGTCAAATCTTTTTGCAAAAACCTGTTAAGTGATCCTTCAACATGGATATCCAGTAGAATATCACTATTGCATTTTGCCTGCAAGTGTACCTTTCAACATATATTTTGAAAGCAATTTTTTATAGTCACAAACTGAATGGGTGGCCTTTAAAGTAAATATTAATATTTTTAATTCACTTATTCTCATTTCAAATTTTCTTCATAAGGTTTTCCTTACATTTTCATGGAGGCACGGGCTGGTTTGACATAGGGTACTGTTTTCAGATTGTTTGATCTTGTACTAATAAACAAACTCAGATATTATTGAATTCTAAGCAAAGATATATCTTATTCCATCAACTCTTAGTGATAAATTTTTCCAAGAATCATTGCAGAAGTTAAATTTGAAACCCAAATATCTTCAAAACCTTACCAGATTATTCACCTCTTCATCTTGGGTTTGGGACTCCATAGGACTCTAGTGAATGAAAGTTGGTAATGGAAGGAGAGGAAGAAATTGTTTCACCTAAAAGTCATCACTATTAGCTTTGCAAACTCTCATCTACATTGTCTACTGCATCATTCTGTATATCATGGAAATATTGTCCTTTGTGTAAACATCATTTATAGCTAGAGGCTCTTTGTTATCATAACTATCACCCTAAAATATTCTATCATTTGATATAATTTACATAACTTCAATAACTGTAATATCAAGCTATGTAATATCTATCTGTATATCTACAAATTTATCACTCTATCATCTATATGTTTTCAATTCAAATATTTTTGAGAATATCATCTGCAAGGAACACCTGGGTGTCTCAGTCAGTTAAGCCTCCAACTCTTGTTTTTGCTCAGGTCATGATCTCAAGGTCCATGGGATTGATCCCTGCATCAGACTCTATGCTGACAGTGTGGAGCCTACTTGGAATTCTCTCTCTCCCTCTCTCTCTGCCCGTCCCCATTCTCAAAATAAATAAGTAATTTAAAAAAAAAAAGAAAATCATCTGCAAAATGGGGATATAAGAGAACTTAACTCACATGGTTTTTAATGAGTTTATTTAAAAAACAATTAGGGCAGTTTTAGGTTCACAACAAAATTGAGAAGTTATAAAGACCTCTCACATCCCCTCTGCCACCATGCATACATAGCTTTATTTGTTACCAAAGACAAATCTATCTTGACACATAACAACCACCCAAAATCCATAGTTTATATTACTGTTCACTCTTGGTTTGGTATGTTCTATGCATTTGTAAAAGTGTGTGATGACATATATCCATCATTATAATATGATTCAGGGTATTTTCACTGCTCTAAAAATCCCCTGTGCTCTGCCTATTCATTTTCCCACTCAAACTTTTATTTTTCACCATGTCCATAGTTTTGTCTTCTTAAGAATGTCATATAATTAGGATATATACAGCATGTAGCCTTTTCAGATTGGCTTCTTTTACTTAATAATATGCGTTTGAGTTTCCCCCATGTCTTTTCATGGCTTGATAGCTCATTTCTTTTTAGTGCTGAATAACATTCCATCTTCTGGATATACCGCAGTTTATTTATCCATTCACCTACTGAAAGATGTCTTGGTTGCTTCCAAATTTTGAAACTTATGAGTAAAACTGATGTAAACATCCATGTGCAGATTTTTGTGTGTCTCAATTCCTCTGGATTAATACCAAGGAGAATACTGGACAGTATGATAAAATTACATTCTAGTTTTGTAAGAAACTAAACTGTCTTACTAACTAAACTGTCTAAATAAACTGTCAAACTGTTTTCCAAAGTAGCAAGACCCCATTCTAATAGGTATAAATTGTTTTAATTTGTGTTTCCCTTATAATATATGATGAAGAACATATTTTTATATGCTTGTTTGCTTCTATTAAGATTTTTGACTAATTTTTTAAAAAAAATATTGAGTTGTCTATTTACTTACTGTTAAGTTTTAAGAGTTATGTACACGTTTAGATAATAGTCCTTTATCCAATGTATCTTTTGTAAATATTTGCTCCCAGTCTGGGGCTGGTCTGCTAATTTTCTTGATACTGTCTTTCCCAGAGCAGAAGTTTTACTTTTAATAAAGACTAGCTTATCAACTATTTCTTTTTTGAACTGTATCTTTGGTGTATCTATAAACCATCACCATACCCAAGGTCATCTAGGTTATCTCCTTTGTTATCGTTGAAGTGTTTTGAAGTTTGCATTTTACATTTATATCAGTAATCTATTTTGAGTTAATTTTTTTTGAAGAGGGTAATTTCTGTGTCTAGTTTTATTTATTTATTTTTTTTTTGCACGTGAATGTCTATATGTTCCAGAATTGTTTGTTAGAAAGACTATGTTGATTTCATTAAGAAGGAGCCTTTGCTCCTTTGTCAAAGATCTGTTGACTCTGTTCATGAGTTTCTATTTCTGGCCTATTTTGTTCCTTTGATCTTTTTGTGTATTCTTTCATCAATGCTACACTATCTTAATTATTGAAGCTTTATATAGTAAGTCTTGAAATAGAGAAGTTTCAATAGTTCAACTTAAATATTGTTTTAGCTATTCTGTATCTTTTGCTTTTCCACATATAATTTAGGTATGTTTTTAAAGGTTTATTTTTCAGTTATCTCTACACCCAATGAGGGGCTCAAACTCACAATCCAACGTCAATAGTCACATGCTATATTGACTGAACCAGACAAGAGCCCCTGCATATATAATTTAAAATCAGTTTGTCACTACCCATAAAATAATTTGCTGGGATTTAATTTGTACAGCATTGAACTTATAGATCAAATTAGGAAGAACGGACATTTTGACAATTACTGAGTGTTTCTATCCATGAACATAGAGCATCTCGCCATTTAATTAATTATTTGATTGCATTCATTGGAATTTTGCAATTTTCTTTATATCTTACACATATTTTGTTAGATTTATAGCTAAAATTTCATTTTTGAGAGTGATGATTGTACTGTGTTTTTAAATTCTAATTTCACTTGTTCATTGTTTGTGTATCAGAAAGTAATTGACGTTTATTTAATAACTTTTTATCCTTGTAACCTACAACCTTGCTAAACTGCTTATTAGTTCCTGGAGATTTTTGGTTGATTCTTTTGAATTTTCCACATAAACAATCATGTTGGCCAAAAAAGACAGTTTTATATCTTTCTTCCCAAACTGTGTACTGTTTATTTCCTTTTCTTGCCTTATGGCATTAAGAAAGACTTTCTGTAAGATGTTGAAAAGAATAATGAGAGGGGCTATCCTTGCCTTGAACCTGATTTAGTAGAAAGCTTATAGTTTCCCACCATTGAGTATGATGTTAACTCTAGGTTTTTTTTAAAGATCATATTTATGAAGTTAAAAACTTCATAAGGTATGAGAAAAGGTAATGAATATAGAATGCATAGTATTCTGTACTTAGCATATAATAAATGCTCAATACATGTTAGATATGGTGATGACAATGATGACATAGTAACCAACATTGTAATAGACACTTTAGATATGAATTCATACAATTTACTAAACCTTCAATAAAGAACTTTATCAGCTGAAATAAATTTTAGATGTATTCTTCACTTTCCAGTGATCATTTCCAGTGATCAGTAGATTTTCATAGATTTTTGCAAATTCTCTAGATACTCTTGGACATATTCTCTCTGCATACAGGACATCTTTCGAGCAAATGTGCTAAACTGCTTGCTCTCAATTCTTTTTACCTTAACAGGGAGTTGACAAAAAAGGCTAAATGTATCTTTCTTCCCTTAACTTCTCCACCATACTTAGACTTGTTAACACTCATTGATCTGTGGAGCTGTATAAATCTAGAGCACAGGTTTGGGAGATTAGCAAAATTCTAGGTATAAATTTTACAGGCAGCCCTTCCAGATCATCTGATTGGTGTGCAGGGGGATCTTAGGTAAACTCTTTAAGTATGATCTTTTCTTGCTCTCCCAACCTCAATAAACAAAAGCAAAACCCAGAAATTGTCTTCTAAGCACAAACCACAGAAGGAAACCAACGTCAACTCTTCACTGTTTTAGGCACTGGGAGATGTACCAGAGGCCTTGTTAATGAAGAGACTTGATTTTTAGCAGTGAAAGAAGAAAACATGGAAATTGCTGTCAGCAAAAATATGTGGAATAATAATAATATAATAAAAATAATAATAGCTAGGATGTATATGAATTTAGAAAATATTTTTAGAAGTATGATTCACTTAGAATGCTATGGGCATTTTAAAGTATAGCCGTGGGGATGCCTGGTGGCTCAGATGCTTAAGCGTCCTACTCTTGATTTCAGCTTGGGTCAGAGTCTCACGGTTCATGGGTTCAAGCCCAGCATCAGCCTATGTGCAGGCTGTCAACGGAACCTGCTAGGGATTATCTCTCTCTCCCTGTCTCTGCCCCTCCACTGCTTGTGCTCTCTCTCTTTCTCCCTCTCTCTCTCAAACTAAGTAAATAAACCTAAAAAAATAAAGTACACCTGTGAATTTTTATTTTAACACTAGGAAAAAACAAACTCCAAATTCTTTGATGTGTCCACAGTTTGAATGTTAAACTGGAAAGAAAATGACACTTATTCAGAATGGCATTTTTTCTATTTGTATGTTATCTAAAATATTTTCATTTTTCTTTAATATCCTATCATAACATTCTTGACTTTTTAGTAATCTAGAAAACTGGCATTTCCAATTAGAATAGTAAATTACAGGTGATGTTATTTGGATAAAACACCTAAATAAAACAAAGCAAAAAAATATGTATATTTATAAAATAATATTACTTCAACTCTTTGAAAATTAAATCACACCTTACTTTCCTTGAGGGAGAAAACATATTAAATCCTGCAAATTAATGAAGCTGATAAATAGGTAGGAACATACAAGAAGAAAAAGATGTATATCAAACAAATTTAAGAAATTTCTCAGAGTTTATATTTCTACCAGACATTACGCATTCCCCTGAAAAATATCTCTGTGATAGATATTCAGTCTCTCAAAATTACTGACATTTATTCAATGTTTTGAAAGTCTTTTCATTTTAAACTAAATGTCAACTTCAGACAAGCTTTCCGTTAAAAAGAAAGACAGAAAGTTACAGTGGAGAAAAAAGAAGTTAATGATGAGACATGTATAATTGAAACTATATTATAATGTAAAAAAGATAAATCGTATCCCATACAACATATCCCGGCTTTTATTGTGATAAAATACAGCAGGTAAAAAGATCTGTGCTTTTCATTTTAAGAACAGATCTATTTGGATATAGGCATGATACATTTTGACTATCCATGGCTTACCAAATGTTCAAGTACTACAATTAAAATGCCAGTGATTAATCTACAAAGCTTACTATAGCAAGATTTTAAACTGGAGCTGTTTTAACACATCACTGTGTGGTCATTCTTTCAAAACCAACTAAAAGCATAATCATCTAAGCCCTGGTTTAACTTCTACTTTACTGAGAATAATAGTTATATATGAATAGTTATATATGAGAAAGTAGATAACTACTTTTGTCTTTTATGATGCCAAATTTGGGATGAATTTCCCAGACTTTTAACCTTTTCTGGAATTCTCAGTTATCCTCAAAGCCCACGAGGGGCTACATCTTTGAGCTACTATTTTGCTACATCTAAGAGCATATGAAACACCTCCCATTTTGAGCACTGCACAGGCTGGCAAAAATGATGAACTATTCTGAAATAGCATTTGACTGAGACTCTACCACATTTGGTTCTGCACAATATTGATCAGTGTACTCGCTGGGTTAGCAACAAAACCTAGCATCATTATTCAGCACTATTTAAATGTAACCAGAGGAGCTCATTTTGTTTCTTTTCTTGTTTTTCTTTTCTCTCCTGATAAATTGCACCAGGCTACTTTTAAATTCGGCAGGACAGCAGGTGGGGCATTAGTGAACATCCGTCTGCATTTTTGAACTACATCTCTTGGCTCACAGGTGACTTATGGAAGGAAAATGAACAGTGAATGTGATTCTTTCACTTTACCTGTTGAAAGTTGCATCTGCAGAATATAACTGTGAGATTTTTCTCTTCCTAGTTACTGGCTTCTATCTCACTCCAAGCACTCCTGATGCTAATATGATAGACTCAGCCTCTGAATGCTCTTGGTTTAAGATAAGATCTACTCTGTTCACCTGGAGTCTGATTGCCAACCATGCAAAAATAATTACTGTTAAGCTTATTCAAATCTTTCCTGTAAAACACTATCTTCTCTAATATTTACCTTAATTAACTTAATACTACCACTACTTGCTGCTCCCTCCAAAACCAAAAATAACTGCAATTTAATAATATGTCTCCAATCAAATGTAATCTTCTGCCAATCCTTTTGCAAAGACTATTTCAGACTGAATGAGATAAAAATGTTCTATCTCAAGGTAAAGTTTTTTTTTAACTTAAAATTTGAAGATACCGATTGCTATTTGGCTTTTGAGCAAACTCAATAATCATACTTTTATAACTTGCAATTGGTCTGTAAATTCAATTTTTAAAATACTGTATTTCTATTGGAATGCACCTTATACACTGCCTCACATCCCGTTGGTTCACCTTTTACTCCTGCCACTGCTGTGATGTAGGTGTAAGTAGAAGTTTCCTCTTTTCAATTGTACAAAGACCCTCAAGCCTCCCGCCTAGATCTTCTCCTGTGCATGGGACTCTTACAGGAACTTGCTCAGAGCTTACACATGTACCACGTGGGAGAGGGATGGAATTTAACTATCCTTCACTCATGAGGAGAAGCCTATAGTTTGATCCCTTCTGTGGACAGTGCTATAATGCACCTGGGATGGTCTTGGAAGGATTGAGCTGGTGACCAACTTGATAATGTGCATCTGTTTAGACTTTTCCCCTTTCTCTTTACCACTCTGTCTACTCCGTCCTCTTATTCCTTGAAACGACTTCTCAAATAAATCACCAGCATGGAAGCCATTGCCTTAGATTTTACTTCCATGGAAACCCAAACTAATGGAGTATCCTAATTTCATTTTAGAAAATGCAAGCTTTAAATTGGGAATTATGAGATTGTGTTCCTTAATGCCATTAACTATTAACAAAGGGTTATATGATCAGCATAAGGGAAATGGCTAAGGGAATCTTCCTGAACCTATCATTTATGCTTAGCTTCAAAATAAGGTTAATTATTCAAAGAACTTTAATACCAGACAAGAAGTTGCCAGGTAAAAAGAAATACCCATCAAAATTTAGAATTTTGCTTGAGAGTTTTCTCTGGTCCCATCAGCCTGAGGGATTTAAATAAAGGAGCATAGACCAAGGTAACAACAATAAAACAACAACACTCAAGCATATGTCAGTGGATGTGCTGGACCCTCAGCCTCCTTTAGGTATCATCCACTATGGTCATGTCCTGAAGTGGCCCAAGAAGCTCTGTAGCAGTTTCCTGTCTGTTAACCTGGATCTCTGCCCTAAATTGGTAGGGCCTCCACTCTTGACTACAACCTTCTCAGTAGTGGCCAGTGTCACTGGAGCTATGGCTACTATACTAAGTCTCTCTAAGGCCAAGGCTAAACTCTGGACATTGCCTCTTCCACCCATGATGGTCTCTAGCTACTGAGACACCCTGTATACCTACTGTCCTAGGCTTCATAGTGAACAAAGACAGACAAGCTCGGGGCTAAGGTACTGCTCAGAGTCCACAAAGGCTCCTTCCCAGTGGCATTTCCATGTATTTCTTTTTTAAAGGTAGCTGAACCACTGAAAAGGCTTATCAGGCCTCTTCCCAAGAAAAGAGTCTGGCTTTTTGGCCCCCCTAGGTACTATGGGCCTTCTGACTGCTGTTTCTCTTTCAGATTCTAGGAAGCTAATGATTTTCCCCTTAGACAACAAAAAGAGGCTAAATTTAATTTCCTAACTATGCTTTAGTCCTTCTTCCTGTACATATCAGGGTCATGGGCAGATCAAGTGTTTTTAACTTTAGACTGCTCATGCCTTGACTAGCTGCAAAGCTTAGCATATAAGTGAAGTAAACAGGCCTGTATGTCTTCCATTATTTTGTCTGTAGCTGTAATGTTTATAAGTGATTAAAGTAGCACATTCACTTTAATTGCTTCACAGTATTTCATTTTATCTACATGTGCAAATATCTATATATGCCAACATGAATAAATCTTGCAAGTATAAAATTGAATAAGACATAAAATGTAAAGAGATACACAAAGAGATGTTATTTACGTAAAAACACAAAATGCTAAGAGACCAATACCACATGCTGTCATGGGTACAAATGTATCTAGTCAAAAGTGTACAGACATACCCAGAAAGAATAACTTCCATCTTAGGGTGTTGGTTACTTACTCCTGTGCATGAAAGAACCATATGAGAATGGGACAAGAGGATGCTGTAGGTGTAACTACAACCTCATAAAGTAAATAAAACCAAAAAAGCCCAGAAAGAAATATATCTGAAACAAACATGACCAAATATTGTTAAATCTGAGTAGGTGGTTCATGTATATTATATATTTTCTTATTAAATTTAGCTTATGTTTAAGGAACTTAATATTTAATTATTCATTATTTACTTTGAAAATATTAAACTAAATTAAATAGTTAATAAAATATTATAAGCGTAATGCTACAATTTTTTAAAACTTCACATTTGCTATTGGACCTCACCATTATACTTACCACAGATACCATTAGAAAACTGTCACTGAGGGACATTGTACATCCTCAAAAAATCTACTTCTCCAATTTTGTTCTTTATCCCATTTACTTCTCATTTGTACTTTGGTGGAGTGGAAATGAGTTAACTGTAGCTTCTATATAAGAACTGTTATCATCCACAGTTTCTCCTCTTATTTTCCAAATATTTAATTGTGTTCAAGCTCTCTAGATCTCAAAAATTGATAATGGTATTCTAACAAGGATCCGGCCTGCCCCTTTGGAGGAAAATTCCTTTTATTTCATCTCCTCCTTTCTTATTTATCTTTCAATGCTGGCTGCATTTTCTTTATTTTATTTTATTTTTTTTTTAATTTCTAGATATAATTTATTGTCAAATTGGCTAATATACAGTGTGTAAAGTGTGCTTTGGTTCTTGGGGTAGATTCCCGTGGTTCAACTGGCTGCATTTTCAAAGTTGCCTTGGTAGGTTCTTTACTTGTGTTCATCTGGACCTGAGTATGGCCTTGGACTTAAGGCTATTTATCTTATCTGTGTTATTATTTATTTGTCACCTTTCACTATCCTATCAAATAATAGTTTAGATTCCCTCATTAACCTTTCCTTTTAGATTTTTTTTTATCTAAGTCATATTATTGTGTCTATTTTTTCAACATCACCAACCTGTTGAGAAGGCATTCTAAATTCTATATTGTAATTGCAAAATTTGTTATTTGTATTTAGTCTTTTTTTAACATATTAGTCATTTGCACCAAGAAACAACTATCATGTTATATTGTAATAAGGAAGAAAGAAAGATTTAAATGTTTGTTCCCACAGAAGTGTTTGCTAGTTTCTTTGACTACTTTCATTGAGACGGAGGGCAGCTGCTAAGTTTCTGAAGTAAAGCATCTGATTCAGCAAAAAGGTTTATTCAGAGGAGGTTTACTTTCCACAGCATCTTAGGAAAAAGTTGGGGGATACACAAAATATCCTCACTGAGGAAAATATCACAGAACCATCCTTGTAAAAAAAAAATAATTTGCGTGTGTGTGCTTGTATTTGTAGTGTGATCACATGTGCATGTGTGTGCATATGGGCCACTCCATTTTCTATGGTATGAAAAATGAAGTAGAATCAATTTTTAAAAACATTTTTAAACAAATTATTCCTGTGCATTCAGAGAGGTGTCACCAAATTTTCTATGCAACCCTTGATGCTAAAAAGTATTTAATGACATAATATGCATCGGATTCGAACAAAGGTTGCTCACAGAGCCAAGGTTGAAGGAAGTCCATCCCTATGTGAAAGAAACAACAGGTTTTGGTCTGATCCATTTGGAGAATGGGGAATTCAACCTGATGTTAAATAATAAAAAAATCGAGAAGCCCCCTTCAGCCTTGGCATAAGGCAGTACTTGAAGCAACCGTGCCCAAAATGATATCGTCTAAACTTTTATGTACTAGGGCCATGTATGCGTGATATGCAGTTACTTCACAATGACATCTACTCTACTAAAGTGGCACTTATTTTTTTTTTAATTTTAACAATACCATTAAACTTGGAAACATACAATTTGTACCGAAAACCCTCAGATTTACTCTGTGTGTGTGTGTGTGTGTGTGTGTGTGTGTGTTTAGTGTAAGGGAAGAAATGGGAGTGGCAGACAGGGAAAGGGAATAGTTTGAAAAGCATTGCCAGTATTTTAAAACAATCTTTAAATTAAAACACACACACACACAAACTAGTCAGTGGTGTGACCTTTGGTAAATTACTTAGGCTCTCTGCACTTCAATTTTCTCTTCTATAAAATAAAAATAAGAATGGCATTTACTTCACAAGGTTGTGAAGGTGATGTCAGCTACTGTTAGCAAGACAGACATGGTTGTTGCCAACCTACCTGACCAGTGGGGGCCTTGAGAAGATGAATTCGTTGTAGCACTGGGGTAGGGGTGCTTTCATAGATGACTGAGGTGTGGTTTTCCTGGCTTCACCACTTACTAACTAAACAATTTATACACATCAAACCTTCTGTGCCACTGTTTCCTTTTCTCAAGGATAACAGTAATAATTAAAACCTATTGCATAGGGTTAAATGACATTGTTAATGTAAAATTATTTGCATGGTCCCTGCCACTTAGGAAGTGCTCGGCAAATTTTAGCTGTAATGATAACCTTTCAATCTTGTCAATACCAAGACAGATTTCAAGCCCTGAAATCTTTTCAGTTGCATTGTCCTGAGATCCCCTCTCATAGTTCTTAGCTAGGAAACAGGCATTTTCCAAATTGACATGGAATTAACTCTAGACCCAACAAGCGGCAGGAAAATCTTGTTTCACTGAAAGTAATGAATGGTGAGATTTTAAATTGTTAAGTGGATAATTAGAAATGTTAATTGGCCATAAATACCACTTGAAGCTCTCTTATAACAGCCCTACCAATTGCACCATAATAGGAAACTCTGACTTTACTAAAAATTACCACCTTTCCTGCCACACCTCATTTGCACAGAGAGCTCTCTCATAGAAATATTTTACTCTATGATCACCATTCTTAGCCACCAGTGATTGGATAGAGGCCACCTACTCCATTCTGGGCCTATGAAGTACTCCCTCCCAGAAATTTGGAATTAAATCTATAAGTTCTGTTTTGTTTTGTTTTGTTTTTTTCTTTTCGGTGTCACGAATCACTCACATTCTTATAATAAATTTCTTGTTTCTGCTTAAGTTGGTCTGTATTATTTTCTGTAACTTCCATTTAAAATATTCTAAGGAACATCCATACATATTGTACATTTTATTTCAAATTCCATCCAACCTTAAGACTATGTCAACAAATACATGGATTATTAAGATTCTATTAATATTATCTTAAAAATATCAACATTCACACTATAATATGATTATGTAAACACAAAGCAGTGAATTATTAACAATAATTATCTTCATCTTTAAGACAGGAAAATAAAGACATCAAATTTCCCTGAAACCAGGTATATGATTTTCCCACTAGACTTTGTCAGTTACTTAAAATGTCTGGCAGTTACAGGCATCATTGCCAAATCACATCCTTGGAGAGCATAAGGCATTCATTTTTATTGGTGATCACACATATATAGTCCACATATATATTATAGGACAAACCTCATGAAAATAGGAGACAACAAAGGAATCTGATAGATATGCCTAGCAAAATGAGCATGACATTTAGAAAAAACCTAAGTTTAAAGTCTTGGGCAAAATAAATACATAATTCCAGGGTATCTAACACTTTTTTAAGGCCTGACCTTTCGTTAAGATAGAGAAGTACTATTATGATTGCTTAAAGGGCTTACATTTAACCGAGGAGTGTTGCTAAAATATTAAATCTTACAACTGACATGCAAAGAAAGAGAAGGAAATGACCTATGGAAGGTGCTTCGCTAGCTATAGTAGTTTTGATATTAATCTGATGGGGAAAAAAACAAAACAAATGAACAACAAACCCACAAAACATGGGAAGTGAAATCAACCATATAGCATACACAAAATGGAAATTTAGAAATAACAAAGTTAGTAGAAGTAACTCAACTTACTTGATCTTACAAATTTGGTTTTCTTACAATGAGATGACTTTGTATTTGTAAATTAATATAACAACTTTCATTGTAGATCATTATCAGCTAAGTACATTTAGAACTTACACCCAAATCTTGTCCATTATTTGAACATCTTTTTTCTTCCACTGTTGGTTGAAGTTATTGAAATTCACTTTTACTAACCCACAGGAGAACTATATTAGCACTAATTTTCATTCTGAATACCATTTAACAGGGGCTTTTTCCTATTATTAAGAAAGAAAAAAACTGCTTAACATGTCTAAATGAAGAATATACAATTTATAACAGAGTACAATAGCAATCATAGAAGGCTACAAAATGGTATTATTCTCTTAAGACTTCCATCAAATCAGCCATAGAAAGTGAAATATGATATGTAAGCAAAAGTGTTCAGACAGCCATGCATAGATGCATATTGTAAATACTTCTATTCAGCTTATTAGACGTTTCCTTGTTGTCTCTCTATAATTTGTGGTTGTTTCATCAGCAGAGGCCATTGTCTTTAAGCTATAGTGTGCATCGCTTTTAAGAGTTAAAGGGAATGGAGAGCATGAAAAAGCTATGAAAGCAAGCTGACTAATTTGTGATAATATCGAATTGAATAAAGGGCTGATTTTGTCAAAAGCAGATGGAAAGATATTTCTGGTTTTTTCAAATGTTAATGAATAAATAGCATTTAATTTCATAAATTTTCAAAGTACTCTGAAGATAATTATTTCATAAAAATTTCTCATTTCCACTACATGCACACAGCTGCACCGAAGACCGTGGGAGACGTATGCATGCAATTCTAGGCAGGCGGTAATAAGTCATTACCATAATTCAGAGGTGATTTCTGTATGCTATGAAAGTTATCACAGAAGAAGTCTTCCTGATGAGAACATTTCTCTGAAATCCATGTCCATGGATACTGAACAAGATAAGAATGTATACCAGCGAAACCTGACCAGTTTTGCCGAAGGAATCTGTTCCCCTGAAGCAACACCCCTAACTTACCCTGTCCTAGAATTAACCAATTCATGTTATCTAATTTTGGATTATGTATCCTGAGTCAGGACATCCTTCCCCACGTGACATGCTGGCTCCTACATATAGCAACAACTTGCGAAAAGAGTGCCAGAGTGTCAATAACATGCGATAGCTCATAAGAAGATGCAAAATGCAGTTACCTAATTGTTCAGATGCTACGTTTAACCTTACCTGATGAATAAGAAAGAGTCCCTCCTTTTTTGTCTCTTACTCACTTAGTTCCTAATCTCTTCTTGGCCCTGCATTATTTTTATTCTATATGTTTATAGGAAACCTTTTTTCCTATATTGGCTGTCCTTTTGTCCTTTTCCTATATTGACTGTCCTTTCCTATTATTGACTGTCCTTTTGCAGTCAATGTATGTTGGATGACTAGCTATCTATACATTCATAGAATAGACAAGAGCTGGAATGAATGTTGAAAAATCAATGACATTTCCAATGTCACATGACCAACTTGTGCTAGAGGCCAGATAAAAACACACATGTCTGAATTCTTTAGACTACATTTGTTCTTACAGAGGGAGATCCAAGACTATGTGAATTAGAGTAAGCTGGGATGATACCGGAAATACGAATTCATAGGTCCCTTATAACTAGTGAGTTGAAATCTCTGCGGTACAGCCTACAATTTGTACTATTAACAAGATTCTGGTGATTATTTTTTTTAATTTGAGAGGGAGAGAGAGAGAATGTGAGCAGGGGAAGGACAGTGGCAGGGAGAAAGAGGGAGAGAGACAGAGAGAGAGAGAATTCCAAACAGGCTTCATACTCAGCACCAAGCCCTACATAGTGCTCAAACCCACAACCCTGAGATCATGACCCCAGCTGAAATCAAGAGTCAGATGCTTAACCAACTGAGTTACCCCAGTGCCCTAAGATCCCGGTGATTCTTATGAATAATAAAATTTTTGAGTTACTATGATGCACTGTAGTACCCTCTTAGATTGCATGGGATGCTAGTGAATTTGGGGGAGAGGATTTTAGAATATCTTAGTTCCAGTTTCTGTCCTTGGTGTAGTTTGGCATGAACAGATCTAATGTTTTAAAAAAAATGAGACAGGGTAAATTCAAGAAAAGACACATGAGTAAGAAAAGAAAACAGCAAAGAAACATATCTTGAAGATATAAAATATGATCATGATAATGCATTTGGTGGGGCATCAGAGACACACATTTCAGAAGAAAAATGAATCGCTTTATTTATCAGAAGTATGGAGTTTCATTAAGAGGATAGAGGATATCACATGTAAGGAAGGCTTTTTTTTTTTAATTTTTTTTTCAACGTTTATTTATTTTTTTGGGGACAGAGAGAGACAGAGCATGAACGGGGGAGGGGCAGAGAGAGAGGGAGACACAGAATCGGAAACAGGCTCCAGGCTCTGAGCCATCAGCCCAGAGCCTGACGCGGGGCTCGAACTCACGGACCGCGAGATCGTGACCTGGCTGAAGTCGGACGCTTAACCGACTGCGCCACCCAGGCGCCCCAAGGAAGGCTATTTTTGATGACGTTTTAATAATGATGATGTTTTGATATTATATACCATGAAACTGGATTGATGAAATCAAGGAGATAGGAAGAAGTGGTTAGGATGGGACCAGAGGAATAGGTGATAACAATTGACCCTGAGAGGTGTCGAATCCAGTCAGAAGGACAGAGAGTTGGGTGTGATCGTGTGGAGCTTCTGTTGGTGGTGGAGGACATTGGTGATTGAAGTGCATTATCATCATGTGTCCTTCACGGATATGCCACAACCTAAGAAGCCCTCCTTAGCCTCTGGCACGGGTGCCTACTGAGCTAAGAATTATCAATTATATCTTTATTATCTTTGTCTCTTTGTGCCAAGGTTTTAATACAATATTTAGCTTTCAAGACTCCAGCTTCAATTTAAGCATCCTCAGGAACTGGAGGTGCAAGCCTCTACTCACCTCCCAGAGGAAAGGAACATCTACAGTCTCTTTTGTATTTGGAAATAGGGACAGAGGATGGCTTAGATCTTTGTGATTCAGAGTCTGCAGACCAGCAGTGGGAGCATTGGCATCTGCTGTGAGCTTGTTAAAAATGCAGAATCTCAGTCCTCACTAGATCTTACTGAGCCAAAATTCTGCATTTTTACCAGCATCCTTAGGTAATTTCTAGGTACATTAAAATTTGAGACACTGTTAATCTGGGGTAGATGAAGATGGATCTTGACTCTAGTCTTGTCATTTTCAGTTTATGCTACTCATGAGTCTCAGATTGATTTTTTGTTATTTTAGAACACATTTTATGTCATGTCTTTTTTTTTAAAAGATAACTTCAAAAGTGTTTTATTAATAAGTCATTTTTAAGGCATTTGAAGTCCTCACAATCTAGTTTCATCTGACTTATTATATATTCTCCTACCCATTTTCCTTTTCCAAAGCTTCAGTAAAATTATACTGTGTTATTACATATGTTGGCACTTCCTGGTTTCCTTTGTCCTGATCCTGATGTTACCTAAAACTTAAATGCTCATGTACCTTCTTTGCCCATATTAATGTAACTTGCAATGTCCAATTTATCTACTACATCTTCCATGAAATCTTCTTTACTATTGCCATGTGTATCTTTTTTTTTTTTTTTGAGAGGAAGAGAGAGAGAGAGAGAGAGAGAGAGAGAGAGAGAGAGAATCTTAACCAGGCTCCATGCTCAGCTAGGGGCTCGATCCCATGACCCTGGGATGACCTGAGCCAAAATCAAGAGTCAGACACTCAGTCATCTGAGTCACCCAGGTTCCCTGCTGTGTGCATCCTCTAATAATCTCACATCATGTTGTTTGTACCTCTTTCATGATCTGTGTCATATGCTTCTTTTTTTTAGTTTTTTAAATGTTTTATTTATTTTTGAGAGACAGAGAGAGAGCAGGGCAAGGGGGAGAGAGAGAGAGAGAGAGAGAGAGAGAGAGAGAATATGAAGCAGGCTCCAGGTTCTGAGCTATCAGCACAGAACCTGAAGTGGGGCTCGAACCCATGAACCGTGAGATCATGACCTGAGCCAAAGTTGAACACTTAACTTACTGAGCCACCCAGGAGCCCCTATCATATGCTTCTTAATACATTCATTAAAAACTGTACATTTAGATGGGCTATGTCACCTCTCTGAACCTCAGTTTACTCATCTGTAAAAAAGAGATCCTCACATACCTATTTAACAGGGTTAATGTGAAATAGTTGATGCAAAATCTCTAAAAATATGAAACATTATGCAAGTATAAGATATTCACAGTTTCTGGTCTCTTCTCTGAAACATAAGACACTTGAGTACATGGGTCATGCTTGTGTTCGTCTATATTCTCCACAGATTATGTACAATATAAATCACACAAACTTCAAAGAAATAAATTCATATTTAAGTATAATTCCATTTTGACTAAGTTTTATATGTGTGGAAAGATATATACAGTTATATTGCTTTATTTTCTTTCCAAGTACCTGTGTGTTTATGTATTTATTCAAAAGCTTCAGTTTTTATGACTTGGTTTCTTTTGTTTCCTTAAGCATTGTCTTTGCAAAGACAATCCCAACCAGCTGAATTATTTAGCTTCCATGCTATGGTTATAATTCCTACTCCATTTCTACTGAGACACCCACAGCACTGGAAGGCTTATTTGCTCCATTATTCCCATCTTCTCAGCTAGATAGTGGTTAGAAATGCAAACTCTCGAGTCAGACTGCATTAGGTTGGAATCTCAGTTATGCCACTTAGTACCTGTGTCATTCTAGAAAAGGAGTTTAGTCTTTGGTGCCTCAGATTCCTTATTTTAAAAAGAGGGATAGTAATAGAACTCAACATGACATTGTTGAGAGATTAAACATGTTAACTTATGTAAACTAAGTAAGTTTAACTAATGTTAGCTATGATTATTCTGTGAAAGAGCTTTGCAATCTAGAAAGAATTGCACCAATTTTAGGAATTATTATTATTGTTTAACCCGGTCTCTTTCATACGTAAACGAAGAATTTCAACTAACAACTGTTATATAAATTTTATGAGTTTTTACATTATATCAACAAATAGCATGAATCATTCTAATGTTAGGAAAGAAAATGTTTTCATTGATACTGAAAGTTGATTTCTCATACAACGATCAATTGGACAATGCTGTTATCAATGTAGAGACTGTGAGTGGCTTCTGTTGATGAAAGTAAAGAATTGATTAGGATTCTGGTTGATTTGTATATGCATACGGGAGACTGGTAGAGAAAATATGGGATGAATCATTTTATTCTCCAATTTACATCAATATTTCCAAACAAATGTGTCTATTAGTATAATACTATAGTTAGTCTCTATAATAAACTAGCATAGAAACATTAGATTAGCTATATTTATCAAGCATTTGGAATTTATTCAAAAGCAAAGTATTATACATAGCACTATAGTTTTGATGCAGGTACTATCATCCTCCTCTTTTAACCCGTTGAGAGGAATAATGTGGAATTATAATGAAAAAAAAAGAAGTATAAGGTAGAGAAGTGACCTCTAAGTTTCAGGCAGGTTAAGGTATATGACAGGTGGAATTTTTATTGGACTGTTTACAAAACTTGAAAAATTCTAGCAGAAAAAGGTAGCTGTTGTTTGAAATAAGATTTGCAAATTCTGAGAGGTGAGCCTTCAGAAAGGTATGACTGTTTGGGGACAATAAAATGGAATCTCTAAGGAAAGAAAGTAGAATAAGTGAGCAGTCGCCAAGCATAACTTTGTTCTGGGACAATTGGACCAAATGCAATGAGTATTCTGGCTTCACAACTATGCCTCCAACCTTTGAAAAATGCTACCTTAGCAAAGCAGTGGTTTCATTTCATTTCGTTTTGTCTTTTTTTCTCCACATAGTCTACTCAAGTGCTGCTTTAAAAAAAGAAAAAGAAAAAATAAAAACTAGTCATTCAACTGCTACCTTCTGAGGAAACTCATGGTGTAATAGGTGAGAAATCAAGAATGATTGAGGGAAGAAATACTTTTGTACCTCTCCCAGAAGTCTAGGTTTTTATAAATAACTTTTTATAAATAATTCCCACTGGCTTTATCAGAAATATTACATTTGCAGTGTTGCTTGATAGCGCGCAACTTTCACGTTTTAGTGACAAAAAATTTGAAGTAATTATCTTGGTTTGAGTTCTTAGTAAAATATAGAGGCTTTCTGTGAAGTCAGAGTGCTGGAATTGCTTTTGTTACCTCCCTTCAAGAGGGATATTACAGTTCAAGGAACAACTTCCACTTAAGACAGAATTAAATAAAAAGCATTCACTGTAGTCAACACAAAGCAACCACTAATAATTTTAGGGCTCGATTTCCTTAAAAGATGAAATAATTTTAGGTTAAAATACAAAAGTTCTCCTGTAATGATTTCACTTGCAATTTCTCTATGGGGAAGCATTCATCAGCTCCAACTGGTTTCCCAACAGAGAAATGTGCTAGAAAAACAGAAAAGTGACATACTATGGCAGGGCAGGAGGAAGTATGCTTTAACAATAGAGAAAGGTAATGAATATTCTAGACCCAATCTATTTCCTATTACAATCTTTTTAGTTTGAATTTCTCAGAAGGCAGAATGCATGTGAATGCTGGAACGTACAATACAATGACCCACACCATGTTAATATACTATGTCATAAATTTTACTATTTAAATTTCAATCCTTTTTTATACAATGTGATATGGATATATTTTAAAATAGCTTATACTTCTTGGGTACATATAACTCTTATTCATGAATACCCTATTTGTTTTATGCTTGTAAAGATATAGCCAATGTTATTTACAATATTTGTAATGGTTTTTGAATTCTAAGATTGCTTTATGGATAGCAACACAGGATTGCACTAAAGAGATCAGTATTTCAGCAAAAGTATCTTTAGCTTTTGACTTGCAATATGCAAAATCTTTCCACTGGGCTCAGAGTGAAACGTTTCCTTTGCAGTCTTATGGAAGCAACCATTAGCACATACCTCCAAATTGCATGGCTTTTGATTGTTCCCTATGTCTTTGAAAGTGTAACTGTGAATTACATATACACACCACCTTTTTCCCCTCTTTGCTCCATCTCTTCTTTTTCTCTTTCCTGACCCATCGTAAGCAAATTTTCTTAAAGTCTGGGCTATATGACACCTTCGATTGTTCCAATGGAAGTCTACACTATACATCTGTCTTACATCTTGCCTAGAAATGTACCTGCACTTCCTAAAATAACACATCCTGTTCACCCAGCCATACTCCCTATCTGTGCAGACAGCTTTCAATTTAGCCACTACATGCCTGAGAAGAAAGGTCAAGAGGACATGTGGGCTGTGATTCTTTTGAGAAAGAGGGGGGAAAAAAAGTCAGGGTTGAACAAGGACATTCCAAGCTTCTAAAAGAAAGAAGAAAAAGAAGGCTAAATAAATATAAAGGCTTGAGAAAGAATAAAAATCCAGATCTCTGAGTATTACAAATTTGAGAGTCTGAGGAGTCTTTATAGTGAGGTCAAAATGTTTGTTTATCCAGCAAGCAGCTGGAGGGCAGAAAGTAGGTTACTCAGGGTCCATTTGTTGGTTGAATAATGGACTAAGAAATGAATGAATATATTATTTCAGTTTGGATGCAACAAGTGAAAAGTATCATTCTTAAATGCTAACTAAGGTGAATACTGCTGCTATTCCTATGATTACGGTAATAATGAGGTATTATCATCTTAACCCTATAGATGAGGAAGCTTAAGAGTGACAATACCTAAGTAACTTACTCAAACCTTACTCTTGTTGGTGGCAGGTCTCCAGACTCATTTAGACAGTCTCTATTTGAACCCATCATGGTTTGCCATATGGCCATCAGCTGCTACTGTGTTCGAATGAGAGAAGCAGCTGCCACTATCCACGTTGCATTTACTTTTTATTGCACTGGAGATGGGCTAAGTAACCAGTGACACTCTTGATACTTGGATTTGTACCCCTCTCTGGTGCTCATAGGCAGATGTTGCTAACACAAAAACACAAAGGAGACCCTCCAGCACCATTCTCCATTTTGTGAGGGACCAAATAGCGCTTTAACAGAGTCTTGGTCTAGTCTTTCTTGTCCATGCCCCCTGCTGTTTTTCATGGGATGGTAGTTGTTACACTATGTGAGAAGAGATGTGAATTGGGAGGGGCTAAGACTTGGTTCAGTTTTATAAAATACCTAAGAGTTCAGACTGTGGAGGCTAAGTGCCTCAATTCAAATACTAGTTCTTCTTGGGGTGCCTGGATGGTTCAGTCAGTTAAGCATCCGACTTTGGCTCAGGTCATGATCTCGCAGTTTGTGAGTTCGAGCCCCATGTTGGGCTTTGTGCTGGCAGCTCAGAACCTGGAGCCTGCTTTGGTTTCTGTGTCTCCCCCTCTCTCTCTGCCCCTCCCCTGCTCACGCTCCGTGTCTCTCTGTCTCTCAATAATAAATAAACATTAAGGGGCGCCTGGGTGGCTCAGTCGGCTAAGCGTCCGACTTCAGCCAGGTCACGATCTCGCGGTCCGGGAGTTCGAGCCCCGCGTCAGGCTCTGGGCTGATGGCTCAGAGCCTGGAGCCTGTTTCCGATTCTGTGTCTCCCTCTCTCTCTGCCCCTCCCCCGTTCATGCTCTGTCTCTCTCTGTCCCAAAAATAAATAAACGTTGAAAAAAAATTTAATAAATAAACATTAAAAAATTTAAAAAAAAAAAGAAAAAGGAAAACAATTGTAATAACTTATTTAAGTTTTGCTCTATTTTCTTTGTCCATCTGAGCTAGGTTTGAGATCTCTAGAACCTGTTGCCATGAGGCTAAGAGTCACATGAGGTCAATAAAATCTCTTAAAATTCTGCAACAAATCATTTTGATCTACCTTCTTTGGATTAGCCGTAAACCCAGAGGCTTCAGGGAGGTGGGAAACTTCTGTTATCAGTTTTAACTGGACGTATCTTTAACTTCTATTCCACCTGCACTTTGATTGCTCTTCCATTTAAAAAACAAACAAACAAACAAAATTCCTAGACACCAGAATCAATCAAAATTGGCCATACCCTCCACAATCCATTTATTTGCCCCTATAAACTCTCTTCCTAACTTTTATTGACCTCTTATTAAGGAGTCTGTTATGGATTGTTTCTGTTTTAAGTTATATCTACATTCCATGTTTGGTATCGTAGTATTTAAAATAGCCAGCTAAGCTTTAAGTCAAACACTGTAGACACCCTTAACCAGAAATTCTCACATAATTTTCCTTGTGAAATTTAAGTGAGGGTTACCCAGAGTCAAAAGTGCTATCTATGTCTGTGTATGTGTGTACTTCTGAAATAAATAATAAAAATTAAATATGGCATATCACAATAAACTGCCTTTGGGTAACCTATGTTACTTCAATTCTCTGAGCCTTCCTATGCATAAAATGAAGTTGTTGGGCTACACAATGTATATATTCATTAAGTTTTACATTTTAGTCACTAAACATATTATGTTATTATATCACCATACTACAATGTTTAAACCAGATAATTTACACTATGTCCTTAGAAAATAGGATTCCCAGGTATTTATGGAAGACCCACTACGTGCTAGGCAGTATGCCAAACAATTTTAAATTGTTAATTTAAAATTAAATTTTACTAACGTTATTTACTGAATATTCATAACTCAGTGAAGTGCATCTTATCATCTGTGTCCTATAGATGAAAAAATGAGTCTTAAAGAATCCCTTGCCAAGGTCACAAACCTAAGAGGCATCACACACCAGTTTGTCTGACTCCACACCAATGCTCTAGCTTTCAGTCTCCTGATAGACAGAATCCAAGTCAAGTAAAACGGAGTATAGTGTCATTCTTACCAGGGAAAAGTCCCTATCTCTGTTAAGCTATTCTAATAAAATTTTGGAATAAGCTAGGATATCTTTCTGAAGCCCTATCTCAGAAAAGATTATTAATATGTTAGTAGACTATTAGGGCAAAATAGGCTTTCATGAAATTCCTTTAATACAATATTGTACCTTAATCCCCTCAAGCAACGGAGTTTCCTAGAATTGTGATATCTTTGGATACATCCCATAATATTCTAGATATAATGTGTCTCTAATAACTAAACTCCAAGAGAAGGATAATCAAAAATTGTTCATTTATTCAACAAATAGTCAGTGGACTTTTGCTGTGTGTCAGACAGTAGAACTATAATTAATTCAAGTCCTCAACTTGAAGGAAGAACAAGTGTGTATGAAGCAGGAATGGGAGAGCAATTCATGTGTCTCTCAAGTGAAAGCAGCTGTAGAAAGCAGTAAGTCAGCCACTAGTGCCAACAAAAGGCTAATCTGGGAATAGGAAAAGATCAAAATCGGATATAGATTTTAACCAGATTATAGATGACCTTGAATGCCAGCCTGAGGAGTTTGGCCAATTTCCGTGAAAAGATGAATGTGCAAATCACCCTTAGTGTTATTTCTAAATTCAATTCAAAATGAGAAAAATCAATGGTGATTAGCATAATCAAGCATCAATCCTCTAGTGCTATTTTTGAAAGAAGTTAGTTAATTCTACTTTGTCAATTTCTACTTTTGAAAATGAAATTTGCCGTCTTCTTTCCCTTCACATACTCAGCGTGATTAGGCCGTCAGTCTGTTGATTTACCCTAGATAATTAGATCCAACATAGATTGAGAATTAAGTCAGTAGCATTCTAATACTTTCTCTGTCACTGCCCCCTATGGCTCTTTTGCAACTGCTCCAGCCTCCTGGTGTCATCTCCACAGGAACCCTTTCCATAGGGATCTATATCATGACATTGGTGATAGGGGAGAGTAAGTCCTATCATTCATGTAGAAAGTTTTTATTGGAGATGGAAGGATTTGAGGCTTTTATTAATCGGAATCCAAAACTGATTGTGGAGCTCTGCATTTTCAAAGATGCAGGACACTAAGGAATACCTAGTAGGGCTGATATGCCAAAAAGAATTAATAAGAAGAATTAAAACTCCAGCAACACGTCTTCATATTCTCAGTTCATCCTTGTACTCTGAGACCGTTTGATCTCTTTGATTTTACAGTTAGTTTATAGGCTTAGTACTATAAATTATGACCTCTCATTCTGGAAAAGAGTGAAGAAAGCAGGTTAGAACCAACAAATTTTTAGGAGATTTCTTCATTGTACATAGTAAGGGATCTTCTTTCTTTTTCTTTTTCCCTATGTAAGTTTATTTTTGATAGACTGTAAAACCAAGTGATTTTCCACTAAGAAAAAGAAACTCTCTGTTTCCATCTCCACTTGGCAAAAAGTGAGATACCCCTAGCACATATTCAGAGAGCAACGAGCCTCCTGTATATGAATGAACAATTTAGAATAATTTAATGGGGTTGTGTGGGCTATCCTGACAAATATAAATTACTTAGATCATACTCTATGATATAAGGGAGTTGGTCTACCTTACACATTTTAGTAGAATTTATTTTTTACTTATTTGTTCATCTATTCATTCATTGAGTAGTATGAATTTTGGATTAGATGAACCCATGTTGAAATGATAGCTCTGCCACTTAGAAAAAAATGAATTTATTGGCTTGATCAACACAGTAATTACAAGAGATGTGCCTGAGAAGTGTTCAGTTTATCTTTTAAGTTCTTCTTAACTGGGTGCACTAGTGAAACAAGTTGAAAAAAATAAAATTATAATGCAATGAGATAAGTACTTTAAATGTAATGCGAGTGCATAAGGTGGATACCTAACTAACCTGAGGCATAAAAGGCATTCTGGGCTGTGAATTCTAACATAAGTCTTTAAAGATAAGAAGCATTTAGGTAAAGGGGACAAAAGGATAGGGATGTTGGAAGGAGAAAGTATATCCCTTCCAAACCAAAAGAGCAGAGATGCACTGCCCGGAGTAGAGAGAGGAGGGATGGCACAAGAGGCACTAAAATAGCTGCATCTGGCAAAAAGTTAGAATGCAAGGGGGCATGACATGGTAATCCCAGCAGCTGTTTTCAGAACAACACCAAAGCTTTTAATTTTCATAATAAGACCAAGAACAGAGTGCTCTCACAGAAAGATCTTGTATATCATTGTTCATTGTAGCCTCTTGTGATCCTTTGTATTTCTGTGATACGTGTTGTAATGTCTTCTCTTTCATTTATAATTTTGAGTCGTTTCTCTTTTTTAATTTGTAGTCTAGCTAAAGATTTTTGAATTTTGTTTATACTTTCAAAAAAAACCCAACTCTTAGTTTCACTGATTTTTTTTCTATTGTCTTTCTGGTCTCTAGTTCTGCTCTAATCTTTAATATTTTCTTCTTTCTGCTAACATTGAATTTAGTGGTTTTTTTTCTAATTTTTGAAGTGTGAAGTTAGATTACAAACTTGAGATCTTTCCTTTTTCTTAATGTAGGCATTTATCACTAAAAACCTTTTAGAACAAATTTTAAAACAGCCCATAAGTTTTGTATATTGTGTTTTTTTTTTGTTTTCATTTCTCTTAAGATACTTCCCGATTTCCCTTTTGATTTCTTCTTTGACCCATTAATTGTTCAAGAGTATGTTGTCTAAGTTTCTAAGTGTTAGTGAATTGTATAGTTGTCCTTCTGTTATTTATTTTCACTTTCATAACATTACAGTCTGAAAAGATAGTTGATATGATTTCTTTTTTTTTTTTAATTTTTTTTTTCAACGTTTATTTATTTTTGGGACAGAGAGAGACAGAGCATGAACGGGGGAGGGGCAGAGAGAGAGGGAGACACAGAATCGGAAACAGGCTCCAGGCTCTGAGCCATCAGCCCAGAGCCCGACACGGGGCTCGAACTCCCGGACCGCGAGATCGTGACCTGGCTGAAGTCGGACGCTTAACCGACTGCGCCACCCAGGCGCCCCTATGATTTCAATCTTAAGTTGGTTAAGACTTGTTTTGTGACCCAACATATGACCTCTCCTGGAAAGTGTTTCATGTGTGCTTGAAAAGAACGTGTATTCTGGTGCGGTTGGATGGGATGTCTTCTGTCTGTTAAATCAAAGAGTCTACCATGAACAATTAACAAGTTGGATAATCTAGAAGTAACAAATTCATAGAAACACACAAAATATGAAGATTATATATGAAGAAATAAAAAAATCTGAACAAACTAATAATGACTAAGAAGATTGAAGCAATAATCAAAAACTCCCAACAGAGAAAAGCCCAGGATCAGATAACTGAACTGGTGAATTCTACCAAATATTTAAAGAATTAATGACTATCCTTTCAAAATCATTACCAAAAAAATGAAGAAGAAACACTCTCAAACTCATCTTAGCAGGCCAGAATTACCTTTAGATCAAAGCCAGATGAGAACATTGCAAAAAAAAAAAAAAAAAAAAAAAAAAAAAAGAAAAGAAGAAAAAAGAAACAGAAAAATAAAACTATAGACCAACATCCCTATGAATATAAACACAAAAATTCTCAACGAAATACTAACAAACTGAATTCAATAACATATTAAAAAGATAATACACCACAATAAAGAGGGACTTATTTCTGTGAGGCAGGGATGGTTCAACATATGTAAATCAATAAATGTGATATACCACATTAAAAGAATAAGGATTTTTTAAGCGATCATTTAAAAAACACAGACAAAAATGTTTGATAATATTCAATACCCTTTCATGATAAAAGCTTTCAACAAGTTGGCTGTAGAAGGAACATACCTCAACATAATAAAGACCATATATGAGAAACACACAGCTAACATCATACTTAATGCTGAAAGGTTGGGAGTTTTTCCACAAAGATTAGGAATAATAAAAGGGTGTCCACTTTTACCAATTCTGTTCAACACAGTACTGGAAAACTTAGCCAGAGCAATTAGGCAAAATAAAGAAATAAAAGGCATTTTGATCAGAAAGGAAGAAGTAACGTTGTCTCGCATATAATATGATTATATATTATGATATATATATGTGTGTATATATGTGTGTGTAAATACAATATAATATATAATATAATATAATATATAATATAATATAATATAATACTCCAAAAACTCCACCAAAAATGTTAGAACTGACAAAACATTTTTATAAAGTTTCAGGATATAAAATCACCATACTTTACAGAAGCATTAATTATTTCCCCAGAGGGCAAATAGCAACAGCAACAAAATTTTTCTTATTTAAGTGGAAATTTTTTGAGTATTATAATTTACATAATTTTTATGGTATTATAAAAGTTACTTCTTTATTGTAGTTCAAATTTTACTGAATGCCCCGAGAAGGGAATTAAGAAACAACTTTAGGTTTTTATGGCATTTCAATCTCCTAGAAATCACTAAACTTGTAATTAGCCAGACAGACCTCCTTATATGTTTGTTTGTTTCCCTTCTTTTCACATACTTAACAGACTGTGAGTTTCATTCATTTTTTAAAACTTCTAAAATATTGTGGCTACTTGGTCTTTTAATATTTTGAGAATTACTACTTCTGCACCATGTTTTTTCTCATTTTTGTTACTGCTTTTATTGTGGTAAAATTGACCATTTTAACTATTTTAAGGTGTTCAATTCAGTGACATTAATTGAATTCATAATATTATATGACATTATCACCGTTCATTTCAAAACTTTCTTCACTCCAAACAAACTCTTTAGCCATTAAGCCAAAACTTCCCATACATCTCTCTCTTCAGCTTCTGATTATCATCTAATCTTTCTATGAATTTGCCTATACTAGATATTTAACAAAATATGAGGAAGAAAAGAAAAAAAATAGATAAGTTGAACTTCATTTAAAAAAACAAAACTTTTGTGCATCAAAAGACATTATCAAAAGATTGGAAAGACAACCTACGGAATGAGAGAAAGTATTTGGAAATCATATACCTATTAAGGGTTTAATATTCAAAATGTATAAAGAACTCCTACAACTCAACAATAAAAAGATGAATAATCCAATTAAAAAATGGGCAAAGGACTTAAATAGATATTTCTCCAAACTACAAAAATGGTGAATAAAGCCATCAAAATATAACAGCTTCAGCCACTAGGGAAATAAAAATCAAAACCACAATGAGATACCACTACACTTGTACAACAGTAGCTATAATCAACAAAAACTTAAAATAACAAGTGTTAGGGATGATATGGAGAAATTGAAACCCTAGTACATTACTGATAGAAATGTAAATTGGTACAATGACTGTGGACAACAGTCTGGTGGTTCCTCAAAAAGCTAAACATAGAAGTGCCATATGACTCAGCAACCTCACCATACATAATATATATCCAAAAGAACTGAAAATCAGGCCTCAAATAGATTGCTTATATTCAAAGGTTCACTGAAACATTATTCACAATAGCCAAAAGGTAGAACAACATAAGTGTCCCATCAATAGAAGAATAAATAATGAAAGTGTAGTAAATACATACAATGAAATATTATTCAGCCATAAAAAGAAATAAATCTCTGAGAGATATAACATGAATAAACCTTGAAAATATTATGATATTGACATAGGTCAGACACAAAAGGACAAATATTCTATACTTCCTGCATCATTTTTCTTCATCATCAGCACCATGGACATCGTTTCAGAGAGTCTGTCTTCAGCCACAGTTGTCTCTGAGAGTCCAGCATTGTTAGTGTTTATCTTTTAAATTGGGGGGACCTAGGTGGCTCAGTCAGTTGAGCATCAGACTTCAGTTCAGTTCATGATCTCAAAGTTAGTGGTTTGTGGGTTCAAGCCCCCATGTCAGTCTCTGTGCTGACAGCTCAAAGCCTGGAGTCTGATTCAGATTCTGTCTCTCTCTTTGCCCCTCCCCTGTTCACACATTGTCTCTCTCTCTCTCTTTCTCTCTCTTTCTCTCAAATATAAACATTTAAATTTTTTTTTGTTTTAAATTTGACAGGACTGTGCATGGATCAGCTTTATACTATTTTCATTTTACCCTTATGACATAAAACAGTGTTCTAACAAAGAATACTAGATTTTGAATGATAATGTATATTATAACCTTCAACTGTTAAACCAAAACATGCAAACATAAACATGTGTCTTAGTCCATTGCAAGCTGCTGTAACTAAAGTACCATAGGCCAGGTAGCTTAAACAACAAACTTTATCTCTCACCGTTCTGTAGGCTGAAACGTGCTAAGCTGCCTACAGGTTAGGGTCTGGTGAGACCACATTTAATGGTTCATAGATGGCTATCTTCTTGCTGTATTCTCACATGACAGAAGAGGGGAGAGAGCTCTCTAGGGTCTCTTTACTAAGGGCACTAATCTTACATGTGAGGGCCCTGTCCTCATGACCTCCTAAAGATCTCTTTTCCTAATATTATCACAAGGGGGTTAGGGTTTCAACATATGAATTTTGGAGAGAACACATTCAGTCCATTGTAACATGTATATTGAAGTACTGCGTATATCAAACTCTAATGAAATGGAGTTTCTGTAATGATAGTTAATTTTTTAAAATATTTTTTATTTATTTTTGAAACAGAGAGAGACAGAGCATGAGCAGGGGAGGGGCAGAGAGAGAGAGGGAGACACAGAATCTGAGGCAGGCTCCAGGCTCCAAGCTGTCAGCACAGAGCCCGATGCGGGGCTCGAACTCACGGACCGCGAGATCATGACCAAGCCGAAGTCGGACATTCAACCGACTGAGCCACCCAGGTGCCCCGAGTAATGATAGTTACTTTTAAGAAAAGGTAGGGACCACTCCTGTTGGTGTTATTTTATAAAAGGCATTAGTTCAAGTGAAACTAAAAGTGGAAAACTAGCCAGAGAGAGAAATAGAGAAATAAAACCTTACTGTGAATGTTCATATTCATTTTATACTTATTAATGTTTTGCTAAATGTAATATTGAAATATTTTTCAGGCAAAAATATGAGGCTTCTCAGTTTTAAAATTTTTTTCTTAAATTTCTTTTACTAAATAAAAATTTGGTATTAGGTATTGGGAAATAATGGAGAATTAGGTATATTTTCTATATAAATAGCTTCTTTTGTGCATAAACTATTTTTATGTTTTTTTAATATTTAGTACAAACATAAACATATCAAGTTTAAGAACCATATTTTATAAGTATGTTAAAATTAATCAATATATATGTGTAATCATAATCATGTTACATTGCATTTTATCAACATGAAAATTCTAGAATCCAGTTTTTCTGATTTTTTTTTTTTCTGGCTAAAAATCTCCAGTCTCAGAACCACAGCTGATGCCAAAGATAAGTAGAATTAATTCCAAAGCAGCCCAACAGGCAATGTAAAAACCATTTCTGCTGAATATATTCTTTCTCCTTTGGGAATCCAAAGCCTAATCTTGTTACATTTGAATGTGTAACCCCCGTCCTGTCACAGTCTGATAAGCATCTTTTAGTACCAGAAGAACAACTTTCTCTTTAGCTTTACAAACTCCTGCCTTTACTATAAATAGCAAGTGATTTATTGTCAACTCGAAAAGCTTATTTTTGAATTCACATTTATTTTCATTTGTGTGAATATTTTTAGGTGTTGGAAAGACATTGAAATTTGAAGTGGTTTTGATGCGCACATGTGGTCTTGCTCCTCTTATGTATCTCACTCACTCTAAAAATAATTCCCTTTATCTATATGTTGTCCTTCAAAATGTCCTGATTTAGGAGTTGCGGCAAGATGGCGGCTTAGGAGGACGCTGGGCTCACCGCACGTCCTGCTGATCACTTAGATTCCATCTACACCTGCCTAAATAACCCAGAAAACCGCCAGAGGATTAGCAGAACAGAGTCGCCGGAGCCAAACGCAGACGAGAGGCCCACGGAAGAGGATAGGAAGGGCGGCGAGGCGGTGCGCGCTCCACGGACTGGCGGGAGGGAGCCGGGGCGGAGGGGCGGCTCGCCGGCCAAGCAGAGCCCCCGAGTCGGGCTTGCAAAAGCGGAGGGGCCTGACGGACTGTGTTCCGACAGCAAGCGCGACTTAGCGTCTGGGAGGTCAGAAATTAACAGCTCTGCTCGGAAAGCGGGAAGGCTGGAGGACAAAGGGAGGGAGAGCTGCTGAGCCCCCTGACAACAGAGCTCAGTTTGGTGGGGAACAAAGGCGCTCGCCAGCGCCATTTCCCCCGCCCATCCCCCAGCCGAAATCCCAAAGGGAACCGGTTCCTACCAGGGAACTTGCTCGCTCCGCGCAAACACCCAACTCTGCGCTTCTGCGGAGCCAAACCTCCGGCAGCGGATCTGACTCCCTCCCACTGCCACAGGGCCCCTCCTGAAGTGGATCACCTAAGGAGAAGCGATCTAAGCCTGCCCCTCCTGCCCCCGAGCACCTTGCCTACCCACCCCAGCTAATACGCCAAATCCCCAGCATCACAAGCCTGGCAGGGTGCAAGTAGCCCAGACGAGCCACACCACCCCACAGTGAAACCCGCCCCTAGGAGAGGGGAAGAGAAGGCACACACCAGTCTGACTGTGGCCCCAGCGGTGGGCTGGGGGCAGACATCAGGTCTGACTGCGGCCCCGCCCACCAACTCCAGGTATACACCACAGCACAGGGGAAGTGCCCTGCAGGTCCTCACCACGCCAGGGACTATCCAAAATGACCAAGCGGAAGAACTCCCCTCAGAAGAATCTCCAGGAAATAACAACAGCTAATGAGCTGATCAAAAAGGATTTAAATAATATAACAGAAAGTGAATTTAGAATAATAGTCATAAAATTAATCGCTGGGCTTGAAAACAGTATACAGGACAGCAGAGAATCTCTTGCTACAGAGATCAAGGGACTAAGGAACAGTCACGAGGAGCTGAAAAACGCTTTAAACGAAATGCATAACAAAATGGAAACCACCACAGCTCGGCTTGAAGAGGCAGAGGAGAGAATAGGTGAACTAGAAGATAAAGTTATGGAAAAAGAGGAAGCTGAGAAAAAGAGAGATAAAAAAATCCAGGAGTATGAGGGGAAAATTAGAGAATTAAGTGATACACTAAAAAGAAATAATATACGCATAATTGGTATCCCAGAGGAGGAAGAGAGAGGGAAAGGTGCTGAAGGGGTACTTGAAGAAATCATAGCTGAGAACTTCCCTGAACTGGGGAAGGAAAAAGGCATTGAAATCCAAGAGGCACAGAGAACTCCCTTCAGACGTAACTTGAATCGATCTTCTGCACGACATATCATAGTGAAACTGGCAAAATACAAGGATAAAGAGAAAATTCTGAAAGCAGCAAGGGGTAAACGTGCCCTCACATATAAAGGGAGACCTATAAGACTCGTGACTGATCTCTCTTTTGAAACTTGGCAGGCCAGAAAGAATTGGCAAGAGATTTTCAGGGTGCTAGACAGAAAAAATATGCAGCCGAGAATCCTTTATCCAGCAAGTCTGTCATTTAGAATAGAAGGAGAGATAAAGGTCTTCCCAAACAAACAAAAACTGAAGGAATTTGTCACCACTAAACCAGCCCTACAAGAGATCCTAAGGGGGACCCTGTGAGACAAAGTCCCAGAGACATCACTACAAGCATAAAACATACAGACATCACAATGACGCTAAACTCGTATCTTTCTATAATAACACTGAATGTAAATGGATTAAATGCGCCAACCAAAAGACATAGGGTATCAGAATGGATAAAAAAACAAGACCCATCTATTTGCTGTCTACAAGAGACTCATTTTAGACCTGAGGACACCTTTAGATTGAGAGTGAGGGGATGGAGAACTATTTATCATGCGACTGGAAGCCAAAAGAAAGCTGGAGTAGCCATACTTATATCAGACAAACTAGACTTTAAATTAAAGGCTGTAACAAGAGATGAAGAAGGACATTATATAATAGTTACAGGGTCTATCCATCAGGAAGAGCTAACAATTATCAATGTCTATGCACCGAATACCGGAGCCCCCAAATATATAAAACAATTACTCATAAACATAAGCAACCTTATTGATAAGAATGTGGTAATTGCAGGGGACTTTAATACACCACTTACAGAAATGGATAGATCAACTAGACACACGGTCAATAAAGAAACAAGGGCCCTGAATGAGACATTGGATGAGATGGACTTGACAGATATATTTAGAACTCTGCATCCCAAAGCAACAGAATATACTTTCTTCTCGAGTGCACATGGAACATTCTCCAAGATAGATCATATACTGGGTCACAAAACAGCCCTTCATAAGTTTACAAGAATTGAAATTATACCATGCTTACTTTCAGACCACAATGCCATGAAGCTTGAAATCAACCACAGGAAAAAGTCTGGAAAACCTCCAAAAGCATGGAGGTTAAAGAACACCCTACTAACGAATGAGTGGGTCAACCAGGCAATTAGAGAAGAAATTAAAAAATATATGGAAACAAACGAAAATGAAAATACAACAATCCAAACGCTTTGGGACGCAGCAAAGGCAGTCCTGAGAGGAAAATACATTGCAATCCAGGCCTATCTCAAGAAACAAGAAAAATCCCAAATACAAAATCTAACAGCACACCTAAAGGAACTAGAAGCAGAACAGCAAAGGCAGCCTAAGCCCAGCAGAAGAAGAGAAATAATAAAGATCAGAGCAGAAATAAACAATATAGAAACTAAAAAAACTGTAGAGCAGATCAACGAAACCAAGAGTTGGTTTTTTGAAAAAATAAACAAAATTGACAAACCTCTAGCCAGGCTTCTCAAAAAGAAAAGGGAGATGACCCAAATAGATAAAATCATGAATGAAAATGGAACTATTACAACCAATCCCTCAGAGATACAAACAATTATCAGGAAATACTATGAAAACTTATATGCCAACAAATTGGACAACCTGGAAGAAATGGACGAATTCCTGAACACCCACACGCTTCCAAAACTCAATCAGGAGGAAATAGAAAGCTTGAACAGACCCATAACCAGCGAAGAAATTGAATCGGTTATCAAAAATCTCCCAACAAATAAGAGTCCAGGACCAGATGGCTTCCCAGGGGAGTTCTACCAGACGTTTAAAGCAGAGATAATACCTATCTTTCTCAAGCTATTCCAAGAAATAGAAAGGGAAGGAAAACTTCCAGACTCATTCTATGAAGCCAGTATTACTTTGATTCCTAAACCAGACAGAGACCCAGTAAAAAAAGAGAACTACAGGCCAATATCCCTGATGAATATGGATGCAAAAATTCTCAATAAGATACTAGCAAATCGAATTCAACGGCATATAAAAAGAATTATTCACCATGATCAAGTGGGATTCATTCCTGGGATGCAGGGCTGGTTCAACATTCGCAAATCAATCAACGTGATACATCACATGAACAAAAAAAGAGAGAAGAACCATATGATCCTGTCAATCGATGCAGAAAAGGCCTTCGACAAAATCCAGCACCCTTTCTTAATAAAAACCCTTGAGAAAGTCGGGATAGAAGGAACATACTTAAAGATCATAAAAGCCATTTATGAAAAGCCCACAGCTAACATCATCCTCAACGGGGAAAAACTGAAAGCTTTTTCCCTGAGATCAGGAACACGACAAGGATGCCCACTCTCACCGCTGCTGTTTAACATAGTGCTGGAAGTTCTAGCATCAGCAATCAGACAACAAAAGGAAATCAAAGGCATCAAAATTGGCAAAGATGAAGTCAAGCTTTCGCTTTTTGCAGATGACATGATATTATACATGGAAAATCCGATAGACTCCACCAAAAGTCTGCTAGAACTGATACAGGAATTCAGCAAAGTTGCAGGCTACAAAATCAATGTACAGAAATCAGTTGCATTCTTATACATTAACAATGAAGCAACAGAAAGACAAATAAAGAAACTGATCCCATTCACAATTGCACCAAGAAGCATAAAATACCTAGGAATAAATCTAACCAAAGATGTAAAGGATCTGTATGCTGAAAACTATAGAAAGCTTCTGAAGGAAATTGAAGAAGATTTAAAGAAATGGAAAGACATTCCCTGCTCATGGATTGGAAAAATAAATATTGTCAAAATGTCAATACTACCCAAAGCTATCTACACATTCAATGCAATCCCAATCAAAATTGCACCAGCATTCTTCTCGAAACTAGAACAAGCAATCCTAAAATTCATATGGAACCACAAAAGGCCCCGAATAGCCAAAGGAATTTTGAAGAAGAAGACCAAAGCAGGAGGCATCACAATCCCAGACTTTAGCCTCTACTACAAAGCTGTCATCATCAAGACAGCATGGTATTGGCACCAAAACAGACACATAGACCAATGGAATAGAATAGAAACCCCAGAACTAGACCCACAAACGTATGGCCAACTCATCTTTGACAAAGCAGGAAAGAACATCCAATGGAAAAAAGACAGCCTCTTTAACAAATGGTGCTGGGAGAACTGGACAGCAACATGCAGAAGGTTGAAACTAGACCACTTTCTCACACCATTCACAAAAATAAACTCAAAATGGATAAAGGACCTAAATGTGAGACAGGAAACCATCAAAACCTTAGAGGAGAAAGCAGGAAAAGACCTCTCTGACCTCAGCCGTAGCAATCTCTTACTCGACACATCCCCAAAGGCAAGGGAATTAAAAGCAAAAGTGAATTACTGGGACCTTATGAAGATAAAAAGCTTCTGCACAGCAAAGGAAACAACCAACAAAACTAAAAGGCAACCAACGGAATGGGAAAAGATATTTGCAAATGACATATCGGACAAAGGGCTAGTATCCAAAATCTATAAAGAGCTCACCAAACTCCACACCCGAAAAACAAATAACCCAGTGAAGAAATGGGCAGAAAACATGAATAGACACTTCTCTAAAGAAGACATCCGGATGGCCAACAGACACATGAAAAGATGTTCAACGTCGCTCCTTATCAGGGAAATACAAATCAAAACCACACTCAGGTATCACCTCACGCCAGTCAGAGTGGCCAAAATGAACAAATCAGGAGACTATAGATGCTGGAGAGGATGTGGAGAAACGGGAACCCTCTTGCACTGTTGGTGGGAATGCAAATTGGTGCAGCCGCTCTGGAAAGCAGTGTGGAGGTTCCTCAGAAAATTAAAAATAGACCTACCCTATGAGCCAGCAATAGCACTGCTAGGAATTTATCCAAGGGATACAGGAGCACTGATGCATAGGGCCACTTGTACCCCAATGTTCATAGCAGCACTCTCAACAATAGCCAAATTATGGAAAGAGCCTAAATGTCCATCAACTGATGAATGGATAAAGAAATTGTGGTTTATATACACAATGGAATATTACATGGCAATGAGAAAAAATGAAATATGGCCTTTTGTAGCAACGTGGATGGAACTGGAGAGTGTGATGCTAAGTGAAATAAGCCATACAGAGAAAGACAGATACCATATGGTCTCACTCTTATGTGGATCCTGAGAAACTTAACAGGAACCCATGGGGGAGGGGAAGGAAAAAAAAAAAAAAAGAGGTTAGAAAGGGAGAGAGCCAAAGCATAAGAGACTGTTAAAAACTGAGAACAAACTGAGGGTTGATGGGGGGTGGGAGGGAGGAGAGGGTGGGTGATGGGTATTGAGGAGGGCACCTTTTGGGATGAGCACTGGGTGTTGTATGGAAACCAATTTGTCAATAAATTTCAGAAAAAAAAAATAATAAAAATAAAAAAAAAAAAAAAAAAAAAAAAAAAAAAAAAAACAAAATGTCCTGATTTAGACTTTCCATGGAGAACTATTTGGAGATACTTGGTTTTGAAAGAGAGGTAGGAACATTGATCAAGGACAGACCATCTAGACACAATATAAATTTATTCTTTGCCAGTGAAATATTTCAATTATCTTTTTTAAAGTTAATTTATTTTGAGAGGGAGCATGACAGCAAGCAGGGAAGGGGCAGAGAGAGAGGGAGAGAGAATCCCAAGCAGGCCCCAAACTGCCAGAGCGGAGCCTGACGTGGGGCTTGAACCACAGCCATACACCAAAATTAGCAGATCTATGATGTGATATAAATCTATGATTTATAGTCATTAAAGGTAATACAGGATTGCCTCAGGTCATGCATCAAAGTGTTCTCGCAGTGATGGACTATACTACCTTGTTTTTGCCATATGCATTTACTCTCATCAAGTAAGCTGATCCATTTTACCGCTAGGGTTCTTCCTACACTTTTGGGTGACGATTGGCAATGCCATATTGAGCAGGGTGCACAGTAACAAATGATTGGTAAATTGGTCTTACTATTAGTTATTCAGTACATATAGCTCCAGAAGGAACATGAAATTAAACTTGGTGCTGCATGTGAAAGGTACATGTGATGAGCATGCATCAGAACTGAAAACGCCATGGTAGATGAGACCAAAAAATTAAAATAAAAGATGACATTTTATAACCAATTACAAAATATATCTTCATATTTATAATTTATCAAATGCTATTAGGGCATAAAACTATAAATGGACAAAAACCAAGACTCTTCAGGATAAAATCTAGATATTAATCTCTATAAAAATAAAACATTAGTTCACAGGTGATGTTTGTTGCCAAAACAAACAGAAATAGCCCTTTGTAGATCCAAATATGCAAGTTTATCTGTTGGTAGCATCTTAAAATTTAAAAAAAAAAAAATCTGCTTGAATGAATAGCATGTGCCACCTAATCTTAAAGTAGCTTAACCTATTAAGTGCATCCATATTTAAGTCTATAAAACAGATTTTCTGCCTTTTGTCATGATGATACGAGAGAAAAATAAGCAGCTATTTTAAGTATATATTAAATTACGGACAGTACAAGAACAATAGCTGCATATTCCTAAAGCTTATTCATAGTTTTCTGCCAAAAAGTGCAAGCTTTTTGAATAAGTGGAAAAGATCAGCCATACTATATTTTTCTCTATTTACAAATGTCAGTGATCCTTGTGTTCAGGAACTTGAGGGTCTCTAAATACTCAAATGACAACTTACATACTGAATGTAAAATAAATTCTGAAATGCACTATGTACTCTTTTCTTAGAAATTATTGAAAAATCCTCTGGTTTGACTTTATGACATTCCTCATGAATGCAGGGCACAAGGGGTCAACTGAGATAAGTTTCTAGGTGAAACCCAAGTGCAATGAAAGCTCTCATCCTCCATGGACAGACAAATTCTTTGGAAGCAAGTTCTCTGACCCTGGCATTTCTTTTGAGGTCCTGTCACTTCTGTATTGAAACTTGCATGAAATTTTCAAATTAAAAACAAAAAAATGTCGTTTCCATTTTCATAGGTCTCCTGTAAAGTACACATCACATTCGTATTTCTACCCTTGTTGACCAAGTCCACGTTTTATTCAAGGAGGCTCTAAAGCCTTGCCTTCTCAACCCGTAGTTCTCAATTAAAATTTCTTTCAAACTTTGAGCCCTTTCCTCAGCCAGTTCCAAAGGACTGCTTCATTTAAATATCAACTCTTACAGAGATGATCCCTTTAAGCTGCTTTCACCCTTATTTAAATAGCACTACATCCTTTACCATTTTCCAGGAAAATGCTCTCATAGAATGAAACCCAAGAAAAGTAAACTAATGAAAATATTCCAAGCGAAACAAAACTACTAATAAAGAGCACCCAGTTATGCACAAACTAGCCAATGCTAAAAGCTTGAGAAAAGTAACTTAACTGTAAGAGGTTAAGAAATGTGTAGTCATCTGGGCTCATAATGCTAGTTATCCCCAGTTGTAATGTTCTCTTAGCAATGAATAATCAACACTTGGCTTCAACCCCCTTTTTGTAATTATATGACTTTAGATTGACTATCTAAATTTCTGAGCCTCAGTTTTTTAGCCTATAAAATGGGGCTAAAAATAATCACAAATGACTATTGTGCCAATTAAGTAAGATAACCAATATAAAGTACTTAGTACAATACCTGGATTTTGGATTAAATGTATATAAATCCTTCAAATGTATAGATATACTCTGAAAATACTTTAAAAATAAATGCATGGGGGGTGCCCGGGTGGCTCAGTAGAATAAGTGACTGACTCTTGATTTCAACTTAGGTCATGATCTCACTCTTCATGGTATCAAGCCCTACATCAGGCTCTATGCTGTGAGGAGCCTCCTTGGGAATTTCTCTCCTTCTCTTTCTTTCCTCCCCCACCTCCCAAAATAAATAATGAAAACTTAAATAAATAAATAAATAAATAAATAGTAATAGTAGTAGTAATAAAAAGAATAATTTATATAATGCTTACTACTATTCTAAATAATTTACATGAATTATTATATTCAATCTTCATAACAATCTTATGAAGTGGAGCCTATTATCACCTTTTAACAGATGAGGAAACAGATGCAAGGAGAAGTAACTTACCAAAGGTCAACCAAGTAAATTGTTGAGCTGAGATTTAACCTAGGTAAACTGATTCTAGAGACTGTGCTCTTAGCCCCTTTGCTCAATACCTGAAGTTCACAGAACATTTGTATCACACATGTCTTGCCATGACTTGGAGAACCAATATTGGTTGCTGATCATTTTAGCATTCGCTTAGAAACTGGGTGTGAGCAGATTGATATATCTTTAAATGTACCACACTTAACTCTGCTTCATATGAGGGCCCATTTATTCTTTGTTCTATGAATATACTGAATTTGCTAATTTGTACACAGTTTAAAAACAAACGAAGTGTTACAGGACAGAGAATTCATTCCTGGGGGATTCAGCATGGCTATCAGATATTCTGAAGCCATCTAGGGTTCTTTCCTCTTTACCAGTTACTGATATTTCTAACTTACTCCAAGTATAAAGAATTACAAGGTCTTTATTAAAAGTAAGATTTCCAGGTCCCTTTCTTAGAGATTTTTATTCTGCAGGACATTGAAATCTGTATTTTTAACAATCAGTCTGGATATTTCTTATGATCAGGCAAGTTTAGGAAAATTTAATCTAATCTATTAAAAAATAACAAGAAAACAGGGTCGCCTGGGTGGCTCAGTTGGTTGAACTTCAGACTTCGGCTCAGGTCATGATCTTGTGGCTCATGAGTTCAAGCCCCGTATCCAGCTCTGTGCTGACAGCTCAGAGCCTGGAGCTTGCTTCAGATTCTCTCTCTGTCCCCCTCCCCCATTCATTCTCTCTCTCTGTCTCTCTCTAATAAATAAATAAACATTAGAAAAAAATTAATGAAAAAACCAAAACCACCATATGGTAAATTTAATAGGTAAATATTAATCTGAAATTTACAAATGAAATGAGATTATTTCTAAGGTAAGAGCTTTGAGTAAACGCCAAAATTGTCCTCATTGTTTCAAAGCAGTTGTTCTATTGGAGGAATCACATCTTCAAAATATGACAGGTAAAATCTAATTTTCAAAACTAGGTGCATTAAACTGACCTAGAAGGAAACTTCTTAAGAATTTTATAGACTGAATTCTTCCAAGGGAGTTGTTTACATGCCACACGATTTCAGTACTCAACATCTGACCCATTAAAGATTTACTTTTTATTGTTCCCCAAGAAGAAGTGATTTAGTTATTTAGGTCACATGTGGCTAGCAGTAGATGGGAGATGTAGTCCTTGCCGTGGGCGACTCCAGAGATCTCAGTAACACTCAAGGACTACTAGCACTGGTCTTCACACCCTGTGTACCGAGCTCCTTCGTCACATCAAAATGGTGTTTGTATGAAGAACTTAAAGATGTTCCTTTTCTTACATACAGATTCATCCCCCAGTCATTCTGACTTGGACTCCAGCTTTGATCTTTCACTTTTTTCTAATTACTAAGCCTCTTGAGACCAAATCTCCACATTTGAACCCATTTCTCCTAACCAGAGGTACTCATTCATAGCTTCCTCAGTCTCTGAGTTAAACTGATTTTTCTCCACTTTCTATAGTTGAACCTTTTGTTTATCTATTTTAGCCTTTCCCTTGTTACAGTAAATGTCTTTAAAGCTATAAAGTGCCCTCTAAATACAGCTTTAGCTGTGTCTCAAAAAACTATCATACAGTGTTCTCATCATTGTTCACCTTTAAACAGATGTTAATTTTCCTTTAAATGTAAGAATTATTCAATGAGATATTATTTAATTTCTGTATATTGGGTTTTTGTCATTAATCTGTTTTTAATTCTTAATTTTATTTCATTGTGAGCAAAAACATAGTATATGTGATTTGGGTATTTGAGAATTTATTGAGTTTTTAATGACTGTTCATTGGTGAGCTAGCACACATATATATATATATATGTATATATATATATGTATATATATGTATTTGTTATTATATTATGGTTTATTTTTGTCATCTTAGTTCATATTTCTACATGCTGTGCTTTTTGTCTTTCCCTGATCCCCACCCCTGCCACCAGTGGAGACAGATTTCTCTTCTTTGATTAAAAGTTGTACATTTTTGTGCTTTTATTATGAATAACCATAACTTAAGACTCATACTAATTATTTTATCTTTTTCAATTTCTCAAACATATCTGCCACTTCTACTTCCCTAATCATTTAGCTCATCTTTTACATTATCTCCCTTTTTTCCTTTTCTGTTGCTTTCTGGGAGAATTCTTATATCTTATATTTATTGATTCTTCAGTGTAAATCTTACTATTTGTCCCTCTGTTTCCTAGGATGGATCCAGGAATGGCAAGACCACCATTTATCATGCCTATTTGTTTCCACTTCCTAGGCAATTACTCTCAGCAAGTTTTCATCTTTATTTTTTTCTCCTTTCAAAACAGCAACAGTGGGTGAAGGCAGTCACTTTGGATTTGTAACCCATCAAGCCTAGGGTTGAAAGGAGGGAAAAAAGGAATAAATGCCAGAAGGTGGCACGTCAGTCCATATGTATTTTCTTCACCCTTTCAAAGATATTTTCTTGTTTCTCTGATATTATCATACAGAGGCCCTAGTAGTCTAGTTGTCTCTGACAACTTCTGAGGTGAAGGGGGAAGCATTGTCCAAAGGCAATAGATACTACGGCACTAAAACTTTTCTTGCACTTCTGCACATGGTTATCTCTTACCTGGGGCCTCAACTTTTTCTTCTCACAAACATGGCAGATCAAGATAGCCTTTGTTCTCCCCACATTGCCTTATTATTTTATTTTATTTTATTTTATTTTATTTTATTTAAATTAGTTTATTTATTAACAGAATTTAAGTTTCTTTTAAAACCAATTTTTTAATGTTTATTTAGAGAGAGACAGAGTGTAAGCAGGGGAGGTGGGGAGAGAGAGAGGGAGACACAGAATCTGAAGCAGGCACCAGGCTCTGAGCTGGCAGCACAGAGCCCAGTGGGGCTTGAATTCACGGACTATGAGATCATGACCTGAGCCGAAGTTGGACGCTTAACCGACTGAGCTCCCAGGTGCCCCTGAATCTAAGTTTCTTTTAACTGCTATAATTTAGAGTTGATGTTGTACGATGAAGTCAGCAGTTGGGCTATTTTACCATCTGAAGAATTCTTAAGTTTATGTATTAGTTACTGCCTTGGCTTCCCAAGCATTTGGGGGCTGTAGATAAACTGGGACCTATCTTATTCTTGCTCACCAAGTCCTACATACACACATGCACACTCATATATACACATCATGGGACTAGAGTTCCACCTTCAAATCTCAGAGGTGCGTTTAGGTTTCCATTGTTGACTAATGGCCTTGTGCACTCCCTTTTTGGATATTTGAATACAGCTGCTGTATTCACTTTAATCCAGTCAGGAAAACTGACCTTTAATGTGAGAAACTGGGTATATAGGTAACACTGAGATCACAGCTGCAGGAAACATCTACCACAGCTGGAGCTAGGAGAACGAAGAATAAGGTTGGGGTTGTCAGAACACAGAATCTTGGAGTGGGACCCTCTGGAGCTCATACCAATACCTCTGAAAGAATACATCAGCCTATTAGGCTGATACCTCTGAGGGGTAAAATGAGAGTATAGAAAAAACGGGAAACTAGACAAGGTGTTGCAGCCAATGTGACACTAACAGAAAGGGAAAGCAGTCAGGAAAGAGCAACTTCTTTTTCTCTCCTCCATCCTTCCGGTCTTCCTCTAAAGCTCTCTATATAGCAGAACTTAATAGGGAGTCATCTGGGTGGGAGAAGTGTGGTTTGCATACTTCCAGCTTCAAGATCACAAAGAAGAGAATAGGAGGATGGGTTTGGAGCCGAACAACAATAGTTTCATTACCAACTGATCCTGGATTTTCTTCCTAGTTTGTGGATAACACTTACAGTTACCTGTATGGGCTTTTTCCACTCACCCACCAACTTGCCTCCTCGTATGCTGTAGAGTGAACACTAGTAAAATCCCAGGTTGAACACCCAGTAGAAAAGCAGTTGACTCTGGGGATCCTTCTTAAAAGACTATTTTCTCCACTTACAAGAGTAGCTTCCAGAGAAGACCATGACTTTGAGACTCTGATTAAAGCTGGCAGTAGCAGGTATTTTTGCCTGAATAAGGGACCTTTAATTCTTCCTATCTCTGAGAGAAAGTGGGGACAGAGCTTATTGCTCATTTTATATTTAGGCAGCTGAGTAAAAATATCATACATGGACTAGAAGACTTGATGCCAAAAGAGATTGGATAACTTGCCTCAGGTCACATAGCTCATTAATGCCAGAGCCATATCACACTCTTGGCTTACTCCTGTATTTTTTTCTGTTACATTACAGTATCAATTCATTTTCACTTTAATTATAGATGTAGAAGATACACACCTTCACTTACACATATAGTTATATATGCAGCTCTAATTTCCAGAAATTTGGTTACGTCAGGATATATAAGGTTGAAAAGGGCACATTTTTTCTCTGCAGTTTGTAATCCAAAAGGAAAGATAAGGCATGCACATACATAGCTATAATCCAAGATATAAAGGGACATTCTCTCCTGAAGCAAGGTAAGTAAGTAAAAGTAGAGATTACTAATACTTGGGAAAAAATAGAGTCTATCAAAACCTCTCAAAATGGCCATTCCAAATAGTCAAAGAATACCAAATATCATTTAATGCAGGAACTTTCAATAATTTAATTAAAAGTATTTTAAATTATAATAGTGAAAAAAATCAGTGCTTCTCTTACATCAAGTGTAAGTAAACTGAATTTTCTAATTTAAAATAATTTTTAAATGCTATTGTCAGTAAAATAAGCAAATAATTCAATGCACAGAAGTACATGTAGCCATAAGGAAGAGCTCTCAGTTTTTGAAAAATGGGAGTCTGCACCCACTAGAAATATTATGAAATTGCATTCTCATAAATTTTGTGTTAGAATCGTTATCAACTAAAAGGATAATTTGTTGCTCAAATGCTGAAGGATACAAACCAACTCCAAGGAGTCAAGTATAAATAAATTTCAAATGGTATAGTAATAAGTAATAAGTAAAATGTGAATTTTGAGAAAATCAGCCAAGATTTTTGAGGTTAATCAAAATTTTGCTGGTAATATTAAATACTATAAACTCCACTGATGAGACTGAAGACATAATATGGTTATATGAAGAAGATAATTTCATAACCAACAATAGTAAAAAAAATCAACAATGGTAAAAAAAAAATAGTAAAAGAAAATAGAAAAGTGAAAGAAAACCAGAGCAGTGACACATCTTCTGGGTTTCGCTTGCCTATTTGGTGAATTGGTGTCTGTTGTTCGCAGAATGCTAATAATGTTATAAAAATCCTGAAATGTTCTCGTATTTTCTCCAGTGCCTTCAGGCAGGAATGTATTTAAAATCATTCAAGAAAAATGCCTCTATATCCTGGACATTTGCTGAAACAGTTTAGACCCAGAAAGTTCTTTTAGCTAAACAATCCATCTTTCAGAAATTTAAGCTTTTTTTTTTTTTTAGTAAAAATGTAAATTGATAATTCACCTGTATCTTTGTTACTTAACCATACCAAATATTTGCTAGAAGTCTCCTATAATTTGTTATTTTTAGAATTCTCAACCTTGGCATTACTGATATTGTGGGCTGGAGACTTTGTTAATGTGTGGGTGGGAGAAGTTGTCCTATGCAAAATAGGGTGTAAAGGAGCATCCCTGGCCTCTACCCACTAGGTGTCAGTAGCATCCACACGTCCAGCTGTCACCACCAAAGATGCCTCCAGACATTACCAGATGTGCCCTAGAGGCAAAACCCCTGTGGTAGAGAATTACTAGTTTATCTTTTCCAAGCTTGTTTCTAACTCAAAACACCTTTTAGATTGGCATTTCATTATACTAATTAAATCTATTTAAGGTAAATATGGGGCATTAAGTTTGGAGAAGTTATAGGTAAAAGAGATGTGGAATTGGAAAGATGCCAGTAACTTGAAGAATATAGGACAATAAAGCATTTTACTATCAGTATTCTCTATTCATGCACTTAGTAGATATTTAGATGTGTTTGTCAAGTAAAATAAGCATTAAAGAGGAAACAGTCTTGGGAGTTTCTGGGATATGGGGATCAGACACCTGGGAAGAAGATTGGAGTAATGTAGTTAAAGAGGATAGGTATATGTGTCAGTATAATACTCTGAAATAGGCATTGCAGAAAGTTTGGGGCCTAGCAAGACTTTGCTGGTATTCAAAGATTTTAGAAATGATACCCAATCTTTATGGAGTCTGACCATCAGATGAGAAATAAGGGCTCTTCCAGTGATCCAGGTAGGTCCACTTGGGACCCTGAGAGTCCTGAGAATGACAAGAGCCTTGAGCATTATTGGGGTTTGGAGGGGAAATACATGCAAAGTACAAAGTGAGGTTCATAATAGATTATAAAGAAGAGGAATATGAGAGGCCAAGTTTGTGGTCAGAAGAGCCTGAACATTGAAAGTGTACACACAGAGTAGGAAATGTGCTGGGAAGCCTGCAGAAACTTCTCTGGTGGTCAGAATTTTACTTCTCATCTATTACACTGTTATTTGGTCATGAACCATCCAATATACATTGAACGTTCCAAATGTATCAGTCATATACTTGAAACATAATGAGTTTGATTATAAATATTAATTTAAATAATCTCTCTGGGAGTGCCTGGGTGGCTCAGTTGGTTAAGCATCTGACTTGATTTCAGTTAGGTCATGATCTCAAGTTCGTGAGTTTGAGCCACACATCAGGCTCTGCACTTATAGCGCAGATCCTGCTTGGGATTCTTCCTCTCTCTCTGCCCCTCCCCTGCTGTGGATGCACTGTCTCTTTCTCAAAATAAATAAATAAAAAGTTTAAAATAAACAAATAATTAATAAATAAATAAATACTATAACTGTATATCATTTAGGTATTTTTACTATCGATATATTGTGAGCATCTAGAGAAAATGTAATTCATCTTTCATCTCTCTATTCTATTTTTAGATGTCTTAAATATTATTTTTTACTGTTCAATGAATTTACTAAATTGTATATTCTACTTGAAAGATTGGCTACTGGAAAAACTAATTATACATTGTATTACCCCAGAGAAACTGTGTTTACATCATGATGTACAGCTGCATTTTTCTTGATAGTGTAGTATTTGAGTTCTCTGTTATGATACTAATCACAGTTGACTATATATTACTAGTGTTTATGTATATATTTTTTGAAGTTTATTTATTTATTTAGAGAGAGAATGCATCAGTGGGGGAGGAGCAGAGAGAGGGGGAGAGGGAATCCTAAGCAGCCTCCGTGCTGTCAGCACAGAGTTCAATGTGGTGGCTGAACTCAAGAACCGTGAGATCATGACCTGAAACAAAGTCAAGAGTCGGAAGCTTAACTGACTGAACTACCCAGGCACCCAACTAGTGTTTATCTATTTCTGTTACTAGATTAGGAAAAGGAAATGCTATATGTAGCCTTTCCCCTTTCCCTTGCCCTTGACAGGTATTGCTAAGTACTCTTACTGCTGAGGCTAGACCCAACCTCAGAATCCCACTGAATATGACTCTCCAGGCAGCCATGAATAATTTTGGGGTGAGAATTAGTCTCTGTGGTGGTCAGTTTCATGTGTCAACTCGACTATACAATAGTAACCAGTTATTTAACCAAACCCTAGTTTAGATGTTGTAGTGAAGATATTTTGCAAATGTGATTCATATCTGCATTTGGTTGACTTTATGTAAAGAAGATTCTTTGTTTAATCTGGATGGGCATGATTCAATTTGGTGAAAGGCATGAACAGAATTGAGATTTTCCTGAGAAAGGAAATTCTGCTTGTTGACTACAGTAACTGCTCTTGCAGAAGTTTCTAGTCTGCCTTTCTTGATGGCCTGTGCTATGGATTTCAGACTTCCTGAAATGACTTCCAATGACTACGACTTAATCCAATTTCCTATAACAATTCTCCTAGTCTATCTATGTATCATCTCTCTATCCATTTATCTATCTATCCATCTGTCATCAGCATCACCATCATAATCCCCATCATCACTGCCATTATCACCACATCACCATCATCATCATCATTATTATCATCACTATTATCTCTCTCCTCTCCTATAGATCTGTTTCACTGTCATATACACTTTCATTATCACAAACATGGGATATTAATGAGCAAGCATCAAAGAACACCATAAATTGATTCTACTATAACTGCTTTCTAAAAAGGAAACAAAGGTATCTAACAAATATTAAGAAGTATAATGTCCAGAAAAATCATACTTTATCTCCACTCTTATTTCCAAATCAAGGGCCTTCTTTTAAAACAATTATAGTCCAAGTGGATCATATTCAGAGAAAAGCAAACTGGCTGATGAGAAATAAACCATACTACACAAAGGAACTACTTGGGTTGTTATCCTAGAAATGGGGCTACAAGTGTGGCAGGGCTATCTATGTCCATGGTGACCAGCAACTAGCACGACAATAATATGGAGAAGCGACTCCCACTTACAAATGAATTCATGACTAGTGGTTTGTACAGGTGAATTCTAGCTTTATGTCAGGTCTTAATGCATAACCCATCTTTCCACTCCCTGTCAGAAGAGAAGTTCCCACCTTGCAGTCCTCTGCTTGAATGACAAGCTCTTACCTGAGGTATGGGTCCTGCTAGAACTAGCAGAAGAATATATCTGGAGTTCTGCAGCCAGGGTCATGGCAGTCCACACCACTGAACATAATCAGAGGGACATGTCCTGCACAAATGGCTCCAATATTAAATTTGCTCACCCTAAACAATCACGATAACAATACTAGAAAATATTTATCAAACATTTACTGTCTATTAGATCTACCATTTCACCCACCCTCAATCATTATACATATTGAATTGTGTTTCCCTAAAATTCATAGGTTGTAGTTCTAACCTCAGAATGAGACTTAGAAATAAAGCTTTTATAGATGATCAAATTTAGATGAGGTCATTATGCTGGGCCCTAATCTAATATGACTGATGTCCTTATGAAGAAGGGAACTTTGGACATAGAACAGACCAGAAGATAGAGAGTGAAGTAATATGTTTATAAGACCAAGAACACCAAAGACTGCCAGCAAGCCACCAGGAGCCAGGAGAAAAACTTAGAACAGATTTTCTTTCATAGCCAAGAGATAGAACCAATGCTGCTGAACACTTGATGGCAGACTTTTAGTCTGCAAAGATGTAAGACGATACCTTTCTGGGTATTTTTGTTTGTTTGTTTTTAAGCCACTGAATTTGTGGTATTTAGTTGTGGCAGTCCTACCCGATGAACACAGACATCCTACTCTGCTTGTATTTCAGTCAGAGTCACTCCCAACTATAAGCAATAACATAAACAAGGAATCAGACATTCTGTTAACATTTCTTTATTAAATAACAAGACAAAGTGGCATAGGCTGTATATGCTGGGTTGTTTTACAGCCCTTACGTGTTACCCCTTCCTCTTAGGGTCCAAATGGGACACCAGGGCTTGCTAGCTCCCTTGAGCTATCATGTGGAAACCAGATTAGATGTATTTCTGATTGGACACAGACAGAAAAATGAGAACCAATGAATAAAGGCTTCACAGAAATGAATTTTGGCAAACTGAAAGAAAAATCTTCCTATTAACAAAGGCTGGCCAAAATTGGAATAAGACTTCTTGTGTGGCTATGGTGTCCCCATTATAAGAGATATCTGGGATGTTAGGAAGGGTCTAGTCCTCTGTAGACAATTACTCCCTCTAATCCTTATAAAGCAGCTCCCATACTATCTTGCTGTATAGGAAAAAACAGGTCAAAGGTGAAAATTAGTTTTTGATATGAGCAGGGTTGACTAGACTAGACCTATTTGTGGGGAACTTACAAAGGAGCACCTGAGTGAGTCTAGAAGAAATGCAGCAGGGAAGATAAGCCCAAATGAAGTTCAAAGAAAACTATTATAGCAACAAACTCTGAGAAAGTAGTGTAAGGAGAGGCTTAACAATTACCTGATAGAAAGAAAGAGGTGGCAAGAAAGACTTAATGGTGAGTATTTCATTTCTTCGTGATGAGAGGGCTAATAGTGAAGAATATCACAGTTGTGGAGATCTGATTAAAACAGAGGTAGCCATTACTGCTCAGGTCATAAAATGAAGGTGCTCTACTTCCCAGGGCTATATATACTTTACCCCCCACCCCAAACGTATAGAAACCAAGAGCTGTTGGTGCATTTATGTGTCTAAAGAATATAAATATGACATAACTGCTATTTAAGAGCAGGTTTTTCTTTTCCAGAAATAAAAAAAAAAGGCATAGGGAATGCAGCTGTGTGGTTTAAGTGCTAAAATAAGATATGAAATCATCTGCTCTGGTTATTTCTAAACTAGAGCAGTGTTAGAGGTGCTCTCTGAAGAGCTTGTCTAGATGTTTATATAAAAGGAAAATGAAAACTGAAAATACGGTGCTCAGAGCAAATCAAATTTTGCTCAGTTTTTGGTATGAAACCCACCTGAGACCACCAATTATTTTCATATGTATACTTCATAATTTTGGCTACACACCAGACATTTTGACATTAAAATTTTATGATATTTTATAAAGTAGTGCCTCATCTCCAATTTTATGCCATATTATTAGAAGCCAAAAAAAGGACTCCCAGGTCTCCCAACTTCCAATCTAGGCTCATTTCTACCCTGAATTGTTGACAGTGAATTACTAAGAAAACACCGGCAGGTAAAATTTCATTCCCAAGTTGAGGAAGACAACAGTTTGGAAATGTTTGTGTTTTGGGAGATTATTTTCATCCCTCACTGTTCTATTATTTACTTGTTTATGTTCACATTTTTACAAAACTTGATCAGGTTCCCTTGTGCTAAAAGACAGTACCAGAGTTGTCTACATTATATCTAAACTGGGAAGAAGGTTAGAGGGAGAAATAATTTCCATTTCTTCATTAAGATTAAGAGAACAAATAATATCGATAATAAAACCAAGCAGAACGCATGTGTTTATTTTACCATTTATGAGTACAAACACATTAAAACATGATGATGATGATGATGATGATGATTTTTGCCTACTACTGTTTCTAAAACTGATTGAAAAATAAAGTCTCTCAAAATAAAAAATTCTCTGTAGTTTTCAGTTCTTCCAAAGTACTAACTTGAGGATTTTTTCAGGCACAAAGATGAAATTTTCCTATAAAATATTTTTTTCCTTTTCAATTTAGATTCAACTAAACCACTGGAAGCAAATTGAGTTCTTTTTTTTTTATGAAATTTATTGTCAAATTGGTTTCCATACAACACCCAGTGCTCATCCCAAAAAATGCCCTCTTCAATACACATAACCCACCCTCCCCTCCCTCCCACCCCCCATCAACCCTCAGTTTGTTCTCAGCTTTTAAAAGTCTCTTATGCTTTGGCTGTCTCCCACTCTAACCTCTTTTTTTTTCCTTCCTCTCCCCCATGGGTTTCTGTTAAGTTTCTCAGGATCCACATAAGAGTGAAAACATATGGTATCTGTCTTTCTCTGTATGGCTTATTTCACTTAGCATCACACTCTCCAGTTCCATCCACGTTGCTACAAAGGGCCATATTTCATTCTTTCTCATTGCCACGTAGTACTCCATTGTGTATATAAACCACAACTTCTTTATCCATTCACCAGTTGATGGACATTTAGGCTCTTTCCATAATTTGGCTATTGTTGAAAGTGCTGCTATAAACATTGGGGTACAAGTGCCCCTATGCATCAGCACTCCTGTATCCCTTGGGTCAATTCCTAGCAGTGCTACTGCTGGGTCATAGGGTAGGTCTATTTTTAATTTTTTGAGGAACCTCCACACTGTTTTCCAGAGCGGCTGCAATCAAATGGAGTTCTTAGAGATGAGGATAAAAATAGAAATTCATTGTACCCAAGATTCAACATCTGAGTCTAAGATTCCTTGGTAGTCAATGAGCAGCTACATTTTATTTATTTTTGTACCATGCATTTTGAAGAAATAATGATGAACAGAGGATGGTAAGTAACAACACTCTTCCAAGATATGACCAATCAAGGGCTTTCTTTTTTCTTTCAAAAAAAAGTTACTTGGTTTCCCTAGAAAAGTTATTTCTTTCATATTTGTCTTATTTTAGCATTTTACACTTGCCTTTATTCCCTTTTCTGAAATATATTAGCATTTCATAAGCATCAGCAGGCTGGATCAAGTGAGACTTGTCAATGTTATTTGATTCATGTCACATACTGATAAATTTTCCCCCAAGAAGACAAAATGCAAATCAATAATCTGAATACAATTATTGAATCATATTTTATGTTTTTGGAGGGTAGATATGAGTGTTTTATTATTTTTATCTCATGATAATGTGCTGAAATAGAAAAAAATAATGATTTATCAAAATTAATTCCTCTATCATTTAATTTCAGCTTTCTTTAGCAACAAACCTAGAATAATCTATAATTAGTAAATATCTCATAGTAAGCATTTGTGTTTGTTTTATCTTAAATTAACTTTTAAATTAAATCAACAACCTTCCATTTTAATCAAACGCATATTTAAATATATATTGACTCAATGGCTAGTATCCTACAGAGATAATTTTATATAAATATGATAGCTACCATTTATCGAGTGTTTAATTTGTTCAGTTGCTGTGATAAGCATTTTCAAATAAGTATTCTAATTTTACTGATGAGGAAATGGATTTTCTATTAGAGAGCTTAACTTAATTTTCCAGAGTCACACACTACTTGGTTAAGGATGGAGAATTTGAACTCATGTCTGAAATTCCAGCTGTGTGTGTGTGTGTGTGTGTGTTTTAAATTGTTCTAGAAAAATTGAATTCCAATTTGAGAAATAAAAACACAAATACATTTACAACAGCCACCTTTCTTCAGGGAGAATAAATATTTGAATCCTTATTTGTTTCATTTCAATGCATATTTATTGTTTTCTCTTGAGCACCATTGAGATGGGAACCCTAAATAATATGGAAATTAGAACAGCATGGCCTAAGTTCTAAGGCAACTTTCCTAACAGTGAGTTGATGTTATGTTTAGATCAATATTATTATTGATGACTTACTTTTCTCCACCTTAAGAAAAGGCATTTAAAATGTTAATGGGCTCATGTTGGGTGTACAGGGATAGTTCTCAATCTCCCTTGTGCCCCAGTACACATGAGAATAGGGTATTCATTTTAGTACCATTAGATCATAACAGTGGTATTTCTTGGCCTGAAAAGAGAGATGATATTTGCTTCTTCTCTCCCATTCTCCATCTGCCGGTTACATTTCCAGGAAAAAAGTAATCAAGGCAGGCAAGGTCCCTGTTCACTTGTTGCTGATCGCCAAACAGCTATAGAATCTTTAAGGGAGATTTTCTCTATAGTCTCTGTAGTTAGGAAATGGTGCCATGTGATTCAACTATTCTTTTCCTCCATAGCCAGTTGAAAATCTGCTGTAGAGTATGTGCTTCTCATTAATGACTAGGTCACAACAAGCCATATTGATAGGTTTCAAGAAAACCAACATGCTCACTTGTTCCCAAATATAACAAATAACAGGAGGAAAAAAGGGAAAACAAGAAGTCATGAAACTGGAAATGTTGCTACACTGCCCATTACAAGATTAACTATGAGAAGAGTTAATCTTAGAATAGTGGATAGAGGAGCACCTGGGTGGCTCAGTCAGTTAAGCATCTGACTCTTGGTTTCGTCTCAGGTCATGATCTTGAGGTTCATGGGGTTCGAGTCCCGCATTGGGCTTCACACTGACAGTGCAGAGCATGCCTGGGATTCTCTCTCTCTCCCTCACTCTCTGCCCCTCCCCTGCTCTCTCTTTTTCTGTACTCTCTCTCTCTTTCTCAAAATAAATAAACTTTCAAAAATATTTTAAGGCAATGCATAAAATCTCTTCTTCATGTGTAAGTCTCTACACTTTAATGAATTGAGCCAGAACACTATCTCTAGCAAACTTTTCATTTTTCTGTGTGTGTGTGTGTGTGTGTGTGTGTATGTGTGAGAGAGAGAGAGAGAGAGAGCAACAGAGACAGAGAGAGCAACAGAGACAGAGAGAGACAGAGAAAGAGAAAGAGAGAGATCATTGGAGATAGGGATTGAGAGAAAAGAGAAACCAACAATAAAATTAGGGAGAGCACTGAAAATATATCTGCTATGCTCAAATTACCTAACTTTAAAGTAAACTGGGACAGCCTTAAATATCGTTATCTATGAATTCTTTTTAAGATAAGCCATTCCTCAAGAGATAATCCTGAAATGACTTGATTTGTACGTCTGTGGGAAATCATGGTCTTGAACGACTTTTCTCAGAATAACCCACTCTCTGTCTCCTTCAATGCCAAATTTATCAGACACTCTTACTATCATTTGTAAATGTTAATATAAAGCCTTGTAAAAGCCTCTATTACCTAGAAAATTCTGATGGAAAAAGATACATAGTACTGTCAATGATGACACACATAAAGCAGAATAATTCATTTCTATAATGCATGTTTCTTCTTGTGAACTCAGCCTATAGATAATGCATATTATTAATTCCATGTCATACAGGAAACCTTAAAGAACTCAGGTTTATTTTAGGGCCATAGAGAGATTTTGGCAGTGTTAAAAAATACTAAGCATTTATGCTCCTAGATTTTTTTTCTTGTTTCTCAGAATCCCAAAGACAATGTTATTCTCAAAGTCCAAGAACAGAAATCATTCACCACCACCACCCCCAAAAAACATACAGTGTGTCTGGCACATGGATAAAATTCCATTATTCATATCTCTCTAATCTTTCAGGTTTTGTATGACTGCAAGTTTGTTATGACTTTGTGTCTAGAATACCACTGATCAGAATGTTTTGCTTTAGTTGGATGATCTAATAGCAATGACTTCTGTTCGCTACGTGAATGTGTTTCAGGGTCCAATGAGAGTGACAAGTGTTTCCCAAATGCATTATGTGGAATACCAAAGCTGCATCTAGCTTTCAGCCAACTTCTTATAAATCCAATTATTAAACTAGAGTGGGAGGGGCAGCTAAGAGAAAAGAATGGCTGTGAATCCCTCATCATTTCTGCAAATGATAATTCATGTGCAGAATTGTGTTCCAATTAACTCAGTAGCTCTTCCATCTGTGAAACTGTCATTCCTCCTCTTTCATGAAATACATGAAGATCTAGCAAAATGCCCTAGTCAGGTAATAAAACATTTCTCAAAATAATATTAAAGATAAAATTTTTCAGTGTATGAATCCTGTATATTTTCTGTTTATCTTCAGGTATATACCTTAGTATTTTATTTTCTTTTGGAGCAATTGTGTACAAGAAAAATTATTCTGATGATTGTTAACATGATAAGGAATACTCTATTCAAAATAATTGCAAAAAAGGTCAACTATATTCCAATATGGGAGAAAGATTGAGCTCAACTCCAAACACAAAAACAAGCAGGAATTTATAGCCAATAAACAGAATGAGGGGGTCAATGGATAGTAAGTTATTAAGAGGAGACTCCAAGGATAGGGGGAATTCTTGCTAAACTGGCCTAATGGGACTTTTACTAATATCTGGACAAGGACATACATATACATCAAGAGTGAGGGGTGTCGAACTTGATCAGATGTCAACAGTGATCAGACATCAAGGGCAGGAGGATTCTTTGTAAATTGACTTTAGCAGGATTCTTTGCCACAGGCAGGCCAACAGTGAGGCCCAGTCAGGAAGAGGGCTCAGAGGAGCTTAAATAAAGTTTTGTCAAGGAGAGCATCTTTTTCAATTATAATGGATTTTTAATTTTCATTTTTATGTATCTATTGTTAGTATGTAGAAATGTGATCAATTTTCGTGTATTGAATTTATATTCTTCAGCTTTATTGAATTCACTTACTAGTTCTAAAAATATTTTTGTGTGTATAACTTTCTTAGGATTTGTTAAAATGTAGACAATTATGTCATCTGCCAATAGGAATAGCTTATTTCTTCATTTCCAATTTTTATGCCTTTTATTCTCTTCCTTTCCTTATTTTAAGGCTAGAATTTCCAACACTGTGTTGAACAGGAGTGGTGAGAGTGGCCACCCTTGCTTTCTTACCAATCGAAAAAAACAAAGCATTCAGTCTTTCATACACACAAAAAAATATAGCAGTAGGATTTTGGTAGATGCTCTTTATTGAGATAAATCTTTTCTCTTCATGATGTGCTTTTATTATGAATGTTGGATTTTATCAAATGCTTTTTCTGTGCCAATTGATATAATCATATTTTTCTTTATAGCCTGTTGATATGGTCAATTACAATGCTGGATTTTCTATGTTGAGCCATCAAAGCTAGAATAAATTCCACACGGTCATGATGCGTAATTATTTCAATATATTGTTGGATTCAACTTGCTAATATTTTGTTATGGATTTTTACATCTAAGTTCGTGAGAGACATTACTCTGTAGTATTCATTCTTTGTACTGCCTTTGTGTGGTTTTGTTTGGTATCAGCAGAATTCTGGCTTCATAAGCTATGTTAGGAACTATTCTCGTCTCTTCCATTTTTTTCTGTTACTTTGTATAATATTGGTGTTGGTTCTTTATTATACATATTTGTAAAATTCCCCAGTTAAACCCTCTGGACATGGGGATTTATTTCTTGGGAGCTTTTTAGTTACAATTTCAATCTCTTTAAACATTTAACCATTTGCAGTATTCAGCCTAGGTTTTCATTTTGGTTAAGTTTTAGTAGTCTGTAGTTTTCAAGAAATTAGTCTATTTTATCTACATTTAAAAAAAATTTGGGGCGCCTGGGTGGCGCAGTCGGTTAAGCGTCCGACTTCAGCCAGGTCACGATCTCACGGTCCGTGAGGTCGAGCCCCGCGTCAGGCTCTGGGCTGATGGCTCGGAGCCTGGAGCCTGTTTCCGATTCTGTGTCTCCCTCTCTCTCTACCCCTCCCCCGTTCATGCTCTGTCTCTCTCTGTCCCAAAAATAAATAAACATTGAAAAAAAAATTTTTTACTGTAAATTTGTATAATGCATTCCCTTATTATTCTTTTATTGGCTGTAGGATCTATGGTGATAGCCCTTTTTTCATTTCTACTGTTGGTTACTTATGTCTTCTTTCATTTTATTTTTGCTAGTTTTGTCAGAGGATTATCATCCTTACTGATTTTTTTTTCTGAAAAAACAGATTTTTTGTTTTGCTGATTTTCTATTTTGAATTTTATTGATTTCCACTCCTATATTTATTATATCCTTTCTTCTCCTTCATGCTTTGGGTTAATTTGATCTTCTTATTCTAGATAAGAACTTACATAATTAATATGATGTATAAAATTAATACTTCCTAATATAAGTACCCCAAGATTGTTTTGGCTGTATCCCACATATTTATATATTTTCTTGTTATTTTCATTAACTTCTAGAGATACTTTATTTCCTTTGAGACATCTTCTTTGACCCTCAGACTATTTTAGATGTGTGCTTTTTACATGTCTTAGTATTTAGGGATTTTCCTTTTATCTTTCTGTTAATAATTTCCAGTTTGATTTTTTTATAGTCAGAGAACATACTCTCTATGATTTCATTTCTTTAACATTTTTGAGGGTTTGTGTTATTACCATGATATGGTCTAATTTGGTGAATATTCCATGGACACTTGAAAAAATGTGTATTCTGTTGTTATTGGCTGGAGTATTCTATATATGTCAATCAGATTCTGTTGTTTGTACTGTTGAGATTTATTGCCAATGTTTTATGTAGAAGTTCTATGGTTTGTAAAGAGGGGGTGTTAAAGTTTACAATAAAATTGCAGACTTCTTTTTTTCTCTTTTAAGCTCAATCAATTTTTGTTTCTTGTATTTTGAGAACTGTTACTTGGTGCATATACATTTATGATCATTATATCTTTCTGCTGTATTGGTCCTTTACCATTATACAACTTTGTCTCTAGTAATTTTCTTTGCTCTGAAGTCTATTTTATCTATTTTAACAAAGCCACACCTGTTTGGTATCTTTTTTTTAATATAATAATTTTTGGATGGGCACCTGGTGGCTCAGTGAATTAAGCATCCATCTCTTGATTTCACCTTAGGTCATGATCTCGGGGTTCCTGAGATTGAACCCTGCAGTGTCAGGTTCTGAGCTAATAGTGCAGAGTCTGCTTGGGACCCTCTTTCTTTATAAAAATAAATATAAACTACAAAAATAATTTTTGCACAGTATATCATTTCCATCCTTTTGCTTGCAATCACCCCGTGTCAGTGAAATTCACTTGAGTTTCTTTTAATTTATTTATTTATTTTTTTTATTTTGAGAGAGACAGAGTGTGAGCAGGGATGGGACAGAGAGAGGGGGAGACACAGAATCCAAAGCAGGTTTCAGGCTCTGAGCTGCTAGCACAGAACCTGATGCGGGGCTTGAACTCACAGACTGTGAGATCATGACCCGAACCAAAGCCTGATGCCCAACTGACTGAGCCACCCAGGTGCCCCTGCTTGAGTTTCTTTTAAACAGCAAGTACAGGCAATCTTTATTCCAAATTCCAAATTCACCTACTTGCTAGAATGTATTTATAACACCAAAAATAATACCTATAGTATTTTCATAGCCATTTGTAGACATACGCAGAGCACAAAAATCTTGTCATCCAACATGTACATTCCAGCTGAAGTGGAATAAGGTGAGGCTCTACATTCTTGTCTGGGCTCTCTTGTAAACAAGTATCTTTTTTATGCTTTGTTTAGTGCTACATTTTAGTTTTGCATTTTTGTGCTTCTTGGTGATTTTACTTTTTATAATGGCCAAGCATCACATCATGTTGAGTGCTAGTGTTCCTAAATATAAGAAGGCTCTGAAATGCCTTGTAGAGGAATTACATGTTAGATAAGCATCATTCAGGCGTAAGTTAGAATACTGTTGGCCATGAGTTCAAAGCCAGTGAGTCAACAATATATATTAAATAAGGTGTCTTTAAAGAGAAACACAGATAAAATAAGATTATGTTTAATCAGTTAACAAAAATCTGTGACTCAAAGCTCATAAGAACCTAACTTTGTATTTCTCCTAGAAGCAATGGTTTAATATTTACAGTGACTTTATAGAACATAACTGCTCTGCATATGAGAATTGACTGTAATGGTTTATGTTTTTTAAAATCAATTCTGGGGGCTCCTGGGTGGCTTGGTCAGTTAATTATCTGACTTTGGCTCAGGTCATGTTCGTGGGTCAGAGCCCCGCGTTGGGCTCTGTGCTGCCAGCTCAGAGCCTGGAGCCTGCTTCGGATTCTGTGTCTCCCTCTCTCTCTACCCCTTCCCCACTCATGCTCAGTGTGTCTGTCTCTCTCTCAGAAATAAATAAACATTAAAAAAATTGTTTAAACAAAATCAATTCTGTCTTTCAATTGGTGTAGGCTCTGTGTTGATGGTGAGGAATCTGCTTGGAATTATCTGTCTCTCCCTCCCTTTCTGCCTCTCCCCATCTCTCTCTCTTTCTCTCTCTCTCAAAATAAATAAATAAAAACTTTAAATACATACATACATACATACATAAGTGCATACATGCATACATACATACATACATACATAAATACTTAAGTAAATAAAATGGATTTGTAAGATTCTAGAAAATCATGTTCTCCTGAGTCAGTTTTATTTATGACTCAACAACTTTGTTTGAAATTATTTTTTAGGTATGCATAATTCTACCCACAATTTTGAACCTGTTTTCAAGTTTGATAATAAGAGTGCACTCTAGAAAGGCTGGTTTGGCCAGTTGGAGACCTTAACATGACAGAGCCTTTAGCTTCTTCAGGTCTCAGAGTTGACCTGACTCCGGAGGCTGACTGAGGTGGAGAAAATCATAATTCTAAAGTGGGTAACATGAGACAATGATACAATACTTCTGTTTCTTGACTGCAGTGGTGTTAATGTAAATCTATGTGATTCAATGACAGTAAACCAAATGCACAGACTGTATTAATGCTAATTTCTTTGTTTTGATAGTGATTGTAATTAAGCAGGATGTGACCATTGAGGTAAATAAGGGGGAAAAACACAAGGAACGTCTGTACTCCTTTCAAATTCCTGCAGATCTATAATGATTTTAAAATAAAAAGCTATAAGGGCGGGTCTGGGTGGTTCAGTTGGTTAAACATCTGACTTCAGCTCAGGCCATGATCTCACTGTTCATGATATTGAGTCCTGCATTGGGTGAACACAAGCCCCACTTCAGGTGAACACAAGCCCGGGTTTGGGTGAGCCCACTTCTCTCTTTCTCTCTCTCCCCATCATGGGATTCTCTCTCTCTCCCTTTCTCTCTCCACCTTTACTTACTTGCATCCTCTCTCTGTAATAAAAATTAAATTAAATTAAATTAAATTAAATTAAATTAAATTAAATTTTAAACATATAATAAAAAGCCATGAAATGTAGGGGCGCCTGGGTGGCGCAGTCGGTTAAGCGTCCGACTTCAGCCAGGTCACGATCTCACGGTCCGTGAGTTCGAGCCCCGCGTCAGACTCTGGGCTGATGGCTCAGAGCCTGGAGCCTGTTTCGGATTCTGTGTCTCCCTCTCTCTCTGCCCCTCCCCCGTTCATGCTCTGTCTCTCTGTCCCCCCCAAAAAATAAATAAACGTTGAAAAAAAAAAATTAAAAAAAAAAAAGCCATGAAATGTAGGCTTTTTTAAAAATTTATTGAGAACAAGGACAATGAACATTAGAATTATTTTGTGAAGTCCTAGAAGTGAAAACAGATTTTATTGACCTCATGTTACATTGACAGGTTATTTGAAGAGTGGGATTGCAAAGCTTTCCATATTACCCTCCCACCCCTGTAGTTACCAGGTAGAACAGAAAATACCTATGATCTCTTGGACACTGTAGCTTCAATGCTGCAGACACAGAGTCTAGCTGAGGAAATGTGTGCAACGCAATTCACTATGGAGTATGACATTTTTCTTTCATTAAAAAGGTAGTCTATGGAGTCAGATAAGTCCAGAAAGTGCTAATAATGAACCGTAATTAATGTGTCAAAAAAGGTAAGCATCTTTATGAAACTGATATTTGGTGAGATGAGATATTGTCGCTCTCCCACAGAGATTTAATAAAATCCTCTTTATTAATAATAACATGTTTGCAAATCATAAAATATTTGACTGACATAAAGAGATGGAATTTGCAATCCCTTTAAAATCATGGTCATTGCTGTGTCCTTTCTCTAGCTCCATAATTCCCCATGCTCTAGTTTTTATATTAGTGTTTGAGTTACTTAAATGTTTTGGGCCTTCTATAAAAGTTAAGTGTGGGATCTGGAAAGTGTGGGAAACACCCGTTGAATACAATTCTAAGCATTGACCAAATTATCCCTGATTAAAACTGTCTAGCCATTAGAGAATTAAATCCATTCTTTTTACCATGATCTAAAACATCCTCTGAAATGTGACCCCTGCCTATCTCACTGATCTCACCTCATGCTGACCTTCTTTTCATTCTACAAATATTTTTTAATGTTTATTTTATTTATTTTGAGGGAGACAGTGTGAGCAGGGAAGAGGCAGAGTGAGAGGGCGAGAGAGAGAAAACCCCAAGAAGGCTCTGCACTATCAGCATGGAGCCTGATGAGGGGCTCAATCCCACACACCGTGAGATCATGATCTGATCGGATGCTTAACCAACTGAGCCACCCAGACACCCCGTCATTCTACCAATATTTGTTGATTACCAGCTGCATGCCAGCTACTTGTCTAACTGCTGGACACCAAGAGTGAAAAGACAGGACCCATGTTTTAATGTCTCTCATAGAGTAAACTTCCTAGTAGGAAGAGTTAGATCTGTCAAATCAATGAATGTTTGCTTTTCTATGCATTTATACCTATAAAAAGCTATTGAAGAAAAAAATCACTTACTCTGTTCCCAATTGATTGCCAGTTTTTATCTGCAGCCTTTTGAATAAAGGCATTCAAGGAGATTGTAGCCATAGTACTGTTGTTTGAATGAACCAGATACACACATCTTCAGACTTTATGTCACTTCGTTCAAGTTTAAGGGAGTTTCCGATTGGTATGCCATTTTGGCATGTGCCTACAACTTGGCCAAAAAATATTGGTACATCTTGACTGACCATGTTACCAAGATCATTTCGAAGGTGGGGAGCAAATGTTCCCACAAGAAAATCAGGGTGCCGTTTCAGGTGTGCTAGCTATCCTGACAATTAAAATACTAAGCATATTTTTTACCTTTTTTCTCCTGGGAAGAAGGGCATGCCTTATGGTGCCAATTTTACAAGTCGAGAATCTAAAAACTTGGAAGTTCAAATAACACAAGGCTAAAGAAGTAGCAAATGGCATGACTAAGACTTGAACCTATTTTAACTACAAAACTAGTGTGTGTGTCACCCTCGGGCATCATTAAACTAAGGCTCATAAGGAATTTTAAGGAGTTTTTGAATCACTTGAGATAGCATGCAAAATGTTTATGTATTTGGATGTGATTTACTTGAAGAAGAAGTCTGTATATTTAATTAGAGTCTTAGAAAGCCTGTGACCAAAAAATATAATAATAAGAAGAAGAATAACAATAAATGATAAAACTTAAGAACAACTGTGTGCATACTGCATCTACTGAAAGAAAGTTAACAAATATGAGTACTGTACCACTATGCAGCCCATATCTCTCTCCTTCATGTTTGAGAAACTGACTTTTTAAAACTAAGTAATGAATAGAGTAATGCATTCTACCATTTGCCACTAGTTCGGGATGATTTACGTTTATGCTCTCCAGGAAGCATCCCTTAGGAATGTATCTGTAAGAGAAGGGCTGTTTTGAGAGGTAAGGCGTCTACTCACTTCTAAGGTTCTTTTCATTCTCTCCCCATGAAGTCACAAAGGATTCACATTTAACCTCTATTCCTTATAATACTAGCATGAGTGGGAAAAGAAGGTTGCCAATTTGTCCACTGCTGCAGACTGGCTTGTTTCCTAGCTTCTTTAGTTGCCTCCAGGGAGAGGTAAGTGCTAGAGGAGATTAGCCTTAAAGTCTGTACTTAAGTAATTAGATGGGAAGAGGGACTGGAGATTTATCCTGCAATAAACCTGAACTACTTTAGGAAATAGAAATAAGTCAGGGATTCCCCAAGAAACCAAAACAAAGCATTTCTTCTCGGCTCTAAATGTAAAATTATAAGTATAACAGATGTGAAAGTGCTTCAGAAAAGTAGTTAAAACACTAGGAAAATGTGAAGGTTTATGATCCCCCTGCCCCCTCCCTACAATGCTACATTCCAGTTTTCGTGCAGAAAACTGGTAGTAACAAAGTGCTTATTGAATAAGAGCACATAAGTAGGGGATGATCAAAGAGTGATGAGTATTATAATTAAGAATTAGCATACTTTGGTAGGATTACCTAAATTTATTTTTTCAGTGATTTTTGTTTTGGGTACTTAAGAATGATATTTTTCCCTTTGGAGAACAGAGATTAATATAGGTTAATTCTATTTGCATCTGGCTGCGTGTTCCAAGACTGTTCCTGTGGGTTCAAGAATCAAGCAAAGATGAATTCACAAAAAACCCTTCTTTGTTGGCTCTATACTCATTTCTGACTTCTTACCCCTAGATAATAGTTAAAACTCAACTCAAAAAAAAAAAAGCCTACTTTTGCAGCTTCAGAATTCTTTCTTCTTCAATTTTGGCATCTGTCAGATGATTCAAGAAAACAGGATTTCTCCGTGATTTACTAAGTAAATATATTATTAGATTGAATAATCTACATATATAAGCCTCACAATTGTGTTTTATGTCCAACGGAGTATACAAGGGACCAAAATTAATGCAAAAATTGGAATTAATTTTCTTCTTGCATGTATCAAATTACATACAGGTATAACCAAGCACTACTTTTTTTTGCTTCTTCCCAAAGCCACTTCTTACTTTGTGGATTAGCTGAGCCGCTTTTACATCAGGCAAGGTTTTTGTTTGTTTGTTTCCCTTAGGAGATATAAAGGGACAAAATAAGTTTGCAAATACGGTGGGGAAGGACAATGTTGTGATTACTACATTTTCATAATGTTTGTCATATCCCAAGCATCTTTACCAAAGATCTATTAAAAATAAGCTCTGGTACAAGAGAGGGTTCGGTCAATCTAGCATTGCAAGTGAAATATTCTACAGTAGGTGGTTGTCAAAATGTGGGTCCCAGGTCACAGCAGCAGCTCACTTGGGAATCTATTAGAAATGCACACTTAGGTCCCACCCCAGACCTACGAGTAATTTCTACTTTAACAAACCCCCCAGATGATTCCAGTGCCCACTAATGTTTAAGAACATCTCCCTATTGAAGAGCCTTTTTCTCTTTCCCTTACGGTACATGTATGTATAATTTATGCTTCTGTCCATTTATTCACTGGGTTATTTAGTTTTGGGGTGTTGAGTTTACTAAGTTTTTTTTTTATAAATTTTGGATACTAACCCTTTATCCAATATGACATTTGCAAATATCTTTTCCCATTCTGCCAGTAGCCTGTTAGTTTTGTTGACTGTTTCCTTTGCTGTGCAGAAGCTTTTTATTTTTATGAAGTCACAATAGTTACTTTTGCTTTTATTTCCTTTGCCTTCGGAGATAGATCAAGTAAGAAGTTGCTGTGGCTGAGGTCAAAGAGGTTGCTGCCTGTTTTCTCCTGTAGAATTTAAAAAAAACATTTTTTTAAATATTTTTGAGAGGCAGAGATAGACAGAGTGTGAGTGGGGGAGGGGCAGAGAGAGAGGGATACACAGAACTGGAAGCAGGCTCCAGGCTCTGAGCTGTCAGCACGGAACCCAACGTGGGGATCGAACCCACGGACCGTGAGATCATGACCTGAGCTGAAGTTGGACGCCCAACCAACTGAGCCACCCAGGCGCCCCTCTCCTGTAGGATTTTGATGGTTTCTGATGTGGAGAAAGGAGAACCCTATTGTACTGTTGTTGGAAATGCAAACTGGTTCAACCACTCTGGAACACACTGTGAAGCTTCCTCAAAAAATTAAAAATAGAACTACCCTACAACCCAGGTATTGCACTATTAGGAATTTATCCAAAGGATACAAGAATTCTAATTCAAAGGGGCACATGCACACCAATGTTTGTAGCAGTGCTATCAACAATAGCCAAATCATGGAAAGAGTCCAAATGTCCATCAACTGGTGAGTGGATTAAGAAGATGTGGGGGCGCCTGGGTGGCGCAGTCGGTTAAGCGTCCGACTTCAGCCAGGTCACGATCTCGCGGTCCGGGAGTTCGAGCCCCGCGTCAGGCTCTGGGCTGATGGCTCGGAGCCTGGAGCCTGTTTCCGATTCTGTGTCTCCCTCTCTCTCTGCCCCTCCCCCGTTCATGCTCTGTCTCTCTCTGTCCCAAAAATAAATAAACGTTGAAAAAAAATTAAAAAAAAAAGAAGATGTGGTATACATATATATAGCCATATATATATGGAATATATAGAGAGATAGATAGATTATAGATATACAAGGAATACTACTCAGCAATGAAAAAGAATGAAATCTTGCCATTTGCCACAACGTGGATGGAACTAGAGGGTATTATGCTAAGCAAAATAAGTCAATCTGAGAAAGACAGATATAGGATTTCACTCATATGTCGAATTTGGGAAATTTGCCAGATGATCATAGGGGAAGGAAAGCAAAAATAAGATAAAAACAGAGAGGGAGGCAAACCATAAGAGACTTTTAAATACAGAGAAAAAACAGAGGGTTGATGGAGGTAGGGAGGTGGGTTAAATGGGTGAAGGGCATTAAGGAGGGCACTTGTTGGGATGAGCACTGAGTGTTATATGTAAGTGATCAATCACTGCATTCTATTCCTGAAGCCAAGATTATACTCTGTGTTAATTAACTTGAGTATTAAAAAAAATCCTGTATAAATATTTTTAATAAGGTTAATTTACTTTCATGAGTCTTTCAATTTTTAATATGACAACTTTTGGTTAAATCAATATTCACCTTTCATCTTATTTTGATTATATTCACATTGTTCTCTTCCAGGCTGTTTTCTATGATTATATTTGCTTCATTTTATTTTATTTTTTAATTTCCTGGAGATAATTATTGCGATTTCATTTGCTTCATTTCCTGTGTTCCATTGGTAATGCTTCCCAATCCATCTGTGAGAATAGGTCTAACCTCTACTTTGTGTTTGGTCATGTATATCCACCTCTACTCCCCCCCTTCCCAGTGAGGGTTTCTTCCAGGAGCCCTTTATGTTCTTACTGGAACTATTGTCCTCTGAGCCTTAGGCAGAACTCTCAGTCTTCATTTTCCATTTTTCTCTCCTGTGGATCTCATTTCTCCTGTATCTACTGTTTTTCAATTCAGGTGACTACTGTCTCCTCTCCCCTGGTAAAAGTTGAATGCAAGTTAAACATTTTGAAACTTTTTAATGGGAAAGTGTTTTTATTCTACTCATTCACTTGAGAGCTGGTGATTCTTTTGTTGTCCATTCTTTTAAACACAAACCGTTAAAAAATGGCATGAAAGCTCTGTGTTTATGGAGGAACTTGTCCATTGATGGGTGTTGCTACAAGAAGATCTGATCCAATAGAAACTCAGTTGATGTTTACGTCGGTGCAGGTGTTAGGGTCATGGATCCACAGGTGCAGTGGATGAAGCTGTCAGTCATCTAAGCTTCTTGAAGCAGGATTTCTTGAAGAAGATCTGAGAGGCAGATCTTAGAAATAGGAAACTAGAAAGAATGGTGGTACCAAAGACACAAAGCTAAAGTTGTAGGTATTATGCTCACAACTTTTCTGTAGAGAGAAATGATGGATAAATCATCTTAAAACTGTAAATTTGAGCCTGAGACTTTTCCCTGTGAAATCTGTAGTTAATAGTCATGTGTAAAAATGTGCATAATTGGAGGCAACGTTAATACTGGGGAAAACATAGTTCTGAAGAAGATGATGGATTGGCTTTAAAGTTTAGAACCATTTATAATGTTCAAATGTGCACTTTGAGTTGATTTGAAATATTTCATACTTGAGTTTCCTAATGGAGTTAATTAATCACAGCCGATTTCATTGCAAGCACAGCACCAAGCAGAAACAATGTAGCCACAGCGCAAGTGGAAATCAAGGCATCTCACTCCTACCTATTTAGTGATGAGGAAGGGATTTTTTTCCTAAACTTTCATTCTTACTTTGTTACTATGTTGTATTCCAATATGCTTAGAAACTCAGTTATTACTATAGATTTCTTACAACCACAATTTCTATATTATCTTCCTTTGGGAATTTTTAAATTATCACATTTTTCTATTATTATAGAATTATTCCTTACAAAAATGTGTCCACATCTTAGAAGCCCTACTTAAATTTTTTTTTCAACGTTTATTTATTTTTGGGACAGAGAGAGACAGAGCATGAATGGGGGAGGGGCAGAGAGAGAGGGAGACACAGAATCGGAAACAGGCTCCAGGCTCTGAGCTGTCAGCCCAGAGCCCAACGCGGGGCTCGAACTCCCGGACTGCGAGATCGTGACCTGGCTGAAGTCGGACGCCCAACCGACTGTGCCACCCAGGCGCCCCTTAGAAGCCCTACTTAGATCATATATCTGTCAAGCAGTGGTCCAGAAGCAGGGATCCAGTTTCAGAAGTACCGTGTGTTGTTTTCATCATTTATACACAATAGCACAGATATGGAGTTTAAAGAGGCCAAAGTGAGAGTGGGAATAATCCCTATTTATTGCATGCCACTTCTGCACCTGCAAAGCTGAGTGATGACTTCCCTGATGACCATGACCTGAGAGTGTGATTGAGGAAACAGACGGTGGGTGTGTGGGGGCGAGTCCAAAAAGAAAACCATGAGACTTTGGATGGCTAAGTCCTGGAGTGGGAAAAGACAGGAGATAAGGGACAGTAAGACAATCAGTTCCAGTAAGACAAGCCAACACCATGTTTCGTTCTGCTATTTGTTTTATCACCAGCACAATGCTGGCCTATTGGCAGAAATCAGCAATTTGCATTTCACATGTTCAAAATTAATAGTTTTTGTTCTCAAATTGATTTATGTTTTATTTTATTTTATTTTTTTAATTTTTTTACCGTTTTATTTTTTGAAAGAGAGATTGACAGAGTGTGAGCAGGGGAGGGCCAGACAGAGACGGAGACACAGAACCCAAAGCAGGCTCCAGGCTCTGAGCTGTCAGCACAGAGCCCGATGTGGGCTCTAGCCCACGAACTTGAGATCATGACCTGATCCGAAGTCAGACACTCAAGCAACTGAGCCACCCAGGCGCACCATCAAACTGATTCATGTTTTAAATCTAATTTCTGCGATAGCTCAGAATGTAAAGTACCAGACAGCACTTCTTTCTTTAGTTTAACGTCACAGAGTGAGCCCTGTTCTGAACACTGTGTAGGTATTTAAGAACTATTTGGTAGGGGGTGCCTGGGTGCATCATCAGTCCGTTGAGGGTCTGACTTTGGCTCAGGTCATGACCTCAGGGTTCATGAGGCTGAGTCCCACATTGGGCTTTCTGCTATCAACACAGAGCCCACTTCGGATCCTCTGTCCCCCTCATTCTCTACCCCTCCCCTGCTTGCATTCTCTCTGTCTGAAAAATACTAAACATTAAACAAACAAACAAAAAGAACTACTTGGTAGAATTGTATTGCTGCACAGTTTTATAGTTACTCTCTAATATGTTCAGCTTCCATAATGTGGTCACTGTTCATATCCTCTTTTGTTTCTGGGATTATCTTATTAAAATCCAAACTGCCTCATTAAGGACCTGACTGGATATACCAGCTAACCAGGCCTAACAAATTCTTCTGTAGAAAATATCTATGTGTTTAAAGACATTCAAGAACGGGACAAAAGTGTATCCCCACACCCACCATAATCTGAACTCCGCATGGCATCCACTCTTTTGGGTTTACACAGATCTCAAAATCACCAATGAAATAGAATTATATTACTTTTTAAAATTTCTAGAACGTGTTAATTTAGTAAAATAGAATGTAGGGTTAGTATCCAAACAGAGAATACTTTAAAAGGATAACTCAGCTCTCCAGTGATCTCCATTTTCATTTTTTTAAGGACCAAAAAATTGTGTGTATGTGTGTGTGTGTATGGAAATGTTATAGGGCATATAAATTAATGCATTATATATACATATATAAATATGCATATTTATATAATATGCATATTACAAATGCATATAAGTATACAGTTGACCCCTGAAAAATGCAGGGGTTGCAGGCACGGACCCCCTGCACAGTTGAAAACTTGCATATCACTTTTGACTCCTCAAAAACAACTACTAATAGTCCACTATGGACAAGAAGCCTTAATGACAACATAAACGGTCAATTAACACATATTTTCTATGTTATATGAATTATATACAGTATTCTTACAATAATCTAGAAAAAGAAAATGTTACTGAGAAAATCATAAGGAAGAGCAAATATACTTACATTACTGTACTGCATTCATCAAAAAAATGCACATATAAGTGGACCCACACAGTTCAAACCTGTGTTGTTCAGGAGTCATTTGTACATATACATACACATACACATCATAAAATTGTGATAAATTTCTAGATACAGACCAGTTTCAAATTTTTAAAAATATTATTAAGCATGTCTTCTGTTTAGCTTGTTTTTGTTTTTGATACTTGCACAGATTTAAAATACTGAAGTGGAATACAATTATTTTTGTTACAATTGTGAAACATATGAAATTAGAGTGCTTTTAGGGACATATGTGATGATGAAAACAATTGAAGTCATTAAGCTTCAGTGAGTTTATTAAAGTGTTTACAGACCAGGGTGATTTTGTTTTGAGCTGAATTCAGGTATATCTCTAGAGGTGGCATCAGTAATCCATCTGAATTTTCCAGTACTGCTAACACTGAAAAAAAAGTAAGAAAAGGTAATTAAAATTATAATTAAACCAACGCCGAAAAATAACTTGAGACAGAAGAAGTTTATGCAAAAGTTTTCTATTTAGAAAGGCCTTCAGATTTTCAAAGATAAAATAACATCGGTTGGATACTGTGCATTCTTCATGATGATTGAGTATTCCCTGTTTACTCCCTGTAGACACTCCCACAGGCATCAAATTGAACATGCAAGTTTGAGTTATTTCTGGACTTCCACATTCTGGTAAATGACAGAAGAAGCAAACAGCAGAGTTAGTAGTGCAATTCTTTTTATGTATCAAAAAGTTGATATTACTAGTAATATAGATATATAGATCCATAATTCTGTATACGTGAATATGTGAGGCATAAAATATTAACATTTGGATGAGTAGTTAATCTTGGGGTGGAGGTTTGTGGGAGATGATAGAAAGCTTTCCATTTCATGTTCTACATTTTAGTACTCTGAATGTTTTTGATCATGTATTCCATTGCTTTTATTTTAAAAAGTCAACAAGGACTCTCGGCTCTTTTTGGTTTTCATCTTTACAACATTTCTTTTAAGATGAAGAAGAATGGTTTCTAGCGCTGTTCAAAAAGAATTTCTCCTTTTTAAAAATGTTCTAATTTCTTTCCTAAATCTTTTCAAATTGTTATTATTTTTCCATTAAACTCGTTGTGACACAGTTTACATGTAGGGAATGTGAAAGACCTCTCACTAGGGAAAATAGAAGAAAGATTTGTGAAGGACGTCCCAGAGAAGAGAGGGAATTGACAGATTTAGGGAGATGGAAAGAGGGTACAAGGAGAAAAGAATGCTTCTGGGATAAAGCAGCACGTTTTTTCTCCTCACAACACCAGAAATGACTAAAAATATGCAGCAGGTAAGTTGGTTTCTCTGAGGAAAATGAAGGTTGAAGGCGCATCATGTAATTTTCTCAGATGGGTGGAAATTGAGCTCTCTAGTGGAGGCTAGAGATGGAAATGTGTATCATTATATACAATGGATTAAATACATAGATCTCTACTCTGTCTCAAGACATCATTATGCTAGTAAATGGGGGGAAAGAGGTAGAAATCCTTAAAAATGAAGAGCCAAGAGCAGACAAGAGGTAGAAGCTATTTTTTTTCCTCCAGTACAGTGAATGGAAGTTTGCAGAGGACGAGGGTGAATACCAAGTGGCTGCAACATGGACTTCAAAGAGAGGCAAGCCTATTCACAAGGCAGAATTCCAAAGTCTCAAGAATTAGAGGTGCCACTTAATGCTGATCTCCTATGTGAGATGTGGGATTGAAAACGGGAGGTTATTTGTACGTTTGTATAACAAGAGCTTTAGATCTTCCTCATCTAGGTGACTGCAGGGATCCTGGGGAGCATTTCATTGTACAAATACCTAGCTCCCATGTCCAGGAATTCTGATTTAAGTTCCTCTGGATGGCACCCAGATATGTATTTTTTTAAGTTCTTGAGACGATTATGAGTGCCAAGGGTGCACCAGCTCCCATACAAATTGACCATTGTTCAGAAAATGAAACACTATGATTTAGTGACCTTACCCAAGATTTTCCATTCAATAGGACTGATCCAGAATGAGAAACAGTTCATTCCCTCTAGCTTTTCTTTTCATTGGCTGTCCTGTCTTCAGTCTTGTCTGCTAGACAGCGTGCCTTACCCTTCGTTAATCATGGCACTGAGTCTCCAGATAGGGCAAACAGAACCCCAGCAAAGAAAATTTTGTAGGTCAGAATTTTTTATGTATTAAGAAAAAAATCATTTTCTTGCACTATTAAATTACAATCCTGAATATATTTTTTTCTCTTGTTTACACATGCCTCTGTGCTTCATGAGAGAAATCGTGAATAAAAAAAATAAGAAATGCTGGTGGTCAAGGAGTTGGATGCCCTTTGGTGCTGATTTTAACACCCAGATAGCTGCATTTGAAAATGAGAACGCAGGGTTTTCATGCCATGCATTTTCATATCGTTATGTTTTCATACCATGAGAGTAATTTTGATATAAATCAATATTGCTCTGAAAATAGAGTGCCGTCCCTCAGAATGAAGGCAAATGAGGATTTAGAACGCTTGCAGGTTGTACTGTCAGTACTAATTTGAGTGCTAAAGTTCCATTTGCAAACCTAAGTAAACAGGAACGTAGACAGCTTGAACAAGATGAAATTGTGATATTGCCCAAAGGAACATGCTGATCAGGGAAAGCTCAGCATGAATTTGAATCAAAAGCATCTGCAACAACTTCAACTGTGCTTCGTGCTGTCAGGGCTGGACCGTGACAAGGGAGGTTTAACCCATCACACCTGGGATGGAGGGACAGCGTGCCATACACTAGCCATTGTGATAGCCTCTCCAGATTTTTGCAGCACGTGGGGACTTGTGCTCGACAATGACTACATCCAATTCTTCTGCAGCTGTCGATCACAGTAGGTACTGGCAAATTCCGGTTCCTGAACTCATCAGCAGTAATAAATATTTATTGCATGTTTAGGGAGCACATGGTAGCAAGACTGAATTTGCATTAAATTTGAGTATTAAAAAGTCTTCCAATCTAGCCAATACACATAAAGACACGTGACAGAATTCTTTCCTAAAGAAATGACAGATAGTGGCTTATATAATAAAAGGCCGGAGCCTAGTATCATCCATGGTCTTCTCTGATTGAAGGAAAACCTGTGGAAGTCACAGGAAGATTTCCTTTTACACGAGGATTTTGGTCCCTTATAAGTCCAGCAGTATTATCTCAGCCAGAGCTCTCTGCTTGAGTAGACACCCTAACTAAGGTGGCAAAGCAGTGTTGTTTGGACTCATAAAGTTTGTTTTATAGAAACCACCTGAAAATAGTTATTGAGGCAAGGCAGAGAGTCAGAGAGAACAGATGTGACTTCCTACATGGGCAAGGTTTGGCTTCAGGGGGCATCAGACAGTGTTTCAACAAACATTAATCCAAGAGAAGTAATCAAGTTGAAGAGTGAGATACATGCTGAGTATTTCAATTCCCTGTGGGTGATGGAAATGAAGCCATTACACATGCGTGCGCACACACACACACACACACACACGAATAAATAAAAATCCTCCTCTCTCCTAAGGGATCCCAAATCTCTTTTCTCTTACATAGTCTGTGTCCAGACCTATGTGGACTACAAAGTAATTGTTCTAACTAACTAAAAATTGACCTTTCATTGTTAGACTTTAGTCTCCTGAAAGAAAGAGAATCTGGCTTGCTAAAATTATTTTTCTCCTATCTTGATCACAGATGGCAAGTTGAAAACATGAACAAAGAAAGAACCATCTCCCTGAGTGGGAATGGGATTGAAAGGAAGGAAAAAAACACTAGTCCCAGCATAATAAGATTGTGATTTTTAATTATAAAAATTTCTTGATTCGGTGTGGAGGACGGGGTGGTGAAGGTAGTGCATGTGTGTATGTGTGTGCAATCATTTTTGCGCATGTAAGTTTTCTTTGTGCTCGCTGTACAAAAATGGGCAATTTAGAAGTCCTAAAAAGCAGGGCACCAACTAATAACTCTTAATGGAAAACAGACCCTTCTATGCACACAAATCAGAAAAAAAAATGTCTTCATTGTCCAGGCTAACTGCAGCGCAGCTACAGGGCTCATGAATTGGTGATTTCAACCCTCACCCCATTTGCATCCCCACTGCCAGGTGCTTTTGTACGGGGCACAACCTTAATAGTCTTACTGGTTTACCATCCTTGTGAGCAAAGTTCATGGTTGTCCTTTCTCTCTTTTATCCTTAAATTATCTTATGGAAAACAAAAACCAACAAGCAAGCAAATAACACTACTTGATAAATTTTCCTACTGCAAGGGGTGACATAGTTAAATAAGGGTGAAAGCCAGAGATTCTAAACCTAAGGCTTTAAGTGCCCTTGGAAATAAAATGTCTTTTGCACATGTACATTTGCATTTTTTCCAGGGACAAAGGGTTTGCAAATATGTCAGTGACTTCAATGAATTAAGCCTTAAACTAGAAGTATAGTGGAATTACTAATTTAGAAGCAATCATAGAAGAATAAATTAGCTTTTAAAAGCTGTCCCTGGATTATCCAGATGAATTTCTAAGATATTAAGGTCTGATTTCACCAAACTTAGTTGAAACATTCTGTTTTTAATAATTATAGGGGATGATTTCAAATGAAAAGTTTTAAAGTGGTTGTTTATAGTCTAAAATTCTAACCTCAAAAGCTAAATAAAGGTACCGGTCACTTACAATAAGATGGGTGTTTTCCTCCATTTGTTATTAGTGTATCCCTTACGTTCCCTTTAGTTTCTTTTTTTTTTTAATGTTTATTTATTTTTGAGAGAGAGAGAGAGAGACAGAGTGTGAGCGGGGGAGGGGCAAGAGAGAGAGGAAGACACTGAGTCCAAAGCAGGCTCCAGGCTTCAAGCTGTCAGCACAGAGCCAGAGCCTGACGTGTGCTGGAACCCAGGAACCTTGAGATCATAGCCGAAACTGAAGCTGGATGCCCAACCCCCTTTAGTTTCTACTTTTCCTTTTAGTTTCTGGCTTCCATTTTGAAAAAAAAACTGTTTAGTGACTGAAAGTTCAGCGAATTTCAAGTGATTTTGTATATTCCCCGCTCCTGTCTGTCCTAAAAGAACTACAGGTTTGGAAACACTGGAAATCCCTTGCCATTTTTTCCTTTACGCAAGATTATACTCCATTGGGCTGAATTTTCTTTTTCCATTTAAAGATTAATCAGTTAAATGTTTTCCCCCTGTCTTTATACCATATAAACCTAAGAAACATATTCCATAAAATAGCATATTAATAAATTAGCTGCTTATCCATGTGAAATACATTGTGATGTCTGCATTGCTGTATTAGAGCTCTTGAAATTCTCTAAGTAATAATTGTTTTATTGCAGTAAAACGTCATTATTTATGCTTCTACAGTTTAACTTTTATAAATTTTCTGAGAGGGCTAAGGCTGAAGTTAACCTGTAGGACTTTACAGTCACATCTTTGTTTTTTTATTTGCTTAACATGTTTCTTTTCCATAGGCAGAGCAATTAATTTCATAAACATCCCTATATAAAATAGAAAATACAATTTTATTGAATTCGATAGAGTTCATTTGATGTATTTGTTTCCTGTTTTTTTTTAAATTTTTTTTTCAACGTTTATTTATTATTTTTGGGACAGAGAGAGACAGAGCATGAACGGGGGAGGGGCAGAGAGAGAGGGAGACACAGAATCGGAAACAGGCTCCAGGCTCTGAGCCATCAGCCCAGAGCCCGTCGCGGGGCTCGAACTCACAGACCGCGAGATCGTGACCTGGCTGAAGTTGGACGCTTAACCGACTGCGCCACCCAGGCGCCCCATACAGTTTAACTTTTATAAATTTTCTGAGAGGGCTAAGGCTGAAGTTAACCTGTAGGACTTTACAGTCACATCTTTGTTTTTTTATTTGCTTAACGTGTTTCTTTTCCATAGGCAGAGCAATTAATTTCATAAACATCCCTATATAAAATAGAAAATACAATTTTATTGAATTCGATAGAGTTCATTTGATGTATTTGTTTCCTGTTTTTTTTTTTAATTTTTTTTCAACGTTTATTTATTATTTTTGGGACAGAGAGAGACAGAGCATGAACGGGGGAGGGGCAGAGAGAGAGGGAGACACAGAATCGGAAACAGGCTCCAGGCTCTGAGCCATCAGCCCAGAGCCCGACGCGGGGCTCAAACTCACGGACCGCGAGATCGTGACCTGGCTGAAGTCGGACGCTTAACCGACTGCGCCACCCAGGCGCCCCATGTTTCCTGTTTTTAACAAATGAGCAAAAATGAGCTTTATTCTTTGGCCTCAAAATGATGAGCAATTTGGTTTACATAAATATTACTTGCTATTCATATACATTAATTTTTCAGAAAGAATTAAAATACTTTCTTGATTTTATAAATTCGTTCTCTCAAAAAAAAGTGGAGCAGGGATATGAGACAGTATGTAACAACACCCATTGTTCCTTAGAAATCTCCTGATGAGGATCTCTCTTTACCCCAGTTCTGGCGGAGATTAGAATTCTGATCATCTACTTAAACTCTCTTCTTTCTCCCCTTCACCCAATTCATTTTTCCCTAATATTAGACTTACATAATTAATGTGTGCCTGTTTTAAAGCATGTTATTTAATCAATGTGATATTTATAATTGCTAGAAACCAGCTACTTTTAAAATAGTTAAAAAAAACCTGTTAGTTATATATTCATTTCAGGTGTGCAACATAGTGATTTGAGAATTCTGTACATTACAAAATGCTTGCCACAGTAAGCCTAGTCACCATCTGTCACCATACAATGTTATTACATTATTATTGGCTCCCTTCCCTATGCTGTATCTCCACCTCCATGACTTATTTATTTTATAACTGGAAGTTTGTACATCTTAATCCCCTTTACCTATTTTGTCATCCCTCTACCTCCCCTCCCCTCTGGAAAACACCAATTGGTTATTTGTGTTTATGAGTCTTTTTCTGTTTGTTTGTTTGTTTGTTCATTTTGTGTTTTAGATTCCACATATGAGTGAATCATACAATAGTTGTCTTTCTCATTATGACTTATTTCACTTAACATAATACCCTCTGGGTCCATCCATCTGGTTGTAAATAGCAAGATCTCATTTTTTTCATGTCTGAGTAGTATTTCATTGTGCATATACCACAAGCTTTTCATGCATTCATCTGTAGATGGACACATTGCTTCTGTATCTTGGTTACTGTAAACAATGCTGCAATAAACATAGGGGTACATAAGTCTTTTTGAATTAGTGGTTTTGTTTTCTTTGGAAACAAAGTAGTGGAATTACTGGATTGTATATTTCTATTTTTAATTTTTTTTTGAGGAAACTCCATATCGTTTTGCACAGTGGTTCTACCAATTTACAATCCAACCAATAGAAACATGTGTTTTTAAAGGTTCTTCTAGGGTAGAGCATTTCACCTGGGAAAGCAGGAGGAGAAGCCACATGGGGCCACACTAGGCACCCAGCGGTGTTCAGTCTGATGCGTCAGAGGCATTCCCCTGTACTCCCTAGTCCTCATTTGTGACCTCAGCCTTTCTTGGGCTTTCATTTGGCTAAGTGCTCTGACTTCTGCTTTCTGACACAGGGGCAATGGCATCCCATCTAGGTTTGATCTACTTTGATGTTCTGGCCTTGACTATGGTCTGCCTTTAAAACAGTGGTAATTTATGTTTGGTTTCCATACAGCTTGACATCTAGCTTGGAATTTTAATATTCTCTGGATGCCCTTTTTTACTGTCTCAGGTCTATTCTACTTATATCCAGAAATACCCGTTTCTGGGCTCAGATACTAGTTTTCAACTTGGTACCCACTGAGACCAGAATTGTCTCAATAGTGATTTCAATCATGTGGGGAAAACATAAACATAACTTGTGACCATCTGTCAAGTTCTTTTATATATGTATGTATGTATGTATGTTCGTTCGTTCATTCATTCATTCATTCATTCAAGTTCTCTTATTTGGCAAATACTCAGAATGCATCAGACCCTCTTCTAGGAATTATCCCTATTGGAAAAAGAAAAAAAAAAAGTAAGACATTTTATTTCAACTCTTAAAACTAGGTAAGGGAGTGTTATGAACTGAATTATGTTTCCCCTAAATACATATGTTGAAACTTTAACTTTCAACATGACTTCTCTTGGACATAGGTCCCATAAGGAGGTCATGGAGGTTCAGTAACGTCATACGGTGGGACCTTAATCCAATAGGATTGGTGTCCTTGTAAAAAGAGGAAGATACATGGCAGATTTATCTCTCTTTCACTCTCTCCATATGCACAGAGGACAATCCATGTGAGGATTGTGAGAAGGTGAAGGTGAACAAACACAGAGGGGGGCTCTCAGCAGAAACTATGACGGCATCTTGATCTTGGACTTCTGGCCTCCAGAACTATGAGAAAATTAATTTCTGTTGTTTAAGTCACCCACTCTGTGGTATTTTGTTACGGCAGCCATGACAGACTAATACGTGGAAAATAAGAGACAGAAAAAATTGTGATCAAAGTGGTATGTGAAAAATAATGTAAGACAAGAGAACCAGGGACATTCCAGAAAAGAAAACTGTATTGTATCCTTTCCCATACTATTATTTCTCCTAAGTATCAAGGCTCAAAAAGTTCAAGATACCAGGAATAAAGGTATTTGCTCATCTGAGACTAAAAATAAATATAACTACTCTGTTCCTTTGTTGTTTTTTTCTTTTTTTCTTTCTGGCTCTATCTCCTCCTACAGCTTTTACATTTTTTGCTATCAGCCTCTCAGGTACACATGGAAGTCCAAGTGTACATCCCAGTTACAGTTAAATGGTTATTGATACGTGATGAAATAAACAACTTCTGAAAAGGAAGCAGGTCGTGAAACGGGGAGAAGTTGCCATCATTTCTAGTCTGAATAATGTGTGACCTCCATATTTCTCTAAAGGCAATTTCTCCTTTAGAGTGGAAATGGCTAGGACAGTACCTCCCAGATTAGGAATTAAATTAAACAGATCTCATAAAAATTAAAAAAAATAGTAGTAGAATTGGTCATCACCATTTTTTATAAAATTGGGACCTGTTTTGCTTCTTGAATTTCCTTGACTTTTTCTCCCATTGGTATTTATTAACATTCCTGTGGAAATTATGAGCCTAAGCCTTTTCACCAGGGCTTGGGCTAGAATCTTCAACAGAAGGCAGCATTGATGGTGTGAGTTGAGAGTAGCTGGGAATATGGAAGTGGTGTTGAATGACAAAATAAAGGGAGAAATCATGTATGATGCAGAGAAGAAAGCCTGGACATTTTAGGCCCTGGGTTAGGATACAGATTCAAATTCATTTGATCCTTGTTGGATGCAAGCATTTTGGCAGGTTATTTTTTTACTTCTAACATTATTGTATCTTTCACAAAAAGTAACCCTGAGAGATAAACTCAAGAATAGCATTATTTTGATACTTCAATTTTGCTTCATTTTGAATTCACAATAAGTACAAGTTACATTGTTACCTGTTTCTTTTGATGGAGGCTTGAGAGTAATGCCAGAGTATTTAAGAATAGTTACCTTTGATGAATATAATTAATCATGAGTTGCTCCAAAACTCAAAAGACACTTGTGACTTAATCAGTATCATTTTGTTTCTTATTTTGATACATTAGTTTTTTAATTCAAAGACATTTCTGCTAATATATTTTCAAGATAATATTTTAGTGCATAGAAAAATCACTCCATTTCTAAGCATTTATGAGGATAGAATATAAGAAAAACTTGCTAATTATAAAAATCATTAGGGGCGCCTGGGTGGCTCAGTCGGTTAAACGTCGCACTTCTGCTCAGGTCATGATTTCACAGTTTGTGAGTTCGAGCCCCGCGTCGGTCTCTGTGCTGACGGCTCAGAGCCTGCTTTGGATTCTGTCTTCTTTTCTCTCTCTGACCTTCCCCACTTGTGCTCTCTCTGTCTCTCAAAAATAAATAAATGAAAAAAAAATTTAAAAATCATTGGAGTAATTTATACTGCAATTGATTAGTAACTTCATGCTATATGATACAATATGATACAATAATAATAATAATATATGATATAATAATACAATAATAATAATAATAATATGCTACAAATTGGTTAAGAAGGAAAAAAGGCAGGGGCCCTTGAATGGCTCAGTTGGTCAACTATCCAACTTCAGCTGAGGTCATGATCTCAGTTTGTGAGTTCAAGCCCCGCACTGGGCTCTGTTCTGACAACTGGGAGACTGGAGCCTGCAAACTCTGTATCTCCCTCTCTCTCTGGCCCTCCCCTGCTCACTCTCTGTCTCTCTCAAATACAAATAAACATTAAAAAATATTAAAAAGAAAGAAAAAAGACATTTTTTCACATGAATTACCTCTGAAACAAAGTACATAAAGACTATGAAAGTTGGATAAATGAATCAAGAACACAAAAGTAAAAAGATTAGAATGCCTGGGTGGCTCAGTAGGTTGAGCGTCCAACTCTTAATTTTGGTTCAGGTCATGATCTCAACATTGGTGAGACTGAACCCCTGCAGGGCTTTGGCTGATAGTGTGCAGCCTGCTTGGGATTCTCTCTCTCTCCCTCTCTCTCTCTGCCCTTCCCCTGCTCACTCTCTCTCTCTCTCTCTCTCTCTCTCTCAAAAATAAATAAATAAATAAACATTTAACAAGTAAAAGGATTAATAGCCACTTTTCTGGTAAGTTTGATAAATAAAGTTTTATCTATAAATTATTATTAAAAAGAAAATGCTTTATTATTTCTTATTATTAAATAATGAATTCATTAATATATTTATTGTTGTTAAAACAAAGTATAAAATATTAACATTAAAAGTTAAATTTATTTTATTTGTAAAATGAAACGTTATATCTGCTCTGATAGAATCTTTACACTGATACTGAACCATTTCTCCTGCTATTAGGAAAAGTAGTTTGTAATACACAGGCATTTACTTAGAAGAACACATTCCAAACTTTTCTCTTGGGTAAAATGTTTCTGACTGAAAATACTAGACGATTATAGAACAGATAATTCATACATACTTTATTAGAGAATTCTGAGTTACACATTTTGGTGCTCTAGATACTTGGCCTCTGGAATTCTCTTAAGAACTCTATTTTCTCAATGTTATTTCCCTTCTTTCTTTCTTTTTTTCTTTTCTTTTCTTTTTTTTTTGTATCAGCATTTGTGCTTCTTACATTTCTAGGAAATATTGATCATCTTTAGTAAAATAAGTTTCCCAGTGGTTACAAATGACTTGTGGATGTGGTGAAAGAAAGTTCATTGATCTCGAATCCAATAACCCCATATGTGCAGACAGAAGCCTTTATGAATCCCATTTATTTATAGGTTTCTATTAAGTCACTCAGCTCACAGGACTCAAGGTACTGGTTTATCATTATGACTATGCCTTTGAAGCCAATAACAAAAATACCAACAGCAGATTATGAATAAAATCAGTTTTGCTTAGACCTGCATTCATACAATAACACTATCCCATTAAAATAATCGGTTTCTTCAAATTTCAATAAAACCTTGCTTCTTTGGTGTTTCCATCTATGTGATAAGTCATTTTTCCTCAAGCTTTGTTGCACCATACACTTATTTAAATTATAGCCTCATCTTTTTTCAGTATCCATCTTTTATTAAAAACAAAACCAAACCATGCAAAGATGTTCTTAAAAACTATAGCATCACCTGAAACCATCTCAGGAGTGACATTCATTTATGATAAGGTTCTAATAGTATCTGAACTAATTAGCTAATTGAGAGAAGTAGTTTCTATTGTAATAAATATAAAAATATGTTCTTAAAAAATTCTCTTTCCTTCAGAGTCTGTTCTTCATAATCTAACATTTTAATCATGGGGTGGGAGATATGTTTAGGTAACAAAAAGCTATTGAGAAGGTGTAGCTACCAAAAGGACTCACTAAACAGTGAGTTTATTCTTCTAAAGATTCAACTGACTGGCAAATATGAGACATGGTCAGAAAATAAATGGCCCCTATTGTGCTCTAATTGTCTATTCGTCATCTTGCCAATGAAGTCCAGCTGTGGTGTTCTCGGGGTGATTGAACATGACCCCTGGGGTACATCTGCCATTTCAAAGCAAAGGAAAATTCCACCCCAAATAATTGATAGTCTGGGGTCTCTTCCTATATCTGTTCCTTCTTTTCTGCCCCAGTCCTTTCAGATTTAACACTCAGGCTCAATGCTTTGTCTTAAAATTGATGCTTTGCTTATTCCTCCATTGCCTTTCTTTTGTTGCCATAATTCTTCACCTATGGGGAAATGAAGCTCACATATTCAGACCCCTTTTCTGTACTGACAATGAGGTGGATGTAATCTGCAGTTCAGGAAAGGTCTGTGTTCCCATGTGAATCTCAACTGAACTGCAAAGATGCATTTCTCTTAGTGATAGCATGGGAACAAAATTGCAATGGGTTGCAATCAGCTGTTTTTCAGAGAAGTAGCATATTGATTTGAGTAATACACATTTCTTGCTAATATCAAAAAGTTAATGTTACTAAAACAATTGCATGTAGGTATTTCAGCCACTATGTAAATGAACAGAGTTTTTAAAAACATAATTATAAATCCAGACAACTCTGCGCAAATATACTGTCAAAACATGAAGAGACAATAGCATTAGATAAAAAAATTAAAAGATACGTCCTGTATTATAAATATAAATCCTATAGTATTGAACACAAAAAGGATTTGAGGCACAAAGAAAATTCATATCAAAATTATTTTGACTTGACTATCAACAAACCAGTACTTTAAGAAGATTATGCTGCCAAGAGAAGTATCTAGGCTGCTGTCAGCAAATATTTGGCAGGATCAGTCCCCAGTTCTGAGTTAATGGCAGACACGGCTAATCAATCACGGCGCTCTCTCTTGCTGAGTCCAGATTCAGCCTTAGGTATCATCACAAGGGCCAAATCTATTACTATTTATAATAGCTGCCTGAAGAATTGTGTTGCAAAAGATTGTGTCTGTAATTCCGGTTTTGAGTTTGGGGTTGCAACAATCAAATATCCCTGTTATAAACAAGATGGCTCATAGTGTATAAATATAATTCAATTTCAGTGTCTTGCCCGTTGAAAGGGACTAATTTACATATGCCAAAAACCAGTAATGACTGCTAAAGTCCCAACTACCCATTTTTCTCCCTTGTCATCACCTACTTTTCTTGCATGCTTTTCTCAGTCAAACCATCTAAAACAAGTTTCTTTTATGTATTATCTATATTTCCTGACATCTAACCCCTTAGCTTTCTCCCATTTGGATTCCATCTCCAACAATCAACTGAACTTTCCTCACTTAGATTAGCAATTACTTCTATATAATTAAATCCAGCAGATAATTTTTAATCTTTATTTTATTTCCAAGCAGATTTCAGTACTGCTGATCACATCCTCCTCCTTTAACCTTCTCTCTCCTTAATATTCATCATACCACACACCGCTAAATTTTTTCTTTGTCTTTCTCAGTCTCTTGTCACTTCCTAAACCTGTCACCAAATTTGAATGGTTGTTTTCCAGGGGTCTGTCCAAAATTCTTCTTTTCTTGTCTTTTTGTACATTTCCTCCTCATGTGCATCTATTCCATATTTTAAATTACTTTCTGTACACCAATATCCCCTAACTCTGTATTTATAGCATGAACGTGTCTTTTGGGCTCCGATTTATATTTCAATTCCTTACTTGGCAATCCTACTTGGTTCACAAGTACCTAGGACAAACTGAATCAAAACAGAATGTTGTGTCTTTCTCCAGACACCTTGCTGCTTCTTCGGTGCACCTTTTCTCAACAAATGTTTCTGCCATCTACCAGGCTGCTCAGGACAGAAATGGGGAAACCTTGTTGTTCCTCACCTATCACCATCCTTTTAAGCTCTTCTGTCCTTTCTGCTTTTTAATATATATATATTTTTTCATATTGTTCCATTTCTCTTAATTCCTATGACCAATGGTAGAGTTTGTCTTTCTATATCTACTTACGCTCCCTCTAAGCCATTCTTCATATTGCCACTAGAGTGATTGTTATAAAATTCATAAGCCACACCACTATTTAAAGCCCTATGATAATTCACCCTTGTCATTTACATCAAATCCAAAATCCTCACAGGATTCTCCCTGGCCTGGCTCCCCTCCAGCTCTTCGGCTGCATCTTTCAGCCAGTTCTTTTCTTCACCACATCTATACCGAGCTTGTGTTTGCTCAGTAATGGGGCTTCATTGTCTTGCCCGAGGACCTTTAGGCACATTTTATTACTTTCTCCTGGTACACACATTATCCCCCATTATTTAAGCAATCTTTACTCCTCTTACAGGGTCCAGATTACATGTGTATTCTTCTCTGAATACCCAAGTTGAGTTAGCTACTCCTGTTGTATGTTTTTACATCATTCCCTACTTGTCCCTTGGGAACATTTACCACACTTGCACTTTTTATTAAATCCATCAGAGCAGATTTCATGTTTTTCTGGCTCTTGGCTGTATTCTCAGTGTAGGCACTTCAGAAGTATTTTGTAAATATTGGTAGCTCTGGAAATTTTGTAGAGGAATTTGAAAATATATTTTTCTGTCTTAAGAGCAGCACTTTTGCATTGGAGTAATTGTCTCTTCTCCATGGGATGCAGTCCAGTTGGACTGAATACATTACATTATGGGAACATGTGAACATGAGGGTTTGTTCTACCAAAAGTGATCTTGGTACTCCTGTCTCTCAGCTCCATACCTTCCCATTTCCAAGAGTGCTATCCCCACCCGGATGTTACTAATGTCTTAGGGCTCTGTGTTTGTAATGAATTTCCTATTTCTTAAACCTCTAAAGTTGTTTTCTATTATTTACAACAAAAGAAACCCAACAGTCTTTACTTTGTTCTTTTCTTTTGTCACATCAAAAATACATGATGATTCTGGATTGGGCCCCGGGTTTTTCTGTAGCTGGTATTTTAAACTGGTAACACTCAATTTATAGCCTTAATCCCTCCTTGCCTAGATGTTATGTGTTTTTTTAAGTATCGCCACTTCTGTCAATCTATATTCATCCATTCATTTACAAATTTCCCCCACAAATATTTATTATGCTCTCTCATTATATATCAGAGTGGCTAGATACTACATAGGTGATGAAAACACATCACTTTGTATCAAAATATTACTGAGAAGATACACTAATAAATAATTTCAAACTCTCCAGATATGATAAATGTTACAAAAATATTATATACAAAGTAAGTATCCTATTATGGGCAATGGAGAACTAAGGTTCTGTGATAGCCCGTGTATAATGGAACACTTCTCAGAGGTGTGGCAACCAAGCTGTGAATGGAAAGAGCATCATATGCTTGTGAGGACATATAGTAGAGTAGTTAAAAGCAGACTCTGGAGCCAAACTGAGTTAAAACTCTGGCTTAGTATTGATGACATAGGTTTTTAAACCAAGCAATACAACACGCACACACACACACACACACACACACACACACTAATATTAAGACTCTAGATATAACTACCAGTTTACAAGGAACACAGGAGACAGAGGAACATATTAAAAGACATCACAAGGATGCAATCAGCAAAATTCAGAAGTTAGAAAACTCCACAGAACAAAATCTGCTTTTTGCATTAAATAAAGAACCAATGGAAATTAGAAAGAAAGAGAATCTATAAATTAAAATAAACTTATGAGACATAACATTCATATGAAATATTTGGTGCCTGTTTAGATGCTTATTCAAACAATCCAACAGAAGAGTACATCTCTGAGACAACCATGAAAATTGAAATACTGACTGGATTTTGAGGAATAATTGCTAATTTGTAGCTTTGACAATGGTATCATTGTTATGTTTAAGAAGTATTCCTTATATTTCAGAGATACATGCAGAAATATTTACAATAAATAGTATGTCAGAGATTTGCTTCAAAATTATTTATAAAAAGAAGGAAGCTGAGATGTTGATGGATGAACATTGGATAGTTAAATTACACTAAATTTATATTGAAATTTAAAAACATAAAAGTAAATAAAAATCCTGGGTCTGCCACTTACCCACAGACTAGCTGTGTGATCATTGACAAATTATATAGTATCTGTTTTAATTTTAATTTTCTTTATTTGTTAAAATAGGGATAATAGTAAACTACACCATAGGATTATTGTGAGCATTAAATGAATCCATTTATGTGATATGTTTAGTTATGCCTGACCCAGAAGTATGCTATATATATAGTGTTTGCTATTATCATTACCAGTTGTATAACAAGAGGATGAACTGCATGAGAAAGAAAGACTGAAGAGGAAAGTGAATATACTAGAAATCTACAATAGGGATGGAAGTTAATAAGGTGAGAAATTAAGTTTTAAGCAAGTATAATGATATTTTTAGGGAACAGTGAATGCATTTGACCAATTCCCATATAATGAATTTCTAGTTCTAGAGCTTGAACTCCGTATATAGTAGAGAGAATAGCAAAATAAATAATTTTATCCTGTTTGTTTTAATTGTGCTAAACTAGAAACCTCTAGAAAAACCAAACCTCTAGAAAACGATGATGCTAATTGTACTTTACTATTAACATTGTAACATGGTTCATTCATTTAAAAATCTTATGGTGCATTTCCAAAGGGACCAAGTTTCACTATGATAAAGTTCTTTAATGCTATTGCCTTCACGAGAACCACATTTCATAGTTCACTACCCATGATGCTTTTAATCTTCCAAGTTAATGGCTTTACTTAAATTCAGTCAGCCTGTATAAATCACAGAAAACATATATTCCTTTCCATGTGAAGTATGATGTATTATATTATTATCATTAATATTATTATGATGATGATAATTACCTCTCTGTGGATTGAGTCCATTTTCAGGTTGGAATGTTTCTGCCTATTTGTGGTGTTGTAAGTGATAACTTCAATAACCACCTTAGTTCCTACATCACTGATGAGCTTGCATGTTATGGAAATGATTTTCCAGAGGTAATGTGTTTCTGGCCTAGCTTGTCTCATTGTTTTATTGAATGTATGAGAAATGTTAGAAATAGCAACACTTTAAATTAACAAAATGATCATTTATGGTCACGTTGGAATATTGAAGATGAAAAGCAACAAAATATGGCCACGTGCCTAGAATAAATACATAGACTTCTTTTTTTAGATGCAATATTGACTAATTTAGTATTTATACAATGTGTTTAATGGAGGCTTTGGAAGTGTTTTATAATTGTTTTTAAAAGCACTATTAATTTCAAAGTTAATTCGGCATTTTTTTTGCTTTAAAAGAAGCTCAATATGAGTTTTGCTTTCCACTCAGAAAAATATTACAGGTTAAATCTTTTATAAATGTATTGGTAAAATCTTTACAAATAGAAATATTAAGCTGTCTCATTATTTAGGCATATTACATAATATGAATTTAAGTCAAATTAAAATTAAATAAAGTAATTTGTTTTATGTTATGAACACCTCACCAATATTATGAAAATTAACAATTCTTAATAAAGAAATAAAGAAAGGAGGAAAGTCCACTGGGTGTAATAATTAATATTAATAATTACTGCTACAATTTACAAAGTGTTAATGATATGGCAACACTGTGCTATCTACACTGTGTGCATCACCTCATTATTCATCCTTGCAATCCTATTAGCACTCATATAACCTTTCCCCTTAAATGACACAAAGTGGAGTCTAAGTAAAAACTGTGCTTGTTTCTGAGATTTAAGGAAACCTTCCATTCTCTTCTCTACTTGTCATTAGAGTGACATGCAAACCCTTCCAATGTAGACAGTCTCAAGCTACCCCTGCCTATAGTGGAGGTCCTATTAGGACATCCATTTTGCAGAGGGGGAGGTCAATTCTGAGAAGATTAACCACTCTGAGGTCATACATCCAGTGAAAGTCAGAGATGATGCTCGCGTCCCTGCATAGACACTTTCTCCACCTAATCTTCCTTTTACTCATGTTTCTATTCACGTTACTTCTCACCTGCTGCAGAAGGTAATTTCTGGCAACAGTTAAAATCATTAATTCATGTAGTGTCCCTCGCCCTACGAAAAAAGCTGTTCTCACTTGTGCAATTTTTACAACTCAGGCTTATTTTCCTCCTGCTCATCCTCTGGAAGCTTCCTCAGTAGCTTGATCCATTCTAGCTCCTTGAGTGCTTTCAAACTAGTATTTCCCAGCAGTGGTTTGCCATTCCTGAAAGCAGGTGGCAGAAAATAGGTGAAGGGTAAGTGCTGAAGGACCATAGCAGCTCCCAGAAAATAGAGGTGCAGTGTAGTGACTTGAGACAAAACCCACTTTAAAAATTGTATCCACATGAAAAGATGCTCAACATCGCTCCTCATCAGGGAAATACAAATCAAAACTACCTCACGCCAGTCAGAGTGGCTAAAATGAACAAAACAAATCGGGAGACTATAGATGCTGGCGAGGATGTGGAGAAACAGGAACCTTCCTGCGCTGTTGATGGGAATGCAAACTGGTGCAGCCGCTCTGGAAAACCCTGTGGAGGTTCCTCAAAAAATTAAAAATAGCTCTCCCTTATGATCCAGCAATAGCACTGCTAGGAACTGACCCAAGGGATACAGGAGTGCTGATGCATAGGGGCACTTGTATACCCCAATGTTTATAGCAACACTTTTAACAATAGCCAAATTATGGAAAGAGCCTAAATGTCCATCAACTGATGAATGGATAAAGAAATTGTGGTTTATATTCACAATGGTATACTACGTGGCAATGAGAAAGAATGAAATATGGCCTTTTGTAGCAATGTGGATGGAACTGGAGAGTGTTATGCTAAGTGAAATAAGTCATACAGAGAAAGACAAATACCATATGTTTTCACTCTTATGTGGATCCTGAGAAACTTAACAAAAGACCATGGGGGAGGGGGAGGAAAAAAAAAGGTTAGAGGGAGGGAGCCAAACCATAAGAGACTCTTAAAAACTGAGAATAATTTGAGGGTTGATGGGGGGTGGGAGGGTAGGGAGGGTGGGTGATGGGTATTGAGGAGGGCACCTGTTGGGATGAGCACTGGGTGTTGTATGGAAACCAATTTGACAATAAATTTCATATTAAAAAAAATTTATTCTGTTCTTGTGTATGTTTGCAGTTGAGATATTGTGTCATCTTCCTATGTTTTATTCGAATGGACAGTGAGATGGGGCTGGCCAGGCACCTGTGAATTATAAATGCTCTAAAATCAAACCCATGCTTTTTGGATGAGAGCTTATTTGCAGGGGATGTTGTGTAATGCTTTATGAATCTAAAACATAATGATTTTAAATATTCTGTCAGAATTATGAAATTATTCTAATTCATTTAGAGAGTGTAATTCTTTTACTCTTATCAATAAGTGTTACAAAATGATGTTAAGCCCTTCATTTTGAACAGTGATGCATTTTTGCATGATCTGGTTATCTAAATAATAATGATAAGTAAAATAAAAATGAAACATACTTAATGATTGACCTTTTGCTCTGCTCCAAAAACAATTATTATGATCTTTATATATAAATCATAGAATAAGAAAATAATATAGATTACATAGAGAATGGGTATGGGGAAGAGGGGAGAGGCAAGGAGGCAAGGAGGGAGAAAGAGACTGTGGGAGAGAGAGAGAGAGAGAGAGGGAGTGAAGCAGTTGGGAAGAGAAAATAACGAGCAGTCTAGAACTCTATAGGAACAAGTAAAATATATTCTCTCTCAGAAAACCTCATTCTTGGTTTTAAGGCCTTCCTATAGATTCAGTTGGGTCCACCCAGATTACCCAAAATAATTTCCCTTGCCTAAAGTCACCTGATTATGGGCTTTAACTATATCTGCAAAATGCCTCCACCGAAACACCTAGGTTACTTTCTGATTGCTCAGCTGGGGACTATAGCCTAAGCAAGCTGCCACCTTAATAAAGCCATCACATCTGTGAATTCCCTCCCCTCTTTAAGAGTTATCACATTGTCAAATTTGAAGGTCTCTGTGAGCTCCTACCTGTTCATATTCTTTTGCTTTTCCTTAGAGCACCATCATATTAAACCACCATATTGGATTTTAAAAAAATATGATCTTGCTTTTTCCTTGCCTTTGAAATTTATAAAAAGTGGTGACACTCTGTATTTATTCGAGGCATGCTTTTTCCACTTAACATATTTCTAAGACATACCCCAATTTGGTGTGAGTAGCTGCTATCATTCCTTTCAAATCCTATGCATTACTGGATTATTTGAATATTTATTATCCATTCTCTATTTATGGTCAATTCATCTGTTCATAGTTATTTACTACTTAATAAGTCTTGAAGCTTTTTGTACCTATATATTTCTTCCCTTGTTTAAGGGTTTCTCTAGGTAAGTACTTAGAGTTGGACTCCCTGGATCTTATGTTGTAAGTCCAGGTTGAATTTACAAGATAGCTATACAGTGATACTATCCATTCACTTTTCTTCCCTTAGAATAAAACTGTAGACTTTTATCAACACATGGTTTTATCAGACTATATTAGTTTCCTATTGGGGTTATAACAAATCACCATGATTTAGTGGCTTAAACAACACAATTTTGTTCTCTTTGAATACTGGGGTTCATAATAAAAATATCAGTTCTTCTGGGCTAAAGTCAAGGGTGCCGATTCTTTTTGGAGGCTCTGAGGGGATGCATTTCCTTGATTTTTCAGCTTTAGTGGCTGCCTCTATTCCCTGGTTTGTGGCCCCTTCCAATGGTCAAGAATTAATATATTTCCACATAAAATACCTCTATAGAATGATCAACAGTTTTTCAGAACTTTAGAGTGCTGCATGAAATTCAACACAATACCATTATTGAGCGCCTGTAAATAAATGTTTATTTTACTTTTATAAGTGTAGTTGACTTCATTTGATTAATTTAGGCAAACTCGAATTTCAAAAATCAATATATTTGATCATGATTTCATGGAATATTTTAAAATTATCAGACACTTATTTTTATTAGATGAAGGCAAATTATGTGCAACGACATTGTTAATGTGAATATAAATTCACACTTATTTTTAGTCCATGCATTTATTTGTACCATGTTAAAGGTATTATTATACCTATAAAGTTAAAAATAAGAAAGAAGGAAAGAAAGAAAGAAAGAAAGAAAGAAAGAAAGAAAGAAAAGAAAGAAAGAAGAGAGGAAGAAAGAAAAAAGAAAAAGAAAGTAAAAGAAATAAAGAGAAAGAAAGAAAGAAAGAAAGAGAAAGAAAGAAGAAGAGAGAAAGAAAAAGAGAAAGAAAAAGAGAAAGAAAGAAAGAAAGAAAGAAAGAAAGAAAGAAAGAAAGAGAAAGAAAGAAAAGCTGTCACTTCATGTATCGCTCAGGGGGATAACATTCGTTCATAATTCAAAATATCCCTGTTTTGTTCATAATCCAAATGACCACGAATAATTTTTGCAAATGGATCCCTCCATTGGGAAAGACTTTAGAGCTTATGTGCTTGACCTTTTCTTGTTTTTTTTTTTTTCATTTTTTTCTATATATTGTCATTTGGAGACTTAGCAGAGCAATTCATGTGTTGTTAGTTCACAATGTAATTTTTACAATGTTTTTTTTTTTATAATATCTGTTGTTGTAATCAAGACTTCAGACTTTGCAAAACAGATAAAAGTTAATCCCATCTCTATCACAACATTTGTATTTTGAAGCAAATTTTGATAATAAGTCTCATTTTGCTTATGATTAAAAAATAATAATTATTTCTTGTTAGAGCTCTTGTATCCATGGTGTTCATATTATACTTGATTTTAAGTTAAAATTGAGAAGAATATTATTATAATTTGTGGATTCATTATTTGATTGTGTTTCAGTTCAGATCATTGAAAACTTTGAATAGTTTTAACACAAAGAATTGACACATTTAACACAAAGAAGTGAAGAGAAAAGAAAACAAGGCAATACAAACCAACAATCAACAAATAACGACAAAAGCCTGAACTCCAAGTGAATATACCACCTACTAGGATGTAAGACATTTGCAAATTATGTGTTGAGATTTAATACCAGTTCCCCTGAAATTTTAAGAACAAAAACATATTTTGAGTTTGAAAGTATGACTAGAAGTTTATATGTGCTGTTTTTATTCATTTTAGGACCTAAACAAGTTTTTGTACTTTTTAAAGTCAACTTGTTACAGGGAAATCACACCTTTCCTTTAGTCACACATGTTATCTCTAATTGTTTGCAAGAAAACAGACCCACTATTGGCAGGGTCAGAAATAATTAGTGGATTGCTGCATGTTTTTTCCACAGAGAACATCTTGAAATCATCTGAGGTAGAGAAACTGGACTGAAACTACCTAACTTCATAAACTTATCATTATAGTAAAGTGTTTGGAAAAATAAATTCTTATTTTTAATGCAAAGATAAATTCTAGATTAAACTTGCAGGTCTCTGACCATTCTGTAGTTCTTTTGATTCAGATCCTACGTATCAAAACATTTCTAAAACAAAATGATTGTAAATAAACCTTTAATATATATTTTGTTTGGTATAATGCAGAGAATTTAAATTGTTTTGCTGCGTTGTCTTACAGAAACCCTAAAGGGCTATTAGTTTATTTTGAAAATTGGGCCTTTTCAGGTAGCCAGATGGAAGTGCAGAGTTTAAATGCAGTAACCTGGAAAACAAAGCAAAACTCAACTTTGTTCTCCAAGGAGCATACACAGTTTAAAATCTAAAGAACAAAGCAGGATTTTTCCTTAAAGACTGACCACATAATGCTTACTCAAATTAGTTTGTTAGCTGTGTTATGAACTATAAAAATAGAACTATAAAATAAAACTATAAAAACAAAAGATTTAATAGTGAACCTAATGCCTGCCTCTCAATGAACCTGAGAAAGGACTTCTCGTTTGTTTATATGTTTTTAAAGTCTTACAAAAAGTACTCAATGGAAACTAGAATAGCCTTTTTGGAGGACAATTTGACAACCTCTGTCAAGAACTTACATAAGGTAGACTCTTGATCCAATAACTCAACTTCTAAGTTTTTTTTTGAAATAAACAATCAAGAATTCATTAAAAGTTGCACATTCAGGGTTTTGATTATTTTAATAGTCTAAATAGCTTCAGTGTATAGAAATGGGAGATTTATTAAATATAATTTTTTCATACAATACAATACTATAAAGCACATATCTAAAGATTATTTAAGGTTATGAGAATACACTCACAACATATTGGTGATAAAAAAACAAATTTTCAGAAGGTTATATACGAGTTATAAATCACTCACATATATATGTGTATATATATGAATGTGAGTGTATGAATATATATGATATAAATGGAAGAAAATTCAACATGATTTTAAAATGTTTAAGTGGAAAAATTATAATTAGCTTTTTTAATCTTTGTGGATTTTCCAAATATTCTATGACAAATGTATGTGCTAACTTTGATTACCTAGTAAAAATGTTAAATTAAAAATTTCTAAGTCTATAAAAAATGTAAGTATAAAAACCCCCAGACTCTGCAAGCATTAATTTTGGAAATCTTCCCCAAATCATGTTGTATAAATATAATGAAATACACAGAACAGGACTAAAGGGGACTTAGTTTGCTAATTTATTAATTTATTAAATGTGACTTATATTGCTCTTTGAGGTGAATGGAAATGAATAAATCTTGGTCCACAAACTCACATGGGCAATAAATAGCTTTTATATTTGAAATATATTTCCATTTCAAGCACCCTAAGGTTTCAGAGAAATAACGTTCCCAGTGAAATAGCATCTAAATCTCAGTGGACAAGGTGTTTTTGTTTTGTTTTGTTTTGTTTGTTTGTTTGTTTGTTTGTTTGTTTGTTTGTTTTTATATAGCATCAAAGGATTGGTAGAAAGGGACATTATTTGGTCCTGGAGATATCCAGAAATCCAGTATCTCTTGGTTACCTGTCCTCACAAGCTGCTGAGTTGTCCCTTTTCTCTTTTCCAAGACACGAGGCTTATGGATTCTTCTCTTCAACTACCTTCTCCCTCCACTCTTGCTTCAGTCCAAGACAATCTTAGAAGTGGTATTGGAGTGGTATAAAGACAGTAGTTATGAGCCAGGCTACACTTGGTTAGAATCCCAATTCTGTCACTAACTGGCTATGTGACCTTTAGAAAGTTATTTATCATCCCTATACCTCAATTTTCACCTCTTTAAAATGGGGGTAATTACAATGCCTATTTCATGGGATTATTGCAAGTATTACATAAATTAGTGCCTAGTCAAGTATCTAGAATCATTTTGAAGCAGGATGAGTGCTCAGTGTTGTGTTATTATTATTATGTCTATTCCTGTTATTGTGGTGAAGAAAGTAGAGGTGGGGAATGAGAGGGACAAAGGATGTTTTCATAACATTCTTATTTTGTGGTTTCTGTTTCTACTGAACTCATTACTGCCCCTGAATCTACCAATGCCTTTACCCTGACACACTCTTCTCTATTTTCTTCTCTGCCCTTTATCACTTGCCATGGTGGTTGTGCAGGGTCCTCTCTACATTAACAACTTCACTTTGTTGGAGGTCTCAAAGGAAGCTTGGGTCTTGAAAAGAAATCTCCTTTGTGTAGAAACTTTGAATGTGTTCTATTTACTATCTTTTATTTCTATGATATGCTGACCCTGAACCATTGTCTTTAGGCAGGGTCTCTCCCAACTTTGGTGAGCAATTAAGGGCTGGAGCATCCTTTTTTTCCTCTTTTCCTTCAGAAGGTTTAACTCTCAAGTCCAGGCTAAATAATTGAGCAAGATGTTTTTATTAAGAAATCACCAATGTTTTAAGTCTTTGTAAAGTATAATTTAGACTGGATACATTTCCTTTACAATTCAATTCACCCAAATATGAATTAAAGAAAGAGCAATAGTCAGTATTTATAGAATGCTATCTGTGTGTCAAGTCCTACAGTAATCAACAAACACTGTAACAGTTAATCATTAATCAGTCATTATAACATGACTATATATATGACTATATGACTATAAGATAGACAATCATTATAACATGTCTATGAGATAGCTGTTAATTTTTCCATTAATGATTTTCTCCTTAAATGAGGAGGTTAAGAAACTGGCCAATACAGAGGTGCCTGGGTGGCTCAGTCGGTTAAGCATACAACTTTGGCTCAGGTCATGATCTCATGGTTCGTGGGTTCGAGCCCCATGTCAGGCTCTGGGCTGACAGCTCAGAGTCTGGAGCCAGCTTCGGATTCTGTGTCCCCCTCTCTCTGCCCCCCCCCCTTTCTCATGCTTTGTCTGTCTGTCTCTCTCTCTCAAAAATAAATAAACACTAAAAAAAAAGAAACTGGCCAATACTTAATGGTTGGTAAATGGTAGGATCAATAATGAAACTTAGGTCTGGCTGGATTTCAAACCAGAGTTTTATCCATCTCATTTTACTGCCTCTCAAGTATTTATTTACTGCTTAATATGTGCAAGGCTCAAGCAAAGGAAAACGTGAGAAGGAGTCACTGTATTCCAGAATTCATATTTACTGGAAGATTTTTTAAAAATCAACTAGCTGCACTAAAAATCAGACTTCGATAGGTGTTTTAGTAAAGGATTGACAAAATTGTATGATACAATACTGGACAGAAAATTCATTTTGATGATTGCAGAAGGTTGTATCAAGGACATGAAATTTAATACGGGTCTTCCAGATAGAGGAAGAATGAACATAGAGAGAAAAATGATTGGCAAAAAGAAATGACAGTAAATGGAGCAGGAGCTGGGTAGAAAGTGTGATTCAATCAGTATTCAGCTATTAAATGAGCATGACATTTAGTGGGACTCAAAAAGGGGTAGGGGACTATGTTTTGTAGTATTTCTGGGGTCTAGACAGTTAACTGGCCACTATTACCCCAGATTCTTGGAATTGTTAAAGGTCTCTCAGGTAAGAATTTGTTTGGTCTTAGAGATAAAACAGAATAAATGATAGTACAAACACAGCTTTTAAACCAAACCTTTTGTGTGACATAAAGCTTCTTATAATGTTTTTTTACAAAATATTGGTCACAAACACTTCTCAAAGTATGCTGACCTGAACTTTAATACTGTTTCCCACTTTTTGACCTGGACCAAAAACAAAACAAAACAAAACAAAACAAAACAAAACAAAACAACAACAACAAAAACATTTGATTTTGAAAAAGCTCTTCTTGCTAACGGAGTATAATTCTTACTATTATCAATTTCTGATATTAATAAAGTTTAAAACATAGCAAAATGGCATGGATTCAGCTGTAAAACGTCTTTTCATCATGAGGATTTATACACTGTCTAAAAGTTGCGTTTTCACTTTGAAGAAAAGACCAGTGATATAATTGTATGCATTGCTGTTGAAGTTGGCAGGTGGAGAAGGGAAGTGGGAGGCTGTGTATGGCTAAACATTAAAGTGTAAGAAAACATAAAATTAGTAATACCCTGGCCCAAGTTATGAAGGATTTTTAAACAGTAGAAGTGTGGCATTTTTATTAAAATTTAAAATATGCATACTCAACACCAAATAAATCAATGGTGGGTTATTATAGCTTTCATAGCCTGAAGGCCAATGTTACCAACGATACAGAATTTGCTTTGATAGAGCAATAAAGTAAGACTTCAAATTGCATCAAACCCTCCAATTAGCCAGTGAGAGTCAGATATGGGCTTCTCTGGTTATCATGATTCCTCTATAGACTAAAACTCCAAATAAAGTAAACCTTCAGAATTATTTTACAAAGCTGAAAAAGATCATCCCTTGATACTAAAATTAGTAAGTATGAAAGATGGCATTCCTTATATCAACAAACAGATTCACTTAAGAGGTTTAGAACTGAAGTGTACTGGGAATGGGATATTTCCAGGTTTCATCAGGAAAGCTAGAGTTTCTTCTAAATTGGGAGGCTGTTCCTTAGCACATTATCTTACCCTCTACTCAAAGCCCATTTATCTTGACAGTCAACTTGCAAATGCTTACTTCCTCTTCAGGGCAGCTCAAATTCTTCATTCTCTATAAATTATTTTCTTTTTGTTTTAAAGTTTATTCATTTATTTTGAGAGAGAAAGTGTGAGCAGAGGGAGGGGCAGAGAGAAAGAGAGAGAGACAGAGAGAGAGAGAGAGGATCCCAAGCAGTCTCAGCACTTCAGTACAGAGCCTGAGGTGGGGCTCGAACTCAGGAACCTATATCATGACCTGAGCCAAAATCAAGAATCGGATGCTTAACTGACTGAGTCACCCAGGCACCCTTCTAGAATTTTTTTTTCTAGAATTCAGATGTTTTTTGGTTTTGTTTTCCCTTGTGAGTCTCCTATACCTTAGGTTTTAATGACTCCAGAAATTATGATTGGAAATTAGAAATGTTTGTGGGCCTCCCCTTCTTTTCCCTGAACCATTCATTTTTTGAAAGCCAGGACTGGTTATTTTTGTCTCTGACAATGCCTGATGTGACAGGTAATATGTTTGTTGAATAAATCTTTTTTTTTTTTTTAATTTTTTTTTTCAACGTTTATTCATTTTTGGGACAGAGAGAGACAGAGCATGAACGGGGGAGGGGCAGAGAGAGAGGGAGACACAGAATCGGAAGCAGGCTCCAGGCTCTGAGCCATCAGCCCAGAGACTGACGCGGGGCTCGAACTCCCGGACCGCGAGATCGTGACCTGGCTGAAGTCGGACGCTCAACCGACTGCGCCACACAGGCGCCCCTGTTTGTTGAATAAATCTTAAATGGACATACAAATTGTTCCCTAGCATGGCCAAGTTAACAAAGATTTATTCTGAGATCAGATGTACACACGCGCACACACACACACACACACACACGATATTCTTAAGTATATCAAAACATATTCAAAGTAACTTTAAGCAGTTAAAAAAGAAGGGAAGTTGTCTATATGATTTTGTAATTATTTTGATTTTTAAAGAGAACCAAATAGTAGAATATGCATATGTTTCCACAGTTCTGAAGAGAAAGTGTGGCAGTTTTTAAAGACTAGTATCAATTATTTGGGTGAAAATATATTTCAAGAAAAAAAATTAAGTTATGAGTCAAATACTGAAATAACCCTAAACTATATGACTCTTGTTTTAGTCCAAGGCACATAGGTAAGACTTCTGATCTATAATTTGGTTCCCTGCATTAATTTACCCATCAGGAGGGAGAATCCAAGGAAATGACGGGTGCTGTTTATCTAGCCAGATATCTTTGTCATTGTGGTTGTATAAATTGTCATTCTGGTTTATCCCTCCCCTTCTTTGTGAGATTAGCCCCTGAATCAATTCCTCAGAGCATAATCACTTGTGGAACAGTTGATACCACAGAGTAGTTCTTGGGCTGAATACCTAAAGACTGAATGATAGATTGTGGAAATGCTACTACTACTGAGCCTTACCTGAAAAGTGGACCAGCCAGTCAGTCTCCATTTATAGTAGCTGTCCGAAGCAGCAGTTGGTAGCTGAGTGTTCCAGGTTCCAATCCAAATTTATGTGGCATAATTGCTCCCATCAAAATTTTTTCTTCTTAGGCCTACAGATGATTGTAGTGTCCTTAATTGCAATTTATGATATTATAAAGGATCACTATATTGTACACCTGAAACTAATATTATACTGTATGTTAACTAACTGGAATTTAACTAAAAAAAAAAGAATTACTGCAATGAACATCCTTTTATGTGTCCTCTTAAATATATATTTAATGTAAATTTTTAATATTTTAAAATATTACATATATATAATTTAGTTAGAAGATACATCAAGAGGTAGATTTTTTTGAATCATAGAGTCATACCCAAGAGTATTAATAAGCTGCATGACAGAGGTATTGTCAATCAGAAAGAAAGGTATTATCAATCAAGCAGCTATGGTAAATGTAGGACTTTATATTAGTCCTGGAAATATGTTATACCTTTATTGTAGGTTACCAAATTATCCAAGGAAGATTATACCAATTTATTATTCTCCAGAAGTGGAAACTCTAAAAATTTAACTCTCTCTTGAAGTTTGCATATGCTCTCAGCTTATTCTATCACATTAGATGATCTTTATTTAACAGATACACTTAACTTGTATTTCCCCATGAAGAAAAGGGAATAACTAAGGCAAGTATTGGTTATAAATTCCTGTTCTAGAACCTATTCTTTTTAAAATTTTTAAAATGTTTTTATTTATTTTTGAGACAGAGAGAGACAGAGCATGAGCAGGGGAGGGGCAGAGAGAGGGAGACACAGAATCTGAAGCAGGATCCAGGCTCAGCTGTCAGCACAGAGCCAGACGTGGGGATTGAACTCACAGACTGTGAAATCATGACCTTAGCTGAAGTTGGATGCTCAACCAACTGAGCCACCCAGGCACCCTGAACCTATTCCTTATAATACCGTAATAAGACTTTTATACCAGTGACTTGTTAAAAAAAATAAAATTTAGTTGAAAAGACTAAACCTATACAATGTAATGATTGTTATATATAACTTATTAAAATATCATAAAATATAAATGCACCAGTGTATTTAAAAATATGTATATACAACTAGAGTATGGTTCTGGAATTAAATACCAATTTTTCCTCCTTAGTATTTCAATGTAACATTGATTATGAATATCTGTCTCAGTATCTGTTTTAGTCCTAGTCCAAAATGTTGTTCTTTTACTGTATTTATTATTATTTTTTTAACCTACATTCCAGATAGGTTAACCCAAATCTTATTTTTTCTTAATATCAATGCAAACATGCATGCTTATTCATGGATAATTACCATATTACTTCAGTCTATGATCTTGCATAGTTTTTATGCTTTTGTAATACATTTTATTAAAATTTTTCTAATTCTGATTTTTCAATTACAGATGCTCAAGATAGGTTTTTCCAGAACTAGATAAGAACTACTTACAAGATCAGTACCTAGCTCCTGGAGTCACTTCAAAGGAAAGCATAATTACCAAAGAATTCATAGTATGGGGTTTGAATAAGATCAGAAGTCAAGAAACAGAATCAGATACCAAAGGCTATAAGGTAACTAGTGGGTAAATTAGGTTAGTGGTATTAGATAACAGAGGAATCAAAGAATGAGATGTTTCAGCCATAAGGGAACAAAGATAAAGAGTGATGTATATATCAGTAAAATAGATTTTTATTAAAATATCAATAAAATAGGTTTTTTAGAACAAATACCTATTGTCCACTGCAACTCTCAGTTGAGCATGGAAGATAGGTTTAGACACACAACTTAGAGATTTGGAGAAAGATCTTTAAAGACCTAAACTAAGAGATATAAATATTTCCAGACAGAGAGCTTTTTGAAGTCATCCTTGCACACCTCCAATCTATGGTTATTGTATATATAAAAAACAAAATAATGTTCCACATAGATAATCAAGGTATAATTTCCAAGCTGCTTCACTGTGTTTACTATACATAATTCAGACCTAACATCTTTGAACCCCAGACAGAAATTTAAAGTTAGTCTACATTACTCAGGAGGCAAAATTATTATTAATTTCCTAGCAATCACATCTAAGGACAATTATCAAAAATTTCCTAAAAGAGTTACATTTTAGCATTCCATATTAAAACTCACTGGTCTGACTCTGGAATTAAGTGCGGGCTTGTTTATCGAAATATATTATTTCTAAAGGCATAATGGCATTAGTTATCCTCAAGATAATATAGGAACTGAGTATCACAGATGAGTTATTGTATTTATTTTGCTGTTAATTAGTGCTACAGGGATTCAAAAATGATATTTTGATATAATTAACACCTAAAAACAATTACTTCTATGGAAAAAATAGCATATCATTACTACATCACTACTTTTTGGTGGATATCTCAACTAAAAAGCTGAAAGGCAATAGTAAAATATTAAGTGAATGTGAAATCATATAGCGAAATAAATATTGATTCAAATGTTTCACTTCAGTAGAAGAAGACAAATTGGGGTAAAATATCATTAGTTTATTTTGTTTATGTAGTTTTTCTAGATTTCTGAAAAACATAAATATCACACATTGAACTCTAACATAGGTGAAAATAAAATACATTTTCCACTTTGGGAAAACACTTTTTTTTTTATTTCAAGGAAATTAAATTATCAGTATGAGTTAATTAGTAGAAGTTATTACATAAATAGGAGTAGCCAGAAAAACAAAACAAAACAAAGCAAAAACTAATTCTCAACTCCGGGTTATTTTCTCTAACAGATGTTGAAATAACCAGTATCCAATTCTTAAATCACCCAGTCATGTCAATTATTTATTTCTTTGATGGATGCTCTTTACTTGGTCTCACCTATTCTGAATACAATGAAACAAATAGGACTATATTCACACATTTGATATATGCATAAGGATTAAGCTCCAATTTCAATAATATCAAATGATCATAGCATTACTTAGTTTTCAATAAAATATAAGCACAAATTCTTACAGTCACTTAAAACTGAGTTTTAAGTCATTACTCTAACATTTGGATAGCATCACCTCAAGATAGTTACACAAACACTTTCAAAAGTGCTCATAATTCTTACTTAAGTAGAATAGAATCTAATGCTCAGAAAATATTTATGTTTCTGTGTAAAGCCATAAAAAATTAATGAGAGGATCTAAGATGGATCTGAAATTCGAGGTGCCATGATATCAATCACTCTTTATTGTTTGAAAGTTAAAGTCCCTCTGGGGGGCCAAATAATAAAGGAGAAAAGGGAAGACCAAGAGAAAAATAGGAGGGTTGCAAACCCTGTCAATGGTGCATATGTTCCCAGTTACCAAGTCTGTAGCTCCCATTTCAGTCTTCAGTGCTTAAGGTCAGTGTATGACATGATGTCTTTCCATCAAATACTGTCAGTTTTCCTAAAAGTTTTCAGAATGAGCTGGAGAGTCATCAAATGATTTTCCTAATGTGCAAGTTATTTAAAAGCTTATGATTTTGGAGTGAGTATACTAAATGGTTCTCAAGTAGGACTCCTATCTGAAAGATTCTTTCTTTCTTTTTTTAATGTTTATTTATTCATTTGAAAGAAAGACACACAGAGAGAGAGAGAGAGAGAAAGAGAGAGAGAGAGAGCTGTCAGCTTAGAGTCTCACGCAGGGTCTGGTCTCACAAACAATAAAATGACCTGAGATGAAATCAAGAGTCAGGGGCTCAACCAACTGAGCCACCCATGTGCCCCCCAAATGTTTCTTAAAACACTTATTTAGCCTTTAAAAGCAAAAGATGCTTCTGAAATAATTTACACTTGTTATATTAACTGACTAACAAAACATTTTTAAGTGGATAAAATCTCCACTTGTTAAAAAAAATTACTTTCTTTCTAGTGAGATATTCTACAGATAACTTCCATTTTCGTTCCTCAAGCGCCTTGATAATGTCTTTAGAGATGCTAGTTAACATGCTTCTTATTTATTCCCAATGGCAATTTTCACTACCCCCCAAAGAATTATATAGCTTAAAATTTTTAAGTTATTTCAACATTTTTAATTAACAATTGATACCTATGAAAGTATAGAAATTATTTTGACCTTAATTACATAATTCAGGCAAAAATATAAGAAACAATTATTCTTGATAAAGTACAGAAAATATTCTTGATAAAATGAGGATTCTAGCTACCATGATATGTAAAAAATATTGGTAGAGCCAGAAATGCAGCTAAGCAATTATATTTGAATTATTTTTCTTTCATTAAAATATAATGCTTCAAGGAGTAGAAAGTAGTCAGAAACTTTTAAAGAACAATAGTCATGACTCATCGTGTCTTTGTCCCCAGTGAATATATGGACACACTCAACACACAAACGTATATAAACATATACAGGTACATATATATGCACACACTTATCTTTCTCCTCCTTTAACCTTATTGTATTATACATCATTAAGTCTAATTTTATGTTTGTGAATAACACAATTCATTCCGCTAATGTTTAGTGAATGCTTATTCTATGATAGGCATAATTCTAGACAATGAGGAACAGAACAGACAACTTATGATTAGAAATGCAATTATCCAACATAGTCAATGTTCAATAATATTGAAATAATGAGGGCCCCTGAGTGGTTCAGTCAGTTAGGCATCCAACTCTTGATTTTGGTCCAGGTCATGATCTCAGGGCTTGCGCAATCCAGACCCAAATAGGGCTCTATGCTGACAATGTGAAGTCTATTTGGGAATCTCTGTCTCTCTCTCTCTCTCTCTCTCTCTCTCTCTCTCTTTGCCCCTACCCTACTCATGCTTTCTCTCTCAAAAATAAATAAATAAAAACTTAAAAGTAGAAATAATAATTTTCCATGTATTTATTGTGGCTTTTTTGGTTGAAAGTAATAGCACCTAACTTATAACAGTTTTTTAAAGGGAGAAGGATTTAAGACACGCAATTGAAAAGTTCAAAGATTGATTTGAATTAAGACCCAGCTGTATACAAGATTTTGACTGTTATTTTTTGTTTTTTTTTTTCACCTCCAGAATGAATGCTTTCCTCTTTATAAAAGTTCCTTCCACGGAAGGCTTTATCTACATGTCAGGAAAGATCGTAGTTGATAGCCCCAAGCCTATATTTCTATTGCTTTGTGAGTCAAAGAATGAGAGATATTTTCTCATTTAACATTATAAATCTTAGGAAAAAATCTTGCGGTAGATCATCCTTCAACCAATCACTTTGGAAAAAATTATCTAATTGACTGTGTCTGCATTACATGTCTGCTGTTGTGGAGACAGTAGAGGGGAAGAAGGAGATTGAGGGACAGTCCCTTCAAATTGTAGACATAGATTTGCCATAGGAAAAAATGCTCAAAAATTAGACTAAGTGAGGAATGTTTGCTGGGCACAAAATAATAGTCATTCTGTATGGTAATTTTCAGCACAATTGAGATGTGATCATTTGCTTGTTGGTTATTCACTTAAAGTGCATACCTCATTGCCTTTTCATGATCTCCTATGTAAGTGCTATTATAATTATGCATTCCCCAGGTTTAGCTATTGACTGGTAGTCTTCAGAAAACCCAATTCAAATTGCTTCTGATATTGCAAATAAAAGTTATATAATTTGATAGTCAAATACATATTCCTTATCTAAAACTACCATAGAAATAACTGTAAATGTGAAATAATTTCTGGGTATGAAGAATAGAAGCACATTGAGGAAAGGATGGGGAAATATCTAGTATTTTTAAGACCAATTATTATGCACTGGGTCTCAGTCTGGGCAAATATTTTACATTATGTCACCAATTTCTGACAATTTCCTCATGAGAGATACATTGCCACTTTAGTTTTCAAATGGGAAAAGTAGATGTGGACAGGCAGACATCTAACACAGATTAACCTGACTCTCAATTCCGCATTTTTTTCTCCATACAAAAGAGTGTGTTTAAGAACAAAAATCTAGGGGCACCTGGGTGTCTCAGTTGGTTGAGGGTCTGACTTTGGCTCAGGTCATGATCTCATGCATGGTTCATGAGTGCGAGCCATGTGTTGGGCTCTGGGCTGGCAGCTCAGAGCCTGGAGCCTGCTTCCGATTCTGTGTCTCCCTCTCTCTCTGCCCCTCCCCCACAATGCTCTGTCTCCCTCTTTCTCAAAAATGAGTAAACACTAAAAAAAGAACATAAATCTATTTGAGTGTGCATGTGTATATGTGTGTGAGAGGGAGAGAGAGGGAAAGTAGAGAGAGAGAGAGAGGTCTCAGCTTCAGAGTTCCCAGTGTCATCAGTGGGTTTCCTTGACACTAACAGCTCAATTTATTTTTCTGCCTAATCCTGCTTCCCTCACTTCCTTATGAGTGTTATTCCTAACAGCATTCTTCAATAAACCACTTGTGTGCAAATCTCCATCTCAAACTCTGTTTCCCAGGAAACCTAACTTATGTTAGTTGGTGCTAAGAGTAATCCTAAAACGCAGAATCTAAGAAGCACTTTGAAGCTGAATTACCTGCTGGTTGGTTGACATAAAGAGGACCCTATTACTGGTAAGTGGAGCATGGAGTAGTGCCTTGCACAAAGTAGCAGTTCAGCTCTTACATCTCTTCCTTGTGGTTTAACTGGTATAATACAGCAGCAAAAGGAAATGTGATGGAAGGTGCAATATCTCAGGCATTCGAGAGATCTGAGGGAAGTAATAATTATGAGAACTATGACATTAAATGTTGTTAATGAGCTATGGATGCACTAAATAAACACAATGGAAGGCTGAGGTTGATTAATCAACATTGTAAGAATAAATATAAAAACTGACAAAGGCTAAATGTGGTAGATATAAATAGATGATCATACATGGAATCTAGAAGACAGCAAAAATTCAGGATCGGGCCTAGGATAGACATTAAGAATAGCAGAGCTCCAGAGACAGTAAAATTCTCAATGCCAGAAAGTCTGCTATGCCAGAATTATGTCTTGAAGGAGCACCCTGATGGTGAAGGAGTGGGACCCAGAAACAAGAGGTGGGGGCGGCTGGGCTTATGTACTCAAAATATTGAATTCTCAGTTTTCCCTGAACACCTGGACCTGTGGAAGCATTGTTCTCTTCCTGGTTAAAAACTTTTGCTTCCTCTGCATTGCTTGGAAATAATTTAGAGGAATCTGTTTTGTTAAACAAATGAGCCCTCAAAATCTTCCTCTTCTTCTAGACACAAGATCAAAAACTAACATTAAGTCTAAATGTGATCTAGTCAGGGAAGTGCTGTGTCTTCTAGGAAAAGAAATGAACCACAAATAATCTATAGAACCTAGTCAAAATATACTGGGATGCATAAAGCAAACTACACAAAAATCATTTTGTTTATTTAATAAAAGTCAACTTCTAAATTCATCAAGTTAACTCAAGTTTGTTCCTATTTCCTTGGAGAAAGAAGCATTCCAACAGTATTTTCCCAGAGAGGATTGAATTGGAAAGACCTACTAAAAGAGATAATCATCAAGGAACATATAGGAGAAGATCTTCCTAGTTGCTACATATTTTCTTTTTCCTGTTCCTTGGAAGCCCGATAGTTAATGATTGTTAATCAATCCAAGTTGCTCTTGAACTAGGCTCGAAGTGATGGCTTCCAGGACATATGATTATCAAATGAGCTATTCTCTGGCAATCAGGGTTTTAGGTAAGCTGTGTAAAAAATGCATATAACATGGATAAAAACTTTAGTTTTAAAGGCCACAGTTGATAAAAATTGATAATACCTAAAGTACTTATAAATTTTCAGCCTTCCAAGTAGTTTTGGATTTATAGACATAAAAGATAGTCATGTTCATAGTTTTAGAGTTTCTCATATGCCATATTGTTAACTACACGATGACTTTAATGTTGTCTTGGTTGGGGGAAAGTATCTGAAAGAGAATAATCATTTATAAATAATTGCATTCAATTTTTACAGACATGAAAATGAAGACGGGTTCTGTGAGTTCCAGTTAGCACAAGATTATACACCTTTCAGATCACCCATAGTAATCATATTTTAATTGTAACACAAAGTGAATAGCTTTTATTCTAATAGGAAAAGCACTAGATGCTAATGAGCATCACGTAAGTATACTTGATGAGCTCACATTTTCTGAACGAAATTAAGTCTTTGGTTAGTTCTTCCAGTAACTTTTCTTTGTTGAAAATTTGGGCAAGTTATAGGAATAGGGAAGAAATAGGAAAATAGCCAAAATTCATGATGAGAAGGATGGAGGAGTTGCAATTCAAACCAATGTCCCTATGTGATGGTCTTCTTCCTATGTAAAATGAATATGGGAAAAGTATTTCTATGAGCAAGTTTTAGAATTAGTGAATTTTCATGGAAGGTAGGAAGATGCTGATCGTTTGGACCCATTTATAAAATAGCACTCAAAAACAGTAAGGAAAAAATGAAAGGTAATATTAATTACCTTTGGTAATAACAACTACCATGGCAGATTGATATGGCCATGACTCACTAGATGTTTCCCAAAGGTGAAATTTATCATAAATTTCACCTACAAATGTCTATATTTATAATGAAACCATGATTAAGCATGTTTTTTTCCTTCTTCACAAAAGTTTCTGCTGTCCTAAGCTTGCTTAATAAAGCCTGGGAAATGCTTAATAGGTTTATGACTCTGAAATTCCTGGCTTGACTGTCCTTGTAGTGAATAATAGTCAGAACCAGTTGAATTATCCTCTTTTCTCACTGGATAAATAGAGTATAAGACAATTTTATCAGCATCTCCAGAGACCAGTGACCTTATCATTTTGGACTTTATCACTTTCCTCAGTCTCTCTAAAGATAATTTTGTTTTCCAAATTACCTCACTAAAGTTTCCGGAACTTTTACTACAGTTGGTTTCCAAGTAAAAAGTTTGTAAAAGGAACTACAGTAGGAGTATCGCAGCAGTATAATTCAGTACCTTCTGCCTTCCCCCAGCACCCGCCCCCCGAAATCAAAGGCAAACAGAGGACAATAATAAGTACAAAAACAACACCAAGACTACCAACCTTAAAACACTGTTTTCAGTGAAAATACATTGTTTATAAAAATGTAAATTGATACATTTACAGGGGAATTTGGCAACATCCACCAAAATTTTAAATATAAATACCCTTTTGGCACGCCTGAGTGGCTTAGTCAGTTAAGTGTCTGACTTCAGCTCAGGTCATGATCTCACTGCTCACGAGTTTGAGCCCCCTGTAGGGCTCTGTGCTGATAGCTCAGAACCTGGAGCCTGCTTTGTATTCCGTGTCTCCCTCTCTCTCTGCTCCTCTCCTATTCATGCTGTCTTTCTCTCAAAAATAAATAAACATTAAAAAAATTAAATATATACATACATACACATATATATACACACATATATATATACACATATATATACACACATATATATACACACACACGTATATATAAATACCCTTTCAAATGAAATAGCACTTAAGCTAAGAATTTATATTGCTATTACATGTATACATGTAACACAATGTATATATGAAATTAATGTTAAAACTTATTTATAACAAAAAGTTGGAAATAATTCAAGTGTTCATCAAAAGATGAAAAGTTATGACGCCCCCCTCCCAATTTTTATAATGTGCATGAAAACTTTAAGTGACAAAAACAAAAATGAGAACACTGTACTTTCATATAAAAAAAAAAACTGCTTATATGCAGAACCTCTAGAAGTTCACTCATACAATTAAGGAAATTTCGTGGAGGTTTGGGGGATTGATAGGTAGGAGAAGTCTGGTAAAACTAAAGCAGTGGGTCTCAACCAGGGGCAGTTCCCCACCCACCCCCCCCACCCCCCCCCAGGGAACATTTCACAGTATCTGAAGACAATTTTGTCATAAAATGGGAAGACGTGTTTCTGGTATCTAGGAGGTGAAGACCAGAGATGCAGCAAATCATCCTAGAATGTAGAGGGTAACCAGCACAAGAAATTATCCAGCCCAAAATGTCAATAATGCCAAAGTACAGAATGTTATACTGGAGTCAGTAAATTACTTTATACCTTTGTATACAATTTTTCTTCTTATATTTCAAAAATTAAAACTATGATAACATTCTAGTCTTCAACCCCTGCATTTTCCAATATAATATTATATTAATAATACTCATAGATACAATAATTAAGTGGGGAATTGGCAAGTAATTGTCAGTTTTGCAGAACTTTTTTTGTTAGAACACTACCCTACCTTATGTGGCACACATGAAATAATTTAAGTCTCATTTTGGACTTACTTGGGGAAGCAATAAAAAACAAATATTAGTGCTATAGAAATATCTATCAAAAATTATGAACAAAATGTGTTTTTCAAAATTGGAATTTTAATATTTTAATATGTCCATTACTGTGTATGTTAGATTGGTTTATCTTAGATAAAGTTGGCCTTCACTTCTATTCTCAACTAACATGAGAATCTAGGCTTAAGCAAATTCTACATGGCCCATTAAATAGCAAGGATTTGGTGTTTGACATACATCTTATCTAGCATTCCACTCCTTTAACAACACTCGGTCTGTTCTTGGATGAAAGAAAATAGTAAGAATGTTCATATTCTTCTTCTTTCTTTCCCCATGTTCCAAGTTTTTATTTAAAGCCTAGTTAATTAACATATATAATGCTCATATTCTTTAACAGGCAGCTCAGTGAGTCAGTCTTCTCTTGTGGATGTCAAGGTTAAGTCTATCACTGCCAGATCCTTTCACAGAGTGCAGCAGTTTGAACCAACTTTTTTTGCTATAGCTATGGGGACATTTTGATGTCAAACCCAAGACATTATTTTATAACCAAACATTGTGCATAATAGATATTCTTCATCAGGAATGAAATGGAAATCAGGCATGTTATACAAATCATTCAAAACTATATTGGCCTTAATAGAATTTGGGTAAATATGGAGACTCTTATACCTTAATATCAAAATTACCAACATTCTTTGGTCCTAAATCCATAGTAGCCTTCCTTGTTACCCCTCCTTCACTATCCACTCTAGTTTATCAAAGTTATGGAAAGGGATATCTTATTCATGTTTACAAATAAACACAAGCCTCCATTTGCCAGGGACCTAACCCAGAACCACCACCATCACTTCCAAAGACTTTGGGTTTTGTACCAATCTAAAAGTCAACAGCAACCGAATGTAAAGTTCTCACCTATATATAATTGAGTTTCAAAGAAGAGAGTGTAGGGAAAATGGAAGAGATATAGTATTTGAATACTTAATGTTGGAATTTTTTTTGAAAAGATAGAAGTCATAAGTACCCAAATTTATCAAGAACAGAAACATGAAATTAAAAGCAGATTACCCATAGTTGTATTTTAGTGGAATTGCAGAACACAACAAAGATAATCCTAAAATCATCAAAAGAAATATCATTATCAAGTAGCAGTTTTCTGAAGGACATTAATGAAAACCATAAGATAATGCAGAAATATTTTCAAAACCATAAGATAAAATGTTATCAAACTAAAGCAGCATTCTCTTCTAAATATATACTGAACTAAGTATTCAAAAATTCAAAGGGAAAATGTTCAAAATACTGTAGGAACCTCTCATCAACAGTAAAAGAACTGATCAAGAGTGTACATCAAATTGGGGTTTCTGGGTGGCTCAGTCAGTTAAGTGTCCAACTGTTGATTTTGGCTCAGGTGACTTCAAGTCCTGTGCTGGGCTCTGAGCTGGTAGGGCACTTGAGCCTACTTGAGACTCTTTTCTCTCCCTCTCTTTCTGCCCCTTCCTGCTTGTGCTGTCTCCCTCCCTCTCTCTCTCTCAAAATAAATAAATAAACTTAAAAAAAGAGTATACAAAAAGAAATAAAATGAATCTAGAATGAAGGTATGAGACACAAGAAAGATGAGTAGCAAAAACATTAATAAAAATACAGTTAATATAAAAAATTGAACAAACATACATCATTGTTTTTAGTGAAAAATACAAATTGAACTAAACTTTTGAAAAAAAATTATATATAAGATGTGAAGAGGGTAATTAGAGTTCAGTACTTTGAAATCATTTGATTAATCTGAAGGAAAATTGAGCTATTGATTAACACTATGCTTTGTTCTTACGTGATCAATAGTACGTGTGACAAATAAAAACCAGAAATTGGAAGTAATCACTTCCAATTTAATAGAACAGAGAAAAATGGAATAACTTTTTTAATTACTAAAGAAAACGGTAAAAAGTTGTAATATGGGCAAATCCAGTAAAAAGGACAAAATCCAAATATATTACCAATTACTATAAATATAAATTCACTAAACCATAGGTCAGCTAACTTTTTCTGTCAAGGGACAGACAGTAAATATTTCAGGCTTTGATGGCCATATGGTTTCTGTCATGATGATTCAATTATGTGCTTGTTGCATCAATTGACAAAATATAAATGAGTGGGTGTGGTTCTTTCCAATATAACTCTATTTACAAAAACCAACTACCTGCCTCACTTGACCTGAAGGTCATAGTTGGCTCTATTGTTGGTCATAGTTGGTCACAGTTGGCAAGTTAAAAGAAAAATATTACCTCATTAGCTGGTTTTCTTTGAATTTCAGCTAAATGATATCTATAATAGAAAAAAAAACATAAGGCAAAGAAAATTTGAAAATAAAAGAATAGAAAAAGGTCTGCCAAGCAAATGTTTTTAAAATGAAAAAGTTGCTATATTAATGTCAAATAAAGGAGATTTTAAGGCAAAAAAAAGAAAAGAATACAGAATAGGACAAAAAGCTAGGCTAGAATGATATATAATTAAAATATGGATACAGCTAATAGCATAGTCTCAAATATATGTATGTCCATGCGTACATAAATAATAAAAATTGACCATCATAATGGAAGATTTTAATATATTTTTATCAGTAACGAATAGATGAGGTAGATATAAACTTAATAAGGATATGAAAAATTTGAGCAACACAACATTAATCTAAAGGACATGTGTGGTATCCTGCAGCCAACAATTAGAAAATTGATATCTTCACAAAAACATGTGGAATATATTTGAAAACTGTCACATGCAATGCCATAAAACAACTTCAGCAAATTGCAAAGCTTAGCATCTTAAAGATAAATTAAATATAGTGCAATAGATATGATAATGATAAATTGGAAAACCATAAACAGTTAAAAATAAAACACACTTATTTATAATGCAAAGTATTTAAAATTTCATTCAGAAAATAATTTAACAATGAAATAAAATATACCAAAAATATATACCAAGTACACCAAATATATACCAAAATTTGTGGAGCATGAGTGAGCTGTAAATAAGGAGGGAAATTTATAACAATAAACACCTATGTTAGAAATAAAGACTGAAATTAACAAAATAATTCAGTTTTAAAAGTTAGAAGAAAGAAAACAAACTCAAGAAAATTAAAAGAGGAAAATAAATATAACAGCTGAAATAACTATTATAAACAAAATAATAGTGCAGCTTAGAGGTTTAACAAAGCCAGAAATTGGTTCTTTGCAAAAACTGTTTGGTTCTACCCTGAAAGCAGTCCCTAAGGTAATTCTTCTACATTTTATGAGGGAATATGATCCTTGGGTACAAGAGTGAGGAGCCAGGGGACTGAAGCAGCCAAAGAGGAGATTGTCCTATTCAAATGGCCACAGAGCAGAGTAATTCATTGATTCCATAGACCATTTTCGAGAAGACTTATAAAGTGCATCTCAGAGTAGTACTTCCTGAAAACGAAGGCACACAAGGAAAGGTAGACTTTCACTGGTTCCTATAGCCCTTGGCTATCAGCTTCGCACTTTCATCTTCCTTTCTCAGCTACGTATTCATAAGTACCATTTGTTGTCCTACCAACTCCCACAGCTCAGCACGAAAGATAACCTAGAACAAGAGGCAGGAAGTGCCAACACCAAGGCACTGTAAGGTCAGAGTTGGTCAACTTCCATGGAGAGCTGGTCACTGTAGCAGCTGAAAAAAAATGGCCCAAGACTCCAGAGACCATTTCAGGCTAAGAGTGTTTGAAGCGGTGCATAACAATTATCTGACATAATAATAAAAAGATCTTAACTCTAACAAAGTTTTATTCAATGAAGGTGAGATAAAAGCAAAAGCAAAAATATCAAAGAGCATTATGCCAATACATTTGAAAAATGAGCCAAATGCATAATATAAATTATTTTAGGTTTTAAAAAATTTATTTTTTTAAAGCTTACATATGCTTAAAAGGAAACTGAAAAATACAAGAAGCAAAGAACAAAGTCGTTCATAATCACAAGCAGTTAGACTTCTAGGTCTCATGTGTGTATCTACACAACTAAGCATTTCAAAGTAATTAAAATCATACAGTTATGTGTCATAAAATGCATAATTTCTTAAAAATATATAATTTATTACTCAAAAGGAATTAGAAATGCTGAATAAAGTCGTACCCATGAAAATGAATTACATCCACAGTTTAGAATCTGTCCCCCAAAATCAGCTTTAACAAATAAAATATTCTAAACCAAATCCATCTATGTATCTCTGTGTGTATATATACACTAGGCATGGAGACTGCTTGGGATATTCTCTCTCCCTCTCACTCTGCCCCTCCCTCACGCACACGTGCACTCTCTCTTTCTCTCTCTCTCTCTCTCTCTCTCTCAAAAAATAAATAAATAAATAAATTTTAAAAAAGGAGTATAAATTAAAAATAATCAATTAATGTTAACATTATTCAACATTAGTCAATCAGTTAATATCAATGTCAAGTCACCAAGAATGTAAAACCATTTCCTCTTTATCATGCATTGTCTCTAGTTCAGACCTTACCCCTAACAGACATGGGATCATAGAAGAGTTTAAAACCTGAATGTGTCACTTGAATCTGTAATTCCCAAGTGGAAATCATTTCTCTTCTTTTGAATTTGCTCTTAGGAGGAAGATTTACATAGTGGGATTTTTCAAAATTATTTCCATGGTAACCAGCTATAATGATGCTCATCTAGAAATATTATGCCATATGCTTGTGTAGAAATTATACATTTAATAATACAGACATAGAGAATATACAAATATAAAGACTAATAATGAAAATATTCTTAATTTGTTTAGATACCAATTTGCCTTAGAAAAACAAATAAACTTAAGTGAAAATATCTGCAAACTTTCTTTACTAGGAAAGTTCTAGAAAAATCTTTATCATAACCTCTCCTACTCCAATAAAAAAAGGACTCTTTAAAGAGCAATAGTTGAGAGACAAAGAAATAAAAATTAAAGTATATCTGAAGGCTTGACAATACCTCTCTGTGGCAAAGAATTTGATCTCTTGGCACTGGGAGTTTCAGTAACAAACAATTAAAATACTCATTGTAATGTACAATCGGTTTATTAAAAATCTACTTCAGGGATTTATTGTACCCCTCAGGATTTTCAGTGAACTTTCCACTCTTCATTGTTATTCAGACTATCAGGCTTTGGGGGACAATCAGTTCATTAGCTGGGTGTAGGAAATGACCCTCATGTCACCTTCTTTGTTTGGTTTTGCAAAGGTCACTATGCAAATGTGCATGCTTTACACCAAGATAAGCTCTGAGAAAGGGCTGGAATCTGACACGTCTTGTGGCTCTGTGACAAGTTCTGACCCTTCTTTCCCCAAAAAAGCCCTGCACTTACAAAGGTACTTACTTTGAGGGCACAAAAATGTAAATAGAACAAGTCAGATTGCACCTAAGAAATAAACATAGGTAGAAATCCGAGGCCTTTTTTTCCATGATAATAACAAGATATTATAAATCGCAATTTAACACAAGAAAATTCATTTAAAATATCACTATTTGCACAGTTTTTTTCGTAAATATTCAAAACATGACCCATTTATCTTAGCCCACAGGACAAATTTAACTGAGGTAATCTCTTTCTTATAGGAAACCATAACCTATTGTATGGCTTCTCAGCTGATGAGAGCAGATGAACAGATGAAAACAGTAAATGAAAATAGAAAGCGTGTGCTCTTTCTGAACTAGTGATATCACTGTTTTGATCTACAATGGCAAAGTAAAATAAAGTTATTGAAGTTATTCAGAAAATTCAGGCCTGTAAGCCTCAAATCACTACTTCCAACCAAAATTATTTTTAGAGAGTAAAAATGTACACTTCTGTCTACATTTTCAGTATAATTCCACAATGTGGCTTTTAATTTATAAAGTATAAAGTATATCAGAATAATTGGCTTGATGGTTAACACTAGCAACAACAAAATAACACATTTACATCAGAACTGATCAAATGGGTTTAGAAATAGCTGAAACATGAGGAAACAAAGTGGATCAATTAAAGCATGACATGAATGATTAGAACAATTTTTTAAGAAGTGATTGACTATCTCCATGTTTTTTGTTCTAACTTGTAAAACATTTGGAAGATGAGATCGAGAAAGGAATAGGGAGAGTTTGAGACATTTTTTCAACTATTGAGAAAACTTTCAGATATTCAAAATAGTATAAAGAATATTACTACAAAATCTACATACCAATCCTCAGTCCAACTTGAGAAAAACTTTATAATAATTCAAACCCCTTCTCCCTAATCACATCTTCTTCCTTACTGCTTTTTCTCCTAAATCAATCACTACACTGCATTTTGCATATATTATTAAATTATTGGATTATTATAGATCGTCTTACTCTGTTGTTTAATTATATTAACCATGAATGTATTAAACTAATAATTACAATGATAAACACATATATCTTCTTTTTTCTAAATAAAATATTTCTCTAACAAATTGACTAGATCATTTATGTATTTAAATTCAGAGTATTATGTAAATAAACCTATTATTAAATAAAGGATAAATTTCCATCTGTAAAGTCTATATAAATTTGTTGATTTTTGTAATATGAAACTTCCATGTGGGTAATTTTCAGCAGAGTGGTGGTGATTGATTGAGAGATGCCAACAGATACTAGCAAATGGCACAAGTACTTTTTTTTTTAATTGAGATATAATTGACATAAAATATCCTATTAGTTTCAGATGTACATCATAGTGACTTGATATTTGTATATATTATGAAATGATCCCCATGATAAGTCTACTAACCATCTGTCATCATATAAAGTTATTATAATATTACTGACTGTATTCCCTATGCTGTACATTATATCGTCATGACTTATTTATTTTATAACTGGAAGTTTGTATCTCTTAATTCCATTCCCCTGTTTTGCCCACCCCCTACCACCCACACCCCAACCAACAGTTTGTTTCCTATATCTGAGTCTTCTGTTTTGTTTTGTTCATTTTGTAGTAGACAAGAATTTACCTTTTTGAAAACTGACTATGAAGAAAAAGTCATATTCCCTCTCTTAGAAAGACAAGCATCCTTGGCTTTTAAGTCCCAACAGAGCACTCATGACATGTCTGGACCTGGTAAAATCCCCTTCAGACCTTCTGTCTGCTCTTTTTTTCTAATATTCTCCTGACCCCTCCTGACCAATTTCAAGACTCCCTTTGCCTTTTATTCCAGGGACAAGGAACTAATAATAACTCCAGCATATTCCACAATAGTTTGAACAGAATGAGTGAATGTAGGGTCAATTTCTCAGGGTCAGTTACTAAAAGCACATCCTTCTATTGTTCCCCTGCCTGATATATATTTCTGTTAGGCAGAATATAATGTTATATGCATTTTAATAATTGCATGTCCTGATAGCTAGAGTCTATATAGAGAAAAGAAGACTGTCTTACAAGGTGAATAATACAAAATATATTAAGCCCTTTAATAGACTTTATTATGAATTGACAACTTTAAATGGCATATTGCAATGTTTATTTAAATAAAAAATTGCCTGAGCGTCTCAGTCGGTTAAGCATCTGACTTCAGCTCAGGTCATGATCTCACAATTTGTGAGTTCGAGCCCCACGTTGGGCTCTGTGCTGATAGCTCAGAGCCTGGAGCCTGCTTCAGATTCTGTGTCTCCCTCTCTCTCTCTCTGTCCATCCCCTGCTGGTGCTCTCTGTCTCTCAAAAATAAATAAATGTTAAAAATAAATAAATAAATAATTGCATACATTTTGCTCTTCCATTTAAAAAAATTTAATGTTTTTATTTATTTTTGAGACAGAGAGAGACAGAACACAAGCAGGGGAGGGGCAGAGAGAGAGGGAGACACAGAATCCGAAGCAGGCTCCAGGCTCTGAGCTGTCAGCACAGAGCCCTACAAAGGGCTCGAACTCATGGACCGTGAGATCGTGACCCGAACCGAATTTTGACGCCTAACCGACTGAGCCACCCAGGTGCCCCTGCTCTTCCATTTTTAAAAATATTGTGTTTTGAGCAAATGTAGAGTATTTTGCTTTCTGATTGGACAGATAAGATAGTTTTTCTTTCTTTTGAAGAAAATAAATCTAAATCTGCCAAGCTAAAATGAACCCCAATGACTTGTGCAAAGAATTACATGTTTATCTCATAAAGCATTCACTATCTAAAGATAATTAAGAATTTATTTCATTGAGGAAAATGCAGAACTTTCTAATTTTCTGCTCTTAATCACACATCAACACAATCACTTCACTGTTGAATAAAAGAGTATGAGTGTAAAAGAGCACATGAGAAGATTGGATGGCAGGAGAAATTGAACATTTAGATGTGCCAGAGTAGTTTAGGTTATACTGCTTAACAAACAACCCACAAATCTCCGTGTCTTAAAACACAAAACCTTACTTCCTGGGGGGGGGGGGGGGGGTGCTTCAGGTCTTGGCGCACTTACTTAGGATAACTGACCTGCGTGTGATCTTTCAGCTCTGTGCCTCCATATGGAGCTATGATTTCACTAACCATTGCAGCTGGGCAGGGGAGAGATGGAGAGTCATGTACCAGCTTATAAATGCATCCACTAAGAAGTAATACTTCTTAGTTTTGTCCACATACCTTTAGCTAAAGGAAGTCACATGACCATTTCTAAATTTGAGGGGATAAGTGTGATCCTAATTCATGCCTGGAAGGAGGTAAACTGAAAATAACAGGGAGCAGTACTAGTGTCTATAATACCAGACTTCAGCACTCTAGCTATCAATACAGTCTTTGGTAGAACTGAATAAAGCTCAATGAAAAGAAAGAAAGAAATTGCAGCAAGTATCAGGTAGCAACTCATGTTCCATTTTGAAGATCAAATTCAAGTGTCACCTATTGGCGATGTTTTCTTGACCCACCTAAGAAGATTTAGTTCCCTATCTTTACAGTATATTATTAAAATAACATTTACTGTATTATATAATCTATTGGTTTCCTCCATATGACTATGTGAGAGAGGAAATGACTTATGAACTGTAGTGCATAAGGCAATACTTGACATATGGAAGCTGATAAAATAACAAGGAACAGGAGGAGATGAGTTGGATGAAGAGAGGGCAAGGTTAGGAAGGAAGAAAGGAAGAATGTGCTTAAGACAGTCCTACTCTGCAATGATAACATTCTCACAGATGTGCTACTATGTCTTTGGATTTCCTCCACATAGTAATTGTCAAAGCAGTCCAAAGTAATGCTAGAGTATATGACAGAGGCTGATGATTGGGTACCAATATCCATTCTGCTCTTCTCTCTTCAGTAATAGAAATTTTAATTTTAGAAAGGCTTATGCTAAAGACTTTATTTCCTAGTCTGTCTTTAAGGTAGGTGTGGTGAAATGGTTAAGTTCTTATGAATGAGGGAGGAGAGAAAGGTATATGAGCAATTTCCTGGTCATAGTTTTAAAATGAAATTTCGTGCCCCTCCTCCCCCCACTGTTCCATTCTCCCTCCTGCTAATATTGCTAGAGGACCCATTTAAACTTCAAGGTGAATTTGCAGGTTAAAGGTGGTAAAACAAGAAAGAACCTAGATCTCCAAAATTGCATCTACAAAACAGGCCACACACTGCTTAAGTCTGGACAATTACTGAGAAAGAAATTCATTTCTATCATACATAGTAGTTATTTGGTCTTAACTTAGCAGTCAACTAATTCTGCATCCTTCCCAATACAGAGTTTAATATGTGTTTAAAACATGCATACACCAATGCACATTTTTTCTTCTAGTGCTAAGGCATCAACATTGCAGTAGAGATACAGTCATAGGCAAGTTGAGATATAACTACTGTAATTACAGATAAATGTTTCAGAAAGAACAATAGAACAGAGAAATCATTTTTTGTCTCATCTTAATATCACAAAAACTATAGAAAGATTTAACTAAATCAGAGCCCCTGAGATAAGCAATCTAAAACCGTTGTGGAACATGCTTAAAATCTGAGTTATCTCATTAAAAGCATTCATAATTAATCCTAAATAAAAATTAATAAGATGTTGTGGTTTTGTTTTTGTCAACCTCTCCTGTATGAAATTGAATTGGTGCTATGGGAACATTTCATTCACTGACTTGGCCACACAGACCATTAAGATTCATCATATTGTTGGCAATTTTGCCCTTTTAGTAGCAGCTGTATGATTTCATTGAGGGCATTGCCACATTAATAGTCTCACATGTGTGAAAATTTGCATGAAATAAGCAGTCATCAGCAACTATGATTTGCCAGGAAAAGATTCTTTAAACTCTTCTCAAAGCCAATGACAGATGTATGTTCTCTGATTTTAGGATATAATTTACTGTAGTGCTGGGCAGCAGTGTAAGGAAAACATATTGCGTATCTTGCAAATCAGTTCACCTAGACGTCCGAAAGGCAAGGCTAACCGAGAGAATAAATGCAACAAATAAATCGGATGTTCTTATTCAACAAGTGTGAAAATGCTAAACTTCTGCTCCCAAGGGTGAAAGAAGACCAATATATATATATATATAAACATATATAAAAAGAGAGAGAAAGAACACCTAAATGTTTAGTTCTTTAGAACAGAATAATAATAATAGAATGACCCAGAGGGCAACCTATAAAACTTAAATCATAAAGTCTACCTGCCTTGTAACATCACCTACAAAATATTCCATATTTATCATAGCCAACATGTCCAAGCTGTATTCATTTTCAGATAAACATGAACTCAGGGAAAGAAATGGCTCTGAAAGGCTAAGACCTAAATCTGTTATTTTTCTTCAGCGGGATTGAGAATGCCTTTGGGTACTGCTGGTAGTGTTTGTTTGCTTTCATGGTTAAGAAAGTCCAAGTAATCCTTTCTGATTATATGTCAGGAGTGAAAGTACCATAATCAGATAGTACAGTTAAGAAGTTTTTTTTTTTTTTCTACAGGAGGAGAGGGTTAAAAAAATATATTCACGGCAGAACGGAGTCGCCGGAGCCAAACGCAGACGAGAGGCCCGCGGAAGAGGGTAGGAAGGGCGGCGAGGCGGTGCGCGCTCCACAGACTGGCGGGAGGGAGCCGGGGCAGAGGGGCGGCTCGCCGGCCAAGCAGAGCCCCCGAGTCTGGCTGGCAAAAGCGGAGGGGCCGGGCGGACTGTGTTCCGACAGCAAGCACGACTTAGCATCTGGGAGGTCATAAGTTAACAGCTCTGCTCGGAAAGCGGGAAGGCTGGAGGACAAAGGGAGGGAGAGCTGCTGAGCCCCCTGACAACAGAGCTCAGTTTGGTGGGGAACAAAGGCGCTCGCCAGCGCCATCTCCCCCGCCCATCCCCCAGCCGAAATCCCAAAGAGAACCGGTTCCTGCCAGGGAACTTGCTCGCTCCGCGCAAACACCCAACTCTGCGCTTCTGCGGAGCCAAACCTCCCGCAGCGGATCTGACTCCCTCCCGATGCCACAGGGCCCCTCCTGAAGTGGATCACCTAAGGAGAAGCGATCTAAGCCTGCCCCTCCTGCCCCCGTGCACCTTGCCTACCCACCCCAGCTAATACGCCAGATCCCCAGCATCACAAGCCTGGCAGGGTGCAAGTAGCCCAGACGAGCCACACCATCCCACAGTGAATCCCGCCCCTAGGAGAGGGGAAGAGAAGGCACACACCAGCCTGACTGTGGCCCCAGCGGTGGGCTGGGGGCAGACATCAGGTCTGACTGCGGCCCCGCCCACCAACTCCAGTTATACACCACAGCACAGGGGAAGTGCCCTGCAGGTCCTCACCACACCAGGGACTATCCAAAATGACCAAGCGGAAGAATTCCCCTCAGAAGAATCTCCAGGAAATAACAACAGCTAATGAGCTGATCAAAAAGGATTTAAATAATATAACAGAAAGTGAATTTAGAATAATAGTCATAAAATTAATCGCTGGGCTTGAAAACAGTATACAGGACAGCAGAGAATCTCTTGCTACAGAGATCAAGGGACTAAGGAACAGTCACGAGGAGCTGAAAAACGCTTTAAACGAAATGCATAACAAAATGGAAACAACCACAGCTCGGCTTGAAGAGGCAGAGGAGAGAATAGGTGAACTAGAAGATAAAGTTATGGAAAAAGAGGAAGCTGAGAAAAAGAGAGATAAAAAAATCCAGGAGTATGAGGGGAAAATTAGAGAACTAAGTGATGCACTAAAGAGAAATAATATACGCATAATTGGTATCCCAGAGGAGGAAGAGAGAGGGAAAGGTGCTGAAGGGGTACTTGAAGAAATAATAGCTGAGAACTTCCCTGAACTGGGGAAGGAAAAAGGCATTGAAATCCAAGAGGCACAGAGAACTCCCTTCAGACGTAACTTGAATCGATCTTCTGCACGACATATCATAGTGAAACTGGCAAAATACAAGGATAAAGAGAAAATTCTGAAAGCAGCAAGGGGTAAACGTGCCCTCACATATAAAGGGAGACGTATAAGACTCGTGACTGATCTCTCTTTTGAAACTTGGCAGGCCAGAAAGAATTGGCACGAGATTTTCAGGGTGCTAGACAGAAAAAATATGCAGCCGAGAATCCTTTATCCAGCAAGTCTGTCATTTAGAATAGAAGGAGAGATAAAGGTCTTCCCGAACAAACAAAAACTGAAGGAATTTGTCACCACTAAACCAGCCCTACAAGAGATCCTAAGGGGGACCCTGTGAGACAAAGTCCCAGAGACATCACTACAAGCATAAAACATACAGACATCACAATGACTCTAAACCCGTATTTTTCTATAATAACACTGAATGTAAATGGATTAAATGCGCCAACCAAAAGACATAGGGTATCAGAATGGATAAAAAAACAAGACCCATCTATTTGCTGTCTACAAGAGACTCATTTTAGACCTGAGGACACCTTTAGATTGAGAGTGAGGGGATGGAGAACTATTTATCATGCTACTGGAAGCCAAAAAAAAGCTGGAGTAGCCATACTTATATCAGACAAACTAGACTTTAAATTAAAGGCTGTAACAAGAGATGAAGAAGGACATTATATAATAGTTACAGGGTCTATCCATCAGGAAGAGCTAACAATTATAAATGTCTATGCACCGAACACCAGAGCCCCCAAATATATAAAACAATTACTCATAAACATAAGCAACCTTATTGATAAGAATGTGGTAATTGCAGGGGACTTTAACACCCCACTTACAGAAATGGATAGATCATCTAGACACACGGTCAATAAAGAAACAAGGGCCCTGAATGACACATTGGATCAGATGGACTTGACAGATATATTTAGAACTCTGCATCCCAAAGCAACAGAATATACTTTCTTCTCGAGTGCACATGGAACATTCTCCAAGATAGATCATATACTGGGTCACAAAACAGCCCTTCATAAGTTTACAAGAATCGAAATTATACCATGCTTACTTTCAGACCACAATGCTATGAAGCTTGAAATCAACCACAGAAAAAAGTCTGGAAAACCTCCAAAAGCATGGAGGTTAAAGAACACCCTACTAACGAATGAGTGGGTCAACCAGGCAATTAGAGAAGAAATTAAAAAATATATGGAAACAAACGAAAATGAAAATACAACAATCCAAACGCTTTGGGACGCAGCGAAGGCAGTCCTGAGAGGAAAATACATTGCCATCCAGTCCTATCTCAAGAAACAAGAAAAATCCCAAATACAAACTCTAACAGCACACCTAAAGGAACTAGAGGCAGAACAGCAAAGGCAGCCTAAACCTAGCAGAAGAAGAGAAATAATAAAGATCAGAGCAGAAATAAACAATATAGAAACTAAAAAAACTGTAGAGCAGATCAACGAAACCAAGAGTTGGTTTTTTGAAAAAATAAACAAAATTGACAAACCTCTAGCCAGGCTTCTCAAAAAGAAAAGGGAGATGACCCAAATAGATAAAATCATGAATGAAAATGGAATTATTACAACCAATCCCTCAGAGATACAAGCAATTATCAGGGAATACTATGAAAAATTATATGCCAACAAACTGGACAACCTGGAAGAAATGGACAAATTCCTGAACACCCACACGCTTCCAAAACTCAATCAGGAGGAAATAGAAAGCTTGAACAGACCCATAACCAGCGAAGAAATTGAATCGGTTATCAAAAATCTCCCAACAAATAAGAGTCCAGGACCAGATGGCTTCCCAGGGGAGTTCTACCAGACGTTTAAAGCAGAGATAATACCTATCCTTCTCAAGCTATTCCAAGAAATAGAAAGGGAAGGAAAACTTCCAGACTCATTCTATGAAGCCAGTATTACTTTGATTCCTAAACCAGACAGAGACCCAGTAAAAAAAGAGAACTACAGGCCAATATCCCTGATGAATATGGATGCAAAAATTCTCAATAAGGTACTAGCAAATCGAATTCAACGGCATATAAAAAGAATTATTCACCATGATCAAGTGGGATTCATTCCTGGGATGCAGGGCTGGTTCAACATTCGCAAATCAATCAACGTGATACATCACATTAACAAAAAAAAAGAGAAGAACCATATGATCCTGTCAATCGATGCAGAAAAGGCCTTCGACAAAATCCAGCACCCTTTCTTAATAAAAACCCTTGAGAAAGTCGGGATAGAAGGAACATACTTAAAGATCATAAAAGCCATTTATGAAAAGCCCACAGCTAACATCATCCTCAACGGGGAAAAACTGAGAGCTTTTTCCCTGAGATCAGGAACACGACAAGGATGCCCACTCTCACCGCTGCTGTTTAACATAGTGCTGGAAGTTCTAGCATCAGCAATCAGACAACAAAAGGAAATCAAAGGCATCCAAATTGGCAAAGATGAAGTCAAGCTTTCGCTTTTTGCAGATGACATGATATTATACATGGAAAATCCGATAGACTCCACCAAAAGTCTGCTAGAACTGATACATGAATTCAGCAAAGTGGCAGGATACAAAATCAATGTACAGAAATCAATTGCATTCTTATACACTAACAATGAAGCAACAGAAAGACAAATAAAGAAACTGATCCCATTCACAATTGCACCAAGAAGCATAAAATACCTAGGAATAAATCTAACCAAAGATGTAAAGGATCTGTATGCTGAAAATTATAGAAAGCTTATGAAGGAAATTGAAGAAGATTTAAAGAAATGGAAAGACATTCCCTGCTCATGGATTGGAAAAATAAATATTGTCAAAATGTCAATACTACCCAAAGCTATCTACACATTCAATGCAATCCCAATCAAAATTGCACCAGCATTCTTCTCGAAACTAGAACAAGCAATCCTAAAATTCATATGGAACCACAAAAGGCCCCGAATAGCCAAAGGAATTTTGAAGAAGAAGACCAAAGCAGGAGGCATCACAATCCCAGACTTTAGCCTCTACTACAAAGCTGTCATCATCAAGACAGCATGGTATTGGCACCAAAACAGACACATAGACCAATGGAATAGAATAGAAACCCCAGAACTAGACCCACAAACGTATGGCCAACTCATCTTTGACAAAGCAGGAAAGAACATCCAATGGAAAAAAGACAGCCTCTTTAACAAATGGTGCTGGGAGAATTGGACAGCAACATGCAGAAGGTTGAAACTAGACCACTTTCTCACACCATTCACAAAAATAAACTCAAAATGGATAAAGGACCTAAATGTGAGACAAGAAACCATCAAAACCTTAGAGGAGAAAGCAGGAAAAGACCTCTCTGACCTCAGCCGTAGCAATCTCTTACTTGACACATCCCCAAAGGCAAGGGAATTAAAAGCAAAAGTGAATTACTGGGACCTTATGAAGATAAAAAGCTTCTGCACAGCAAAGGAAACAACCAACAAAACTAAAAGGCAACCAACGGAATGGGAAAAGATATTCGCAAATGACATATCAGACAAAGGGCTAGTATCCAAAATCTATAAAGAGCTCACCAAACTCCACACCCGAAAAACAAATAACCCAGTGAAGAAATGGGCAGAAAACATGAATAGACACTTCTCTAAAGAAGACATCCGGATGGCCAACAGGCACATGAAAAGATGTTCAGCGTCGCTCCTTATCAGGGAAATACAAATCAAAACCACACTCAGGTATCACCTCACGCCAGTCAGAGTGGCCAAAATGAACAAATCCGGAGACTATAGATGCTGGAGAGGATGTGGAGAAACGGGAACCCTCTTGCACTGTTGGTGGGAATGCAAATTGGTGCAGCCACTCTGGAAAGCAGTGTGGAGGTTCCTCAGAAAATTAAAAATAGACCTACCCTATGACCCAGCAATAGCACTGCTAGGAATTTATCCAAGGGATACAGGAGTACTGATGCATAGGGCCACTTGTACCCCAATGTTCATAGCAGCACTCTCAACAATAGCCAAATTATGGAAAGAGCCTAAATGTCCATCAACTGATGAATGGATAAAGAAATTGTGGTTTATATACACAATGGAATATTACGTGGCAATGAGAAAAAATGAAATATGGCCTTTTGTAGCAACGTGGATGGAACTGGAGAGTGTGATGCTAAGTGAAATAAGCCATACAGAGAAAGACAGATACCATATGGTTTCACTCTTATGTGGATCCTGAGAAACTTACCAGGAACCCATGGGTGAGGGGAAGGGAAAAAAAAAAAAAAAAAAAAAAGAGGTTAGAGTGGGAGACAGCCAAATCATAAGAGACTGTTAAAAACCGAGAACTGAGGGTTGATGGAGGGTGGGAGGGAGGGGAGGGTGGGTGATGGGTATTGAGGAGGGCACCTTTTGGGATGAGCACTGGGTGTTGTATGGAAACCAATTTGTCAATAAATTTCATAAAAAATAAAAAAAAAATAAAAAAAAAAAAATAAATAAAAATAAAAAAAAAAAAAAAAAAAAAAAAAATATATTCACAAGTTTTTGAGCAGAACATTAGTAAGCTAGTTAGTACAACATGGTGTTGGTGTTGATTCTGCATAAGTTTTGCACTGGCAAAATCTTAATTTTCCAATTCTCCCATTATATTATCTGCAAAGTGAAGATAATTCAAAGAGTTATGAATATTCCCCTAATACCACTTTTTAAGTTTTTTTAAATTTTTTTTTAACGTTTATTTTATTTTTGGGACAGAGAGAGACAGAGCATGAACGGGGGAGGGGCAGAGAGAGAGGGAGACACAGAATCAGAAACAGGCTCCAGGCTCTGAGCCATCAGCCCAGAGACTGACGCGGGGCTCGAACTCACGGGCCGCGAGATCGTGACCTGGCTGAAGTCGGACGCTTAACCGACTGCGCCACCCAGGCGCCCCTAAGTTTTTTTTAATGTAAAGATTTTTGAAAAAATGAGAAAAAAGAAATAACTTTCTGGTGTCTGCTGTAACTTATTGCCATGGATTTTACTTGGAAATAATCTGCATAACAAATTTCAATTAAGGGATATTTTAAACAAACCCTGTTCAATGACCAACATATTTTGACCCCAGTGTTTCACTATCATGTGTAACTGAAAGCCGCTTTGGTAAAATTTATTCTGACACAACAGCCAGTATTTACCTTAGCAGTGGGAAAAAGAGGTTAAAATTTGTAAGTAAAGAAGGTAGCTTCTTTCTTTTTATTTATATCTTTATTTATATCTATTTATATCTATTTATGCTAAACCAATGAATGAGCACATCATAGTGCTAAAGAAGGACAGAACAAGACTCTATCTAGCAGGTTCTCAGTCTGGTCTATATAGACAAAGCCACTGAATTTAGTCCTATGCAGCTCTGGTAGAGGTTGCAATGATCCACAGATATTCAGTGTGCTAGTGAAAATAACGGCCCTCCAAAGATTTCCACATCTTATCCTTGGAATCTGTGAATATGTTACCTTACATGGCAACAGGGACTTTGTGAATGCAGTGAAGGATTTTGAGATGGGGAGATTATCCTGGATTACCTGAGTGGGACCAATGCAATCACAGGCTCCTTATAAAAGTGAGGTAAAGAGAATCAAAATCAGAAAGAAGAGATATGATAATGACAGTCAGAAAAGAGACTATAAATTAAGGTGTGTAGGTAGCGTCTAGAAACTGGAAAAGTCAAAGATTGTCCCCTACAACCTCCAAAAGGAACACAGCTCCAAGGACACCTTGATTTTAGCCTATAAGATCCATTTAAGACTTCTAATATCTAAAATGTAAAATAAATGTGTGTTATTTCCCCTACTGAGTGTGTGGTAGTTTGTTATAGCAGCAATAGGAAACTAATATAGTCTATAAGAGAAAAGAAGGATGATCTCATTTGCTTTTTTCTTAAGAAGGAAACATGTTTTTATCAGGACCAAAAGTCATATAAAACTTTCATGGTTTGTAGACAAGGCCTGGCTCTTTCCTACTGCCCTCATATAGGCCCTTAGTCCTGTATAGCTGACTTACAGGAGTCCCAGAGTGTGCCCGATGCATGCCCAGCTTTCTCCAAACAAGCCTCTACTGTTGCATTCAGAGATGCAAGCCTGATCCTACTACTCCTGTCTTTACAATCTTTTGATATCGTCCCCAGAGCACTCAGGATGGAATGCACATAGCTGAATACATAAGATTCCTCCTGAAAATCCTCTCTGGCTTTGTCTCCGCCCTTCTCCTCCAGCTGTCAACAGACATTTGCGCACACACACAAACCTCTCTCGCTCTTGCTTGTGTGTGCGTGTGTGTGTGTGTGTGTGTGTGTGTAAATTCTGATATAGAATATAGAAATAATTACTTAAACTTATCTCCCTTTTTGGATTTATATTGTTTTATAGCTTACTTCTAATTCTTCAAAATTAAGGTGTCATTTTCTCAGTGAAGCATCGATGTCTCATTATGACCATTGTAATGTAAATCCCCATTTTTCTCTTCCCACAGAACCCCTTACTTACATCATTATTACAAGGCATATCAATCTTGGCTGCAACAATGCATAGAGTGATTCTGGCTAGACAATTCTTTGAGAGCGATGATTGCGTCTTTCTCAATTATTAATTTTGCATTGGGCATCTCCCACAGTGTTAATAATCTATATGATCAACAAATATTGTACAAATGAATGAATGCAGTTGTAATCATGGAGAAGGTGCTATTCTTTGAGGGTAGTAATTATTTCTTGAGAGTTTGGTTGCTGTTGTTTTGTTTTGTTTTGTTTTGTTTTTGTTTTTGTTTTTGTTTTTTTCAGTACCAATTATCTTAATCCCTTCTTTAAACCTTGTGAGGGCCTCTGGCTGGGTCATTCTGTGGAGCATGAGACTCTTAGTCTCAGGATTGTGAGTTTGAGCCACATTGGGTGTAAAGATTACTTAAAAGTTAACAAAAAAGTTTAAAATTAAAAAAAAACCTCCTTGTGATAAAAAGCCCACTTTCTAAGACAATTTGTGAGGGAAAAGTTAGCTCTTGGCTATCTTCCAGATATTTTGTGTCTATAAATCAACCACAATGCCTTAACATGGAATTCTTCAGTCATCAGTATTATGTTTTATTTATTTAGTTAACTAGTTAGTTAGTTAATGTTATTTATTTTTGAGAGAGAGAGACAGAGCATGAGTGGGGGAGGAGCAGAAAGAGAGAGGGAGACAGAGAATCCGAAGCAGGCTCCAGGCTCTGAGCTGTCAGCACAGAACCCAATGCGGGGCTTGAACCACGAACCATGAGATCATGACCTGAGCCGAAGTTGGTCACTTAACCAACTGAGCCACCCAGGTGCCCCTCATTTATTTATTTATAAAAAAGCAATATAAATTCTTAGGAAGAGCCCACCAATAAATGTAAATGATCAAATGCATCACTGCAAATGTAAATGACTAGAAAACACGAAGCAAAGGCATGTGGTCAGAACAGACTATGCTAATCTAGGAAATAATTTTGAAAAAGATTCATTGTTAGGGAATCATTTAAAAATACCTTAGGGCTAGTTTTATCCAAAAACAGGGGATAAGGATTTGGGGAATTGTATAAAGAAACATTCTTGAGTTGCAAGGGTCCTAGAAATGTATTAGCCACATTTATACAGAAAATATAACTTATGGGGAGAAAACAAGATGTGTGAAGGTGCAGTGAAAGATTGGATCTGGCTAGACTGAAGAATCTGAGTGGAAAACCTGAGATACATGGATCAACTTCTTGCCTATTATTATATACTAAAAATTTAACTGTACCTTGTGACATTATTTAATCTTGGATACAAATAAAATTATTATTTCACTCAGTAATGAAAAATCAATTTGCCTTTCTTAAAAGACAAAACAAAAAAAAAAAACAAGCAAACAAGCAAACAAACAAACAAAAAAACAGCTCAGTAATACTATGAAGTACCTCCACAGGATATCACTCTTACATTCTTTATGCTAAAACCAAAGATCCTCTTTCTTCACCCAGATAGACTATGTAAAGTGGTATAATCAAAATCTTAGTTTTACTCTTTATGGGTAATTACAGCTTTTCTATTTGGAGGCAAGTAGATAATGTTACCTTTATCCAAATGTGTATTCATTCCATTTCAAACGTGTAGGGAAAAAAAGACTGGGAAAATTCCCTTAATGTCTATAGTGGGATCACTTCTATCAACCTGCAAACATGGTGAAATGTCTCCCATCTGAATAAAAACCCACCCTCAGTCAGCATCCTCTTCCAGCCTTCCCACCAAGCATATCTGCTCTATAAAAAGCAAAAGTTGTCAAAAAAAGTTTATTCTAATTAACTCTATTTTCTTTTTCTCATTCTCCCATTGAGTCACTTCATTCCAATGACTCCACTGAAGGTTGAATGACCAAGTTGCCAAGAACTTTTGTCTTGCTGAAGCCAGTGTTCATCCACTGATCCCCATCAACAAAAATGACCACACCTTCCTTTTAGTAATACTTTTCTTGGCTTCCAGAGCATCAGACACTCCTGGTTTTTCTCCAACTGCACTAGCAGATCTTTCTGAGTCTCATTTGCTAAATCTTTTTCGTCTTCTCAACCTCAAAATCTTGAAATACCTTGGGATAGCTCACATTCTTAGAATAATATACTAGAACTCTGTCTTTGATTTTTTTGTTGTATCGTTTCTTTACGTGCACTCACATTTTATATGGTCTTACCTGGTTCTGTGGCTTTAAGTCCTATCTAAACCCATTTTGACTTTCTCCAGAATTCTATACGTAAAACCACTGCCTGCATCTCTACTAGAATTATAATAATAATAAATTCTTACAATGTACTAGAAATAATTTTTATATTTTTTATATGGATTAATTTAATCATCACAACAACCTTAGGAAGCAAGACCTATTATTTAATTATATTTAGTAGATCCAAATAAGACACAAAAATGTTAGGCCATGTCCAGTTAATAAGCAGCGGGGCAGTTAAACTCTAAAATTCCGATCTTAAACACTACTTATAGGAGTCTCAAGTTTAACATGTTCAAAACTGAAGTTTTGAACTTTTTATTTTTTTCCTCTCTAGTCTTTTCCATTTCTTTTAAAAAATTCCTGGTTAACTATCCTTGGCTCACCTCTTTCTCTCTCAATCAGTATTCAAGCCATCAGTCAAGGCTAGTCCACTTGATTTTTGAAACATTCCAAATTTGACTTGAAACCACCTCCTCTGCTACCACCCTATTTTGAGCCACCAAATATCTCTTTCTTGGACAATGTTTTGCCCTCATACCTAATTTATCTCTATATTCCATATTTCACCCTCCCTTTTGTATTCTGCCCACTGTCAGAATACCCTTTAAAATATCATACAATGATGGGGCGCCTGGGTGATTCAGTTGGTTGGGTGTCTGACTTCAGCTCAGGTCATGATCTCATGGCTTGTGGGTTCGAGCCCTGCGTTGGGCTCTGTGCTGACAGCTCAGAGTTTGGAGCCTGCTTTGGATTCTGTGTCTCCTTCTCTCTCTACCCTCCTCCATTTATGCTCTCTCTCTGTCTCAAAAATAAATAACCATTAAAAAATGAAAAAAAAATCATAAAATGACATCAATCAGATTATGTCACTTCTCAAAAAACTCCAATAGCTCGTTATTCAATTTCATAGCCTACAAAGTACTACTTAACCTACAAGTTGCTTATCTTACTAACTCTCTTTTTGTTCCAGCCTTCTTGATGTTTCTTAAACATGCTTTTTATGATTAACATTTACTGTCTTTTCACTTGATTCCTTCACTGGAAAACTACTTCAGATATCAATATGACTAGTCCATGGATAAGGGGAAAGTTTGTTGGACTTAAATTCCCTAGGAAAATAGAGTTGGTGAAAGTTTATTTGTTCATTATATATATATATATATATATATATATATATATATATATATAGTGTGTGTGTGTGTGTGTGTGTGTGTGTGTGTGTGTGTGTAAAGCCAGGAATTGTAAGAGTCATGAAAGTCTAAAAAGATAAACATATGCCAGCTCTCAAGGACAATACCTTGTATGAACAACATTTATTCACAACTCACCTTTGCATAATACAGTTCCTCAACCATATGCAATGACTTTTTTCTGAATAAATAATAGAGACATTGATTTTGTACTTTTTGGTCAACTTAGGGAAAACTATTAGAACAGGATCTGATAAAATGCAAAGGAATCCAACTGGCACCCATGAAATGTAAAGGATGTCAGTGCATGCCTATACTGTTGGGCAGAACTATAGCTAACAATCAAGACTACAAGTAGAAAAGGCATAGGTCCCATATTCAAGAGAATATGACAGGAGAAACATTGCAAAGCACTGGCAAGTAAAGATTAGTAATGTCTGTATTACAGTCATTTTTTTTTTATCCAATGACTTCATTTCATCTGCCAATATACACATGTAAATGTTTGAGGCTGCAATTTTCTTGTTTTAGGAAAATTTTTGATTTTGTGATTTTTTTTGTAGAAAAAAGAAGATAGTGAGTGATAATGAATAACTACATAATAGAATCTTTTGATTACAACAAATGCTATAGTAATTCAAATAATAACTTACAGTCTTCCACATTTAGCCGATGCATTTATTAAGCAGGATCATTCTTGCAGGAGTAGAGAATAAATCCAGGATTTGAATCCCCCAGAATCTTTTCAAAGTCCTTGAGTTCAGCACTCTCCAGTCATCTCAGTCATTTATATCCATATCTATAATCTGTCATCTTTATCTGTATCTATATCTATAAGGTTGGGTGTAGGAAATAGCATATGGGAAATGTGGTAAAATACGAGATCAGGTATAGCAAAGAATGGTTCAAAGTAAGTAGCAAAAAAAGAGAAATTTTTATTTGCAAAAGATACTTAGACATCTAAAACATTGGTCTCCTTGGCACACTTAGACACTCTCAGAGCTCCCCAGGGGATACAACACACAGTTAAAACAATACTGATATGATTAACATGTGGTCTTTAAGGTGAATAGCAGCAACAGAGGCAGCAATCACTGTAAGCATTTATTGTTGCTCCTATGCACTACATATTGTGTTAGGCTCTAAGGAGATACAGATAAATATGAAATATGGTCAATGATATCCCAATGTAGCCATACATTGCACAACTGTTCAGGATACTTGTAACAATGGAGATCCATCATTTATAGTGTTATGGTAAGTATGTATAGATTAGGTGATGCTATAGAAAAGTATATAAAGCTTTTTCTTTTACAAAGAGAGCTGGACTCAACTAAAGAACAATAAGTTGCTTTCCTCATTTGGAAAACACATATAATTAGTGACAATAATAAATTTTGGTTTCTACTATGTATTAGGTACTATAATATACTTCTATTCAATCAGTGTGGCAGCTGACTAAGATGGATGTGTGACCTTAGCTGAGACAAGAGGATCTGCTTAGCATAACCTACAGAATCATGACATGTTGGAGAGGTTTGCTGTACAATAAAAGCTTGGCTGAAACACAAAGTAGAGCTCAGAAGACATTTAAGAATATTCCATATTCAGATGATGGAGTCAAGAGTGTCACTGAGATATTAGAGAGGGAAAAGAAGGTGAAGATACAAGAACAAACTCTTGAGATTGACCCATATCTAAAAAAGTAGAAAGAAGGAAAAGTGGCAAAATAGGAAAAGGAGTCAGCAGCATCTTTGAAATTCATTCTGGCTTTCTTCAGCATGTTCTATGGAAAGTTCCAAACCCATTTCATCTTCTGGTAAACCTACCACAACATTTACCTGAGGAATCACCCTTCCCTTAGTATAATTTCATTTGACCTAGGTTCCCAATATTTCAGGCATGGCTAGCCAGTTGAAGACCACATTCCTGTGGACACTGGTTGATTAAGGAATGATCGACAGGCCCACTCATGGCCAGTGGGTCATACACAAAAAGGAACTCTGTCTCTCTTTTCTATTGTACTTGAATCTGACAATGAGTAACTGATCTCTTGTTTGTGGAACTTGAAAATGAAAATAACATGGGGATGAGTATAGCTAAGAAAGAAAGGAAGACCAGCACTGGGCAATATTATTTAAGCCTCTGTCACAGGTCATGACTGAAGCCAGTATTTCCTTTGAACTTTTCAGTCTGCTGAGGGAGTAAGTCCTCTTTTTCTTAGGCTCTTTGGGGTTTTGCTGTCCTGCTACCAAAAGAATCCTCATATTTTATTAAATTTTTAAAAGTATTTTTTTTTACTTTTCCTCTACATTTTATACAAATAAGGAAAAAAAACATAATTAAAGGTCAATTGGACCATATGTTTTCTCTATCTCTGATAAACACAGAAATAAATTTTAATCAGTTTTTTGAATATTTTCTACAATCATTATCAATGGTGACAGTAATAACTAACAACCACTCCCATGCACTAGGCATTCCGACATGCACTTTATGTATATAGACATATAAAAATTTCATGTAATCTTTAAAACTAACCTGGAAGTTAGCTGTTATTATATTAATTTTGAAGATAAGGAAAATGAAATACGGACAGCTAAGCCAAATTTTCTATTAATAAATCAAATCAAAAACTATATTTATGTATATAGTACAACTAATCAAGAGAAAAAAATGTCAGGATTTAGTAAATCATATTTTAAACAGAAGTCATCCTTATTATTCAATTATTAAAATATGGAAAACATATTTGAGTATCTTGGTAGCATTTCAAATGTGTTAAAGGCTTTTGAATTCTCAGGACTAAGAAATGAAATATATGATATATTCAAAATCAGCCTGATTAAACAAGGTTATGGCTTCTCATGTGTGAAGTATGGACATTATCAGCGATCTTTCAGATGATGTAAAGTATGAATGAGATTCACACACTCTAGTTAACAAAACATGTTATTTTTCTGAATCAGATAATCGTCTAAAAGTAAGCTGTTTCATTTTATTCCTGTTAAAATTGGGTAAGATGCCTGGATGACTGGAAAACCTAAAATGGTGATTACCCATTTCTGACCATAAAATTGCTAGATCTTTATTACCTAGCTGTGGTTTACCACAGAACATTCATCCATATCTTTCTGGAGTATATTTATACGGTAAGCATTTTTTGACTGATAGACCATTTAGAAATAGATTGGAGTATTCAATACTTAGTAGAATTTCTACAGAATATTATAAATATTATATTAAATCAGCTATAAAATAAATACATGTATTACAGACTCAATTACTAAGACAATGATTAATTTGTTTTAACTCTTGGATAATTAAATCATGACATAATTACCATTTTATAACAGCCAAGGAAATTTCTTATGAATTCCTTTTCCCTAAACCAATATTCTCCTTACCTCACACAAAAGAATTTAAAAACCTGGACCTAAGTCATCATTTTAGTTAACTATTATCTTCACAAAACATATTTTGGAAACTTGAAAAACGATCATAAACAACAGGGGAAGATTGTTTACTAAAACATACAACACTGTTTAATAAAATTATCAATAACATCCAGGTGACCCAAGGTCAGTAAAATGTGAATCACTCTAAATCTTTTCCCCAGATGCATCGTACACATTCTTAGAATACAAAGATTGTGTTTTGTTTTATTTTTTGTCCCGTATTTCAGTAATAATGGATCATTTTCTGGCTTTCAGGTTACCATTATTTGTTAAACAATTTCTTTTGGGCATCAATATTTCACAGACTTTTTTGACTTTAAAGTGGGTATTCTGTCATCACAATAAAGTACCTACCAGGCACCCTCTCTGGGTGCATGTGCTCATATGAGGCTGGTTTGGTTGGAATAAACAAAGCAGAGACCCGTGCCCCTGACAAACCTTGCAATCAAAGTCATTAGTTTACCACTGTTAGGCTCAAGTTAATGCCTTCAGGAAACAAACTTCCATATTTGCAAAATGCAGGGTTCAATATTACTTTACCGAATCTTCACTTTGTCCAATCTATTGGCATTGCTATATATATGCGTCTTAAAAGAAACCTAGTCACATACTTGTTATCCATAGTGGGAATATTCTTTTGTCCATGAAGAGACAACCCAAAATGATTTATAGTCAAAGGACTGCCCTATAAAAACACTAACAATTTTCAAGACTTCTCTCCTATATATACACATTATTTGCAAGGGTTTGTACCCCCAAAGAATTCGAGTTTCCACTCCACAACCCCATGTTAAGAGATGATTTAAAAATGAAATGTATTAGAGGAATGTAGATCCTTAAACTCTTAGATCTAACAGAATAGTTTTCACAAACTGAATCCTTTAAACAGTGGCTACAAGCTGGATGAAGTTCCCGTTTAAGGCAACCAAGAATATTCGAAAAGAGATCGAAAATAAGTGAGGCAAAATAATACTCTTGTTGCTTTCCAGCTGGCAAGAATTGAAGGGAATAAAGCCATAATATTCTAATGATAGAGAAAGAAGAGAAAGAAGCCAAATCATTCAGGAAGAATTGCCATATGGCTAGAGCTGAGAACAAATGTGGGTGTGACTTACACATTAGGCAGTTATGCAGGAGCGGTGCCATCAATAATTGCGGTCCCTACAACTGAGATCTGTAGGTTCCATTCCAAATTCTTCCTCTTTTGGGTTTATCCTTTCAAGAAGTATTTATTATTTTCTTGGAACAGAGTTAATGAGAGTCAAACGAAGTTATTTATATATAAACAATTAAAGTTGGCAACACATACTTTCAGATTGTAATGTGCAGCCAAGTGCACTACATTTTTAACAGCTGTATTTTACCATTTTTAATCAATCTGTACTCCTAAAATAACAAGTATTCTAGAAGTTCAAAAACTGATTCATTTTGACAAAGTACCCAAACTTAAGCAAATTGAACTACTACCAGTAGCTCTGTAAGTAATTAAATTAATTCAGCTTTTAAAATAAATTAACTTTGAAAATAAATCTTTATTAAATCACCTGGGATTTGAAATCCAAATATTGGGTATTGATAAATAAAGATATTTTTATTATAGCTTACCTGATAAAGTTGCTTTTTTTATATATAGCTATATATGTATACATCTAAAGCTGTTTTTCCTTCAAAGTGAAAGGATATTAATACGAGAAAATAAGCTTCTAATTTAATAAAGTTCATAAGCTTCTTTTTTTTTAAGGTATTTTTTCAACTTTTTTTAAAATCTGTTTTTTGGGGGAACGGGAGGGAACTTGCACTCATGACCTAGAGATCAAGAATCACATGCCCTACTGACTGAACCAGCCGGGTACTTTTCTTTTTAAAATAATTGTTGAACTTTTCTCTGTAAAATATTTATTTTTGTTTATTAATGAATGGTGTGGTAAGATATATATACATAGATATATACATATATGAATATTTGTATATGTATATTTACATATTTTATTTATATACATATAAAGTGAGACATCATTCTTGTTGCTTATGAGGGTGATTAAACTTTTTAAATTAAAGATCATGAAGGAAATGTTAGTTTTGGTTTCCTGGGAAAGCTCCCAAACAAAATAAACACTTTCTTCTATGGTTTATTTGTGAAGGCTGGGTGAGGTTAGATAGACAATGCCTTGAGATTCCTGCCATCTCTACTGGTCAGAATACTTTTGACACATTTTTCCTAAAATAAATGTTGCCCAAGAAGGAAGACTACACATTTTGTAATTCAATAGACCAAAATTAAATGAATGCATAATAATAATGATAATGACAATGGTTGTAGCAGTGGCTAATGTTTATTGAATACTTATTATATGCCAGGTACTTTTTAAAATGTATTTCATGAAAAAAAATGCATTTAAACCTCACACAGGTGCTATGACATGGGTACCATTGTTGTGATGATCATATATATGAGGAAACTGAAACAAAGAAAAATTAAGTAACTTTGTCCAGGTAATATGGCTAGTAAGTTTCAATATGTCTCGTAGGCTTCAAAACCCAGAATCTGGTGCCCCTGCTCTTAAGAACTGATAACACTGCCTTCTCCATAGAACTATAATAAATTTGCTAATTAACAAGGCTAGGATAGATATTCTTCCCAATCAGAACGTAGCTTGATTTTATAGTAGAATAAACATGTTTAGCATTTATCGTTATGCATTCAGTCTTAAGATAACTTTTGGTTCAATTCAGTATAATTATGACTCAGTTTTAGGAAATAAAAAGACAGATGAAAGGAGCAAATTTGCAGCTCTGAGTACCAGTTTCTAATTTTCGGAAAAAGATCTAGTAGAAAAGAAAACAAAGAAGAAGAAAGCAAGTAGATAAGAATGTTAACATTCCCGTGAAGTACACAGGCTTGGGGTTTTTTAAACTTTCCTGTATTTGGGGGAAACAATGTAAACCAAGAAAAACAAAGCCAAGACTAGTGGGCAAAGAATGTTTTCCTTATGCAGGCTGCACACAGAAGCAAATTTTCACCCCCAAAAATGTGAGTCTTTGGAAGACCCTCCAAGAAGCCATTGAACTTCTGCCAATAAATATCCCTCAACACTCTGGAATAAACACGAGCATCTGGCACTACTCTGTGTGAGCTGTCACCTTTACTCTGCCTGTTCATAGACTTTCTGGAAAAGAAGGTGATGCTTCCATCTGGTCACAGCAGCAAAGAAAGCAGAAAGCACTGAAGCGCTTCCACTGAGAATCTGAGACTAAATCCTACAAGATTCTGTAATCCGACGGGGGAAAAGAGAGCATTGGATTCTTCTCATAAGGAATAGTCCCCAGTCTAACCCCTAGAAATAAAATACTTGAGTGACTACAGAGGGTTATAACAATTTTCTCACTTTCCTATAGGATCGGATTATGCAAATTCGTAAATTTTTAAATTTGTGATTTTCTTCTTAGTAGTAATATAAAGACTTTTGAAGTGTTCTGAGGACTGCTAGGTAACCAGTTGTATTGGCTTCTTTCGGACCACTGAAGCTTTAGGATTTTTCTTTTAAAAATTCATTAAAATAAGTTAAAACTAAATAAAATGGATAAATAGATGATGGATACATGAATAAATAAAAAAGAAGGAAAAGGAAGGTTGGCAGAGAATAAAGTAATTTTAACCTTAAAATTAAACTCTACTCTGGCAGTGGGAAGGATATTTAAGAGTAATATTTAAGATTTGAGATCGCTAGTCGTTATTTCTGGGAATGGCATATTGAAAGGGTTTACTTCATGTGAGGGAATATAACTCCCATCTGGAGTTATGTGTTTGCTGACTCAAAAACCTAACCATGTTTCCTAGAACAATAGCCATATGTTAGGGCTGCTTTTTTTTTCCTTCCATTTCTACCCACTTCCTTTAGACCAAGCACTCTTAAATTTTGGCCTTTGGGCTTTCTGAAATTCTATGCAAAATTTGCATGAGGGTGTGTACACAGTGTGTGTGTGTGTGTGTGTGTGTGTGTGTGTGTGTGTGTTCGTTCATTTTTCCTCAGGAAGGGTCCAAAACTTTATAAGACACTGAAGATTTTAAAAAATATTACTTTAGATTCTTTCCAATCACTTGGTTCCTTGACCTGAAATAGAAAATTTCTTTCTTTGCACCACACCTAGAAATACCCTGTACGTGCTTTACTAAAGGCTTAATGAAGAAAAAGGATGTTTATATTAAAGATGGCAATGTTACAGTTATAGACTTAAACTCAAGTGTATTTGCTTAAGCTAATTTCAAAGAGCTGTTTTGTGTGTGTGTGTGTGTGTGTGTGTGTGTGTGTGTGTATGAAGGTACTAGATTTCAGCTGAATTTTTCTGATAATAAATTCAATTTTATAAAGGTAATAGGCTTAAGGGAAAACAAGTTGAGATGCCCTGGTAAAACTTTCATGTCATATTCTCAACATGTCAGTTATATTATCTTCAGCAAACTATGGAAGTGGGAAAAATAGAAGTAGAGAACTATTCTCTTTCTACTTAATTTCCAAGAGTCATTCCTGTTAGTGCTTTCAAAATCTCAGTGTCAAAAAATTAAGAAAATAATATACCTGACTAGGAGCCAGGGAATCCATTTTGTTTTTGCACAAGCGCTGTCACTAACCGGACATATAATCTAGGACATATCACTTAGGTTTTCCTAGTTCTCATCTAACATGGAAAAGTGTGAGTGATTTTTGAAAGTTTTTCTAGTTATCTCATTTCATGACTTAATAATAACAATCATGGTCCCTTAATCATTGTATTTTATAATTTTCAAAAGTCCCTATATTCATTAGCGCATTTGATATTTCTGACCACTTTTTAAAAATAGGGCGGAGAGTTAAAATATTTTTAATGAATAAGGGTGATGCTTAAAGGACAAAAACCTGAGACTTGAACTTTCTTGCTTCGGGACCTACTCCTTTACATTCTTTTTACTCTCCTTTGACTTTCTAACCCTTTGATTTAAACTGTATTATAATAAATAGTAGTTACATACATCCTGCTTGCTTGCATTTATATATGTAAGTCGATAAGTTTATTTGCTCTAATGAAAAGGAATAATTTCCTTCCTAAATATCAAATATTTCTTTGGAGTCATTCTTCTTGTTCATGAAATATGTTCTTTAGAATTCACTAAGTGGAAGTCTAGTGTTCGTATATTTTGCTTTTGTTTGTCTGAAATTTGTTCATTTCGCCTTTGCTCTTTCTGAAATCTCAATTGTGTATCCAAATACATTTAAAAAATGTTTTAATAGCTCATATCAAAAACATAGAAACTTTCTACTATTCCAGAAACCTTACTCATGTGTTGTTTGAGTCCTCCAAGGGTAAACTCTATTCTGCTTTTTAAAACTGTAATTTTGATTATTTTTGAAATTTATATATATAGTAGGTACACTTTGTCCTTGATTTCTTTCACTAAACATTATGTCTATGGAATTAATCTATGCATTTCAGTGTAATTTTAATTATCCCCATTCATTGATATGTAGTAATTTGTTGCATAAATATAAACAATTTTTAGCTTCTGTTGTTGAGGTAATGTAGGTGGTTTCTAATTTTGGATAATTATAAGTAAATCTACTATGAACATTCATGTACACTTTTTTGTACACTTATTTATATTGGATATATGTTCAGAAGTTGAATTGCTGGGTTATAGTTTACATGTAAGGAATATTTTGGTTGATTCTACCAAAGCATTTCTAAAATATTTCTACCAGTTTAAAATTCCACAGGAAATGTAAGCCTTTCAATTGATCTATAGCCTCACCAAAACTTTGAATATTCAGCCTTATTAATTTTAGCTATTCTAGTGGATGAGCAGCAGTATTTCATTGAGGATTTAATTTGTTTTTCTCTGATGACTATTTTTCATATGCGTATTGTCTTTTATATTATCTTTTTGAAGTGCCTATCCAATCTTTGTCCATTTAAAAATTGGATTATTGGGGTGCCTGGGTGGCTCAGTCAGTTAAGCCTCTGATTCTTGATTTCAGCTCAGGTCATGATGTCACAGTGGTGAGATCAAGCATCACACTGGGCATGGAGACTGCTTGGGATTCTATCTCTTCCTCTCCCTCTGCCCATCTCCCACTCGTGCCTGTCAATCTCATACAAAATACTGGATTGTTGATATTTTCATTGATTTATAGTAATTCTTTATATACTATGGACATAAGTCCTTTACCATCTGTAAGTATTGCAAATAGTTCTACTTAATATTTGATCTATTACCTTTGTTAAAATATCTTTGGATCATCCTGACATTTATCTTTCAATTTCCTCTTTCTTTCTTTAGTAATTTCCAATAGTTTGTTTAAATTATCAATTGAGAATTCTTGTTATAGTTATATATTTTGTAATTCTAGAGGTTTTTTTCTTCTTTCTTTTTCTTTTTCAAATATATCTTATGTCTTGGTTTGGTCAGGTTGCCATAACAAAATATCATAGACTAGGTGGCTTAAACAATAGAAATCTACTCCTTTACAGTTCTACAGGCTGGAGAGTCCAAGATGAGCTTCCAGAAGAGTTAATTTTCTGGTAAGAACTCTCTTCCTGGCTGGCAGACGGCCACATTATTTGTGTCCTCCCATGGCCTTTCCTCTGTGCATTTGATGGAGAACCCTATCTCCAAATACCATTACCATGAGAGTTAGGACTTCAACATATTTCAATTGGGAGGGACACAATTCAATCTGTAGCATCTTGTTAATTTTAAGTTTCTTGTTGTGTGTTCATTTTTGTCAGTTTGTTTTATTTTCTTAAATAATCCATAGATGTTTGTTTTTGTTTTATACATCTGATCATTGCAGTATCTCAAGACCTTTGAATATAAATCTGTATGTGTGTGTGTATATATATATATATATATACATATATATATATGTATATATATATATATATATATATATATATATATATTTCCTACTGACTTTCTATTATAGAGTTGTTTTCTTGTGTGTTTGGTGATCTTTGGTTATAAGTTTATATTTCAATAATTTTATGGGAACACTGGGAGCCTAATTTGAGAATATTTTCCTCTAGTAAGGATCCATGCTTGTTTTCACCATTGAAGAGCTTCCCTTATCTAAGACCATGTCAGCTCACTTTCATTTTTCTAGCTTGATAGAGGAGTGTTAAGGTCAGTACTACAACCTGCAGCTGATATTCGTATGTATCTCCATGAAACTGTGCATTTGAAGTGTGCTTACATTTGTTGTTGCTAATGGAGTAAAAGATTCCAAAATCTCCTTTCTTTTACTTTCTTTGAGCCTAGCAATGCCATAAAGGGTCTAGTTTATCTAAAATTAGGTTAATATTTAGTAGAGATGCTTTGGAATATATGTCATTCCATATTATTAGAATGTAAAATTTAGGACTCCCTATATCTTGCAAATTCTAGATGCTGCTCATACTATCTCATAAACCTAAACCCCATGGTTGAAATCAAACCTGAGCAGCTGATAATATTCTATCTGATTCAACTTAGTTCCCCGGGAATCCAAAAATATATATCTGAAACACAACAAATGCATTTGTCCTACTAGCTTTACTTTGAAGGAATATCTTGAAGACAAAGGTCAAGACTTGTACTAAAAGAAAAAAGGTTACATCTTCGTAATACTGAAGTTGATCAAAGAAGAGCATTCATACCCAATAGCTATGAGTAAGCAGAGGCAAATGTGCTAATTAAAATATCTATCTGTTCATTATATATATATTTTTAAAATTGCATAGCTATCCAATCTATGTACAGACATTTTACAGAAAGTCACAAAAAAAAATCTTTGAGAAACATAGCTTCTTATCTATGTCATATGGCAAACTTTCACACTGTTTGGTCATATGGAGATCATCAGTTTTCATGTCAGATTTAGATTCAGGAATGGTTTTAACTTATACAGAATGAAGTACATAGTCTTACAGGGTTGCAAGGATTAAAATCAAATTATTATCTTTCAAAAAACTAAGGCAACAATTTGCTAAGTAGTTATGTAATAACTGGAAGTGGTTAAGTATGTTGAAAAATACTATCTCATATAGTAGTAGGAGGAGGCTTGACCCTATGGTAATTAGCTGAGATTATGGCTACTGTTATGTGGTAGGTTCTTTTTTTAAGGCATGTTTGGTATTTACAATATAATTAATGTTGAATTGTTGCTTCATATTAATTTCTGTATTAAAATTGAAAAGACAATTTAAAGTATAAAGCAAAAATCACACGTATTTTTAAGAAAGTATCTTAACTGAAAATTACAGAATGGGTTTTCCTCTAAAACTTAGAGAAAATCAATATCTTGACTTAGAGAACTTGACTGAAACCAGTCATTTTAGAAAAAAAACCAAAATGTGTTAGAATTAAATCTTGTTCAAACTTCCATCTTAAAAATGTTATCTTCTCACTTTGAAATAATTTCTAATTTACAGAAAATTTGTAAGAGTGTTACTGAGAAAGGTTATATACTTTTTATATAGAGTCCCAAGTTTTGAATTTTTGCCTCATTTGCTTTTCATCTTTTCTGTATGCATATATATTTTTCTAACCATTTCTAACTATTTGAGAGTTTTTCTATACATCAGAACTCTTAACCCCTTAATACTTCAGCATATATTTCCCAAGAAAAGTGTATTCCCTTACATAAGCACAGTACAGTTATCAAATTTGGAAAGTTTTACAGTGATGTAAAACCTTAAATTATCATTATATTCAATTGTCTGTTGACTCACATACACCTATAGTGTACAGAGATTCAGGATTTCTGTTGCTTATCTCTTTAGTTTCCTTTAATATGGAACAGATTATCAGTCTTTCTCTTTTAGGCTTGACATTTTTGAACAATACAGGTTATTTTGTAGACTATTTCTCAGTTTAGGACTGTAGGATTTTTCCTCATGTTTAGATTCAGATTATGCATCCTGAATTATAGTACTTTATAAGTGATAGTGTATTCTTTCCAGGACACCATTCCAAAAAGCAATTAGTATATGTGCCTCATTGGTGATGTTATTGTTTTGTATTATTATTTTATTAAGGTATAATTTGCATATAATAACATTAACGCCTGTGTACATATATTAGGACACATGTACATGTATGATGTGTAATCACATCAGAATCAAGATATAGAACATTTCCATCACCTCAAAAAGTTTCTTTGTGCCTCTTTCTTGCCAGCTTCTCTCCCTTCTCAGGGCCTAACTAGCAACTACTGATTGGCTTTTTATGTCTATAATTAGTATTGGCTATTTGAGGATTGTTAAAAAAATAGAATCATACATTATATCATGTTTTGTGTCTGGATTCCTTTACATAACCCGATGGTTTGAGATTCATCCATGATGTTTTATTATCAGTAACACATTGATTTTTAATGCTGAATAGTATTATACTGTATGAAATAATTTCTTTATCCTTTCAACTATTGATGGATATGTGGCTTGTTTCTATTTCAGGATTTATAAATAAAGCTTGTAGCTTCTATAATCAGCATGTATAAGCCTTTTTTATTGGCTTTTATTCTGAATGTCTACCTAGCAGTAGAATGACTGAATCATATGGTTGCTGTATTTTAAATTTTTAAGATATTACCAAGCTGTTTTCCAAAGTGCTCATAAAATCTTATATTCCCATAAATGGATGAAAGTGGCACTCACAACTTATCCTTGCCAATCCTTTGTATTATTAGTATATTTTTAAAATTTTGTCCATGTTAATTGATGTGTGTTGGTATTTTAATTTGGTTTCAATTTACATTTCCTTGCTGACTAATGATGTTGAGCATCTTTTCATGTGTTTATTGGCATACATATATCTAATTCTATGAAGTGTCTGATCAAATACTTTCTTTATTTCATAATTAGGCTATGTGTTTTCTTATTACTGAGTTGTAGGAGTACTTGATATAATCTGGATACAAGGATACAAGTACTTTGTCTAGGTATGTAATTTGCAAATATACTCTCAAGAGTTTTTTTTTTCCATTTTCATTTTCTTTGAAGTTTATTTTGAAGAGCAGAAGTTTTTAATTTTCAAGAAGCTTAATGAATTATGCTTTTCTTTTTTGGGTTCCATTTGTATCTTAATGAAAAATCTTTGCCCAAAGTCACAAATATTTTCTCCTATTTTTTTCTTACAGATGGTTTTCCTAGAAATATATCAAGTAAATTCCTTTGTTTATTTATTCATTAGTGCCATGTGATTTTAATTATAGAGATTTTATAGTATATTTTAACACCTGGTAGAAATGGGCTTCTCTAATAATTCTTTCTTTGCAGTTTTCCTATTTCTGAATGTTTCTTTTTCCATATGAATTTTATTATAAACTTGTTTAGTTTCATTGATATTTTTATTAGAATTGCATTAAACTTATAATGACTTAGAGAGAACTGACATCTTTATAATGTTGGTATAGTCTAACCAAGAACAATGGAGGTCTTTCTCCTTTTTCAAGTCAGCTTCTTGTGTCTTCAGGAGTATCTTAGAGCTATCTGTATAAATTTTAAATATTTATTAGGATTATCATTTATTTTATTTTATTTTATTTTATTTTAGAGAGCACAAGCAGCAAAGAGGGGTATGAAGGAGAGAGAGAGAGAGAGAGAGAGTGAGAGAGAGAGAGAATCTTAAGCAGGCTCCACGTTCAGCACAGACCTGACAAAGGGTTCGATCTCACAACACTAGGATCATGACCTGAGATGAAACCAAAAGATGGATGCTCGACTGACTAAGCCATGAAAGTGCCTCTGTTTGTTGTTATTTTAAGTGGGATTTCTGTCATCTTTATATATTCTAAGTGGTTATTATTTGAGTATACATATGCTATTGATTTTTGTAGGCTACTTTTTTTGTAAATTCTGCTATTATGGTGAATATTTTACTGTTTGAATTAGTTTTATCATTGGTTCTCTAGTATTTTAGGTATGCCATCATGTCATCTGGAAAGAGTTTCATTTCTTTATTTCCAATTCCTAAGTCTCTTGTTTCTTTTCCTACTTTTAAATCACATTGGTTATTACCTCTTTATTTATTTTTGACAGAGAGAGAGAGACAGAGCATGAGTGGGGAAAGGGCAGAGAAGAGAGGGAGACACACAATCTGAAGCAGGCTCCAGGCTCCGAGCTGTCAGCACAGAGCCCAACGTGGGGCTTGAACTCACAGACTGGGAGATCATAACTTGAGCTGAAGTTGGACGCTCAACTGACTTGAGCTACCCGGGTGCCCCACCAGTGATTCATTTCTTACCTATGACATCCCAGTATTCATTCTTACATATGCTCATCCTAAAAAAAACAAAACAAAACAAAACAAAACAAAAAAAACCTCCCCGTTTAATGCCTATCACCATTTAACCCATCCTTCCATTCATCTCCTTTCCAGCAATCCTCAGTTTGTTCTCTGTATTTAAGAGTTGTTATGGTTTGCCTCCCTCCCTGTTTTTATCTTATTTTTCCTTCCCTTTCCCTATATTCATCTGTTGTGTTTCTCAATTTCGATGCATGAGTGAAATCATATAATATCTGTCTTTCTCTGACTGACTTATTTCACTTATCATAATACCCTCTATTTCCATCCACATTGTTGCATATGGCAAGATTTCATTCTTTTTCATTGTCGAGTAGTATTCCATTGTATATATACCACATCTTCTTTATCCATTCATCAGTCGAAGGACATTTGGGTTTTTTCCATAATTTGGCTATGGTTGATAGGGCTGCTACAAACATTGTAGTGCATGTGCCCCTTCAACTCAGCAATTTTTGTATCCTTTGGATCAATACCTAGTAGTGCAATTGCTGAGTCATAGGGTAGTTGTATTTTTATTTTTTGAGGAAACTCCATACTGTTTTCCAGAGTGGCTGCACCAGTTTGCATTCCCATCAACAATACAAAATGGTTCCCCTTTCTCTGCATCCTTGCCAACATCTATTGTTTTCTGAGTTGTTAATTTTAGTCATTCCCACAGGTATGAGGTAGTATCTCATTGCAGTTTGGATTTGTATTTCCTGATGATGAGTGATGTTGAGCATCTTTTCAAATGTCTGTTAGATACCTAGATGTCTTCTTTGGAAAAATGTCTGTTCATGTCTTCTGCCCATTTCTTCACTGGGTTATTTGTTTTTTGGGTGTTGAGTTTGGTAAGTTTTTATAGACTTTGGGAACTAACCCTTTATCCAATATGTCATTTACAAATATCTTCTCCCATTCTGTTCATTGTCTTTTAGTTTTGTTGCTTGTTTCCCTTGCTGTGCAGAAGTTTTTATCTTGATGAGGTCCCAATAGTTCATTTTTGCTTTAATTTCCCCTGCCTCTGGAGACATGTCCAGTAAGAAGTTCCTGTGGCTGAGGTCAAAGACGTTGTTGCCTGTTTCTCCTGTAGGATTTTGATGCTTTACTCTCTCACATTTAGGTCTTTTATCCATTTGAAATTGTTTTGGTGTATGGTGTAAGAAAGTGGTCCAGTTTCATTATTCTGCATGTCACTGTCCAGTTCTCCCAGCACCATTTGCTGAAGAAACTGTCTTTATTCCATTGTATACTCTTTCCTGCTTTGTCGAAGATTAGTTGGCCATATATTTGCAGGTCCATTTCTGGGTTCTCTGTTTTATTCCTTTGATCTATGTGTCGTTTTTTGTGCCAATACCATTCTGTTTTGATTATTACAGCTTTGCAGTATAACTTAAAGTCTGGAATTGTGATACCTCCGGCTTTGGTTTTCTTTTTCAACATTACTTTGGCTATTTAGGGTCTTTTCTGATTCCATACAAATTTTAGGATTGTTTGTTCTAGCTCTGTGAAGAATGTTGGTGTTATTTTGATAAGGATTGTACTGAACGTGTAGATTGCTTTGGGTAGTATCTGGATGTCCACTCTCACCACAGTTGTTCAACATAGTACTGGAAGTCCTAGCCTCAGCAATCAAACAACACGAAGAAATAGAAGGCATCCAAATGCAAGGAAGAAGTCAAACTTTTCCTCTTTGCAGATAACATGATATTGTACATGGAAAACCTGAAAGATTCCACCAAAAAACTACTAGCGTTGATACATGAATTCAGCAAAGTTACAGGATATAAAATCAATGTACGGAAATCAGTTGTATTTCTTTACACCAATAATGGAGTAACAAAAAGAGATATTAAGGAATCAGTCCCATTTATAATTGCACCAAAAATCATAAGATACCTAGGAATAAACCTAACCAAAGAGGTAAAAGATCTGTATGCTGAAAACTATAGAAATATTATGAAAGAAAATGAAGAAGGCATAAAGAAATAGGAAAACATTCCATGCTCATGGATAAGAAGAATAAATTTATTGTTTAAAAAGAAGAGTATTTTTAATAATTATAAAATCTGCTTGGAATTTATTAACTCACTAAACTTGTTTAATATGTTGCTTAAAGTTCTCTATACATAATAAATGTAATGGAAAAAAATGGGAAATCTGAGTTTATCAACATGATAATATTATTCTGCTTTTTATTTAAGAACATACTCATGTGTCAGATTTTCAGACTTCATTTTGGCTATCACAGTCATAAATTCTAAAATAAGTTACCCATGTCAGTCGTCTTTCATTGCTGTATTTAGATACTGGGGGGGGGGGGCGGGAATCCTGTTGTTTTCAAGTTAAATTTTAATAGAAGATCCTGAATATTTATTCTGATATATATTTAGGAACTGATCAGGCATTCTTCATGTCAATTAAAATATGAATAATTATTGCTTGGGTTTAAGATTTAACTTTCAGGGATAAAATTATAATTTTTATATTATCTTCTTGCTTTTGGAGAAAATATAGTTTTTATAAACATGTTTATTAATATTCAACTAAATGTCTACGATTATGTTACATTTACCATTGCTGATACTAACTGTGATAGAATCAAAATGGTCACAATTTACTGAAATCTACTCTTTTGAGTTGTGGATATATTGGAATATATATTTCAAGGGGGAGCCCTTGAGTTTGGACTGACTTGAACTGAACAATACAATGAGACAAAAGTGGCATTATGTGACTTCTGAGGAATACTTTAAGAAGCCTTGTAGTTTTTACCTTGTCCTTCTAAGATGCTGCTATCCTATATCTTGTAGGACATATGAATGAGTATATCCAGAATCCAACAGCCCTTAATTAGCTTGTCTCTTAACTGCAACTGTATAAGTGATCTAAGAAAGTTCTGCCTAGAAACCACCCCACTAAGCCCAGCCCAAATTGAATACACATGTAAATAAATTGTTGTTTTTGACCACTAAGTTTTGGGATGATTGAATATGCAGCAATAAAAGACTGATCATTGATATAGTATTGAGAAGAAAATAATCATCATTTTGCTGGTTTTTCCTTAGAAGTGTTTTTTAGTAGGTCTTTAAAAAAATGCCTGAAAAAGCCCAATGGAAAATTTCAGCGTGTACCAAAGAATGTTGAGGTTAAAGATAAATTTTACATTAGCATAGAATTTTGAAAAGGTCTATAAACTGTATTGGCTAAGTAACTTTAAAAAGGTAAGTTTATTTACTTTCTTATATTAAGGACAACAAATGGTTTATATAGAGAAAAAAATAGCCACACTGGTAGCCAAAGATATGTGAATTAATGCATGAAAATATGCTTTTGCTATTACTACAGATTAAATAAAATAATGATAACCTGTATTCACTATAGTACAATTTACAGAGATTCAGTCACTGTCAAAAACTGAGTTTAAAATCAGACAACTTAGTCTTTTACCCAACTAAACAATTAAATTTTATAAATGCATATGCACTCTTTTGATGTATTTAATTGCTCTAAACTTTATGATAGATGAAAGTATGAGTATTTTAACTTGGCGATTGCATCTCACTATTCTTGTACGAATTGAATATAGGCTTGAACGAATTGAATATACGCTTGATGTCACTTCTAGGAATGAATTGACATCAGGAAGTGAAAATCTACATTATTCCAAATAAAAATGGTAAACATCAAAAATGAGAAGGCTATCATAATTCTTTAAGAAAAAGTCTGTTTTGATCCATACTGTTGATGGACAGATAGTTGCTAGACTGTTGGTAGCCCATGTACCAAGTTAAGTGCTTTGATTTCATTAATCTCTCAAAATGGCAAAATGATAACATGGTCAAACCTTAAATATTATAGCACCAAGTAAGAGTGGATAATCCTGTCCATATGCATCTTCTTTATTAAAATAAAAAATAAAGAAAAGGAGCATGAGGCCAGATGTACTCATTTTATTTGTTAATGTAATGGTGATAGGGGGACCATTCAATGCTGCTTATCTCCTTCCCAAAGTCACATTTCATGTTACCTGAGATTCAGTCGGCCATGACTTTGTTTTCTTATTGAAGAAGATCAAGAACTTCTATTTGATAAAAAGAACTTCAAATGTTCTTCTATGTGGGAAACAATGAGGTTCACTGAAGTTCATTAAAAATATGCTGCAATGCTGAGTGGATGGAATGTTGGTTACTGATGTGGCAGGGATCCAATGACAGGAAGCCTACCTCTGAAGAGCTATGACTCAGTGTTCAAGGACAACTTCAGCAGAGACAAGGGTGATATCTTTCTTTTCTAATTGAACAAGACAGATAATTGATCATCAGAGGTGTTAGGGATGCTGTTATAATCAAAATGAATATCTATATTTGGAAGGAAAGTTTATGCTCAATAGCAGCACTTAAGGGGATAGCATATTATATCCACCCTGATTTTTATATACATCACTATCAACGAAAATGATATTTTTATATTTTCAACCTCATGAGAGCAAACATTTTGGTTGGACTCCTTGAAGTCATGACCATTAGGTTTACATTCGATAGGGTATTATTTTCAAAGCAAACATCCCAGTTGCAGACCATGCAATTTGCATGTATACAGAAGCTGTCTCTTAGATCTTCTCTTTCTGTTACTTCCTCCCGATATAACTCTGATTAAGGAAACAATGTGCACAACATAACTTATTCCTCAACTCTGCTCCCCTGACTTCTAAGATATCTTATCTTTCCTCTCAGGTGATAGGACATATCATTGCAACTTTATATAATGTTTATTTAAAGTATTTGTCTTACTTTTCCTGGACATGTTTCCTACATCAGTTTTAAATGATGCAACTTGAGTATATTGTTACATCCACCACTGAGGAAAGTAGGATTCACAGGTGATGAATAAACAATGGTTAAACACAGAAACTCTCCCCCTAGGCATATCTTGGTTGCTTCTGTCAACTATCCATTCCCTGAAAAGACCACCAAAACAACGTCTTGATAAAGGAAGATGAAGTAACTAACTTGTAAATAAGATTATTGTGTATCAAACCAAGGAGGATCATTTTGTTGGTAGAGTCTTAATACTGTCTGGAGGTGGGAGGGAACAAAAACAAAATATTTATGAGGTTTTTGGCATTTGATGTAAAGTCAGTCTTTCATCAGGAAGGTCTGTTTGGGATTGGGCAAATTTTGATAATATAGAATTGTGGACACACTGAGCTCAGCGTTTTAAATCAAATCTTGCGAAGAAAACAGTCATTTGATGAAACCAGTTGAGCTAGCTATTGTTCTAGGTCGTCTTACAAGGTGTGGCTGAGTCTTCCAATGCTCAGATAAATGAACTTTCATAAAGACTTAGTAAGATTATTTACAATTTCCTCTTCCTGGGCAAGAAAATTTTGGAATAGTCATGTTATTATCCATAATTAGCTGAGTGACTGCAGATAATTTCTCTTCTCACTTTCAGAGATCAGAAGAAATCAGTTTTTTACAAACTGTAGAGAGAAAAGTTGAAAATAGGTACAAGCCTGTCTGAAAGTTATTATGTAAAAATTTATTTCCTCTGGAAGTTTTGGACAAGCCCAGAAAAGGACTGAAATTTAACCTACTACAAAAAAAATCACAATCTCAAGGGCAAAGGGAAAGAAACCACTAAGCTGTGAAAACTCTTCAAAGGCCTGTATCATTTGTTCACTAAGCACTCAAGGCTATATAGCATTATTTGTTACTGACTCTGCAGACAAAAAATATATAACAAAACGTTTTCTGAGGAGGAAGCTTGTTCCAAGGTAAGACTGAGTTTAATAACCAACATTGTTCTTGGCCCAAATGTCAAAAGCTTTGTGTTCCTCTTCACTGTAATTGAACTAGCACTGAGACACATGAAAAAGGATAAAACACTTTGGAAACAAATACAGATTTTTGCTTGAATAAAATTTAAAAAAAGAAAACTGTTTTGAAAATCACAACTCATTACAGGGAACCCCACTATAAATACGACCAGCAATAACAGAGACTTCATTTGGACATAGCTTCTCTATCCAAAAAGGTTTAATTATTGAGACTATTGCAAATATTTTATAGTAGTAAAGTCTTAATTGTAATATAGTCAGATGAAATAATTAATCTTAGGTATAATATTATAGTACATTTACATGATTCCATTTATACCACTAAGACTCCTCAAGGGGCATATTTAAGAAACAACAGTATCCAGGGCGCCTGGGTGGCGCAGTCGGTTAAGCGTCCGACTTCAGCCAGGTCATGATCTCGCGGTCCTTGAGTTCGAGCCCCGCGTTGGGCTCTGGGCTGATGGCTCAGAGGCTGGAGCCTGTTTCCGATTCTGTGTCTCTCTCTCTCTCTCTGCCCCTCCCCTGCTCATGCTCTGTCTCTCTCTGTCCCCAAAATAAATAAAAAACGTTGAAAAAAAATTAAAAAAAAAAGAAACAACAGTATCCACATTCTGCTAAACTAATGTTTTGTTGTTGTTTTTGTTAAATGAGGTGTTTTAACTAAGAAGAAATGCTGCAGTGCAATATAAAGAGAATTTTAGGCTGTCTAGGAAGAAGAAAATAACGAGTTGGATACTCTGGCTGAGAATCAGGGGATGCAGATGGCAGGTACAGAGAATAGAAATGTCAAATAAGTTGTCATAGGCAGCCTGTAAGATGACCGCCCAAGATCTAAGCCTACTAGTATTCACATCCTGTGTAATCACCTCCCTTGATAGTGGGGTCATTTTAGAGCTTGACTTCTAACAGAGAGGCTACAGTAAAGCAATGAGATATCACTTTAAAGATTAGATTATGGAAGGACTGTGGCTTCCATTTTGAGGGATCCCTCCTCTCTTTCTCCCTAATCCTTTGGTCATAGGGATACCACCTGCCATGTTGTGAAGAGTCCTAAGGAGAGACCAATATGGTTCAGAACTGATACCTCTAAACAGTAGTCAGTGAGAACCTGCCAGCAACTACATGAGTGAGCTCTGAAACAGATCCTTCCCCAGTTCAGCCTTGAGGTGACTGCAACCTTAGCCAATGTCTTGACTACAGCCTTGTGAGAGACCCTGAAACTGAGGCACTCAACTAAGCCATGTCCAGATTCTTGGCCCACAGAAACTATGAAGAAAAAAAATAATTTTCAAGTTAATTAAGGTTTTAGAGTACATTGTTATACTATAAGATGTAACTAATGCATAGGTATTTGATTAAGTTTTGCTATATAGTATTTGATGTGAATTCTTTCTTCCACTCTCACAACTCCCAAATTTTACATTAAAAATCCATTCCTCCTTAATTGATTTTGGGGTATGCAATAAACAACTAAGAAATGCCTCCATATTAGTGAGACTTTCAAGAGAGGCTAAGTGCATTTAGAATATACATTTCGAATTGGTTTTTATAAATCCCAAAGAGATCTTTTAGGGACACAAAAAGGACAAAGTAGGTAGCAATGTCATTTTTGAATGAGTTGGCAAGCAAGATATGGTCTTATCTTGTATAAATCTACATCTGACCTTTTACATGCTAAAGTTTAATCAATGCCTTATGAAGGAGCAATTACACTTACTAAATAAAATGACTCATTGAGGCAGCAGTGATTTTTCTCTTTACATCTTATAAGCAATGGTCCTAGAATGTCACAAACCTAAGGGGAATTATGATCAGCATCCTACATTTTTAAAATACAGTAACTGAGTTGTTATATTAGACAAATAAATTAAAAGCACACATATGGCAACAAAGAGAGAATGTTTTGCTCTCTTTCTGAAAATAATTTATAAACAAAAAATAAAATAAAACCTATGGGATTTTGTTAGAAAAAAATCCACAGTGTAAAACTGTATGGGAGAAAAAGCCAGCCACCCATTCCCAAGAGGTAATGAGTGGAGAGTGAAGATTGTATTTTTTTGGACGCGTTCTATGCCAAGAACCATCTATGGCACAAAGGCACTCAATAAATATTTGTCAAATGAGTATGAGAGATATTTGCTGGATTTATTTATTTATTTATTTATTTATTTATTTATTCATTTAAAGTTTATTTATTTCTTTTAGTAATCTCTACACCCAGCACGGGGCTTGAAATCATGACACCAAGATCAAGAGTCACATGCTCTTTCAACAGAGCCAGCCAGGCACCTTTATTTGCTGGATTTTAACTGAGAGTTTTTATTTGAAAGTGAATGTTGCCTGAAGCCCAAAACCCATAAGAGAAGTAATTTCACATTCTTTTTTTTTTAAATATATGAAATTTAATTTCACATTCTTAAGAGAGGTTCTGGATGACCTACAGGATATGAGCTAGAGAATTTCTCCATAATTTGTGTCTAGAGGATTTAGGGTACAAAAGATCAAGAGAACCCCTGCCTTTTGTAGGAAGGCCTGTGTCATTGTCCTCCCATACCCTGGAAAGAGGAGGGGGTTGCTTGTCCCCATCCACCATCTCACCTTCTATACCTCCTCAACACCCAATCTCACCTCCAGCCCAGTAAGGGCTTCAAGAAAAACATGAATAGTGACCAGAGGAGAAACTTATGCTTGCTGAGCCTCCTGGTTGGATGCCTGCTAGGCTTCAGGCTGTGGGACTAGAGCAGGAAAAGTTTACAGAGGTTTTGGTCAAATTTGAACTGTTTTCCCTGGAGTTTGGGGATCTCTCAAAGAGGACTTCACACAACTCTCACCTGGAAAGCCTAAAGGAAAGAGGTTAAAGGGAGCTGCTTTGATTACAAGAAGGGAAGGTGATGGTCACTGTGGGAAAAAGAGACCCAGGGGCTCAGATCCTGGCAGAGTCAGTGTTCCCACAACATGGAAGAGAACTGAGTTGGAGACATCTTAAAGCACTGCTCTGTTGTGATGTCTCTGTGACATTATGTTTACATTCCCTAGTTTAAACTTTAAGTTCATGGCCATCATTTTGTGTTGTTCTGATTTTCTTCAGTATGTCTATGAGGAAGGGCATCTCCAGGTAGCCTGTGCAGAGCTAGTCAGTCCAGAGGGACTAGTGTTGCTGGGGCTTGCAGCAGGAGCAGAAGGTCAAGTCTATGAGGTATTGCAAAGGCAGCTAAGGGAGGCTGTGTCAGACAGGGGAGGTCAGTAGGGGAATGAAGTAAGAGGTCAGACAGGGGAATGAAGTGCCTTGAGAAATGGATGGAGGTGTGGAAGGTGCAGAGGATGCTCCCCAGCAGAGCACTGAACAAGGTCTTGGTGATGCACCCCACTTCCTACTGCTCCTTCTTACAGGCATCCCACACCAGCCTTCTTTTTAACATAGTAGATAGAGTGATCCTGTGGAAACTAAGTCAGAAAATTCCTCTCCTCAAGACCTACCATTGGTTTACCAACTTAATCAAAGTAAAACCTAAAATTTGCAATATAATTCATCCCTCCACTCTTTCTCCTTCTCTGGCCTCATTTTCTACCACACTCAGGCCACAATCTCTGTTCTTTTCACATCTATCCTTCCTTCCCCAATTGCACTATACATTCAATTTCTCATTAGATAGATGATGATAGGTAGATGATAGATATATAGGTAGGTAGGTAGGTAGGTAGATAGATAGATAGATAGATAGATAGATAGATAGAGTTTTTAGTCTCTTAAGACTTATGCCCAAAATGGAACATCTGATTTCACCCACAAACATACTCCTCTTATAGTTGTCCCCTGAACTATGACTGAACATACAAAGTTCTACATAAATGTTAACTATTGATTGCTATAATCATTTTTTTTCTAGCTTAATGGGAAGGATTTCTGTATTGGTCACTGTTTCATTTCAATGTTTAGTGTAATGTCTGGTATGTTGACTCAAATATTTTTTGAACAAATGGAAATCATTTATTTGATTTTTGTATATACAAGGTAAAAGGTTAACGTGTGATAAATTAGTAGCTATGCCTTAGGCTAATTTCAATATATTTTGTTTTCTATTTTGAGAATACTTGTATTCATGGTTTTAAATTATGTGCTAGCATATGCATGAGCTACTTTGGGATGAAAAATATTTGTTTTGCCTTGCCATCTTGGGTGTTTGTATTAAAGAGATAGTCATTATAAACAAATTTAAGAAGAAGAAAAAGCAAAACATGACAACTTGGGCGCTGAAACAAAAAGAAAATTAACTTTGGTAAATAAACAGATGGAAGAGAACCTTGAAAAAGATATTTGTAGGATGAAGCCCAGTGGGAAATCTGAAACTGCATTTACAGTAATTTTTTTTATCCCAAAGTTATAATACACATATTCCAAGTTCATTCCAATTTGCTTCTCAGCAAGGTGATGGCATGATACTATTGTGCATTACCACTGACTGGCTTATATTGTTATGAATTATATTTATAGTTATCCTGAATAATATTTTTTTTGGCCCACATATATCCTTGCTATAAATGTCAAGACCTTCTTGACTTTTAGAATGTGATACTACTACAAGAAAATGAAGGTTCATACTACTTCATTAAGGTTGACATTGATAATCTGCCACTCACGCTTGGAAATTCTCAGAGAACAAGGAGATGGTTGAAGTTGGACTGATCCATTCTTTTCCTATCTCTTCATATTTCCCAGAAAGAAGAGTATACATTCTGAGGAATGTTTTTGTGTATACTAAAGAATAACTAAAAAAAAAAAAAACAACAACCCACAACAGAGTCTAAATGTTTATTATTCAGTATGGTAGCCCATAGCTACATAAGACTCTTTAAATTTAAATAATTCAAAATTAAACAAAATTTAAAATTCAGTTATTCAGTTATCCTAGCCACATTGCAAGACTCAGGAGCCACATGTAGTAGTGCCTACTGTATTGGACAATGTAGATATAGAATATTTTAATCATCACTGTTCTATTGGACAGTGCTGGTCTAAAACTCTAATCACGATATTCCTAATTTTTGAAGGGTATAGGAGTGTAATGTTGGAAAATACAGACTTTGGATCCAGTGCTTGAATTCTTGAGTTTGAATCCTAAACCCACTACTTTACCAGTTTTGTGACCATTGGGCAAGTAACAATTTTTCTACACCTTAGTCTTCCTGTCTTTTAGATGGTGATGGTAACAATAACCTACCTCATAAGGTAGTTTTTGGAAATTAAATGTGTATTGTATACAAAGTATTTAGCACATAGGAAATGGCTTTTTAAAAATTGAGGTGAAATTCACATAAAATAATCATTTTTAAGTGTACAATTCAATGGCATTTACTATATTCACATTGTTGTGCAACCACGGCCTCTATCTAATTCAAAACATTTCATTACTCCCAAATAGAACTCTATATCCATTAAGCAGTGACTCCTATTCTCCCTTTCCTCCAGCCTTTGGAAACCACTAATCTGCTTTTTGTCTTTATAGATTTATCTGATGTAGATATTTCATATAAATGCAATCATATGATATGTGACCTTTTCTATCTGATTTATTTCACTTAGTATGGTTTTAAGGTTTATCCACATTGTAGGATGCAGCAGTCTTTATCCTTTTTAGTGCCTAAATAACATTCCATTGTACGTAAATATCATTTCTTGTTTATCTCTTCATCCCTTAATGGACACTTGGGTCATTTCTACCTTTTGGCTACTGTGAATAGTGCTTCTATGAATGTTCCTGTACAACCATCTGTTTGAGTCTCTGATTTCATTTTTTTTCCATATATATCTAAAAGTAGAATTGCTGGAATGTATGGTAATCCTGTGTTTAACTTTTTGTTTTTTTGTTTTTTTAGTCTTTATCTATTTTTGAGAGAGAGAGACTCAGAGTGCAAGGAAGGGGAGGAACAGAGAGAGAGACAGAATCCGAAGTAGGCTCCAGGCTCCAAGCTGTCAGCACAGAGCCAAACGTGGGACTAGAACCCATGTACAATGAGATCACGACCTGAGCTGAAGTCAGCTGCTTAACCAACTGAGCCACCCAGGCACTCCTGTGTTTAACTTTTTGAAGAAAAAGTTGTTTTCCAAAAAGCACTTTTAAACTGTTATTATTTTCTCCACAAAAATCTCATTTTTAAATATTTTTTAGGTTCCTTTGTTGAAGCAAATCACAGGAGAATAATCTTCCCTAGATAGGGTCTGTTCCATTATCCTATAGCCTGTTAATTATACCCCTTTCCCTACCATGGGAGGAACCTGGCCATGAGTCCATCTTTATCCATTCACATTAAAGCTTTTCTTTTGCTTTGAGAATCTCCCTCATTTATTTATATGATCCACCAGTAAGATCCACCAAAGTATGAATGACCAAGACTAAAGCTTGCAGCTTCTCAGATTTCTAAAAACTGTTCAACAATAGCTTACCTTGAATGGAACAAAATTTGCTTTTCACATCTATTACAAAGCCATTTCATCTAGAGCACTGGCTTTATAAGTTCAGAGGGACATGGGTTTAAATCCCATTTCTACATTTTACAAACAGTTTGACCTTAAACAATCTACTTAACCACATTAAGCATCAATTTTCTCACATATAAAAGGAGACTATCCTTTTGGGGCACCTGGGTGACTCAGTTGGTCAGTTAAGTGTCTAACTCTTGATTTCAGCTCAGGCTGTTATCTCATGGTTCTTGGGATCAAGCCCTGCATTGGGCTCTGTGCTGACAGCATGCAGACTGCTTAGGATTCTCTCTTTCAATATCTCTTTCTTCCCCTTCCCAACTCGTTCTCTCTCTCACTCTCTTTCTCTCAAAGAAAAAGTAAACATTAAAAATTTTTTTAAAGAGACTATCCTTTAGAAAGTTTTTCATTGCAAGCAACACAGTTGACTGTCATTTTAAGCAGAAAATTATCATTATTATTTTTTTGGATGAACATTGAGTAGCTTAGGAAATTAAGGGTAAGGCTGGTGACTGAGGCTCAAAAAAAGCAGGAACAATTATTTATCTAGTAGGCTAGTAAATATTAGGATCTTGCCCAGGTACTGTGGCTACTGAATCACTCCAAACAAGATTCAAGGCTCTAGGAGAAAAAGTTAAACTGATTTAGCTTGGGTCATGTACCCACGATTTAATTCTGTAAGGATAGAGTCCCTTAATTACCTCCTTCAAGCCTGAACTCACCCAGAGGAAAAGAAATCCTCAAAAGGCAAATGGAGGTACTTCACTTCATAGAAGTAGGAATGGCCCCTGGTTGTTAATAAGAATTAAATGAGATTATACATTTTAAGGCATTTAGAATTGTCAGTACAAAATAATACGCATATATAGCTGTCATTACTCCTACTCTTACTACTGCTACTATTTACATTTGTTGGATGGTTTATTGATTTGGTAGATGCCCTAGAGTGAGCTCCTTCAATGAGTAAAATTTCAGCCCTGAAATATGATGAAGGATCATAATAATCACATTCTGATGGGTGGGCTCTTAGGATAGATTTTAATGTTTATTTCCTATAAGATACATAAAATTTTAAACACACTTCTTCTATATGTGTGAACTTAGATCTCGTATCTACTGGTTGTCTAGGAAAGGAACTGGGGAAGATACAAAGCAGCGGCTTTCTCTTAAGATCTTTTGCTTCTTTCAAGTGCTGCTTTCTTCTCTAGTAAACCTGAACATGATTATTTTAACCCTTACCTTCTCTTGGCAAAATATGTTCTTTCTGCTTGAACATATTTTAACTTTGGCTTGTTCACGATAGAGCCAACCACCTCTGGAGACCTGGATACTGGAACTGGCAACAGGTATATTGGGATCCCACCTAGAGCTCTTGTGTAATGATTGGTTAAGTTGCTGTTGGCCACAGAGATGATTAAAATAACCTCAATTGGAAATGTGTTGCCAAACTTACCTATAAATAGAAACTAGTGGCGGGTTGTAGCAAGTGTAAAAAATCTGAGGAATCCACACTGACATTTTCATCCTGGATGGTAGCATCACAGATTACATAACAATAGTTCAGTTGGTGTTTATTGTTACCTCTAGGACAGATATCTTGGAGATTGTGGAAAGCAGTCACTTCTGCTTATTTTTATTCTTGCATTAACGGCTCTGGAATCCATTAGGACTCATTACTGGATGGGAAGGTTAGTTGCTGAGAAGGGTAAGGCAGCCTAAGGGTTTTAAAAACTCAATTAGATAATTTATACTTGAAGAGAACAACTTAAATTTTCATGTAGTTGCCTCAAGGGAGACATTCCTTGTCAGTTATGGGCTCTATATCATTCATGTCCCAGCCAGGAAAGCAGAAAACATCAGGTATTTGTAAAAGAGATGATTTGATTGATACAAGGATTGGTTATACAAATGTATTTGGAAGTTGTAAAAGTAAAAAGGGTGCAGAGACACTCTAATATTACCTATAGGAAGCAGCTACTACTCCTGTGGTTGTTGGAAGAACAAAAGGGAAGAGATGAAGCTACCAGATTGCTGGAGCCTCAAAGAGCGGCTGCCACAAGGCTGGGGTGTGAACTTCTACAGGACAACATCCAGCTGTAATGTCAAAAGAAACCAGAGGCTACAGCATTCTTCTACTGCTGATGGAAGTGGGAGGACTTGGAAATAGGAAGAGAGCTACCTTGTCCTTTATCCAGCTTTCCAGTTCCTGTGAAGGCCTCTCACTGGCAGAACCTAGGGGAAAGCCAGGTATCAAGAAAGTCTGTTATATATGATTTGGAGAATCTAAATCCTAGCATCTCACAAAAGAGTAGAGACAGACGGACTTGGGGCTAAGAACCAAGTGTTATATAACTAGTACTGATTCTAAGCAATTTGATTTATAGGTATGGTCATACTTGGTTGAACTGAAGGGATAGTTATATATACTTTTTTTAAAGACAAAATTGTTACTATTCCCCAATTATCATGTTCTTGACTTATTACAAATTTAGTTTGTAACATTTACTCTCTCATTGAATTTCATCGGTGCTTTTTATTGTAAATCAAGACAATGTATCTGTGTGGGTCCATTTCTGGAATCTCATCTGTGTCTTTCAAATATTTCTCAATCTTTGTTTAAATATGACACTGTTTCCATTACTGCAGCTTTAGGATTGGTCTTGGCATCTCTGTGCCCTTTACATTTTTATATAAATCTTGGGATTGGCTTTCATATTTCTACATTATTAGAGTTGGGGATTACATTTACCCTATTTAGATAGAATTTACATCCAGCAGTTTAAAGACATTCAGTTCATAAACATGGAATATCTTCCTATGTAAACAGTGTTTTATCTATAGCTTTCAGGAAAGTCTTACATATAACTTATTAATATTATTCCTAGATACTTTGTCTTTGATGACATTGTAAAGGTTATTTAATTTTTTTTTAATTATCCAATTGTTTGTTACTGGTTTATTGAAATATGATTGACAATGTATCCAATGAAACTTACTAAATTCATTGATTAGTTCTTATAGTTTGTAGATTCCTTTGTATTTTCTGAATTCACAACCATGATATTTATGTATAATGACAGTTATACTTCTTACTTTTCACTTCAGATTTCTCTGTCTCCCTCTCAGACTCTCTCTGTCTCTGTATTTCTTTTTTTTTCTTTTTTTCTTTTATAATATTCCATGAACTAAGATGTCTAATACAATGTAAAATAAAAACGATGATCATGTTCATTTTTTTCCCTCACTTTAAGGGAAAACTGTTCAATATTTGATTGTTAAGTCTGATGTTACTTGTAGGCTTTTTATAAATATTCTTTATCAAAGCTGAGAATTTAGAAGTTGTTAAATTTTGTGAACACTTTCTTTATATCTAAGAAAGTCAATTCTTTTCTTCCTTTATTATGTTACTAAGGTGAATTACATTAATTATTTTTTAATGTTAAACCCAGTTTATAATACTGAAATAAACTCTACTTGGTAATGATGATTTATTTTTTTAATGTACCACTAAATTCTAATTGCCAGTACTTTGATTAATACTTTTGTTTAGTACTTTTGTCCTCTATGTTCATATGGGACATGGACCTGTAATTTTCTTTTCATGTAATATCCTTGACAGGTCTTTCTATTAGTAATTTACTGGACATACAAAAGGAGGTGGGAAATATTTTCTCTTTCTTTGTGTTCTGAAAGAGTTTGTGGTAGAGTGAAATTAAATTTTTTCTTCTAAAATATTTAGTAGAATTTACCAGTAAATTCATCTGGGTCTGGAGTTTTGTTTGAGGGGGGAATTTTTTCAACTATGGATGAAATATATAAAAACATTTAGCAAACATTGGGCTATTCAGTTTTTTTTTTTTCCCATCTTGTGCCAGTTACATTATGTTGCATTTTCCAAGGAATTTGCTCATTTTCAAGTTAGTTGTGAAATTTATTGACATCATTTATTTACGATATCATCTTATTATCCTTTTTTGCCTGCAAGTGATGAGATTTTGTCTATCATTTCTGATTTTTCTATTGTTTTCACACTTTTATCTTGATGCCTCTGATAAGGTTTTACCATTTTTTTTAATCAGTCTACAATGGAACTATTGGCTTTGTTGTCTCTTTCCTATTTCATCTATCTCTGTTCTTATTTCCATTATTTCTGCTGGTTTACTTGGATATCTTTGCTTTTATTTTTTCAGTTCTTGTTATTAAAGCTTAAATAATTAATTTTAAAGAGCTTCCTTTCCCTTCTAGTATGTGCATATAAAACTAAAAGAGAATTCCCTTTTCTGCTTTAGCGGCATGCTAAAAACATTATCATGTGTGGACTTTTTGGAGGTTTTTCCCCCCCACACACTTAAAATCCTTTCTATTTTCATTGTGATTTCATCTTTGGGAAATGGATTATCCAGACATGTGTTACTTAACTTCCAAACAGATGAGTATTTTCTAATTATCTTTTTTTTTCATAATTTCCCCTTTAGTTCTTGGTAGTAAGAGGACATACTTCATATAATGTCAATTATTTGAACTTTATTGAGATTTGTTTTGTGACCTGGCATACTCTTTTGGTGAATGTTTCCAGATAGAGGAGGACTGTTTTTCGGTCAAGGGTATATGAGCCACCGCCCTCCCCAGCCAGAACCTCCAAAAAATAAATAAATAAATAAATAAATAAATAAATAAATAAATAAATAGCTTCTATACTGTAGTTGGTTTACATGGATATCAATGTGAATTTGTCCAGCCTTGATAGTGGGGCTTTCTAAGTTTTCTGTAACTTCCTGAAATTTTAATCTGGTTATTTGTTTAATTTCTAAAGAAAATTTGTCGTAAATTTCCAACTATGATTGTATATTTATCTATTGCCCTTTTTGGTTCTACTATTATTCTCTATATATTTTGAAACTGTGTTATCAATTATCCACACATTTAAGATTATGTTTTTCTTTTGAATTGACATTTTTATCTCTATATAATGTTGCTCTCTATAACTGGTAAGTAAATTAAATTACCTTGAATTAAGGTAAACTTTGTCTGATATTGATGTGGTCACATCAGCTTTCTTCTGGTTGATTTTTTCATAGTATATCTCTTTCTATATTTTTATTTTTGTCTATCAGTATTCTTGTATTTGTATAAACATCGCTGTTCTAAATAACATGTTGTTGTTATTGTTTTTAACCCAGACTGAACATCTTTATCTTATACTTGAGATATGTATCAAATTTTTATTGCTTCTGTAACAAATTATATCAAAGTTAGAGGCTTAAACAACACAGATTTATAATTCTATAGTTCTGTAGGATCGACAGCCAAAACAGATATCACTGAGCTAAACTCAATATGTCATAAGGTTTGTGTTCCTTTTAGGAAACTCTAGGGGATAAACTATTTTCTTGCCTTTTCCAGATTCTAGAATGTACCTACATCTGTTGTCTCATAGCCTTATTTCTCCATTCTGAGAGTTAACAATATAGCAAATTCTCTTACCTCAATTTCATCATTGCATCTCTTTCTCTGACTCTAGCTGAGAAAGGTTCTCCATTTTTAAAGGCTCATGTGATTACACTGGTCCAACCCAGATAATCAAAAATAATTTCCACATCTCAAAGTCCATAATCTTAATCATGTCTTCAATATCCCCTTCAATATTTAATGCAATTATTGACATGATGGAGTTTAAGTCAATTATTTTTATAAGTTTCTCTATTCAGTTTATATTTTAGTTGGTTTGAGCCTCTGTACTAAATATACCATAAATTAAGTGGCTTAAACAACAAACTATTTCTCACAGTTCTGGGGGTAATGAAACCCAAGATCAGAGTGCCAGCACGGTCATGTTCTTCTGAGAACACAGATTCCTGGTGTGCAGATGGCTATCTTTCATTGTATCCTCACACAGCAGAGAACAGAGAAAGAAAGATCATCTTTATGATGTCTCTTCTTATAGGGTCATTAATCCTATTTATGAGGGATTTGTCCTCATGACTTCACTATTGCCCAAAGTCATCACCTCCAAATACCATCACATTGGGGGTTTAGGCTTTAACATGAATTCTGAAGAGACACAAACATTCATTCCACAGCAATTTCCTAATAACTCTTGTGTTCATAATTTCTTATGGTCAGATTGGAAATATTGTATTTTTAGAAAATAAATATTTTAATAAAGATTTTTATAGTTCTATTTCTTTATAGGTGAGACACATACACTCTTAAATGTCCTCTAATTTTCCTTGAAACTTTTATTTATATTTCAAAATTTGGTTAATTTGCTCTTTGTTTGAAGTTTCTCAAAACTTTCTTGCTTTGGATGGACAATAGGTTGTATAACTAACTCTATATTCATTCCAAAGAGGAAGTTATTTAACTGATTTCCTACTTCTACACCAGTTTTTGTTCCTAAGCCATTACATTTAGTGCTGTCTTTATTCCTTCATTCTAAATCTCCTAAAACTTTCTTAAGAATAATCTTGACTCTTCCCAGTGCATGTTTCTACCTTTCTCTGAGCAGAAAAACAATTTCTTTAAATTTAGCCTTCTGTCTTCAGTTACTCCAATTTCACAATGGCTAGATTAGCCATCTGCTCCACAGTCAACGTAAAATAGCTGCCCAGCAGATAATTGCTAGAGAGTGTGACCTTAGACTCGTTTCTCAGCCACACATTAGGGAAACAGTAGTGTTGGAAGAGTTCTTGAATGTCAGCCACCTACCCATTTCTCTAAATATTGTAAGCTCTCCCCATAGATAAAACAATAGACCTACAGAGAGTTACACACCTGGGTCACATCATTTTTGACCCTCACAAAACTGCTTTCAGCGAATTCACTTTGTCATGATGCTACTGAGTTACGCTGAAGAATGTTAAAAACAGTCTGTGAACTGTAGTGTTTCCTCCAGAGGTACGCTTGCAGACACTATTTACTGCATTTTGAGCAGTTCTGATGTGAGAAAACAAGAGACAAGAAGTATTTTCCATGAAACTGATAAGAGAAGGTCAAATGTTGCTTCATGTTGTGTCATGAAAACTTAGGAAGATAGGATCTGACAAATTGCATAACTAGAAAATAAGACATAAAGCTTACCAAAGTTTAAGGGGAAACCTTTAACATTTAATGAAAGATAGAAATTGCACCAGCCCTTTGTGAAGACTAAATTATTGATAATTCTAGAGTAGGATATAAATGCCCACCTCAAACTTTTCCTGGTTTAATTCTCAAAACTTAATGTATATAATATTTAGATCTTATTCATACTCTAGTTTTGACCTAAATGGGAAGGTGTTTTTTTTTTTGTTGTTGTTGTTTGGTTTTTGTTTTTTTGTTTTTCCTTCTCTGTTGTCAATTTGGCCCCTAATACTACCAGCCCCATAAGATGTCTGCTTCACAGAGGGGAAGCTGGGAACTACATTTCCCAGAATCCCTTCTCCATCTGGTTTCTAGTTAAAGGCAGCTAATGAGAGACACTTGAAAGAAATTTGGAAAGTGAAAGCAAGGATAAATCATTAATCTCCAGAGACAGTTGTGGACAGACATGTGGGATGGTGTCAGAAGTAACATTTGAAGTAAACTTCAGGTTAACTCCTTTCTAAGAACTGGTTGCTTAGGTGATATAAGCTAGGATTGTTGATGACAGCTTTCCTAGCCTCTGTTCCCTTAGCCCTTCCAGTATTTGAGCAATTCTTTACTTTTTCCAATTTTACAACCAAATATAAACCTTTATAATTGGAATACAAAGTAGTTTCTTTTTTTTTGATGGATCCTTGACTGCAAACAACACTTCCCGTTTGTTAAAATGAAGGAGCTTACTGCTGATCTGACTTTTAAAACTCATTTCAGCAGTGGAAAATAACATTAAACAAAAAAACAAACAAAATTGCAGTGAAATGCAATTGTGCCCACTTCTGCTCAAATTGTTACTGTTGTACTATGTCTGGTTGATACCTAAGGATATGCATTTTAGTTATCTTCCCAAGATGCTTCCGATGTGATTGACCTATGATTACCATTTAAGAAAAAAACAATGTAAATCTTTGGGCTCTATTAAAATTCAACTCTTTCCTTAATGTTTTATGCCTTTTCAGTTGTTTATTCCTTCACGTAAATAAGGTGAGTCAAGGATTTTAAACAGGTTGAGAGGAGATTATAAGGAGAGGGCATTCATTATGCCCTGGGAACTTCTTGGGTAGATAAATGAAAAAGCTCAGAATTCCAGAGATTGACTTTTTAACATTTTTTTTTCTCAGATAAAATAAGAGAAAAAGAAGTTGGACAACTAGTAGCAAGAAAAATGAAAAAAGTGTAAGAAATAACATATTTCCCTTGGGAACTATTAGAAGTTTTGAACTAGACTGGAGGAAAGAAGTAAATGCTTCAACCAACTGTCACTTGTCAGTGTCCATTGATTCACTGGAGTTGAGAGAGGACGAAAAGTCAAATTTAGAAACACCCCTAGGTGAGTTATCTTTTGTCCACAATAATCCTGCATGACAAACAACCACAAAACCTCAGTGACATATGATAATAAACACTTATTTTAGCTCATGCATCAATGGATTGGCTAGGAAATCCTGCTGATTTAGGCTACACTCAACAGATCCTGACTGGCCAGGCTTATTATGCATCCAGATCATCTGGTGGGCTCTCTCAGGGCCAGCTAGTCTAGAATGATCTCAGCTATCTAGGTTCTATTCTACATGGTTTCTTATCCTCCACCAGACTAGCTGGGGTTTATTGTATTGGTTGAGTTTGGCTGAGGTAGGTGTTTGAGAGATTGGGCGGTGGGGTTTGGAGAGAAAGGGAGGTTGGGAGGGGGAGGCAAGGCATTCCGAGGTCTATGTTCAGAACTAGAACACTTTTACTTCCATCCCCCTCACTTTTTTTTTTTTTTTGCCAAATCGTGTTAAAAGGCAAAGAGGCAAAGAAATACTCCTCTTGATAGGAAAGGCTGCAAAGATGTTACAAAGAACATGGATATGAGGAAAAAGAATTAGGACCAGTTTTGTAATCAATATACTGTAGTGCAGATGGGGTTATATTCTAGAAAGGAAGTCCTGTCTAGCCTTTCTCTGCTCTTCATGTTACATTTCCCTCCCAGCAATCTGGAAAAATAATTTTTGCCATGTGTGTCACTATAATTCAATAAAATGATTTTCTTGACCAGTTAATAAAGAGAAGATCCCTCTGAATATTTAGGCAAGAGAAAAAAGCATCACATTTCACACATAGGCTTCAGTGTCAAGTTGACAACAGCTACAAATACCATCCTCCACCAATAATTCACGTTGGCATCCAACTGCCAGATGACACTTAGACCCCTGAGCTATGTTACATTTTAGAACCAAGCGTAGTAAAGCATTCTTGTCTTCTAAAGAATCAAGAAAGTTTTCAGAAGATCTGGTTTCCTTAATACAGCAAAGGGTTAATAGACCATTGTAGTTTGTAGCTCTCTCAGCTTGAGCTATTTGCTGCTGTTGTTGTTTATAGTATAAATCCAGTCTTTATTCTCTCTAAGGATTTTTCTGTGGTGACATTCCTTCTCCCGAACCGCAGCAAAGGGGTCATGTTAAATTAGCCCACGTTAAATTTTTTAAACATGATACTATTTATTGCTACGTTGTATGTATTCAATGTCTATAGCAGCTGAACATTTAAAAACATCAGCTTCTACTTCTATCAATGGGAAATCCTCCCACGTAATACAACCTTCTTTTTTGTTCTAGTTTTCATGACATCTTCCCATGTGTGGTATTGCTGACCTGTTCTTTCAATTTAGTATATTAAACGTATTAAGGAAAACATTGATGACCATACAACGAAGCACAGTAATGGCAATTATGTCTCTGGTTCTCCCAGTCTCCAATTCCCCCACCCTGCCCTATAGCTCTCAATCTGTTTTTCATCCTTCCATTATTGTTTTTAATGACATCAAAAATAATAATAAGAAGAAATAAGCTTCACACAAAGTGACAATGCAATTGATAAATTTTAATAAATGACATCTACGATTGGTGTTTCTGTGCCAGGACTGCAGAAAAGTCCTAAGATAAAGAAATAGGAAAACTGCTGTCATCCACAGTGACCTCACTAGGCTGTTAGGTACCTTCAAATGATGATATTTTATTTAAAAGAAAAATAGAACACATTGATGCTGTCCTTCACTCCACATCCCTAGTCACTTTCATTGAGTATTTGGCATGAGTAACAGAAATACAGAGAGAAGTAGTCACTCATGTGGTCCCACTCCTGCCCTCAGCCAGCCTCATCCTCAGAACAGAATAGATAGAGAGGCAACAGTCTGGTTTAGCTTTCATTTAGCTTCATAGTATCTCAAACTAATAAGTACCATAATTCATCAATCCATAGTGGTCCATAAAATAAAGGTGTGCCTTGTAACCAATGGTATGTTAGGTTCATTAAAATACAGTGTTACATCTATCATCTCCTGTTCTCTCTCCAACATTCTCCCAGTGACATTAACTGTGAAGCACAATTGTCTCACATCCGATGAAGGAGCTGCTAAGTGAGCTGTGCACTGATTCAGGAAAAATGCATGATGAAAAAAATGATAGAGCAACATTTAAATTACGTATACATAAATAAATTAGCTTCTATTTAAATAGTAGATTGGATTGGACTCTAACATGTGCTTCTTTATAAAGACTGCATTTGGTGAAGACACAGTTTTGGAACGTTTCTCCGGATTTATATATAAGAGTTTCTGAAACAGCAATTCAGCCTGTCCTGTACAGTGGTGCTGCCTTAATATTTGAAGGGCTTTAGGGTAAAAGATGAATTATTCTGTGGAGTTCCATAAGCATAACTGAGAAAGATGCACGTTAGCTATGAGTAAACAGATTTTGGATCAATATGAAATGGAACTTTCTAGCTTTCCAGACACGGCAGTATGGAGTGATCTTGTGAAATTGTGAGGTCCTTATCTCTGCAGGCATTTGAAGCAGAAGCTGTCTGTGCTTCTGTCAGGGATTATGATGAGCCGATTCCTGCTTGAGTGATAAAAGTCGCACTGGAGGGACTATCCCGTCCAACCTCAGAATCAAAGATTCGGTGGCATGACAGTAGGGAAAAGGTCATATGTTCCGTATTTAGACAGCAAGTCCTTACTACAATAGCCATATATTTACTATTATTTGAAGGAAAACAAAAGAACACCATCTACATTTCTTTTTTGCTATATCTATCACTCTGTTTTATATTCAAATATGGCCCCTTTCCCCCCCTCCTTACACCCAAGGCTAACACTAAAGAGTTAAAAAGTGTTCCACTGAAGATGGGTCTTTAGAAATAGCTTTAGGGTACTCTGTAGAAACCGCTGACTTCACTAAAATAAAAATAAAAGCAAAAACTATAACTACAGAAGTAGGAGCAACTATTGTTCAGAATACTGCCTCAATGTGGTTGGGGAAAAATTTAAAGTGTATATTACTCTGAAAAAAACTAGTAATACCAAAATATAGAAGAGTGTAACTCTAGTGGGTAATAAAATTCTCCCCAATCCTGACATGCGTTTACAGCCTCATTCACAGTTTGCCTATTTCATTTCATTCAATATAACACATGAATTGAGCTCTTATAAATCTTACCTCTCTGGCTTCTGTCCTGTTTGCATTCTTATATTCGCCCTCCATGCCTCCATGCCCTTAGTGCCTGGTTTCCTATGTTTATCAATTGTTCAACCATGCAAACGTCTAGCATCAGATTCACTCTCTGAAACTTGTCTTATTGAATACCAATTGTCACACATTCAGATTTCAATCTGACATATTCAAGGGGAAATGTGATCCAGCTCAGTGTGGGAGAAAAGCACCTGACTGAAGACAGCTCACCACACCCACAGATCAAATACCTTTTGTAAGCAGATGCAGAAGAGGGGAGCTAAGTCACAGGGACCAGCCCCAGAGAAGACTGGCATATGCGCTCTAATGTGACTGTATTTACAGATTATGCGTAGTTAGTAATCTAAATCCCTGCTAGGGGGTGGAAACTTCTATTCTGTTTTCTGTAGAATGCCCAAAGGGACAAAACACCTATGGTGAAGGGTTTGTTTGTCTTTTTGATAGTATCTATAAAAAATAAAAAAACACGATATACCTATAACAAATTTGTAATATGGATCTCTAGGTCCATTTTTCTTTCTCCTTTTTTTCCTCCTGACTTTTTACTGCTTCTTCAACATCTTGTATTGAATCTGATTGACTGAAAGATTCTTTCTAGGGTATCTTAGCTGCAACTTCCCTGATTTTCCTCAAGGCAGCACGGTCCACCATTAAGCAGATGCAAATAACTGAAATCAGCTAAATCTTCTCTATTGTACCCCAGATACTGGTTCATCCAAAACCTTGCTTCTCTGTCTCAAGAAAGAGTGTTCTAGAATCAGAATGGTTTGTTTTTTCAAACTAGGATCACAAATATGTACAGGATAATTTACAAACCTATCCTGAAAATAAAGCGTGGGATACCAGGCACTTCTGAGCCTCCATAGGGAAGTTTTGATGCTTATCTACTGGGTGTCCTGTTTGGGGTCTAGATTAGATGTCTTCTCAGGCATTGGTGTGTGTGAGGATGGTGGAGGCCAACCCAGGGGAGGGTAGGCTTCCTGATGGAGGTCCATAAAGGGTAGGCGTGTCTGGCTTATATTAAATTCTGAGTATATGTGCTACAGACCTGGCTCAGGATGGAACTATAGAGGGCGTTTCACTGCATTTACTAGCTCATGGGGGCCTCCTCTGGGAGCAAGCCATGTGGATGTTGACCAAAGGTAGAGTCTAGTTGCTTTGGAGCAACAGGTCATTTACCTTTTCCTTGAAAGCATTGGGGCGGCGGGGGGGGGGGGGTATGTGCGGCCCAAGTCTGCTAGTAGCAGCAGCCATATCCCAGGTTTTTTTTTTTAAGTTATGCATTTGGGAATCTTTGGAAATGCTGGCTAGTTGTCTCATTTCTGTGGGAGTAAGTAATAGTAGCTTGGCAAGTATTAAACACTCTCAGTTAACTTTTTTTTTTCTCTCTGTGTCTATACAAAACTTGTTAAAATGTTTTGAATCTTGAAATACTTAAAGTTTTGAGTTTGAGCTTTTAATCTTCTATTGTCCCCCATTGATTTTACCTTAGAAATTGCTACTGGGAAGATCTGAGGTGGACATCTCTGGGGCTTTGACCCATAGCCAGCTGCTTCCTTCTCCAGGGTGTCCAACTGACCTTTCTGGGATTGGGGTTGGCCTCTACTAGGGAAAATGGTGGCCTGATTATTGGGGTGGGCCCTAGACCCCCCACAGCACTTTGGTAATTGGTGCTCTGTGGTGTTGAAAAGCAACTAGTCCATATCTCTGGGCATTCTACATTTGGAGAAGAGCTTGAAAACTTCCTTGGGTGCACATTGGGAAGAGGTTACAAGGGACTGTTAATCACCAGGGCTGTTGGGGAGACATATCAGGAACTTTTTGCTTTTTGCTTCTCATTTTGTGGGCTGCTATCTAGGGCCTGAGGTGGCATAAAGGACGAGTGTCGGCTTAAGTCCCCACAGGCCTCTTGGCCAGACAAACTGGATTCCCAGGCAGCAATACCATGGAGTAGCTTAGCTAAACTCTGGAAACATGTGTTTCTATAAAGTTTTGATGTAACACGGTCTTATTCATTTGTTTCCATATTGCCTGTGGATGTTTTTGTGCTACAAAACAGTATCAAATCGTTGTGAATGGCTTACTAAACCCAAAACATTTACTACGAGGCTCTTTCCAGACAAGGTTTAGCAACTCCTGTTCTAGAAGTAGTGCGTGTGACTCAAACTCCCGAACAGAGTGAGAGACACAAAGCAGCTGCCAGCCAGCAGAGGTGTCTGAGCCAACAGCTGAACAGCCGCTAGCATCCATCCAGCAACAGCGGCCAGTCTGCTTGTCCACATCGTCTACCTATTTGTCTTCCTGTCCATTTTGCACCCTTGATCTGATCTGGTCTGCAGTGCAGCATCGTGTGATGCCCTCTGCAGAGTTCTAAGTTAGCTGGCTTTTAGCTGGATTAAGACAATGAAAAGAACTAGGGAGAGGTTAGACAGAGTAAAGAAGCCTGGATATTACTCTACCTCCTCTCTGCTTCTGGAAGATTCTTGAGCAGTGGCTGTACCTCTTCCATGAATCCAGCTCCTGAAAGACTTTCCTGTGGTTTCAGCTTTCACCTCTTAGCTTCTAGTCATATCACCTCTTCCTTGTGGCTCCAGTTTAGGTGTCTAATAACTTCTTGCTGTTGCTAATCTTAGGGTTGTTCATAATCTCCTGTTGGATTCTCAGCCCTTATATCACCTAAGTAACTATTTCCTTACATTCAATTCTCTTTGTTGTTAATAACTGAAGTGATTTCTACTTACTTGACAAGTGTCAGCAGATGAGGGGAAGCAAAGCAGCTGTGACTAAGCGGCCCCTTTGTGGAGCTCTACAGGATTCAGGCAGCTTCAGGAATCTGGCTCAGCTACCAGGGAGAGTGAGTGATAACCAGACCCAGTTTAGGATACATTTAAGTCACATCTCGAGGGTTCTCAGAAACACTTGTGGAAGAATAACATTCCTGTATGAGCAGGTGGGAACTTGGTTTCAGTGAGACTCAGGCACACATACTAACGTGGCCTGAGTTATGTTCATGGAGTGGAGAAAACTGGGACGTTAGGGTCACACAAACCCTTCCACTTGAACGTAGTGCTGTTGATTTGTCATTATGCATTAATGCCAGTCAACATCTTCCTTAAAGATCATTAGCAGAGTTACGATTTCTTCTATGAAAAACAAAAGGAGAAACTGAAGGAATTTCAATCTGATGATATTTTCATTGTGTCATTAACGATACACATGAACTTTCAGACTCCAATGTCTATTCCCAGGTCTCTAAGTCTGGAAGAGTCTGGGGAGCCACAGAGGCCGTTGTAATTTCAATTCATAGTTTGATAAGAACAGTCAGCCCTAGTTAAATGCCATCAATAGCTAATGCAGTTTGGACAGTTTAATTATGTACTTGTCTGAACACTTGTCACACTTCTGGTGACTTCAAGGCAGTGTAGTTGTCTTTGGCATGAAAATTTGCAAAGTGTTTTATAATCATTTTTATTAGTGCTTCCTCACATTAGATCACTAGACAAAAAAAATGAGATATGAAGAGGTTAAGTAACCTGACCAAGACTAGACTGAATTGACAAGAAAAAAATGAGAACTGAAACAATTAGCTAAATGGTTCACATAATATTAAAAGGACATCTTTTATTTTGGGGAGGAAGAGGTGGGAGGAGTTTAAATTACTAAGCAAATTATCTGGTAATCACTGAACTCTCAGATCTAAGACTAAAATTCATGGTCTCCAGTCATTGTTAAAACACTTACTGTATTGTTTAGTGCTATGTTTTTTATTAAAATTATGAACACTTTGCATTGTATTTAGATTCAGACGCCTTATTTTTGAAGTGTAACATATTTCCATCGCCACCTAGTGGACTGATTTGTAATGAACGCAGGCATATGGCTTGGAGAGGAAAAGGTGAGGAACAATCCTCTTCCAGCCATTCATCCCTTATGGACACCTTATCTCTCAGTTGCTTCACCTCTAACGTTGAACCTGAAAATTTTGTCTGAATATAGACTCCCAGAGAAAGAAATTCAGAATCATGTTATTAACAGACATGTCTTGCCTCCTCAAGGAGAGACAGATGAATGAAGTTCCCAGTGGCCAGGAAAACATGAACATATGTTAAAGTCATTAATGGCTGTGTTGCTTCTGTTTAGCAGCAAGGTATAATGACACAACTAATTTGCCTTTTCCTCATTATGAGGTGTTAACAAGGAGAGTAATTATGACAGAGAAGATAGAAATGGTGGTATTCTTTAAACTAGAAGTAAAGGGTAGATCTAATATACAATGCATTGCTTCTGTTGAAAACAATGCAGTTTATAAAAAATCGAGTTGATATTTCCATTGTGAGATAATCTACCATGTCCTTAGAGATTAACTGGGATTCTGTTTTTGTGTATTCTTTCCCATTTTTCTGTAACCGCTTTAGGACAGTACTGCTTTTACTTGAATAAGTGGCTTGTATTGGTCTATTTCCATGGGAGACAATTTTTCAGGTCATTTCTGTAGGATATTTTTTAAAATGTAATACTCCTCATAAGACAATTTTTCAGCGTCATTTCTGTAGTATATTTTTTTGAAATGTAATATTCCTCCTATATCCAAGGTACTGAGAGTGTATGCCTTTGCCTTTAGAGACAATAATGTTCTTGTAACTGACAATCATCTGAAGAAAAAAACAAACTTCTTTCTTCTGAATCAGCCCCTCTAAACCTGTACCATTCTCTTAGGTTGTGACAAGAATGGCTAAAGACATCTTCTGTGTCATTTAAACTTTTCTAGCCATTGTGAGAGCCAGTAAAGGATCCAGATCCTCAACATTTACTTTGTGATTGTTAGGTTATTAAAAAATTTTGTCTTAAAAACGAAAGCTATTTTGCTTCATTAAATTACCATTTTACATACATTTTTCTCATACATTTTTCACTCCTTCTCTAATTATTTCTAGTTAATTGGTTAAGCATGTTAAAAAAGTCTAACCTGGAAGTACCTTGTAATTATAAACTATATAAAATATTGGAAAATTAAAATTAGTTTAGACATAAGGAAAAGATTTCATACCCAGCAGTTTTCTTCAACGTATTAGAATGAAATAAATACCAAAAATATGCATTTGCATTTGGAACTACTGGGTAAGTGAATGACTTTTTGAAAGGATTGAGGTCTGACAATGCATCTACTTACAAAGATATCTACTTAGAGATATATTATTAATTTTAGTCTCACCCACAAAGACATATCTTGGATAATCTCACATTTACTATTCAGAGTGAAAGTAGTTCTTTGGGCAATATACTTTTTTAGAAAAATAACACATGTTTATTACAAAGAATTCCACAGGATGTGAAACATTTAAAAGGATGTTGGAATACCTAAAATGTTATTAACCCCTTTGGGGTTTCCAACAGGCTGTGGAATGTGTATTTGCATGTGTATGCGTGTGAATACACATATTCAATGCTTAAAAACTTGTAGATATTGCAAATATGTATTTAACTCAATGTTTGATACTATTATTTGACATCTTACTAACTTGCACTCTGGTGATATTATTTTCCCCTTTTTACCTAAAACTTTTCATTTTAGCCTTAATTTTAAACAAAATTCTAGACGTACATAATTTAAAAGGTCAAAAGGTTTTTTGAAAACACTGAAAAAGGTTTCCTTTTCACCAAAAAATAACAATCCCCTCCTGGTTGCTCCTATTTCTCAGTTCCCAGAACACAACCACTTTGATCTCTTATAGATGGTACTTTTGGTATTTACGTCAATGTCTTCAACTACGATGCGGTTGTGGAAGAGGAGGTCTTCAACGAGATGGTCAGGATATGTGGAAAGACCTCCGAGTCTGTGCAAGAGTCTGAGACAGTCCTCTCTGTCTTCACGTCACAGCTGATAAGGCAGTGACACCTTCAGGCAATCAGGAAGCTGATGCCCTACCTTGGATAGGAACCCTAGCAGTTGACCCTTCAGTAGATACAGCAGGTTGGGTGCATAGAAAAGAGTGGCCACCAAAGTGTCCAGGTGGCATGACATATCGCCAAGGTTTCTGGATTGCTCCTGAAATACAGTGACTTGGTTAATGCAGTAACAGCATGTCTTGTGTGCTCTAAACAAGGTATGTCCAGGACAACTGCCAAAGGAGTCAGGGGCCATCCGGAGATTCCCAAATGGTGAGGGATTAGTAATTTGATTATATTGGTCCCCTTCCTGCAAAAGGGGTTTCTAAATATATTCTGGTTTGTGTGGACATTGCATCTGGTTTAACCCAGGCTTCTCCCCATTGCCATACAAACCAAGCTGCCACTATTAAGGGATTAGAGAAGCTGAGTACCAGATGCCCTCATTGAAAAGTGAAAGGGGTCACGTTTCAAAGGTCATGATGTGCAAGACTGGGCAAAAGAACATGACGTTGAATAGAGGTTCCATCTCCCCTACAACCCTCAAATAGCATGGGTAGTAAAAAGGAAATGTTAAAGCAGCAAATTAAATTACTAACAGGTAAAACCACCTTGGGTGGGTAGACTAAAGTATTATCTCAGGCCTTATGACATATGAATAATCAGTCTGGGACTGTTGCCCCATATACTAGGTTGGGGACTCCTTGCTGTGGCACCCAATACTGTAAAGGGATAGAAGTCATAGGAAACAGTCATTGCCCCGACTCACTGTGGATCGACATGCTATGCTGCTGGGAACATACAGCATGCCTGGAAAAGGAGTTATCTACTGGAATTTGCAAGGAGATGCCCCTTGGGGATGGGGGAGCTATTTTGCACCCTTGGATGACAGGAACTACTCAATCTCCTCTGGGACCATTGTCCTACTGGACACTACATACTGGACCTGTTGAAATATACTACACTTGGAAGGGACTGCACCATTGAAAGAGGGATAGAAGGCAGGGGTTCTGGTCTGGCATGTCCCACCCTCAGTCCATCTCCCCACACCGGACACTGTTGCCTGCCCCAGCCAACGTGCACTGTATATAAAACCAGGTCAAGTTCTTAAAGCTGCCAACCTCGCTTTCCTCAAGGCCAGGTGATCATGTTCTGTTTCTCACTGGTGTAATCATTTGGCTGCTATCATTGTTCCCTCCATTGGCCTGGAGGACGTCATAGCACACACAGAAACTCTCACTAAATTCACCCAGCAAGACTTAAATGGTAACCAACAGACTTGTTTTTACCGAACACTGAAATATCTCTAATGAATAAAATTGTCCTCCAAAATAGAAAGACCCCTGAAAGAAGGCACCAGTGCCATTATTCAAGCAGAATTCTGTGTTCATTCCTGATAAGTCTGTTAACAACCCGTCTTTATTAAATCTCATAAGGGCACAAGTGAATGCCCTGAGCTTTCTGCCTCCCAGCATAGGGGCTTGGTAAAGCAATGGGTCGGATCATGGCTCTTGGTGGAAAAAGTTGTCACTGATTTGGGGAATCACTGTATTAATCTATGTGTTCTCTTGCCCCTGCCTATACTGTTGCTGTGGCATCGGCCCCCAGTGTAGCCAGATATAACTGCCACAGGAGTGACCTCCATGTTAGTGAAATCCCTTGCTAACTACTCAGGGCACATTTTGGAAGAGGGTGGCATGTAAAATTATGAGAGCTAGTCACAAGGTCTAGAGTGTTGGAGGAGGTCATCAAAAGGATGTGACCACCCATTGACCTACAAGTTGGACCTGGGCATTTGGAGGCTTCCCATTCCCTCTCCTGTTCTTGAAATGTGTGTTTTGCTTGCCTTTTCTGCTCCCAGAAGCTGCCTCAAGGACATAGCCTTGAGATAGTAATGTGGCATTGAGACCCTATAGACAGGATATGTTTCTAATGCAGTTAGGGCCTCTATGTAAACTTTTTAAGATTTGGTAGGTCGGTGTAGAGATCTGTCTTGTGGATGCCCAATACAAACAATGCATGTAAATTCCCTTGCTTATTAAACTTGCCACCCACCAGTCTGGAATGGTCTATCTCTCTCTCCAATGTCTTCCTGTTCTCCATGTACAGGGGGAAGTTTCAGATTACACCTGGGGACCTCCAGAGGTTGTGAACCCACAAACTGATATCCTGCTATGGAAGTGAGAAATCTGTCCTCAACCTAACAGCCTGAACTTTCTTTCCATACTCTATATTCACATTCATAATACCCTAACATTGTCATTTTGTATAGATTATTTTCTAAGCTTACATTATCCTATGTTAATTATAATTACAACTAAGCAATGTGGTAAGAGATGATGACATTTATTTTCCTGAACATTTTTTTTATCTCTCTCCATGGAAAGATTAGTGATTGTCTTACTTCTTATTAGCTTAGTTTTCTATGATTTTTTTTAATAATCCACCTCAAAGCCTTTAGCAAATTGCCATATATTCTCCCAAAAGTCCATATGTATCAGGTATTGTGCTAAGCACATCTTCCCTAACAATTCTCTCCCAGAACCTTCTGTTCTGCCTCAATCTAGCATCCTGAAATTTCTCTTGACCACCTTCCTGGGTTTGGATCTTGTGCTTTCTCTTACCCTGACTCCTTTGTTGGGTTACACTCCTATTTTTTGTAGTGTGCTCTCAGAAATAATACAAGGGAGGTAAAATTTTGAGGCTTTGCCTGTCAAAATACTGTTATTGTTCTCTCATGCTTTATTGATAGTTTGGCTGTGTGTATAATTCAAGTTTGGAAATGAATTTTTCTCAGAATATTGAAAGCATTCTTCCACTGCCTTCTAGCTTCCACTGTCCCTAGTGAGAGGTCCAAAGGCATTACAATTCCAGATCTTTTGTATAAACTTGTAGGTACTTCTTGTCCTGAATACTATAGATTTATATGACAATAAGCCTTGTTGCATGTCAATTTTATTATATTGGAGGACATTCATGAGCCCTTTCAATCTGAAAAGTTACTTCCTTTGGGGAGAATTTTTAAGTTTATTTATTTACTTTGAGAAAGAGAGAGTGCACACACAAGTGCAGGGGAGGGGCAGAAAGAGAGGGACAGAATCCCAGGCAGCCTCTGTGCTGTAAGCACTGAGCCCTTTGTGGGGCTCGGTCCTGTGAATTGCACAGTGAGACCATGATCTGAGCTGAAATCAGGAGACGGACACTTAACTGACTGAGCCACACTGATGCCCTGCTTCTGGGAGAATTTTCTTAAATTATTTTATTGCTGCTTCCTTCCCTTATTTTTCTTTCTAAAATTCTTTAATTTTCTTAATGCTTATTTAGTTTCAAGAGAGAGAGAGACAGACAGACAGAGACAGAGCCCAAGTTGGGGTGGGGGGAGAGAGAGAGGGAGACAGAATCCAAAGCAGGCTCCAGGCTCTGAGCTGTCTGTTGGTACAGAGCCCAACACAGGGCTTGAACTCATGAACGGCGAGATCATGACCTGAGCCAAAGGACACTTAACTGACTGAATCACCGAGGTGCCCCTTCTTTCTAAAATTCTTATGTTGTGATGTTAAATTTCCTGGACTGATAACTCTAATTTCCTTATATTTCTTCTCTTTTTTCTATCTTTGTGCTTTGGTTCTATTTCAAGATGATTACTTCAGTTTTATCTCCCAAAACCTTTATGTTCTAAGAAGAAATCTTTACTGTATTATTCTGTTCTTATTTTACAGCTGCAAAATATATTCTCATCACACTGAGAATATTAGTGACAATATTTTTTACCATTTTTTTCCTATGCATAGTCTTCATTTTTTTTCCTGTTTTCTATTTTTTCTCTCTATTTTTAATGTTAAATGATTTCCTCAAATATTCAGCAATCAGATGTTGCTTGTTTATGTATAGCACTGGGACTCCAACAATTGATTAGAAGGTCATGAGTAGGGCTTGCAAGGTGTGCTTTGCTGTAGGATGACCTGGCTGAGCTTTTTAGCTGAGGAATTTTGATGTCAAGCATAGGCTGGTTGGATTCCCCAGAAAAGAATCTCCAAAGCTCTTGCTGAGAAGATACACTGCACTTTGTGTTTTGGAAATTAAGGGAGAAGGGAGAGCTGGGGAATGCCAGCATACAGTATATATGCATTTATTTAATCCTCAGTTCCCCCCCCCCCATACCTTTGCTCCCAACTGTGTTGATGTTTTTCAGACAAGGGAAGAGCTGTTTTACTCCTTCCAGAAAATAAAGTTCCAGTCTGTTGTCTTAAGGGAGAAGCAATATCCTACTGTGTGGAACAGTGGACAGGTACCTGCTTCATAAAGTGATCTTTTTTCAATGCAGTCCCTTCATTTCCACTTTTAGAAGTACCTGATATGACAGCCTTCCCACAGAGAGATGAAGCTCATGTCCTCTTTCCTTGAATCTGAGTGGATTTGTGATTTATTTGACCAATAGAGTATGGGAGAACTGAGGCTATGTGATTTCCAAGTCTAGGTCATAAAGGTCCTTCCATTTTGCTGGCCAGAGATACTCACTCTTGTAGTCCTGAACCATCATATAAAAAGCCCACCTGCCTTGAGGCCACTCAAGAGGCCATATGTAGGCATTCCAGTAAAAAACCCAATCTGAATGTGTCTTTTGTCTAATACAGCCGGTAGTCAGGCTGTAACTGAAAAAGCCATCTTAAAAGCAGTTTTCTAGCCCTGGGCTGTTCCAACTTCTAGCCATTCAAGCCATCTCCATTTTTGGTCCCAGACATCATGGAACAGAAAACAGCCATCCAAAAGCCTGCTTTCTGAATTCCTCAACCACAGAATGTGTGAGCATGATCAAATGGGTATTGTTTTCTACTACTAAGTTTTGGGGTAGTTTGCTATAGGTATAGCAATAGATGCAGTATGCCCAGTACTGCTGATTCATGAGCAATTGAGAATTCTGGTCCAAGCCAGGTTGATTCTTGGATTTCTTCACCACAGGCTTAGGATTCTGTTTGCTCAGGTCTGTTAAGTCTTTTGCCACTAACTATGTTTCCGAAGTCTCTTTTCTTGTGCTCTTAGCCTTTGTGGGTACAGGCTTTTAAAAATAAATCTCTTTCCACTCACTTCAGAGGAGTATCTGAAGGATGCATGGTAGATACATACATCTGTGTTTCCATTTCACCCAAAAGCCCACTAGTATTTTTGTTTATAAATATCTAATCTGGCTCTGTTATACTCAGTTTAACTCCTCATATAACACTTACCATGAGGTTTATTATCTGTCCTGTTTGTGGCAGCGAGTGCATTTTAGTGCCAAAGAAACTCCCCATATTACTGGTAGGTGTTGCTGCTGACAATCCTGATACCCTATTTACTACTCTAAATAACCAGGGCTTTCTTTATTTGAACAATGTCTGATACTTAAAGATATATATTATGCCTTATCAAATTAATTTTTAAATAACTCACTGGAAATGTATCAGGTAACAATGTTCTCAAGGGGCGTGCCTCCTCATTTGTTCTTTTTCATGAAGAAAACACCACAAGCACTGTATATATTTATCTCATTATAACTTTCTTGCAAAAGAGAATCTTAAAAGCAGAGTATGGATGCCACCATTTCATTTTCTGGAAACTTCCCTGAGACCTTTTACTCTCAAGTAGCACTTCAGCTTGATAACCAAGTTTTCCATCAGTTAAGCCCATTCACAAGATTTAACCTGATATTTCACTTCCTTCTTGCTAGTTAGATTGTGTCTCATACAAGATAGTCTCTTGGTCATGCTTTTGAATCCAGCTCACAATGTATTTCTTATATGGTGGAATAAAAAGAGCTGTGTTTGTCTCAGAAAAGCTGGGTCCATGGACTAGTTCCTTTGAAGGCTTGGCTCATTTCCTCTGCAGAGTGGGATAATTTGTTATCATCTCTGAATTGGGGGATTATCATAGCTCACTTACAAATGAAAACAATAATCCCTTCTTCAATGTGTGTGTGTGTGTGTATGTGTGTGTGCGTGTGTGTGTGTGTGTGTGTGTGTGTGTGTGTGTGTGTGCGTGTGATTACTGGAAAGTATAAGGTTGTTAAAACAGTTGTACACAAGTGTAATGAATTATTTAGTTTTGAACCAAATGTGAGGTGACCAAAAGTAAGTGTCTAGATCAGTATGCTGTGTGTAGCAACCTCACATCTGGCTTCATTTCATATTTTCACATTTGTTTTACTTTCTTGCTTCAAAAAATTCATGTAAACATGGTTTATTTTATGTATCCTTGGAAGGATTTTGATTAAAGATGGATGCAAATTTTAAAATATATTAAATTACTTAAACATGTTTAGCCTGCATATTTTGCTTTAAGTTCTGCTAATATTTATGTTTCGAGACCTTAACTAGGCGTATTTAAGAGAATGAATGTATTTTAATGGATATGTATGTATAATGACATGTATTCATCATGGGGTCTCAGAATTATTTCCTAAATGCATCATATGAGCATTATATTCCCAAATTAATTATGACCAATTTAAAGATAGAAAAATTTCATAATATGTTTGCTTTGTCCTTCTTCCAAATCCAACTGGACGATTTCAGGTGGGTGATAAATAACTTCTAAATGCACACAAAATATATTTGGCAAACATTTCCCAGCAAAATACAGGTAGGGAATTGCAAGTAGAGAAAACCATTTATCTTACAGTTCCAACATATGACTTGATGTTACACCAAATCAGTGGTTTTTCCATTTTCCATTATGTAGTTTCTCCAACTTTCTTACCAAAATATATTTTATCTAAATATGTTGCAGAGTTATACACAAATATTTACTCTGGCCTCAAGTGAATCACTTTCTACTGGCCTGCAGTTGCCTGAACATTTGCTTATTCCAAAACAACATTCAACACAACGGCCTGATTCTGTCCATATTTTTTCCACTGAATCCGAAGCTGCGCATTGGCATTGGTCTATAAATTTGACAAAAATGGTAGCTGGCAGAAGTTTGCAAATCAACCACAAAATGCTATATAAAGGAAGAAGTGATCCTAATATATCAAAATAGTTAACATCTGGCCTTATCAGCCTAATGACGTAAATTGTCTAGATAGCTTTAAAGTGGGCTGAGGTGAATGAGCCATCCATCCAAGTGAGATTTTACAAGCTGGAGATTTTCCTTGGAGCAAATTCATAGAGTCAAGAATTAACAAGAAAGGCTTCCATAATCTTTATTTACGAAGGAGAATAAAACTACAGATCTAAATAATCACAGATGCTTAATATATGATGCACATTAGTTCACCTTCTGGGTGACCAGCCTTAACAGTGTTTTATTCCCCCAAAATGTGTTCTATTTTTCTTGCTCCAGCTTTCAGGATAGAGAGGTTCAATCTCAAAACAAAGGCTGCCTGAGAACACATCTCCAACTACTGTGTATCTTGTGAGTGGCCCAGTCTACCCTTATTGTAGGAATAGAGTTCTAGTATTCACAGACTCTTTTGGCAATAGTGATACACAGACTCAAAGAAGCATGAACCGCATGGCACAGATCCATTATTAGTACCCTGCTGCAACACTCATCTTCATTGTGCAAGCCTCTAGGCCTAAGTGGATTATAATACAATAATCTAATTCAATTAAAAGTGCATCTGGAGAACAATGTAAATTTACATTTAGTGCTCCTAACTTGTTATGTAGCTTTCGATATTTCGTATCATGTACTATTCATGACCCTCCTTGTACTCTACCTCTCAATATTTTCCTAAGGTTTATCTTGCCAGTCATTGGATTTAAATTTTTAGCCAAAGTGTTTACTGCATGTGAGAAGCATTGAATGTGAAGAAAACAAACCACATATCTACCCTGTTTCACAGATTAGATTTAAGCTTTTTTTCAGAACAATCCTTTTGTGAGATTAATATCTAGTTAGTGAAAGGTATGACTTTTTTCTATCAATATTTAACTGAAAAGAATTTGACTTTACATTCTGTTCCCCAATAATTAACACCCACTTTGATATTGTAGATGAAAGGATTTTGTATTCATTTTGTCGACAGAATGATTTGAGACCAAGGAGGAAATGCTGTTTGACAACCTCTGCATATTCTTCATTCTGGGGAGAAATGCATTCTGCTAGCTGTCCAATCAATTATGTAGACAAAATGAATTTCATCATAATTCTGTCAACAAAATGCTAACTTGGTTAAATTATTCTCTCCACAAAATGAATTAACTTAAAAATCCTTTTGTCCACAAAATAGATTTAAGCATTTAGTGGAGCCTTGTAAATACTATCGTCTGTTAGTTTAGTATGTGTAATGCAAATATGTGGATTGGCTATGTCAGCATTTCTAGTTCTTTAGAGGTTATGGACCTGTGTGTTGTAGCTTCCCTTTTCATTGAAGGTCAAGTGGAGAGCAAAGTCAATTATCCTGAGAATAGCATATGGTAGATAAATGTAGCACTGTCCAAAACTACTATAAGTTAGATCCATTTGAACATCATGCATTTTTAGAAAGTATAATTTAACAAGCTTGCCAGCTAATTAAGTCTTTAATTAGGGCTTCATAGTCAACAAGTCATTTCAGGGATAATTCTTCGTAAAGAAAAGAGACTGCTGGTTCAACTTCTGGACAAGTTACTGCTAAACAAAATAAACTCTTAAACATATTACAATGTATCATGTAAAAAACATTCAGTATCACCTTCTATGATATTGTTGTCCTCTTTGAGCATATAAATATTTTAAAATAAATGCTTTGGTAAATGTATGAGATGTGGAGGGCGCAATGTATTTTTTTAAATAAAAGAAATTATTAGTTGGATTCAGCTTACATTACTTAGTTTTTAAAAGCACTGTTCATCAACGTGATGTCAAGGAACATATGGCACTCATTTAGTTTAAAGCATTAACTTGTTCATGAAAATGTGGAATAGTAGTAAAAGAGTAATATTTTTCTTTTTGATTACTGTATTTAACCAATAATGTAAACTGGCTTGTTGCACCAAACCTAAATCCAATTAGAATACAGAATTTTAAAACTATTAAATATTGTCTTTGATGTCTATATATATTTTATTGGCTTTGGAAAGATAGCATTGCCTTGTCTTATTCCAGTAGTTGTCAAATTATTTAATTTTAAAGGTGGTCATGTTTCATATCACATCTTCATAAGATTCTTCTTTTTCTTTAAGTTTATTTATCTTGAGAGATCGCATGCATGTGTGAGAGGGGAAGGGCAAAGAGAGGGAGAGAGAGGATCCCAAGCAATCTCGGATTAACTCATTATTAATTAATTCAAAACAAACTGATATCTGACACCATGGAGCCAGACACGAGGCTCAATCCCACCAGTGTGAGTTCATGACCTGAACTGAAATCAAGACTCTGACACTTAACCTACTGAGCCACCCAGGCACCCCTGAGATTCTTCTTTTATTTGATTGGAAAAGAATAAGTTAGAAAAAAAAAAAAAAGAGTTTATAGGGAAATTAACAATATAGTTTCTTGTACAAAATATCGTTCATGATTAAGAAGCATAAGGTTTAGGGCCACCTGGGTGGCTCAGTTGGTTAAGTGTCCAACTTCAGCTCAGGTCATGATCATGCTGTTCTTAAGTTTGAGACCCATGTCAGGCTCTGTGCTGACAGCTCAGAGCCTGGAGCCTGCTTCAGATTCTGTGTCTCTCTTTTGTGTGTCTCTCTCTGCCCCTTCCCCACCCATGCTCTTTCTCTCAAAAATAAATAAACATTAAAAAAAAAGAAGCATAAAGCTTAGGAGAGCTGTAATTTGTGACAATATGAAAAAGAAGTGACTTTCGCAAACAACGCTTTCTCAAAATTAGTAAAATCATGCTGTTTTTGAAAGCCAAAAACTGTATGACAATTCTGTGCCACTTGAAAATAACTCCATTGCTATATGCCTAACATGAGAACAGCGACTGGCATTTAGATGATCACCAATATTTGTTGAATAATCAAATAAAGTATAAATTTCCCTTCTTTCAAAGCACACAATATTTTATGTAACTTAGTCAAGATATATAATATTTTGCTTTCCCTTTAAAATGTTGATGTCCTGTCATAAATGGCAGCAGTGAATGAAAAAAAAAAGTAACACGGAAAAAACATACTGCTGAACTTGTCTATTTTTGACAGAAGTGGCAAAATTCTCATTGAGAGTAATAGAGGCTAGAGTCCTAATGCGATTTGTTCCTGATTGGGTCATATGTGTGTATAGGAATCAAGGCTCTTCAGTTTTCAGCGATATCCTTTTGTGATCTGTTTTGTACAGAAGACACAAACTTTTTAAACTATTGGACTTAGGAGAATGTATTTCAGAGAATACATAATCTAAGTCATACTACGATGGATAACAAAGTTATGGGACATTGACAGAGAAAAATATGTAAGTGTTTTGTAGAGTACAGACTACAACAACGGGCCAGTTGAGTCAAATCTTAGGACCAGTAGATAAATTCTAGCAAGAAAGAATGAATAGCTAGATCATGGGCAAGGTCTAGATGTACATGGAATAGCATCCCCCTCAAACTTGAATGCTTTGAAACATTGTAACTCAAAAATATTGTGATTCTCAAAATCTTTGCTAGAGAGACCTTATCCTCTTTTATTATTTATAGCCACAAGTTAAGAATTAATGAACGGTATAATACAGATCTTCCTCAACTTACGATGGGGTCATATCCTTACTGAAATCATAGCTTAGCCTAGCCTGCCTTAAAGGTGCACAGAACACTTCCATTAGCCTACTGTTGGGCAAAATCATCTAACACAAAGCCTCTTTTATAACAAGGTGCTGAATACCTCATGCAATGTATTGAATACTGCACTGAAAGTACAGAATTGTTGGGTGGGTACAGAATGGGTATAAGTGTGTTGGCTGTTTACCTTCATGATTGCTGGCTGTCTGGGAAGGGCAGCTTGCTACTTCTGTCCAACATCATGAGAGAGGATCGTACCACATATCGCTACCCTGGAAAAAGATCAAAATTCAAAATTTGAAATACAGTTTCTACCGAATGCATGTGGCTTTTACACCATAGTAAAGTTGAAAAATTGTAAGTTGAACCATAGTAAGTCAGGGACTGCCTCTGTGTACAAATATAATACTAATTAATTACCTACAGTGATTAATATATCATTAATATGCAATATATAATCAATGGTACTAATATGACATACATGAATGATATGATATAATTTACGTATAATATATAGCATAATATGTAATATGTTTTAGGTATTATATATAATATATAATATTATATTCTACATATTCTATATATAATTTTATCTATATCCTGAGAGAAAGCAGGATATAGGCATGTAAATACGCAAAAACATATGTTTTAGACATAGATAGACAGATAGATACATAAATAAATAACCAAAAGAAGTCTATGAACCACTAGTGACTAAATACAAATTACATAGTCCATAGGCTGATGCTGATTCAAAACATATAACATAAAAGTGATATTTTATGTTAATTTTATATTATAGATGATCAGCATTGTGAAAATGACATCGTGAGAAATGACTTCATGACTTTCTATTTCTTTTTTATTTTATTTTCCTCACTTATATTTTCTGTTTTCTTACAATTGTACATATTGCTTTTTAATTTTAAAAAGCATTTAAAATACTTTTAATAAACACATCATAATATATATATAATATACATATATATGTAATACATATTTCAATAAGCTACATTAACAATAAATTTTCCAAGCTAAAATCTTATAGTAAATATGAGTTTATGTGAGTATCTTTGTGAATGTGTTGCAGCAAGTAGAATCAGGTTGCATGCTTTTGTATTCCATGGGATACCATGATATCCATTTTATGTAGGAATAATACCAAAATGCTTGTAAATTGTAAGGGCCAAGTATGTTTAATTTGCTGCTATATTATCAGCCCCTAACACAGAGGCTGGATTATAGTGGACAGAATGATAACATTTAAATCTCTCTTCCCCTCTACATATATTAGGGACAGTAAAGATCAGCTCCCTTTCACCCTTTTTCAGCCACTTGGTTGCTGCTTCTCCTGGCCTTATGCTTTGTTCCTTTCCCCATCACTCTCAGCTTTACTCTAGCCATCTCTTAATTTCTTTTTGGTCGAGCCTGAACTCAAAGACTATTGTCCCCCTTTAGTATGACTTGTTACTACTTTGGAAGTGTTCAGCATAAGTGTGATATTGAGAAACTCACACTTTTATCATTTTAGTTTCTTACTTCCTCCCAAATCACCTTCTAGAGCTATTTGGGTAAAGCAAAATTTACCACAAAGCATGGAATTACTGAAGGCAACCACAACATAGGGAAAAACATTCACAAGTATAAGCTAAACATGACTGATAGTCCATACAGAATGGAGCAAAGGGCAAAATTAGATTATGCCCCAGCTTTCCTCTTCTGTCTTAAGGCCAATAACTTCTTTGTATTTCAAAAGAGAAAAAATAAATGTCTTTGATCCAAAGCTTTTGCCTTTCCTCAGGAATTCTCCTCATCGTATGCCTTGGTCTTAATAAAAGATTGTTGTAGATTAGCTCCTTGGAAATCAGACCCAGAGTAGAATTTTGCACACAAGATACTTAAGAAGAGACGCCCTTAGAAATCAGCTCCCATAGATGAAAGGGAAGGAAGCAGGAAGGGGCAACGGGAAGAGTGAAAACTGAAAATTGGCCAACTCCACAGGAAGCTATGGAGCTACTATGTCCCTTCAGTGTGGTGCCAAGTGTGGCCAGGACAAACTCAGTACTCACTTATTACTCACTGAAATTAAAACTCCTTGAATGTAGGTTCTGTATTTTACGTACTTTTGGCTTATTAGTAACTAGACCACTAGTTGTCACAAAGAAGTCACTGAGTCAATAAGTATTTGTTATTGAAGGAGAGAATAGCAGATCTTGCATTACCTCACTTCTGGATAAAGAATATGTTCCCAAAAAGAGGATTTATGGGATGAAAATTAGTTGAAGAATATCCAGTGTTCATTAGCTGAAATCCTACCACTATATAACAGGCTGCAAAATGGTGTAATGTTATAATTTTGCATCCACAGGTCAATTCTATGACAGAACTGAACAACAGGTGTAGAAACTGAGGTTTAAAGGATTAGAAAAAAAAGTGATAATATTGCTAATGAAAGGCAGATACAGAGCCAAATGATCTGACGTAGTTGTCTTCGTTATATGAGGCAAGACCTCAGTGGAGCCGCTCACTCAAGATTGTTGAATTGTACTGTTGATTCTTTAGCCAATATAAGAGTCAAATGAAATATTGCATGTGAAAGCAGTTGACAAGTGAAATTTTAGAGTTCTAAACCTCTGAGTTGTCATAATTATTTTTGTTATATTATTATTCTGGGAAGCTTTGCACTTAAGACTTTTATTATTGAAATAGCTTACATAACTAATGTCCTGTTCCCTAGGAAAGGAGAATCTTGATTAGAAAGCTTATTTCTATTATACTTTCTGTCTTCACCAGAAAAAGAAGCAAAAAGTCCTTCTACACCAATGTTCTCTATTTTGTATTATAATTATATCCATTCCAGCAATTGTATCTTTGAAAGGAATAATAGAAAAGAAGCATGCCATGGTAAGCAAAGAAGCGTACTAGTGATAACTTCATGTGAGTAATGTCAGTCTTTTGCTTTGCCAGCATTACACAATAAATAGCATTTTGGAGTTAATATGATAACTTAAGATTGGCTATATTGTATCACTAAACACCATTTCTCATCTACATCTTTTCTTGTATAAGCTGAGAAGCTAATGTTTAGCAGAAGTGAAAGTGAACAATAACAGGAGCAAAATGTTGCATTAATATTTAATGTAATGCTTTTTGAGAGTATAAAGGGAATAAAACCATTCAAATGCAAAGCAATCTGCAAGGATGCTTTCAATTTAAATGTTTTGCTAGGAATACCTTTATTTTGCTGAAGTTTTGCTGGTGAGAAATAAGAACACTAAGTAACTGTAAGCTTAGCTTCTTACATTTCAATATGAATCTATAATGGTCTCCTCACTTTTCCTATGGTTTTCTAAAATAGTAGATCCTAAACCTTTGGATTTCACATATCATTTGTAGGTTTGCAAACTTTTAGTTTTGACAGGTAAGAATGCTTTTTTAAAGAAGCTGTCATATAATTCCAATCGTAATTTTATTAAAGAAATTTTAACCCAATATTTCTCCAAAAAAGGTGATCTTATAACTGAACATATTTGCTTTTATAAAACACTATTCAAATAATTATCTTTTACTAAAGGACATAATATCTAGGTTTGGCATATAGAATAAATCTCTTTTTCATCTCAGCTGAAAAAAAAAGATGCACAGATTAACTCTGGATTTGAAACAGGTGTGTTTCTATAACTTAGCCAAGTTCCAATAGTAATTCATGTTATATTTTAATTTAAAAGTTAAATGCCTGAGAGACTTCATTATGCTTAATGTTTCCTAATCTTTACCTAAGTCAGAATATATTCTATGCCCCAAATTTCTTAATTGCATTTTTCAAAAAGTGGATCCTTACTGAAATGTTCAATTTCAATGAGAAACCAATGCTTTATAAAAGAAATCAATTGAACATTTTATAACTTAAGAAAATGAACTATTCTTTTAAGGGATTTGAACCAGAGGGTGCTTTTTAATGGAAAAATCATTTTATCTTTTTCTTGTTATTTACAGAACTGAATGAAAAAAAAGCTGCCTAATTCCCTAAGCTATTATATCACAACATCTGAATTTATGCATATGTTCAGAATGGCTTCACAAGCTTGCAGAGAAGGACATTAATGCCAGTGGGAGGTATGATTCACTACTTTAATATATTCTTTTATGGATTTCAAGACAAATAAAGCATATATGATTTCCAGTAAGCAACTGGGTAAATAACGCTTGAAATAAAATGGTTAATTTTCTCCTGATTCTGATAAACTCATTGCTGGAAACTATGTTCATTCTGAGAAAAATAAAAAAAAAAAAAAAAGAAAAAAGAAAAAATCTGAGAGATGAGCAGAAATAATAAGGATTTTTACAAGAAAAAAAATAGATGAAGTAAAACTAAAACACTTGGTCAAACAGTAAGAAAGAAGAGGTTACATTAACAATTACAATTTCTTGACAGACACAAATATCATAGAGGCAAACAAATTACTAGTTAGAGTGCATGGAATCATAAGTGGAAACAGCTACGTTCCAAATGGTTTCTAAAGAAGTTCTGAAAGATGAATTTTCTCTCAGAGACTATGGAAGTGGCCAGTACTGAACACTGAATCTGGCATTTCTATGTTCCAAGAGACTACGATTTCTCATCATTCATGTAACACCAGCCAGAAAAAAAGAGAAGTCAAAGAAGAAAATCTTTGAGCTTTTCCTATTCAAAGTTCAGAGCTTCAGGGTTTATGCATTTACCTGCAGGTTGTTTGCAAAAGAACTCTGGTTGAGGAGCATACAGAAATCCCTTAGGGCAAGACCTTGTCCTGCTGTCTTTTAGAAATGACTTCAGGACCAGGTCACACTAATTAAGTGAGGTCAGTAGCAGAGCTAACTTGTCCGGGAATGGCTGGGATCCTGACAGCAGACAGCTGAAGGAACACGTCAGAAGTCACAAGTATTTAGAAGGGCATCAGGTTGTCAAGCTATAAGGACAAGAAGGTCATTCAAATTTGAGATGAACAGTAAGTAGATAATGGAAGAAACTGTGTTAAATGAGCAGAACATAGAATTATGATTGTGAGGTCCCAGGAGAACTGGTATCAGTAAAAATGAAATTCCTGTAAGGACACGTGATCTTGTTAAGAAAGACCTGGGAAGCAGAGCAGCGGAGACGGTTTTTAGGGGATCAAAGCAGTGAACTGGGAACACAAGTATAGACTGGAAACAGATTGTGGGGGACATAGGAAAGAAAATTGGGACTTAGTCATAGGAGAATAATGAAAAACTCAGAGAGCTAGTCACAACAGATGCAAGAGTGGCTGAAAGAGTCAGGGCTGATTCATAAGCTATTAAAATATTATTCTGAGTTTTCTTATTTGCTGCCCTTCTAACCTAAACTGAGCTCACATCTATGGTAACCATGAACCAGAAAATGAGACTTCAGTGACTCTGTCTTTGAAGATTCTAATCTAAAGGCCTGCAATATTTCTCATCAATCGGGAAAAACAGTCTTCCTTTCAGCTTTCAAGTTATCTAATAACAAAGTAAATTAGACATTAAACAATTCTTCCCAAAGACCTATTGGGGGTGGGAAAACTGGTCTTAGGTAGTATGGATAATATTGGTATAGAAAGTATAGTATAAGTTATATTACTTTCTAAAGCTTCTGTACTAACATGAATTGATATACAGCTGCAACTTACCTGGTAAGTGAACTGTTTATATTGCAAGTATTCCTACCTCTGAAGAAAATATTAAAGAGAACTGAAATTAATTTAACTCATTTTATTCAATTCACATGTATGTGATTATTATTATGTGTCAGGCATTGCACTCGGGCTTGGAAATATAAGATGAATAAAACAAAATCATAGTTCTCAGAAAGCTTGATTCTAGTAAAGAAATACACATAAATATACATTTTTTAAAATTTTGTTAACATTTATTTATTTTTGAGACAGAGAGAGACAGAGCGTGAACAGGGGAGGAGCAGAGAGAGAGGGAGACACAGAATCTGAAGCAGGCTCCAGGCTCTGAGGTGTCAGCACAGAGCCCGACGCGGGGCTCAAACTCACGGACCGTGAGATCGTGACCTGAGCCGAAGTCATACACTTAACTGACCCAGCCACCCAGGCGCCCCACATAAATATACATTCCAAAGCAGATGGTTATGAATCAGTTATAAATGCAGCAATAGGACTATGAACACAGTAACAAACTCACTAGCAATCACAAAAGTACAGAATGGAAGTGATTAACTCTGTGTGAGGATTATTGGAAGGGTCAACAATGACCTTCATCATTTGACATTTAAAAATTTCCTAATCTCTTAAAAAGGCAAAATTGAGCAAAGTCATAATATCATAGGTTTATTATTTTTTTGACCAAGTGGGAGACAGGGAAACTTGAGAATAGGTTGAATTATTTCGTTAAGTTTTAAAAGTTAAGAATAATTCACTAACATTTCTAGATTATTGCTTTCTAATTCTCTTTCTCCATCCACTTTGGCACCATGAGCCATGATACCATTTCATCCAGAGCAAATGCATAAAAAAATCTCATAATTCATTTATAGTGTCTGATCTTAGCCTTCAGCTGTGGAATAAGAAGTTTCAGGAACTAAGTGAGATATTTCATGGACAAAGAAGGCAAAGAAAGAGAGGGAATCCTAAAATCCCTCAATTCTTGAGACAAAAAGAACCGGTTTGAAATTCTATTTTTCCTTTTTTTAGTGAGTACAATTTTAAACTGTATAAACAAATATGATTTAAATTTGTAAGAATTTTTCATTAAAGATTTATAAATCTGACGAGGACCAAGTGCAGTGTTTGGTATATAGTATCTTTTAATAAATATTCATTGAATTAGTTAATGGGTGAATGAGTTGAAGAGAGAATTACACTGGATACCAAAAAAATGAGATCAAAAGGATTAGTTTAATATCCAAACCCATACTAATGGGATTATTTTTGACCTTAGGAAGACCATCAAAGTGGTGTGTGACTACAACACTTTTTTTTACAGCAAAAGAGATAACCTTATTTAATCCAGGAGGTAGTAGATCTGATTATGCTTATCAAACTGTTCAAATGAAGTAGGCTGAATGATACTCTGACCTGCTGCTGCATTGTTTTGCGACCTTGTTCAAATCACTTAATTCTGATTTCTTCACTGGGGAAATTATCTAGAGTTGACAAGCAGTTTAATATCTGGGTAGTTTGAAATCTCAGTATTTTATGCCCCTCCCCACCCTCCAAAAAAAGTTGTTAGTGTTTAAGAACCTCTGATTAACTCTGTGTGAGTTAATTATGGCTGATAATAATAATGGCTGGCTAGTTTTAATTTATTATTTTTTAGTTGTAAACATGTATTTTGTTTATAAATTCAGGATGACTGTGAAACAACAGAACTGATATTGCCATTTTGGAATTTTCCTCCACAAAACTTTAACTTTATGTACTCTATTTCAACTCAAAACTACTGATCTTTTGGAGATTCTGATGAAACTCTAGAGTGAAAAAGAAGTAAAATTAAGTTACTGATTACACACTGGCATTAAAAGGTTATTTACAATTTCTGCAAGTGGACAGTTATAAGGCATGCATGCGTTCCACTGAAGCCACGGTGTCTGGTGATCAGGCACAGATCCGACTCTCGTCTTGCATTCTGCTGTTGATTGCTATTCTTTGTGTTGTGGCTACAAAATCCCAGAATAGCAGTTACAGGATGAAGATGCCATCAGAGATTATAAAAATAAATTTGACTTTATATAGCATCCTTCATGAGCCTTGTGTTTTAAAAATGGAAAACAGAACTCATGAAAGATATTTTGAATGACAGAAACAGAAATGAACCCAATTTGCAGAATGGATATAGTCCAGTCCAGTGGCAATGGAAACTTTTCCCACAAGGATAAGTGAAGCATAGGCTACTCTAGAGTCATTTGTACGCATTCAAAGACTTCTGTCTCTACGAACACAGCCTTTGGCTACATTCTAAAACTGCTAATAAGAATGCTGAGATCACTTCTGCTTTATTTTTATGTGGGCAGAGTTCCACGGAATTGTTTAGAAAACACTCTCTTATTGACTTCCTCATTTTCAATCAGTAGATGAAAATAATATTCAAGCTGGGTTTCTAGGACTCACAGCATGAGAACAGGGAGAATAAAACAGGACTCAATCTAACTAATCCCAATGACATTCTTTAGGAGCTAAAATTTAATTGCTCATCATTGAGCCAATTATATTAATACTTTGTAATATTCAACCACAACACATTAATTCTTCAGCAAGCTAGAGAGGGGATTGGAAAGTTACAGGGTAAAGTGGCCTCTCTAGTCCTTGTCCTGTAACCTATCATAGAAGGTATTTTGAGAACAAAGAAAAACATAATTAGATGACCACATGTCTTAAGCTAAAAACATAGTATGACTTACTCATATATATATTCTTCAGGATAAGCTTCCCTAAACACCATTGCCTCTCTAATGAAGTCAGGATGCCTAGTGTAGACTCTCAACTCTGTACTTCCCTTTCATGGAGGTTGGAATGATTGTACTATTACATCTGATCAGAGTCTGTCTTGCTACTAAACCATAACTTCCAGATTTTGTTTGTCATTGCATTGCCAGTAGTTAGTACGAAGTACATTCGGTTAACATTCATTGAAATGATGAATAAATTATTTAAGAAACAAGCAGCCTTATCTCCTAAAAACTCACAATTGTCATCAGGATCCTAATTTTAAATATATCTATTTCAACAAGAAATTACCGTCATTTTCAATCCTAGAACTTAACCAAGTTAATTAGAACAAATTCAGTGAACAAAGGTATTTAAGGCTTTAAGAGAGAATTTCTAGTCAGCTCACTATCCTTTCCTTTCAGATCTTTATTGGCAATTCGTGCATACCCAACTCAGAAAGGTCAAGTGCCCCAATCCAGCTGCTTTCCAAAAGGAGACACTCTGCTTCACTGAGAGACCACAGTCAGCTCATTTAAAACATTTCTAGACAGAAGGGGAAGAAGTAGTCAGTATAGCCAGGGGGATTCACCTACAAAAATTTTCCCTGTAAATAACAAAAATTTTAGGACAGAACTGTGGTAATAATATTTTAAAGATGTAATTATAATTATATGGTGCTTTTCTGCCTAGGGGATCAAGACATTATTACATTTGTCCTCCCAGGTAGCTTTTTAAAAAATTATAAATGGCTCATCACACAAAAGCCAAAGAAAAAAGAACAATAGTAACACGCAAGAGCCACTTTTTTGATTCATGTAGATTATTTATCCTCCCATTAAAGGTTCATCATCCAAAAGATACCAATGGAAAAGCCATACTTACTCTTTCTTAAATAAAAATTATTGGAATTCTCGCCCATTTATCGTACCAGTGATTTCTCATCATTTTTTTTTTATTCTTTGTCTTCAGATTCTCTACCAAAAAAAAATTACACTGACAAAAATCATGTAGGGATTTAAGTATATGTTTTTTTTATTTATGTGTTAAGGAGAGATTGAAATAGAGTGAGAGACAGATAGATGATTGATAGATCGATTGATCAATTGAATGATCTTTTAGGATTCAACTTTGAGAAAACTTCATCCATAATAAAGCTTAGTTAGAGCAACACAAAAAGGACTTCATTTTAATATGGTCCTTCATGGCACAGACATTCAGGAAATGTTATAGGGAGATGAGGGTGTTTCAATTTTCCAATGAAAAAAATTCATTAGGAACTTAAACTTCTCTTGTAGCATTCACAAAGAGCTCTTTTACCTTGATAAAATCTCCTAGTCCTGTTTACTTGTAATTCATGTCCTGAACCTCCATAACTTTTCTAGTCTTCAGTGTTCTCTGATTTCTTCAAAATAAAGAGATCTTCCATTTCTTCATCTTGTCCTATTGTTCCTCTCTCCCACTTTTGCAACCCTTCTGTACTTTATTCAAAAAGTCAAAATGTTTCAGAAAATTCTACTTACATGCTCATTTGGAACAGGAAGAGCAGGGACATTGGTTAGACCATGATTAGGAACATTTTGACTTCTTACTCTCTAGTTGGAAATATTCAGTTTGTTATTCTGATTATAAGCAAAGCCCTTTGACAAGTTTTGAAGGTGAATATATTAGTGTCTGACATGTTTCCTTCATGAATTTCATACCCATTCAGTTTGTCTACTACTGAAATCATCACTGCAGAAAGTATCTTCTTCTTCCACAAATGAAGAAGCAAGCAAAGGTGACCAGAATTAAGAAATTGGCAATGTTAATCTTTGTTTCCATAGTATGTCAATTCAGCTTTTTTCCCCCTATTCTTTGGAACTGCTACCAAATACCCCTAACTGGGTTCTTCTTGTGATCCTAATATTTCTCCATCATCAAAATACAGTAGTGCACAAAATCTGTCATTTCCCTTTGATTAAAATGTTGTCAAACATATTAGAAAGATTAATATTTAATTGTGTGACAAAAACAAGAAGATAATCAAGAATGAGATAAAATAAATAAGATCTTTGATTTAATATTGATGAAAAACAGCAACACTAAGTGACAACCACTGTGTTATGAATTTGATATCCATGACTATGTTGAATACTTACAATAACCATGAGCAATCTCTATAACTATCTGTATTTTGCAGATGAGAAAACTGAAGTAAATTTGCTGAGATTACAGAGCTGGAAAAGGATGGTAAATGGTGAAGATGGATGAAAACCTAGCATTGTGATTTCAAAGTGTGTACTTTTAGTCACTGCTTTGCACTAAATGACCCAGAGAAAGCAGGATCCCTTGCTATGTATATAGCTGCTATTTTTTCAGTTAAAAAAAGCCTTTCAGGATATAAAGCTCAGAACGACATTGGTACTAGAGAACAGAAGCCCAAGAGCAGAGAATGGATCCTAGGAAGAGTGCGCTGCCTGGAATGGGCTTGTCTTCTAGGTCCAGACTAAATTCGTAGGATACCACTAAATTCAAATCAAAAATCACTGTGATAGTGGATAATTAGGGATACTGAGACAGGCTGAAAAAAATGGTGATAGAACAACAACTTTTGTACTTCAAAAACAGAAGTGGAAACGTTTTACAAACTATAGCCTAGTGACCTTGACTTTGATGCTAACTTAGCAAGATTATCTAACACTAATGGAAGGATAGTTTGTGAACAGCAAGGTGAGTAATCAGTAATTAACAGGATGCAACAGAGGTTACATTTATGTCTACTTTTTTTTAAGCAAACACATTTTTAGACCTGGAAAAATATGGTAGGGAAAGTATATTTGGAGCTCGGCTGCACACTTGATAAAATATATATCTTTTCACCCATGATGGTGTGATATGAACTATTTGAAGAGAAAATTCAACAGATAAGTATTTGGGTGAAATAGTAATTGTTTGTCAGTTGAAAGAGTGTCCTATGGCTTGTCATATGGCTTTGGACTAAGCACTGTCATAATAAAATTATCTGGGTTATCACTAAGGAGGCTGAAGATATATACAACAAATTTAAAGATGAAATAATGCTGAGATGGTTTTACAATAGATTGAATGAGAGAAAAGTTTTACAGACTGTACTGATGAAAGAAATCCAATAAAATGAGGATTACAAGAATAAAATGGATCCTAAAATGGAACTCTGCCAGCATAGAATTATGTTAGTATGGCTTAGCAATAGAACATGTAGGAAAAAAAGAAAACTCAGGTTTTTGTCCATACTAAGTGTAGTATGAGTAAAGAATAAAGGAGAGCTACAAATATTGATAAGATGATTAATAAGATGCATTAAAAGAAGTCAAATATCTAGAAAGATTCAGTTAAGAGTTCTACTCTTTTGCGTGTGATTCTAATTTCACCTGGAATATTTAGTTCAACTCAGGGCCCTGCACATTAAGTAGGATTTAGGTATACTAGGAAGTCTTAAGATAGACCAAAGCAGAATAAGAGAAATAGAATAAAATTATTTTTAAAAAAAATGTAACAGTGGTTTGCCTAGTTAGGAATAAAGGAGATTTTTAAAATGTTTATTTATATTTAGAGAGACAGAGAGAGTGAGCAAGCAGGGGAGGGCAGAGAAAGAGGGAAAGAGAGAAGCCCAAACAGGCTCTGTGCTGTCTGTGCAGAGCCAGACATGGGGCTCAATCCCATTACTACGAGATCATGACCTGAGCCAAAATCAAAAGTCAGACACTTAACTGAGCCAGCCAGGCACCCCAGGAATAAAGGAGATTTAGATAGAAATATGCAGCTATCTTTGAATACTGTGCTGAAGTCCCATATAAACAAACTAATGCAGAGTTAGGAAACTGTCCTATTTACATGGAAAAAATTTCACAGTTAATGTAAGTGAGAAAGGAAAATGCTAGAGTGCTTTAAATTCATGTTCATATGACTCTATGCTTTCCACTCTGCAGGTGAACCTATTCTAATTAATAATCAGAACTCTTAAATTTATTTTTAATTTAAATCCAAGTTAGTTAACATATAGTATAATAATAATTTCAGGAGTAGAATTTAGTGATTCGTCACTTACATACAACACCCAGTGCTCATCAAAGCAAGTGTCCTCCCTAATGCCCCTCACCCGTTTAGCAATCCTCCACACCCCACATCCCACCAGCAACCCTCAGTTTGTTCTTTGTATTTAAGAGTCTCTTATGGTTTGTCTCCCACTCTGTTTTTCTTTAAAATTTTTTAATGTTTATTTATTTTTGAGAGAGACAGAGACAGGATGTGAGTGGGTTAGGGGCAGAGAGAGAGGGAGACACAGAATCCAAAGCAGGCTCCAGGTTCCAAGCTGTCAGCACAGAGCCCAACGCGGACTCGAACCCACGAGCTGTGAGATCATGACCTGAGCCGAAGTCAGATGCTCAACCGACTGAGCCACCCAGTTTTATCTTATTTTTGCTTCCCTTCCCTTATGTTCATCTGTTTTGTACCTTAAACTCCACAGATGAGTGAAATCATGATACTTGTATTTCTCTAACTGATTTCACTTAGCATAATACACTCTATTTCCATCTACATTGTTGCAAATGGCAAGATTTAATTCTTTTTGATCATCAAGTAATATTCCAGTGTGTGTGTGTGTGTGTGTGTACCACTTCTTTATCTGTTCATCAGTCGATGGACATTTGGGCTCTTTCCATACTCTGGCTATTGTCAATAGTGCTGCTATAAACTTTGGGGTGCATGTGACCCTTTGAGTGGCTGCACCAGTTTGCATTCCCACCAGGAGGGCAAAAGAGATCCCCTCTCCACATCCTCGCCAACATCTGTTGTTGCCTGAGTTGTTAATGTTAGTCATTCTGACAGGTGTGAGATGGTATCTATCTCATTGTGGTTTTGATTTGTATTTGCCTGATGCTAAGTGATTTTGAGCACTTTTTCATATGTCTGTTAGCCATCTGGATGCTTTCTCTGGAAAAGTGTCTATTCATGTCTTTTGCCCATTTCTTCCCTGGATTATTCACTTGGGTTGTGTTGAGTTTGAAAAGTTCTTTATAGGGGCGCCTGGGTGGCGCAGTCGGTTAAGCGTCCGACTTCAGCCAGGTCACGATCTCGCGGTCCGTGAGTTCGAGCCCCGCGTCAGGCTCTGGGATGTTGGCTCAGAGCCTGGAGCCTGTTTCCGATTCTGTGTCTCCCTCTCTCTCTTGCCCCTCCCCCGTTCATGCTCTGTCTCTCTGTCCCAAAAATAAAATAAACGTTGAAAAAAAAAATTTTTTTTTAAAAATAAAAAAGAAAAGTTCTTTATAGATTTTGAATACTAACTCTTTATCTGATATGTCATTTGCAAATATCTTCTCCTATCCCATCGGTTGCCTTTTAGTTTTTCTGACAGTTTCCTTCACTGTGCAGAAGATTTTTATCTTAATGAGGTCCCAATAGTTCATTTTTGCTTTTGTTTCCCTTGCCTCTGGAGACATGTCAAGCAAGAAGTTGCTGCAGATGAGGTCAGAGGTTGTTGTCTGCTTTCTCCTCTAGGATTTTGGTGGCTTCCTGTCTTAAGTTTAGATCTTTCATCCATTTTGAGTTTATATTTCTGTATGGTGTAAGAAAGTGGTCCAGGTTCATTCTTCTGCATGTCAGTGTCCAGTTTTCCCAGCACCATTTGCTAAAGAGACTGTCTTTTTCCATTGTATATTCTTTCCTGCTTTGTCAAAGATTGGTTGGCCATATGTTTGTGGGTCCATTTGTGGCTTCTCTATTCTGTGCCATTGATCTATGTGTCTGTTGTTGTGTCAGCACCATTCTGTCTTGATGATTACCTATCCTTGAACCCACCCTCTCCCTTTAGATTTCCCTGGAATAACAAAAGTACCCATCTGTGAACCATAAATCTCTTTATGGCTACTTCCTCTGCTACAGAAATCCCCAGTTAAGCCTTTGGCAATTGGGGAGGTGGGGGAATGGAAGCTTCAACCTTTCCATTTGCTTCCTCCTTCCCCAAGACTGTGCAGGTCCTACAGTACAGCCGTAGATGGAGGTTGCAGCCTTGAGAGAGGAATGTGCCATTGAGACCATGTGGATGAACCCATGTAAGACTACTACAGAAACTTAAAAAAAAAATTTAGGTTTATTTATTTCTTTTGAGAGAGAGAGAGAGAGAGAGAGAGAGAGCGAGCACAGGGCAGGGGCAGAGAGAGAGGGAGAGAGAATCCCAAGCAGTCTCTGTGCTGTCAACATGGAACCCAACACAAGGCTTGAACCCATGATTGTGAGATAATGACCTGAGCTGAAATGAAGAGTCAGAAGCCTAACCAACTGTACCACCCAGGCACCCCTATATAAACTTTTAAGATTCTGGCAAGCAGGTGTGGCTTATCTTGTGGCTGCATAGGAGAAGCCTCATATGTAAGTTCCCTTGCTTATTAAACCTGCCACCTGTCAATCTGGAATGATCTGCCTCTTTCTTCAGTCTCTCCTTGACTTCCTTGTTCAAAGACCAGTGTGCAAACAAACAAAAATATGTGTTTTTCAAATACGCGAAACTATTTATAATAAGAATACATATATAAAGGCCAAACACTGTGAAGTTAAAGGATTTATGGCAAATGAGGGAAGCTTGCATAAAGAGGCAATTTTGAACCCAGTCTTGAAACAAGTGTAGTAGATTTATAAGAGAGATGTGGCTTTTCAAAATTAAACACAGAAAAAATATAAAACTATTTTTAGAGAATAAAGAAAAAGTAATTGGACACTAGCTATTACTTAATAGTGATGCTATTGAATAGTGAGAGCTATTTAATAGTATTAGTAATAGTAATAATAATAATAATAATAGCTAAATAAGACATATCCACTAAAGTACAAAGATCAAGCTGAAGAATAATAAAGATGTACATGGCCAAACTTGGGGATCCAGTGTGGGAGAAATTTTTAAGCTCTAACTTAAGAAGATTAAATAAATAATAGGAAATTACTATAGGCTTTTCAAGGGAAAAATATTATATGTAAGTAATATCTAAATAGGATTATACTATTTTAGTATCTTACATAGAATAATTTGGTTGAAAGTTGATTTAGGAAATGCCCTAAAACATGTCCATATATTTAATTGGTTTGGCACATATTTTTATTGTTGTGTTCTCTTTTCTTTACATAATCACCCACAAATTTAAGGTACAAATTTAATAACTTAATAAATAACCTGGTTACAATCACTAATTTCCAAGAAGAACAATGTCAAAAATGTTTATTTGTTGAACTGGCATTTTTGTCTTCTTGCCTTCTCTGGGACCTCAGGGATCTCAGAGCTAAATTTAATTTTTAATGATAACAATCATTTGCTTGAGAATTTCTGATATGATTACCTCTGCATATTTATATGGATTTTGATCTTTTGTCTACTTATGTAAGAACTACCTTATATACACAGATATTAAAAATCTTTTAGGAAGATAATCAAATTATAGAATGAATCTTCATCCCCCCCCCCCACCTCCTTCCCACACACACATTTTGTCAAAGAATAGAGACATTTTACTAGTCCTTCACTCTTCCATGCCTTTATCAGCTGCATCTCAGAAACTCAAATTGGGTAAGGTAAATTAACTTTCAGGCCTTGTCTTAGCATTGCAAGATTAAAGGCAAGGAGGATATTTTTTTATTCCCTGTGTGAACGGTGGGCAGGATGTTAATTCCCCAAACAGGGGAGGGGATGAGGAGCCTCTGATTACCTAGGTCTAGTTCCAGGGTAAACAGACGATCACATTCTCTCAATGACCAACTCCAACAAAGTTTCTAACTATGAAAGTCATGAATGCACCTCTTTTGAACCTTGTTTCCCAGGGGCTTACCCTCCCTGCAACCCCACAGAAGACTTTTCAACAAGTATTCAATGATTAAATGATTACCTTACACTGAAATTGTAGACCTTACATTTTTTCTCCCGGGATTCTTTATTAAGAATACTAAATTCAGTTCCTTAGATAACTAAATACTTTGTTTTTAAAAGAAACAAAAAATGGTTGCAGGTGAATGGAAAAAAGATTACCGATAATAAGATAAATAAAATTAATCCCAGAGTAGGACTGTAGCCAATCAAGCAGTAAGTTGTCCTGGCATGAGGGGAAAAAAAAAAAAAAAAAAGTTGATGAATTAAGTCTGTAAGTGTGTTGAATGGTAATCCCTAAACTAAAACAAAAAGAAAAGTTATTAATATTATTTTAATAATTTTGCTTCTAGGATTTATTTATTCAATACTCAACAGTTATTGAATTCCAACTCGTATTCAACTATATTTTGCTGCCCTTAATCTCAAGTTTCTCATTTTTTAAGACATAAGAATCATAACAAGTAAACTTCGGTATGTAATTTAATTTGGGAAGTTTTTATTAAGGGCTTAATAAAAACTTTATTATCAACTAGCCCCATGATAAATATATTAAAAATAGAAAAGAATTAAAGTCCATAATATCAAGAATTTATCATATTTTGGAGGGGTAAGACTTAAATAATTATATTAAAACATAAAATATTGACAAAAATGATACAAGGCAAATTTTCGGGAAATTTAGTATCTGTAATATAAAGCAATTGCTTATGAAGGGAAGTTAGCCACATTCATAAGTAGAAGCAAGGTGTCCTAACAATGACAAAACTAGAGTTCTAGGTTTTGTTAAGTTTTAGGAAAGTAGAAAAAGTGAGTATGTTCCATGTGCTAAGCACAAAGATTCAAATGATTATGATGTATCTGGAAAATAGCAAGGAGTCTGGGTTTACAGCAGATGTGGTAGTGATGCGGAGAGGATGGTTCACCTCGTGGGTTAGTAGTAACTAGGGCCAGAATATAAGGGAGAGATCTACAGCTGTACTGCAAGACCTGCACAGTCTGGGGGAAGCAGGAAGCAAATGGAAAGGTTGAAGCTTCCATTCCCCCACCTCCCCAATTGCCAAAGGCTTAACTGGGGATTTCTGTAGCAGAGGAAGTAGCCATAAAGAGATTTATGGTTCACAGATGGATACTTTTGTTATTCCAGGTAGATCTGAAGGGAGAGAGTGAGTTCCAGGGTGGGTGGAATTATCATTTTTCAGAATAGAAAGCAAAACACTAACACAGTGTTTAAGAGATGGCTTTAAAAATAACAACACATTTTAAGTTTCTCTTATTAGGAGTCTATGTGTGAGCGGGAAAGTTTACGAGTTGTTTTGTCCTTGTGAGGGATGTGCTTATGTGTGTGCAGATAGAGACAAAAAAGGGAGAGTAGTTTTGGAAACATGGGTACATACTAAGAACAACTCATGAAAAGTTACTTCTCACAGTGCGGTGATGAACCTGACTTATTATCTGGTCAAAGCCCGTTGGTTGCGAGTATCTCTTCCCAACACCCATTCAGTGATAGCACAGTGGTAAGTTAACATCAGTCACAGTGGGAGGATTTGAACCACGGATATGGATGAGCCCAACAAATCTGGGTTTCCTTATTTGGAAATCAGTTGTTAAACATTTGTCATCATAACACTGTCTCTTTTTACTTTTCTCTTGGACCAGGCAGGGGAAGGTCATATACAGTGGATTCCTTTGAGTATTGTAATTATTCCATTTTCCTTAACATTCTATAATATTTGATACTTCCAAACAACTTGGAGGCTGTATTATGGATATAAATGAGGAACAGGGCAATGGAGATAAACCCTATGATAACCAATATTAAAACAATGAAGAAAAATATTTTTATAGCTATTCATTCTGGTATACTGTCAGTGTACCTCAACGTTGGCATGATTACATGAACCCTTAGGCAAGAAACAGTCCTTCCCTCACATGCCTCTTCTCCCACCAACTGTCAGTGTCTGCTGTTTGCTTCAGGGCACAGAAGGAAAGAGCACATATAGAAAAAAAAATAATGAAAACATACTTTTTCTGCTCTTTGGAGCACCTGATCACAAAAACTGAGGTAGTCATTACTGCTGTTCACTCACTATTTCTGTATCTTCACTCTCCCATCTTGTGTTGGGATTGCATTTCCCTGTCCTTTGTGATTAGAAGACAAGGCATTCCCTGTGTGACTAGCTCTGGCCAATGACTTGTAAACAGAAGTGGCATGTATCACTTCCATGCTAGCACACATAATTGTTAACGTGATACTCTCTAGAGATTTCTATCCTGGTGACAATGTTCAAGATAGTGGATGTTCCATTATCCTGTATCCCTGAAGGGCTATAATGAGTGGAGACCCTCTACAGACCTGCAGCAGATATGGAGTATGAGCAACAAATAAATCTTCATTAGGTCATTGAGATTTCATGATAGTTTGTTATTATCCATAATCTAGCTTCTTCTGATTGGTGCTCTTGCCTGGAGACCTGCTACATACACAAAAATACCAAGTTCAAGTTCTGCTTTCTCTGGGAAGTCCTGTTCAAGGGGAAAATGTTCAATCCATGAAGAAAAAAAAAGCTATTAGTGAAAATAACCTTATAATACATTTAAGGAATGGCTCCTACTCACTTATGTATGAAACTTTAACTTTGAAAGGCACTTGGTATCCTATTGTGGAAAATCTCTCTTCTTAATATTTAAAAAGTTATGAAAAAGTCAAATGTTTTTACAAATAAAATGTAATATATTATTTGACTTAAGAAAGTTAAAGATACAGAAGTAGCTTTGGGATAAACAAAATTAACTGTATCATCTCCTTTCCCCAAATAAAACTATATAGTAAAGTTTTGGTTTCCATTTCATTCCCAATGCTTTGGCTATTCCATTTCAGAAAGGTAAGTATGAAATTATATAAAATAAGTGAAGATTTATGAGGAAATTAACAATTCCATTCATAATAAAAAGGAAGTGGAGAAATGGTTATTCATCATAGTAGATAAGACATAAATATTTGTGATTTTTATGGCAACATATATTTCCTTTCTTAATTTTATAAGATATAATCTTCAGCTCCAAATTAGGAAATATCTTGATAAAACACTGGGATTTTTGAAGACATGTAACTTCAATAACTAAATATCAATTTCAATTATATAGAGGGAAACATTTGAACTTGGAAAATTTTCTTAAAGTCAAAATATTTGGTCTTTTGCAGCTCTGCTGAAAACAGATGGACAAGACTGCTCTGACTGTATTTAACAGGAGTTGGGTCTTAGAGATTTCAGCAAGCACAGTACATGTAAAAAAAGAGAATTGTTTTTTAAGTGTCTTATGAAAACTCAAACCTATTCAGTGGTCTTCAGTTATGTAGTTTATAGCTGATATTTGAGGCACCACATCAGCTTTTACTTTAAAAAGTTGTCTTGTCAGCCTCAAAAAACATAGCTCAAAAAAAAAATCACAGGTTAATAGTTAATAGATCCCCTAGAGTAAAAAAAAAAAAAAATAGGAATAAAGCATATACATGAGAAAAATAGTTTAAGGACCCTTGGCTATAACTCTCCCATTTAAGAAAAGATTAAGAAAGTGACCAAATTATTAAATAAAAGCAGCTCCTGCTTCTAGGCCCTTGGCTCTAGGGATTTCCCAGAATTTCAGATATTTGAGTAAAAAAACTACTGTGAATGATATCAAGAGAAATAATTATTTTCTTTAGTTTGAAGAAATTAATGTACTTCATAGAACTATGTGTATGTATGTATATATGTGTGTGTATGTATAAATGTATATTGCACCTATAAATGTGGATGATAGAGGATAGACAGGTAGGTAGGTAGATCGATAGATAGATCCTCCAATGACAACTTGATTATCTACACATAGCAGATGTTTTTAAATTTATTTTTAATTTATTTAAAAAAAAAATTTTAAATGTTTATTCTCGAGAGAGAGAGAGTGGGGGAGGGGCAGAGAGAGAGGGAGACACAGAATCAAAGCAGGCTCCAGGCTCTGAGCTGTCAGCACAAAGCCCGATGCAGTGCTTGAACCCACAAACTATGAGATCATGACCTGAGCTGAAGTCGGATGCTTAACCAACTGAGCCACCTAGGTGCCCAGCAGATGATTTTTTTTTAAAGTGTGGGTACTTTTATTCTCATTTTATAAAAATGAAAAGAGAGGGGCCCCTGGGTGGCTCAGTTGGTTGAGTGTCAGACTCTTAATTTCAGCTCAGGTCATGAACCCAGAGTCATGGAATTGAGCCCTGCGCTGGACTCTGTGCTGAGTATGGAATCTGCTTAAGACTCTTTCTCTCACCCTCACCTTTCTCTCATGCTCACTCTCTCTATATATATTTAAAAAAAAAAAGAAGAAGAAGAAAGAGGTTGCACCTGGGTGGCTCAATTGGCTAAGTGTCTAACTTCGGCTTAGATCATGATGTTGCAGTTTGTGAGTTTGAACCCCACTTTGGACTCTGGGCTGACAGTGAAGAGCCTGCTTGGGATTCTGTATCTGCCTCACTCTCTGCTCCTCCCCTGCTCTCACTCTTTCTCTCGCTTCCTCAAAATAAATAAATGTAAAAAAAAATAAAATAAAATATTATAAATTAAAAAAAAAAAGGAAAACGGACAAAGAAATAATATTTGTAAGGTCAAACAATGAAGTAAATGGCCATATGTGGAGCTGAACTAAAATCTGTCTCCCAAGTACAACGGTGTTTGTCAGGGGCTGGAAGGACGGCTTAATGAGAAGTTATTGATTAACAGGTACAGAGTTTCAGTTTCTCAAGATGATGAGTTCTGGAGATGGATATTGGTGATGGTTGCACAACAGTATAATGCACTTAATGCCAATGAGCTGTACACTTAGAAATGATTAAAATGGTGAATTTTATGCTCCACATTTCATCACAATTTAAATAAATACAAAAAGAGACATATAACATACAAATCTCTCTTTAATTCCAGTGATTTTCTCTTATATTCTACAGCAAACCATTAACAAATTTAGCTTGCATGTGATTTTCAGGTCATCTAAATAGAAAAGTAAGGGATTGTCTAGTCCACGTCCCCTCATGTACAAGGATGAGGCTCTGTTCTTGTATTTGATGCTACGAACCCAATCTGAATATACACGCACTGTGATGAGATACAGCATTAGAGAGCACTGAGTTCCTATCTGCATGCCATCTTTATAAGCCCTTTTTTACTGAGAAATGCATTTTGCATTGAAATACATGCAGTTTGTATTGAAATTATTGTTAGGTTAATAAAGATGGCAAGTGAAGGGATAGAAGGAGAAAGGCACACATCCCTAACATAACATGACAACATACCCCTGATGCATAGACAATTATGGCTGAAAGGGAATGTTGATATCATTTAGTCCATTCCAAAGGAAATATCTGAGTTCTGGAAACACATGCATTTAAAGAAATACTTGTATAATTTGCCCATTTCTCATCTCTTGGAGATTAATATTGAAAATTAGACCATCAAATATTTGGGAAAATTCTCTGAACAAAAACAAAAATGCAAAACAGGTAAAACTGGGATTTTTCAAACTTATTTTCTTTTTCTTTTTAAATAAATGTTTGCAGAGTTCCAGGTAACCGAGTTATAAAATGCTTTCTAGTATAATCCTCAGACTTTATAGATGAGACTGATTAAAAGAGATTTTCAGTTATTCAAGGAAAAATATTCAGTTATACTAGAATCTATTTTCCTATGTTACAATGCATGTCATTTTTAGTAGACAAGATACAACCTTATGTTTTATACCTGATGGCAAGAAAAAATATAATTTTTAGCAAAATTTAAGGTAAATTCAGGGAACCTGTGGTTTTAGTTCAAAAAAACATATAATATATATTTTTAAGTTTATTTATTTATTTTGAGAGAGAGAGAGCTGGCGTGAACAAGGGAGAGGCAGAGAGAGAGGGAGAGAGAGAATCCCAAGCAGGCTTCTTGATGTTAGCATACAGCCCAACGTGGGGTTCTGTCTCACAAACTGGGAGATCATGGCCTGAGCAGAAATCAAGTGTATTGGACACTTAACCAACTGAACTACCCAGGCACCCTTAAAAATACATAATACATTATAAGTGTTGTATAGGATACATATCAATAGTAACTTGGTAATAGTTTTTTCATTGATAAAGATGTCTCTATACACTCAGTTTTATTTTCATTAAAATCATTAATAGAATGATAATTAACCACTCAAGATCTTGAAATCACTAGCCTTTTTATAGAAAGTTCCATTATTATTAATATCACTATTAATATTAGTTATAAAATTATTGATTTCAGTTTTCATTTACATTTAGTGTATGATATACTAGAAAATCATAAAACTAGGCAAGGCACAAGCAAGCTTTCTTTAAGCAAAGACTTTGCAAACTGGGTCAACTCTACCCTCTGTGGGATGCATTCTTATAGAAAAAAATAATAACAACAAATGCATATAGTATAAAAAGTGCAAGCCAATCTTGAATTATACATCCCCACTGTTGTGTAATACTAAGGCAGTAATTTCTATTGGCAAATTGGTTTGGAGTTTTTCATGCTGTTTTTCTGCCTTTAAAAATATACATAAAAACACATTTTGTACTTATTAATGTCTTATACATACTTTCACATTTTAATGTATTTTATACATATACTTGTTTTATAAATTTTCTGTAATCTATTCTTTAAATTATTTTGAAATAAACATAGATTCACAGAAAGTTGAAACAACCTACTTTTTATTTATTTGTTTTTATTATATTTCTGGCTTGAAACAATAGAAATTCATTGTCTCATAGTTCTGGAGTCTAGAAGTCTGAAATTAAGGTGATGGCAGGGCCTCCTTCTGAAATCCATAAAAGAGAATCTTTTCTTGTCTCTTCTAAATTCCAGTGTTTTCTGGCAACCTTTGGCATTCTTTGGCTTATAGATGCTCATTCTAATCTATGTGTCTGTTGTCAAATGTCTATGTATCTCTTCCCTGTGTGTCTCCATTGCCACGTCATTTCTCCTCTTCTTAAAAGCATACCAGTCATATTGGGTTAGGTGGGTTAGGGTCCACAGCAATACTGCATCTTTTTTTTTTCAATTGGGATACAACTGACATACAAACAACATTACATTAGTTTCAATTACACAACATTGTGATTTGACAAATCTATACATTATGTTATGCTCACCACAAGTGTAGCTACCATCTACCACCATACAATGTTATTATGAGTCAATTGACTATATTTTCTATGCTCTACCTTTCATCCCTGTGACTTATTGTTTCCATAACTAGAAGTCTGTATCTCCCATTCCCCTTCACCCATGTTGCCCATCCTCCTACCCCCTACCACTCTGGCAACCATGTTGCAAATGACAAGTGGCAAGACCTCATCATTTTTTATGGCTGAGTAATACCCCACTGTGTGTGTGTGTGTGTGTGTGTGTGTGTGTGTGTGTGTCTGTGTCTGTGTGTCTGTGTGTGTGTGTGTACGCCACATCTTCTTTTATCCATCTAATTACAAACATTTGACTTGTTTCCATATCTTGGCTATTGTAAACAATGCCACAATAAACACTGGGTGCATGTATTTTTTTTTTTAATTAGAAACAACCTACTTTTTAAACTTAACAATGTGATTAGAGATTTTTCCATAGAGTATACAAAATTGTACCTCCTCCTTACAACAGCTGAATACTGACTAATAGTGTGAATTGCCTATCATGTACTTAATTGTTCTGATGGTTATTTAGATAGTTTTCAGGACTTCATCCAAGAAAGTCCTGAGAAATAGCACCCCTGGTAGATTAAACCATGTATTCATGGGATTGGATACCCTGAGCTGGTGAAGGGGACAGAGCACTTTAGGAACTGGTCAAAGTCCATGAGAATGGAGGGTACAATATCACAAGGGGCAAAGTTGTATAAGATGAGAAGGGAAGTTGAAGCAGGGACAGATCACTCAGAGTCTTGGAGACCATGGCAACAAATCTAGATCTTATTCTAAGAGCAATGGGAAACCATTCAAGAGTTTTAAGCAGTATTTTGACACAATCTCCAAATAAATCTTGTAATGTCCATCTATTTATTTTGAGAGAGAGAAACAGTATGAGCATGAGCAGGGGAGGGGCAGAGAGAGAGAGAATCCTAAACGTCGATAGCACAGAGCCTGACGTGGGCTTGAACTCGCAAACCATGAGATCATGACCTGAGCCAAAATCAAGAGTCAGACGCTCAACTGACTGAGCCACCCTGGTGCCCCTCCTGTACATTTTTTAATACTTATGTATGACTTGAGTGTGGAGAATGGACTGGTGGAGGCATGAGTAAAAGAATAAACATTAGCTAAGAAACTATTCCTGTTTTTAAACATTTTAAACCAATGTTTAAAACATTGGTTTTTAAACAACCAATAGATGATGACTTAAACTCAGGTGATGGTAGTAGAGACATGCACAGATCAGACGTATGCTTTGAAGGCACAACTGGTGTAGATAGATTAAGTGTGGAGGGCCAGAAAAGGGAAAGGTCAAGAATCAATCCTACTTTCTAACATTACTACTGGTGCCATTTATTTGAAATATACAAACAGTGGGAATAATCAGAGTTTGTAGGGTGTGAATGAAATGGATGTGTCTTGTTTTTAGTGTGCAGATTTGGAAATTCCTCTGACGCATTCCACTCAAATTTAGACAAGTACATAAATTTAGAGCTCAGAAAAAGTTTGGGTAAGAAATATAAATCTGAGTCACTAACATGTAAATGATTTTGAAAGTCACAGAAATGAATGAGATCACCTAGCCAGAGGTATCATACAAAAAGAAATTGAAGCCAGGACTGAGCTTAGAGTAATTTTAATATGATTAGTTAAGTAAAGAAGATAGCAAAGGAAACTTAGAAGGTGCAAGGTGATAGGAAGAAAAAATAAGAAAGCATGCTGTCTCTAAAGCAGAAAGAGGGAAGTGTTTCAAAGAGGGAATAGTCATCTGTGTGAATCATTGCTGAAAATCTAGCAGGGTGATGTCAACAAGGATTAACTGGTAGGCCATTAATCATTTTAACAAGGATGTTAGTTGAGATATGGGTATGACTACCAATATAACAGTAGATTAAGAGAAAGTGAGAAACAAAGAAGTGAAAATTTGTGTGTGTGTGTGTGTGTGTGTGGCGGGGGGGGGGGTTATCATTTTTAAGAAATAATCTAGAATTTCACCTGAAAGGAGAATTTTTTTTAGGTTGGGAAATGTACTAGAGCATGTGTTCATGATGATAGGAATAGTATAGAGTGTGAAGGGGTAAGGATTGATGTTGTAGGAGAGAGAGAAGTTATCTCAGGAAATAGTCTTTTAGTAACTGAGAAATAATGACATCAAAATAGGATGCCCATACATTCTGGTTTCCCTGCAGTTGTTCCAGCATCCACTTGCTAAACTATTATTAATAACACCTCCCCCACTCCCACTATCCAACTGGAGAAATCAGTTTCCTCTAGTATACAAGGAGAAAATGGGTGTAGAAGCAGATAAGAGCATAGATTTTATGATGAGAAATCACGGGATTCAATGGAGGGAAATCATGTCCCAATCACTGAACATACAACAAAAGCTGAATTTGAACTCTGACACCTAAGGGTCTTTTCTTCATAACATCTGACACTGTGGAAACCTATGGACTCTATGGATTCATATTCTGAAAACCAGTATAAGCATGCTAAACACAATCCACTAAATTCACTAGTTATAATGACCACAGATAAACCATCACTCTCTTTACTCTCTGGCCCTGGTGAAGTTTCTGAACATTGTGGCAGGAAAAGACAGATGTTTCTAGAAAAATAGATACTCCAATGATTCTGTTGTTTTGTGATCTCCCAGGAGTAGAATCCTCAGTGCTGATTAAACCTATATCCTGAAGCTTGCATAGGTTTTTCCAGCACACTATTTCACAATGGTTCTTACTAGTGAGTGTTCATGTGACCCATGTGAGTTCTTATCAGTATATCTCTACAGATGTATAGACAGTGTAGAGGATACTTTTCCTGTGTTTAGCTTACTTTCTTGGCAAAACTTTCTTATATATGATGTAGGAATATAACTTTATTAATAGCTGCTACTTTAATTTTTGTAATATGTGGTGATACCAGTGCACTAGAGACTTTTCCAGTCCATTATAAATAATAAATGTGCTTTATGAGATATAGTATTGGACCACTCCTTGAGGAATTATGTCTACAAAACATTTCCTCAGCATGGCATCCAAAAGTTCACCAAATTACGCTGTCGATACATATGGTTCAGCTCTACAGCATAAGCAGCATTATCTTTCTCAAGCTGTTGTTTCCATTTATGAAAAGTAAATCTCTAAACCACATCTGAGGATTTGGAAAAAGTAGTATTTCAAAATTGCCAAGTCTATATGTTGTCTTAAGGCAGAAAAGAAATGAAAGATAAAACAAGTCACTAGGGTATCTTGATAATATATAGTCCAGTTACCTGTTGCTGTGTCCCAAAGCCATCCCAGCATATAGTAGGTTGGTAGAATAAAATGACAGTTCAGTGTCTTGTAGTTCTGGGGGTTGACTCAGGTGGTTCTCATTTTTGGCTTCTGATGCAGTGGCTCCCGTACAGCAGCCAAATCTGAAGCTAAGTGAACACTTGACTGGGCAGCATAACCAACACTGCTCATTTGCATGGTGGGCCAGTTACGAATTTATGGACTCCGTTCCCAAGTCTCCCTTTTTGCCTGCTCTGCAAAATCAGATCTGGATCCTTTAAATATTTTTTGTTTGCCAGCTAGCATTGAAGCTTTGTCAGTAGAAGTCACTGGAGAGACATTGCAGGAGGAAGGGGTTTTGCATCCAGTTTCTGTGAGCTTGCTCACTAGACTTTCACAATGCATACAGCTCCTCCAACATCTGGCTCTTGCAGTACGTGGTGGTCAGCAGCACCCAGGAGAAGTAGCTTTGCCCAGCACAGCTCTTGAGTAGTTTTTTTAGCAGGGCACTTCTGGCAAGTTATTTCCCTGTGAAGTTTTCCCTGACATCCTAGAGGACAGATTTTTTAGCAATTTACAGAAATTCTCTGCCATTCAATTGCTGAACCTTCTCCAACAAAGTCTGCAGATCTCAGGCCAGCGGTGGGGGTGGGGAAGAGAGAGCTAGATCTACTTTTGGTTCTCTATCCCAGCCCTAGTGACAATAATAATAATAATTATATATTTTTATGTATATATATAATGTTCATATATTATTGTGATATATAATAATATGTGATATATAATATGTGATATATAATAATAGTTATTAGCTATTATTATTATATATCACAATAATATATCTAATGTATTATATGTTGTCTCTGATATATTCTTCTTTGTCTTAACACTAATCAACCTCTAATTACTCCAGTCTTTTGTTATAATTTATAATTCTTTAGGTTAAACTTTCCCCGTTCAAATATTTGTGTGTCTTTCTTTTTTTTTTTTCTCTCTTGATTGAACCCATCCTAATACATATAGCCAGAAATTGAAGCTGGGTTTTACTTAGGGGCTCAGGTGGGGCTACCAAAGATAGCCAGTACATGGTATCATCATATGGTTTAGGCATGGAAACTGAGCTCTAAGAAAGACTGTTCTAGGAGAACCAGGCAGGATATACAGTGCTTCTTATGACCTATCCCAAGGAGTCCAAGAATATCACTTCAGCATTCTATTTGCCAAGAAAATCACTAAGATAAGAGTTTTATCACATCATGACAGAGTTTCAAAGGTAAAGAAGCAGCAAAGAATTTATAGTCTTTCATTTGTATCTACCATTCCATATGAGGTTACGTATGGTAGATATTTTTACATGGTACATCAAGTTAATAAATTAGCTCATTCGCTTACTATTCCAATTTCATTTTTCCTCTGATTCTTTAATTCATTCAATAATCTTTATCATGTGTCTTCTCCAGGCCCAGTTCCAAAGAGATCTTTCCCAAAGTATGAATGCACTGTGATACCTGATCTACCCTGATTGAGCTTTAAATATTGTTGGACATGTAAAATTCCTGCATAATTAGACCCCAAAACAATAAAGTGTACCACAAACTGTTAAACTGAATGCAATAAAGTGCCAAATGCATAAAATTGCAGTGAGACCAAGAAAAGATCCCAAGAGTCCTGACTTGCAGCCCAGTGTTTGATTTACCAAAAACAAAACAAAACAAAAATACAGTATCTAATTGAAAATAAAAGGTCTGGTCACTGAAATATTTCAGAATGGGCATCCATCATTTTTGCATGTCACAACCATGTCAAGAAGTCCCGAGAGAAATTTTTTTTCTGTGAAAACATTGATTTTCTTTCCTTTGCTAAAAATTGTGTCACCATCTCCATCAACAAATACGAGAACTGTTGTGATTAGAAGCTTCTCTTGTAATCAGCTGGCATCCAAACCTTGTCCATTCTTGGCAGACCATATTTTATTGACTTTATCATTTTTAACTCAAAAGCCTGAAGGACTAAGAACCGCTATACTAGCTACAACAATTTTAGAGATGTAGGAAGAGCAAACTGCAATGTATACCCAAAGACAAAACTCCAAGCTTCAATAGGCATTTTTCAGTAACAAAGCTAGAACTAAAACTGAGGGGGGAAAGCCATAGGGGGGAAAGCCATTTAGCTTTGCTAAGGCCATTATTTTCTTTACATATATTCTAGAGAGTAATGAAATTCTGAGCAGCGTTGGAGCTCTTCGCTCACACCAGCGATAAAAAGACCAGAAAAAATCCCATCATATGATCTGCGTCTAAGTGAGGAGATAAAAGTAAATTGTAAGATGAGAGCCTCACCTGAGACTCTTGCTAGAAGTAAGACTTCTCTGAATGAAGATCGGGAAATCAGCTTCTACTGAGGAAGTTACCTGAATTACACTTCGGGAATTTGTTCTAGGAAACAGTTGTAAGGAAGACATCTTAGCATTTAAAGAAGCCCTTGTGAGTCAGAGTGCAGCATGCCAGCAAAGAATGATTAAACTCCTCTGCTACACACTTTTGTGAGTGTGGGTGATGAAGAAAACAATTTCCCAATAAACTAGGATAGCACAGTGAACTCCCCAAGTGTATCCTGAAACCTTGGCCAGCCTCAGATTGTTACAAAGACTGGGTGTTTTCTCCATCACTCTTCTTTCATCTCTACCACTGCCTACCTCCCAAATATCTTAAAATACGAAGTGCATTTTGAAACATCACAACAGTCATTTATTATGTATTTTCCCCCATCATTAAGGATGGCACGATTCTCAGAAATAAAGCCTGAATTTTGGCTTCAAATAAGCATTCATTCAAATTCTAATTAAATTACTTTGCTGAAACCTATTTGAAACAATTAGTTACCAGAGCCAGTAGTAATCAGAGATTACATACACTGAATTTTCATGCAGGCCAGGATTTTGAATAGATTGTGGAATATAATAAAGAGGAGGCATTGCAAAAAAACCAATTTTCCCCCTTTAAACTGTTATTTATAGTGAATGTGATTTCCAATGTGATCAGATCTCACGTATGTGTGTTGGGGGCTGGAGTGTATGGGTGGAAGAGATTTAGATAGGCAGGAGGAAAAAAAAAGAAGAGAATGAATAAAAAGGCTGTGTGCTATGCTTAAGGGAGAATGTGAGCGGGCATGGTCAGTGGAAAACAATGTTACTGTGATACAGTGATACTTGTCAAGAGGCAGTACCTGGAGCAGAGAAGTGTTTCCAATTTACCCACGGCTTACTCACAGTATTTCATGTTCCCAATCGGAGTGGTTGCAGAACTAAATTGATAACCCATTATTACTTTAATAATGATGATAAAGAAGGTCATCAGTTCATGCCTTCCTTCATGCTTTGGGCTCTCCAGTACTTGTCCAGCTAAGTTTTCTAGCCATATCAGTTAATGTAGACCAAACTGGTTATATAAACATGGAGGAAATCAGAAGCCGTTCTTTTAGTAAGAATTTAAATATGCAACTCTTCTCAGCACGAATGAATTTTGAACTAGATATTGAAAGAGTTGAGAAGATAAAAATTTAAGAGGACATTTTCAGAAAGGACATTAAAAATGAGTAAAGATCCAAAACACAGGGCTTTTGTCAAACTATTAAGATACACTAGCTCATTCATTAAAGACTTTATGATTTTGTTTACAACTATTACCCACCCCTGCCAAATTTACACTCTCCATTAGAATAACCCACCTGGAGTCAACTTGCATCTCAAGTGGCTGGAATATTTAATAACCACATTTGAAAATAGACCCCCTTCTTGCTCTTGCATAAGCCTCTGCACTCATCTCCCATTGGACCATGTCCTATAGTTCTGAAGCCTCGGAAGGTATCCAGAAAAATGTAAATCTAATCGAGATAAATTCAGGGTCACTTTTTATGGTCTTCAAAGATATCCCATAATGATTAGGTATCATAACATGAAATTTTGTTATCATGGAATTTTCCACCATTGCTAGTCACATTTTAATAAGCATTTTATGTTAGCTAGCTAATCCTACATGTTACCTGTAAGTATTTCTCAAGATAGATAAATGGAGAGAGAGAGGGAGGGAGGGAAAGAGGGAAAGACTCATATACACATTAATTCCTTGACATACTTTCTATGAAATACATTTCTATACATCTTCCATCATGTTTGTTGTTACCTGTGTAATATTCAGAGTTTCTTAACAAGTGGTCTTTGCTCCAATAAGTTCTTTTCTTTAAATAAACTTTACTTTTTGAATATAAATATGGCCCTCTGTAATGCATTTTGAGACTCTTTTTCTACATCATTTCTCTGATTCATTCTTTGGTTACAGACACCCTTGGACTTTCTGAGAATTGCACTTTCTGAAAGAAACACCTGTCAACCGATGGCTCCAACAATGGGGATCAAATACAATCTAAATAACATGAAAAGGTCAAAACCAGTGGAAAATTACTGCTGCAAAATTCAGAGGTTGCACAATTAGAGGGCCTTCTGTGAACCCTTCCCATATGCAAATGTTTGTTTTAAGTCCAAATATTGTTGAGACAATGATTTGGGGGATCCTGAGACACTCAGTACAGCCATTTTCACTAGTAACCTTATCAAGGAGCCTCACTGCTTTGTCTCCTCATTCACTGGTTGTGGCTTTTTCTTCATTCAGGCTCATGAGTAGCTAACTCAAAAGTCAGATGGTTCCACGGTCAATACCATGAAAATGCACCGAGTAAGCAATTAGTAAACAGTTTATGTAAATACAACTCCTGAACCAACTGCTGACATTTAAGTACTACAGCTTACCTAGCCTTGGGCTCTTCAATTAATTGCAGCAAACTGAAAGGTAGATTGCTAAATCTTTTGATTTCAGAGTGTATCATGGGTTTACCCAGAGAATCTATTAACTTGTTCATGAAAACATTTGTGTCACTGTCATGTTGACAGGCAAAGAAAAAAAAGAAAGAAAGAAAGAAAGAAAGAAAGAAAGAAAGAAAGAAAGAAGAAAAAAGAGAAAGTAAAAGAAAAAAGTGAAAAAAACGTGTCTTTCATTCAAACATTAAAATCAGGGGCTCCCTGTAGACACAGCATAAAAGCAGTAGGCTTTTTAAAGGCAATTTAAAGGTGAACTGTTCTTAAAGCACTTTCTTTGCACATTTCACACAGATTTCAAATTCTGCCACCTCAGGAGTTACTTTTTCTGGGGTTATAGTATTCAGCTGTGACTGTGTGTCACATGCAAATGGAACATGCAAATCTCTTTCCTTAACACTATTTTTGGTCCACAAATAAGTATAAATCATCCACCAGGAGCCTGCACCCTACCTGTACCATAGGAAAAAAAGACTTTGTTTTACACCATTAGGGGCCCTCACTTTTTCTATTGGAAATCCTAGAAGAGTCTATATTAAGGATAGAAAACGTATGCCTTAGCTACCGAAGAAAGACCTATTTCTTAACAAATGATGATTTATCATTTTAGAACAGAAAGCTGCATTAGCAAACCAATGAAAATGGCTAAAAGTGTAACCACTTTGCCTGGCAATTATATATGTGACAGATTCATTTATCTACCTGTATAGAGCCTTAATTTACGCCAGCACTTAACAGCTAATTGTTGAAGTGCACTTTTCTGCAATAATAATGGAATTTTTTTAGAGTATCCTAAAACAGAAAACACTTTTAAATAAACACCAATGCCATTAATTATACCATCAAAACAGCACTGAAAAGTGCCAGAGAAAAGAGATAACAGGAAAAAAGAGGTAAAATGCCATTTGTATAAAGAAATTAAAACATCAATTATTGAATGAGTAATGATATCTTTTTTTTTTTCTGGAACAATAGATAATGAAGTTTACAAACAGTCCTTATAAACTTCTTAAAAATATCTTCATAACAATGGTACCATTTTTACTTGTTTATACTAATTTATAATTAAAACATGACTAAAAATTTTTAAATACAACCAAAACCTTATCAGTATTTGCAATATTCTATATTCTTCTCATCTTTTCTGTGTACATTTGTCACACCTTCCTATATATTTTGTTTTTTAAACTGTTACTCAATGAAACTCTCCTATATAAATGGATTAGTGATAAGAAAGCTATTCCATCAATATTAGCAGCTTTTTCGCGCTGCTTGCCTAATGAACGTAAAATATAGGGCAGAAATTTTATAAATTCTAAAATTGTTTATGTATCAAGTCCGTAAAAATTATAATCAGAAGAATTTGAATAAGATAAATATTTAGAAGTTTTTCATCATATTTGGAAGCTTCATTATGAATTTTAAACAGCATATTCCCTGGGTTTTTAATGAGTCTCTTGGAGGAAGGGGAGTGATTCTCAAGGTGATAAAGGGATGGTGTGAGAAACCCAGAGCCAGACAACCTTGAACATGAATGCTGACTACAACTTACTTTCTGAGTACCTATAGGCAAATAGCTTTAGCTCTGCAAATTTCAATTTCTTCAAGCCTAAAAAGAAGATAATAATGCTTTCCTCACAGGTTGTGTGTGCGTGCGTGCACTCACATGCCTGTGTGAAAGACAGACAGACAGACAGAGAGATGAGCTGTGATACTGCAAACCACCCATTACAGTCCCTCATCTCCAGCTGCTGTTCAATACAGGAAATTATCCTGGCCGCCCTCCACTATATCCCTCAGATTTCCTTCCTTTAAGATTATCAAGAATCCAACCAACAGAGAGAGAGTGACTCTTAGCAGCTGGGAGTCTTTAAGAGTTACAAAGATTAACAAACCATCATCTTTGTACACAAAGGACCCTCAAATTGTCTGTCTTCTGCTTTTCTACCTTTTCCCCCTCCTTCCTTCCTACCACTTCTGAATGAGTTTTTCTAGGTCTTTCCAGGAATGGCCAATTATCTCCTACTGTTTTGCCAGTCAGTGAGTAAGAAGCGGCCTCACCACTTCCTCAAATACTCCAGGTCCTCTTCTCTTGATCCAGTGTTTTACAAGCACTGTCTAAACACTACCATTCTGTTCTTGCCCTTTGTGAGTCATGCTTCACTCTGATCCCTCCTCCTCTAGGGGCAGATGGATGTACCAGGTGCCCCAAGGATCAGAGATGCATTTTTCTTGCCCAGAGCCATTATATCAAAAGCACAATCCAAAGCCATATCTAAGGAAGACAGGGAGGGAAGCTGTGAATGGTCCACTCAGGGATTTAAAAGAGCGCTAAATTTTCCTGCTATTGAATATACCTCTTCCCCTAAAGCAAGCTTTTAATATGGGGCCCAAGAAAGCAATAGATTTTTAAATGCATAGAGATTGAGCCCTAATTGAGTTTTTTCCTACCATTTCTGATCTATAATATATTTACTAAATTGTACTTTAGTTTTTAAATCAGGATATCCAAACTGGTTAGAAGGTTGTTATCTGGAATAAATGCTCATTGTATGGTTTTAATTTTACTATCAGAAGGTTGAGCACAAAGAGACAAGAGAGACAGAAGTTAATATTTCTTAAATATATAATTTGTACAAGGCATTAGAAGTCTGGCCTATAGAAATCTTAATTTTACAGATAAAAAAACCTGAGGTTCATAGAGATTTTGGGACATTTCTAAGGACATACAACATAGCAAACTAATAAATAGAAGAATTAGAATTTGAACAATGTGATACTAAAGTATTTTTGACATTGTCTTTGATGTAGGAGAAATTTGCTACTTTGAGAAGTCACATGACTTGGCCTCAACTACCCTAACTAGTTAGGATAAGAGGTAAGATCTGTTCACTTCAGTCTGCTGGTCTCCAACCTATGCCTACTCCACCATGCCAAAATGCCTGAGACTTTTAATTCAGAGATAATTTAAAAGCCACAATCACCATATCATAAACCCTAATATATCCCTTTATTTTTTTTTCTTTTTGGAATTTTCTTTACTCAGGAAAGTTTAGTTTCATTCATTGGCTTACAAAATATACTTCTAGTATACTTAAATTGCTAATTATAATAACACAACTTACTTAAATTGAAACAAAAGTCAAAAATCAAACCATAGAAAAGAGTAAAACTAGATCATTATCTCACTCCATATACAGAAATTAAGTCAAAATGGATCAAGTAACAAAATGTAAGAGCTACAACTATAAAACGCTCAGAAGAAAACATACAGGCAAATGGTCATGATCTTATCTTTGGCAATGTCACCATTAATACAAAAAGCAAAAAACAAACAGGTAAATTGGATCAAAATTTACAACTGTGTATATCAAAAGGCACTAGCAGGAGAGTAAAATGACAACCCACAGAATGAGTGAAAATCATTTACAAATCACCTATCTGAGAAAATGATTTACAAATGATTCATCTGACCAGCCTATAGTCCAAAATCTAAAAAGAACTCTTATAACTCAACAATACAAACAATTTAATTTTTAAATGGGCAGAGGACTTGAATGCATATTCCCTCCCCCAAAACAAGGTATAAAATTGCTAACACATGAGAAGATGCTCCATGTCATTTGTCATTCAGGAAATGCAAATCAAAATCACAATGAGACAGCATGTCACATCCACTAGAATGACTATAAACAAATAAACCAAAGAAGTAAAAACAAGTATTGACAAGGCTTTGGAGAAACAGGAACCTATTTACATTGTCAGTGGGAATGAGAAATGGTATGGCCACTGTAGAAAACAGTTTGATAGTCATTCAATAAGCATACAGTTAACCATATGACCCAGCAATTCCACTCCTAGGTGAAATTTAAAAAAAATTACAAAACTATCTAGAGCACAATAGTCACAATAGTCAGAGGGTGGAAAGGCTAAATGTCCATCGATTGATAAATGTATGAACAAAATCTTGTATATATGTACAATGGAACATTACTCAGGCTCCAAAGAAATACAGGACTAATACATGTTACAACATGGATAAACTTTGGAAACATTATCCTAAGTTAAAGAAGGCACAAAAAGCCACATGTTGTATGATTCCATTTACATGGAATATCTAGAATAAGTAGAAGCAAACAAATGGAACACAGATTAGTGATTGCCAGAGGCTAGGGGAGTGAGGGCTGACTGCTTAACGGGTACAGGTTTTCCTTCTGAGCTGGTGGATGTGTTCTGCAAATAGATTGTGGTGATGGTTGCAGAACATTGTGAATGTGCTGGACACCACTGAATTGTGAATTTTAGAATAGGTAAAATTATAAATTTTGTGTTTTATATTTTACCACAATTTTAAAACATATACCTTTCTTTATGTAATACATACAGTATATATATTATGTATACAATCTATGTGCGTATGTGTATGATAAAGTAAATGCCATGCTCTATGACAGTACTGATAATTGGATAAGATTATTTTATCATAACAGTTCATTATTTCTCCATTTAATGGATGGCATGCTGTTATTATTGATCTTTCCAGTGTAGCTGATCTAAGGGTCCAGTTATGAGTTATGATGCCCTGTTGATACACTTATTTATACTTAAATACATGATTCACAGCAAATACCAAAGGCAACAGTAGAGTTTCGAGAATTTTCTTTATCTTAAATGAAAAAAAATATTAAATGAATACTTATTCCTGAAATTTTATTAACAAAGGCATAAGAATGGTATATTGATAAGTTGAATACCCACAAACAAAACCTTGCTTTCATCTACTCCTTTTCTTATATTTTTCCTCTGGTAGTTTTACTAAATATTATCTGCTAATGTTCCATTAGAAATCAAATATATGCAACATAGTACCCTGTTTTAAAAGATCTGAGTATATTTTATACCATAAAAGCACTGCTTACAATTATAGTTTTATTAACTTAATCTTAAAAAGATATATAGGGAAAATCTATAAACATATTTATTCTGACACTCATCCAGCTAGATATTCTTATTACTGGATTAAGAAGAAATAAAAGTATGCATGCTTAAAAAATATTTTATTTTATTTAGAAATGTTTTTAAGTTTATTTATTTTGATGGGGGGAATGGGAGACACAGAGATTGACAGAGAGAGAGAATCCCAAGGAGGCTGTCAGCAGAAAGTCCAACATGGGGCTTGGTTACACAACCTTAAGATCACAACCAGAGCCGATATCAAGAGTCAGATACTTAATGGGCTGAGCCATCCAGGCACCCCTTTAAAAGACATTTTAAATATAAAAGTGTATATAGTAAAAAAATAAAATGTACTTCCATAAACATGTACCCATTCACATATAATATTTTTAAACAATCATTATAATAATAAGGAATATATATCATTTATTATGTGCCAAGCACTATTCTAAGCACCTAACATAACTATATCTGATTTAATCTTTATGATAATTCTATGAAGTAGTTAATATTATTATTGCTTTATTTACAGGCAGAGTCAAAGAAAAGTCAACACATATAAGTTTCTGAAAATTGTTCTTTTTTGAAACAACTGTATTTCAGTAGAGTCCCAATAACTACTTTATTTATAGTATGTTTGGCAGAGGCTTTTTAACAGTATCAGTGATTTTTTTTGTCTCAAGTAATACAAATTGTAGTTGGTCAAATGACCATCAAGAATATTAACTACACCCTTGGCCATGTGACTACATCCTGACTAGTAAGATGTAACAGACATATTTTCCTGTAGCTTCTAGATCATTCTTAAGAAATGACAAACTAGGGTACCTGGGTGGCTCAGTTGGTTAAGCCTCTGACTCTTGGGGCTTAGGTCATGATCTCTCAGCTTGTGGATTCCAGCCCTGCATGGGGCTCTGGGCTGACGGCATAGAGCTTGCTTGGGATTACGTTTCCCTCTCTTACCCCTCCTATGCTTGCTCTCTCTCAAAAATAAATAAATAAACATTAAAGCAATTTATTTTTTTGTTTTTATTTATAGAATTTTTTAATGTTTATTCATCTTTGAGAGAGAGAGAGAAAGAGAGAAAGAGAGAGAGAGAGAGAGAGAGAGAGGGAGAGAGAGAGAGAGAGACAAAGCAAGAGCCAGGGAGGGGCAGAGAAAGAGGGAGACACAGAATCTGAAGCAGGCTCCAGGCTCTGTTCTGCTGAACCTACGAATGGTGAGATCATGACCTGAGCTGAAGTTGGACCCTTAACCGACTGAGCCACCCAGGCGTCTCCCCCCCCAAAATTTTTTTTAATAAATCACAAGCCCTGGGGCACCTGGGTGGCTCAGTTGGTTGAGCATCTGACTTCGGCTCAAGTCATGATCTTGGGGTTTGTGAGTTCAAGCCCCACATCGGGCTCACCGCTGCCAGTGCAGACCCAGCTTCAGATTCTCTCTCGCCCTCTATCTTCCCATCCCCTGCTTGTGAACTTGCAAAAATAAAATTAAAAAAAAGAAAGAAATGATAATCCCTGATCCTTTACCCTTTGTCCTCTTTACACGTTAGTCCATTCTACATATTTCTAAGCTGAATCATGAAGATGAGGGGTCACACCATATGGATGGTGGGGCAGTGAAATGGATAGAGCTTGTGTCTCTAAGAGTTTCACAAAGTAGAGATGGCATACAAACCCAACATTTATATGAGAGAGGAATTGGAGGTTCCTCGCTGGCTCAGTGAGTAGAGGATGCAACTCCTGATCACAGGGTCTTGAGTTTAAGGCCCATGTTGGGCATAAAGCTTACATATATATATATAATATATACATATATTATATATATATAATTTATATTTTTTATTAAAAATTAATGTTTATTTATTTATTTTAAGAGAGAGACAGAGATTGTGAATGAAGGAGAGACAGAGAGAGACACACAGAATCTGAAGCAGGTTCCAGGCTCGGAGCTGTCAGCACAGAGCCTGATGCGGGATTCCAAGCCACAAACCATGAGATCATGACCTGAGCCAAAATCAGACACTTAACCAACTGAACCACCCAGGACGTCCTATAATTTTATTTTTAAATTTTATTTTTAAATTTTATTTTTATTTTGTATTCTGATTTTATTTTTGTTTCGTATTCTTACTTCCCCCCCACCGCTGCAGTGAAAGTAAATTTTAATTAAACAATATGAATATACCAAACTTTATCCAAACATTCCCCTATTCCTGGATATGTTAAATCCAGTCTTCTTTATTTCTTCTGGAAAATATGTTGCAGTGAATTTTCTCATTTTTGTACTAATACAATAGTATTCTAGCAGTCTACTATACCATGATCTAGAGTTCAGAACAGATTCTTAGAAGTGGAATTACCAGGGTAAACAATATGCCACTTGTAAAAATTTGACAATTCTTTTCTCCTAAAGGTGGTACTTATTCCAATAGTGTATGACATAAATTTACTTCTCAGACATTCTAACACTGCAGATATCTTCTTAAATTTTGTTTTCACTTTTGTTATTCTGACAGATAAGAAATCTGTTTTGTTTCTTATGTTTCAATCTCAAAAAAATAAATAAGAAACAGTCAAATTACTTGTAAAAATTAACAGATTTCCTATATTTATAAACATTTTCCTTACTCTAATTGCCTATTCATCTCTTTGATTTTTATAAGACATTGTGCTTTTTTTGAGATAAAGTTATTAAACTTTTTTTTTTACTTATGTGGGAAATTTTCATATGTTTAAACTTTATAAATCTCTTACTGTGTTAATGTCTTGAATTTGTATTTGTATTTTTTTTTCCTTATGGCTTTCTGTCAAGCTTAGTAGAAAGAGAATTATAATGTTCTTCTACATTATTTGTCAGTACATTAAATTTATTTTCAAATGTAGACTTCATTGACTTTTTTTTTTTTTGGATTAAGGAGCAAGACAATGATCTATTTTCTCTCTTTACTAGATAGACATGTACTTCAGCACAATTTATTGACCAGTACATTTTTCCGTACATATTTAAAAATCTCACCTTTATCAGAGATATGATTGTACAATGATTTATAACTGTGAAAAATGCCATGTTTATAGATCTTTGTAATGCATTTTGATGTAGTAAAAAAAAAGGTTTCTTCTTCATGAAACTTGTCTTTTCATTCTTTCTTGGCTATTCTTGAATAATAATAAAATTTAAATATATTCATTATATTCCATGACATCTAAATTTTGTACTTTTCTTTATTTAAAAAAAGCACACTCAGAAATATGTCATTACAATCTATTAACTTTTACACATGTGGCATTGAAAACTGAGGGAGCCTGTGTGGCTCATTTGGTTAAGCATCGACTTCTGCTCAGGTCATGATCTCATGGCTTGTGGGTTGGAACCCCGCATCAGGCTGTGTTCTGACAGCTCAGAGTCCAGAGCCTGCTTCGGATTCTGTGTCTCCCTCTCTCTCTGCCCTTCCCCTGCTCGCACTCTGTCTCTCTCTCTCAAAAATAAAAAAAACATTAAGAAAAAAATTTAAAAAAAGAAAACTGAAGTAAATGTTCATGCAGTAAGTGGTATGAGTTGCTTGCTTTATAAAACACAAAGTGAAATCAGGCATCCTTGGGTCAGCTACCAGGAAGCTTCTTAAAAACACTCTTCATAGTATATCCAGAGTCTAGTGCTTACTCTTTAGTTTTGAATTATTAATCTCGTAGATTCCTACCATATGTGTGTGTATTCCATAGATACGCCAAAAAATATATAAAGGCAGCCTCGCAATTTACCTCTTTATCTGACCATGGTGGTTCTTACAAGAGGGACCACAGGTCAAATAAAAAAGCTTTGAGTCAGGGTTCTTTTCTGCTCTGGCCTCTTTTTTTCATTTTCCAGCTCCACTATCCTCCAGAGAGACTAAAGCAGGAGGGAGGCTACTGGGCAACAAATCTGAGAAAAACTTCAACTTTATGTAGACACTCCATTTCAGCTGTGTGTATATCAGCACGATACAGTAATCCTTCCTAATACTCAATAACAGAATAACTTTTTCATAATGTAATGAAAAACAATATCTGGGTTTGATTCCTAATTCTGTCATTCGCCAGTTGAGTGAACTTGGAAATCTTTATCACTCCTTAGAACTTCATTTTCTTACTCTATAAGAAGAGAATCATAATGTCACTTTGCGAGGCTGCTATGTGTATTAAATGAAACAATATGGGCCCACTATAGTGCCTGACAGATATCACACTCAACGTTGCACACTGGTATTACTGTGCCTTGTACGTCTTTCCAATCCTATGTTTCATATATAAGTTTGGACATAGGATCCCAGTGCTAATCTCCAGGAGAAATAAGTTAATAACTTATTAAATAAGAAATTATTTAACTTAGAAATAAGTTATTTATTAACTTATAAATAAGTTAAACCATTTTATTATCACAATAAATAAAATATACATATAATATATATGGTATAAGTAAAAATTTGAATTTTTAGCAAATATAACTTTGAGTCAAAATTTTGTTAATTTCTAAAGAAAATTTTAAACTCTCAAGTTTTATGAAGTTTTAAACATTTTGAATTCAACACCTAGTATCAAAGAATAAAACAATTATATGTGATAATAACTGCATTATACAAAATTTCACAGAAAAGAAGCAAAATATATATTCTTATTGAGATGGCGGGGCAGAGTGTAGGTAACACGTATTGATTTGGAAACAGCAGGAGATCCTAATTTGAAAAATTTAGCTTCAAATAAAAATGTACAGGTTAAAATTTTTGGAGCAAATGAATCTTTCTGAGATTTGAAAAGGTGAACTTAAATGAATTGTTTTTCATCATTCAAAATGACTCTCTTAAGAATTTGAAAAGAAGAAACTGGGATTTCTAATCAAATATATGTATACGGGTGACTAAACAGTAATTCCAATTCCATTGTGCATATGTATAGAAAATACACAATGAATAAATTATAATATTCTAAGCAAGTTTATGGAAACTAAATCAAGTGCCTGATGTAGAGTTCCCAAAATTTCTTAAAAAGAAAAGAATATTGGTGGTACATTCAGACAATGGAACATTATTCAGCACTAAAAAGAAATGAGCTATCTAGCCATGGAAAGACATGAAGGAAACTCAAATGCATGTTGCTACATGAAAGAAGCCGATCTGAAAATGCTACATATATTGTATGATTCTAACTACTAACGTTCTGGAAAAGGCAAAACTACAGAGACAATAAAAAGATCAGTGGTTGGCAGGGGTTAGAGGAAGAAGAGATGAATAAACAGAGCACAGAGGATTTTTTAGGGCAGTGAAAATACTCTGTATGATAATATAATGATGGATGGATGTCATTACATATTTGACCAAACCCATGGAATGTGCAACACCAAGAGTGAATCCTAAGGTACACTACGCATTTTGGGTGATTATAATGTATCAGGGTAGGTTCGTCCTTGGTAAACAATGTACCATTCTGGTGAGTGCTGTAGATAACAGGAGAGGCTATGTGTGTGTGTGTGTGGGGGGGGGGCAAGGGGGAAGGGCAGGAGTTATATGGAAATCTCTGTACTTTCTCCTCAGTTTTGTTAAAAATTTGAAGCTGCTCTTAAAAAAATTAAGTATTCAAAAATAACAGTAGAAAAATGCTATAAGAATAGATGGGGAAAAATCATATTTATTTCCTAAATATATCAGTGGGAGATTTTTTGTATGTGGGAAGTACAAAGAGCCAGGGTTTTCAGAATTTCACAGAAAAAGAAAAAAAATCCACAAAACAATAACCTTGAGAGACAGGCATCAAAGCTCATATTTTTCTTTTAGATATGGCATAATATAAATAATTAGTGTATTCCCAAGGAAATGGGATTTTGTTTCTTCTTATTTGTTTTGTTTTGTTCAATTTCCTTAGTTGAACAAAAAGCCTTCAAAAATCTTTTCATTTTAACTACTTACAGAAAAGAATAATCACCTATAATTTTTGCCTCTGTTCTTCTCCATAATAAGGTTAAGTTCAGTTCAAACTACTTATATAAGCAAAGCCAATATTTCATTGTCCAGCTTTGCCCATAAAATCGACCTGGGTAGTGCATTTTGTAATGCATGTCAGAAAAAAAATACTCACATTTCACTGATACCAAGACCAAGTTTGTACTTTCAGTGAGCAAACTTCTTACAAATATCTTCATTTTGCTTTGCAAGACCTATATTTAGAGTATCTATATTTAAAAGAAGAATGATCCTATTAACATTTTCTTAGTAGATCTTAAATTCCCTTGAATCTTCTCCATCTCTCCCTTCATGATTTTGTTTTATTTTAGGTTGGCATTAGACATTTTTTAAACTGTGAAATGAACATTAGTGAGGGCTTGCTATCTTAGAAATTTCTTGTTCCTTCTCTTTCCATCCCTCCTCCTTTCTATTGCTGCCAGATGATCTTTCTAAAACTTGCTCAAACTTTCTCATTGCTGTGGAACTTAAAAACTTCTGATTCCTTCACCTCCGCTAGCAACACCACACCACACCACACACACACACACACACACACACACACACACACACACACCACCTTAAAGAGTAAAAAGTTCTTAGCATGGCAGAGAATGCACTTTCAGACACATTTCAGAGACAAGTCTATGCTCCAATCATGTTGATTTGCTCCTTTTTTCCTCAAACACAGCTGAAATTTTCAAATCACTGTGCCTTTCTACATCTTGTTCTGATTTCCTGGAAGTTTCCCTTTTCCCTATGACCAATCACTTTTCTATGGAAGTATCACAGACTCCAGTAGGCAGTATTGTGTGTCCTTTCCTATCTTCCTTAATTGTATTTGCTCATCTGTGATTACATTGATCATATGCCTTAGAGGGTTTTATATCAAAACATTTGTTGCCTCTCCCTAATGAGATGGTTTCTGAGGGGGCTCCCTATTGTAGTAATAACATGTTGGCCATGCTATCTGCCTTATCCTATGGAATGAGAGGGGGGTGGACACTTGCCACCTCTAAAGCAGAGCTTTGGCAGAAGGCAAATAACTTTCTCTAATTCTCAATTTCTCCAACTGGGAATATGAAACCCAGGCTGAAAAATAATATAGCTAACTAAACTGCTAGCTTCTCAGAACATAGTCGTTGCTTAACAAATTCTTAAAATATTTTAATAATTATATAATGAGAATTGTTTTTTTAAGTTTAAAAGAAAACAAAAAGCATAAAAGCCATATAGTCAGCCAATAGTAGAATAATAATTATCTGTAACCACTCATCATTTTCAATGCAAATGTTGTGCTTCTAGCAATTTCCAGTTAAGATATCTCATCAGCTTTTATAGGATTTATAAAAGCACGAACAGGGTGGTACGGATGGTGGATTGAGTCTCTGGTGATTCTATAAAATTGCTATTTTATTGATAAAATATATAACCACAAAAAATATAAAATATATAAAAATGTGATAAAATATAATCACAAAAGAATTGTGATTCTGGAATACTAAAGATTCCGGACACTTTAGCGTTATACACGTGAGGTTGTATGGGAAGAGCTATCCTTTGGTAACACCACCATCTAGTATTTACCTTTAACATTAATCAAATTTGTTCACTGAGTGCCAACATTTGCATAAGGTAGAAAATTAAAAACAGTCCCAATTGATCAGGTCTCAAATTCACTGTTCAAAATAACTTTCTGCTTTAAGATCTGGCAGAACCATTCACACAATTGCATGTTATTCAACATCTCCCATAGAACACGCATTGTCTACTCTCCTTCAAGCAAAAGAATGATGAAAGGGAAGTGTAAGCAGAGTTGTTCAGGTTCTATAATAGAATCCATCTTCTGAACCAAGGTCATGCTTGGCAAGAACAATCATTGTCCAGAAAACAATAAAGCCAACTTATGAAAAATGTTCTTGAGTTCCAGCATACAGTGAACTGTAAATCACTATTTATGAAGTATCCACTTTAGCCTGGTATTCTATATGATCACCATAGTCAATAACAAATAAAATAGTTTGGGAAACTAATTTAAGTTTTTAGCACTAAGGGATGTGATTCCTATTCGTTTTAAACAGAAGAGTCACTGACAAAATTTATATATGTAACTAATCTATAAGATAGATATACATACTTTTGTTTTGTCACATAATAAATTGAAATTTATTCCATGCCTTCAAACAGGTGTTTAGAACTGATTGGAATCTGGATTGAAAGATTACTTTTGGTTAAATTAGCTTTCTTTCCCTTCAAATAGAAAGAGAGTGTTCGTTGGTTATAGTAATAAATTTATTGAAAATCTATTAATCTATGCTCCAAATTCAGTAGGGCATATTGGAAATCACACCAAAAAATTATTCTTTCCATTCTTTCCTTATAGAGAATCAATCAATAAACAGCGTTTTTGTGTATGTTTTTATCTTAACAGTATCATATTATATGTATTTACTGGATCTTGGTCTCCCGAGGGCATGAGTTCATCTAGAGAAAATCTATCATCTATCTATCTATCTTCTATCTATCATCTATCTATCTCTATCTTCTTCTCTATCTCTATCTCTCTCCCTCTGTCTCTCATCTTAAAGGACATGGGTAGAAAAATTAGGCTGTCTGAGCGCACTCAGGAACAAATGAATCTAAGACAGTTCTGACTGCTGTAAGAGAACCCTGTTCATGACGTACTCTGAGATTCAGTCTGAGAATGCCACTAGAATAAGGTTATTCTAGACAAGAGAACTCGCATAAAATCATTAGCATTCACTCTCTGCCCTCTTGTGGTAGGTATTGCCAGCCACCCAATATGGGATTAAGGTTCTGGATCAATCGGCAATATTGATAACGTGTAATGTTCCTAACATAGTGCTTATTAAAATGAATCGGTATTTGTATTAAAATATTTTTCATTTCCTTTTAATGAGACTTTAATATAATTTTAAATATAACTCCTTTAATTTTGCAATTGTATTAGTCAAACTACTAACATAAAAGTGCCTGATAGGGAATAAACCAGGGGATCTAATTACAGCCCCCAGACTCTGAAACGTTCTTTCACTTTTCTGTTCACTGTAATCAGATGGTTTTGTTGTGCTTATCTAGCAATACAAAAAATTTGAGAAGATCAGGGTGTTACATAATCGCTGCATTTATCCACATTTATTGGTTGAATTTTTGAATACTTTAATGCTGGAAAATTCTGCTTTGAGGGACAGATTTATTTTTCATACATTGTGTTTGCTCAAACGTTAATTGAATGTCTACATTTCTTTGTATACCACACATATAATTAGCTTAAGGAGGCCTCACACGAGAGCTTTATGAAGCTGCTTATGTGATACGATTATAGGAGTAATGAGAACTATGTTTTATAGGCTTCTGTCATAAAACACCTTTCCTACTTGCGTGTTGGTGAATGAAATGCCACAACTGCAGATTAATTTTCCAGATGCATCTCCAACATTTCGAGACTGGATTCCTGGGGCGGCTGGGCAGAATGCAGGTGAAATCACACGTGCTCTCTTACCCTACCTCTTGCTCTCGTTTTCTCCCCTGCTCTTTTGTTGTCATCTTCCTTTGCTTCCCGCCCCACTCCCCAATCACTGTGTGATTCGATTTGCACACACAAGCCTTGTGTGAAATGACTCCTCTTTAAAACAGACAGGACAGGTTGGGGGCTGTGAATATTGTTGCCTGTGGCCTTTCTAGCAGCAAGGAAAGTAAAGAAGTTCCCCTTCTCAACTGAGACAAAAAGTAGTTAATGGTGCTTTCAGTGTATTAAATATGGATAAGATAAAATCACACATGAGCAGTTTATGATAAAGTTTGCTAACTCACATCAGATTTGTGACTCAGTTCATTTCTTATCTGCCCTTTTTATTGGCCATCCCATGCTGTTTCTATCCATTTGGTTTCATTTCAGGAGAAACCAGGATAGGATGGGTGATGCTTTGCTAACAAGCAGCTCCAGAATCTCAGTTTAAAACTGCAATGACTTCTGTCTCTCTACCAGCACATGCGCACTGTGTAGCTGCTAATCACAGTTCCCCAGACTGATGGAGCAGCCTCCTTCCCTATTATTGCCAACGCCAGCATGAGAAAGAGCTTCAGAGGCTCCCTCGACGGCAATTAACTGTTCTTGCCTAGAAGTGGAGTAAACAACTTCTCTTTGCCTCATTGGCCACAACCACAAGGGCCCTAGGTGGGGCAGTTTCATCATATGCCTGGGAGGGGAACAATCTAAAAATATTTGGTAAATAATATTAGCAACCACCTTATACATTTCCTCTACCAGTACCTCCCAATCCTGGAAGACAGATGCTATTCTTTGCTGTACCTTTTAGCATACTATATTTCTACTTATTCATTTTTCTCATTTTCCTAATTTGCCACTGAGTTCTTGCTCTTTATTCTATTTCCTTTCACTTCCAATATTCCCTATTTACAAGAAGCTAGCATTCTGGAGGAGGATAGGGGCATGTGAGTTAGAAAGAACATGCATAGATTTCAATCCAGTGAAAAGACAAATGGAGGGTCTGTATCTCAGGGTGACTGAGTTAAGAAAACTTCCAAGAGTGACATTTGAATTGAGGTGCAGAGATGAGATATCATTCCATTAACAATGAAAACATGTTTTGGGGTGCCTGGATGGCTCAGTCAGTTAAGTGTCCAACTTCGGCTCAGGTCATGATCTCGCCATTCAGAGTTCGAGCCCCCACATTGGGCTTTGTGCTGACAGCTCAGAGCCTAGAGTCTGTTTCAGATTCTGTGTCTCTTTCTCTCTCTCTGTCCCTCCCCTGCTCTCTCTCTCTTTCTCTCTCAAAAATAAATAAACAGTAAAATTAAAAAAAAAAAGAATGAAAACACGTTCAACTGCAAAGACACATGATAAATGCAGGAATTTGCTAATTATTCAGCATAGCCGTCTAAAATTCACATTTCCAGAAAGCATCTGATTGGGTCTTTCCTAGATCATGTGCCTATCGCTTAGCTAAAGAGAAAAGACCACCTTGATTGGAAATAACATCAATACTACTTACAGTAAAGAGGGTTGGCTGTTACCAAAAAGATGAGATAGACAGATGATAGATAGATAGATAGATAGATAGATAGATAGATAGATAGATATGGATAAATGAGAGAAAGGGAAAGAGGGAGAGAAAGAGAAAAAGGGGAAGAGAAAGAGAGATATAAAGAACTAATGTTTGTCAAGAAAAGAATATATAGTTGTCCACTATCGTAAAGTGGTAACAAAAATGACTAAGCTTTTGTGTGTTACATCAAAGTGTCTGGAGTTCATTCTCAAGGCGATGTAGGACCAATTAAAGCAAACTAAGAATTGAGTGACAGGTTAAGGCTGTAGTGTAGAAAGATCTCTCTTGCTCCCACAGTATTGCAGAGGATAAATTCAGTGGGACTTGAAGTTATTGCTGTAATTTAATTGAGATATGGGGGGGGGGCATAAGGAAAAGCAGTAATAGAAGTAGAGGCAGGGAGGTCAAAGATCTAGGATGGATAAGTAGAGAACACATAATAAGCAGCATTTAGAGAATAGTAGCACCATGCTAGTACAAAGGAGAAATGCAAGACAACTAAGTTTTTGGCCTCTTGCAGGTGGGTGGTGCCCTCCGCTCTGGTGGGCAGAGGAAAGGAGAACAGGTTTCCATGGGATGATGGGGGTGGCAATGAGATCAGTCCCTCACAGCCAGTCCTCTCTCCACTATCTTTGCATCCTGAAGGGAAATATCTCAAGCAGCAAAATTATTTTATTTATTAGTAATATCTGACAAAGAAGACATTAACCTGGTTCACACCATTCTTGGGGGTGAGTTCCACGTTCCATATTCGATTTGTGTATACACAAATTTGTGAATATACAGTGTGCATGTGCTATAAGATTTAGAAGAGTATTTTCAAAGCAATAACCTTTGGATACAGCTTAAAATCACCAAAATATTGAGTGCTGATATATAAAACAATGACTGATAAATAAAAAGCATAATTTTCAATAAGGAAAGAAAAAAATCCTTTCATCTGTATCCCTACCATGAAAGGTAGGGCAATGTTGCAACCGTCACAGCATTCACTAAGAGTACCCGTAGGCACCTCCAGTGTAAAACATTTTTATTCTTTCCTTTAACTAATTTCATAAATTAACATAAATCCCAAGTTAAATGGGCTTCCTAGATTCCATAACCAATTTTCACCTTTCTCTTTGATGGTCACGGTTGGCCACAACACTGTAAAACTGAATAACTCTGCCTATACTGAGAGACAGTGTATGACTTTTCTACATTTTCCTATATGTCATGAGTGTGTACCTAATCCTCACAGCCACATTAATTCCATTTTAAGTCACTACAGGGTATTCAGAAATAGTCATTTTTAACAAATTCAAACATAATAAAATTATATTCACCTTGGATCTTTCAATTGTGATGATCTGAGTTGAATTTAGAAAAAAAAAGTCATCATTCATTCATTTATTCATGAATGTATTAGTTCAGAAAATATTAAGACCTATGTGTAAAACACTGAGCAATAAAAATATGATTCAGATAGTGAAATATAAGGTATATATTTGAGTAATAGAAATATGACATAAAATGTACCCTGGGTGACAACAGTTTGAGACAACAATAATAAATCCTGTTGCATCAGTTAGTACCCCAAAAGAGCAAGTCACATTTTGAATTTACTGACAGACACCATACAATAAAATGTATTTTGGTTTTTGGAGAAAATATTGACATAAAACGAGGGAATAATTTAATTGTGGTGAGGACTTGGGGAAAAATAAATGTAAAACTTTAGGACATGGTTTACATGACCCCTTTTGACAGACCACAAGCACATTTGCACCAGTGCCCTGCTTCAGTCAGGAAGTGATCAAGATGGCTTAGTCAGGTCGAGCTGGTATGACAAAATACTACAGGCTGTGCATTTTAGACAACAAACATTTATTTCTCACAGATCTGGAGAATGGGAAATTCAAAATCAAAGTGCCAGCCAATTCATCTCTTGGTGAGGGCCCTCTTCCTGGAATGTGGACAGCCACCTTCTCTCTGTGTGCTCATATTGCCTTTCTTTGATGTGTGTTCAGGAGAAAGTTCTCTGGTTTTTTTTTTTCTTTTAAGAACAGTGACCCATGGGGAACTTGGGTCTACCCTTGTGAACTCATGTAAACATAATCATCTCCCAAAGGCCCTACTTCCAAATATTATCACACTGGGGATGAGGTCTTCAATGTATAAATCTGAGGGCATGCAAACATTCAATCCATAGGAGAAGTCAGCTTAATTCCCCATTAGAGAAGATCAAGAATGAAAAGATGACTTAAACGTTTGCATCCAGTCTTAATTGGAATATGCAAAAGTCTTTAAGAGGCAAGGGAGCTTTGGTCAAATGAGATATAATAGGTCATGTAACTCTACCTGTACAACACAGAACATTTTTAATAAATTCCTATTTTGACATAATTTCAAATGTATAGGAAGACTGCAAGAATAATATAAGAATTCCCATATACACTCCATCCGCCCATGTTCACCAATAATTTAGATGTTGTCCGACTTGCTCTTTCTCCCTCCTGCTATCTGTATCGTGCTATATACCTATATATTCTTTTATATAGATATCTACATATCTATATATTCTTTTTTCTAATCTATTTAGAAAAGTTGGAAATGTTGGGCCCCTTTATTCCTAAGTACTTCATAACGTATTTCTTAAAACTAGGCATTTTCTTGAATACAATGGATAAAATATTAAATTGCTTTTCTCTTCTCTTGATATTTTTGGAAAATATGTAATATATCTGCATATATCCCATGTAAAGCTTAAAAAATAACAGTTTAAAAGAATTATCTTTGATTTCTAAGTAGGATTTATCTACCATTTAAATTTGCCTATTATTTTAAAGCATATAGGCTATTAATTGGAATTTGGGTGGAAAAAAACTTCTGTGATCAAATAAGTGTAGGATATGGTCAATTATTCTAAACTATGGTACATAGGTCATATCCAGCTTTCTATCTTATAAATAAAGTCTTAATGAAACACAACCACACTTGTGGTTGTTCAGGTATATTCTATAGCTGCTTTGCACTATAAATGTGGTTAGTAGATGCAACAGAGACTATATGGCCTGCCAAGTTTAAAATATTTACTATCTGGACCTTATAGAAAAAAAAAATGTTTTAGCCCCTTGTCTGAATCAAGCAGGGTTGTTTTTTTTTTGTATTGTTAGAATTCACAGAACTCTTAATTATGAGTTATACATTTCAAGAAGATGTGTATAAATACATATAATTTTCCCCCCAAAAGCCCACAAAAACTAGATATCCTCTTACTTAACATGAATACAGTTATCAAAAACCTAATATTTAAGATTGATATGATAATATCTAACACACATTCCACATTTAGTTTTTAATTATCCCAGTAATGTTTTGTGCTATTATATTTTCTGTTAAAAAATATCCATTTCAGATTCATACATTGCATTTGACATATTTTTTTAGTTTTCTTTAATCTGGAATATTTCTTGTCCTTTTTAAAATATTTATTGACCTTGATATTTTTGTAGGGTACAGTGCTTTTATTTTGGAGATGAGTAGGCATGCATAAGATTAATGTTGTGTCCCTCTTAGTTCACCATATCAGGAGACACATAATATTAATTTGTCTGAATATGACAGTAACTCTGATCATATCATATCATATGATATGTTAAAATAATATCTTCCATATTTCTTCCCAACATATTTTTATACATTATTTTTAATACTCACCAAAGTGATTTCCAATGATAAATTGTAGAAGATGATTTCTGATTTCAATTATTTCAGGAGACATTAAACAAAAAACTCAACACGTTTTACTATGTGGCCTTAAACAACATTCTAAAAATTAGACAAGGTATTAAAAAAATAGATGCCTTTGTGATGATTCAATTCAATTGGATAAGTATTGAGGGCTGCTCTGTGACAGACACTATAGTTGTTTGATAAAAGGTATCTTGAACATAATTTAGTAGGGAGCAAAACATGTGTGTGAATATTTACTCTGCCTCATGTGAGTAGTAAGTGCTTCAGGAGGTACACAAGTAAACATGATAAATAATTTTTTAAATACATTTAATCAAGTTAGGACAAAATCATGTCATTAAAAATATGGGGTTTTAGGAGGAAAATATTCCAAATGTAGTAAAATGCATTAGTGAAAATAATATATAAACAGATAATAAACATAGATAAAATAAGGTCTTGAACATATTTAGGAAAGAGATATTCCAGTTAGAGAAGCATATGTATTAGATGTTCTTATGGTAAACTTGAAAAAGTAATTTGAGAAGAGATAGGTAAAGAACCTTGGCTAATAATATTAATCTATACTTTTTTGTTAAGCAATGGAAAATCATTGAAAGTATTTGACCAGAACAAAGCTGTGATTAGTGTTGTATTTAGAGATAGGAATGAGTTTAGAAATCAATTATTAGAGTATGATACAAGCCCAGGTGATACATGATAAGAGTCATTACTATGGTGGTAGCTTTGGGAATAACAATTATCATACCCACTGTGGAGCTAGACAATTGAGGAAGGATGTGTGTATGTAGGTGTAGTAGATACTGTGGTGCTCGTATCTACTACCCATCCCATTCACATGGCCAGAACACCTAATCATCAGCTGCTGTAAATACCATCTCCTAAAAGCTCAAAGCTTCCTCATGTCTCTCAGGGTTTACCTTTCACTGAATGGGACTGAGTGTCCATAGGAGGTTACACACTCCATCTCTGGAAGTGCCTATAGTCATCTACTGTTTGATACTTGAGCATAGAAGGCCAGCTCTTAAGCTCAAGGAAAAATAATTCTATGGTTTAGTTTATACTCCTGAGCCTCACCACATCCATTTACCTAAACTGCATTTTTGCTATACTCCTTTACCTTTCTATTTTTTTTCCTCATGTCTTTACAGATGTTCCCTGAAGAGCTCTTCCTTGATAAAGAAATCAAGGAAGAGACAATTTGATGAGACAGCATCAAATCCCTGTCTCAGGCTCTGCTTCTAGAGCCCCGTCTAATAGAGTGGTTGTGTGACACTTTTGTGGGTGAAGAGACTGGAATGCTCAGTAGGAGGCACCAGAATAATATTGTTGTTTTCAATAGAAATGAAAATAAAAGAAAGAGAACTTCGTTCTAAAGCGGGGGGGGGGGGGGGGGGCTTAATGATGAGCTTTTGAAGATTTAATTTTTTTAATGTTTATTTATTATTGAGAGACAGAGAGACAGCATGAGCATGGGAGGGGCAGAGACAGGGGGAGACACAGAATCTGAAGCAGTCTCCAGCCTCTGAGCTGTCAGAACAGAGCTCGATGTGGGGCTCCAACTCACAAACTACAAGATCATAATCTCAGCTGAAGTCAGACCCTTAACTGACTGAGCCACCCAGGCGCCCCTTGAAGATTTAATAATGATATTTGGGAGGGGTGCCTCAGTGGCTCAGTCAGTTAAGTATCCTGATTTTGGCTCAGGTTATGATCTCATGGCTCCTGACATGAATTTGAGTCCCACGCGTTGGGCTCTGTGCTGACAACTCAGAGCCTGGAGCCTGCTTGGGATTCTGTGTCTCCCTCTCTCTCTCTGCCCCTCCCCCACTTGTGATCTGTCTCTGTGTCTCTCAAAAATAAAGAAACATTTTTAAAAATTTAAAGAAATTTAAAATGATACTTGGGAAACAAAGATCTTGTATGGGGGGTTGGATACAAAGAGGTAGTGGATATAAAAGAATAATGAGAGAAGAAATGATATCAAGAAAAAGATTACTAAGAAAAAAAAGAGAATAGGTTTCTGGGTAGAATCTTAGGGATAAAGTACATTTGGGAGATGTCTAGAGGAAAAGAAAACCATGGATGCAGTTCAGAAAATCAGTCTTGGGATGCCTGGGTGGCTCAGTCGGTTAAGTGGCTCAGGTCATGATCTCATGGTCTGTGAGTTGGACCTCCACCTTAGGTTCTGTGCTGACAGTGGACAGCCTGGAGCCTGCTTTGAGTTCTGTGTCTCCCTCTCTCTCTGCCCTTCCCCCGCTCATTCTCTTTCTCTCTTTCTCTCAAAAATAAACACTAAAAAAATCAGTTTCCAAAGAAAATGGGATTTTCAAAAGAAACAGCATAATATATTTTAAACCTGAATCAAAAAGGATACAGTCTGAGAAAAGTTGACAACTCAGGGCAATGAAGACAACAGCAGTTACTTCCTGTGTTAGTAGAGAAAGAAACCAAGGTTGTAAAGATTACATGCACTGTAAAGGTGTAAGACAACCATAGTGATTATTTTTGCCAGAAATTTACTAGGTTACCAGGTCAGAAGACTCTGCTGTTTCTCTAGCATTCCCAGGACAAGAGAATTTGAAGTTAACAGCAAATGAATGGTTTATAGATGAATTGGAAGGCTCATACTGATTTATTCTCTGGGGCATCAGAGAGAACATTTCAGGAAGTCTTTAAGTCCTGAGAGTTTGCCTTTCTGGTTTATTTGTATCATCTTAATTCTCAGCATCTACTCTAAATTTGTCTTTGAACAGTTATCAAAAGGAGACACCATAAAATCATGCCTTTCCATTCATTTCCTATATCCTTCATCTATAAGAAATTTAAATAATCTCATCTTATTTCTTCAAACTCCTTTAATACTCTAAGACTGACCAAAAAAGGCTCAGTTTAGAGCCTAGAACACAAACTTCAAACATTAAAATATACTCTCCTTAAAATGCTAGTTCATTGTTTAACCAGCATAATTTCAAAAAGGTCAAAGCAGTGAAAGTAATGTGTTAAATTTTACCAGCAACACAAAGGCTTTCATAGAAAAACATGTATGAAAAATGTCCAAAATATTTCCATATGGTACAGAAGTAAATTAATTTGACTAAAAATTATATTTTAAAATGCACACTATCTTTTGTCTTCATCTCTAATATTAATAGTTTTACTGTTTCTGTGACCCAAGACTTCCATAGCATTAGTATACACAGCCTTTAAATAATTGTTAAACACATTTCAAACAACCCAAACCTTCAACAAAATCAGTCTTTTGTTCTTTTCAAGAGTTGTAGTAGTAATATAAATAAAATTGCATCCTCATTTTTTGAAGACAGATGGTTCATTAGTAAAGTACACTGGAGTAGCACGACTCATAACAGAACTTTTCCTAGACCAGGGCTTCACTCAACATTTCCACCAAGAAGGCGTGATAAAGAAAACATACAATGTGAGTCCAAAGACATGGATTTGTTCACCTTTAAAAACTGATAGCTACAAATAAAAAAAAATTCCTCTTTTGCTCTACAAACAAGAGCACTGTTAGTTCTATTCCCTCAGGATCAATACTAATCATGCTATATAACCAACCCAGAGCACTTGGTAACAAGCAGGACATTGTGAATTCAATTCCATTTTTTTGTGTGAGAACGCCACAAGTCAATATGTTCTGAAGACAAATGAAAAAATCTAATTTTTAGGTGAGCTATAATGGGAACACATTTATAATACATCACTCTCAATATTTATACAAAGACATTGCAAGGGTCTAGTTAATGTTAAAGTATTATACTCCCACAGTCGAATATAATTTACCTTTCACTGGTGAGAGTTATCACTCTATCTGGCATGATACTTCAAAACATGTTTCCATGATCTTCATGTGTTGGGGGGAATACCTGAGGTTTGACAGGTTAAAGGGCGGCAAGATCTCTGAGTAGAAACAGGGAGGTCATATGTAGTTTAGCAAATGCAGTAAAGAGAACAATAGGGGAGTGGTGGAGTTAGAAGGAAATAAAATGCAACTTAGGAAGACAAACCCAGTGGAGAGCAGAGGGTGAATGCTGAATTGATTTTCAAAGAGGCATAGGTCCGCTCCCAATGCACACTTGCGGTATCAGTGGATTCAGTGTTTATTGCTTTCCTTTCCACGTGGAATGTAAGAAGACACACTCCTTAAACTGTATGAGCTTTTAGGGGAATTTCAGCGACACACTCTCAGCCAGCAAACCGAGGGCAGTGCGACTTGATGCAGAGTTAATTTCCATTCTGTTTGATGTTTAACGGGTACATTTAACATTTTTAAAAAAATATTCCTCTTGGTTGATGGGGGGTGGGAGAGAGGGGAGGGTGGATGATGGGTATTGAGGAGGGCACCTTTTGGGATGAGCACTGGGTGTTGTATGGAAACCAATTTGACAATAAATTTCATATATTGAAAAAAAATATTCCTCTTAAACACAAACTGTTCTTAAACTTCTTGTGTTGACCCAATGAGTCTCTCTTCTTCAAGACCATATATAAAAACTAATAATAAATCATCTCCTGGCCCCATTGTCCTCAGAGAAGGCAATATTTCACAAAGTATTCCTATTTTACTTCCAGACCTGAATGGTCATCACTTCTTCTAATCTCCTCTGGTATCACCACTTAGTCATTTAACAGTTCTTACCTTTATTTTGATTCACTAGGTTTAACTGCTATCAAGTCTCTCCTCTTTAAGTATCCCCTGTATGAGACCCTCTCAAATTGTTAAGACTGACTTTTGGTTTGTTTTGTATTCAAAGACTCTAGTGGATAGTTGGGGGGAGGAGGAATACTATCTGTCTGACTATTCCCTGGTGTGTTTCAGACACTGATTCTGGGTTTTTCTTTAGGAGGTAATCATTTGCTAGGTATATCAGTGTGAGGGAATGTGGAAGGGGATCAGTCTCACTCAGGACCTATCAGTTGAAGCAATAATGCAAAGGGTTTTCAGAAGCATCCAGAACAGATCACAACAGTGACGTCCTGCCTGAAGCTGCTTGAGCACCATCCACACTACCTTTAACGTTCACCCTGCAGTGAGCCCTAAAACTTGTCTGGAAATAACAGTACCCTAGAATTTAGAACCAAAGTGAATATAAAGACAAGATATAAGCAGAAACTTCCCTTGGATTTATACGGAAAGAGAGAGAGAGAGAGAGAGAGAGAGAGAGCGAGAACAGAAGAGAAAATGCTTATAAAGAGAAAGATATTACTTAGTCTTTTTTAAAGGTTAGCATCATTTGTGGATATTATGAAAAATATGCCAATCTGATTTGCTTTAGAAAATAATGTCATAGCATTTTATATGCATTAAAAAACTTTTTTTTCTGTATTCAAGAGCTTTAAAGAGGAAATTAGTTTTAATATATATTGCATAAAAACAAATATTAGTCACAGCACAATTCACCAGGTCAATTTTCTGAAACTTCACCTCACTTTGTTTTTCAGAACAACCTCCAAAATTAAGGTTATCAGATCTATTCAATCTGAGTGATGATTTAGGTTAAATTCACATCCCACTCAAATTCTTATTCCCACGTGGGTACCCTATCACACCAAATGTAAAGTAAAGATAAATTATGTTCATTCTCCTTCATTTACAAGAAAGTAAAGGTACACATTTTATGAAGATTGCCAACAATAAGGAATGAAATTAAAAAAAGCTTTCTGATGTATTCTTATTTACCCAAAAAATAAACTTAATCATAACACCTGTTCCACAAGCAGGCTATCTAGTTGATATCATATTACAGTCCCCAGGACTTCAGTAGCTGCTAGTGGCTATCAGAACTGCTAGAGACAGGTACTGTACTTCCTAAAGCAACACAAAGCTTGCAGATTATGGACTTGTTTTCAGAAAGAAGGATAAAAATAAGCTAGTTCATCTTCAAATTTTTCAATATTGTGTCTTCCTTATACAATAAAGTTTTTTTTCTGTCTTGTAAACCTCTACAAAGCTAACAAATATAAACTGAAACTTTCCTCGGTGGAACTGAAAAGTTCACCAATGACCAACAGTCATGCCTTAACAAGGTGAATGGTGTCTCCTCATATATTTCTGTTTTATGAAAGACTGCTGATCCTCCTCTTTTTAAAATTGGGTTTTATATCAATACATTAACTTAAAACTTCCCAGGTAAGTGTGGCTGGCCCTCTCTCAGGCTCAGTTCATTCATACAGGGCAAAATTTCTTCATTGCAGTTTTTACCCCCGCAGTTCAAGGCCTAATTTTTTTCTTCGTTTACCAAAACATTTTCTATTTATTCTTGATTTTCATTCTCCAACTCCAGCCCATCCTATATGAACTAAATATGCCCCAGGTTGCCACAAATCTTCTCTGAATACAATCATATCAGAAGAAGCACTGTCCATAGCAGAAATTACTTTACAAGCTTCTCGTTTAGCATATACCCCTCTTATCTCTCTGCAACTCTCCTGCACTCCAGAACTCTTCCCCCAATTTTTTTCAGCACCCAACTATATAATTTCTCCGTCTTTCTTCTCTTTGTTCTAGCTCTCTTAGATGTTTATTATGTTCATATCCCCAACTTCTACTTAAGTTCCCTTTCTTTTCTGCATGAGTTTTCCACTGCTGCCATAACGAATTACCATGAACTTCACACCTTTAAATGGCATATATTTATTACCTCATAGTTCTATAGATCAGATATCTAGGCTGAACTTGGGCAGGCCCTTTGATTAAGGTTTCACAAGGTTGGAACCAAGGTGTCAGCCAATGTTATTCAGGTGGTTGGTAGAATCCAGTTCCTTAAGGTTATAGGGTTGAATTCCTCATTTCTTGCTGGTTTCTGGGTAGAGGTTGTTCTTCCCTTCTGGAGGCCACTAGCATGCCTTGGTCTGGGGCCCACTCTATCCTCAAAGCCAGCAAACACAGACCCTGCTTAAGTAACAAGAGAGGGAAAATTTATGCACACTGAATTCTTCTCATGCCTTGAATCTCTGACTTTCCCTTCAGCTTCAACCATCTGGCCTCTTCAGTTTTGAAGAGTTTATATAATTGGGGCACCTGGATGGCTCAGTCACTTAAGCATCTGACTTTGGCTCAGGTCATGATCTCACATTTTGTGGATTCAAGCCCCGCATTGGGCTTTGTGCTTACAGCTCAGAGACTGAAACCTGCTTCGGATTCTGTGTCTCCCTTTCTCTTTGCCCCTCTCCTGCTTACACTCTTTCTATCTCTCTCAAAAATAAATAATAAACATTAAAAAATGTTTTTTAAATGAATAGTTTATGAAATTACATTGGACCCACCCTGGTAATCCAGGAAAATCTTCCTATTTTAATCTGCTTACCTCTCAAATGATTAGTAACATCTGCAATTACATCTGCAAAGCCCTGTTAGCCATGTAACCCTACAAAACCATGGGTAAATCACAGAAGGCAAAGGTCATGGGAGCCATAGTCCTGCCTACCACATCTTTATTACCAGAATACCTCACAAAAGAGGATCAAATCAGTGAAGAGAATTATTCCCTTCCTCTTTGTCTCTCCAGTTCTGTTTCTTTCTGCCTATTCTTTCAAATCAATATCACAAAATGCTTGGGGCCAAGACTGCTTCCAGAAGAAGGAAGGGAAGAGGTAATTTGGCAGTGACATGTTTCTCCTTAAACAGTGAAGAGACAAAGAAGGGAATCTTTTTGTATATACTCACATATTATTTGTTTTTCTTATATTAATTATGTCAGAACACTTTTTCATAAAATAATTTCTTTCCAAGTTTTTTAAGTTCATTTATTTATTTTGAGAGAGAGTGTGTGCGTGCCACATGCACACACACACACACACACACACACACACACACACTGAATGCGGGAAGGGCAGGGAGAGACAAGGAGGTTAGAATCCCAAACAGGCTTTGTGCTGTCATCCAGGATCCCGACATGGGGCTTGATCTCCCGAACCATGAGATCATGACCTGAGCCAAAATCAAGAGTCTGACACTTAACCGATTAAGCCATCCAGGCACCCCCCAACTTCACTATTTTTTATTCATGACAATCACCTATTCACAAAGCTCTGCCTATGAATTAAAATCCAATTCAACTCTTTATCCTCACCACATAATCAAATGACCTTGTTTTCATTGAATGTGCCAGAACTATTTCTGTTATAGTTTAAAATACTGAAATCAGACAGGATAGTCCCACTGTAGCAGCATCAGGCAGATGGGATAAGGAATGGAATGAAAATCAGGATAGAAACTCATCACCAGAGTAGGAAGAAGTAAAGGTAGCTCCTGTGATTGTATATAAACATGGTAATAAGTCAATAGATGTTTAATAAACAAGAATGGGAAAAATATGTTTATAAATTCTAGCTTGAAATTTCAACAGATAAGAAAAACATCAGGTCTGGGGCACCTGGGTGAATCAGTCAGTTAAGCATCTGACTTCGGCTCAGGTCTTGATCTCAGAATTCATGGGTTTGAGTCCCACATCAGGCTCCATGCTAACAGCTCAGAGCCTGGAGCCTGCTTTGGATTCTGTGTGTGTGTGTGTGTGTGTGTGTGTGTGTGTGTGTGTGTGTCTGCCCTTTCCTGGCTCATGGTCGGTCTCTCTCTCTCTCCTCTCAAAAATAAATATTTTTAAAAATTTAAATATTAAAAAAGAAAAACATCATGTCTAAAGGACGTGGTAAGGTTACAGCAAGTATTTGGGAGGCCCTGTTAGATAGCGAAATGACCACAGAGGTTTGAGTCAGAGAGAGCTGAGTCTGAGTCTCCAGGCTCACCTTGCCTAAGTTATGTACTTTCTATGAGTCTGACTATTTTCATTTGTACAATGGGAATATCAGCGCATTGGCCAGATGTTTATTGCAATTATTCAATTTAAAAAACAATCCAAAACTCTCAATGGCTTACAAGAAGCATAAGTCAGCAGGTCACCAGAGGCAGCCATAAGTCTGCAGCCATAAGTCTGCAGGTCACCAGCCATAAGTCTGCAGGTTACCAGAGGCAGTTCTCTGGGTTCTACTCAGGACTGCTCTGTGTCTCTCTTTCTTGATGCAGTCTTGAAGGGCATCAGTTACTCAGGGTGTTTTCTTAAATTTCTTTTAACGTTTATTTATTTTTGAGACAGAGAGAGACAGAGCATGAATGGGGGAGGAGAGAGAGAGAGGGAGACACAGAATCGGAAGCATGCTCCAGGCTCTGAGCCATCAGCCCAGAGCCCGATGCGGGGCTCAAACTCACGGACCATGAGATCGTGACCTGAGCTGAAGTCGGATTCTTAACCGACTGAGCCACCCAGGCACCCCACCAGGGTGTTTTCTTATGATGGAGGACAGAAGCTCTTCAAGAAGGCAGCAGAAGCACATTATGTCTAAGGCCAGAGAAAAGTCACAATGCAAACCCAACATCAATTGAGCCCTGGTGAATTTTTCTAAGAAGTTTTTTCATCATCTCTTCCCACAGAAGTTAAGAGAAAAGGAGAGACTAGTTGCTGAACTATAGTTTAGTCACGATAAACGTTGACCTTGAATGTTTGCCATTTGTAAAGCAAGGTAGTATTAGACTTGCATTGTCAAGTAGGTTGAAGATTGTGGAGAATGAGTGAGAAAAAGGTGGACATGGGTGTCCTCTGAAAGATTTACCCTTGGATAGAGTGAGAGGGGTGTGGGTCTAGGACAAGGTCTCCAGGCCCAAGAGGAGATAGGATACCAGGATAGGGCAGTGTTGTCCCCTTGCAACTGGGTTAAATTAGGGAAGATCTCCCACAAATAAGGGATAAGGGAAAGGAGTAAAGGGAATTGGTTGGAACCTTCTCCTCTGAGATTGACTGAGGGTTGGAGCCACATTCCAGAGTTTAGAATCAAAAGAGAGACTGACTTATATGCTCTTGTAGCACCAGAGATACGGGTCTGATTCTCAATGATAAAAACTTGGAAAGCAAGTTCTGGAGAAGCAGTCTAATTTAACATTGTCCATCAGAGACAAAAGGGGCTGAGCTTCTTGACAAATGTATCAAATATGCATTTAACTTAGGGGAATTAAGATATGCACAGTTGGTAAGGAAAGGGGAAAGGAAGAGAAAGGAAGAGGGTACAGGATGAACAGTTGTTTCCAGCTGTTTCCTTCATGGGTGTAAGATTCTGAGTGGAAGGTGCAGGTCATGAGTCTACTGTTCCCTCAGACTGTCTCAGAGACCAGGTGGTTCTCATAGAGTATTTGCCACACTCAAATCAAGAAGCAGCAAGCTTTGCTAACACTGGGGAAGCATTCTGTTTGTAGAAGATACTGAGGATGTGTACAATATAGCACCTTTGCAAGGGATTTTCAAGGAGGATAATGGGCTGACTTTAGAGACTGAACCTCATATAAAATCAAGTTTAATTGTACAGTTCCTCTGCCAGTCAGGCCAATTATCTTGACTTATTCAACACCTTTGTGACTGCCACTGTAGCTCCGTCCGCTGTGCTCTACTTTTCGACATTCAAGCAAAACGGAAATCCTGCTGGCTCTACCTTCAAAACATATCAAGCTCATCTCTAACTTAGGATGTCTAAGCCCCCATTCTCTTGCCTTGACTACTGCAGTGAACTCTTAAGTAGTCTCCCCAGAATCTTCTTAACACATCAACCAAAGTTTTACATTTCTTGCAATAGCCTTGCGTGATCTAGACCTTAGTTATCTCTTGGGTCTCATCTCCTACACCTACACATCTACACCCTTGCTCAGTCTACCCCAAACACACTAGTCTTCAGTTGTTCTTTGCGCACACCAGAAATGCTCTTGTCTTAGGGTCTTTGGCACTCTTTCTGGAGGTTTGTCAACACTGTTAGTAGTTTCAAAAAATATATATGTAATTCTAAAAATTCTATTTTTATACATTAAATTATTCCCTTTTCTTTATCTTATTTTAATTAATTTTATACAATTATTATTTTTCTAACTTCTTATATTGGATGCTTACCTTACTTATCTTCAATTTTTCTTTTCTTATTTATGGATTTTGGGTATAAATTCTTCATTAAAACTTATTTTGCATTCCACAATTTTGCTAGGAAATATTTTCACTATCATTCAATTTCTAGTATAATTTCCATTCAGTTTTCTGCCTGCAGTCCATCGTGTATTTAGAAGCACTTTTTAAGTATAAAATATAGGATTTTTAAAATACTCTTTTAGTATTGATTTTTAACTTAACGTCATTGTGATAGGAAAGTGTGGCTTGCATTATATTGAGTATTGGAATTTTTTTTAATTTGCTTTGTGCTTAGAATGTTATCAAATTTTATAAATATCCATAAGAGCTTGAAAAGTTTTGGGGTTGCAATGTTCTTTAGATGTCCTATTTGACTAAGCTTGTTAATCGCGTTGTTCAATTCCGTATTCTCATTGATTTTTTTTTGTCTGCTTGATCAATCAGTAAGTAAGAGAGGTGTGTTAAATCAATTTTTTTCAGTTCTCCTTTTAATTCCTTCAATTTTACTTGATATGTTTTAAAGCTATGTTGTTAGGTGCATAGAACATTAGGATTGGAATATCATCCTGACAAATTGAATCTTTGTCAAAGCAGAGTAGACCTCTTTATCTCAATTAACACTATTCTGCACCCAATATCTATTTGGTCTGATATTAACACAAAAGCACTGGATTTCTTTTAGTTCTTACTTACTTATTTTATGTGTGTGTGTGTGTGTGTGTGTGTGTGTGTGTGTGTACATTTGCCCATATATGCTTGCCTATTATAAATGTTAGTTACTTTCAAGCTTTCTAAGTCTTTAAAATTATTTAATCCTCTTTTAAGAAACTATAGCTAATTGATAAAAAACAAATCTTATCCTTTTCTCTTAGTTCAACACTTTTTATCTTTTAAGTGCAGTGTTTCATTTACTTTATTCCATTAGAGCATAAGCTCCATGGAATCATGAATTTTTGTTGTTTTCTTCATTTCTCCCCACTATCTAGGATAGTACTTTGCACAGAGTAATGATTTAATACATTTTCGTTGAATGAATGAGTGAATGAATGGTTATGGTCCATTTGGATTTATTTCTACCCTTCCTCATTTTCATAGAAGGTAATGTTTTGGGGGTTAAGAGTGCGCCCTGGAGTCAGACTACCTGGATTCAAATTCCAGCTTGGTACTTAGCAGTTGTCCCTCTGTGCCTCCTCAGTTACTTCATGGGATGAAGTGGGTGGCAACAGCACCCTTCCTCCTAAGGTTGTTGTGAAGACTAAATAATAAAATCCCACGTGAATCACTTGGGAACAGTACAGTGCACATAGTAAGCATCATATAAGTGCTAGCTATCATCCCCTGTCCTTTCAGTAAATTGGAAATTATACCATTTGTACACTTTAAACAATTTTAACTTACCTACTTAACCAAAGTCTAAAGTTAATTAATATCCAAGATTTTTGACACTCTTGAAGTCTGTTCACCACCTCCCAAATATATCTCCCGTTTTAATTCAGGAGTATAATTCTAGCTTACTTTCACAAGCCTGATATTAGACATAATTTCCATTGATTTATACTGCCGCTAGTTATTTATATATGTACTTATTTTTATTAATTTGTAAGACAACTGTTCTCTTTCTCTCTTTTCTCTCCCTCTCTCTCTTTCTCCCTCCAGCTTCTTTGAATATCTTCTTATTTTTGTTGTTTTGAATTTTTACTTTTGTTGTGTCTAATTTTAAGTTTCTTTTAAAATTTTATGCTTAGCTTTCATTGCACTTCTTGAAAGTGAAAATTCATGTATTTCAACTGCTCTGGATAATTCTAAGTCATTCTTTCTTTAAATATTGCCCCTCCTCCTCTTTATTCTCTTCTTCTAGAACTCCAATTAAATATATGTTTTACTTTTTTCCCTCAATCTTCCAATTCTTTTGCAGCCACTTTTAGTATGTACCTTCTTTTGGTCTGTATGTGCAACTTCCTTTGATCTTTCTTTAAATTTACTAATATCCTAATTTCTATATCTAGCTATGCTCAACATGTTCATTAACTTAATTAATTCTTTTCCTAGGAATTCTGTTTATTTTTAAATCTTTTATTTTTTTACGTTTGTTTTTTGGATCCTTCTTAGCACTTTTCATATTCTCTTTTACTTATGAAATAAAATAACCAAGTAATTTATACTAGAAATAGTCTCCCTAGATATTTTTTTTTCTTATTTCCAGAAATAAACATTGTATCTAGTATGTCCATTATGGCTCCTGGTTTCCCACTCCCCGCCCTTCACTCTGGTGCCTTTCACAGTGCTTGCAACAGCAACAACCCCATCATCCTCTGGCCTATGGATCTGCCAACCTCTGCTTCTCTCTGGGTCCGTGGCTCTGGCCTCTGCATCCAAGGCTCTGCTTTAGAATCATTTCTCTTTTTTCTTGAAGGGCAACAAATGTCTCCAGCTGAGTAGCTCCACCAGCCTACTTCCTACCTGTGGAATCCTGAGAGTCTGACAACCTTTCCATTTCATCTAGACTCTATTATTTTCAGTCCGAGCTGACAGTGTTTGTGCTGGTGTAACAATCTCAAAAACTCTGTGAGTCTCCCATGTATGTCATAAAATCCACACTGTTTGTTTGTTTGTTTGTTTGTTTTTAATTTGAGAGAGAGAGGGAGTGTGCATAAGCAGGGGTAGGTAGAAGAGGGAGAGAGAGAGAATTTTAAACAGGCTCTACACTTAGAGCATAGCCTGACAAGGAGTTTGATGCAGGACTCAATCTCATGACCCTCTGATCATGACCTGAATCAAAATCAAGAGTTGACTGTTCAACTGACCTAGCCAACCAAGTGCCTCCAAATCCACAGTGTTAGAGAAAAGATTCAACAGATCTTTCCCAGATGACCCCATCTGCATCCCTGGCTTCTGCTGTATGGATAATTGTGTCCATTAGTCACATACCTCATATCTTCAGCAAAAGTTTTTCAGCTACAAACTTGGTTCTATCTCTAGTGAATTTCCAACAGTAAATTTCCTAATTTGGGCATCATTAGCAATCTGAATAGACTGAGAATCTCTTAAGTCATCAAATGCTGGTTCTTTTTTGGGTAACAATTCCTTCTTGAAATTATCTCTTTCCTCTTTCATTTTACTCTAGGGAGGAAGGAGCAACCAGGCTGTACATTCAACACTTTGCTCGGAATGCTCCTCAGCTAAATATCCAAGTTTATTATTTACAAGCTTTGCTTCACACGCAACAGAATATAATTCAGCCAAGCTTTCCGCCATTATACAACAAGGGTTGCCTTTCCTCCAGTTTCTGATACATGCTTCTCATTCCCTTCAGAGATCTTACCATAATCACCTTTAATGTTCTTATTTCTTAAATTCTTAAATTATGTTTTTGAGAGAGTGTGTGTGGAAGGGGGTGAAGGGCAGAGAAAGAGAGAGAAAAAAATCTTAAGCAAGCTCCATGCCCAGCATGGGGCCTGACACAGGGCTGAATCTCACGACTGTGAGATCATGACCTTAGCCAAAAAAAAGCAGGAAAAGACCTCTCTGACCTCAGCCGTAGCAATCTCTTACTCGACACATCCCCAAAGGCAAGGGAATTAAAAGCAAAAGTGAATTACTGGGACCTTATGAAGATAAAAAGCTTCTGCACAGCAAAGGAAACAACCAACAAAACTAAAAGGCAACCAACGGAATGGGAAAAGATATTCGCAAATGACATATCGGACAAAGGGCTAGTATCCAAAATCTATAAAGAGCTCACCAAACTCCACACCCGAAAAACAAATAACCCAGTGAAGAAATGGGCAGAAAACATGAATAGACACTTCTCTAAAGAAGACATCCGGATGGCCAACAGGCACATGAAAAGATGTTCAGCGTCGCTCCTTATCAGGGAAATACAAATCAAAACCACACTCAGGTATCACCTCACGCCAGTCAGAGTGGCCAAAATGAACAAATCCGGAGACTATAGATGCTGGAGAGGATGTGGAGAAACGGGAACCCTCTTGCACTGTTGGTGGGAATGCAAATTGGTGCAGCCGCTCTGGAAAGCAGTGTGGAGGTTCCTCAGAAAATTAAAAATAGACCTACCCTATGACCCAGCAATAGCACTGCTAGGAATTTATCCAAGGGATACAGGAGCGCTGATGCATAGGGCCACGTGTACCCCAATGTTCATAGCAGCACTCTCAACAATAGCCAAATTATGGAAAGAGCCTAAATGTCCATCAACTGATGAATGGATAAAGAAATTGTGGTTTATATACACAATGGAATATTACGTGGCAATGAGAAAAAATGAAATATGGCCTTTCGTAGCAACGTGGATGGAACTGGAGAGTGTGATGCTAAGTGAAATAAGCCATACAGAGAAAGACAGATACCATATGGTTTCACTCTTATGTGGATCCTGAGAAACTTCACAGGAACCCATGGGGGAGGGGAAGGAAAAAAAAAAAAAAAAGAGGTTAGAATGGGAGAGAGCCAAAGCATAAGAGACTTAAAAACTGAGAACAAACTGAGGGTTGATGGGGGGTGGGAGGGAGGAGAGGGTGGGTGATGGGTATTGAGGAGGGCACCTTTTGGGATGAGCACTGGGTGTTGTATGGAAACCAATTTGTCAATAAATTTCATAAAAAAAAAAAAAAAAAAAAAAAGTTGGACATTTAACTGACTGAGCCACTGAGGTGCCCCAAATGTTTATATTTCTGCCAACAGCCATTTCAAGACAATCTAGACTTTTTTTATCACATGCTTTAAATTCTTCCAGCATTTACCAATTGCTCAATTCCAGGGCATTTTCACATTCTTAGGTATTGTTACAACAGCATCCCACTTCTATCAATAAAATATGTATTAGTTTCATAGTGTTACTATAAAATATATCCACAATGTGATGGTTAAACCCAATAGAAATTTATGCTTTCATGGTTCTGGAGCTGGAAGACTGAAATCAGTGTGTTGATAGGACCACACTCCCTCTGAAAGTTCTAGAGGGGAAATCATCTTTGCTTCTTCCAGTTTCTGGTGGCTCCAGGTGTCATTTGGCTCATGGTGGTATAGTTCCAATCTTTGTCCCCATCTTCACTGACCCTCTCTTGATCTCCCCATATTCTCCCTTTTAGTTTTTTATAAAGACAACTGTCATTGGATTTGGGGCCCACCCTAATTCAGGATGATGTCATCTTGAAATCCTTAATTATATCTACAAAGGCTCTTATTCCAAATAGGGTCACATTGTGAAATTCTAGGTAGACATCTTGGGGGGACCCCATTCAACCCACTGCACATATTTTAAAGTAATACATTTATAAAAATACATTTAAGGTAGATGTAAGCTCACCATTGTTGAAAATATCAAAGACTAACCTGTCTATGACATTTACTTCTTCTTTTTCTCTATAACATTACAATAGAAATATCAAGGATTAAAATTTAATAACAACCAATATATGAAAATTCAGCTCTGAAAATTGAAGCTAACTAAAATAAAACTTGAGGGGACTTATGATTTGTATTTCCTCTCAAATGTTGCAATAACATTTTAATTACATTCCTAGGGGCACAGGTAGAAAAATATCTTAACGATGTGACAAAGCACAGTAAACAGAAATGATTAAGGTCTAAAAATGTGACTATGTGAGGACACTGAAAACAACAAACCCCATGTCACCTAATCATGCTGAGATACAGCACTCTTGAAAATAACTTTTTTTAACAAGCTGCTACTACTTCAAGGTATTCAAAAGGATTTCACAACCAACTCAAATCACAAGAATTGTCTTTTCCTTGAGATAATGAAAAGTTAATGAAAACTCCCTTTTACTCTACTTCAGTGCCTCTTATGGGAATGGCTATCATAATGACCTTCTACATGATGAACTCTTAAAGCTTTACCTGGCATGTGCATATTAAGGTCTTACATTGTTGATAGACATGGAATCCCTAGTGGGAATTAACTGTGTTCTGGTTGATTCAAGAATACCACAAAAAGTTAAGAAGGCAGAAGAACTTTCCATGAATTGACTGTTTTAATCATCTTGAGCAGCTTATTTAAAACACAGCAAGTGAATCACATGGAAAGTAATGACTGATATTTCTCAATGGTAATAGCTGTCAATTATAATGAACTAAAGACACTCATCTAATTTTTACCACTACAATTTAGAGAAGGCTGAAGTCAGAGACAGCCCTAGGGGAATGAGGAGTTTGTCTTTGATAACCAGTATTAGGTGAAAGCCCCCTTTCCTCACCTCATGTCTATTTTACAGAACCTATTACCCTGACCCAGGCTTTTCATGTTATTCACCAACAATCCACAGTTATAGTAAAATTTATATTCAAATAAATATTCTTCATATTTGATTCTTGTCATTGTTCTTTCCTCCTATTTTTGACTTCTCTTATTTCTCCCTGAACTAGAGAAACTACATCAATTCTCATTCCAATGACTAACCTACTTATAAATAAGTAAATCTTTGCTAATTTAATAATTTTATAATAAGAGCAGTGATTATTCTATCCTGGAGAAGGACAGAAGAGAAGGATTACCATGAGACACAAGGAAACTTTTGGGAAGTGATATATATATATATATATATATATATATATATATATATATATATATCTGTATCTATATCACATATATATAGATAGATAGATAGAGATATAATCTTGGTTATGGCCATGATTTCACTGGTATAAACATGTCTCCAAACTTAGCAAATTGCACACATTAAGTATGCACAATTTATCATATATCAATTATAGCCCAATAAGATAAAAAATAAATTTATATTCATTAAAATTATCAAAATACAGTAAAATAAAAAATGGATTCCCCAGCCACACTAGTAATTTTCAAGTGTTAAAATGTATTACTAGGATGTACTACATTGGACCAAACAGAGTGAACTTTATCATTACAGAAAGTTTTACTGGACCATGTGGGTTTAAACAGGACATCATCCCTTAGATAATGCATCAGCTTAGCAGGGGACTGTTGGGCAAAAACTGTGAATATAGCATAGGAAAGTAAGTGAAGATGGGAGAGGGCCAGATAATTGAGTTAGAAGAGAAGTCTAAAGGGAGGTAGGTAAAGAAAAGAGAAGATGACACAGTAAAGATAATGTTTTTGTCCTTAGATACATTATATCCTTCCACTTAATTAGGTGCCCTCTAATTTTTGCCAATAATGTTTTATAGTTTTCTATCTAGTAGTCTTGCATATATTTTGTTAGATTTATTACAGGTGCTTTTTGCTTTTCAATGCTATTTAAGCTATATAATTTCACTGAGTTACATTTTCTATTTTAATATGGAAATGCAATTAATTTTCATATTAACTTTATATCCATGATCTTGCTAAGTGTATTTATTAATTATGGCAGTTTTCTGCATATTCTTTTGGCTTTTCTCTAGCTTTCTTAGGCACTTTGTGGATGGTATGTATTTTCCATCCTTTCCGTTTAAACTACTTTATTATTAAAGTGGATTTCTTATAAGTCACATCCATATATTTAATTTAATGATGATTATTCAGCTGGGCAATCCTTTTCGCATTCTGGTTCATAGTTCTTATTTTCACAGGAATGCTGCCAGAAGGAGGTATTCTAAAGAGAAGAAATTATTCTAATAACATTTTTTCGAAATCAGTTTCCTTAAAAATTCTTGTAAGGGAACACTTAAACACATATTCTTTAAAATTCACAATTGTAAGAAACATAATTTTTTATATCTTACTATAAAGCATTAAACATATTTTAAATATAAAAATATTTTAAAAGCCCCTTAAAGAGAATATTCTTTGATACTGAGAATATTTCCATCTTGATATCAAACAAAAGAGTTTCTCCAGTGGTTAAAACTTTTAACTCCTATTGATGTCACACTAGTTGATAACATATTTTGAGTTTGTTGTGACTGTTCCTAAAAAAACATATTCGCATGTTAAAAGTTATCACAAAATCAAAAAAATCTGTAACTATGTGTGGTGACAGATGCTAACTAGACTTACTGTGATGATAATTTTGCAATATATATGAATATAAAATCATTATGTCATAAATCTGAAACTAATATAATGTGTGTCAATTATACCTCAGGAAAACAAAAACAAAAACTTACTCACACACATGACCATGTATCCACATCAACCCAGGGATTCAGCTTCAAGCATATTTCAGAGCAGTGTCTATAGTCATATTTACAACTCAATGGTCAAACGGTTTTTGAAAGAGAAATCACAAGAGAATTACAGTGTAAATGAAAGCAAATGTACTACAATGGTCTAGACAATTTACTTGTTCCTACTTTTGATAGCCAATTGGGAATGAAGAGAAGAACAAAATGACTTTTTTTTTTAAGAGGATGGGGTTTGTTTTTTTGTTTTACTGGATTGATATATCCATCTTAGAAGAAACTCACATTTTAAATCTTTAATAAATTCTATACTTGAGATTTGCTGTCTAACAAAATCTCATATTCTCATAATCACTTTATACAAACTTTCCAAAACTTCCCGCAAACTGCCTGAAAAAAGAGCTTAACAGGTAGGTTGGGACAATTCTGAAAGCTCAAATAGCAAAGGTTTTAGTAGGAACTGACTTCGTGGGAACTTTATGGAAAATTGGTTTGGCAATAGTGTAGAATGAATAAAAATGAGTTGAGAGCAATGATGAGAAACCAGCTGAGAAGTTATTGCAAATACTGAGTTATATCCAGGTGAGATGTAATGACATGTGAACTCTAATGATAGGTATGTAAATGAGACAGTAGGGGCAGAGAGAGAGAGAGAGAAAGAGGAGAGAGGAGAGATTGTAGAAATAAACCCTGTGTTACTTACAGGATTTGGCAACAAAATGAGGTAAAAGAAAAAATCAAAAGTGATGTTTTGATCCTGGGCGTTGGGAATATGACTGTACAATTAATGATAATGGGGAAATCAGAAGGAAGATACCATCTGGAGAAGAAAAAAAATACTTTTTTCCCTCATATTTTAAGTATGTCATCCAGGGGTTCAACTGCAGTTGGAATTGTGGAACAGGAAGAGACAGAACCATGGTTATTGGGATTAGCTTGGAAGTCATGAAAGCCCAGTGGGTAGAGATCTAATACAGAGAAGAAAAAGAATGGAAACAAATAGCAATGTTTGGAACTTCCACCACTGAGTGGTAGAGATGAAAAGAACCTGCAAAGGAGGCAAATAACGGAAGCTCCTGTGGAAAAAGAAAATCCCTGTGTCCCAGAATTCCTGAAATAATTTTAAGAAGGAGTGGAACAGCCCTTATTGTCTAGTAACAGCCTAATAGTCTAGTAACAATTACAGCAGAATGAAAAGCTTCCAAAACACATTCCAAAGATTACTAAAAAAAGTGTATAGAAGTGGAGGTCTGAAAGCACAGATCTCTCTCTCTCTCTCTCTCTCTCTCTCTCTCTCTCTCTCTGTCTTTAAAATAATTTTTGCTGGAGTTTGAGGAAGTATCAGGTCAAATCAAAGTATTTGGTTTAGCTAAGGTGGGAGTGAATGTATTGTAAGCACAAAAATAGAATCTTTCAATAAATTGTGCTGGAAAAATTGGACATCCATACACACACACACACACACACACACACACACACACACACACACAAAAGTACCTAGATGCACTCCTCACAAATATAACTCAAAGTAGATCATAGACCAAAATGCAGAATTATAAAGCTCTTAGAAAAAAATATGGGAGAAAATCTGAATGACCTTGAATTTGGTGATAACTTTTTAGATATAAACCTCAGGGCACAATTTATAAAAGAAATAATGGATAAATAGGACTTCATTAAAATTAAAACTTCTGCTCTTTAAGAAACACTGTCAAATGAATGAAAAGACAAGTCACCAACCAGAAGAAAATATCAGCAGAAGACTTAGCTGGTAAAGAATTATTATCCAAAATATACAAAGAACTTTTAAAAGGCAATAAGAAAATGAAAAACCTTATTTAAAAAATGGGCAAAAGACCAGAACACACAACTCACTAATGAAGATATAGAGATGGCAAATAAATATATAAAAGTTGCTCAACATCCTATGTCATTAAGGAATTGCAAATTAAAGCAATAATGAGAAACCACTACATATTTAAATGGCCAAATCCAGAACACCGATAACACCAAATGATGGCAAAGATGTGGAGCATGAGAAACTCATTCATTGTTGGTGGGAATACAAAATGACCACTTTGGAAACCAGCTTGGCGATTTCTTACAAAACTAGACATACTCTTACTACACAATACAGCATTTGGGCTTCTTGGTGTTTACCAAAAGAAGTTGAAAATTTATGTACACACTGAGAAATTTCATGAGGCGTTTACAGTAGCTTTGAAACTTGAAAGCATCCAAGCTATTTTCCAATAGATGAATGGATAAATAAACTGTGGTACATCCAGACAATGGCATATTATTCAGCGCTAAAAGTAAATGAGCTATCAAGCCATGAAATGAAATGTAGGAAACTTAAATATGCATCGTTAAGTGAAAGAAGTCTGAGAAGCTACATAACATATGACTCCAACTATATGATTGTTGGAAAAATCAAAACTTTGGAGACAGTGTAAATTCACAATTGAGTAGCTTCCTGAGTACAATCTGAAACCTGCCCCCATACCTGAAAGGCAGGGAAAGACTGAAGAAAGAGGCCTAGCACTCCAGAGTGGCAGGTGGCAAGATTAATAAGCCCAGGGAATTTACATATGAGGCTTGCCTTAGGCTGCTGCAGAAAGCAGATCCCTGCACCTGCCTGCTAAATCATAAAAGTTTATATACAGGTGTTAACCGAGTTCAGTCATGTATATTTCCCAGATGGTCCTAACACCACATTACTATCTCAAGGCTATGTCCTTAGGGCAGCTTCTGGGAGCAAAAAAGGCAAGTGGAATGCACATTCCAAGGACAAGTTTGGGGAGTAAGGAGCATCTAGTTACTGGGGTCTAGCTCACAGGCCAACCGAAAGTCACATATTTTTGATGGCCTCCCCCAAAAGGCAGTAAAAAGCTCATTGGTTGACAGCAGACACGGGACGAAAGAGAGATAAACAGATCACAGAGTATGAATCTACACGATATGATTGTATAATAATGGGTACATATCATTATACACTTGTCAAAACGTATAGAATGAATAACATAAGAGTGAGCCCTAATGTAAACTATGGACTTTAGATGATAATGATGTGTCAGTATAAGTTCATGAATTGTAAAAAAAAAATGTAGTGTTCTGCTGTGTGATGTTGATGGTGGGGGAAGATATTTGGCAGGGGGATGATCTGTACTTTTTGCTCAATTTTTCTATGAACTGAAAACAGTTCTAAAAATAAAGTCTATTTTTTTTAAAAAAAGGCAAAGAAGACAGAGGCAGGACAGCAGAAAAAAATGTAGGGAAGAAAGTGAGTAATTGATGAAATGATAAAAAGTGTATTGTGAAAACAGCTAGTATAAAATTTGGCATAAGGTAGATGACAAAAGATAACCCTAAAAATCTAACAGTATCCACATACTGAACAATGTTATAAATAAAATATTCAGCTATTTTTAGAGGAATTTAAAAAACATGCATGACATAATTCCTCCTAAATTTAGGCACAAACTTCTGAAAGTTTCTATAACCATACTTGTGTTACAAAATCATTTTAGAATAGATATATATCTTGTCATAAGACAGCAAAAGATTACCAAAATACAAGCAATTTTTAGACATTCAGCCCAAGTAAGTAACTCCTTACCTCACCCCAATCCATTTCTTAGTATACCTTAATGTGTGAAATGAGAAAGCTAATCAAGCCAAAGCTTGAATCCTAGGTAGGGGCATTGTTTTTCACTATTACAAAATATGTTTTAGAATAGAATAAACATTAAAGTTACCTTATTCTTTAGGTGTATCAAGTAAACTGAAAAATTATCTTAATTTTTTTTAATGTTTATTTTTGAGAGAGAGACAGAGCATGAGTGAGGGATGGACAGAGAGAGAGGGAGACACAGAATCTGAAGCAGGCTCCAGGTTCTGAGATGTCACAACAGAGCTTGATGCAGGGTTTCAACTCACAAACCGGTGAAATAATGACCCGAGCCAAAGTCAGATGCTTAACTGACTGAGCCATCCAGGTGCCCCTGAAAATTTATGTTACTAAAAAAATATAGGGGCACTTGAGTGTTTCAGTCGGTTAAGCATCACTCTTGATTTTGGCCCAGGTCATGATCTCATCATGTGTGTGATTGAGCCCCATGTGGGGCTTGGTGCAGATATCACAGGGCCTGCTTGGGATTTTCTCTCTCCCTCACTCTCTGCTTCCCTCCTGCTTGTGCACACATGAGCTTTCTCTCCCTCTCTCAAAACAAGTAAAGAAAAAAATATATATATATATATATCAATACTTTGTTATCTTTTATGACAGTGGTCTGCTTCCCATACCTTTTCCTATATATGTTCAATCTACATACATATATTCACAGATTGAACATATACAGGAAAAGGTATGGGAAGCAGACAGACCACTGTCATAAAAGATAGCAAAGTATTCAAAGTACCCTTTGTTGTATAAGGTTTTAGAGATCCTTATCATAGGATTTAGCAATTTGGGATTAAAAATAAGAATTGCTACAGTGGGTATGTAATATGCACTTGGATCAAAAGTATCAAGTTTGGAATCAATAAGTTAATAAAATCTTCCTAGGATCACCTCCCAGTTACCTAGAAACCATTCAACTGGGATTTAATATTCACTGTACTGTAATTTCAAGTATGTTCAAAATGTAGGTAAGTGGTGCAATTATTGCAGCTGAGACTTACACAAAATGTATAATAAGCAAAATGCTTTCACATATGCTGTCTTATATTCTTAACAAAAGATAATTGTCTTTTGTCCAGTCCATTTTCCTGTCCCGTCTTCTGTTCTTTTTTTTTTTTTTAATTTTTTTTCAACGTTTTTAATTAATTTTTGGGACAGAGAGAGACAGAGCATGAATGGGGGAGGGGCAGAGAGAGAGGGAGACACAGAATCGGAAACAGGCTCCAGGCTCTGAGCCATCAGCCCAGAGCCCGACACGGGGCTCGAACTCACGGACTGCGAGATCGTGACCTGGCTGAAGTCAGACACTTAACCAACTGCACCACCCAGGCGCCCCTTCTGTTCTTTCTTAATTTAACACCTGTTCTCTATCTCTCCCCACCCCCTACACACACACACACACACACACACACACACACACACACACACACACACAGAGATATATTACAGACACTTAGGAAAAATTATTTTCACGGCTATGATTCTAAACTACCTTCCTTACATGGATTTTCTCCTTGGTTGTTTTGATAACAATTGCATTATTTATAATTGTGATCTATTTGTTTAAATAAGGCAAACAGGAGACCTAGTCTGCTTTCTGGAGGACTGCAGTTTAAAAACTAGAAACAAGATATTTTTTTTTTTGGTGTTTATTCATTTCTCTATAAATAATTCAGGCAGACTTTATTTGGTGTGTAGAGTGACCCTAGCACTCTACTTTTTCCCATCTGAGCAAAGAAAGGAGAGTGATGGATTTTGACCCCCAAATCTCATAATTTAGGTCTATAAAGGCATGGATATCACTATACTGAGCCAAAGCAAACCATTTCTCAATGATATTGTGCTTCTGACAGGTCACCAACTACTTTTTAAGTGGAAGCTAAAAGTATGTATATGAAATACTTTTATAAAGCTATGGAGCAATATATGCATAAACATTTAAAAATATTATAATTCTCTTTAAATTAAGATAAAATATTGATTTTCTATTTTCTATAATTCTCTTTAAATTAAGATAAAATAGTGATAAATCACATCATAATAGTGATTTAATGAGAAGTTTCATACAACTGTTTTGTTTTTGTTTTTTTTTTTTGGTAATGAACAGAACCTATTTTTTTACTAATGAACGTGGTTAATGGATACAAAATAGGCATCAAAGTAACAATGTAAACAGTGGCAGCAGAAGCAAAAAAACGAGAATTAATTAAATGTATTATATGTACACATATATAATACATGCATTATATCATTAGAAAAAAGACAATATGTTGAATTAGCTTTATTAATTTTGCTTTCTTTTTTTGTGATTTATTAGTAAATCATATTACATGTCAACAACTGAGGCTACCAAGAAAGATAATTAGAGAAGTGATTGATGAGTGAAAAACTAGACAGATGATTGATATACACATAGACAAATGGATAATGGTAATATATAAAAGTGGTTCCAAGAAAAAAATATATAAAACATGATAGGAAATGTTTCAAAACTTAAATACATATTGGATAGGTTTATTACATTAGTCAGTTCTTGACTTAAATTTATATTATGTGATTTCAGCCTGCAGCCATGATGAAATAACAGGGAATTTATTTATCTTCAGCTTTAAAAGACTAAAAACTTAAAAACTGGATCAAATATATGAAACCAAACCTTTCAGACACTGCACAATAGGCAACAAAGGGCAATGGCATCAGAGAAAACTAGAGTCACATAACTGAACGAATTTGCTGCATGCAGAGAATTTCCAGAACACAGAACACCAGGGGGAACCAAAACAGACACCAGTAGTAATTGTTCAGGATTTGGAGAAGTCAAGACAGCTTAGAATTCACAAGGTGGAGCAATGGAGTGGAGAGTTTTGTAAGTAAAGACCTCTACAGATTTTCAGAGTTCCCTTAAAAATTTTGGTTGAATATTCATTATGGCATGCCTCAAAAAAACCAAGAATGGGAAAAAAATTAAAAAGGAACATGCAGAACTGTCCTCAGATGTCACACGTGACTAGGAATACTTCATGCTCTCAATGGTCAGAAAGGAGAAACTTCATAATAGAACTTTTGGTTGACTGCTCAGAATGGTATTGGGTAAACAATACATAATATATATGTATATATTTTAGTTATATGTATAAGTGTATACATACACATATAACCTATATATAATAAAGGGTAAACAGTATATAAGTTGTTTTCAGGTAACTTTATTGTATCTGACAACAAAGCTAAAGTATATTTAAAGGAAGACAAAAAGGGGCGCCTGGGTGGCGCAGTCAGTTAAGCGTCCGACTTCAGCCAGGTCACGATCTCGCGGTCCTTGAGTTCGAGCCCCGCGTCGGGCTCTGGGCTGATGGCTCAGAGCCTGGAGCCTGTTTCCGATTCTGTGTCTCCCTCTCTCTCTGCCCCTCCCCCGTTCATGCTCTGTCTCTCTCTGTCCCAAAAATAAATAAACATTGAAAAAAAATAAAATAAAATAAAGGAAGACAAAAAAAATACAGTGCCTATGTCATAAAATTTATGTCTGGCATCCATTCAAATACTAACAAGTATGTAACAAGTAAGAAAATGTACCAATGATGAGTAAGAAAAACAGTTGATGAAAAAAGACTCCAAAATGGCAGAGATGATAAAACTATTAGAAGTAGACTTTACTACAGCTATTATAAAAATATGGCATGTAAAGCATGACCTCATTAAAGAGACATAGAAGGTTTAAAAAAGACAAAAAAAAAACAGTGAAAACATACAATGCCTAAGTGGAAATATGTGGGATGTGATTAACAGCATATTAGATCCTGTACAAGAAAAGATTATTGAACTAAAGACTTAGCAATAGGCACCTCTGAAATGAAACACAGAAAAAACAATTGAAATGTATAAACTAAGTTGTAAGAAAATTTCATATAAATATATATGGCCTCATATAAATACATATGGAATCACAGGAAGAATGGATCATGGGGAAAGAAAAAGATAAGAAATAATCACAAAACTTTTCAAATTTGATGAACACCACAGTTATAGAAACTATAAGCACAAAGAACTTCAAATAGAGTAAAAACTGCATCAAAATTAAATTACAAAACCATTGATAAAGAAAAAATACAAGAAGCCAGAAAGAAAAGATATATGAAACAGAAGCATTATAATACAAATTATAACAGACTTCTCATAGGAAAAAATGTAGGCTAGAAAACAGTGAAACATCTTTAAAATTTTGAAAAAGAAAAACAGTCAACACAAAATTATATGCCAATTGAAAAATATCTTTCAAAAATAAAGGTAAAATAAAACCAGACATTTAAAAGTACCAGAAATTTTCAGACCCAACACACCAGAACATGAAATGTTAAAGGAAATTCTTCAGGCAGAAGGAAAATGATATTGGGGGGGGGGGGGGGATCTGGATTCAAACAAATAAAAGCAATTAGGAAAATCAATGAAACTAAAAAATTGGTGCTTTGAGAAAATCAATAATATTGATGGACCACTAGCCAGGCTAATCAGAAAAAAAGGAGACAAAACACAAATTACCAATATCATGAATGAAAGAGGGGGTATTACTACAGAGTCTAAAGATATTAAAAGATAATAAGAGTAGGTTATAAACAGCTATATGCCATCTGAAACAGGTGAAAACAGGTGAAACAGGTGAAAATGGGTGAAAACATCTGAAAACAGGTGAAATTTACAAATTCCTTAAAGTTTGCCCCAAAAGAAATAACCTGAATGGCAAAGAAGTTGAACTTCTTGCTGAAAATCTTCCCAGAAAGTAAATACCAAGAGCAAATGGCTTCATTGGTGAGATCTACCAAACATTTAAAGAGGAGATAACTGTTTAACACAAGGAAATAGAAGAGGATTCTGGAGACTAGCATTACTCTGATGCCTAAATCAGACAAAGACATTACAAGAAAGGAAAACTATAGAACACTATAATTCATGAATACACATGAATTAACAAATTTTAGTCAATTGAATTCAACACACTATAAAAAAGACAATGCATCATGAATTTCCTGATCCACAGTCCCTTAGCCTGCAAAACTGACCTTGGGAAGAAGGGAACATACTGTCCACTCAAATGTGCTTGCTGAGAAATTTTTCTGTCAAAATAGTTCACGTTTTTGTATATTCTTAAGGCCTCAATGCGTGAACTATTGTTCTTTTTTTTCCTCATTATTTCAATTAGGAAAACATATATAAAAAATCTTCTGGAATTTTTTTTGCGTGTGTAAGGGTGAGAGGTGTTGACGTAAACTGAATACATTTAAGTCGTTGGAATTGCCCATTTATTCTTCTCATGTATACAAAGTTATTCTATCAAGTAGTCACATCATAAATCTGGTTTTGTAATTCAATGTCAACTTCTGGCCAGAAAGGAGAATTTGAAAGGAAAAAAAAAATGGCAAAAAACTTAATGGGTATTATATCTGTGAGGGAGTAAAAGAAGGCAGGTACATAACTTTGTTCTTTCTTCTTTTCCATTTTTTCCAGATTTATTGAGATAGTGTTGTCAAATGACATATGTAAATTTAAGTTACTCAACACGATGTTTGAATTCCACAATTAGGTTAGTTCTCTTCCATTTTTTTAAATAACAGCAATGAATTGTGACATAGAGTTTCTGAGAGGAAAAAAAAATGTTTTCCTGATTCACTGACTTTTCTGTAATCCTACTCGCTGATAAACTTCTCGATATAGTGAACCAGAACACGATATACCAGCTAACACTTTCTCATGGACCCAGTCCTGCAAGACCTCCAGTAGTACACTAGACTAACTCCAGCCGGTGCCTTGTCTCAGCCAGTAACCGCTGACAACGACTTCAGAAAGATACTCTCTTTGGATATTCTGGACCAAATTGCCCCACATTTTGACATTCCGCAAAGGATCTCTTTCCAGGTAGTGGCAAATTCACATAAGGCTTGGTATCCCTATTAATTTATATTCTGGCATTATAGGGTTTAAAAAATCTGACATGTGGCAAAAACATATTTTCTGTTCTTAATAAGTGTCAAACTCAATTTTGTGACTTTTAAAAATGTATTCCTCTAACATTTTGAAAATTTTAAACAAATCAAAGTAAAGTTTATACATGGAAGAAAAAAGTAATGGAATCTAAGGAAGTATACAAAAACTTCAGTGAATTCCCAAGTTCCTCTTTGGATCATAAATATAATAACAGCATGTTTACTAACTACATTTTAGGTACTGGGCTAAACACTTACTTGTAATATTTTACTTAATCTTCAGATAACAACTCACTGATGTTAATGAAATGTTATTTTCATTGTGCTTGTAAAAAATTTGAGGTTTAGTGAGGTTGAATTACTTGTCCATAATTGAGCAGCAAATAAGTGATGTTTACAAATCCAGTCTGTCTGGCTCCAAAAACATGACTCTTAACCCCTAGTCTGCACTGCCGTTTAAGAAGACACCTACCCAAGTACACCCAACGTTAAAAGTACAACTGCAAATAAGAAAAAAAACTGGTATGCCAAAGACACACAAGATGATGAAAGATTGCAATTAAAATGATCTCCACCAATGAACAACGTATCTTTTCCTATCACGTACACACATACAAATCATAAGCATTCAAAGTAAATTATATATAATTGATTTATAAAAATGACATTATGAGTATTGTAAGAATATTGGTGTTCTATTCTTATTACTTATGTATTATTATTATGCATTACTCACTATCCACTGATTTCTTCTCTATAGACATTTATATTGAATTTACTAAAATGCTACTTAATTTATTCACCCAAAAGTTTAACATCACTTAGGACTTTCAAAGATGCAGTCTAGGCTGCACATATTTTCCAAGGGAAATTTTAAATATTTTAAAATGTCACCTCATGTATGATATTTTTTAACAAAACTAAAATCCTACTTGTCCGTGTTTATTTTGTATAGAATGTATTTCTGGAAACTTGTGTAGTAACTAGAATATAATGAGTTATAACATAACTTTACAAATGAATTCTAGCACTTAACATTCTCCATCAGCTCTTCTTTATCTCATTATTTCCCTCAAATATTCACATTTTTTTTGATTATAAGTCATGAACAAAAGAAGCACGAGGACTGTGTCTTGGGGTACTGCAAGTTTAGATGTCTACAAAGTAAAGAAACATAAAAGGAGAATGTGAAGAAATGACCAGAAGAAGACCACAGAAATTAGGCATCTGGAAGCCAAGTTAAAGAACATGTTTCAAAAGGAAGGCTGATCAAACTACATGAAATGCAACTGACAGATGAAGTTAAATGATAACTGACAATTGGCCGTTGAATTTAGCATCCTAGGCATTGTTGATAATTTTGATAAGAGCTTTTCCAGTAAAGTAGCTGGGATGAAAGTCTGTGTGCAGCAGAGAATTAAAGGAAGAGAATTAGAGTGTATTAACACTAAAAACTCCATGAATGTTGTTGTAACAAGGAGTAGAAAATTGGGATGGTGCTTGGAGAGAAATGTGGCCTCACATAAGGTGACCAACAGACTCTGTTTGCCCAGGACAGTAGGGTTCATGCCCAGGACAGTAGGGTTCATGGGACGGGAGAGTTTCAATGCAGTTGATCGATAATGAGACTGTTAATGAGATTAGATATATCAAAGATTGTTTCCACTTTGATGGGAAAGAGATAGTAGAGAGGGAGAAATTGTTGCTGGAGTGATAAACCTGAGAAGGGGGAAGGAGATAAACTTTGGTACACAGTGACCATCAGAGACAGTTAAGACAGAGGTAGGCAATATAATCATGGCAGTAGATGCAGACACATTGGTGCAAATGTGGAAGCACCTTTCTGGTGGCTTTTATACTCACGATGACCTGGAAAGCAAGGACATTTGAGGAGAGTAAAAAAAAGGGTAAGGTGGTTGAAGGCTGAGGAGACAGGAGAAGGAATGACCTAGTAGTTTAGGAAAATGGAAAAGCCAAATGTAGTATGACCATAGCTCAATATGAAGAGTCTCTTGACAGAGATCATGATTTTAAAGTGAGGCTACTTCATTTGTTTATCATCCACCCCCTCCACTTAAAAGTAGATACCAATAGAGAACAGTTGTGTATGGTGGTTCTTTCTTATTACTATAGCCTTGTTGCCTTAGAGAGTGGCATAGTAGAAAGTCAAATATTTGTGATATATATTCTGACAAGTATACACAATTTTTCATTGTATAATTTTAATTTAAAAGTAATCCATCTTCAAAAAATAATCCATCATCATATGTAATATTCTCACAGATTGTTCATTAAAAAGTATGAAATTTAAAGAATAATAGTCTGATAAATTAAAATCTTCACATACCACTTACATTTTCTCACATATGTGTCCTAAGTTGTTGCTGGGGAATCCTTTGTTTATATTGTTTTAAGTCCAATTATACTAGAAGCAAATTTTGAAATGTTCCTCCAGGTGATTAATTTCACTGGAGGTCATTTTAGTACATTGATTGAAATCCAACTGATTATTTGATAGACATATTGGCACATATAATGAATTTGATTGGAAGAGGGGCATCTTTTGAGATGGATCAATGGTTTAGTAGTTTTCAACTTTTGCTCCTAGTAGAATCACCTAGGAGATTCCTTAAGGAACTACAAAGGCTTCACCCCATACCAATTAAGTCAGATTTTCTAAGGCTGGGGTTCTGATATCAGTATTTTGAAAGCATTCTAATGTGCAGCTAATGCTAAGAGTTTTCATGATTACTGTCATCATGTTCCCTGATTCAAATAGAAATGGCGTATTTTATGTATTCGACTGGTTGTAGCAGATAGAGTTTAAAACCTAAAATTAATTTACTCCATCTATTGACCACAGGTAAATTATCTTCCCTAAGAAGTCAACTTTTAATGCACCAATCCCTTAAAATTTGCACCTTTGCTCTGGTTATTACAGAGAAAGCAGTGTGATCAAGTGGGTATAGGGTAACAATGTCATTTTGCCTAAAGAGCTGCAACTGTGAGGTTCACCTTTTCCCTAGTCTAAATGATGCTACAAGTATTTTGGAGCCCAAACTGCAGGGACACGTGTCCCAAATTTCTCTACCTCTGTACTAACACGCTACCTGTAAAAAATGTGCAGTGTTATGTACATGTGTTAAAATCTTCCAGGGGGCCCCTGGGTGCCTCAGTTGGTTAAGCAGCCGACTTCAGCTCAGTTCATGATCTCACTGTTGGTGAGTTCAGACCCCTGTCAGACTCTGTACTGACAACTCAGAGCCTGGAGCATGCTTCAGATTCTGTGTCTCCTTCTCTCTCTGCCCCACCTCTCTTTCTCTCTGTCTCTCTCAAAAATAAATAAATGTTGAAACAAAATCTTCCACCCTGTTTTTGAGAGTCAGAGTTTTTGAGTTTCTGAGAGTCAGATCTGGTGGGTGCTAACAATCAACATATACACGGTTAAATTTCTATTTGGCATGAATGATTTCCTTGCAATGCTGCCTGCAATCTGTGACACAGAGTGGTTGGGTTTGATATAGAGGAAGAATTAAAACTTTATCTTCTTTTTCTTTGGGACAACTTTAAAATGATGTATTTCTGCTTATTAGTTTTTTGAAGGATCAATTCTCCTTGGTAAACTTGAAAGAGCCTCACCAAAGTCTTCTACTTCTTTAGTGTCATATACTCCCCCCAACTCCTAGTAAAAATGAATAAATGAGAACCTGATCATGAATGAAAATGTGAGTGTAAAACAATCTTTATATAGAATTTTATAGAATTTATGGACACCCTCTGATGAAAATCATCTCGAGTTATCAGCCATCATTTTACTGAATTCTAAACCAATAAGAACCCATCTGCATTTAAGTCCCTGGTACAAAATATTAAGTGGACTTGGTACTTTTTGCATTGACTCCCAGTTTTCTCAGTTGAGAACCTCAGAAAACCAGTTACTACTATTTAATTGAAGTTAACACAGAAGAATAAATCTATTTGCTATCTCAATATTAGAGGTATTTACATAAATAACCAGACATAAGAAAAAGATGTCCATTATTGTCATAAGCAATTAATACTCTCCTGGAATTTTAATTTATTCAATATAAGAATAAGAAAAAGAGGGGTGCCTGGGTGGCTCAGTCATTGAGTGTCTGACTTCAGCTCAGGTTATGATCTCATGGTTTTGTGGGTTCAAGCCCCACATTGGGCTCTGTGCTGACAGCTCAGAGCCTGCAGCCTGCTTCAGATTCTGTGTCTCCTTCTCTCTCTGCCTCTCCCCCACTTGTGCTGTCTCTCTCTGTCTTTCAAAAATAAATAAATGTAAAAATTTTTTTAAAAAAGAATAAGAAAAAGAGGTATAAATATTGGAAACAGAATTTAAACTAAGTGTTTCTGGTATAAGATGGGGTTGCCTGAAAACAGAAAAGACTCTAAAACCTTAGAATACACAAGCAAGTTTGTAAAAGTGGTCCGATATGATTATATTGTATATATATTTTTTCATTCTAGCAGTTTTACTATAACCAAAAAGAACTAGTAAGAGAATGTAGTCACAAGAGATACCATTCCACAAAAGCAATACAAATATAAATATTCTAGAAATAAATTTAATAATAAGTGGAGAAACAATGTAAACAGTACCACCCTTCCAAGAAAGATGAAGTAACAGTTGAGTAAAGTCAGAGAACTAGCATAGTCTGCATGGCAATAAAAAGTATTATAAATAAACCCCTAAAACTTATCTATAGATTGGATTCAAATCCAAACAAAATCCTAATCATATTATCGAGATAATATAAAAGTATTTCCAAATATTATCTGGGAAAAATGCATAGAAATAGGCAACACAATTTTTTTCAAAGACTAATGGAGACTTGTCTTACTAAATAAAATAAAATCTTATAAATCATTGACTACTAAACTGTGTGGTATAGGGATAAACATCAGAGCAGTAGGTCAGGATATAGCATGAGAGGACATATATATTTGCAATAGTCAAAGTGGTCCTCTTAAAACAGAGCCAGAACATACCACTGCTCTGCTTAGAACCTTCTAATAATGCCTTCCTAAATCCCTCGGAGTAAATGCTGAACTCCTTGTGACATCTGCAAGTGTCCTGCATAACCTGACCCCTTTCCTACCACAATGACCTTCACTTATTGTTCCAGCCCAGCATGCTTCTGCCTTAGGCTTTTGCAGGTACTGTTTGTTGCTCGACCATGAATGCTCCTCTCCTAGAAAATCCCATAGCTTATTCTTTGCTCCAAAGTCATTGCAAGACTCTTGTAAGACAGAGCCCTATATCCACCTCCTTTACTCTGCTTTATTTTTTCTTGGCATTTACCACTGTCTGAAATGCATATATTTTGTAAATTATGTGTCCCAGCTCACTAAAATGTAAGCTCTATGAGGCAGGAATTTTGTCTTTCTTTCTTACAACTCTATGCCAGCACGTACTATCATATCTAGTACATACTAGATACTTAATCATTATTTGTGCAATAAGTAAATGAATGAATAAATGAATGGACTCCAACAGCTGGTCTACAGCAAAAAGCAATTAGCCACCTATTTTACGACTTATTCCAAACTAAATTCCAGATGAATGAGAATTTTAAATAAAAAAGAATGATGATATTAAAGGAAAGTAATTAATATGCATACCATGTTGGATATGATAAAGTCTTTTGAAGAAGAGATCAAACGTAGAAACAATAAAAAAAACCTCATAACTTGGTTGTTTAAAATTTTAACCTGATCCTCAAACCATTATAAGCAAAATATAAAGCAAATCAAATAATAAACCTATAAAGAATTATGAATTCACTGTTGGATTAATATTATAATCATTTAAAAAACTCAAGATTTATAAGAAATAACTGAAAACTAATATAGAAATCACGTATAAAGGGTACTAACAGACCATTCATAAGAAAAGAAAAAAATTCAATAAATTTATTACAAAGCTTATCTTTAGAGCTAAGGAAAAAGTGTTAATTAAAATAGAAATACCATTTCTAACTACTAAACATTTCAAAAAATCAGAAAACACAGAATTAATAAGAAGCCAGAAAACAAATATATGATGGAAATGTAAAATCACCTAACATTCCTGATGTCAGTTTCTCCAAGTATTAAAATATCTACATACTTTTAGTCCACCAACATCACGTCTGGGAAAGCACTGGATTAGCCCTCCTACCAGTCTCCTAGTGACGCTGATGGATTCTAGGTGAGCCCTGGTGCTAATTCAGCTGTTCCCTAAATATAGAGCTTTATTATGGTAGTATATTATGCCCCACTGAACATTAACAAAAAGTAATCCCCAAAACTGTTAAATAGCTACACACTCCCATCAAAGATTAACTTTGGTTTTATTTTAATTAATTCATGCCTACAACCCCCCTATTGTATGTATTTCTAAATGTTAAAAGTGATCACCTGAGTGATGGAATTAAGGGTGAATTTTATTTATTTTCCCTTTATTTCTATTTTCTACCAAAAATATGTATTTGACTTATAATAAGAATAAAATTAGAAGTTATAAATCCAATTAAAAAATAATATATGAATACAATACTTGGAACCAAGGAAAGGGTCGTTTCAATATGAATCTGCTCATCACAAAGACCTCCCTTACTTTTATCTTATATAGCAAGGAAGAATAGAACAGAGGTAATGGAATGAGTTCAGGAATGAAGCCAGTAGGATTGTACTGTAACAATAGGAAGTAGAAAAGATGATGAGATGTCCATTTAGAAAATATAGCAAAATCATTTCATCCACTGTTTGCATATATCCTTGACTGCTTCTGACAAGTGGCCCATTCTTTCTTGATAACGATGATTTTGAGTATCAATTTTTCTTCTTGCCTTCTGCTAAAATGAATCATTCTGAAACCATTGGTTTTTGTAACAAATGATCCAACAATATAAATATATGTGTCTGCCCACCCCATTTTTATTTACATTGGGAAACAAGAACTCAGCGTGAGGAGGACTGTAAAGAAACTTTCCTTATTGAGAAAAAATAAATAAATAAAAGCCAGAAACACCAGACCAAGCCAAAAGAAGGACTTGATAGTGGAAACTTCACATTTGGAAGGAGTGGTCCAGATCACAGTGAAAAGACATAACCCTAGGGGTGCCTGGATGTCTCAGTTGGTTAAGCGTGGGACTTCATCTCAGGTCATGATCTCACAGTTCATGGGTTCGAGCCCCACGTCAGGCTTTGTGCTGACAGCTCAGAGGCTGGAGCCTGCTTCCGATGCTGTGTCTCCTCTCTCTCTGCCCCTCCCCCACTCTCACTCTGTCTCTCTCTCTCTCTCTCTCTCTCTCTCTCAAAAAATAAATAAAAAATTAAAGAAAAGACATAACCCTAAAGTGAGAAGAAAACGCTAAAACAAACAAAAAAAGACACACCATTAAATAATTCAATGTCTGTGACTGTGAATACAAGGGGAAAAAATATTTTAATCTCAATCTGGTTGATTTTTCAGTCTGTTTTGGAGACTTTGAATCATAGTTTTTTGTTGTTGTTGTTATCTTTACATCATTTTCCCCCTTCTTATGGCCCGGTGTTAAAAGAAATATCACTATTAAATGTCATTAAGAAATGTATGCTTGCTGTAGGCAACTAAAGAGGGAGGAATAGTCAGGCATGTACTGAGTCCTTGGACTGAGCTATTTTTGGAATTTCCTGCAGTACAGTAGCAGCTTCAGTTTTGCATGATTTCTTCTTCCTTGACCACCAGAATAGCAGAGATCATGTTTTGAGGCTAGCAGGGAAAGAAACATGAGTCTGGCAACTCAAGGAAGAAGACTAAATGAATTTCAAAGTATGTTTTTCTCATCATAAAAGCAATACATGTTCATAGTGGAGCATTGGGAAACATATAATGAAGAAAAGAAATCTACTAGTGATCTCAAAGTCCACAGAAAACTACTATTAACATTTCAGTACAATTTCTATCTTCTTCTCCTATAAGCACAGATATATATATATATATATATATATATATATATATATATTTTATACAATTGAGATATGATCACTATTGCATTATCTAACATTTTCCACTTAATATTTTATATTTTTATATTTTGATTAAATGTCTGACTTAGGTCCTGCCAAATTTATCTAGTACTCCTTTTAGGGGTGGATCTTGGTTTAATTTTTCTTTCCTTTTTAAATAAAACTGAAAGGGAAATTGCAGGAGACCAAAAGACAGAAACCAGTCTAAAGTTTCACTCTCTTCAATGCATATGAAATACCCTGTTGAAGATGGAATTCTTAAATAACTCAGTCTTCAGCTTTGGAACTGTAGGAATTAGTCTGTAGCCCTTAAACAAGATTCTTCAAGGACAACTGGGCCAAAGGCCAAACTTCATTACCTTCTCTACTGAAGAAATTGTGTGTCCTGAGGCATTCAATTATAACTTTCATGTTATCAGGACTTTATAGAAAGGCACTACTTTTAACCTAATTTACTTATAAAGACATAAATTTAAAAATTAAGTAAGGGAGACCTCTAATCAGGGGATCATCAGGCAGGTGTTGCTAATTATCCACTGATCTCTCTACTATCCACCTTATCTTTATTGAAAGGTAAAAATAAACCTAACACTCCTAGCTTTAGAAGAATGAAAAAAAGCTTAGACTATGAATTAATTCTGCTTCTCATTTAAAAAAAAAAAAGATTTCATGGTGTTTTAGGAAGACACCCATGACAAATTCCTTGAAAATACAGATTGGCCATCAACATGTGATATTTTGTGATGTGATGATCATAACTTATTTGCCCATTCCTTTATTTAGCTAGGTTCCAATTTTTTGTTACAGTTCTGCAATAGATATAATAATAACTAGAATTTATTTTGTGTTTACTATGTCCTAGGCACTGTAATAAGCACTTTATATCTCACAATTTACATATATTAACTCACTGAGTTAACTCAAAACAGTCCTGTAAGGTAAGATCTGCTATTTATCCTCATTTTATAAATGAGAACGTTGAAGCACAGAGTAACTAGCTTAAGGTCACGGTAGTGGTAAGACATACAGCCATGGTTTGTATATAATAATGGTTATGGAAAAATTAAAAGCTTTAATACTATTAGTTTCAAATTGCTCTAGTTTTATGAACTAGTTATTTTCAATGTTTATGCAAGCTTAGGCCCCTATTGTAAAATTTGCTCCAAAATATTGGGTAAAGATGTAAGAAAATATTATAATTTTATTTTATAAAGCTACTAGATGTTTCAAGTCTGATAAAGGGAAAAGGAAAACTATGGTTTAATATTCCTTATTATAAACATATAGGCAAAAATACTAAATTTAGGCAAACTGAGTTCAACTCCTTAATCAAAAAAGGTTTATTTGTCAATTTACAAGGATGGTTTAGGTTACTCTTGAAATAAACTAGAGTCCTATGCATAATTTATTTGGACAGGATAACACATGAGAGATAACTCTCATCCAGGTTTGTCTGAAATACACTTCTGTTTTCAAGTCTTTCTTAGGAGAATAGAATTGGAAATGTAACCTTTTATTTGCCTCCCCTTCCTACCATGTTTACTCCAGGAGTTATCTCTGAAAAGACATATAGAAAGAGAAAGATGCCAAACTGATCTCAGATAGGACTTGAGATATTACACCAAACTTTACTAGTAGGCTTAGGACATCATCCCTACTCATATAAGTGAGGGTGCCATATTGTTGTTGTTGGGTCTATTTTCCTCATCTGTTATTCACTGTAACAATAAAACTGAGATGCAAGTGACTTTTATAACTCTCACTAGTCCCATTAGGTGGTTTCTTAGTATAAGACTCCCTCTGCAAAGGAACCTGAAATTAGGTGTTTGTGAAAATATTTGTTCGGGGAATAGTTTCAGGCAAAAGTTGTGGTAGACTGGTAATAGTGGAACAGAGAAGGGGAAACCAATGTTAGGGTGCATTCTTTGGTTGATCTCCACTAGGAGCAGCTAAGGCACCCTCCCACCACCAGGACTCTTCAAGGAATGGTATAAAATGTGTTTCTGTTCACCCAAAGAACAAAAGAAAGAAATGTTTACCTACAAATTCTAGTACCCCATTGGTCAATGATTATCCTATGGGGAATTAATACATTTCATTTCCAGTGTGCACATGGGTGAATACCAAGTATGATACCTCAGATGTCTCCACTACAATGACTGAGAGGCTCAGGGGTATAAAGACAAAGATAGACGACTCCTCAGATGCATCTGCACAAAGATGGCTACCTCATTCATGGCCAGAATAAAAAGTATGCCAAGACTCTTCACTGGTACTACAAAGTGGAATCCCATTTGCAGACTTATTCTTCTTAATTCTCCACATTGTTAATCTATTACCTAATAGACACTGCAGTAAGGGCTACAATATAAAGGTGAATAAGACATAATACCTGTCATTGAGTGGTTTACAGTCTAGTACAGAAAACGACAAGTAAAATTAAAACTACAATATGGAGGGATGAGTGCCACAGTAATTTTGAAATTCTAGATACTATGAGAGAACCTAAGAAGGGAAACTAATCGAGACTTGGAGTTGGGAAAGGCTCTCCAGTTCACATTAAGTCCATAGTAATAGTTTCTTATGTCATAGGCCATTTCATTTATAAGTATTTCTGAGTCTTTGAAAATAAATGAAACACCACCCATTTTAATCTTTTGTGAACAGCATAAAACTCTGGTAGAATCACCTGCACCTGGCACATCTCTTCTCTAATATGTAGAAAATTATAGGTTTTACAACTTGGACATGAAATAGCTTTTTAACTATAACTATCCACCATTTTATAATTATGTATATTTCAGATGAAGAAAACGTTCTCATTCCTTCTGCATTTTAGTATGGTATCTAATCAATTTTACTTTCAAACTCTACTGATAAAAACTGTCCATGATACTGGTATAGAATTTTTAAATGTATTCTTATGCTACAAAAATCTCTAATGTAAAGCACCTTATGCACATTCAAAGTCAAACATGAAATTACCAAAAGATTATCAAAATAATATTTTGGTTACCAAAATGACCATCTGTGGTTATGCATTCTGCTTCTTGAAAATAGACACTTTAACATAATGACAATGATCTATCAAAATTATTCATCAATAAGGCAATGAATTTAACCTGGAAAGTCATTACATATGTATATCTTATTAAAAACACACACACACACGTGTGTGTGTGTGTGTGTGTGTGTGTGTATAGATAAATAGATAGGTAGATATAGATATAGATGTACAGATATCATTGGCTGCAGACATTTTGTCCTTGCTGGCAAATACTTCCTTTACATCAAAATATACCTTACTTAAATCCTCTCTGTTATTGTCAATACACAAGAAAAATCACAAATGCATATATCAACTTTAGAAAAAAATATTAAATAGGGAAGTGTTTAAATTTAGATAGCATCCCTTTTAAAATATGTATGTTTTTTTCTAACACTATAAAGGTCTTAGTTGTGTAAATTGGCACTTGATAAATACACTGTAGAAATTAAAAGTATGGTATAATCTATAGTTTCAAAATAGCTCTATTTTTAAAATTATTTCTATGGTTACATACAGAAAGGAAATAATTTGTAAAATTGCTCCGAATGAGAATATTTTATTGACAATGGGATGAATTTGGCTTCACTCTACTTGTCAGAACTTTGGTAACCCAAAGAGACAATAAGTTGAATGATTTATAGGAATTCTGAGGAGTTAACAGAGCTTTCATGGTTAAAAACAAAAACAAGCAAAACTAGTTGTTTCGGGCTATCAAATTGTGCATTTCCTAGTCTCTTAGATGCACTTGACATCTGGAAGATTCCATGTGTCATTCTGATCTTGTCCTGTAATATTCTATGGGCAGTGTGGTTTTGCACTATGACCCTCTGTCCCAGCATACAAAAAAGGAAAACTTACAGAAGAAAGGTGGAACTCAAGACATAGAGATTGTTGGGCTAAATTGGGTGCAGAGATGTTTGAACACTAGCTATGGATATGCTCAGATTGCAATATCTGACCACTTGTACTTCAAAGCAGATCTTCAAGAAGAGAAGTTCAAGGAAATAGCATTTTGGAATCTGCTACTCTCAGAGGTGGCAACAGGAACTTGAAGGCTGAACATGTGCTCTCCCATTAGTTCAGAAATAATAGTTCAGGAGGGGAGGAGCCAAGATGGTGGAACAGCATGGAAGTTTTTTGTGTGTCTCACGTCCATAAAATATAGCCAGACCAACACTAAACCATCCCACACACCTAGAAGACTGATTAGAGGATTAACACAACAATCTACATAACCTGAACCACAGAATTCAGCAGGTAATCAGTGCAGAGAGGTAAATTAGGGAAGAGAGAAGCTGCTGAGGGTAGGGAACCTGCTGAGGGTGGAGAGAGGACGGAGACTGGGGAAGGGAGGAGAATACAGGAAAAGCAACCCTCCCCAAAAGCAGCTGGAGAGAAAGTGGAAAATTGGAAACAGCCGCAGGGGCTAAACTAAAAAGGGAGAAAGGAGAAAGGAGAGGGTTTAAATTCCATCAAGACTGTAAGCAGGGGAGAGCAAAGGCTGTAGCTCCACAGCTCGATACCTGGCGGTGCTCTGGTGAGAAGGGCGAATCCCCAGGAACAGAGTGGGGTCCGGAGGTTCTCCAGCCACATGGGAAAAAGCGGTTCCACTGGTGGAAGGACATTTGATAGAGACTGGTGAAGCCACCTGGTCCCAGCAGACCCCAGGAAACAGCCACATTCGCTGGTGCTGGAAAATGGTCCTTAAGGGTGAAGCCTGGTGCCAGATGTGTGTTGTGATTTTCCATAATCCCTGAAAAGCTGCTGCTACACTATCTCGCGACCTTTCTCTGGGGCAGGGTGGCACTTGGCCACAGTCTCGGGGTACCAGCAGCAGCAGGGTCCCATAAGCGTTCCTGGGTGCAGCCAGCATTCAGCCATTGCTTGGTGAGACCCTCCCCCAGAGGGGAAGAACGGTCAAAGCCACAGTCCTTCAGAAGTAAGGGGCTGGGGAAAACAGCCGCATCTGAGACAAAACTCGGGAGAGAGGTACTACCTGGGGCCTGGTCACGGAGAGTGAAAAAGCAGAGAGTGGATGAAAGCTGAAGACAGAAGACAGGTGTGCAATTGCTGATCTGGGAGAACAGAGTACTGATACTAGAGACTGGGTAATTGGTTGATGCCATTTTAACCGCTCCCGCACATGCGCATATGCATCTATGAGCCCCACAACACTTCACCCGAGTAGGCTAGCAGCGCCATCTAGTGGAGAACAGAGCCTTTACACTGAGCCCTGACCAACTGGGCCAACCTCGCTCTTCCAGAACACAAGTCACACCGCCTACTTAGTTTATGGACTAGAAACTGCTACATAGTCTGACTTCTAAAAGAAAACGAAGTAATTTCAGTCCTATTTCAATCTCTCAGCAGGTCCATCTGTTCAATTTTCTTTCTTTTGTTTTTCTTTTTTTTTCTCATTTACACTACTTTTCTTTTTCTTGAATACAGAAAGAGAATAAATTCCTTTTTATTTTCAATTTTTATTAAAAATATTTTCTTTAATTTTTTACTATATTCTTTACTTTTGTGTATTTTTTTTCAAATTCTATCTTACTTCCATCATTTTATTTTAGTCAACTTCAGTGTATTCACCTTTTCAAATTTTCAAACTATTTCCTTTTTTCTTTTTCTTTTTTCTCTTTTACACTACTTTTATTTTTCTTGAATGCAGAAAGAGAAAAACTTCATTTTTACTTTCAATTTCTATTAAAAATATTTTTCTTTAATGTTTCTACTGTATTTATGCTCTTATGCAAAATTTTTCAAATTCTATTTTACTTCATCATTTTATTTTAGTCTACTACAGTGTATTCACTTTTTCAAATTTTCAAACGATTTCCTTTTTTTGTCTTTTTTCTCTTTTTCCTTTCTTTTTCTTGAATACAGAAAAAGAAAAAATTCATTCTTATTTTTAATTTTTATTAAAAATATTTTATTTATTTTTATTCAACTATATTCTTTACTTTTGGGTAAATTGTTCCAAATTCTATTTTACTCCCATCATCTCATTTTAGTCTACTTCAGTGTATTCATTTTTTCAAATTCTCAAACAATTCCTCCCACCCCCTTTTTTTATCTAATCTGTCAAACCACTTTCAACACCCAGACCAAAACACACCTAGGATCTACCATCATTTATTCGATTTTGTGTGTGTGTGTGTTTAATTTTTTAATTTTCATATTTTTCAATTTTAATTTTTTTAATTTTAATTTTTCTACCTCATTAATTCCTTTTCTCCCTTCAAAATGACAGAACGAAGGAATTCACCCCCAAAAGAAAGAGCATGAAGAAACAACAGCCAGGGATTTAACCAACTCAGATACAAGCAAGATGTCTGTACCAGATTTTAGAATCACAATAATAAGAATACTAGCTGGAGTCAAAAATAGATTAGAATCCCTTTCTGCAGAGATAAAAGAAGTGAAAAATAGGATGAAATTTAAAATGTTATAACTGAGCTGCAATCACGGATGGATGCTGCAGCGGCAAGGAGGGGTGAGGCAGAACAGAGAATCAGTGATATAGAGGACAAACTTATAAGGGAATAATGAAGCAGAAAAAAAAGAGGGAGATTAAGGCAAAGAGCATGACTTAAGAATTAGAGAAATCAGTGACTCATTAAAAAGGAACAACATCAGAATCATAGGGGTCCCAGAAGAGGAAGAGAGAGAAATTGGGGTAGAAGGGTTATGTGAGCAAATCATAGCAGAAAACCTTCCTAACCTGGGGAAAGACACAGACATCAAAGACCAGGAAGCACAGAGGATCCCCATTAGATTCAAGAAAAACCGACCATCAACAAGGCATATCATAGTCAAATTCACAAAATACTCAGGCAAGGAGAGAATCATGAAAGCAGCAAAGGAAAAATAGTCCCTAACCTACAAGGGAAGACAGATCAGGTTTGCAGAAAACCTATCCACAGATACTTGGCAGGCCAGAAAGGAGTGACAGGATATATTCAATGTGCTGAATCAGAAAAATATGCAGCTAAGAATTCTTTATCCAGCAAGGCTGTCATTCAAAATAGAAGGAGAGATAAAAAGTTTCCCACACAAACAAAAATTAAAGGAGTTTATATATAAATATAAATATAAATATAAATATAAATATAAATATAAATATAAATATAAATATATATATATATATATTTAGAGAGAGAGAGAGAGAGAGAGAGAGAAATAAATAAATAAGTACCAAATGCAACAAAGATTAGAAAGGACCACAGAACACCACCAGAAACTCCAACTCTATAAGCATCATAATGGCAATAATTCATGTTTTTCAGTACTCACTCTAAATGTCAATGGACTCAATGCTCCAAACAAAAGACATAGGGTAGCAGAATGGGTAAGAAAACAAGATCCATCTATATGCTGTTTACCAGAGACACACTTTAGTCCTAAAGACACCTTCAGATTGAAAATAAGGGAATGGAGAACCATCTATCAGGCTAATGGCCAACAAAAGAAAGCCAGGGTAGCCATAGTTATATCAGACCATGTAGACTTTAAAATAAAGACTGTATCATATCAGAAGGCATTATATCATAATGAAGGGGTCTATCCACCAAAACGACCTAACAGTTGTAAACATTTATGTGCCAAATGTGAAAGCACCCAAATATATAAATCAATTAATCACAAACTTAAACTCATCAATAGTAATACCATAATAGTAGGAGACTTCAACACCCCACTCACAGCAATGGACAGATCATCTAATCAAAAAATCAACAAGCAAACAATGGCTTTGAATGACACCCTGGACCAGATGGACATAACAGATATATTCAGAACATTTCATCCTAAAGCAGCAGAATATACATTCTTCTCCAGTGCACATGGAACGTTCTCCAGAATAAACCATATACTGGAACACAAATCAGCCCTAAGTAAGTACAAAAAAATCAGGATCATACCATGCATATTTTCAGAGCACAACACTATGAAACTCAAAATCACCCACAAGAAAAAATTTGTAAAGGTAATACTTGGAGACTGAAGAACATCCTACTAAAGAATGAATGGGCTAACCAAGCAGTTAAAGAGGAAATTAGAAATTATATGGAAGTCAATGAAAATGACAACACCACAACCCAAAACCTCTGGGATGCAGCAAAGGCAGTCATATGAGGAAAGTATATAGCAATCCAAGCCTTCCTAAAGAAGGAAGAAAGATCTCAGGTATACAACCTAAACTTACGCCTTAAGGAGCTGGAGAAAGAACAGCAAATAAAACCCAAAACCAACAGAAGACAGGAAATAATAAAGATTAGAGCAGAAAATAATGCTATCAAAACCAAAAAAACAGTAGAACAGATTAATGAAACTACAAGCTGGTTCTTTGAAAGAATTAACAAAATTGATAAGCCACTAGCCAGTTTGAAAAAAAAGAAAAAGGAAAGGACCCAAATAAATAAAATCAAGAATGAAAGAGGACAGATCACAACCAACACAACAGAAATAAAAACAATAATAAGAGAATATTATGAGAAATTATATGCCAACAAAATGGGCAATCTGGAAGAAATGGACAAGTTCCTAGAAACATATACTCGACCAAAAGTGAAACAGGAAGAAATAGAAAATTTGAACAGACCCATAACCAGTAAGGAAATCGAATTAGTAATCAAAAATCTGCCAAAAACAAGAGTCCAGGACCAGATGGCTTTCCAGGGGAATTCTACCAAACATTTAAGGAAGAGTTAACACCTATTCTCTTGAAGCTGTTTCAAAAAATAGAAATGGAAGGAAAACTTTCAAATTCTTTCTATGAAACCAGCATGACCTTGATTCCGAAACCAGACAGAGACCCCACTAAAAGGAGAACTATAGACCAATTTCCCTGATTAAAATGAATGCAAATATCCTCAACAAGATATTAGCCAACTAGATGCAACAATACGTTAAAAAAATTATTCACCATGACCAAGTGGGATTTATACCTGGGATGCAGTGCTGGTTCAATATCCGCAAAACAATTAATGTGATTCATCACATCAATAAAAGAAAGGACAAGAACCACATGATCCTCTCAACAGATGCAGAGAAAGCATTTGACAAAATACATCATCCTTTCTTGTTAAAAACCCTCAAGAATGTAGGGATAGAAGGAGCATACCTCAAGATCATAAAAGCTATATATGAACGACTCAGTGCTAATATCGTCCTCAATGGGGGAAAACTGAGAGCTTTCCCCCTAAGGTTAGGAACATGACAGGGATGTCCACTCTTACCACTGCTATTCATTGGAAATCTTAGCATCTGCAATCAGACAACACAAAGAAATAAAAGCCATCCAAATCGGCCAGGAGGAGGTCAAACTTCCATTTTGTGCAATGACATAACACTCTATATGGAAAACCCAAAAGATTCCACCAAAAAACTGCTAGAATTGATTCATGAATTCAGCAAAGTTGCAGGATATAAAATTAACGCACAGAAATCATTTGCATTCTTATACACCAACAATGAAGTGACAAACAGATATCAAGGAATCAATCCCATTTACAGTTGCACCAAAAACCATAAAATACTTAGGAATAAATCTAACTAAAGAGGTGAAAAATCTATACACTGAAACCTATAGAAAGCTTATGAAAAAAATTGAAGAAGACACAAAAAAAATGGAAAAAGATTCCATGCTCCTGGATAGGAAGGACAAATATTGTTAAAATGTCAATACTACCCACAGCAATCTACATATTCAATGCAATCCCTATCAAAATAACACCAGCATTCTTCACAGAGCTAGAACAAATAATCCTAAAATTTGTATGGAACCAGAAAAGACACCGACTAGCCAAACCAATCTTGAAAAAGAAAACCAAAGTATGAGGCATCACAATCCTGGACTTCAAGCTATACTACAAAGCTGTAATCATCAAGACAGTATGGTACTGGCATAAGTACAGACACTCAGATCAATGGAACAGAATAGAGAACCCAGAAATGGACTTACAAATGTATGTCCAACTAATCTTTGACAAAGCAGGAAAGAATATCCAATGGAATAAAGACAGTCTCTTCAACAAGTGGTGCTGGGAGAACTTGACAGTGACATCAGAAGAATGAACCTGGACCACTTTCTTACACCATACACAAAAATAAACGCAAAATGGGTGAAAGATCTAAATGTAAGACAGGAAGCCATCAAAATCCTCAAAGAGGAAGCAGGCAAAAACCTCTTTGATCTTGTCTGCAGCAACTTCTTACTCAACACGTCTCCAGAGGCAAGGGAAACAAAAGCAAAAATGAACTACTGGGACCTCATCAAAATAAAAAGCTTCTGCACAGCAAAGGAAACAATCAGCAAAACTAAAAGGCAACCAACAGAATGGGAGAAGATATTTGCAAATGACATATCGGGTAGAGGGTTAGTATCCAAAATCTATAAAGAACTTATCAAACTCAACACCCCAAAAACAAAGAATCCAGTGAAGAAATGGGTAAAAGACATGAACAGACACTTCTCCAAAGAAGACCTCCAGATGGCCAACTGACACATTAAAAAATGCTCAACATCACTCATCATCAGGGAAATACAAATTAAAACCACAATGATATACCATCTTACACCTGTCAGAATGGCTAACATTAACAACTCAGGCAACAATAGATGTTGGCAAGGATGCGGAGAAAGAGGATTTCTTTTGCATTACTGGTGGGAATGCAAGCTGGTACAGCCACTCTGGAAAACAGTATAGAGGTTCCTCAAAAAACTAAAAATAGAACTACCCTACGACCTAGCAATTGCACTACTAGGCATTTATCCATAGGATCCAGGTGTGCTGTTTTGAAGAGACACATGCACCCCCATGTTTCTAGCAGCACTATCAACAATAGCCAAAGTATGGAAAGAGCCCAATGTCCATCAATGGATGAATGGATAAAGAAGATGTGGTGTATATATATACATACATATACATATACATACATATGTACATATATGTACATACGTATACATATATATACATATGTACATATATATGTGTGTGTATATATATACACACATATATATGTATGTATACACACACACACACACACACACACACACACACACACGCAATGGAGGATTACTCGGCAATCAAAAAGAATGAAATCTTGTCATTTGCAACTACGTGGATGGAACTGGAGGGTATTATACTAAGTGAAATTAGCCAGTGAGAGAAAGACAAAAATCATGACCTCACTCATATAAGGACTTTAAGAGACAAAACAGATGAACATAAGGGAAGGGAAACAAAAATAAAAACAGGGAGGAGGGGACAAAACAGAAGAGACTCATAAATATGGAGAACACACTGAGGGTTACTGGAGGGGTTGTGGGAGGGGGGATGGACTAAATGGGTAAGAGGCACTAAGGAATCTATTCCTGAAATCATTGTTGCACTATATGCTAACTAATTTCAACGTAAATTAAAAAAAATAAAAAATAAAACAAGTTAAAAAAAGGATTCAATAAATAAAAATTGACTTTATAACAACAACAAAAAAGTAATACCTCTTTAGTATTGGAAAATTTGGATTTACCCTCTGACTTTTCCCTTGGCTCTATGAATTCTATTCCCCACAGAGCAGTCAGAGTTATCCAATGGATCATCTCTCGAGCCTGCTCTACAAAACATCCTTCTGATCCCTTCCCATATTAAACAGGGAAACCCTCAGAGTCTATAGATTACATGGCTCTAAGCTGCCTCTCTAAATCTTATTTTCTACTATTTCCCCCTCATTCCCAAGCATACTTAAAAAACAAATGCACAAAGCACCCATATAGGGTTTGCACTGTTGTTTCCTCTTCTTGGAATGTTCATTTCCCAGATATCTTCATGGTTTATCCCTCCATTAATTCAGATCTCTGCTTATTTATATCCTTAGTGGTGGGAGCTTTCCTGCCCATGGTTATAAAATACAAATCTCTCCTTCACTTTCCAGGCTCTTCTCTGCTTTAACATAATAAATATGTATTTATTTTGTTAGTGTCTTTTTGTCTTATATGAACTGGAAATGCCTTGGGGGCACTAACTTCATCTGTTTTGTTCAATTATATTTATACCATTGGCACTGACAACAGTGACTGCTCCATAGTTGGTGCTCAATAAATAGCTGCTGAAATACAGAAAAGCATGGAAGGAAGGGAGGGAGCTCTAATGACACTGCTCGATATTAACACCATCAACAAGCTGATAGCTTCGTTGGTCATAACAAATACCACAAATGTTATGAAAATTCCCTCCAGTGGGAAATGTGATCCACAGAGCTGTTTCAGTATGAATTTCATTTGCCAAAGCCATTATCTCCATTCAGGAGACAGGAGATTTTACTGCAGCGTGATCAGTGCATCCTATCCCACACGAGCTTAGAAACAGCCGTATCATGACTTCAGTACACTCTTAATATCTTTCTGGGTCACCGGATATGTTTGATGCTAAGCGTAACATGATAATACTTAGCTTTATGGACTTTTCTAGAACCATGGACCTCTGTCTAACTGGAACAATGCCAGTGATTAGAAATTCATTCATCATTCATCTATATGGGGCACTGACAGGAAAATGCCCTTGATTGCAAAATTGCCCAGTTTCTCTGAAAGAATCCAGCAGTATAGATGTATCCTGTGTTTCCACTTCAGCAAACTTTCTATCAGGAAGACAGAAATGGAATTCCTCATTCTGGACACTGTACTTTATGCTATGGAAGAAATACTATTTGTTATTATTCTAACAGTGTATGTTTTGAATAACTATGAAGAGAAAATGCTAGAATTATAAGGATGTTTGTTATGCATGCAGAACTTGGTCAAATACTTAAATTACCATCCAGCTACCACTATAGGATGCATAAAGCACAACAGAAAAATAATTTGCAAATTATTATCTCTCAATTTCATTATTAATAATTTTTAATATGGAGCTGAAATGAGATGCGCTTTTTCTACCTTTGATCCAAAATTTAAATTCTATATTCAACCAAATAAATAATCCCCAATAGAAAGAACACTCATCTTGTAATCAGAAGTCTGAGATTGATATCTCAGTCCTGCCAATCTCCCTAACACCAGATGACAATCTGAAGAGGAATAAACTCTTTTGGCCTATGAAAAAAAAAATTTCTACCTAGTGGGGGTGGTCAAGAAAGGTCAGATTAGTGATGTGCACATAAATGGTATGCACGTACCTGGCACAGTGAAAACTAGTCCAATTATGTCAGCTAATTTTTTTTTCTCATCATTTAACATCACATTCTAAATTATTGCATGGAGCCAGAGGATTTTATTAACAAATAGATGGTATAGAGCTGAACAAATCCAGCTCTCCTATTATACTCTCAGGTCAGCACTGGTGATGTGCTTTCTCGTTACTGATGTTTTATGCACCTGAGATTCATGGAGAGCCTTGGTCTATTAATATGATCCATGATGAGGACAAATGCATTGTGAAATGAACTGTTCATAATACACAGTTATTCTGTGGCAGAGCTCTTCCTGAAACATATTTTTTATTCATTTGAAAAGGTCTGTAATGCAATTTATTATCTTTATTGCAAAAAATATATATTAGAAAATAATTCACTCTCTTACTCCTTCTATCCTCTCCTCATCTCCAAAAGTCATTGGGATGGAGTAAAGTTGTAAACCTCTGGCAGCCCGTGGTTGATTTCTGAGGTGACCTGGCTTCCTCTCTCATTTTTCTCTGTGGTGATCTGGCTAGAAGGTTGAAATTATTCTCATGTTCACAAATATGCACGAGTGACATGGAGCTCTGAGAACTCTTCTGGCTGCTGCTGTCTCAGACTCATCCTAGATCATTCTCTAGGCTCATTGCACTGTGAAACCATGCCCTTTTCATGTTAGAACAACTGATGTGAAATAATGATCATCAATGAAACAGGCATCTATTACTTCTACTTGATATTTCCCAGGCAGTCATTTTTCTCATTAGAAGAATTTTTTGCCCCTGGAGGGGAAGCTGGATTCGGTATCACAGAAAATAATTTGTAAACTTGACTCTAATTCCATTGTTAATAAATCCTAATATAGGACTAAATTATGGGAGCTTCAGGGGTTCTAACTGCCATTCATCTTAACCCCAATCCATTTACTACCTATCTTTACTCATATATTACACCTGATATAGGAAGATATTAACTACAAGAGTCCCTACCCTTAACAATGATAGCTCACAATTATTGATGTTAATAGGTGCTCATATTTATATAAGACTCATAAGTTTTTAAACATATATGCAAAATACAATACAAATACACTTATGTGTTACATACACGCACAAACACATACACATATATAAACATTCCATTTAATTCAATAAATTACAAGTAGATTTTATCATCATAAATCATAACACAGTGTGTTCATAGTTAGAGAAGGGGCATCATGGTTAGAGGAACCCCAGAGGAGATATGTATATAGTTTCCAGGTTGCCCCCAACCCCTGTATTCAGATGTGTACATTACTGTGTCCTTTGCTTTTCCCTGGTAATTCTAGAGATTTTGTTTACACATCCTTCAAAGCAAAGTTCAGGCAGACATCTGTTTCCATTGCTCAAAGAAAGCCCCCTTAAAAGACAGATTGTGCAGTGCACATGGCTTGGCAGCTTGGAAAATGTAGTTTTGCAAAGATGTATTAGTTACATATGCTAGATCTGTAGAACAGAAAATTCTCTATCTTGAGTCGTCCCAGAGGACAAAATGAGGAAAATTGATACCTGGATGTTTATCCCCTGGATGACTCAAGATGGAGAATTTATTTTTGCTCTTTTTTTTTTCTAATCAAAATTATTTTTATCTGAATAATCTGATTTTTACCAAGGTGCAAATCACTAATAAAGTGAATGAACAGTTACATTTTCTATTCTCTCTAATACAATTTAACCTTAACTAAACCCCAAATGCATCTCTAAATGCTGAAATTTTAGAAAGAATAGAAAATCAATGGAGGGGCACCTGGGTGGTTCAAATAAGCTCTGTTAAGTGTTGACGTTTGATTTTGGCTCAGATCACGATCTCACAGCTGTGAACTGGAGCCCTGCATCAGGCTTCACAACGAGTGTGGAGCCTGCTTGATATTCTCCCTCCCTCTGTCCCCACTCTAAAAAAATAAAAATTAAAAAAAAAAAGTCAACGGAAAATGTATTTATTTACCAGGAGCGCTTTTCTTTTAGCTAGATGAGATGACTATCATTTCCATTTATTTGAAACGACTTTCCTCCAAACCGGGTCAATAATGAGATTATAATATAACCATTCTATTTTAGTCCATTCAAGCTGCTATAACAAAACCACAGACCAGATGGCTTATAAACAACAAAATTTATTTCTCAGTTCTGGAGAGGAAAGTCAAAATTCAGAGTACTGGCATGGTCTTCTGAATCAGAGACTTCTTGTATCCTCATTGTGGAAAGGGCAAGGAATCTTTCTTGGGCCTCTTTTATAGAGGCATTAGTCTTATTCATGGGGGATCTGCCTCTATGATCAATCACCTCCCAAAGCCCCATGTCGGAAAAACATCATATTGGGCATTAGGATTTCAATATGGGGCACAAACATTCAGTCCATAGCACATCCTATCAATTGCTATCACTGTTTCTGCTCACTATTGAACTACAGGTCCTGGATAGTATATTGAAAAGTTAAATAAATAAACAATAGCTCGAGACTTCATTTACAACAACATCCAAAATATAAGGTCCCTGGAAATATATCTACAAAAGATATGAAAGATCTTTACTGATATAAATTATAAAGGCTTATTGAAAGTGTTTAGAGAAGACATAAATAAGAGATGTATTTGTTCCTGGATATAAAAACTCAGAGGTAATTCCTCTCCTGATTTATCTCAAAATTCATTGCAATTCTAATAAAAATTCCAATAGGAGTTTTCGTGGACTTTCACCAATTGTTTCTAAATATTATATGAAACATCAAAGGGCCAAGGATAGACAAAGCTCTATGACAAAGAAAAGCATTGTGTAGAGAATGGTTAAAACATCTAACAAAACTTATGTTTAAAGCCATGATAATTAAGGCACTTTCCTAGCTGTGCAGGGCTGAACAATTGTACACACGAAGAGAACCAATGAAAGTTGACCCATACACATGAAACTTGGCTTGCGGCCAAGTTGGCATTGCAGGTCACAGGAGTAATTATAGATAATAAAAGGCACTTAAACAATTGGTTTTATATTTAGGAAATAAAAAATTAATCCGTATTTCACATATGTAACTGATTGCAGGTCTATTAAATACTTAAATACTTAAATACTTAAATGAAAAACAAAACTTCTAAAATTCTTAAATGAAGAAGGAAATGCTTTCTTAAGTATGATACAAAAAGCATACACCCTAAACAAAAAGAAATTACTTTTTATTTAAAAGAGACCATGAAGATAATAACAAGACAAGTCACAAACTGAGAGAAAATCTCTATATGTATAACCAAAAAGGCTTAGCATCTTTTGAATCAACAAGAAAAAGACAAATAGCCCTATTGAAAATGGACAAGAGTATAAGCAAATATTTCATGGAAGAAAGCCAAATGTCTAATAAATATTCAAAGATGCTCAAACTCCTAACTAATCAGAGAAATACAAACTAAAACCACAATAAGATAGCATTTTACATACTGGCAGAAGTAACAATACGTGATGATCTCAAACACTAGGGAGACAGAACTGGAGCAGTAAGACTTCTCACACATGCCAGTGAAAGTGCAAATTGGTTCCATCAATTAGGTATTTTGGCATCATCAGTTACAATTCAGGTTGTGTGTAGTCTAGGACTCTTATTTAGATCCCAAGGTAAATCCCAAAGAGCAAACCATGTGTATATCAATGTATAAACCTTGTGTATATCATTTTTTCCATTACAGAAAAAATATCATATCCATCTAAATGTCAGTTAATGAGAAAATGAAATAATAAGATGAGAATCATGCACAAATATATAAATGAAAGTAGGTGAAAATAATGAAATTAGGAAGGGGCACACAGGAATCCATACAAGATCATTCTATTCTGTAAGCTAGGTAGTGGCACACAGATGTCAATTTTAGTAGTCTCTGTGCTAGTTGCATATGTTACATATACATTTTTTTTATTTATGCATATTAAATGTTTTATTGTGATAAAAGTTTTAAAATTCTAAAACTCCAAGGGACCACTTCAAAACATTTAGCCCACCTGCATGACATTGAACTATCTCATTAATTTCCTGCCCTACAGCTTTTAGTTGGTCAGCTCTCCCTTGTTGGTGGAGGTTATGATAAGACATATGAAGCAAACTTGGTTTGTTCTATTTTTGTTTTAATGGGTGAATAGCCTTGTGGATTGCATGGATCTAATTTATTAAAAACCTTAAACTGTACTTCTTTCTTTTCAAAATTATATGTTAATAACAAATTTCAGCGATAATGTTTATATTCAGTTTATACTTTTTAACCAGTGCCATAGCTTTCCATTGCCTTATATAACTCTTCTGAAGTAAAGGTTTTCATTTTTTCAAGGTCGAGTGTACATTCAGATAATGTAGCATGTTTCAGTGTGGCTAAGTAGAGCTATGGCAATAGATAACATTTATTGAGATATGTCAAGAATACAAAAGCAAATAATCTTACAACTGAACAGAGTAAAAATTCAATGACAAAATACCAGTAGTGAAAGCATTACACTGATGCTTCAAATTATAATGTTGAGAATGTAACCCACAATCATTTAGGCTGTGTTAGATAGGAGTCAGTCAGTAACAAAGAGCATAAAAATATTCTGTGACAAAATTCCATGACACAGCATCATTCTTTTGGAAAGGAAGATTCAAAAAGGACAGACTAGTAAATGAATAAATGGTGAAAGGCTATGGTTGGGGTAATCCCAGGTAACTAAAAACTGAAGTCAAATCCACTTTGAAAAACCGACCTGAGCATAACACAAATACTCTGTCAGGATCACTCTCGACCCATATGGTTATTGACTCCAGAAATGCTTTTACTACTTATCCATCAACTCCTCAACACTACTGCAAAGGTAGCAGGTAATTCTCATGCAGAAAGGACCATTGCAACACAAGTTAATGTGTTGTCTATTTGACATATGGATTTAAATACACAGATATAAGCGGAAAGGTGTAAGTGCCAAAAATACAGTCAAGGAAGTGTAGGAATTGATATGGGAGTGTTCACGTGTATGTTTGTAAACCAGAGGATTTTTGAAAACTATTTGTTCTTGGGAGTCCCACACAAAAAACATTCATGAGAGATTTATATATGGACACTTTCTAAGTATTGAAAATATCTCTAATATTTTAGAATATAAAATCATAAATGTATCACAGAGCCCTTTCTTCTAACACATTCTTCTTGAAGGGAGAGCTTAAAAGTTCATTTCCTTTGTTTGGTCTCTATGACCATGTATATGATATAAAGGACTATTTCTTCACATTTATGATTCCAGAATTCTTATCATGTACTACTTTATTTTTATAGGAATAAGTCCTTATTTGTAACTATATTCTAACACCAGTGTCTAATATAGGCCTTTATTATACTCAAATACATGTGTGTGTTTTCATTTATATATATGTAGAGACAGAGAGGGAATGTGAGCAGGGGAGAGGAGCAGAGAGAGAGAGAGAGAATCGCAAACAACTTCACACTCAGCGTGGAGCCTGACACAGGGCTTCACTCCATGACCCTGGGATCATGACCTGAGCTGAAATCAAGAGTCGGCTGTTCAACTAACTGATCCACCCAGGTGCCCCTCAATTATATTTATTAATAAGAGAATACACTTATGATCTACTTGACTAGATTGGTTGACTTTTCCTTTGCCATGCAAAATAATGAAATGTCTCCTATAACATTTTTCTCTCCTATTTTTTTCCTAATACAAACATAAGACTGTTCTGATACTAATTTGAGGAAATGGGAAAATATTCAAACTTAAATGTAACCATAATCTAAGCAATCTACTTAATACTTTGGATTCGGCTTCTGAGAGGTTTTCGAATTTAATCAGCAGGTCAGAGGAGCATAAATAATTATTGGCAGGGTTATAACAGCAAGAGTAAAAATGATATTCATAAATAAAGCATATTTAAACAAAAACACAATAGGGTAAATACTGCAGACATAGGAGCAATACAGCCAGTTTAAAAAGGCAGAGACTTTCAATCCTGTATTAAATTTATACCCACTTCCATTGCATTCAACAAATGCCATACAGAAAACCAAGGACCTTGATTACAGTATTACTTATTATCAGGCAGGTATTTTTACAGTAGGCAATGAAATTTGAGAAAAATATCAAACAGCAGCAAAAACAATATAAGAGAGGCTTTCTGAAAGACTTTGCTTTCATAGATTTTTCAATGTCATTCTCTCCACACAAACAATTCACTTTCAAAATATGTTGTGATTTTCATAATAATTTCAGATGCTTTTATGTCCCTAAGATAAAGTGTAATTCCTTGTGGTAATATCTACTGAGTAAGAGGATTTTGTTTTTACACACTTTCAGTTGGGAATGCTAGAAGATATATTTATATACAGAAGAGACTCTTTCCTGATTAGAGTAACTGAGATGCCACACTGCCTAGGAAGAAAGATTTAGAGGGAGTGACATTTCAAAGTTACTTTTTAGATCCAGAAGTTGTATATGGACAAAGGGGATTTCATTTTGAGAGAAAGGCAATGGGCCTAATGTAAGGAGCCACGAACTTTGTGAAGGAAAATATACATGTGCCACCTGTCACTGCCATTTACTAGAAGTGTGACTTGACACAAGTAACACCCTCCCCAAGTCTTAAGATCCTCATCTGTGCAGTGGATCTCACACAACAAATGAAATAATGTTTATAAACAGCATTCATAAATTACTATGTATTCACAGGGAATCACGGATAGGCTAGGGTTATTTTGGTAACAAACAGCCCCGCACTATCAGGGTTTATACTATGAAGGCTTATTTCTTACACATGCAAAGATTAGCATTCACCAAGGCAATTTCCCAGGGTAACTATCTTCCATGCAAAAGGTCAGGAAACCAGATGGCCTTCGTTTTGTGTCTCCACCATCCCAACACAAAGCTTCCTTGTTGCAGGGACAGGAGAAAAGAGAAAGCTGAAAGTCACCATGTGACAGATATCACTTCCACCAAAAGCCTGCTGATCAGAATAAATATGTGATCTTACCAAACTCTAAGAGGGCTTGTTAATGAGTGCAGACACAATTTTAGAAAGTATCATGGTCTTTGATCCAGTTCTAAAAATAATGCAATAGTTTTACTGGTTTTCACTTTATTAGAAGTGACATAATGTATAGAAGATCCAAGGTAGTAGACCAGAAATAATTTCTATTCTTCAGAAATGCATTTATGGGGCAACTGGGTGCCTCAGTTGATTAAGTGTCTGACTCTTGGTTTCAGCTCAGACCATGATCTCATGGTTCATGAGTTTGAGACCCATGATGGGCTCTGTGTTGGCCATGTGGAGCCTACTTGGGATCCTCTTTCTCCTTCTCTCTCTGCCCCTCCCCAGCTCATGTGCTCTCTCTCTCTCAAAATAAATAAACTTAAAAAATGCATTTAAATTCAGATGTGTGTCACTTTTTCAGGGGACAAATGATACATATTAATGCTAATAATGACTAAATTTGACTGAGCTCAAGAGCTGCCTGTCACCCAAAAGAGGACCCCTTCCTTGGATAGTCATTGGAAAATATTTTCTGCAGATTTTAGAGTAGTTTAGAAAAGACTACCATCAGGAATGCAGTATTATTGAGACTATGCTACAAAATCCTTCTACAACATTACTTTTGTTAGCGCTCCTGTACCCAGGAATATTCTAGACTTCCTTATATAGTGGGAAGAGACAAACTTCATTTACAAAGGAGAGCAGAAATACTGCAGCTCAAAAGATAGAAAGCTATTATATATATAATGTTAGATATGTATTGTTTTCTCAAATATGAGGTTAGGTTACCAAACCCCCTAAGTAGAAGAAAAAATAATTAATTAAAATGACAAAACAAGCAGAAAGAAAACTCAAAGCAAAAAAATCAACAACACCATGTCTTAAAAATGGGTTAGTTGGCTTTGTTATTGTTTGGAGGTTTCCAGGAAGAGAGTAAATACTTCAAAATAATCCAGTCAGAAGGTCAAAGAAGTTAGAAGCCTTTGCACTCTTGTCACACTGAAGGATAATATTCATTATTGACTCTTGGGCAATAAAACTGGAATCCCTCATGTGCTGGGACTGATTCTCATAGAGTTGGTATAGCTTTAGCTAATGGCTTATAGATTGTAAGATCGTCAAGCCTTGCTGAAAAAGCCTATTAAGTCTGGCAATGGAAACAAAAGGTCAGTGGGCCAGGGCCAGGTGAATAGATTTCCTCAGTCAGGTAGGGAAAGCACTCACTAACAAGGTACCTTAGTTCCTTAAACCCAGATGAATGCAGACACCCAAACATAAGGTCGTAAAGAATCCACGATCATTTTATATCACTGAGCTTCTGTGACTAAGGAAATCTTACATCACAGAGTGCTGGTGGTGCCACTCAGGACATAAAACCGAATCTGTCCCAGTGAGTCAGGGCAATCTCAGTGGAAACACACAGGAGCAAAGCTGACAAAATGAGCCTTGTACTGAACTCTGTTACTCTGTTTTTCTGTCATCTCCCTGTAACCACTCAGGTGGCGGAAGCGGATATATATATATATATGTGTATGTATATATATATATTATATATATGATCATGTATATAACATATGTATATAATGTATGTAATGTGTATATATATGAAATATATATATCATATATATATAATGTATTTACCCTAAATAGTTAATTATAAAGGAATAGAGAAAATGGGGAAGGGATATAAAAATTACATATTTTTTGTAAATTATTCCTTAAATTTACATTAAGAATGCCAAATATTGTTTCATTATTGTAAAATGCATACCAAGAATTTGGAATGCCAATTTTTATAAAAAGACAATTTTTCCCCCCAAGGACATTGTGATAATAAATATCAGTCTCAGCTTAGCATTCTACAGATTATTCCATAGAAAGTTTCAAAAACAAATTGCTATGATTTTAAGTTGTGGATTTCAAAGCTGATCCAGGGGCGCCTGGGTGGCTCAGTAGGTTAAGCATTTGACTTCAGCTTGCGGTTCATGGGTTCCAGCTCCACATCAGGCTCTGAGCTGCCAGAACAGAGCTTGGAGTCTGCTTCAGATTCTGTGTGTGTCTCTCTCTCTCTTTGCCCCTCCCACACACGAGCAGGCTCTCTCACTCTCTCTCAAAAATAAATAAACATTAAAAAAGAAACATAAAAGAAAGAAAGCTGATCTAAACATAACACCCAAAATGCTCAATATTAATTCTGGGCCTGTAACCACTCAAAGATTGAGAACACTCTGAAAGGCATGAGGGCACCAGGTTTTAAATCCTGCTGTTGGGTCTCTGTGTTTGAATTGTCCACATGATCAAAGCTCCTAGTTTGATCCAGTCTTGCCTATTTTAAGAAAATTTGTTTAGACTACAAAAACACACGGAGAAAAGATAATACATCAATGATAAACACAAAAGGAAGCATATTGAATTAAACCATGCCTTACTAGTGCAAAATTGATCTCTAGATGTTTATAGTCTAAGTGGCTAAATGTATTTCTCACTAAGGTGCTGGCATTTAACTATTCTAAAGTGATTCCAATAAAAACCTTCATACTCCTAAGACAAAATAAATTCACAGAAAAAGTGTATTTCCTGAAATTTCTTGTATATATATATATATATATATACAATAATATGTATATATATATGTGTATACAATATATAATAGACACAATGTATAATAGATACAATATATAATGTATATATACAATACAATATAGTATTACAAAATATTCTAAGCAAACACAAAATATTAATTTATATAAATTAGATGCCAACTGACAACCCAACCTATCACCTATTAATAGTTTGAGAAATGTCTTGATAATCTTACAACTCATCTTTCCTCTTTTCAAGATTTATAAGAGATTATATATAGTCAAATAAGAAGATGAATACTATTTTGTTGACATTGGGAAAAGAATTAATATTCCCCACTTCAGGGATTGTCTGGTAAACTATACACCATCACACAAATAAGGCTATTTCTCTTCCTTTCTTGGTATTGAAGAAAAAAAGCATGGTTGGTTTGTCTTAAGTAATCTAGTGTTTACTAATACTAGTATGGAAAATATGCTCTGTGAAACAGAGTAATTATTCTTACCCAACACATCTGGACTTTTAGATGAGACATCTTATTGCTTAAAGAAATGAATAATTTGTGAAAACATAACTTACACTTTGTTATGTGGCTCTGAAAGAAATGCCAAATAAATGGAGAGTCCAAGAAATATCAAGGAAAACCAGTTATAACCTTGGTAATTGGTGTGATGTCACTTGCATTGTTGAACAATGCACAAGAGTGGTCATCTGTCATATTTTGACACCAAATCAGAAAGTAGTACTTCTAAAAGACACTTTAAGATTTCCATCTCAATAATAAATTATTGTATTGTACACTAGAGCTTATTCTGTTATAAAGTTAGAACCATAAATATATACAAGTTATATAAAATGTTGAACAATAATATATATGATAGAGGGATATTCTTGCATTTCCTTTGTCCAAGTATCTCAAGTAGGTAAAGGAAAGACACTATAAAATAAAGTTTGTTCAAAATGTTGTGTATTAAACAATGAGTATTCACAATTTCCTATAAGAATTTAGTGAATCTGACTTGGCATACGTAAAGTCTCTAAAAACCTTTTTCTCAGTCAAGCTCACGATTTGTTAGTTCTTATGTAATAATTAAGTAGAAAATACTTTGTAAACTTTAATTTAAATAGGGAGATGTCAGTTTCAATACACATGTACACACATCTATATGGAAACTATTATGTGCTCTATATTTCTAGATTCTGTAGGGGTTAATAAATGTATAAAACATGTTTCTTACATCTATAAGTTTTTGCTACATTTAACAACTCTGTATGAGTTTTTAGCAGTCTCTACAGGCAAAAGAGGGGGACTTGAACAGGATGAATCACAGCAAAATAGACAGCTAGCTGGTTAGGTAATACCAGGGAGTCCAACTACACAATTCTAGTCAGGGGAATATGGTAGTGTGCAAAAGAGAGAAGAGCCAAGTTCAATGAGCTATGTATTAGATGTTCTGCAAAGAAAGTATTTCACTGGCAATATTTTTGGAAAATGTTACATGTTCACCCTTCACAACCCTTATTTATTGGCATATTCTGAGATATCCTGGGTCTCCTTGGTGGCTCAGTCGGTTAAGTGTCCAACTCTTGATTTTGGCTCAGGTCATGATCTTATGGTTCATGAGACCAAGGCCCATGTTGGGCTCTGTGCTGACAATGAGAAGCCTGATTGGGATTCTCTCTCCCTCTCCCTCTACCCTACCCATGCTCTCTCTCTCTGTCTCATTCTTTCTCAATGAATAAACATTAAACAAAACTTAAAGTAAATAAAAAAATAAAGTTCTGAGATGTCCTTTGACGTAACATTTTACAAGTTATTTGACTACCTTTTTTCCACCTCAGAACACTCATTAATATCTCAAGGAATGTTTCATGACTCTCAGTTTGAGAAACCCTGCTGTAGGTCTACTGTATGCCAGGTGCTTTTGTGTGTGATGGTTTATTTACTCCTCTGCATCACATTTATATATGAATAAAGTAACTCTCACAGAGTTTTACTAATTTGTTCTAATTTACACAGTAGCTATGCAACTGGAATGAAATTTAGTAGTATTCCTGATTTGCGCACATGATTGTAGCATTTCTGAGAGAATATTAAAAGGAAATCAACCAACCAACAAACAAACCCAGGCAGCATTCCAGAAGGATTAGTAGTAATGCACAAATCAAGTATAGTGGGACTAACTTATAGAGAATGATATGGAGGCCCACTATGGTAGCTGGAGCACATGCTGGAGGTTAATTATTGCAAACAAGGTATTATCAAATTATCACTGTGGATATGGGATTAGGGATCAGCTAGCAATTCCAAATTCATGACATTGCTGTAGAGTGCCTCAAAATAAAGATGCTTGCTTTCTGGATTGGTCCAAGACACTGAGGTCAGAGTCAAGCCAATGGATCACTACAAATGGCATTGGATGTTACGAAAAAGGAAAACAAAAGAAGTCTCCATAGGAAGGTGCATTGGGGTTAAGCAATCTGAAGATAGTTTTGAGGGAATTTGTAAACTGGTCAGAAGAAGCCAATCTAAAAAGTCTAGATGGCTACATAAAGTATGATTCCAACAACAAGACATCTTGGAAAAGACAAAACTACTGAGACAATAAAGCTATCAGGATTGCCAAGGTTGTGGAAGGATGAATATTTGGAGCACAGAGGATTTTTAGTGCAATGAAAATATTCTATACAATGTTATAATGTTGGATATATGCTATTATACATTTGTTCATACTCCTAGATTGTACAACACCAAGAGTGAACCCTGTGGTAAACTGTGGACTTTAGGTGATTACAATGTGTTTATGTAGGTTCAACAATTATAACAAATATACCCTCTGATGGGGATGTCCATCATGGAGGAGGCATGAATGTGGCACGGGAGGGTATGTGGAAAACCTCTGTACTTCTCACTTTCTTGCCAATTTAAACTGTTAAAAAAAAGTAAGCCTAAAAAAAAAAGTTGTCAGAGAAGTAGGGACACACTTTAGGAGACAGGCAAAAGAGAGACATGGCATATTCTTGAGTGATGAAGGAGGAGTTTTAGGAAAATTAGAAGGGTCCAGGATGAGTGAGTGGAGAGGGAGAGACTGGAGTTGGTTGAGGACAATAGCTCAGGAAGAGGGAATGTGGGTTAGGGTAAGATTTATGTAGACACAGAAGGGCGGAAATAAATAAAGAGAAGTGAGTGAATTCTAGTACATTGCATAAGTGACAAGGACATAAAAATACTGAATGCAGAAAATAGAGTGAAGAATTATAAACATGTTTCTTATAAATTGATAAGTGAAATAATTTCAAATTTTCCTACAAAAATATGGATATTGTAATAGCTACCCCAAAAAAGCAATTTGAAGAGAAGCAAGAGGCAGTTGAATTTGATCATGGGCATGTTAAATTACAGAGAACACAGAATATGTAAGTATTTAAGTTTTTCACTGAAGGGTTAGAGTTGAATTTTTAAAAATGGATGAATTTGAACAAAACTCAGGGGGAAATTGCAAGAAAATAAGAGACAATTTTTTAATGTTTTTAGTTATTCCACTAACAATTGTCAGTTAAATCGGGTTTATTTAAAATAAGAGAAAAATGAAAACAGGTAGTATTTTTGGTAAAGTTTAATTCACAATTATATTAATAAAGAGCATCAACATATTTTAGACTGTTATCTCTAAAAATGAATCAAAATACACAATTTAACACCTGCCTTGTGTTATTTTTTGTAACAGAACCAGAGGTTTTTAAATTCCCCACACAACAAAATGCAAAATAAAAGCAGAACACCCACAGCCTCCTGCTTTGAATTAAAATTCAATGTACATTTCTTCTAGTTATAATTTTCTTGTCTATCATTCCCCAGATCCCAAATTAGATTTATTTGGCACCATGCCAGAGGACGGGTCTTTAAATCATAATGACACTCAGCTTTTACATACAGCACTATTGATGATATGAACAGCAAAGCTGGGCAGTGCTAGAATGGAGTGGGTAACAGATGTAGTTCCAATTCTGGCAGAGTGACTTAAAAAAAAAGCCCTCAATTTTAAATGCTGTTTAAAGAAATTAGATACACATTAACCATCAGTAGGGAGGACGGAGCAAGTGTGAGACAGATAACACCAAGTTAAAATATTTTGTGGAGGAAACTTTAAAATGCTGTGCTTTTTTAAAAAAATTCTGTAAAATCAATTTTATGTAGTTAAATACTCCAAACACTTTTCAAAAAGAAGCTAACAGTTGACCTTATAAATGTGAATGTATTATATTAAATTGTGGATTAAGATAGTAGTACATAGGTTTAATAATAAAAATCTCATAAAACAATTCCACACTCAGAAAAGAATCTTCTCTTTTGTTCAGATTAAACCAGATGTTGAGAGAAAAGGGAAGTTTTTATATTTTTGGGTTTTTTTAATCGTATTTTTGACCTTATTTGAGAGAATGCTGTTATCAGTACAAATGTGTACAAGCCACTTGAGTCTTGGATTGGGCTTTCCAAAAAAAACCCCCCAAAAAACAAAAACACAGCTTTTTGAGACTCGGTAGACATTACATGATGTTATAATGATAAAGTCTTTGGCCCAGAATACTTTTCAAACGCTTTATTATTTGCCATTGAAGAGAAGACTTCAGAATCATGGAAAATATTCAGGACCAAATAGTATATCAGTGTAACAACATAGCATGTACACATACTGACTCATAGACAAACTACATTGTGGGGAATTGGGGAATCACTCAGGTACAAATTCTCCTTACATTTTGTACATCTTGATTTGACTTCAGGGTGTTTTGAAATTGCTTTCAAAATGCACGCAAAGATAACAGAATACTGTTGCCACATTCTGTAGACATAATGTCTACAAGTCCCACCCAAAATGTTTAGGGAAGGTTTAGATTCCAAAAACTGGAATAAAAGAGGTGTAATGTGGAGACAGCCAATAAAGTATGCATGATTAAGCCTGGTACCACCCAGAGTGAATAGATTTCAGTCCCACAGGGAAATTCTAGAAAATGGTGCCAAACACATGCGTCAGACTCTCCCCACCCGAGGGACAAGGGAGCTGTGTGATATTTATACAACAACTCCTGATGTCATTTGAATGCAGTTGCTGGGAGAGGGTGTTAATTCCTTGGCACTTTGAACTTGCTGCACACACAAGCAGTGTCCCTGTCCTCAGTGTACCGATTATAGCAATTGGAAGGTGGCTGGAAGACACTAAAAAGTCTGAGGAATACAGGTACAGCACTGACACCGCTACTAAATCTTCCAAAGGGAATAAAAAATATCCCTATGCTTGTTCTCACTCCTTGCTACTCTTCAGTTCTTGGGAAAAATCAGAAAACAGAAACTGCATCTGAGTATAGCCTAATTTAATTTAACTGAACATTAAAGCACAGAATTTATGAAGCCAGTTCTCTATGATAGAATAAATGAGGCAAATATAGCATAACTTTTTCATGGTTTCTTTCCATGGAGCCTAAGATTCCATATTCAGATTGACAACATTTAGTCCAAGATATTTTAATTCACAACAATTGTCTTTTCCCAAGTTCATAAAAATACATGACTAACTTGCATTGAGGAAAAAAAAGGCATGGGGTGGGGGGATTCCATAAGTTTATTCTAAAATTGACTAATTTTTTAAATTTTATTTTCAAATCGAAAATATGCAGACTTTAAGTATACAGTCTGTTTGGGCAAATATATATGTTTATGTAACCACCACTCTAATCAAAACATAAATATTACTACTGTTCAGAAAGCTTTTTCATAGTATTTGCTAGTGCACACTCCACTCCACTGCACTCATTATTCTGAATTGTATTATCTTATTGGGCTTATTCTAGGACTTGATAAATGGAGTTTGATCATATGGTTTCTTTTGCTCATTGTTTTGAGACTCATCATGTTGTTGCATGTTTCAGTATTTTGTGTCTTTTTTCTATTGCTCAGGAGAATTCAAATGAGTAAATATACCAGTATTAGTTTATCCTTTACTATGTTGGTGGGCATTTAGGATATTTTCAACCTTTTGCTATTATGAATAAAAACTGCTATGAACATTTTTGTCAAATATTTGGTGCACATAAGATTTCCTTCTTTTGGGTAAATATTTAGGAATGAAATGACTGAGCCACAGAATAGGTTTGTAATTCTCTGTTGATTTATATCCCTATTTTTATGAAATACTACTTTCTGGATTACCATAGTCACCAGGTAGGATAAATCCTCCAACTTTGTTGTTTTTCAAGAATGTTTTTGACAGTCCATAAGTCATTTACATTTCCATACATGTTTTTTGAAAGAGACTTCAAATGCTACAACAGAGCCTGCTGAGATTTTTATTGAAATTACATTGAATTTGAGATCCACTTAAGAAATATTTATATGTTATAATATTGATCCTTCAAATTATTGAAGATGCTATATCTCTCCATTTTTGTAAGTCTTCTTTAATTTTTCTTAGCAGTGTTTTGTAGTTTTCAGTACAATGTTAATCATTGTACAGTTGTATTTGTTGCTTCATTTCCAAAAATGTGGAGGATATTCCAGATTACCTTATTGTTTTTTTTCAATTTATTTCTATTGTGGCCAGAGAACATGCTCTATTTAATATTGATATTTTAAGTCTGAGACTTCTTCTATAGCTTAGCATATGATCTTCTCTGGTGATTGTTCCATGTACAGATGAAAACAAGGTCATTTTAATGTTTTATAAATGTCAATTTGGTCAAGTTGATTGTTGGCAGTTTTCAAATCTGCTATATATTTATGGTTAGTTGGGATTTTTTCAATTTTTACTTTTTTTACTTGTTCTATCAATTATAGAGAAAGAGGTATTAAAGTTTTTTTACTTCTTTTGGTTCTCTTCTGTTTATTTTGTTTCATATATTTTGATAGTTTGTTATTAGGTATGTGCAAATTTAGGATTATTATTCCTGATAAATTGGTTCATTAAATGAGTCATTTGTCATTATGAAATGTGTCTCTTTACCTTTGAAAATCCTCTGTGTCTCGAAGTATTTATGTTTTTAATATAGCCATGGAAACTTTCATATGCTTTGTATTTGCCTGATACATCTTATCACTTTCTTTTACCTCGACCTATCTTTGTCTTTATATTTGAAAGTGTCTATAGTAGATGGATCGTAGTTTGGTCTTATCTTTTATCCAGTCTGATAAACTCTCCATTAATTATAGTGTTTTGACAACCTAATTTTAATGTGACGATTGATCTACCTACATTTAAAACTACCATCTTGCTATTTGTTTTCTATCTATCTCTTCTGTTATGTAATCCTTTGTCCTCCCTCCTCTTTCTTTAGAAAATTATTTGGTCAATTGAGGACTTTTAGCCTCATTTCTCTTTAATCAATATAACTTACTGTATTGTTTCTTTTTTAAGGTCTTGTTTAATGAAAAATACAATTATTTCCACTCTTCTTTTGAAAGATTATTTTTTCCTGTGGAGGTACAATTTTAGTTAACAAGGTTTTCTGTGCTGTTTTTTTTCATCAACCACCCCTCCCTCTGTCCATCATCTCATCATAAATGCTGCTCTATTATCTTTTGTTTGTTTTGCTTTGCTTTGTTTTGTTTCTCATTAAACTTTGTTTTAATGGATCTCAAAATTCTGTGGCAGACATTTGGCCAAGTTGTTTCCATTAAAAAGTACTGATTTTAAAAACTAATAACTTAAAACTGCCACACACACACACGCACACAAATCAGTAATTGTCCTCTAATGATTATTGTTTTATTCTATCAGCCAATTATATTGCTAATGAATCATCATCATAACCTTATGATGGTTTGGTTTAATACTTTGTGAGGAAGGGTATATTTTAGCTACTCCCTTAGTCCTAGGGTCTCTCTAACTCAGATGCCAAAGTCGCTTTCCCCTACAGGGAGAAGCAGCTAAAATTTCTGCTCAATACTTTCATCTATCTAGCTTTTGCTTTATCCCTAGACTACTTGTATTCTGTCCCATTTATGCATACATTAGGTGTCAACCAAAGATTTGTTTGTTGTTATGCATGAATCTGAGGGCTACACTTTATGAAGCTCTCTCATTTTTGTGATATCTCCTATCAATTTCCAGCTCCTTTTCAATACCATGCTCCAACCACTGAGTTCTCAGGTCATAAAATTATAGCTTTATGTTTGAGTTCTATTCAAAGCATGTAGCTTTGAGAGAGGGAAACTGAAAAGACCCCATGAGAGACTGTTTTTTTGCTTTCTCTATACTGGCTAAGACCTACACTCCCTCCTTGCACATGTCTCATAGTGCAGATAATGTATGCCCTCCTTGCAAAGGCCAAAGCATTAATGATTTCTTTTTTTTTTAACATTTATTTAGTTTTGAGAGACAAAGAGAGACAGAGTATGAGTGGAGGAGGGGCAGAGAGAGAGAGGGAAACACAGAATCTGAAGCAGGCTCTAGGCTCAGAGCTGTCAGCACAGAGCCCGATGTGGGGCTCAAACCCACAAACCATGAGATCATGACTTGAGCCAAAGTCAGAAGCTTAATCAACTGAGACACCCAGGCACCCCAAGGCATTAGTGATTTCTTTGGAGTCTCCCAGCACAACAGGCAACATCTAAGGAGTGACTGGACAGAGTCATCACGAAAGTTTTCCAAGACCACTGGCTCACCCAAGACCCCTGGCTCCAGGTTATAAGTGACTTATGGAGGACACTTAAACACTCATCTTTGTTCCTCCATTACTGAGAACAAACGTCACAGGACCACAATCCTCAGTAAAAACTCTGGACCCAAAGCAAAAATAAAACTCACTCTTCTTTCCTTTCTGAGTTTCCTGGATGCTCTGTCCATATCTACTCTTGCTTTCTCTCTTTAATAAACTCTGTTCTCCCTTCCTCTCAGCTAGTGTTTGATTTCTATCCTGCACGAAGCCAAGGACCTTCTTGGTTGGTCCTTTGGGACCTCACTCTGGATCCTCAGACTCAGTCATACTGTATCAGGTTTTCCCAATATTTTTCTTCCTCTGAATGAGTGAATTCCCAACAGTTTCTGCCTAATTTTGGTCACTGTCCAATGCCTCTAAGCAACTCTGTGTATGTGAGTGTGTTTCTACATATATTTTGTACAAAATAGATAATTGTTTTTGACAGGAAAGTTAGTTCAATATAAGCACTACTGTACATCAGAGTTTTGTTGTTGTTGCTTTTTGTATGTATTTTTATTTTAGCATTTGTTTGTGTGTGGTGTGTGTGTATACTTCAAAATTCATAACCATGGTAATAGTACTACCTAGATAGAGCATCAGGAAAATTCTATACAAATATGTGTTAATCCAGCATTTGCTTGTCTATTCACATTCACAGAATTATCAGAACAACTTATCAGTTTTTCACTGGAATTTATTGCTAAAATCAATAGCCTACATATAACTGATCGTTGATGATAATACGTATAGCAAAGAGGATTCTACCAACAATTGACTTTTCTAACACAAAAGACATGTAGAAACATTAACCTGTTTGGGAATCATGCTAGAAAAGCAGACAATAGTGAATATATTTATATTGAATATCCATTGGATTGAATATCCATTTTTCAGCTGCACAGTGATGTATGTGACCTAATAAATAAATAAAAAGAAGTCTGTTACACAAAGAAAGGGAAATAGGTATGTGCTTGCCATGTTGGAAATTTAAGCTATCCAATTATGCAGGCAGTTTAAAATGTATATGATCAAGACTTACTACCACTAGAAATAACAATGTGTGTGCTATAGTAAAATATAAAGGTGAAATAAGATATATAACATAGTGGCTATGATGTTTGGCTAGAAAAAATATATATGTACATTAAGAAAAAGATTCACAAGGAAAACAAATGTGTGAGGCACAAAACATGTATTTACTTGGGGATCCAATCAGTCTTGAATCAACTATTCTTCTGTAGTCTAGCAGCCTCCAAATTCATATTTTTTAAAAAATACCACCTATTTCCCAACTAGATTTGCCTCTAAAGGGAGTTATAAATTTTGTTATATAAACTAAAAGGGATATTAATTGTCATTTCTACAAAATAAATATACTTGAAGTTCATTCTCATTTGGTGCCTAAAGTACATTCTATCAAAAGGCTATTCAAAGTCAGAAGTCAATTTATTATTGGTAAAAAATCAAATTATCATATTATTTCCTAACCATCTATCTAAGAAGAAAATAGTAGAAATATTTTGACAACAACAATCTCAGGAATGGACTGTCCACCCATTCTTACCTTGAAAGTATATTGGTGGAGAAACTCTTTTAATCTCACACCTCTTTCAAGCTTGATACTGGCAAAAGAGTACATACTGTAAAGTCCCCCTGTATTCATGATTTCACTTTCTGTGCTTCCAGTTATCTATTGGTCAACCACAGTCTGAAAGCATATGATCCTTTTTCTGCATATCATCAGAAAGTCAGCAGTAGCCTAATGCTATTTCACAATGCCTATGTCATTCACCTCACTTTATCTCATCACATAGGCATTTTATCATCTCACATCATCACAAAAAGAAAAAGAGTGAATACAGTACAATAAGATATTGGGAGAGACCACTTTCATGTAACTTTTATTACAGTATATTGTCATAATTGTTCTATTTATTATTAGTCGTTGTTGATCTCTTACTATCCCTAATTTATAAATTAAACTTTATCATAGGTATGTATGTATAGGAAAAAGCATGGAATGTATATATATATATATATATATATATATATATATATATATATAGCTCAATACTATCCACAATTTCAGGCATTCACTGGTGGTCTTGGAATACATCCCCCATGGATAAGGGGGGACTACTATAATGAAACCTCAAAATACTCAATCCACACAGACTAGACACATTGGATCCACAGTGGAATTCTACCGATATATCAAAGTTCCTTTCAGAAAGGCCAATAATCACAAAGCTTTGATTACAGTACTTTGCTTTCACTTCATGTCACTTCAGATTCCAAGCATCAGTGGTGTCATTAACATAAATTTGCATACAAGTAAAGATTACACAAATGTCACTGCAAAGCTAGTAAGTATAGAGCAAACAGAGAAATAGATGAGCTCTGGATTGAAACTCCTTTTAATATCCTTTTAGTCAGTAGCAGGTTCTAACCTGGCACATGAATTCCTTTAATAAAAATTTTCAACTAGATGTTTCCTCTACTTGTACATGGAATATACTTGTGTATGTGGAGCACTCCTAAGCACACTCTCAGCATTTAGGGATTCCAAATGTATTTTTCCCCACCTCCATTTTCTCCATTAACCAATAGAGGGAGTGCAATATTGCACTATGATTCTGTGTAGGATATAGTCCTAATTGCACAAATAAGTTATAGATTTACTATAATATGATTTCTGCCTTGACATATCAGCATATCCAAGACTTTTATTCATTAAACTTACCAACAATGCCAGTGCCTTTTGCTTTCTTACTTCAGATTCTTCCTAAACCTCTTATTCTGGTCTTGATTCCCAATCAGACAAAGACTCCCAAATTCCCACTAGAATTTTTTAAAGACATTTTTTTTTTAATTTTTTTTTTCAACATTTATTTATTTTTGGGACAGAGAGAGACAGAGCATGAACGGGGGAGGGGCAGAGAGAGAGGGAGACACAGAATCGGAAACAGGCTCCAGGCTCTGAGCCATCAGCCCAGAGCCTGACGCTGGGCTCGAACTCACGGACCGCGAGATCATGACCTGGCTGAAGTCGGACGCTTAACCGACTGCGCCACCCAGGCGCCCCTAGAATTTTTAAAAATGTTTTCTTATATATGTGATCCTCAAGATGGTTTCATCATCCATTTTGGATTTTCATTAGTACTATAAAATTTTCAATTATACTTAGGGAAATTATTCAACTTCCATCCCACACTCCCATGAACTTTCCTTTGTCATTGTCACCAAAAACATCCAATTCAATGCCTCTTCTGTTCCTCATCTTAATTATCATGTTGACCATATTCAAAAGAGTCCATTGTTCTTCCTTCTAAAAACTTATTTTGGCATCTGAGGGCCTATACCAATAGTTACATTCAATCTCCCTGACTATTCTCTGAGTCCTCTTTGCTGGCTTGCCTTAAGATCTACATTTTAGATGTCCTAGGGCTCAATTCTGTATCTTATTCTATCCATGTTCTCTGCCCATGTAATATCTTCATACCCATGGCTTCTAATAACATACATTTTCTGATGACTCTAAACTTATATCACCAGTTCTGATCACTCTTTTAAGTATCAGAATCCTACATAAATCCTCCTGCTTAGCATATTTTTCTGCTAAAAAATCTACCTGAATATTTCACAGGCACCTCAAAATTAATGTGTTGAGAACTGAACACTTGAGTTTCCCCTGGAACATATTTTTTCCTGAGTCATTTTCAATTAAATTAATGATGTCACTATCTACCCAGCTACTTAGGCCAATAACCTAGGAATAATGCATAATTTCCTGTTCATTCCTTTACTTCTGTACAATACATCAGCAAGCCTGATGGATCAACTTCAAGAAGCAGTTAAATCTCTTCACTTCTTAGTACATCTACCGGTACCATTCTGGCCCAAGCCACTTATTTTTCACATAGACCACAATGATAGTGTCTTTACCAGTATTTCTGCTTTCCCTCGTTTCTCTTATTTTTTACCATCAAGTTTATTTTTATAAATATAAATAAGATTATTTAACTGCTTTGCTTAAAAGCCTTCATTGGTTTTCTATTGTATATAGAAATTTCAAATACCTTATGGTGTTTTATATGGTCTGATCCTTTTCTAGCGCTGTCAGTTCATTTCCATCTTCTCTTCTCTGTCCCTGTTCATGACTCTCTGGCCACACTGAACTTCTTTCTTCTAGTCAAACATGTCCAAACTCCTTCCTACCTCAGGACATTTGTAGTGATTGTTCTTCATCCTTGAATTATTTTTCCCCAGATCATCTCATGACTGGCACTTTAGTATTATTTGGGTCCCACCTAAAATATCAGGAGGCTTTCCTCAAGTACTGAATCTAAAGTGATCACAGAGACTCTCATTTCCCAAACTACCAAGACAAAGTATATCATCATACCTTAATTTATTACCTTCAGAAAACTTCCAAGCATCTAAAATTATTGTACTTATTTTATTTTTACTTGTTTTATATTTGCCTTCCTCCTCTGGAAAGTAAACTCTGCAAAATCAATGATTTAGCAGCATCACCACAGTACTTAGAACCATGATCGGCAATCAGCAGGGGTTTAATTAATAGCTGTTCACTAAATGGATGGATGCATTTTATGAATTTAAAAGCCTATAGAAATTAAATTCCTCAAGATAAAGTATGTAATAAAGAGCAGAACAAATAGACTACCTATAGTGCCTGCATGAAAATATTAATCTGGCAAAAATGTGTGATTGGAATGGGGAGGGCTAGAGGTTCAGTTATGAGATAAGGAGTAATTTTGACCAGAAAGAGAAAATTCAAAGATGCCTAGAACCAAGATGAAGCAAAAGGAAAATAAAAGTGGAAATGGATGCAAGAGCCACAGGAGAAGCCTTATAAGAATTGTTAATTTATTGCATACAAAGACAAGAGAGGAATCAGAGCTAACTCTAAGATTTCCAGTCTGAGTGAGAAAACAATTCCTAGCTTTTCTCAGCAAAACACAAAACTTGGAAATGAGAGATGTATATGAGATTTAGTGTGGTGATGTGTTTAAATACCTGGTAGTAATCCAAGTAGAGATAGATGGTCTCTAGTCAACTGAAAACATACTTATGGCATACCAGAGATTAAGATTGTACGTATATGGGTTTTTGTAATACTATTAAGATATCATGAAATAAAATGAAATTCAGTCACTTAAAGTGCATCATTTATTCATCTTGAAAAGTGTATGCATTCATTTAACCACCACCATAATCAAGATATAGAACAGTTACATCATCTCAAAAATTTCCTTTATACACCTTTGTGTATAAAGTCAGTCTCCTTCCTGATACCCCAGCTGATAGCAACCACTAATCAGATTTTTGGTCTAAAATTTTGCCTTTTCCATAAAGTCATATAAATGGAATCAAATGATGCTCCAACATTTTATGTCTGAATTCTTGGATTTTGTATAATTCCCTTGTAATTCATCCATGCTGCTACATGTATTTATTGCTTAGTAGTACTTAATGATGTATCTGCATCATAATTGATTAATGGCCATTTTAATTGCTTCCAGTTTGAAGTTATTATCCACAAATTTTTAAATAAATATTAGCGTATAGGTCTTTGAGTACACATATGTTTTTGGGGAAATATGTATGAGTGGGATTGCTGGGATGTATGGAAAGTAGAGATTAACTTTCTATGAAACTGTCTAACTCTTCTCTAAAACAACTATGGTATATTTTCCCAGCAATATATGAGAGTTTCTCTACATCCTGTCAGGACTTGATATTGTTGTATTTTTTATTATAGCCATCCAAGTAGTTTCTAGTTGTACTGCATTGCAGTTTTAATTTGCTCTTTTCTAATCACTAATGATGTTGAAAATTTGAACTTATTTGTTCTAGGTATCTCTTCTTTGATGAAGTGGCTGTTCAAATCTTTTACCCATTCTTATTGAGTTGCAAGAGTTATTTAATATACTCTGATTACAAGTGTTTTATAAGACACATGTTTTATAAATATTGTCCCCACTTATGACTTACTTTTTCAGTTTTTAACAGTTTTTCAAACAACAAGAGTTTTTAATTCTAACTAAAACCAGTGTATCAAACTTGTTTTAGTGGTTTGTATTTTTGTGTTTTGTATATGAAGTCTATGCCTAATTCAAGGTCACAGAAATTTTCTCCTATATTCTCTTTGATAATTTTTATAATTTTGCCTCTTCTGTTTAGCACTATGATCCCCTTTGACTTAACTTGTATGTGTGGTGTAAGAATAAAGGTGGTCCTTATTGCATAGGGTTATCCAATTGTTCAAATACTATTTGTTAAAAACAGTATTATTTTTCCATTGAAATACTTTGGCATTTTTGTTGACAAATAAGTTAACACCTATATGTGTTTTTAATGTTTATTTTTGTAATGTTTATTTACTTGTTTTTGAGAGAGAGAGAGAGAGACAGAGAGAGAGAGAGAGAGCACACACTTGCAAGCAGAGGAGGAGCAGAGAGAGAGAGAGAGGGAGACAGAGAATGGAAGCAGGCTCCAAGCTGTCAGTGCACAGTCCAATGTGGGACTCAAACCCATGAACTGTGAGATCATGACCTTAGCCAAAGTCAATGCTTACACCGACTGAGCCACCCAGGCACCCCATGTGATTTACTTTTATTTTACTTTTAAGTTTACTTTTTTTTATTTTGAGAGAGAGAGAGAGAGAGTGCATACAAGCATGTGTGAGCAAGAGATGGAAGAGAGAGGGAGAGAGAATCCCAAGCAGTCTCCATGTTGTCAGCATAGAGCCCAGTGCGGGGGCAGGGGGTGCTTAATCCCATGAACCACAAGATCATGATCTGAGCCGAGATCAAGAATCAGATGTTCAGCCGACTGAATCTTCCAGGAATCCCGTGTGTGTGTGTGTGTGTGTGTGTGTGTGTGTGTGTGTTTAAAATTTTTAACGTTTATTTATTTTTGAGAGATAGAGGGAGACAGAGTGCGAGCCTGCGAGGGGCAGAGAGGGAGACAGAATCTGAAGCAAGCTCCAGGCTCTGAGCTGTCAGCACAGAGCCCGACATGGGGCCAGAACCCACAAACCATAAGATCGTGACCCCAGCGGAAGTCTGACACTTAACTGAGCCATCCAGGCGCCCTTATATGTGCTTTTATATATGGATCTGTTTTCTTGTTTACTGACCAATATGTCTATCTTTATGATAATATTTTATGTTACTATAGATTTAAGGTAAGAATTAAATTCTGATAATTTAAGTCTTCCATTTTTCTTTTCTTCTTTTTTTTTTCAAGTTTGCTGTGGCAATTTCAGGTCCTTTACACTTGTAAATGAATTTTAGAAGTAGTTTGCCAATCTCTATTTTTAAAAGTCTGTTAATGTTTAGATAGGGATTGAATTGACTCTATAGACCACTGTGGGAAAAAATGATGTCATAACAATATTGAGTCCTCAGAGACATGAACATGGTATATCTTTCCATTGTTAGCTCTTCTTGAATTGTTGTCATCAACGCGTTATCATTTTTGTCTTAAACACTTTGCATGTTTTGTCAGCTTTATCCTTGAGCATTTCATATTTTTATATTAAATACTAGTTTTTATATGAATGTATTTACATTTCCAGTTTTTCATTGCATGTGGGTCTAAAATATTCTGATTTATAGTTTCAATATCTGCATTATCTCTTAGTTTGATTCTGTTAATTTCTTTACATATTTACAGTGAGATTTTTCCTATTTCATTGTCTTTTTCTATTGTTATTAATACAACTATTAGTATTATGGGGGTTTTGTATATCTATTAATAATTAACTGAAGATCATGTCTGAAATAACAGTAGACACTGAAGCAAATAGGAATGAGAGCTGCAAATTGTGGAGACCTTTCTTCTGTGAGGTTGTTTGCATAGGAAGTTAAATAAGTTTAGATATTTGAATGGAGTTTGTGCTTTGATGTTGCTATAGTGAACCTTAGTGTCCCACAAGCTTCAGATTTCTCCAATGTGGGCTGCATGATCTTATGTTTACTGACTTATGTTTATCACAGTACTGTGGTACTGGAAGCTTTCCCTCTGTATCCCTGCTCTGCTTTTAACAAAATCATGAAATTGGTGCCAAAGAGGAGGGTCTTGTTGCCAAACTCTGTCTTAAAGAACTCAGACTGTTGTGAGATAAAATGCAGAGGGAAAGAGATGAGAAAAGGGGCCTCAGGCTCTTCTCTGTGTGCTTTCTTTACTATACATAAAATCCTATTCCCACCCTCCCCAGAAACCGTCCCACAAGATTCTAATAAATGTGTTGTGAAACCTCTCTTTCTTAATCATGTACCTCTCTATTGACATTTACTTTTCTGTATTTTAATTATGAGAATACACATCCACTTCACCTAACCTATTCTGAAATCCTTGAGAGAAGGCAACATGTCTCATTCATCTTTGTATAGATATTTTTAGGAATGTAATCAGGAGTCTGGAAAGAAAACTGAAAAAAAAAAAGCAGCAAAACAAAACAGATGAGCAACCAAAATGACTTACCTGATGTCAAACCATACTCAATCAGTTGTGACCAAATCAGCCTCATTTTATTATATCCTTGAGCAACTTTTGATTGTGAGAAAAGTAGAAGAATGTCTGGGAGGCAGATGATGAAAAAAGGAATCTGTAAGTGGGTAGCATCATGAGATTAAAAAAGTGGACTCTCAAGAGGTAAGGTCTAGTAGTGTCAAAGGTGGTGAGGACAAGGAGAAAATAAGTACAGTTTATATCATATATAAGAAGGAACGAAAATAGGACTGGAGAATGAAAGATTATGGGCACAAATTTAGTTATTTTTATATGTGAACACAGTCCATGAATTCTGTTCATTCTAGGTGGAAAATGCAAATATGGTTCAAGTTCATGGCAAAATGACTAGATTACTAACTTCTCAGGGATGGAGAAAGTTGTCTCTACTAGGCAGAGTGCAAGGTATTTAGATGTTCAATAAAGATATCTGTTGGTGGGCAAAGAGTCTCCTCCCTTAAGTATTTCTAATCGTCTCATCTGGTCTGTGCCAGTTGAGGGGATATAAAGGCAGAAAAAAGCAAGACAGGATGTTTCTGCTACAAGAGCAATTGACAACACTATTGCTACTGACAAGAGAAGAGTATGGGTAAAACCTGTCAAGTTCTTCAAATTTAGAAAAGGTGTTCAATATAAAGTGAGATACATATTTCACAAAGTGTTTCTGTGTTTCCTTTGAGCAATTCATGGTAAAAAGATTCAAGCTTTTTTAGTATGTGTCTCAAAATTCCAATTCCAATGTGGCTTTTTATATTCCCTAGTGTTTCCATGTTTCCAGACCTTTCATTTTTCTTCCATCTTATCTTAAGGCTGAAAGAAGTTTATCATATTATTAGACGACAGAGCAGAACAAAACAATACATCAAGCCCCAGCACTTAGTACAGCTTTGCAGAGAAAATCAGGTGCATTCTCTTACTGTATGGTTAGAGAAACAGAAGAGGGTGTCCCAGATACCATATTTCAGAAACTAGACAGAGTTGATGTGCCTAATTAATGTTAAGGGAACAAAAGTATAGCAAACAGATTAGAAAGCAAGAAATTAAAACAAACCCTGAAAGCTTAAATCTTGAAAGAAGAGTTGTATTAAACCAGCCTCAGGAATATGTAGGGGAAAAAGAAATTCTAACATGACATGTGAATTAGACACATAATAACAAATTTTGCTCCATGAATTAAAAGTGGGACTTTGACTCCAGTTGTTATTATTTTGCATGTAAAATGCTATCACTTCTATTAACATGAAGACATGTTACAACTTAATCCCAACAGCTAACCTATATTGATCATTAAATGGTTCTATTAATTTATAAGATTGGGTCTTTTCTGAAAATAGAGATCTGAGCTACCCATAACCACACATAATATATTTACATTAGTAATCTAAATCTCTTCAATTATAAACTAATGTAGTGAAAACTATTTTTGTTATCACTCGGGTTAAATTTCAAGAAAAATGAGGATCAGTATTATTAAATCTTTGGGAATGGGTATTGGGCTTGTTTCATCTTCAAGTTTGGAAATAAATGCATTTTAGCTATGATATATGAAACCCATTTGCCACATTGAGCTTAAAATGTGTGAGAAAGATTGTCCTGTGGTATTTATAGTAATAAAACACAGCTGATGTGATCATCATTACATGTTCTAGACGATTATTGCATGCCTCAAGTGGGCAATATGAGGCACAGAAGACGTAAACCCCATGAGAAATGCAGTAATTTTCCCACATGCAGGACCTGAAGCACCACTCGATTACAAAATGCAATGTACCAATGACAGAAGCAGCCACAGTCATGAGCCAACGCTCTGCAAACTAGCAAGCTGCCCCAGTTAAGTGTCTGCTAAATGATGAGATAGCCTTCCAGCAACCCAACGTCCCTCAGTTTTTACCTTGAAATTTATATTTTAGTCAGGTAATAAATTCGTACCTCTTAAGCTTTTCATAAAAATTTTTAAAGCATCACCATAATTTTAAAAAAAGCCATTTTATTTATGTACACTTTTTTAGAGAGCATGTGCGCAAGCAGGAGAAAGTGGCAGAGAGAGAGAGAGAGACAGAGAGATTGAGAGAGAGAGAGAGATTGAGAGAGAGAGAGAGAGAGAGAGAGAGAGAGAGAGAATCCACACTGAGCATGGAGTCCAACTTGGGGCTGGCGCCCATGACCCTGGGATCATGACCTGAGCTGAATGCAAGAGTCAGACCCTCCACCAACTGAACCATCCAGGCACCCCCATTATAGTTCTTCAAAGCATCTTTCTTTTTCCTTTTTTGCTTTAGCTTAAATTTTTTTCTTGCATATGCTATTATGAGGCAATTTAAAGGGGAATACAATGAGAAATTTCCTTTAGACCCAATTAAGTTTTTGTAGGTCAACTATGTTAAACTTTGGAAAGTTACTTTCCTGGAGCTTATAATCTAGCAAGGAAACCAAAATGAATCTTGAATTTAACAGTAAAATAAAATTCAGATTTGCTATTAAAATTTTGTGAATTAATAACATGATAGAATTTTAAGTATTTATTAAGAGATAATATGGTATGTTACTTTGGGGCACAGGCATTGTCAGGAGGAAAATAAGTGGTTATTATTCTACGGGGTGTTTTGGTTTAATGAATAGAGATCAGTATATTATATTTAGATCACTTTTTTTAAATTTAAAAATGAACGCTCTGAGATATTCAAAGCATTTTAAAAGTTTATTATTTTTATATAACTGGTATTAAATATTTAGTAAGCTGAAGCTTATTTGAGAAATTGTGTTTGCATTGTTAATCTACATAGCCATTCTTCTCTTGCTTGAATCTGTGCATTTTCAGATAAGGTAAAGGAAGGAAGCCAACATGCAGAAGTGAGGAAAAATTTGGCATTTTTCTCAGTTTGACTGATGTGAAGAATTCCTGAAAGGGAGAAGGGGAAGCCGTGATGGGTGGGCTACCTAGAAGCATCATCACAATTATAAAGATGTAAAGCATGGAAATTGAGAATAAAGAAGGAGTCTGTAGTGTCTGGAGAATTAGAAGTACTTTGTGTAATTCTTTAAATAAAAGGGTTTTCCCCCCAGGGATCCAAAGTTTCGTCCCAGTTTGTTTGACACAAAGCTTACAGAGTCAAGCCAAACTGTTCACGACAAGAAGAAAAGCTTTGTGATTACTGAAAGAAGCCAAAGTCCTTTAAAATCCTTTCAGTGTGTGGAATACATTTCAGGGCTGTTTCTCCTGGAGCCAGCCATCTTATGTATGCTAAAATTGTCCAGTCTTATTTTCCACACCAAATGCATTAGAAATCCTTGACCACACTGTACACAGTATTAAAGTGGAATAGGACTCTCAAAGTGGCCTTATATTTTGTTCATATTGTCCTTGAAGTTTAAATGACAAAAGTAAACGGAAAGTTCAAATCAATTTTTCATACGAGAATTTTCCAAGGCACAAAATTTTATTGTTCTGTGGTGTGGGTCCATATGTTTAGACTAGAGCTTTTAATGGGTCAGCCAGAAGACAAAAGAATAGACAGTCATATTTTACTTTCTTTCTCAACTTTAAATTGTTTATTCCTGTGTTGCCTCCAGTTAACTACACTTACTATAGGAAATAAATCATACTTATTGTTCATCTCACATTCTTGCTGAATTTCACATAGAAGTTTCAGTTTCTATGGAAATACAATGTTACTAAACTCAGGATTGCCTTCATAGTTAAATCAGACTTCATCACATAATCAAGGCTGAAGACGTAGCCTCCATGTTCCATTTAACCCTGTCATATATTTATCACATCCTTTAAAACTGGAAGAAGAGACATGTCCCAAAAGAATGTGTTATTATCTCAAACATTGAAATTAAAACCATTAAATTAGTTTCATATTATTCATTCCTCCCCAAATTTTCACAGTAAAAATACCTCCTGTGGCAAATTTGAACTTTTCCTAAGATGTAGAAATCAGAACCACATTGCTGAACTTCTTCATGCCTGAGGTCACTATGGGGAAAACCAATCTCTTTCATCAAGCTTCAAAGTGGGATTTCCAACCCTTTCAGAAAGTGCCATTTATACAAACTCAAAGAGTAACTTTTAGTAGAGACTTTTGTGGAAGATACCATTGTAGAGTACAGTCATTGCCATGGGAAAATCTTCTATCACTTTAACCAGTTAGTAAAATAAAAGAATTTTACAAAGTAAAAAGTTATGGTTAATCTCCTCTAGTAAAATACTGCATACCAATTTCTGGTTCCAGGGAAAGAAGCTGAATTTGAGAAGTCCCTTCCCCTTATAACTAAAGTGGACTAACATTAGAAAGACTTCAAATAATATATACTACCTTGAAGAGAGATAAGAGGTTGGGTAAAGGGTAGCATCATGCAACATGGATTATAAACCCATTTGAAGGCTCTTTCAAATATAGTGTGTATGTATATATATATATATATATATATATATATATATATATATATATACATACACACACACATAGATAGATAGATAGATAGATAGATAGATAGATAGATAGATAGATAATCTTGGAGTAATTGGCTACAGCTCTCCCCAAGGATTGTTTTGCATGAACCAGATGGTCTGACAGCCACTCTATGGATTTTGAAGAGATAGATTTGAATTGCTAAAACAGTGTTTAGGATTTTTGCATCTATGTTCATGAGGCATACTGGTCTGTAGTTTTCTTTTCTTGTAATGTCTTTGTCTGATTTTAGTATCATGGTAACATTAGCCTCATAAAATAAGTTAGGAAGTATTCACTCTCTTTTCTGTTTGCTGGAGGAGATTGTACATAACATGTTATTTTATTTGTTTGTTTGCTTTGGTAGAATTCAACTGTGAAGCCATCAGGGACTAGAGTTTTCTCTGTGGGAAAGTTTTTAACTATGAATTTCATTTCTTTATAGGTAATAGGCTGTCCAGGTTATATATTTCTTCTTAAAAAAGATTGGGTCTTTAGGGTATTTTCTGACATAAAGTTGTTTATAATCATCCTTCAATATCCTTTTAATATCTGTAGAATCTACATTGTGTCATCTCTAACCTTCCTGCTATAGTTTGTTTTATCCTTGATCAGTCTGGCAAGAGGTTTACCAATTTTTTTATCTTCTCAAAGAACCAACATTTATATTCATGGATTTTGTGATTATTTTTCTCTTTTCTCTTTTACTTTTATTTCTGCTCTTAATTTTTTACTTCTTAATTTGTTCCTTTTTTTCTTTCCTTTGCTTACTTTGGGTTAATTTGTTCTTATTTTCCTAGTTTATGGAAGCCAGAAAATTGATTTTAGACTTTTCTTCTTTCTTAATATAGGATATAGGTGCTATCAATTTCTCTCTAAATACCAATTTAGTTATTTCCATCACACAAATTTTGATGACTCAATTTCATATTTATTCAAAATATTTCCAAGTTTTCCCTTTGATTGTTTTACTTGTTACCTGGTAATATAGAAGAGTTAAGTTTCCAAAAATTTTGAGATTTTTTTTCTGATATCTTTTGGTTATGTGTTTCTAGCTATTGATTACTGAATTTTAGTAGAGTGTAGACATCAAACCACATTGCTGAAACTTCATTTGTGAGTCACTATGGAGAAAGGGACTTATTATGAAATTTCTAAACATTTTGGGATTTTCCAGATGTCTTTGGCTATTGATTTCACAATTACATGGTAGTCAGAAAATATAACTTGTGATACTTGAATTATTTTAAATTTATTAAGATTGATTTTATGGTCTACAATATACTTTGTCTTGGCAAATGTTCTATGTGTACTAGAAAAGAATGTCTATTTTCTTATTTTTAGATGTAGTGTTCTATAAATATAAATTAGGTAATTTGGGATGATAGTTTATCTTCTATATCTTACTGACTTACTATGTACTTGTCCTGTCAATTATTGAGATAGGTATATTAAAATAAATAACTATAATGGTGTTGTCTATTTCTTTGTTCTGTTGATTTTTGTTTCATTAATTTTGAAATTATCTTATTAGGTACATACACGTTTAAAGTTATTGTGCTCTTTTAATAGCTTGCTGGAAATTTCTTTTGCCAGTTGCTATTATAGTCACTTCTGCTTTCTTTTAATGTGGGTTTGCATGGTTTATGCTTTTCCATCCTCTTACATTTGACCTATTTATATTTTATATTTAAAGTAGATTTCTTACAGGCAGCATATACTTGGGTTTTACTTTTTAACTAATAACACAATCACTGTATTAATTTGGGTATTTTAAACACTCATGTTGAACACAATTATTGATACAGTTTGGTTATACTTACGATATAATCATTTATTTTCTTAATTTTCTAAATTTTCCCTTTAGTTGTTTGTCCCCTTTACATCATATTCTGCAGTCTTTTGGATTGAGTGTTTTTATGGTCCCATTTTATTATTTTTTTATTAGATTGCTCTTTGCTTTTGCTTTCTTCCAGGGTGCTTTAGAATCTAGAGTATAGATTCGAGTATAATATTTATATCATAATGAATAAAAAATTAAATATGTGACTTGAAAAGTTTAGAAAAATAATTACAGGGGCGCCTGGGTGGCGCAGTCGGTTAGGCGTCCGACTTCAGCCGGGTCACGATCTCGCGGTCCGTGAGTTCGAGCCCCGCGTCAGACTCTGGGCTGATGGCTCCGAGCCTGGAGCCTGTTTCTGATTCTGTGTCTCCCTCTCTCTCTGCCCCTCCCCCGTTCATGCTCTGTCTCTCTCTGTCCCAAAAATAAATAAAAAACGTTGAAAAAAAATTTTTTTTTAAAAAAGAAAAATAATTACAAAATAATGGAATAAAAGTTCAAAGAAAGAAAATACTGAATTGGAAAATAGTAACATTGACAAATAAAGTTTAAAGCTTTGCTCTTTGAAAAAATAAACCACGAACTAGCTTTATTAAGAGAAAAGAGAGAGTAAATAAATACAAACAAAATAAAGAAAAAGAAAAAATTATTAGATGAAGAGAGAAGTATTTTCTCAACTCTGCCAACACTCTTGAAAGCTTGGATAAAATGGATGACATTCTATTAATTTTTAGATAACCACAATTTCCTCAAGAGACAAGAGAAAATTGAAATAGATCAGTTTTCATAGAAAATAATGATGAGAAAAGACTAATTTCCAAAGAAGAAATACTCTAACGCTTTCAAAAAACTTCAACATGGTTTCACAAAGAAAATCTTCCAAACCTCTGCGAGGTTCTATTTGTTTAAACCATTTAAGGATATAATATTTTTTTATTTCTTCTATTAATCCAGGATAAAATGGCGAAGCTTGACAAAATAATCCAATTTTATCATGAACAGCATTGCAAAGATCCAAAACAAAGTCTTAGCTAATAGAATCTAGCAGCATCTAAAACAGCTGATATACCATAAGCAAGTATAGTTCATTACAGAAACCCAAAGATTGTTTGTAAGAGCAAATTATTAATATAATCTCTAGGGTCACTAAGGAAAACTATAGATATGCCTATAGGTGGTGAAAGATATTTTTAAAAAATCTATTCCTTTTAAATACATCCAATAAAATCAAATAGATGCATACTACCTAACCTCAGGAACATATATTTATATGATCTTTGACTTAGCTTCTAACCATTTAGAGAGTTTTATCTATCTAAGCACATTGTTCTGATGAATGCCAACATCTGAGATAAGGCATGGTTTCAGGTTTTGGAACATAAAATATTTCTTTGTTTTTTTAAGACTGATCCAATTTTAATTCACTCTACTTTATCGCTTAAAGAAGTAAGATGAACATGATAATATAAAACACAATAATATTAAAGACAAAAATATACAAAATTGATATTCCTAAAAAATGTAAGTTTCCAAATGTATAAAGAAAGAAATACCTCCCGTAAAAGATAAATTTACACATCAAAATGCTATACCATGTAGAGAAAAAATTGATTCTATCAAAATCATAACCTCTTATACAGTGTGTCTTTACAAATTTAATGAACTATAAGAGTAAATAAAGAGCCTGTGGGCATCCAAGTAAAAAATATAAATCATATAGGAGGCAAATTAATTTGACTGGAATAGGACACATTTTATAGCAATCTTCAGTACTTATGAAACAATGTTCAGAACAAAATAACAGACCCAAAATGGAGTCACTTATGCTAAACTCCACATCACCAACTAAGATCTAATTACAGTTTTCAAAATGAAAGTCTTTCATTTTGTACAGCTTCTCAGAGCTCCTTTCTATCTGCTAGATGGTGATGATGTCTGATTCATGAATTACTGAATAAAACCAATAAAATTTTTAAAATTTACTCATTTCCATTTTGTTTTTTCACTCAGTGAAGCAATATCTATAAATTGCGAGAAAAATAAAATGAAACTCAAGAATAGTCAAATTTTCCTTTCTCTATAGAATAAACAAACAGGATCATTTCTCTTTGAGCCTTTCCTGAGTAATATTTTACTACAAAAATACTTTGCTGTGTAAATTATGTGGCTATGTGTATTAGATCCCTTTATACACAGCATTTAGGCTAACCACCTATGGAAAGCATGGTTTCAAAATAGAATGTGATTTTTATAAATGTGACAATAATGTTTAAAAAAAAGCAAAGAAAGAGAGAGTAAAAATTTGAAGAAGTCATAAGTGTGGTTATTTTCTCATGTTCCAAAACACACACTCAATAATGTTACTGAAAGTTTACATGCTCCAGCTTATGGAATGTTTCTTTTTAAACTTTAAATAATTTAAGAAATGATTATTGGTTTGTTGTAAAACCATCTCTTTGTCAGTTGTCTAATTCATATTAATATCTAGTGTTTCTGTTGAAATCAATTCATTTACAGTGCAATATTTTATTAACATAAAATTTGTAGCATGACCTCATTCTTGCAATATTATCAGTCATCTCTTGGTCTTAAATATGTGTTCTTCCATCTGGTAATACTCAGAATCATGTAACCCAAGTGGTTATGTCTGGCCAGTGGCTTTGGGTGGTACTGTTTATTTCCTCTTCTTATTCTAGGGCATTTGAAGTTTTATATTCAACATATATAACATTTTTTGAAACTTAATTGTATTATTTTTAAAATAGAAAGACGTTTGTCCAAATAAAGAAAAATACCTGGTTATGTAAGATCAACCACGGAGCTTTGATAGAATTGCATAGCAGGTGTAGATTTACTCACCCAGAGTAATATCGCCAAAGTTCAGACCATAAGGAACATGGGACAAAAATTAATATCTGTTTCTCAAAGTATAAACATATAGGATGGACACAAGTGTGGTAATATATATGGTAATAATGGTAGTTTATATCCAAATAATATATTTTTAGTCACTAAAACCAGAACTGCAATCACTGATTAAAAAAAAATATATTGACATGAAAGGTATAGTTTAGTATCTATATTTTATATAAAAATTACAGCATTAAAAGTCCAACAAGACACTAATAAATGTACAATGCAAACAAACATTTATCATTTCTGCCAATATTAATAACAGCAATGCAAAATCCCTTTTATTTTTCCAAAAAGGGAATAGGGTGTGGATTTGTATAAATTTGTGACTATTACAGATAATACCTAATTACATGAAAGATATTGGCAAATTTATAAACTATAAAGCTGTATAGTATGCTTATTAAAAGGACAATTCATTAATTAAACAGGATTGCGTCTCTTAATTATAAAAATCATTATATAAAACTGACTGAGGGGTGCCTGGGTGGCTCAGTCAGTTAAGCCTCCGACTTCAGCTCAGGTCATAATTTCAAGGTCCATGAGTTCAAGCCCTGAGTTGGGTTCTGTGTTGACAGCTCAGAGCCTGGAACCTGCTTCAGATTCCCTCTCTCTGCCCCTCCCCCACTTGCACCTCTGTCTATCCTCTATTTCTCTGTCTCTCCCTCTCTCCAAAGCAAATAAACATTAAAAAAGATTTTTTAAAAAAATGACTGAAACTGACCCTCATTATAAAAAATCACATTACATACCCAAATAGTTGTAGAGACTTGAGACCCTTAATATTATCTGAGAGGCACTAATTACTTTAATGAAGGGAGAGGATTTGAATTTAAATGATTATCATTGAAAACTCTAAAACCCTTAGTTAACCAATTCACTTGTCACTGATAACATTGACCCCTGTTTTAGTCCATATATATATATATATATATATATATATATATATATATATTTACATATATTTTACAAAGAGCACCTGGGGGTTCAGGTGGTTAAGCATATGACCCTTGATTTTGGCTTAGGTCATGATCCCAGGGTTGGGGGATCGAACCCCACATCAGGCTCTGTGCTGAGCATAGAACCTGCTTGAGATTCTCTCCCTCTCTCTCTCTCTCTCTCTCTCTCTCTCTCTCTCACTCTCTCTCTCCCTCTGTCCCTCTTCCCTTCTCACACTCTTTCTCTCTCTCTCTCTAAAATAATAAATAAATAAATTAATTAATTAATAACGAGAGTATTAGTTCAAGTGGGTCTTAGTTACTTGAGTATGGATTCTGTTGTTTTGATAAAAAAAATACTTACTTTTAGCAACTGAAGATCATTAAACACTCAAGTTCTGTGCTGTAAGTCTTCAGTTTGAATTAATAGGTCAATAGACTCAGCTCTTCTGCTTATTAAAGTAATTTTTTTTTTTTTAATTTTTTTTTTTTTTATTTATTTTTGGGACAGAGAGAGACAGAGCATGAACGGGGGAGGGGCAGAGAGAGAGGGAGACACAGAATCGGAAACAGGCTCCAGGCTCTGAGCCATCAGCCCAGAGCCCGACGCGGGGCTCGAACTCACAGACCGCGAGATCGTGACCTGGCTGAAGTCGGACGCTTAACCGACTGCGCCACCCAGGCGCCCCTAAAGTAATTAAAATAGACATATCACAATAGCCTTGGTTGTGTGGTATCCTCCTAGTTTTCTAGAACTAATGAATCAAAAAAAAAAAAGAGGGACTTCTCAACAATTTAATGGACTGGGAGCATTGCCTTGAGAAGATTTGTACTTAAATGCTCCAGGTTCGTCCACTTTGATTCTTGCTTTATGTATTTCTGGAGTTCACGCTTTCTCTGCTTTAAATAGAATATTTTTGCAATTATCAACTATAAGATGAGCAATACCCCCCATGAGCAATGATGTTTAAATCAATCTTTATCTTTTCTCCTTTCATTTGGCTTCACAAATTTTTAAATTTTTAGTCAATAGTCTGTGCCATTTTCCTTTCTCTGTCACAGAGGTGACATTTTCTTTGATCACCATTTTCATAAATGGAGAATACTTTCTTTATACTTCTTAGTATATACTGGGTGCTTTATCTCCTTTTTATACTTCAGCAACCCAAATTACTTTCCTACATAGCTGAGTTGTTGTTGGTTGTTATTTCTTTATCCACTGTGGAAAATGTTTCTTACATACATTCTTTAAAAATCATCTTAGAAATCCCACTGTCAAGAAAAAAAAAAAGTAATTTGTGGCAACATTTTTTGTGATGGTGAAAAGCGTTAATCTCCACTTCATCCGCTAAATGATCACAGTTTACATGTGGTTTAATGGGACTACCTATGCATGACGGATATTGTTAAATTATGTAAATCTCATAATAAGTTTATCTGGTAATATGATCAGAATAACAGACAATGCTTTGCTTGAAACCCCATGACAAATACCACAAAATATTGAAAGGAACACAACTTTAAGGTTTGTTTGTTTTGGGGTTTTTTTTTTTGGTAAGAAAATTAAAAGGAACATTTTACATAATACATACATGCATAGCTCTTATATTGAGCTTTATTCTTCTTTTTGATCTAAAGGAGCTGTTGGCCGCCTATTCTGAAGGACTTGAAAGCTAAGAACACTTTCATCTCAACTTCCTAATACATAGGAAGTAGGGACAAAGGACTGGCCTGGAAACTGAATAGCCCACACTCTAATTTTACAGTTCTGTGAGAATAGAAAACCCATGCTCCTTGCATAATGAGCATTTGAAAGGTTAAAGTTTAAAGTCAACTCAGTTCTATTGTCTAGGTTAGACACTAGTGGGCAGGTAAGGTAGCTACTGAAATGATGTTATTTAAAGGATCCTGAAAGATAACCATGCCATCACCACCACAACCCCCAACCCCAGGAAAATATATTTCCTCACCATCCTACCACAAAGCCTGTAATGTCAAGTATTATCTTGGAATTGGCAAATGTTACCTTTAATGGCAAAATGGACTTTGCAGATGTAATTAAATTAATGATCTTGAGATGGGGAGATTGTCCTAATCATCCAGGTGGGCCCTAAGTGTAAGCATGTGTCCTTATAAAAGGGAGGTGGAGGGAGATAGGGCTACAGGCAGAAAAAGATGCAATATGATGATAGAAGCAAGAGGCTGCCTTGCTAGCTTTGAAGATGGAGGAAGGTGCCAGGAGCCAAAGAAAACAAGGAATGTGCCTCTAGAAGATGAAGGCCAGGAAAGTGATTCTTCAGGATCCATTGGAGGGAGCTCAGCCCTGATTTTGGACTTCTGATCTCCAGAGCTGTAAGACTATAAGATAATAATGTGTGTGTGTGTGTGTGTGTGTGTGTGTGTGTGTGTGTGTGTGTGTGTGTGTTTAAGCCATCAAGTTGAGTAATTTGTTATAGAAACTATAGGAGCTTGATATAATTAGTAATCATATGGATAACTTAGACCCTTGAATCCTATCTATATACATGCATTCTAATTAGGAATGGCATTAAGAAGCATAGAGCAGGAATGTAGATTTTATTCTGGTATGATTGTATTCTGGAGTCAAAAAGAAGAATGCATAAAGGAGGCTAAGGGCTTGGGCAGAGCAAAATTGAGAATAGCAAAATTTTTATCCCACCTCTTAGTATTGTATATCCTACTTAATTCTGTCCTAACGTATATTACCACACTTAGTCATACAATCTCAATAAAGTAAGCAACATCCGAATTGACAGAGGCTGGAGTTTCAGTGTCTCATCTCTTCCAGAGCATACACAGAGAGAACAGTTTCCTATGATAGGAATGCAGAAGAGAAATGCTATAACACTCTTCCTTTTCAAATTAGTGGGGAAATGACCTACCCACTTGGATATTCAGGAATTTTTCCTTTTCTTTTCATTTGTGTCAGAAACAAATAACCTCCTACTGAATCCACAGGGCTTGTCCCCTATTTGTGCACTGTATTCAGAAAAACCTACTGCTTATGAAGGTTACCAAAAGAAATGAAAGAACACTAGCTTAGTCAGAGCTAATGATCTAGTTATAAAAGTAATTGTGTCCTATGATAATCTACATCTATAGTCTGTTACTATTCATATAGGCTTGAAGGTCTAAGATATATATGCACTTATGTATTTTAAAACTTCTTTCAAACCAACATATCAGAAATATAATTTAAAGCAGTGTTTACGAAGGGAAGATGTTGAAGGGAAGTAATTGAATGCAATTAATCAGGAAAGCTTCCTGGAAGAGGTCAATTTTAAGATGCGTTTTAACTGAAAGAGAGTCACGGATTGGCATAGAGGAACACAGAAGCTTCTATAACTGCAGGATCCAGAGCCAAGAGGAAAAGCAGTCCTGTCACAAAAAGCTAGGGATCTTCCTACAAACCAACATGAAGCAATAATGTAAGTGACACTTCTAGGGTTTAAGCTGGATGTAGCAAGTAGAATCTGAGTACATTTTAAGCCCTATTATGGCACTTTGTTTAATGGCAAGTGTGAAACACCTCTGCTAAATCATTCCTGGCATAATCAATGTAGTCACTGCCGTGTCTAACTGCATTTTCATAGGTTTGCTGCCTTAGCACATTTCCAGAGTTATTCCTTCCTCTCCTTCACCAGCTCTCTACTAAAATGCTCTGGTAATCATCCTTTACTGAACTTGAAGGCTGTGTCCTCTTCAGAATGTTCATCTATGCCAATGGCCTTCTGAGTTTAATGGCATGTAATTACTGTTCCCTCCTTAAACTGTGTAACTTCCGGAACTGTAAAAGTAAGCAATATTCTGCCAAAATTCCTTCCCTGTAGGAGAAACACGAAAGTGAAGCAAGGTTATTGGTAGCCATGCCAAACAGAAAGAGACTGACAAAGCCGATTCATCCTCTTGTCTGCAAGATCAAATTAAAGGCACAAGCCAAGGCTTTCCTTGAGCCTTGACCTGACTGGGTCAATGTGAAATAACCTTACACCTCATCTGTGTCAGTTAAAACAGGGTCGTTTTGAGAGGGAGCCAAATTTGGGCTATTTATTTCTGTTAATAAAATCAATTATTATGATAGTTCATCAGGGTTGCCAGTGAGTGAAATTTCTAAAGATGCTGGGTCTATAAGAATTCAATAACGAGCAATCCTGTGGATTAGCATCAGCACACTAATATTAAAACATTCTTGACTCATCACATATAAATATATCCAAGTGTAAATATCAGTCAACCAGTCAATACATATAATATGTCAAACTTCCACACAATGTTTGTAACATTTTGGTAGCTTCTCTACCAACAAATAAAATATTTGCAAAAACGTTGACAAATACAATTAGTGGTCTCTTTGCTAGATGCTGACCATCAATAAAAAATGAAAATGCTAACGACTATCCCTACAGCCAATAAAACATTTTAAAGTGAATAAAATATCTACACAACAGTAACATTTTATTCTAAACATTTTCATTTCCATATTAATTCAGATACTAAAATATGCAAACAAAGAGAATACAACTGTTAATGAAAATAACTCAAGCCCACCTTCAGGCTATCTTACACATTTTGATGTTTGTGTCCGACATAAAGATGACATTAACAAGTATACATCAAGCATAACCTTCACAATGGAGTAGGGATGAAAACCTCCAAGGTAAGAATCTTTCACTTGTGACTGTATCTCAAGTTGTCTTCCTTCCACCAGTCAAACGGTACATATTTAAGACCTGGATTTCTCCTGGATTAACACAGTTTTTTGTTTGTTTAGCAGTCATTGAAGTAGACCACTCAGATATCCCTTTAAGAAAACCTGCCTGGGAAGCACCCATGATTGAGAGCCCCCAAATGCTCGACTTTGTACCTACCAGTACACATGCCAGGTCACTCCCAGTCAGCTGTTCCCAGTCAGTGACAGAGTTTATCAGGAGTGGAGGAAAGCAGAATTCTCACCCACCTGATCAATCCTACATGATAGGGGATTCCTCTGACCTGCAGTTCTAGCTAGTGGGCTTGTTACCAGCCTGGCTGAAACTCTCAGGACAACACTGCATTCTGGGGCTCTTCTTTTTCAATCCTTCCTTTACTAACTTACAATTGAGATGTGAAGGTTCTCACTGCCTTCTCCTGCTCCTGCTTCTTTCCTCAACAGTCATTTACCCAATATCTCCTGCACTTCTTGTTCAGTCTTGGCATCTGATTCCAGGAGAGCCAAAACTGAAACAGGTGGTTATAGGGTTAGGGTGAGGGACGGAGTGACCCCACTCACAATCACCCCCAGTGACCCCTTGGGGGACTTTGGGCAATACTCAGAGCTTTGCAGGGTTAGAGGTCTTGGGCCTCAAGGGGAGTACACTCTTGCCAGGTGTCCTCTCTAGCAAGATTTTCATTGCATTACAGGCTACAACCACTGTCAGGACACATTGGACTCCTTACATTTAGGGACCAGTAGGCAAGAAATAGTTACCATGTTGGCAGGATAAATTGGACAGCAAAAGAAGACAGTGCTGCTTTTATATACTAGAGTAAAGGAAAAATACATGTGAAACCTGGGCAATCCACATGGGTGGTTGTAGATACTTCTTTGTCTAGTCGTCGCTGGGAATAGATGCATAAAGCAACCTGGTACTGAGAAATGTCTGATTACCAAAGCCTCAGACTCCTTAGGAGTAAAGATTTGGGTCATATCTCCAGATAAACTATCAAGGCCTGCTCAGTTAACAGGCAAGGGTCAATGGAAGTCACAATCCGGAAGGTGGCGAATCATATCACTAACTACAGCCCCCTTCTAAGTTTCTCTGAAGGAATAATGGCCCACCAGAACCATGGAATAAGTGCCCCCATCTGTGTGGAGAAGTGGATCTCTGGCAGCCAAAGGGAATTTTGCAGGTGCTCTGCTCAGATCTCTGTTCAAGGACCTGCTGTGGGAGCCAAGATGGTGGTGAGACTTCAGCTGCCACAGCTTTGAATGCACAACAACGTTCATGCCCATCCACACTTTGCCTGGGAGGTCCCAGCCAATGACAGATCCTTGCAGAATGTACTAGAACCTGGACATGACTGCCTGCATGGACTATTGGGCAACTTTCATTCAGGCACTCCTGATTAGCTTGGACAAAACTTTCTCAGAACCGTCCTTCATGATGAAACTTTTTCTACCTAATCCTTTCTTACTTCCCTCCTTTCCCTCCATCCTGCAGATATCAGACCTGCATCCAGGTCTGGAGGACTTTCTGCCTACTCTATGTACATGAGAATTTTCCCAATAAATCTCTCATATATCTAGTCCAGTCTTGGCATTTCCTTCTCAGAATGACATAAATGACACAATTTCTTAATCAAAAAGGTGTCGTACCTTAACTGATTCAACATAGCATGTGTTACCTCCTCCTCAAGCTCTTTTAATCAAAAGCAGTCCCAATTATATTGCCTTCCAATGTCCTCACACATTTTTTAAAGTAAATACTCTTTTTTCAAAAATTTGTTTCAATATAACTAGTCTTCTCTCTGACCCTAAGTGGAAATGAATAAGAGTCCTCCCTACCTCCATTAATGTTCTCCTTTGTTTTCCACAAACATAAATCTTACTCTTTTCCATGAAATATTTACTTATAAGTCCAAGACAAAATTGTTTCTTCTTTTCTAGATTTTTATGCTACCTAAATGTTTATTATTAGTGGCATTTTTCTGATCGACAGAAGTACTTGTTTACGTAGCCTTAGTTTTTCTCTAGTCAATTCTATAATTTCCTTTTGTTTAAGAAAAGATTTTAATTAGATAGCCATAGCCCCTTTTAAGATCAAATGAGCATTAAACTTATCTTTTAGAACCTGTAATATTAAAGCATCTAAAAATAGTTTTGTTGTAAGAAGTGAAGTTAGGAACCTTAAAAAAGAATATTTCCAAAAAGTTAATGAATCATAATTATATAATATTATAAATATTCCTTTTTCTCCCTTATCTGAAATAGGACTATCATATCATAAATACTTACAATATATATAATTAATCTCTTTCCTGACTTTCTATTGTTGCCATGAATTTTCTTTTCCCGCACCACACTCTCACACTCTCTTCATTCTCAAAATCTATACTTTCGTTTACTGTCTAGCACAGAATTACTCGTCTCCTCTCACTTCATTATTCTCCAATGATTTCCTTTGCTAACCTTTCTTACTCATGCTTCTAGATGACTATTTGGTTCATGTTGTTCAATAACTCCCAAATTCCTACTGGTATTTTGATTTGAATTTTGTTGCTTGGCTATGTATTTTGGAGAAAAATGAATAATTTTCCATTTCTCAGTGTTAATATCCAGGATATGGTATCTCTTCATTTATTCAATTATTTTATATCATTCAGAAAAATGTTGAATTTTTCTTATAAATGCCCCATCTGTATCTTGTCCAATTTTCTCCTGTATTTTTATGTTTTTGTACTTATTAAGAATGGTATACTTTCCCATTATATTTCTTAAATGATTATTGTGATTGTGCTGGAATTATATTTAATTTCCCTGCATCTATTTTTCATAGTTTTCCTCCTACATGCACTCTTTGCCATATTTTCATTCCAAAATAATGATAACTTTGTAGAAGGAATGATGAAATTTCCACCATTTTTCTATGCTGTTGGACAACTTTAACAGCATAAAAATTATGTAAGACTTGAGCATTTTCAATAAATTAATTCATAAAATTAAATTAAAATGCTGTATTTTAAAATTAGTTATTTGGAAGATTTTTCAATATTTACTATGATCTTCTATATCAAATTTTATATTAAAATTTTAAAATCATTTTGTATCATCACAAAAGACTGGGTTATCAAACAGATGTTCATGAAATACACATTATAAGCCATACTGGGCTTTACTAATAATTAGCAAAAGAGAACAGAGAAAAACAGTAGCCATCAGTGTAGCATCTACACTGTACCAGTGGCTGTACCAGCCAGCAAACCTCCCCAAAGTCCCCTTTTCCACACTAAAACACATTTTGGCTTCAGAGTGACAGATGATCCCTAACTATGTGTGTGGTACAAGTTACCCTAGGGAATTCTAGGTACTACTTAGTATTATGGCGTATTAGTTTTCGTAAATCACTAGAGGCGTAGCTAAGGAACCTATTTGAGCAACATCCATTCTGATGTGCAAGTGTGCCTCATAAATTATAAATCCATCAGCGTGCCTAAAGTTAAGTCTGGTCCGAGTGGAATGGGTATTTCCAATGTGGTAGAGATCAAGATAATGTGCAATTAACAGAAAATATAACATTTAATGATAATTATCAAATTTCCTCTACATTATTGGCTATGTCGTCTCCTATATGCTTACCTTTCTTCGTATGTATTTTTCCTTATTTTCTGCTTAGATTATAGATCTTGCTTAATTTCTTATTTTTGTTTCAAGAACCAGAACGTTTCATATAGTAATTCTATTATGTCATTATTTCTCTATGGATACAATTAATAACCAATGTTTACTCAGTGACTGTTAAATGACATGGAATACATAAGTTTCTATAAATATGTTAATGACCAAGATAGATTTTTTTTTAATTTGCTAAAAATTGTTTTGTAGCCCAGAATATGATCTATTTTGGTGAAATTTCTATGCATACTTGAAAATAATGTGTATTCTGTTGCTCTGTAGTGAAGTGTTCTATAAATGTCAGTTGCATCAATTTGGTTGTAGTGTTGTTCAAATCATTTATAGCCTACCCAGCTTTCTTTTTACTTATTCTAAAACTTGGAGAAGGACATTGAAACCTTCAATTAAAATTGTGAATTTTCTTATTTTATTTTTAATTCTCACATATTTTGCCTCATGAATTCAGAATATTTTCTGTTAGATGCATACACACTAAGGACTGTTACATATCCTTGAAAATTGAGCCCTTTTTCAGTATGTAATACTGTATTTCTGGTGATATTTCTTATTGAAAGTCTACATTGTCTCATATTAATATAGTTAATCCAAACTTCTTCTGTTTAATGTTGTGCTGGCATATTGCTTTCATACTTTCACTTAAAAAATTTTTAATGTTCATTTATTTATTTTTAAGAGAGAGAGAGAGAACAAGAGCGAGCAATGAGCAGGAGAGAGGCAGAGAGAGAGGGAGAGAGAGAATCCCAAGCAGGCTCTGTGCTGGCAGCACAGAGCCTGACACGGGGCTCAAACTCACAAACCGTGAAATCACGACCTGAGCCAAAATCAAGAGTCAATGCTTAACCGATAGAGCCACACAGGTGGCCCTCATACTTTCACTTTTTACTTATCTATGTCTCTATGTTCAAAGTGGGTTTTTTTGTAAAGAGCCCCCCAGAATTGGCCAAACTGTGAAGTTTGTGGGCACAGCTCTCCATGAAACCAGACTCACTTTTGCCACCAACTGCAAGTCTAGGGGCTTCCCAAAACCTCCCCCTAGTTTAATAATTTACTGGAAGGAACACTGAAGAAAGAACATTTTCTCTGGGAAATGGACTTGCCTCTATTTTATTTATTTATTTATTTATTTATTTATTTATTTATTTATTTATTTAATTTTTTAACGTTTTTATTACTTATTTTTGAGAGAGAGAGAGACAGAGTGCAAATGGGGGAGAGGCAGAGAGAGAGACAAAGAATGCAAAGCAGGCTCCGGCCTCTGAGCTGTCAGCACAGAGCCCGACATGGGGCTGGAACCCATGAACCGTGAAATTGTGACCTGAGCCAAAGTTGGAAGCTTAACAGACTGAGCCACCCAGGCACCCCATCACCTTTATTCTAGATAGGTCTTTAATGCAGGGGTTTTAGTTAATTTAAACAGGAGGTTAGCTGGTGTTGAAGTTTGTCCCACCAGTATTTATTTTCAGCTCTTTACACACTTCAGTTTTCTCTTAGAAATACCTTGTATTTAAGCTAGTGACTTCTTTTTTGTTTGTTTGGTTTTGTTTTCATTTTTTTGTTTTTAAAAAACCTGTCAAAAATTCAGCTTTAATCTACCATTTGCACTGTCACTGGGAGGGTGTGTTTTAGACGTTACTTGTTAGTTGCTATTATCCTTACAGTGGGGGGGAAATAAGAGAGCATTCTGTGTGGCTCTTGTCCTATGGGTCTTAAGGGTTTGATTTTCTCAGTGCTCCTTCCCTCCATTGGCCTAGCAGATATTTCTCTCTCTCTTGTGATGAGGAGCTTTCCCCTGTTCCTTTTCTCTAGTTGCAACAGATTTTTGCCAGTGCTTGTAGGACAACAGTATTCATTCACCGCTCCG